>NC_066623.1:20163780-21476620 GCF_025201925.1 Gopherus flavomarginatus | reverse complement strand
TGCCTCCCTTGCAGAGAAGCTATATACCATATTTGCAGTCTCTGGCTTCTGATGTTGCCTGGGAACCAGTGCTGTTCTCTGTAGGTTAGAGCAGCCTCTAACTTCTACCAGGTACACAGTCCCTGTACAGAATAGCCTAGTAGTTCCTAAGCTGTGGTCTGCAGGAGGGCTGGAGAAAGCTGCTTGGTGACCTGCTCCTTGTTTCCAGCTGCTACATCACATTAAAGGTATCTAAAAATACACTGAATACTTTCCTGTTATTATTTTCTGTGTAAGTATTAGGCACAGGAATGTTATGCAGTCATGAATGAGTGGGAGTGTGGGTTTCACATGGCCATGAATGAGAGGAGAGTTGGCCATGTGCCACAGTCTTTATTGAGATGTGGTCCATGCTATGAAATGCCTGAGAACCCTTGGAATGGTCCTTTAAAGTAACTGACATCCCTTTTCAGGAAACTCAGCTGTGGAACAGTTTTGATGTACATTATGCAGGAAACATGGCCTTTGTGTGTGAGACCCGTGAGAGAGTCCATCTCAGAAATTGCTGACTAGCTCTGGTGTAATGCTGAAACGCTGATAGCCTGCTGGGGAGCTTTGCTGGGGCAGAGTTTGCATGGAGCTTATCACAACTACAATTCTCTCCCTCTTTCAGCTAAACTCAACTGAATCCATCTCCTAATAAACTCTCAACTCATCTCTGACTCCTTCCTGACTAGTACTGCAGACTAGAGCTGGATGAACTGATTGCAGTAAACAATTTATCCAGGGAGTTTAGACTGGTGACAGGGCATACAAGTCTTGTGGTCTCAGGGGGCCCCCACACTCTAGCAATTCCCTACCCTAGTGCTGCCCTAGGATAACAGTGACCTGCTGCTTGGCAGTTAATTGTCAGCCAGAGTTCAGAGGCAGTTCAGTGAGACACTTCCAGCTGGGAGCGAATCAGGCTGGCTAAAGTAGACTGGGGGATTATGCAGACCAGAAGCCAGGACAGGGGGCTTGGCTACACTGGAGAGTTGCAGCGCTGGTGGTGGGTTTACAGTGCTGCAACTTAGTAACTGTCCACACCTGCAAGGCACATCCAGTGCTGCAACTCCCTGGCTGCAGCGCTGGCTGTACACCTGGTCTGCTTGGGGTGTAACAATTGCAGCGCTGGTGATGCAGCGCTGCTCCGCAGGTGTGGCCACCAAACGCGCTGTTATTGGCCTCCAGGGTATTAGGAGGTATCCCAGAATGCCTGCTCACAACAAACTGGAAGAATGGCTGAACACCAAGCTCCCCTGAGTTGTTTATCTAAAAAACAAACACAGTTCCTGTTTGCTCAATCAAGCGGAGGCAGGCAGGGGAATTGCTTTGGAAGGTTCACAGC
The DNA here is from genome assembly GCF_025201925.1 of Gopherus flavomarginatus. Lineage (NCBI taxonomy): Eukaryota > Metazoa > Chordata > Testudines > Testudinidae > Gopherus > Gopherus flavomarginatus. The sequence goes on along the minus strand of NC_066623.1, from coordinate 21,475,254 downwards.
TGTTTGCTTGAAGAGAGAAGTCACACGGCAGAGGGGGTGGAGGGAGTCCGTGTTGAGCAGCTGCTTATGTGGTCTGAAGGCTATTTAGGAGTGCATAATTTGCATTTAGTGAATAAGAGAGGGGTGGGGGAAGGACTCGAAACTTTTAAATTGATTGCAGGTTGGTGATGTTCATGTTTCAGTCCTTAGAACTTGCAAAGCAGGGAGCTGACAGATCCAAAAATCCACTCTCTCTCTCTCTCCCCCACGTTCCCCCTCACCCCCCTCTTTTGAAAAGCACGTTGCAGCCATTTGAACGCTGGGCTGGCTGCCCACAATGCACCACTCCCAACCGCGCTGCAAATGCTGCAAATGTGGCCACACTGCAGCGCTGGTAGCTGTCAGTGTGGCCACACTGCAGTGCTTTCCCTACACAGCTGTATGAAGACAGCTGTAACTCCCAGCGCTGTACAACTGTAAGTGTAGCCATACCCAGGGAGCTGGGAAATGCTCAGGGTGAACAGCTGTTTTCAGCCTTCTCCCAGCTGCACTCCAAACAAAGCTGAACCATGACTTGCTATGTGTTTGTGCCTTGATCCTAACGGCATATTACCATAATGCAAATAAGGAGATCTATGTTAAAGCAGCAACATACATAGTGCAAACTTCTCCTTTGAGACTCCCTTCAGGTTGTAGCCACTAAGATGTTCTCTACACTAGGAAACTTTTCTGACAGTGTCCCACCATTGTGACTGCTGCTGGCGGTCGCGATGGTGGGAGTGTAGAGGGGCCGGTGGCTGCTGACGTTTTAAGCATTGTATTGTGCAGATCTTCTCCAAGAAGGGTTAGAAGACATGGTGCTTAAAATGCCAGTGCCTTCCTGGATCTCTTTCGGAGCTCGGACTTGTATTCCCTGGTGGAACTGAACTGATGGTGGGAAATGTAGAGCAAAAGGCCAAGTGCAGACATGTCCCTAGCTAGACCGAGGCAGACAGTCCATGCACAGGTGTTTGGGAGAAGGAGGAAAGAGAGCTACTGCTTTGCCAAAAAATAGCAGCCACTCCACAGCTCAGAGCTGCAGGTATCATGTGGATTCAAACATAAGGGAACAGTCAGGTGCCAAGTGGGTTTTTCCCAGCAGTGCCTGGGGAGCTCAGCTCAGAAACCGTTTTGGAGACTTCAGTGATGTATAACCCTCACTAGCTCGCGGGTGTGTACCGAGCTTCACTGGGACGAGATGGAGCCTAGCCTCTCCCACAACACGCAGTCTCACTGTCAGTAAAGGCCTTTTAGGGGCACTCAGGTTCATTCTGTCAGGAAAGGCAGGAGAAGTGGCTTTCAAAGAGGGAACAAGAGGCAGCTTTGGGGGAAGTTCACCAACTCCTGTTATAACCCCACGCCAGCTGTGGCATGCCTTGAACTGTGTCTCATGGAAATCCTTGTGTCACTGCTTGGACAGCCATAAACTTTGTCTCCTTCTCTCCTGTCTCAAGCCCGTCCCCCAAAACACAATTCATGGCTAGTGGAGACTTCTGATATGTATCATTTTTATGTATTATTTATGTCTTATCATTAATTTCTTTAAAAGAAACCAAGTTGAACCCATCCAACCATGCACATAGCTGGTCTATATAAATACCGCTGATGCCTAGGATCAAAAGGCAATGGATAGACTCCTATTGACTTCAATGGGCTTTGAATCCGGATCTAGCACAGAGATCAGCCCACCCTAATGGGGAGTGAGTGTTGACTGGATGACCTAGGCCCTAACCCCATCATCCTGCTTCTGTTTCCTGAGTACCAGCCACATCAAAGTGCCAGAGCAAATTATTTGGGCTGAGAAGAAAACAGTGATGTCACATATTAGAGCCAAAGTCTCTGGCCTTATTCCCCGATGACTCTCACACACTCATAAAACTTTTACTAGGTGTTAATACCATAACTTCCAAGATCAACTAAGCCTCCAAGTCATAGAACCCTAGAAATCCATCATCTCGTGCTGAGGGAGGATTAAGTATATCTAGACCATCCCTGACAGGTCTGTGCATTCTTCTAGTTCCTGAAAACTACCAGTGATGGAGATTCTACAACCTCCTTGATCCCTCTTTGGAAGTCACTTCTTCTCCTTTCTCCTGCCTTTACTGACAGAATGGACCTGCGCGCCCCTAAGGTTTTTTCTGATAGTGAGGCTGTGTGTCGGGAAGGGGCTGGATTCCATCTCATCCCAGCAAACCTTGGTAGACACCAGCCCAGCTACCAGCAAGCTTGTGAGGGTTATTAAGGAAGTACATCTTCACACGACACACAATTAACCTGTGGAACTCATTGCCAGGGGATGTTGTGAAGGCCTAAACTATAGCAGGGTTCAAAAAAGAACTAGATAAGCTGACAGGGGATAGGTCCATTTGTGGCTATCGGCCAGGATGGGCAGGGATGCAATCCCATGCTCTGAGTGTCCCTTGCATCAGTTTGCCAGAATCTGGGAATGGATGACAGGGGATGGATCAGTTGATGATTGTCTGTTCTGTTCATTCCCTCTGAAGCACCTGTAATTTGCCACTGTCGGAAGACAGGATACTGGGTTAGATGGACCATTGGTCTGACCCACTATGGCCGTTCTTATGTTCTCCCTAGATAACCTGTTCCAGGGCTTAACTATCCTTATAGTTTGAAAGATTTTTCTAATTTCTAATCTAAATCTCCCTTATTGCAAACTAAGCTGATTACTTCTTGCCCTACGATTTGTGGGCCTGGAGAACTACCGATCACCATCCTCTTTATAACAACCTTTTATGTATTTGAACACTATCATGTTCCCCCTCAGCCTTCTCTTCCCTAGACTGAACATGTCCAGTTCTTTCAACCTTACCTCACAGGTCCCAACTTCCTAGCACAGAGCTCTGTGTTATTTAGCCCAACTGGTAATTTTACTCATGGGAGGGAGGGCAGGGGGCAGGAGCTGCCTAGATAAGCTCTAGGGTTCCAAGCCCTAGTGGGAGTGAGTTTGATTCTTACAAGCTTTAAAATTTTATCTGTTCTTTACTCTAAAGAAGGGCTAAGCTTTCGCCTCTGGGGGGATCCTGTAATTATTTTATCTCCAGTCTCGAGCATTTGTTGCATTAGTAACAGCTACTCAGCACAGCGAGAGACAGCTTTCCCGAGGCAAGCACTGCTTAACTGTAATGTGACACTTGGCTTCGATGAGGGGTCAGGTTTGACGTCAGTGAGACATTGCCTTTCAGCATGGATGATATCAATACACGTGCACCTTCCCTCCCTGCCTCCGCCCACTGGAGTGAGAAGCCAGCTAGTTTTGGAAGGAAGGCAGTATTAAATCAAAGCATGTCTGAAGGACCATCACGTGGCTAAAGCACAGGGCTGGATGGTCAGGAGAGTGACTCCTGCTTTTGCAACAGACTCACTGGGTGACCTTGGGAGTGTCACTTCCACTCGCCATGCCTCAGCTTCTTCCTTTCTAGAATGGCAATAATACTACTTACCTCCTGGGGATTGTAAAGTTTAACAAAGGGATCAAGTATCAGAGGGGTAGCCATGTTAGTCTGGATCTGTAAAAGCAGCAAAGAATCCTGTGGCACCTTATAAACTAACAGACGTTTTGGAGCATGAGCTTTCGTGGGTGAATACCCACTTCATCGGATGCATGGGTGGGAAATTTCCAGGGGCAGATATATATATGCGGGCAAGAAGCAGGCTAGAGATAACGAGGTTAGTTCAATCAGGGAGGATGAGGCCCTGTTCTAGCAGTTGAGGTGTGAAAACTAAGGGAGGAGAAACTGCTTTTGTAATTGGCAAGCCATTCACAGTCTTTGTTTAATCCTGAGCTGAAGGTGTCAAATTTGCAGATGAACTGAAGCTCAGCAGTTTCACTTTGAAGTCTGGTCCTGAAGTTATTTTGCTGCAGGATGGCCACCTTAAGGTCTGCTATAGGGTGGCCAGGGAGGTTGAAGTGTTCTCCTACAGGTTTTTGTATATTGCCATTCCTAATATCTGATTTGTGTCCATTTATCCTTTTTCGAAGAGACTGTCCAGTTTGGCTGATGTACATAGCAGAGGGGCATTGGTGAACGTGCAGGTGAATGAACCGGTGATGGTGTGGCTGATCTGGTTAGGTCCTGTGATGGTGTCGCTGGTGTAGACATGTGGGCAGAGTTGGCATCGAGGTTTGTTGCATGGATTGGTTCCTGAGCTAGAGTTCCTATGGTGCGATGTGCAGTTACTGGTGAGAATATGCTTCAGGTTGGCAGGTTTTCTGTGGGCGAGGACTGGCCTGCCACGCAAGGCCTATGAAAGTGGGGGACAGGCTATCAGACCCACATAGGGCAACGGTGTATCACCAAGGGCCTGGAATCCTCCTTGGGTGGCTGGAGAACTATGCACTATGAGCCCCATTTGAGATGCATCTGCAGGCTGACAGGCAGGGGAGTCCAAGAGAGGTTCTTTCTCTTCCATGCATATTTCCCAAATCACTGCCTCACCTTCTGGAGACAGTCTTGTGTACTGCCTCTTCCTAACCACAGCACGTCCACCTGCTCATTGGTTACCAGCGCTAGGTGTCTGCCCTGCTGTGGCTCAGTGGGTCCTTCTCTCCCACCATGCCTACGAACCTTCTCAGACAGACCCTCTGTATGGACACGGCATCAGCTTTACTTTATGTGCCCTATCAGCCCTCTCCAACAAAAGTACCGATGGGGAGACCATGCAACACATTGTTCTCCTCTTTGGCGATACAGGGTTCAATTCATTCCTTCAGTGGAGTTACACCAGGGAGAAATCAGTGAAGGTGAGATGGATATGTGCAGCACTGGGGCGTGTCTGTCTGACAGCGTTAATGTCTCTGACCCCAGCTCATTGCTGTACACGCTGGGCTTTGGCTGGGCTTTGGCTGCGAGAGAGTCTCAACTTAGTCCCTCGGAGGGAAGCCAGCTGACAGTCGTGGGCCTCCACTCCCCGGGTAGCATTTCATGCTGCCCATCGTCCAGTTCTGATAAAGGACTGATCCAATCAGCCCACTTCGGAGTCCCCACCATCCTACATGGCTCCCCCTCAACCATGCACCACAGTTTTATTAGGCTGCACTTCCCAAGCGTCCGGAGAGATCTGAGATGTGTAAAGAACTCTGATACAGACTGAGAAGCTACTTGAGTCTCATGGCTATAGGTGCCCCCCCAGCATGCAACAGACTGGGTTTACTCAGCACTAAATTATCAGACAACAATTTTTAGTGGCTTTAGTGCTGTCTCAGCCCCGACAGTGTCCTTTGTTCAACCACAGAACAGACGGCATGAATAGCTGCAGTGCAGATGTCTTCCTGCCCATTTCAGTGTGCCTCTCCTGGACAGAGCCCGCTAGCACCGGAGTTCAGTGCCCATGGCCTGGTCAGTCCTTGATCTCCCAAGATAGTTTAGCACCAACTGCTGTAGTAGTTTCCCAGATGCCTGTCTTAGGTGGCCCCATCCCCACAGTATCTGAGCTCTTCCTGCTCTTTATTTGTCCTCATCACACTCCTGGGAGAAAGGGAAGTGCTGTGATATTAGGTTACAGATGAGGGCACAAAGAAACTGAACAACTTGCTCATGATCACATAGGCCGTCTGTGGCAGAGCCGGGAAATGCTAAGCTAAGACTCTAACCACTCCATCTCTCCTGTCCATCATGGGCATCTATTCACTGGGAGCCAGATTGAGACCATGGAGCTCCTCCAATTTATTTCACTTAGGCCACTAAATGAGAAAGACTTTCCGTCCCTACTCTGAACCTGCGCAGGCGTCAAACTGGTAACCCAAAGGCAAAGGGCTCTCCACAATATGAGCAGTCCCCTGAACTAGCCACAAATAACACTTGTTATTCATTCAGTAATCATTAAAGGGGAGTTAAGAACTCTGTCCCTATGGAACAGAGAGCAGGGATAAAGAGAAGAGGTTGTGGCAACTAAACAGCGGGGAAACGCCAACCCAGGAGCATTTTCTGGAGTTCAGTAGAAGTTATGGGTCTTCTTGTTATTACCCTCAAGCAAAAGATCACTCCCAGATCCTGCAAACTATTCCGCTGTGGCTACTCTTCATGGTTTAAGGTGCAAAGAAGTGACCTGCAGCCCCCACTCACCCATGATCTGCAGCCAATACTGCCTGATTCAGGCACTGAAATAATTAAGTGACTGAGTGGGGAGACCATCTTGAGACCTTAGCCATGGGGTTCCCGGATTGCCAAAACTGCTGAAAATAATCTCAGGCAGGATGAACCTTGTTGCACTCCTGATTTCCACAAGGTGGCAGGGTTGAGCGAGCACAGTTCACCTTCTGACTCCAGTCGTGCTATCCCACAACAGAGCTCAGCCAACACATCTTTTATTAGACATTCAGAGCTCAAGCACAACTCACAAATGGCCCATCTGGGCAGGTGACAAAGACAACCATTGTTCATCAGGCAGCAAGAGTGAGATAAAACAATGGGATTATTGGCAGTCAATTAATTTCCAAGGTAAATAGGAACTATCACAAGCTAAGGGGAGAGAGATTGTGGGAGCCCGCTGTTTATAATGTTGGCAGCGCAGCGCTGCTTTGAGCTCGGCTTATGAGAGGTCCTCAAAGCTGCTTCCTGAGGTGTGAAGACTCAGGCCCGGCATAATTCAAATGCTGCCTCACGGGCAGAGCTTCCCACAACAGAGAAACCACAGAGGCCAAAGACACAAATGCTATCACCAGTTCCGCATAGGAACGGTCCGACCTGATCTCTGCTAGTCTCAGAGCCATTCTGCAGCCATTCTGCACCTGCTCCATCAGCACTCTGCCTATGCACCTGGATGCTGTGGTCCTCTACATTCCCAGGCCCCCTGTTCCACAGTGGTCCTTTCTGTGGAGTCTGCGGAGTTCTCATTATACTGCCTTATTGAGTGCTGATTCTACTTCACCCAATCATTTCCCACCTCCTCCAATTCCTTTCCCCCCCTAGCACTGACTCACCCTCTCCTCCCATTCCTTACCCCTGTAGCTTTACAGAAGCCCTCACCCTTGAAATTCTCCTTCCAGTTCAATTTTGCCCTGGGCTCTTTTGTCTCCCAAGCCCCAGCACCAAAGGCAGCAATTCCTCTGGCACCCCTTGCCCCTGCCCTTTTTAACAATCCTTGTCCCCATCATTTGAGGCTAGATTCTCACCTCTTTCAGCATTTCTCAGAGCGGGAACTTCTGAGGGGATCTGTACCTCCAAGAGGGAGGGGTTGTATAGGTCTATCTAGTTACCTACCTACCTGTGTCAGAGGCCTGTCCCCATGGTATCTAGATTCATCAGCCTTAAAACTTTTGTAGCTGTGCCCATGCTTTGAAGACCTTGTGGGGAGGCTGCTGTTGATCTCTGCCAGGGTTGAGCCATAGCACCGCTTCTTTGAGAGACACGGGGAGGTGGTCCTGCGCACAGCTGGCCAGGCTGCTATGGACTGACAGGCAGAAGCTGGAGCATTGCCGCCCCACCCCAGTGCAGCGAACCAAGCGCTGGCCCTACCCAAAAGGCCTCAGAGCTTAGTGTAATCACTAAGTGCTGCACTAAAGCTCTTCAGCGTGCCAGGTGTACCATGACTCAGAGGCAAGCACAGAAGACAATTCATCTTCTGGGCCCTAAAGGCGCCAGTCCTGGTGGGTCTCAGTAAGCACTCACAAACAAAGCTCAAGCGAGGGGCTCTTTGCCTGGGGCTGGTAGGGAAGGGAAAGGTTGTAAATATCCCTAAGTGCAGGGGCTTAAGCAGTGACACATAAAGGTAAATCCCAGTGGTTCCTGGCTTGGCTGCTGCGGGCAGTTCACGTGGGGTTACAGCCAACCTAACCTAGAGCCTGGGGTGCCTCTCCAGTCCTGTGTGTATTAAAGGTCAGTTTGTAACATGCAGGTTTCCAGGCCAGGAGGAGTCCAAGGTGTGTCTCACTATGGGGGCTCTGTGTCAGCCCTCTGCTGGTGTGTCCAAGCAGCTCCTGGTCGTGTGCTGCTCCTGCCACAGTGGTAGCCAGACTACAGGGCCACCAGAGCTCCTGACTGAACACAATTGTCCTTGGCAAGCACAGTAATAGTAGCCCCTTCCCTGGCCTGCTGCCGAGGATACTTTTGCTGTAACAGGCTGCTCTCCTTTGAAAAGCTTGAGCTCAAGGCTAGCTCTGTGCCCTCGAGAGCAGCTGACAGGCCCCTTTCTTCTCAGCCTGGAGGGTAGCCGGTGTCCGCATGGAGAGGATTGATGAAATGGTAGTTTCCTGCTTAGCTGGTGCTTCATGCTACGCACTGGCTCCACTTCCTCCTAGTCTAGGATGTATCCCATATCCACTGAGGGGGAACCTGGCAGGCTTCATTCACCTCGCTTGACCCCACTGTCATTCCTCTTGCCATTGCTGCTGTGCACACACGGACACTGAGCTGCTACCTGAAAGAGCTGTGTGCTGGCAGCACAACGAGAGCCTGCAGTTGAGGGCGTCTGCAATCAGCACATTGTGAAGAGCTGGGTACATGTTGCACTGCCTGTGTGTGTGTGTGAGCTATATACACCCCTCTCTCCAGACTCCCTGCAGTACCTTGTCTTGCTTCATGAGGACTTGGAATCTATTGTGGGAAGGGAGAGGGGAAGCGGGGCTTCTCTCGCCATTGAAAAGCAAAGCTGCTTTTCTTCTCCCCTTCAGTAAAGACCCTCTAGCCAATTCATTTTGATCCAATGGATTTAGGGCCCCATCCATTCCTCACACAGATCTAGGTCCCATTCTTGTCTAGCTAGGCTAAAAATTAAAGGGAGCATTTTCTGCCGCAAGCATTTAGGCCCACAGATTTGATCTGCTGTAAATTTGTTCTTATCCCCAGAGGAAATTTGTCTGAACACTCTAGTTAAAGGTTTAGCTTGGTAAGATGCTCACAGCCTGGCCCAGAATGGCACGACACTCACTAGGTTTGGGAAAAGTTAGGATTTGGTTCAAGTGCAAAACTCAGATCAGCTTTATTTCAAGGTCTCACAGCCCTTTTGGATTCCAACCCTGGGAAATTTATGGTCTGGAGTCAAACTTGGTAACTTAGAAGGAACTTAGGTTTAAATTTGGTCCCACTGACCAGATTGTTTAATGCCAAATAATAAACAATCCCTCACCCCCAATTTACTTTGAACCCCAACTCCGCAAAATTCAGAGGATTTTCACTCAAGCTGACACCTACAAAAATGTGTACACAAAACCTTTATGAATTGAAGCCTCTGGACTTTGTCCAGCTCTGCTGAAAAGCAGAATTAAAATCCATCCCCCTGTGATGGAGAAATTAAAATGGCACTGTTAGGATATAGATATTCAGGCCTGTCTGCAAAGGCCTATACTTTAAGAATTTAGGTGTATTCTTATCACTTAGCTAGTTATAGAGGTATAAAAGAAAGAATCAAAATCACTGTCTGTGTAATGGCCTTCTCTTACTGTGACAGGCTAAAGCCTTCAGCTAAGATGTAGTTAGGCAGCCATAAGCTGGGAAGTGTATGGTCACATCCTCACATTCCAAACTAGTCACATTGAAATAAGGTGCTATTGGGAATACAATCCTGTCCTGATATTCCCATCACCTCCAGAGAAAGGGAAGAGCCTAGAAGATGTAAAAAGAAACTTAGATTGATAGCATCCTGTCTGGCAAGAACTCACTTATCAATAGACATAGCTGGAAAACCCTTATGTCTGTATAGATGTAGTTGTGAAATCCTCACTTCTGTATTGTTTTGTATGTTTATTTGCATGGTCCCTGTCTGGTTCTGTAATTGTTTCTGTCTGCTGTATAATTAATTTTGTTGGATGTAAACCAATGAGGGTAGTGGAATATAAATGGTTAAATAACCATGTTACAATATGTTAGGATTGGTTAGTTAAATTTCAGTAAAACAATTGGTTAAGGAATAGCTAAGCAAAACGCAGGTTTTACTATCTAGTCTGCAGTCAATCAGGAAGTAAGGGGGAAATGGGAACAGGGACTGGGGATGGGGGAGTTAAAAAAATCATGTTTTGCTAAAGGGGCAAATTGGAACAGGGGATGGGAACAGGAACAGGCAAGGCTCTGCAGTGTCAGAGCTGGGAAGGGGGACACTAAGGAAGGAAACTGGAATCATGCTTGCTGGAAGTTCACCCCAATAAACATCGAATTGTTTGCGCCTTTGGACTTTGGGTATTATTGCTCTCTGTTCATACGAGACGGACCAGGGAAGTAGGAGGGTGAAGGAATAAGCCCCCTAACATCTTGGTGCCGTGACTCAGATGCATCGCATTGGATAGATCTGTGTGTTTTAGAGCAGGAGATGAAAGTGAAAAGTAATCAGAACTCTGGGGGAAGTGGAATGTGTCCCTTTTAAAACAGTCTCTGAGCTGCTAATAGCTTTGGATCCAGAGGCAAGCCAAGAAAGCCTCTGTGTGAATGCAAATTACCTAGCTGATGGGGGAAGGAGGAAACTGCCCTTTGCAGCACAAAGAACCTGAGAATAATGAATACATCTGGTCAGCAAACAAGCTACTAGAAAACTCAAATTATGGCTCTCCAGAAAAGGGAGGTGAAAAAACAAGTCAAGCCTGAAAATAAGGGGAACAGGTTAACCCTAAGGTGGGGGGGGTGCGTGTGCGTGCTCGCAGAGTAAAAATCTGAAGCTGTCTCTCAGCTATTACCTGAGAATAAACGTAAAGCTTGGTACAGCAAAGAAACTATTGCAAACCTGGTCTGTTGTACAAGAGGGGAAACTGAGGCACACCACCTCATGAATTTCATAAATGACCAGTGAGTGGAATAATTCACTAGCCTGACTATAAAACAAAATAAGGACAGCCTGAAGGTAATTCTTCTGTTTTTCCTGCAATTCACAAGGAAATTTGTAAAAGGAATTGGTATTATTATTAAGCAATAATCTGTCCCCACCAGGAGGGTGGAAATTGTTTCTTTTGTTTTTCAGACACTCTACAAGCAAGCTGGCGCCAGCAGAAGAATAACTCAGAATACTATGGATCTATGTTTTGTGTTGTTTGTCTGTGGTGTTTGTCTTGTTGCTAGCATGACGTGAGTGGGGGGTGACTTCAAAAGGCTGACCTGGGGGGAAAGGAAGATGTGTATGGAAATGCAAAATGCTCAGCTAGAAGGCCAGCACCTGTGCAATGGCTACTATGGTGCCTGGAAATAGAACAGCAACTAAGGTGGGCCCCACAAGCCCTATGGGAATAATGAGAAGGGGAGGAGCTCACTGAGAATCAATGAAGGGGTGTAAAAAGTGGGTGTAAATCAAACAAAATGTTTGGCTGTGCCCCTCTCCTATGACTATGGAGGAGCAGGATCAATGGCCTATGGCAAGGGGTGGACAATTGGGTGTACTATCTATAAGGTGTTTTGCTAAAAATGTACATATTACTGGGGGCACAATTACACCAGCCCCTAACCAAACTACACACATCTACACGCTGCTATCTGGACTCTGGTGCACAAATGGATCTGTAAATCTTATTGCGGTGAATAAGCAAACCAGGGCATACGGCCTGATTCCATACCAAGTGGTCAAGTTGGTTAGGACAATAACCCATTTCCCTGTGAACAGTCAATGGACATATGATGTGGACAAAAGCACGTAAAACCTGCAGGGGCAGCTTGTTGCAACTGCCAGCAACTGGACACATTAAGATCTTAACCCTGTCGAAGGAGGAGAGGCAGTGTTTGGGTCGTGGCTCGGACGTGGGACCATACTGCAGTGGTCAGGACTCGGTGTTGCTCTGCATTGTATATTGTTAACTGTACTTGTGTTACGCTGCATATGCAGATAACCTATAAGTAATGTAGTAAGCCCTCTCCACCTCACAGTGTGCAGGACAACACGGACCCAACCTTCTGGGGCCCAATATAATGGGAAGTCTGGAACACTAATTGGAATAGATGTGGTATGCCCATACGAGAGAAGGTGCAGGGCACTATACTACACACGGGGCAGTGGGACAAATGGAATATCGACACCTTCCACCTTGATGCCTGGCCCTATCAGGAAATGTGTCGCCATATGTCCTATGCTTTTCCAGGGATACCTGAGCAGGAGGATCCCAAAAGAAAAAGAAAAAAAAAGTGGTGGAGTGTTAGGATATAGATATTCAGGCCTGTCTACAAAGGCCTATACTTTAAGAATTTAGGTGTATTCTTGTCACTTAGCTAGTTATAGAGGTATAAAAGAAAGAATCAAAATCACTGTCTGTGTAATGGCCTTCTCTTACTGTGACAGGCTAAGGCCTTCAGCTAAGATGTAGTTAGGCAACCATAAGCTGGGAAGTGTATGGTCACATCCTCACATTCCAAACTAGTCACATTGAAATAAGGTGCTATTGGGAATACAATCCTGCCCTGATATTCCTATCACCTCCAGAGAAAGGGAAGAGCCTAGAAGATGTAAAAAGAAACTTAGTTTGATAGCATCCTGTCTGGCAAGAACTCACTTATCAATAGACATAGCTGGAAAACCCTTATGTCTGTATAGATGTAGTTGTGAAATCCTCACTCCTGTATTGTTTTGTACGTTTATTTGCATGGTCCCTGTCTGGTTCTGTAATTGTTTCTGTCTGCTGTATAATTAATTTTGTTGGGTGTAAACCAGTGAGGGTGGTGGAATATAAGTGGTTAAATAACCATGTTACAATATGTTAGGATTGATTAGTTAAATTTCAGTAAATAATTGATTAAGGAATAGCTAAGCAAAACGCAGGTTTTACTATCTAGTCTGCAGTCAATCAGGACGTAAGGGGGAAATGGGAACAGGGACCGGGGATGGGGGAATTAAAATCATGTCTTGCTAAAGGGGCAAATGGGAACAGGGCATGGGAACAGGAACAGGGACACAGGCAAGGCTCTGTGGTGTCAGAGCTGGGAAGGGGGACACTAAGGAAGGAAACTGGAATCATGCTTGCTGGAAGTTCACCCCAATAAACATCGAATTGTTTGCACCTTTGGACTTTGGGTATTGTTGCTCTCTGTTCATGCGAGAAGGACCAGGGGTGTAGGAGAGTGAAGGAATAAGCCCCCTAACAGGCACCATTTATTGGTCTGCTGTGTATCTCTGCAGCCCACAGAGCAGAGGGAGCAGAAGTTATTTAACAAACCTTAGGCCTGGGCTACATTGACAATGCATACCTGCAGAATTATGTTGGTCAGGGGTGTGAAAAACCACACCCCTCGTGACACATCTCTGCCAACAAAAACCCCAGTGTAGCCACAGCCATGTCAATGGAAGATAGTGTCTGTCGGCATGGTATACGTAAGAGGAGATGGTGTTTCTACACTGGTAGAAGAACTCCTCTTGGCCTGCGCTGCATCTACACTTAGAGGCTACACCAACTTAGCTACGCTATCACGGGCTCCGTAGCATAGGCATCGCCATGGTCCCCATGCCATGCTGACAATGATGACATCATTGACAGAGCTGATGAGCGCAAGGAAGTAGCTAGGGCAAAGCTCTGCTGGTTGGTACATCGTTGTAACTGAATGAGGGTGGGACTGAATGGAAAAATGACTCAACCTGTTGTGAAAGAAGTGGCATCAAAGAGGGTCTTACAAACTGATGAGTCCATGAAATCAACTCCCAGTCAAGCTCATTTGATCCAGACCATCTATAGCTTAGAGGATCTGAGTGAATAGCAGGCGTGGTAATGAAAAGACATTGGTAGAGTACACTACAATGAGCCATGGAAGGGCCAGCTCCAAGCTGTTGTATTCCTGGAAATGACAGGGAGAGGAGGCAGGTAAGTCGGGATGTGGTTTGCTCCAGGTGTGAATGCATAAATATTTAGGATGTTGTATAGCACCAATTATGCAATTTTCTCATTTAATGTGTCAGCCTAGGAGTGAAAAATTGCATAAACACTGGATGAAAGATGAGAAGCTCCTGCACGTTAATAACTACAAAGTGTGAATCACAGCCCAAATCAAAGACAGAACGGCAAATAATCCAAAAACTGAGTTTCAAAAGGGGTAATTGCAAAAAAGAAATCTATGACCCAAATTGACAATGGGGCTGACAATGCATTCTGGGACTGAAATGCCATTAAAGATGCTGGTGGTAAAGCACATGTGGAATTCCTCTGAGAACCAGGCACTGATAGAATATAGGTTTGGGCTTAAACATTACATAGGAGTGTGCTTTGCAAAGTTGCTGGACTTTGCAGATTGGGCCCTTACCTCTAGGACCCAAGAGAAATAAATAACCTGCAAGGCCTCCTGTGTCATACATTCATAGATTTTAAGGCCAAAATAAACTGTTAGAACATCTAGTTTGACTTCCTGTATAATGTAGGCTACCATATTTCATCCAGTTACCCCTCTATTAAGTTCAATAACTTGTGTTTGGCTAAAGCCCGTCAGTTGGGAGGTGAAGTGGAATGAAATTGGATCACATTCCTCAGATGTACAATTATTAAACTCCAACAATCCGTGGTAATTTTGCTCTATATTGTGTGAAAAAATGCAAGACAGTCTGCAGTGGCAACCCATCCGTCATTTTCAATATGTCTTTATTCTTCTAACTCTTTTAACTTTGTTCTTCTAACTTGACTGGAGAGGAAAGAGTTTGTCTGATACAGATCCGGGCATTACTATCCTGACTAAAGAAAATCTCATGAGACAAAAAAGCCTGGCATTTTGAGATGATAAAGTTATTTTACCCTGGGGGTACTTGAATTCAGATCTCTTAGACATGTGAAATGAGCTGGCTGGACCCATCCTAATTTCCTGCTAGCAATTGTCCACCTAACGTAATAATCACAAAACCTGGCATCCTTTGGCAATCTTTACTACACAAGAGCCAACAGAAAGGCGTGGCATGGGGCGCTGCTAAGATGGATTGTCAGGCCAGTGCAGCCTGGGGGAAGTTTTCCTTTCACAGCTATTACCCACATTACACCTCAGGCCAGCAAGTGACCTTAGTTCTTCAAAACTCGTGCATTAAACTAATCCAAAGCTTAGTTCTTTAAATTATCAAGTTAAGAAAAAGCAATTCACATCAACATATTGATTCAGGAGAATTTTCCTGGGTGCTAGGACTAAAATAGACACACACAGAGCTAATGTTAAGTCACATGAAGGCCACGCATACTGAAAGCTGCCTCTGCACAGCACAGATAATGCAGAGAAAACCTCCCTAACATTTGTCTGGTTTTCTTCCAGCAGTTCCTAATTGTGACTCTTTCTCTCTCTGTATCTGCGGACACACTGAATGCACCACTTAGGACATCTCCATGTTGATTATAAAACACTTCATAAAACCATTTCATTGTGTGAGATCCATTTAATTCATCCAAATGGTGTGGTAATTTTATGCCTTTTTTATGGGATGTTTTAAAACCCAGAGTCACTTCAGAGTGTGTTTCTAGCCCCGGATGGCTCTGGGATTGGTGCTGAGCTCATTCCACCGCATGAGGTGGGAGCCCTCTGAGACCAGTAAGACTGCAAGGAAAATGGACTCCTGAGGAGACAAAGAAGTGCTTGAGAAAGGTCCCCATTCACCCTGAGCACAGTTGAAACAAGACTTAAAATGTGGATGTGGATTCACACCTGGATTTCATACCCCCCAACCCACCAAGTTCAAGGATCCTCTTTTTGAGCTGAGTACATTATAGAGATAAGGACCATTTGTAAAATCCAGATCTGCACCCAGATTTAAAATCTGGAGGTGTTTCCAGCTAGGGCTTTGGTTCAGTCCCATCTCTCACCAAGCAGGTCAAACAGTTGTCCAGCACTGATAGATATACTAACAAGAGGAAACTTGCTCTGTATTGGTGTATTTTGTTTCCTTCTACTGATCTGGAAATGCCATGTAGTCCTTTATGTTTCAGATTTTCAATGGGCCTTCAACATGTACATATAGCACCCAGCACAATGGGGCACCCTTCTCAATTGGGGTCTCTAGATCAGAGGTGGGCAAACTACGGCCCACAGGCGACCGTGCTGCCCGGCCTCTGAGCTCCCTTCCAGGGAGGCTAGCCCCCGGCCCCTCCCCTGTTGTCCTCTCACCTCTCCTCTACCCCCCGTAGCAATGCAACCACGCGGGCAGCACAGCTGACTCCAGCCAGGCGGCGGGGCTGGTAGCTCCTGCCACTCTGAGTGGCATAGTAAGGGGACTAGGGGGGAGGCTGGATAAGGGTAATAGGGTCCCAGGGGGCAGTCAGAGGATAGGGAGCAGGGGGCAGTTGGATAGGTGTGGGAGTCCCAGGGGGCCTGTTGGGGTGGGTGTGTGGATAGGGGGCGGGGCAGTTAAGGGACAGGGAGATGGGAGGGTTGAATAGGTGGTGGGGTCCCGGGGTGGCAGTTGGGGTGGGGGTCCCGGGACAGGGCGGTCAGAGGCAAGGAACAGAGAAAGTTGGATGGGTCAGCAGTTCTGAAGGGGGCAGTTAGGGGGTGGGATGTGGGAGAGGGAGGATGGGAGCGGGGGATAGGCTGTTTGGGGAGGCACAGCCTTCCCTACCCAGCCTTCCACACAGTTGTACAACACCAGTGTGGCCCTTGGGCTAAAAAGTTTGCCCACCCCTGCCATGCAAGTAATGAACAATAATAATTCTGAGCCAGTCATTTGTTGCCTGCAAACCAGATTTGTGCATTCAGATGGGATAGTCAGATATCGCTGAATGTGAATGCAAAAAATATTGCAAAAGTGCAAATTTATAGTTAGTTTTAGAAAGTGTAGCCCTGCGCTTAGCAATTTTGCCCTTATAAGCAACCCTATAATAATAAACCAGTGTGTACAGCCCAGAACTCATAAGCAATATTCTAAACACAAGGCAGACCTAACAGATGTCACTGAGCAGGATAAACCAAAGGAAATGAAGAGAGAGTCTTACACCAAGTTCAAGTCCTAACAATGAGTGAGGACCTGCCAACACAAGCTTTCTGGGTGTCATAGATAAGAAAATTTCCATTTATAGCCACAGGTGCAAAAAGATAAGGAAGAGTTCATGTTATCATAAATTTTAAAGCTAATTATAAAATGTTACCAATTCCTGGTTCCCGGTAGCTGCAGTTTGGGTGACGCACTGTCGTTGTTTTTAATGAAATGACACAGCCAAAGATAGTTACCTATTCTGACATTCAGACGCTGCATGGAAATGGAGATTAAGGACAATGGCCCTTTCTTCATATCTGCATTGGGTATTACTGGCCATACGGAGCTCGACCTTTAGAATCAACTCAGGTAATTATGGGCTGGATGGTTTACTCTGCAGGTGTTTTAACTCTACATCTTGTATTAGATCTAGTTTGTAACCTTTGAGGAGTCTTGCTCATAATCCAGTGTTTGTATAGGCAGTTATGCATGCTCATTCTCTCTTCTGATAGTGCTGTCAGTTTCCCCAAGATGCACTGTAACATCCCCATCTTGCTGCATCACTGGTGCAAGAGAGGAATGAGGACAGACGTTTAGGAGAATGGCATGAAGCTCTTGACAGTTCCCATCTGTCCCTGGGAAAGAAGAGACAAGAGAAAACTCAGATCCTAGTTGTAGACCATAATCATGGGTTTGTGTCATTCCATAACGGCCTCAGATACGACACTGTGCTGTAAACACATTAAAAGCCAGATGGATAGATACTGAAGTGACAGGAATCTGCTCAAGGGAAACACTCCACTTCTTCATCATGCTGGTACTAAACTGTAATTTAAACCAAAAATAAATATAGCCCTAATCCTTCAAATCCACCCACACGCTCAACTTTGACATGTATGTCAGGGTTTGCAGGATGGGCTCTATATTTGTAATTATACTTACATGATAATCACTATTATTATATTACTATTTTATAAATAAAATGGATACTCTGAACAGGAACTGGTTGGTTTAAGCATCTGGCAGTGAGTATCCCACTTCAAGGTCCCTGGGTTGCATCTCACTAAATTCAGTAGTAAGTGGAACATAATGGAAAAAAATATATATCAAGACATGTATCAACATCCCACTGTGTGCTAACTGGGGTTAACTGGTTGCCATACTCAGCTTTCAACTGGCCGCCAGGTACAGGTCAGTGGCTGTTCTGAATCATATGCTCTGCCCTGGATTCTGGGAATGGAATCTTGAACTTCTGTGTGATAATCAGAGAGCCAGACTTCAGCCCCTTTCAAGACAACAGGCCAATCAGCAAAGTATCACACAAAGCTTTGCTCCTCCAAGAAATGCTCTGATTTGCTGACCACACTATTGAAGCCAGGTCAGCTTCACACCCGTTCTCATTTGAATGGAGCAAAGAGCTCCCAGGAGGAAGCGTTCAGACCGACGTTGGTGTAATGCCAGCTCTGAACCCTGCCTGGCATTGGAACAAGGAGTCCTGGTACTTCCTATGATGGATGGGCCAGGGAGGAGGTTCATACTGAATGAAAGTGTTTCCCACCTACTATCTCTAGTGGCTAAGCTGCAGCCCTGTTACAGTGAATGATTTGTTAGCTGTCCTTTTATAGAAGTTTGATAGCAAGTAACCACCTGGCTAACCATTTCTCTGCTTTCTGACTTCTCAGTAAAACTTCTTTAGAACATCACAATACCCACCGAAGCCCTGGCAATCAGTGTCCGCCCATCCCAGACGATTGGGCTGTGCATGGTCCCACTTGCCCTGGACATTCACACCCCAGCCTAAGTCACTAAATAGGGCACTAACCAGAAGAGAGGTTCATCCTGCTATGGACTTTATGCAGTGATTTGATTTATTGTTAATGGAGGGCAAGGGATGAGAGGGAGATTCTGGCCTGGGTTGTTCTGTTGTAACAGTTCTGACATGCAGCATAGAGTCACAATATGATGATACTCTATGACTTAAGCATCTCTCTGAAAAATAGCAGGACTGTTAACTTTCCCTGTAATGCAAGAACCTTGGTAGCCTAGATCCAGGGATCAGCTGTGAAAAGCTCATGAACTGAGAGACCCTTTCATTTCCCTTCCAGGTGCTGTAACAAATGAATAATGGCAGAGCATTTAGTACTGCACTGTGTTGTGTCTGCCCCGCAGGCTCTGCACCCCCAGCACACTGCTTACACTGACTACAGCATCTGACAAGCAGCTCACCACCTGTAAAGATGAAATAGAGGCCTGGTCCACACTACGCTGTTAAACCGATTTTAACAGCTTTAAATCGATTTAACGCTGTACCCATCCACACTACAATGCACTTTAAATCGATTTAAAGGGCTCTTAAAATCGATTTCTGTACTCCTCCCCAATGAGAGGAGTAACGCTAAAATTGATATTAACATATCGATTTAGGGTTAGTGTGGCCGCAAATCGAAGTTATTGGCCGGATAGTTATAGTGATAGCTACACACAGTGCAACGCTCCGGAAATCGATGCTAGCCTCGGACCATGGACGCACACCGCCAAATTAATGTGCCTAGTGTGGACGAATGCAATCGACTTTATAATATCTGTTTAATAAAACCGGTTTAAGTTCATTCGAAATTATCCTGTAGTGTAGACGTACCTAGAGCCACACCAGAGTGGATCCATTCCACATCTGCAGGGTAGTTAGAGTGCTGGGCCCCAACTTCAACCTTCCATAGCCTGTGACTGTAACATTTCTGACCCTCCCCACCCAAGAACACAGTCTGGTCAATGAAAAACTTGGAGATGGAAGACAGTTAGGTATTGGGCTACATCTGTACCTTAAATCCTGCTAATTTGAGAGCAATTCTGTATGACCCTCTACAGAATTATATAGAAGGGTTTTAATTTCCCCCCATGGGCATTGACATGAAAAAATCCATCCCAGCTGTTCCACACTTCCCAGCTTCCCTGCTATAACAAACCCATGTCTATATCCCTACACCCACACTCTAGAGTTGTGTTTTATTACCTACCCTGTACACTGAAGCTCATGGTGAAAGCACTTGACAAACATTAATTTTTCCTAACACCCCCACTTCAAGGCCATCTGAGACACACAGAGTGTCAAAAGAATGACTGTAAGAACCCAAACTGGGACTCGGGCTTCCCAAGCTCCCACGCCCAGGTTCATCTGCTGAATCCCGCAACTCTATTATAAAAAAAAGTGAATAAAATGACTGATCACATGATGCTTCAAATACCTTGACACTGTCCTTTTAATGGCTGCTCTGAGTGCTGTGTGGATGGAATGTAATTCTACCCACTGGCACAGGAAGGGATCTGTCTGTTGCAGACAATATAATACATCCCAAGTGGCCTGGCCCAGAGAGCAAGCCTGGATGCTGCTTTTCCATTTTCTCTTTGAAGGATGACTGGCTTCCTAATGTCTCCCTAACTGCACATGTTCTGTGCTCCCCATGGTTCAACTGTTGAGTACTGCAGTCCCCAGGTTATAATGACCCTGGGCTTTATAGCACAGTGCAGTGGATAGGAAAACTGAAAGCAGAAAATTAACCTCTGGGCTTGGTTGTATATACAGTGGAAACTCAGCCATTCTACAACAGTATGGGAAAAGCTTTGCTGCATCACAGCTAATTGATCCATCATCCAGTCCCATTGTCTGCAGATAACAAACACTTTGCTACCAAGCCAGTGAGGCATTTCATGGGTTGGTAGGTGGAAAGCAAAGTTCCTGAGTAGGAGCAACTAGAATCATATTTGCAAGAGCATTGCAGGGCACATACATATTTTTACGCTGAGCCATACTTTGATTATTGTTATGAAGTGCTCTGAGATGCCTGCTTGCAATATAAGTTAGGAAGATTGATTGATTGATTGTCATCTTTAAAGGTCAGACAGCATCTTGTGATGCCTGCATGATCACCTGCTTTGCAAATGAGATTGTAAACCAGATTTTTTAGAAGTGTGTGTATAAAAATACACGTGCATTTTTTTTGCATGCTC
Source organism: Gopherus flavomarginatus (assembly GCF_025201925.1). Classification (NCBI taxonomy): domain Eukaryota; kingdom Metazoa; phylum Chordata; order Testudines; family Testudinidae; genus Gopherus; species Gopherus flavomarginatus. The sequence goes on along the minus strand of NC_066623.1, from coordinate 21,454,446 downwards.
AGTTACTGTGATTGCAAACTCCAGGTGACATGTCTGTGCCATGCATATATATATATTAGGGCTGTCAATTAGTCACAGTTAACTCATGAGATTAACTAAAAAAATTAATTGCAGTTAATCGCACATATAACAATAGAATACCAACCGAAATTTATTAAATATTGTGGATGTTTTTCTAAATTTTCAATATTGATTTCAATTACAGCACAGAATACAAAGTGCACAGTGCTCACTTTATGTTATTACTTTTGATTACAAATATATGCACTGTAAAAATGATAAAAGAAATTGTATTTGTCTGTTCACCTTAGACAAGTACTGAAATGCAATCTCTTTGTCGTGAAAGTGTAACTTACACATAAAGATTTTTTACATAACTGCACTCAAAAACAAAACAGAGTAAAACTTTAGAGCCTACAAGTCCACTCAGTCCTACTTCTTATTCTGCCAATTACTAAGACAAACAAGTTTGTTTACATTGACGGAAGATACTGCTGCTTGCTTCTTATTTACAATGTCACCTGAATATGAGAACAGGCATTCGCATGGCACTTTTGTAGCCGGCGTTGCAAGATATTTACATGCCAGATATGCTAAACATTCGTATGCCCCTTCATGCTTCGGCCACCATTCCAAAGGACATCCTTCCATGCTGATGATGCTTGTTAAAAAAATAATGTGTTAATTAAATTTGTGACTGTACTCCTTGGGGAGACAATTATATGTCTCCTGCTGTGTTTTATCTGCATTCTGCATATATTTCATGTTATAGCAGTCTCGGACGATGACCAGCACATGTTCATTTTAACAACACTTTCACAGCAGATTTGACAAAACACAAAGAAGATACAGATGTGAGATTTCTAAAAATAGTTACAACACTCAACCAAAGGTTTAAAAATCTGAAGTGCTGTCCAAAATCTGAGATGGACAAGAAGTGGAGGATGTTTTTAGAAGTCTTAAAAGAACAACACTCTGATGCAGAACGACAGAACTCAAATCACAGAAAACAAAACAAAAAAAAAAAACAAACCATCTTCTGCTAGTGGCATCTGACTCAGGTGATGAAAATGAACATGCATCAGTCCGCACTGTTTTGGATCGTTACCAAGCAGAACCCATCATCAGCACGGAAGCATGTAATATCCTCTGGATTGATGGTTGAACCATGAAGGGACTTATGAATCTTTAGTGTATCTGGCACATAAATATCTTGCAACACCAGCTACAACAGTGCCATGCAAATGCCTCTTCTCATTTTCCGGTGACAAGAAGCAGGCAGGATTATATCCGGCAAATTGTAACCAATCTTGTTTGTCTGTGTTGGGGAAATGACACATATGGTTTCCATTTTTGGTTCCTGAACCGCCGACGGGCATGTTCAGGTGTTATCCCCATTCTGTATCTGGCCTTGGTTTGAAAAAGTTTATAATCGTTCATTTTCTCCTTAGGCATTTCAGCCGCCACCTCTGCTAAGGGTCCACTGAGCAGTGGCCTCAATTCTACCATGTAAGGGTCTTCAGAGATGCTGTACCCAAGGCAGGCTCTTTCAAAATTTTCTAAGAAGGCCTCAGTGTCATCACCTGCCTTGTAGGTGGGAAATTTCTTGTGCTGCGGAACCATTATTGGCGAAGGGTTGTTAGGATTGGCTGAGTTCTGTTGCTTAGCCTTTTCTAATTCCAGGGCCTGCCGGTGGGTTTCCCTCAGGAGTTCCAACTCTCTCCTGTAGGTAGCCTCTTTTTCTCTTTCCCTTAGCTCCATCTCTTTTTGTTTTATTTCTAGTTCTCGTATTTTTTTTCCATATCTCGCTTGTGCTCTGCGTCTTTGATTTGTTTTTCTGCCTCCATTTTTGCCTTGGAAGTCATGGTTCCTGTTTTCTTGTGTTGAGGTGCCCTCTGCTGGTTTACTGTCTGAATTACTGTTCCTCTGCTGCCTGCTCTGTTGCTAAGCAACAGAGTGTTTCTAACAAGCCTTCCCGAATAAAACTAGAACAAAAGGAAAACCTTCATTTGCATGTGTGTTCTGCTGGTGTAGTTGACTCACAGCTGGAGTTCTATTGTCTAACAAAAGACCCCTGTTAATCTTAATGGCCCTTGCCTGAGGCCATTTCTATGCAAGCCAGACAGAGCAAGGAAAAAAAAATTCTCTGGCTGTAGGTTTAAAAAAACAAACCCTTCTCTCTGCTTACAAGCAGCTAACAGAGAAAAGAAAATTAATAATTTTACTGGCTTTTGGATTCTACTCTATACCAGTGCTGCCACCAAGTCGTAGTATAATTCCCAATTCTGGACCTTAGCGTCCAAAATATGGGTACTAGCATGAATTCCTCTAAGCCTAATTACCAGCTTAGGCTGCCACCAATCAGGAATTTATAGGGCCTGATACCCTCTGGTCCCCCCAAAACCTTCCCAGGGGACCCCAAGACCCAGATTCCTTGAGTCTCACAACAAAGGGAAATAAGCCATTCCCTCTCCCCTCCCTTCTTCCTCCCAGCTCCTTCCCACCCTGGGAACACTAGGAGATCGCCTGATTCAACTTTTTGAATCACCACACCAAGAGGAGTGTTACCTTCCCCCTCACCCAGAGGCAATACAAGCTGCGTGAATATAACACAAAGAGAAAATTTATCCTTCCCTTCTCCCCACTAATTCCCTTGAACCTTAACTAGGAGAAAAAAATTAAACAGGTCTTAAAAGCAAAACTTTTAATAAGAAAGAAAGAAAAAAGTAAAATGTTTATCTCTGCACTTTAGATGGTAAACAGTTACAGGGTCTTTGAACTTATAAACAATAGAAAGAAACTTTCTCCAGCAGAAACACAATTTAAGTTACTTCCATCAAGTACACATATGTAAATGAAAAAAAACCAAATTAAAAAACTATGACCGCCTTTTCTTACTTACAATTCTGAATAGATAAGAGACTGTAGCAAGGAGATTGGCAGAAACCTGGTTGCACCTCTAGTCCTGTCCAGGACCCAGAGAGAACAAAGACAAACCCAAAACCCACAAACAAAGGCTTCCCTCCCATGAGATTTGAAAGTATCTTGTCTTCTGATTGGTCCTCTGGTCAGGTGTTTGGGGTCCCTGTTTGTTAACCCTTTACAGGTAAGAGAGACATTAACCCTTAACTATCTGTTTATGACAGTCTGAGTGATTGGCTGACCAAGAAGGAGGGCTGAGTGGACTTGTAGGCTCTGAAGTTTTACATTGTTTTATTTTTAAATGCAGGGGGTTTTGTACATAATTCTATATTTGTAAGTTCAACTTTCATGATAAAGAGATTGCACTACAGTACTTGTGTGAGGTGAATTGAAAAATGCAGTTTTTTTGTTTTTTACAGTGCAAATATTTGTACTAAAAAAATATAAAGTGAGCACTGTACACTTTGTGTTCTGTGTTGTAATTGAAATCAGCATATTTGAAAATGTAGTAAACATCCAAAAATATTTAAAATAAATGGTATTCTATTCTTGTTTAACAGTGCAATTAATCACAATTAATTTTTTTAATCCCCTGATTAACTGCAATTAATTTTTAATTGCTTGACAGTGCTTGTATAAATGCACAGATATCGAAGTAGCTTTTTGCCTTGCCTATGCAATTATCACACTTCTGCACACAATCTTGCTCTGTATTATTGAATAGTCTTGAATTTGGATGTGTCATACTAGATATTATCGTACTATATACAACTACACTGTGTTCTATTGTTATGTACAGTAGTTCATTGTTCTGTACTGCATTGCATGGTAGGGCCCTCTGAGGAATGAATAAACTCCAATCGTGTACAGCACTGCTGCCTAGCCAAAGTAAAAGCATTTGCCAGCTGCTACATAGAAACAGTGTATGTAGACAGGTCAAAATAAATATATGTATTTCAGATATACAATGTTGCAGAACTGACCACTTTTAATTAAATATTGAATTAAATAGCAAAGCACAAATTTCAAATATGGTTTAGGTACAATACAGAGTACATGCTCCTGAGTTTGTTCTGCCTTATGAATTAACTGGCTTTGTAGTATGTCTAGTAGGTCCAGTAAATACTAGACAGAGTTCTAGACAATTGCATCTAGGCACTTGCGGGAGATGGCCTGGATACACCTTTTGCATCTCTTATATCATGATTCGACCACATTCAGGCCTCCAGCCACTTTTCAAGCATTAAAAGTAACTGCAACTTTTTTCAGGGGTTCTCAATCCAAACCCTCTGTTTCAGCCCTGGGAAAAAGTAGTGAAAAGGGCCTCCCCAACTGAAATTGTTCCTGCTGAGTAATGGCAAAACTTCAGTTGAATTCATTCCCTCCTTCCATAGCCTGTAAAGTTATAAAATTGACCATTTTTTTCCTCAGCTGAGACCTGTTAGACCATCTCCCTGGGGCTATGCTCTCGCTCCACTAATGAGTGGAATGGATTCAGCCCAGAAAGGCCAAGCCCACCAGGATTGTAATTGGTTCAAATGAGTTTGCACTGGCATAACTAGGAGAATTAGATGTGAGTTATTGAGGGAGACCTGCCTCATTGAGGAGACACAAATCTACAGTGGGGTGGACCCAGGTGTTCTGCTATTGCTGACAGGTAGGTTGTGCCCTGAGGAGGCATTCTACAGTTCTTTGGCACCATTTTGCGTCAGAGGAGTTTCCCACTGGAATGTTTCTCTCCAGAGTGTGGAGAGATCCTAACCGTTACAGAGATGTGCAACATTTGTCTTCACTTTAGTCTGAAATGACTCTAAATATTGTTGTCACAGGAAACAGAGGTCTTTGACCACTCAGCATCTGCTCTATCATGCTGAGTGATTCCCAGCCACTAGCACCACCCAGATAGAATTATGCATCAACCATCTTGCTGCCTTTATGTGTGTCTGAGTGAAGCAATGGGCTTTCCCCTCTCTCTCATGCCAGACGTCTCCTTGTTAAGGTGCCATTGCAGTTGCCCAAAATATCCCCTCCTTGTTCAGTTTACCTGCTTCCTGCTACCAGCTTATCTGCCTCCAACAGGGCACGTGCAGTGCCAGCTGGCTGCCCCTCTGCATAGGAGCCGGAGGAGGGTCATGCCTCTGCTTCCGGGAGCTGCTTCAGGCAAGCACCACTCGGAGCCTGCACTCTTGACCCCCTCCTGTGCCCCAACCCCCTGCCCCAGCCCTGATCTCCCTCCCACCCTCCGAACCCCTCAATCCCACCCCGGAGCACCCTCCTGCACCCCAAACCCCTCATCCCCAGCCCCACCCCAGAGCCTGCACCCCCAGCCAGAGCCCTCATCTCCCCAACCTCCTTCCCCACCCTGAACTCCTCATCTCTGGTCCCACACCAGAACCTGTACACACCACAGCCTGTATCCCCAAGCAGAGCCCACACCCCATCCTGCACCCCAAACCCAATTTTATGAACATTCATGGCCTGCCATACAATTTCCATACTCAGATGTGGCCCTCAGGCCAAAAAGTTTGCCCATGCCTGCTCTGGCTGGTGAGAAGCTGCCAGACAAACCAACACTCCAATGAGGGAGAAGCAGGACAAGAGGCTGGGGAAGCCTACAGAGGAGGAGCAGTGGGGAGTAGCTCAGGGAGCAGCAAGGGACTGAGAAGGACTGGCTCTGGCTGTTCCAAACAAGGGCCCTGAGCTGGAACCAGTGGAATGGGCAAGCCTGGGTTTCTCAACCTACTCCAGCTGGGGGCTTTTGGAGAAGGAGGTCTTAAACCCAGGAGACCTAAGGTTGCCTAGCCACTGCTAGAGCCATGGAACTTTGACCCCATCACCTGAAGGGGACAGAGACTGTTGAGAACCTGGCCAAGAGGGCTCAGGTCATAACAAGGATTTGATAAATGCAGAATTGGATGTGGTGACATAAAAGGATGGTGCTAGGTTGTTGTAGCTCCTTATCTCACCACAAAGGGATGCTAACAGAAAGAAAGGCCTCTCGATTACAGCCCACTTTCAAAGCATAAGAATTTATTTTGCATGGTCTCTGTAGTCCCTCCATAGCAGAGGGTGTACACAGTGAAGTCTGTAAAGGAGCTAATTGAATTCAGAAATTGATCAGTTAGGAGCAGCCCTTCCAAGTTTTTGTATTATTATATTATTTAGAAAGAGATGGCATCATAAACTTGTAGATGCTCTCAGCCAGACCCGTCACCAAGTCTCTCCCTCTGCACTCTCGAAGATCTTAAGTGAGCAGCCTAGCAACCGCAAATCATATATGGTAAGAAATGGATGATGGATTAGAAATGATGATCCACAAGGCCCCAGCTGTTTTCCTTTAATGTAATCCCATTTTTGCATGGCACACATAAAGTACACAGCCCCATTTCTGGGTCAAAAAGAGCTGAGGATGCCTCCCGTTCCCCCGCTCCAACACAGATTTCCCTCAACATGTCATAACACTTCATTAAAAATAGGACACCAGAAAGAAAAAATAGTCGCTGTTAATTTTCTCATTGTGACACTTCAGTGACAGCTCTATCATTTCCACAAAACCATCCTCCACACCAAGTGAAAATGAAATGCTAGGTTCTCGACTTCATAGACTCCATGTCCTTGACAGCTGTCAGTTAAGCCTCTGGCATCCACTCTCTGGTGCTACAGGTGGGCAGACCGTGTTCATAAGCATACGGGGGATTGAGGAAGAGGTGCTCATTGTTTCCATTTATCTCTATCTGCTTAAGGCTGGTTAGGGCACCCATCAGCAAAGAATCTCAGCGCACCTAGAGCAGCACAGGAATCTACCACCAGACCGCCTCTGCCTGCTCAAGTTCTCACTGGCATAAAAGAAAGTTAAGTTGGGTGCCAGTGTTAAATGCAGGGGAAGGGAAGATTTCATAGTGTTTAAGAAGTTTAGATACTGATGTGAAAACAATGACAATTAGCAATGTTGTCTCATGGTTTGATTCAGATGCTGGATCAAGGCTCTTGGGTTTTATTCTTAGCTCTTTCACTAATCTGATAAGTGACCTTGGCCGAGTCACTAGACTGCTCTCTGCCTCAGTTTCCCCAACTGTCAAACGAGCGTAATGGGCACAGAGAAGCTGTGAGGTTTAATTGGTTAATGCCTGTAAATCTCTTTGAGATCTATCTTTAGCTATTATTTCTGGGACTGAGAGGTCCAGCTATGATTTCACAGCAGGCGGTTCTGGGTTTCAGGTGCCTCATGAGTAGCAGTTTATGGGTGGGTTGTTCGTATGTTTTTATTTTGTTCTGGGCAGCTCTTATGTGTTAAACAAAGCATGATAGACAGAGCAAATGAAAAGGGAGACAGTGCTCTCCGCTAGGGTCTATTCATACTCCATAGAACTCAGTGACATGGAAGGAAAGCATCTCCACACTACCATAGGCAGTGGGCCCAAATGACTGGGGAAAGGGTGGCATGAAAATGAGTGGGATGAGAAGACTTTGTGCTGTTATAACCCTCCTTATTGCCCTTCATTTGTTTGTCACTCTTTGCCATGTTATTTCCAATCTATTGTGAAAGCTGCTTGGAGGACCTGGTCAATTTTATTCCTATGTGGCGTGTCATGCAAACAATAACTAACAAGTATCAAGTATCAGAGGGGTAACCATGTTAGTCTGGATCTGTAAAAGCAGCAAAGAGTCCTGTAGCACTAACAGACATTTTGGAGCAAGAGCTTTCGTGGGTGAATACCCACTATGTCGGATGCATGTAGCAGAAATTTCCAGGGGCAGGCATATATATGCAAGCAAGAAGCAGGCTAGAGATAATGAAGTTAGTTCAATCAGGGAGGATGAGGCCCTCTTCTAGCAGCTGAGGTGTGAAAACCAAGGGAGGAGAAACTGGTTTTGTAGTTGGCTAGCCATTCACAGTCTTTGTTTAATCTCGAGCTGATGGTGTCAAATTTGCAGATGAACTGAAGCTCAGCAGTTTCTCTTTGAAGTCTGGTCCTGAAGGTTTTTTGCTGCAGGATGGCCACTTTAAGATCTGCTATTGTGTGGCTAGGGAGGTTGAAGTGTTCTCCTACAGGTTTTTGTATATTGCCATTCCTAATATCTGATTTGTGTCCATTTATCCTTTTCCATAGAGACTGTCCAGTTTGGCCGATGTACATAGCAGAGGGGCATTGCTGGCATATGATGGCATATATTACATTGGTGGATATGCAGGTGAATGAACCAGTGATGGTGTGGCTGATCTGGTTAGGTTCTGTGATGGTGTCGCTGGTGTAGATATGTGGGCAGAGTTGGCATCGAGGTTTGTTGCATGGATTGGGTCCTGAGTTAGAGTTACTATGGTGCAGTGTGCAGTTACTGGTGACAAATGTAAACAAAGACTGTGAATGGCTTGCCAACTACAAAACCAGTTTCTCCTCCCTTGGTTTTCACACCTCAGCTGCTAGAAGAGGGCCTCATCCTCCCTGATTGAACTAACCTCCTTATCTCTAGCCTGCTTCTTGCTTGCATATATATACCTGCCCCTGGAAATTTCCACTACATGCATCTGACCAGGGCCGGCCTTAGGATTTATGGTGCCCTAGGCGAGATTATTAAACTGGTGCCCCTGTGCCTGATCTGCTCTTAGCAACACAAACATAAGCTTATAGTATTGGAAAACTTGCCACATTCACATTTATTAAAACCAGTTTAACTTAATTAAGCACACTGTAATGCTGATGGACTAGCACTAAAGAAGCAGCACTATAGAAAAAATTCTGATATGACAGAATGATGCAAATAATATATATTTTTTTAATTTATCAGAATTTTATTGGAAATTTATATGAAGAGGTATTGAAACAAAGATTTGTTTTTAATTAAAAGCAATCTTTCTGGCTTTTTTGGCTGCAAAATCAGTAATAATGTCATCGTATGACAAAGACAAAGTCGTGTCTTGTTCGATCGCAAGAATAGCAAGGCCAGTCAAGCGTTCCTGACTCATTGTAGAGTGGAGATAGTTTTTAATGAGCTTTAGTTTTGAGAAACTCCATTCTCCTGATGCTACTGTTACAGGAATTGTCAGTAGAATACGAGTGGCAATGTACACGTTAGGATATATGTCAACAAGTTTGCGGGTATGAATAAACTGTACAATGTCCATCACCGATTTTGCATGTGGCAACATTGATGACAGTGTACTCAATTCTTCGTACAGTTCAAGTCCATTTAAATCAAAACTATCATCGTGCTTCAGGAGGCTCTCTAGATTCTTGCACTTTGTCATTAGTTGCTCTTGTTTTCCTATTTTGTTGAATTTAGTTATGTCATACAAAAATCCAAACTGTTCATGGTGTACTTGCAAGGTATTAAACCTTTCATCAGCAGCAGATACTGCTTTATCCATCACAACATTAAAAAATTCAACCTCAAATTTCTTTTCTGGATCGTCTATGGGCATGATCTGCTGTACAGATTCTTCACAAAGAAGTGTCCCTGGCCTTTTGAACTCATATTAACTATGTATTTACTTTATGAAAGTTGGAGAAAACATTGTGAAAACGTAAAACATTGGCTGCCCAACTTCTGGGCTGGCAAAAGTTATACTGACTCACAGGGGGGAAAAAAAAAAGCAGGAGAATCTTAGTACAATATATGGTCATTCTATACCAGGGGTTGGCAACCTTTCAGAAGTGGTGTGCCAAGTTCACTGTAATTTAAGGTTTCTCGTGCCAGTGATACATTTTAATGTTTGTAGAAGGTTTCTCTCTATGTCTATATTATATAAATAAACTATTGTTATTATCTGAGGTCTTGGCCACCGGTCCTGCTCAGGCCACTGCCAGCTGAGTAAATGAAACCCCAAACCGGCAGCGGGCTGGTGGCTGGAACCCTAGACAAGGATCCCAGGCCCTGCTCAGCCCGCTGCTGGTCTGGGGTTCTGACCACCAACTCCTGCCAGCCAGGATCCCGGCCGCCAACCCCCCCTCAGCCCGCTACCAGCCTGGGATTCTGCTCACCCAGGCTGGCAGGAGGCAGAGTGGGGCTGGCGGCTGAGCTCCTGACTGGCAAGGGGCCGGCAGCCGGAACCCCGGAGTAGCAGTAGGCTGAGTGCTGCTGGCACCCCAGACTGGCAGCAGACTGAGCCACTCAACCCCCCATCAGCCCGCCACCAGCCCGCTGCCGGCTGAGTGAATGGAACCCCAGGCTGACAGCAGGTTGAGTGGTTCAACTGGCCTGCTCAGCCCGCTGCCAGCCTGGGGTTCCTTGGGGGTCCCCAGGCCAGCAGCAGGTGCTGAGTGGGGCCGATGGCTGGTATCCCAGCTGGCAATAGGGCAGCAGCCGGAACCCCCGAGCAGTGATGGGCTGAGCTGCTCAGCCTGCTGCTGCATACCATCAAAAATCAGCTCACCTGCCACCTTTGACAGGTGTGCCGTAGGTTGCCGAACCCTGCTTTATACACTAGTAAGGAGATGAGCATATTACAGTTGTTGGAGGGCTCTTATCAGGAGTAACAGGCTATAGGAAAGTCAGTCAACATTTTTTGTTTCTCTGATGAAAACTGACCCACTCCCTGCCTCAAACCAAACCTGTCACTAATAATTGTCAACAACTTAATTTTCTGTTTTTGGCTAAGATATTGATTTAAAAAAAAACATTGAAATTGAATTCAGGATTGTTATTTGGGGCTTTGTCTTATATAGGCACCAATTACCCCCACCTAGAGTGACCAGACAGAAAGTGTGTAAAATCAGGACAGGGATGGGTGGGGGTGGGGGTAAAAGGAGCCTATATAAGAAAAAGACCCCAAAATTGGGACTGTCCCTATAAAATAGGGATATCTGCTCACCCTACTCCAATTTCTTATCCTGATTTTTCATACATCTGGCTAACCCTAGCCAAGCCCTGTGTGACATTCCAATTCTGGCTGCCTGCCGAGGAAGTGAGTTACTTTCACTTTCATTCCTCAGCAGGCAGGCAGCCAGCCTCCCCTTCCCCCCCACCTATCCCCCAGCACCTCACTCAACCCAGCCCTGACGGAGGGGAGGGAGGAGAGAGAGAGAGGGCTGCTCCTGGGGAGGAGGGAGAAAGGAGGGGGTGCTCCGTGGGGCAGGGGGGAGAAGAATGGATGTTATGGGAGACAACAAAGGATAGTGGTTCCAGAGCCACAGAGCCTGCCTCACCTGACCTCAGCCGGGGGAAAGAGTCACACTCACAGGTGAGCTCCTTTCCCAACCCTACCCCCTCCCCTTCCCAGAGACCCCAGCAGCCAATCCCATTCCTCAGACTGTGCTGCATTCGGCTCTCTCTAGGACCCAGCAGCCCTGCTTCTACACTGTCTGGGCTGCCTGCAGAGTGGTGCCCTCAGGGAGAGTGAGGCCCTACGCAGCTGCCTATTCTGCCTATGCCTAAGGACGGCCCTGCATCCGACGAAGTGGGTATTCACCCATGAAAGCTCATGCTCCAAAACCTCTGTTAGTCTATATGGTGCCACAGGACTCTTAGCAGCTTTAACAAGTATCAGGTTGTACTCCACAAAGGTAACAGCTGCAAGTTCTTTCCCTAGTCAGTCTGGCCTCGCCCTGCCTTTCAAGAGCTGTGTGACACGGCACAGCTCAGATTGTTAGCTCTTTGGATCAGGGACTGTCTTTTAGTTACATGTTTGCACAGCACCTAGCCCAGTGGTCCTTAATTAGGGCTTCTAGGCACTAGACCAGTCATAATAATAATTATTAATATTGGCCCAGTGAGTGTAATTTCTCTGGTATAGTGTAGGTGTTGATGAGGTAACAGAGCATTAAAGGGGAGATTCACTCCTGGTTATAAGTAATAAGGCTGTAGGGGGCGCTGTTCAGTCTGAGCTTGGAGTATCTAGTTCCCCATTCATAGCCACACTTGGGCTGCACATAAGCGGAGCATCCAGTGTGCATCAGCACCTTTTGGGTAACCATGGAAACTCAACCTCCGGGAAAGAGCTCTTCATCCATCTGGGGTGGAAGAACAAAAGACAAGGAGAATCTGAGTCAGCTGGGGTTGTAGCATGCTGCTGAGGGAGTGCTCTGGAGACAGAAGAGAGGTTAATGATTGCTTAGGGAAGTTGTGGAATCTCCATCTCTGGAGATATTTAAGAGTAGGTTAGATAAATGTCTATCAGGGATGGTTTAGACAGTATTTGGTCCTGCCATGAGGGCAGGGGACTGGACTCGATGACCTCTCGAGGTCCCTTCCAGTCCTAGAGTCTATGAGTCTATGAGCTGATCGCTGCAGCTCCCTTACACCATAATGGCTTTTGTGAGTGCTCAGCACTCCTGGAGGCATATTTTGCTCATGGTAGGGGCCCAGTTGCTTGCCAGAGCTGTGCTTTTTAATTAATCTCGAGCCCATCTATAAGCCTAATAGGCACAAACTGGGACTAGCAACAACCCTACTCATTCAACCACTCCTATCCCCTTTCCGGGACTGATCCAGGTCCCCTCGGGGCCAGTGGGACATCTTCCATTGACTTCAATGGGAGCAGGATTGAGCCATGAGAGTCTGAAATAACAACAATGTCCTTGGCTTTGTCTATTTATTTGCTAATGGCAGCATCCCTTCAATTCACAATCGATCTAGCCAGACAGCATTAACGATGGCAATACTGTTAGTTTGAAATCTGAAGGGTTCCTGTGCGGAGGTGAAACAATAAGCAGCACAGATTCCTGGCAGTGGCCTTGAGAAAAGGAATGTTAGCAACTCCTTCTCTTGTTTGTTTTCCTGTGCAGGCCCCTTCCAATACAGTTTATCAAGCACGAGCAGATAGTTCTGGGGCATCCTGAAGCACAGATGATGACCTCTGAAACTGCTTATATTACTGTGTATTGCGTTCACACTCATATCCTGTAATAGCTGGCTAAACATAGTGCTCTGACTTATTCTGCAACCACTTTAGGTGGCAAAAACATAAATGGTATCAGGAAAACTGCCAGATACTAAGATGCACCTGGATGAAATGGGATCATTTACATCACAAAGCAGCTTCTCAGCAACTTTGCTTCTGCTGTGCATTCTAGGTATGTCTGGTACTTCTTGGGTTTGGTTTTGATTATCAGCGTGCTCACCCTGGGCTAAGAGTCCTAATGAAAGCAGCCTTTGCACCCTAACACTTCATTGGCCGTAATAATGTTGGCAACAAAGCAGGTAGAGAACCACCCACAAAACAGTCACTGCTCAATTTACCTGCAAATGGGGACCCAAAGCTAACCTGTCCTTGGGAAGGGCACTCCTAGAGAGTGTGGGGTTCTGCTCATCACCGGCTTACCTAAACGCTGCTCCACCATCTGTGACTTAATCCTCACATGCCCCTGTATAGTACAGAAGTGTCATTAGCCCCATTCTATAAATGGGGAATTGAGATGTAGAGAAATTAGGGCCAACATTTTCAATAGTGGCCAGTGATTCTGAGAGTCTCACATCTCAAGAGTTCAACTTGAGACAGGACAGGCCTGATTTTCAAAGTGCTGAGTACCCACAACTTCCATTAAAATCAGTGGGAGCCATGGGGCTCAGCACTTCTGAAAATCAGCCCCAGAATACCTCAGCGTGAACTCCAAGCATCAGCAGCTGCTCACTTTGATCAACATTGTTTGAAAATTTGCAATTTCAATGACAAACTTGAGATTTATTTTTTTTTAATTTCTATCATTTGTTTGACCAGCCCTACGGGCTGCCTGTGACCTAAGCCACTCACCCAGGTCACATGGGGAGTATGCAGCAGAGCCAGGAGCAGAACCTAGATCTCCTGAGTCCCAGTTCAGAGCCATAACCATAATACCATTTGGTGTGACAGTCAGTGGAAAGCTCACAATACTTCACTATCCTCAGCACTTCCATGGTGCTTGAGATGGAACCCTGGACAGCATGAGTCATAGCTAATAATAGTAATATCTCAATGTATGCAGCCCAAAACAGTCTTGTTTTAATTTGCTACTATAGCAGTACGGTATATGCATTGTGAGTCCTTGCTTTGCAAACTCTCAGATATGGACAGGCAAATAACGCATGACCGTGAAAATCAGGTGAGACTTTCAAAATGATGAGAACCCCCATCCACCCAAAAAAGCCACATTGGTCCAGGGTGAAAGTTGCCATCTCTGTGGTATCTAGAAGACTCCTTGTATTTCCTGCTTTCATAAAGGCATTTTCCCCTCATTAAACTGAGCAGCGTCTGACATATAACAGAAGGCAGAAATTGAAAGCATTTCAGCTGAAAGGAGATGTGTTTTGCAAGTGACACTTCAATAGCGCTCCGGTCACCTTGCGGTCTCATTGCCTTTTTAAAATGGAACCTTGAAATGATCAAACTGTGAGTTTGGAACAACAATCTTCCCTCCAACAGGGTGTAAGGAAACAATCTGTGGTAACAGAGTGTGAGCTACACGGAGACTCCAAGCATTGTACTGCGATCAAAGCAGATGGGGAAAGAAGGGTTCTTGTCCCATTCCCTTGTTAAAGGGCCTGCATGTCCTGTTTCTCCAGGAGGGGCTTTCGGTCTTCGAAGTGTTGCACAAGGGCAGAATGCGTAGCAGAGGGAAATGCAAGGAGAGAAAAAACTACAGAGGGGAGAATATTGACTTGATAAATAATATCCTATTAAGCAGATTCACCAGACAGAGTCGCCCGTGCCCTGTTAACCAGAATGGGTAATTACAGATGAGGTTAGGGCTTGCAAGCCCTTCTCCTGTCTGGAACACTGGAGGGGATAATAAGTTTAACATACTCACAAAGACAGCCAAGGAAATCTGACCCCTTCTCTCACAGTTATCTGCGGTAAAGGGAATGCGATTAGGCCCATAATGCGATCGGTGCCACCTGAAGCTTAGCGTTTCTGACGTAATGAGGAGGGTATTGACACCAGTCCTTGGTAATACATCGAATTTCTGCATTAAAATGCCTCCTGTACTGAAACTAACAGGGAGTAACTGAATAAACCTCTTGAGTAAAAGGGGATTCATTGCCTGCGGAGGATTTACAGGGTACCATCGTTATTGAGTTAGCAGCTTTGGAAGCAGCCAGCTGCTCTTACAGGGCTTGAGCTGAATAATGATACCTGGCCCTCATGTTGTGCCTTTCTGCTAAGGAATGCGTCGCACTTCACAACGGAGAGTTTCCATTTCAGTGATTGGGAGAGTGAAGTACAATGAGGGGAAGTGACTTGCCCAAGGTCACCTAGCAAGGGGCAGGACAGCATGCAGGGGTCAGGGCAAACGCTTCCATTTAGGCGGCCTAGGCAAATGCCTAGGGCACCAGGATTATTGGTGGGCGACATTTTGCCGGAGGGGGTGGCAGGTGGCTCCAGTGGAGCTGCCCAGTCGTGCCTGTGGAGGGTCCGCTGGTCCGCGGCTCCGGTGGAGCTGCTGCAGACTCCGCAGTCATGCCTGTGGATGATCAGCTGCTTCCGCAGCTCCGGTGGACCTCCTGCAGGCACCATTGCAGCAGCTCCACCAGAGCCGCGGACCAGCGGACCCTCCGCAGGCACGACTGTGGCAGCTCCACTGGAGCCGCGGGACCAGGGCACGGGGCAGCAAAATTGCCATGCGCCTAGGGCGCTAAAACCCCTAGCGCCGGTCCTGCCAGGGGTCAAACTCATCCCTACACCAGCACTAAGGCAGGATGTGGGAACAGAGGCAAGGTACTTGCACCTCCCCTATACTCCTGGGGGCCAAAGTGCGGGCTAGGGCTGCCCTGATTTGCACCTCACACCTCTCCATAACCCGTATGTTGTCTTTGGGACACATCTGCCTCGGCCTTGCCTCTTCCTGCCCCCTTCTTCCTCTGGTCCATATATCCACCCCAAGACACTCCCTGCACTGGGGCATCTGTGGACAGAGTTGTCAGAGATGGCTCTCTGCGAGACAGGGGCATGCTCTTGCACTGAGAGGAATTGACTAAGAGGGCTGTGTGATACAGAGCTGAATTCCTCTCAGGTCTCCTGTACCTCAGTCCCTGCTGTAATGATGACACTTTACTGCATCTCCTCTTTAATGGACTTCTTCTCTATGCTCTTCATCCTCTCAAGGGATGGAGCACCTTTCTTGTCAATCAGTCATTGTGTGAAAAAGATGGGAGGAAGAAAGGGTGCTTTTTATCAGCCAGCTGTTTTAAAGGGATAAGTAACAGCTCTTTCATTAATGCACTAGGAACAGAGATGTACGTTAGACTGGATAATCCATATTCAAAGACTGGAGAGAGACAGGGAGTCTTTGCTGAAGGCTAAGTCTTCTGCATCCAGGTTAGAGAAGGGATACCCAGATGCAGGACCCAGGTGTTAGGACACCCAGGGTCTAGTCCTGACTCTGCCACTATCACATTCTGTGGCCTCTATCACATCATTTAGGACTTGATTTTTCAAATGTAGGCAAACACCTTTATGCTTGCAAAAATAGGTACACAAGCATATGAATAAATTACACATGCAGATCGAGTATCAGTGGATAGCAAGAACAGTTACACATCTAACTGGTCACATACATGCACAGTTACCCAATGTACATGCACAACCTATGCCATTTTCCATGCCTTCACCAATCTGTACCTCAGTTTCCCCATCTGGAAAAACAGGGTAGTTACACCTGCCTACTTCATAGCTGGGAGGATATGAGACTCTTTTAATTATTTTTTGTAAATTGCTTTGGGATCCTCAGAATGATGGCTCCATTGAAGTGGAAAACACTGCAATCTGTAGTCACCTAAGGTCATTGTTAATGCAAATGCTTACACTTAATAAAAGCTTTACTTTTACAAAACAGGTTAAATCTAAGCAGAGTTTCTCCCATTAATGTTTTCACGGTGGATGCGACTCAGGGTGATTGTAGCCAGCAAGAAAATAAAGATCTTTCTAGACCTGAGCAACTTTCCTGAAGAATATTTCAATTATCCTGATAAATAGGAGTGATGCAAGCCAAAGGTTGTCAGTCATTGTGCTGCGTGTGTTGGATTCTTTAGAATGAAAGTGATTTGCAGGACTTCCCTTTTATTCCTTATTGTTTCTGAGCGCTGGATTTCGAAGCAAACAGGTTCTGTTCTGTCTGTTTGGCTTTGATCTTCACCTGGAGAGGACTGTGAAATGAAGCATCAAACAAGAAAGAAAAGAAACCAGGGGAATAAAAAACACCTTGCAGCAGCACTAAATAAGTTTAAAAATAGCCTTAACCAGAGAGAATATAAATGCTGGCTGCTGATGCCCCTGCTCTGGGTTAAATTGCCGTAAAATGAAAAACTGAGAGGCATGAAACGCTAAAAGCTTCCAAACTTTAGAGAGCAGCTTGTCCTCCATAAGGGCATAAGAGCATGAGGCAACCATCCTCAGACTTTGACCCATCGTACTACACCTAGAAGTATTTGAGGTGCCACCTTTGTAAGTTAATCAGTGTCGTCATGATGGATTATACGGATACTGTGCTTAAGCCAACCCACATACCATGTGATTTGTAGTGTGAGTACTACCTGTGGTTCATGGACCTGGAAAATACGGTCTTGTGGCTAAAGCATAGGACTTAGGAGGCAGGACAGCCGCATGCTCTTCTGCTCCGCTGCAGACTTCCTATGTGATGTTAGGCAAGCCACTTTGATTCTCTGTGCCTGACTTTCTCCATCCTTGCTGCATGGATATTCATATTTAACTGAATCAGGGAGGGACGTCATTCACTAATTTTAGTGAAGGGCTTTGAGATCCTTGGGTGGCAGGCACTAGAGAATGGCAGAGTATGAATCACAGTCCCCTGTCTATTCATCAGACTCCTCTTTCCCTCTCCTAGGTGTCTCTAGAACTCCTGTCATCTCTTTGCATAATCACCTTCCTGGATAACTTACTCCATGTGTTTCTCATCCTGTGTGTGGAGAGTGTCCTTATTTCATAGCGTATAAGTAGCATACCTCTTGAAGAATTCACTTTTGTAGGGGAACCTCTAGCTTAGTGTGGAACAGACTGAAATGATGCTACCACCTGCCACTGTGCTGCCCCACTCAAAGGGGGAGAGAGGGTATGGCATGGGCAGGGTGGAGAGGTATGGAACCACACTTCATTGGCAGTAGAGAGATGGGCTGGATTATCTAACAGGCCCTTTCTAGCCCTGGACCTCACTCCACATTGTCCTGCATGTCGTACGGTCATCGACACCAGTGCAAAGTGAGCATAAGACACTACTGTTTGATTGGATAGTTTATAAACTCACTTGCATTCATGATGTAAAGGCAATGGAGAATCAGGCCTTTCCACATCAATGGCTCTGTGATCTAAGCCTGAAAGAGGAAACATAGTACCACAGAAACATTTCTAATCTACCTGGAAGCACATAGTCTTCCAGGAGAGCCTGTTCTGTGCATCCTGATAGCTAGACCAAAGAGGGGAAAATACTTGGGTACTTTCTGCACTGAACCTCCAAACTTTGAGATTTACCCATCAGCAACACTGGAGGAGGAGACTCGTCGGTTTGGTGTTTAATGTACTTCACAGGACTTTCTGACTTGTTACTATTTTGCACATGGCTGGCTTTTTCCTCCCCTTCCTTGTGTGTGTCTTGTCTGTTCACATAGGCACCCACTCCCAGATGCATTAGTATCCTGGGAACCCAGGACTGCTATTGACAGAACCTGAGTGTTTTATCAGTAGCTACTGATAAAGCACAGCTACAGTTGGGGAAGGGGGGTATTTAAAGGACGCAATTACATTTGCAAACCCACTTAAGGTGGCTCTTTTAACATGATTCAAGAGCACTTGTGGCTGCTGCAGATGAAAGACAGGGATGTAGGGCAGAGGGCAGGAGGATACAGTGAGGTGGAGAACTAGCTTTTCACTTACGCTTCATAATGTCACATTGGGACTAATTTTTGCAGTTAACAAAACCAGTGCATAATTATTGGACACAACTGGCAATTGTTGCTCAGAGGAAACCCTGGAACTGAATAACAGGTCAGGAGTGAGGTGCCTTGGCAGAGCTGTCTGGGAAGGTCAGGACTGGAATAGGAGAGGAGGCTGCTGGCTAGAATCAAGATACACTGAAGATGAGGGACCGAGAACTGGAATACCGAGAGATGCTACAGGTCAGGTTTGAGGTGCCTCATCAGAACAGGGTAGGGAAGAAGTGTTCGGGACTGAAATACAGGGAAAGACTTCCCCCCCTCCATGCTTATTTTTAACTCCTAATGCTTCTCTGATATTCTTACTTTCACCTCTGTAACCCTCAAGCCTAATTCCGAAAAAAGCCAGCAAGACAGTTATAAACAAACCCCATATGGTGCCTGTAACAGGGTCAGCTGCACCCTGAGGGCCTCCTCTATTCCTCCCCAGGGCCTGGCGTTGCTCAGCAGCACCTGGTCTCAGTGTCCCCTCTCTCAATAATACCTCTCCTTGGAGCTGGTTTCTTATTAAAGCCTCATGCAAAATAGTTCATAACAAAAGTCCCGACATAAAATTGATATATCACCCCCATGCAAACAGTCATTTAGATCACCTGATGTCTCATCCCTTCATGCCCTACATCTATTTTGAATTTTATTTGTATAAAAATTTTCAGGAAAGAATGCTCCCAGAGTCACTATGAAGTTTGGATCAATTGTAATAAAAAGAATATGAAAAAAAAGGAGAAATCTATTGCAAAGGGAATATATGTTCTCTGTATATATAAATATCTCCTGTCTGTGTGTTCCATTCTGTGCATCCGAAGAAGAGAGCTGTAGCTCACGAAAGCTCATGCTGAAATAAATTTGTTAGTCTCTAAGATGCCACAAGTACTCCTGTTCTTATTTCTACCAAGTTCCACTAAGAATAGTTACCAACAGCACTCCACATGTGCTGGGAGAATAACATGAGGGGGAAAGGAGTCCAGGAAAGCTGGCCGTATTTTAAAGAATCCTTATTGAGGTTGCAGGAACAAACCATCCCGATGTGTAGAAAGAATAGGAAATATGGCAGGTGACCAGCTTGGCTTAACAGTGAGATCCTTGCTGATCTTAAACACAAGAAGTGGAAGATTAGACTAATGACCAGGGAGAAGTATAAAAATATTGCTCAGGCATGCAGGAGTGAAATCAGGAAGGCCAAATCACACTTGGAGCTGCAGCTAGCAAGAGATGTTAAGAGTAACAAAAAGGGTTTCTTCAGGCATGTTAGCAACAAGAAGAAAGTAAAGGGAAGTGTGGACCCCTTACTGAATGAGGGAGGCAACCTGGTGAAAGAGGATTTGGAAAAAGCTAATGTACTCAATGCTTTTTTTGCCTCTGTCTTCACAAACAAGGTCAGCTCCCAGACTACTGCACTGGGCAGCACAGCATGGGGGAGAGGTGACCAGCTCTCTGTGGAGAAAGAAGTGGTTCGGGACTATTTAGAAAAGCTGGACGAGCACAAGTCCATGGTGCCGGATATCCTGCATCCAAGGGTGCTGAAGGAGTTGGTGGATGTGATTGCAGAGCCATTGGCCTTTATCTCTGAAAAGTCATGGCGATTGGGGGAGGTCCCAGATGACTGGAAAAAGGCTAATGTAGTGCCCATCTTTTTAAAAGGGAAGGAGGAGGATCCAGGGAACTACAGCCCGGTCGGCATCACCTCAGTCCCTGGAAAAATTATGGAGCAGGTCCTCAAGGAATCAATTCTGAAGCACTTAGAGAAGAGGAAAGTGATCTGGAACAGTCAGCATAGATTCACCAAGGGCAAGTTATGCCTGACTAATCTAATTGCCTTCTGTGGCAAGATAACTGGCTCTGTGGATGAGGGGAAAGCAGTGGACGTGTTATTCCTTGACTTTAGCAAAGCTTTTGATATGGTCTCCCACAGTATTCTTGCCAGCAAGTTAAAGATGTATGGGCTGGATGAATGGACGATAAGGTGGATAAAAAGCTGGCTAGATCGTCGGGCTCAACAAGTAGTGATCAATTGCTCCATGTCTAGTTGGCATCCGGTATCAAATGGAATGCCCCAAGAGTCGGTCCCAGGGCCAGTTTTGTTCAATATCTTCATTAATGATCTGGAGGATGGCGTGGACTGCATCCTCAGCAAGTTTGCAGATGACACTAAACTGGGAGGAGCGGTAGATATGCTGAAGGGTAGGGATAGAATACAGAGTGACCTAGACAAATTAGAGGATTGGGCCAAAAGAAATCTGAAGAGATTCAACAAGGACAAGTGCAGAGTCCTGCACTTAGGACGGAAGAATCCCATGCACTGCTACAGACTAGGGACCGAATGGCTAGGCAGCAGTTCTGCAGAAAAGGACCTAGGGGTTACAATGGACGAGAAGATGGATATGAGGCAACACTGTGCCCTTGTTGCCAAGAAGGCTAACGGCATTTTGGGCTGTATAAGTAGGGACATTGCCAGCAGGTCAAGGGACGTGATCATTCTCCTCTATTCAACATTGGTGAGGCCTCATCTGGAGTACTGTGTCCATTTTTGGGCCGCACACTACAAGAAGGATGTGGAAAGAGTCCAGCAGAGGGCAACAAAAATGATCAGGGGGCTGGAGCACATGACTTATGAGGAGCTGCTGAGGGAACTGGGATTATTTAGTCTGCAGAAGAGAAGAATGAGGCGGGATTTGATAGCTGCTTTCAACTACCTGAAAGGGGGTTCCAAAAAGAATGGATCTAGATTGTTCTCAGTGATACCAGATGTCAGAACAAGGAGTAATGGTCTCAAGTTGCAGTGGGGGAGGTTTAGGTTGGATATTAGGAAAAACTTTTTCACTAGAAGGGTGGTGAAGTACTGGAATGGGTTACCTAGGGAGGTGGTGGAATCTCCTTCCTTGGAGGTTTTTAAGATCAGGCTTGACAAAGCCCTGGCTGGGATGATTTAGTTGGGGATTAGGTCCTGCTTTGAGCAGGGGGTTGGACTAGATGACCTCCTGAGATCCCTTCCAACCCTGATATTCTATGATATCACATCTATGATAGCCATGGCCAGCTACCCCAGCCCTTCCTGCTGGAATGCAAGCCCACTCTTCCCCTTTGGAATGCCCACAACCTCTCTGCTGGGACCATCTTTGCCAGGGGAACATCCCTCACATCCCATCCCTCACTGCTTCTCTGAGTCCAACTCTCCAGCCTGGGAGATGTCAACAGGTAAGCTCCTCCGCTGCTGCCCTTCCTTCAGCCCCCTCCAGTCCTTTGCTCTGGCTCTCCAGCTTAGAGTTCCACTGCTGCTCCCTGGCCTTCAGCCCTCTGGCCTTGGCTATCTGTCTTGGAGACACTAGCCAGCAAACCCATAGAACATAAGAACGGCCATACCGGGTCAGACCAAAGGTCCATCTAGCCCAGTATCTGTCTACCGACAGTGGCCAATGCCAGGTGCCCCAGAGGGAGTGAAGCTAACAGGCAATGATCAAGTGATCTCTCTCCTGCCATCCATCTCCATCCTCTGATGAACAGAGGCTAGGGACACCATTCTTTACCCTTCCTGGCTAATAGCCATTTATGGACTTAGCCACCATGAATTTATCCAGTTCCCTTTTAAACATTGTTATAGTCCCAGGCATCACAACCTCCTCAGGTAAGGAGTTCCACAAGTTTACTGTGCGCTGTGTGAAGAAGAACTTCCTTTTATTTGTTTTAAACCTGCTACCTATTAATTTCATTTGGTGACCCCTGGTTCTTATATTATGGGAATAAGTAAATAACTTTTCCTTATCTACTTTCTCCACATCATTCATGATTTTATATACCTCTATCATATCCTCCCTTAGTCTCCTCTTTTCCAAGCTGAAGAGGCCTAGCCTCTTTAATCTTTCCTCATATGGGACCCTCTCCAAACCCCTAATCATTTTAGTTGACCTTTTCTGAACCTTTTCTAGTGCTAGAATATCTTTTTTGAGGTGAGGAGACCACATCTGTACAAAGTATTCGAGATGTGGGCGTACCATGGATTTATATAAGGGCAATAATATACTCTCAGTCTTATTCTCTATCCCCTTTTTAATGATTCCTAACATCCTGTTTGCTTTTTTGACCTCCTCTGCGCACTGCGTGGACATCTTCAGATAACTATCCACGATGACGCCAAGATCTTTTTCCTGACTCGTTGTAGCTAAATTAGCCCCCATCATATTGTATGTATAGTTGGGGTTATTTTTTCCAATGTGCATTACTTCACATTTATCCACATTAAATTTCATTTGCCATTTTGTTGCCTAATCACTTAGTTTTGTGAGATCTTTTTGAAGTTCTTCACAATCTGCTTTGGTCTTAACTATCTTGAGTAGTTTAGTATCATCTGCAAACTTTGCCACCTCACTGTTTACCCCTTTCTCCAGATCATTTATAAATAAATTGAATAGGATTGGTCCTAGGACTGACCCTTGGGGAACACCACTAGTTACCCCTCTCCATTCTGAGAATTTACCATTAATTCCTACCCTTTGTTCCCTGTCTTTTAACCAGTTCTCTGTCTATGAAAGGACCTTCCCTTTTATCCCATGGCAGCTTAATTTACGTAAGAGCCTTTGGTGAGGGACATTGTCAAAGGCTTTCTGGAAATCTAAGTACACTTCGTCCACTAGATCCCCCTTGTCCACATGTTTGTTGACCCCTTCAAAGAACTCTAATAGATTAGTAAGACACGATTTCCCTTTACAGAAACCATGTTGACTATTGCTCAACAGTTTGTTTTTCTATGTGTCTGACAATTTTATTCTTAACTATTGTTTCGACTAATTTGCCCAGTACTGACTTTAGACTTACCGATCTGTAATTGCCGGGATCACCTCTAGAGCCCTTTTTAAATATTGGCATTATATTAGCTAACTTCCAGTCATTGGGTACCGAAGCCGATGTAAAGGACAGGTTACAAACCTTAGTTAATAGTTCCATAACTTCACATTTGAGTTCTTTCAGAACTCTTGGGTGAATGCCATCTGGTCCTGGTGACTTGTTAATGTTGAGTTTATCAATTAATTCCAAAACCTCCTCTAGTGACACTTCAATCTGTGACAGTTCCTCAGATTTGTCACCTACAAAAGCCGGCTCAGGTTTGGGAATCTCCCTAACATCCTCAGCCATGAAGACTGAAGCAAAGAATCCATTTTGTTTCTCCGCAATGACTTTATTGTCTTTAAGTGCTCCTTTTGCATTTCGATCATCAAGGGGCCCCACTGGTTGTTTAGAAGGCTTCCTTCTTCTGATGTACTTAAAAAACATTTTATTACCTTTGGAGTTTTTGGTTAGCGTTCTTCAAACTCCTCTTTGGCTTTTCTTATTACACTCTTGCACTTAAGATGGCAGTGTTTGTGCTCCTTTCTATTTGCCTCACTAGGATTTGACTTCCACTTTTTAAAGGAAGTCTTTTTATCTCTCACTGCTTCTTTTACATGGTTGTTAAGCCACGGTGGCTCTTTTTTAGTTCTTTTACTGTGTTTCTTAGTTTGGGGTATACATTGAAGTTGGGCCTCTATTATGGTGTCTTTAAAAAGGGCCGATGCAACTTGCAGGGATTTCACTATAGTCACTGTACCTTTTAACTTTTGTTTAACTAACCTCTTCATTTTTGTATAGTTCCCTCTTTTGAAATTAAATGCCACAATGTTGGGCTGTTGAGGTGTTCTTCCCCCCACAGGGATGTTGAATGCTATTGTATTATGGTCACTATTTCCAAGAAGTCCTGCTATAGTTACCTCTTGGACCAGCTCCTGCGCTCCACTCAGGATTAAATCTAGAGTTGCCTCTCCCCTTGTGGGTTCCCGTACCAGCTGCTCCATGAAGCAGTCATTTAAAGTATCGAGAAATTTTATCTCTGCATTTTGTCCTGAAGTGAAATGTTCCCAGTCAATATGGAGAGCATCTTGCTGCTCTCCTCTCTTCAGCCATCTCCCAGGAACCACATAGGCTCTCTGCCAGCTGTCATCTCCCACTCATTCTCCTCCTCGCAGTGAGCCCTGACTCACCAAGTCTTTCCTCCTCTAGTGCCCAGGTCCCTTCTTTGAAGACCAATTAATTGGCCAAATTGGAGTGTGCTGATAAGGCACAGGAGCACTGGCCCTTCTCCTTCTTAAAAAGCCAGACTCACCCTGTGACAAAAGCCAAATGAGAAGTGCTTCATTCCTCATGGAGGCTGTCCTTGTGTGTGCTGTAAAAGTCAACGAATACAGTAGCCTTTCCTACAGAGGAAGACCCTTTCTACCACTGACTTCAATGGCACCAGGATTTCACCTGTGATCTTGGCTTTTCAGCAAAAGATCTCTTTGTGCCATTAGAGTGAAACTTGTGTTAAAGGCCTTGGGCTCGATTCTGCCCTCACAGCAGGGCAAATCAGGAGTAACTCCACTGAAGTCAATGGATATACCCCAGTATAAAGCTGGTATGAGGAGGAGAACCAAACCCGGAGAGAGGCCAATTCAAAGTATTTAGACAAGCGGCAAATCCAGATAGGAGCAGGTACTGTATTGTGTGAAACTTGTATTAAGCAACTGTCACAGTTCAGGGCAACTGCACTTGTATTCCCCGCTCTGTGGTTCAGCACAGGTACCCACTCTAGACTCCCAGCTCCTCAGCTGTCATCACTCCTGGTAGAGATCCATATTGCTCTCCTTCCAGACTGCACGGCTTCCAGCCTACACTGTGAATTCCACAGCAAGTCAGACTGCCTAAGCAGGCCTGCTTTGCTTTCTCTTCAGTGACTATAACACAGTGTAACTGCCCACAATTATAAGGTACCACACAGCTTTTCCTAAGGAAGCACATTTATTTTTAAGGTGAAAGCATTACTGAGAACTTACTAATAAAAATACCTACACATATGCATATCAAAGATCAACTCAGTTCCAACACGAGCTCTGCTAAGAGTCAGTCCTTCAGACCTCACACAGGGATATTTCTGTGCTCATAAGTTCATAACACCTTTTGCTCAGAACATTAACACCCATGGATCTGAGAGTCACGCCTTTATACCAGTTGGGCCTCCGACCTTATCATTGTGTAACTGGTGACCAGCAGACACAGGTCCCTTTCTCAGAGCAAAGCTTCAAAAGGCTGCCTTCTTGCTTAACCAGAGGTGGTACATTTGCATGCCCTTCCCCCTAGAGATTTTCTGGGATCCCCACTTAACTTTCAAAGTCCTTTCTTGTCTGGCATATTGTTTCAGATAGTTCTTTTATGTGGATAACACTTCCGAGGGTTTGCATTAGTCATGTCTTCCCCGGAGATGTTACATACAATCCCACAATAACACATAAACATGTGCATTTTAATACAATGAACTCCGAAAATACTTAAATTTAATTCCATAAGGTTTAACTTAATTCAGTAAGGGTTGTACAGGATGTTGCAGGAAATCGCCATACCTGTTGCAGCAACCACTCAAGAGACTGAGGAAAAATGGTCTCTTAAGAGTGTTGAGACCTCTACATGAACAGCTTAGGGCAGACAATTGCATAGAACAGTAAATCATCATCTCTGACACCAGCTGTTATAAAGCCCTTACATAGAAAGTCTTGAATTATGTGATTTGCATAAACCTCAAAACACAAATATTTAATAAAAGGAAATTTTTCAGTGTATAAAAGGTCCCTTACCGCTCCATGATGATTTGATTCTGACAGTTCCCTTTTGAAGAGGGACATAAGCACATTGTGTTTATTACCGTTGATGGCTGGCTGGTGTTTCAGAATAAAAACTAAAGGTAAAACACAGCTGTGAGCCAAAGGCACAGTCTCCTGCGTGTGAACAGTGGGGCTGCTTCTCTACTGCCCTGCACCTTGTGTCAGCATTTACACCTTGCAGAGTGAGCGTTAAAAGTTTACCACTCTGATCTGGTGCCTTCTTGCACCACTATGTACAGGTGTAAATGATGAGAATCAGGCCCTCCGCCCCCCCATGCAGTCTTCCTTGCCTCCTCTTGGTCCTTTTATTGGGAAGTATATTTGCTTGCTCCTGCTTCATGACGCATTCTCAGTATCATGTTCCATCCTGATGGTTTCCACTCTGTTTGCATAAGAATTAATTCTTACAGATCACTGCTTGTTTCCACAAAGGCGGTCCATCTCCTCCTGAAGACGACCAGCGTGCCAGCCACACACACCACATTGTACACAGGGCCACTTGACTTTCTCGCTGCACAGCGTAAGAACACATTGTCTGGAGTAGCAGGTAGAATTTCCACTCCCCATGAGATCGCAGCTGACATGGGGCTGTGACAGAGGGTAGGTGGCAGAGGGCTCATGCCAGGATGTCTGTTATTATTGCATGGTAATGAAGTACATCATCACAGGACCTGAGAAAAGAGACCTCTAGAACTAGGCCATCTTGTGCTTACCACTGAGCAGTGCCTGCTTGCACCCTAAAGTATGTCTCTCCAGTGCTTTGCTTTCTTATCATAAACATTGCTTCCATATCTTATTCTGAGCCACTGCCTGGCTGCTTCCATATCTTATTCTGAGCCACTGCCCACAGTCCCGCAATGCTGCAGCGAGCCCAGGCACATGTTGGTCCTTCTGACGGGTAGTACAATGCTACTCTCATTTTATGGATCCCTGGTCTTTTTGGGGAAGTGTCTAGTTGGAGGGAGCCTACCAACATACTCTAGGCCAAATTCTTTTCTCCTTAACACCATTGTGGCACTAGACCAATGATTCTCAACCTATTTACCATTGTGGGCCACATCCACTACTACCATATGGCCCTGAGGATATTACATGGGCTGCAGCTCTGTGCTGATTGGGCCCAAGCAGCCCACGGGCTGCAGGTTGAGAACCACTGCACAAGACCATCTCCCAAGGCCTTTGATGCTTCTCAAAACCTGGGGCTGGCTCATGTACAACTGTTTCTATTAGTGGTGCTCAGCCTCACTGGAGTGCACGAGGCCAAGGCAGAGTTGCACTGATTCATCTGTATGCTTTGTGTAAAGTCATTGGATCCTTTGGTCCATCAGGAAGTGATTTTAAGGGGTTCTTCATCCCTGTAACGATGAGCACATTCCTTTCATCTCATTTATCATTAGCCTCGCTGTGCTTGGCAAGCCTTCCCACTCTTTTCTTCCCTTAGCTTGGATGCGTTTTGTCTTATGACTTTGGCATCCTCATTATCTAACTTACCACAGCACAGAGCTTTGTCCATGCAATCGGCAGGAATCATGCTGCTCTCTTCCCAGCAGGCACACACACAGCATAATGGTCCAGGAGACATCTGGCACGGTTTCCTATTGTCTTCCCCCTTTTTACTTGGTCGCTGGACATTTACTGGTATAACAATGTTGTTTCGTTCACAGGATCCTCCCATCTCCATGGCTGTGTTGGGGATTTTGCTTTGATGCCTGGAAGGAAAAGACAAGATAAAGCAATGCATTTTTCCTCTGGCAGGGCAAGGATATAATGTTTGAAGAAGACACAAGTGCCATTTCCTGTATCACAGGGTACTCCTGGAACAGAGAAGGGCTCACATACTCTCCAAATCTTATTTCCTGCTTTCTGACATAATTGGGAACAAAATTAGCAAATTATCATTCGCTTCCACTCTCTGACAAACAGAGGCATGAGACCAGCTTTCTCACACCCACGCAAACACTCACACCCACACACCACTTCAACAGGTTTTAATTATGCCCTTGAGTTTGGAATTCATCATGCTACAGTCATGGTCACCTGACACACTTGGCTTGTGACACTGCACGAACCGTCGCTGGGTGTGGTTTGGCCAGTACTGCCTCAAGTATCCATTGCAAGCTCAGCAAAAGGGCACAAAACATGCAAGTAATCACGTACAAAAGGCAGGCCAGAGCCAGAAGTCTTCAGCCAATTTCTAGCTCCTGCTACAACCCAGAGACACACTTCAATGACTTCATGATAGCGTCACTGTCTAGGGGTTTCTTCTCCGCAGGCCAGAGCAAATGCTGTCCTTCTCCAGAGGAAGGGTCATCACATGCGCTACTCTGTCCTGTATAGAGGAGTTAAAATGATGTATGACGAATTATGTACTGTCAGTGGGGCCATGCTGTGGAGTAGACATGAAAATGAGGTCTCTTTGACCCTGCTCGCAGTCTCTGTCCAGGTGGACGTCAAGGATCCTTCTGCATCTCTCCAGGAGCTGCGTAGTGAGCTTGGCCGCATAACCTCCTTTCTCAGTACTATTGCAAGTTCCAGCACTAAGAGAGCTAATCCAGATGCAGAATGGCAACTAGCCTGCCTTCTATAAGTTACTAAGACCTAACTGATTTCTTTGGGATACACTGAGCACAAATTGGTGCATTACAAAACCCAGTTGTAGTCTCTTGTTTCGTAGCATTGCTACAAAAAGAAAGCCCTTTCCCCACTCTGCTCCAGCTCAGGTTTTCCTCCCGGGGTGCTTTTTGTTAATAACATTTACATGTTTAGAATAAGGCTCAGCACATGCAGGGCTTGATCCACACTACTGGAGGCAATGAAGCCTGCCATTGACTTCAGTGGGCTTTTAATTTGGCCCACACAGCACCAAGGACCTCGAAGCACTACCCGGACATGAACGAACTGAGCCATGGGGTAGAGGAGATGACTACTGTTATTGTTCCCATTTTACAGAGAAGGAGAATCAGGCACAGAGAGGGGCAGTAAGATGCTAAGGTCACAGAGTCAATCAGTCTGTGGTTTCCATACCCCAATCCCAACCTTCTTCCATTAGGAGACGACTATAAACAAACAGAAACATCAAGTGGCTCCTGGGACAAAAAGTTTCACTCCCCATCCCCCCCACTTCTCTGCCCCCTGCACTTTGGACTTGAGGAAACTACTCTGCCACAGCTAGTCAGAGTAAAATGTTTTCTGTCAAATCGCACCTGCTGGGCTGAGTGGAAGCAGGAGGCTAAATTATGTGGCCCCCTCATGCGAGGTCCTTGAGTTGTCCTCTCGGCCATTGTTCCATTTGTCTTAGGATGCTCCAACCAGGCTGTGAACAATTACCTGGATAGAACAATTTGCCTAGTTGCAGTTTCAATGATTATGGGAGCGCTTCAGAAACTCCTGCACTGCTGCTGGGAAAGGAACAGAGTGGTCTGATTGATCCTCATATTCTCCTTAGCTTGAAGAAAAACACAGGGCATTATTTTAAAATGCCTGAAATCATTCCTTTGGTATTTAAGACCATGATTTGCCCCCAGCTGGGGAAGGCAAATGACACTAAACTGCTGTCTAACTAGAAAAGGACAAGAAAACTGTTGTTCAGAATAGCTCCTGCTACTCATTGATTACCATTATCTGGGTCCCTGCGATGTGTACTGTAATGTCAGCTAATCTCCCCTAATTACTGGAGCAGTTTGGAGACTCACACAGCTCTGCCAATGCACCTCATTACTGCCCACCTGTACCTCCCTCTTATTCCTGTCCTGCTCCCCCATACAGCTCTGCTAGTGCACTTCAGTAACAACCTGCAGCAACCCCTGAACTCCCAGTTCTGGGGATTCCCCTGCAGCTCTGCTGATGATCCTCAGTCCTGACTGGCAGCATCCTCTGCTCTGTCACTCCTGAGCCTATTTTAAGGGGAGATTTTCCTTTCATACCCAACTCTGTGATGTGAGCATGGGCCCACTCAGGACTGTGAAGAGCTCCACCAAACTCGTTTGTCTTGTGATCCAAGCCAGGTTTTGCATTCACATCTCCATAGCTGGAGCATTATCTCCAAGCATCCAGACAGCATGTTCCAGTCGGTAATCCAGTTGGGTCAATGGTACCATTCACTGCACTTAACTTGGTGCAAACATACAGGAGCCCTTGGGCTTTGAAGGTAGCATATACTCACTGTTCAGAAAATCAAGTGGCTGAAAGAGCAGAGAAGAGAGAAAGCAGCAGGGAGATGTTCCTGTGTCTGAGGCTTTGTCTGCACTGGAGGTGAAGCACAGAAGGCACATCCCAGAGAGGCAGAGCAAAGGTGGCTGTAGGCCATTTTTGCAGCACCCAGACTCTGGACTGCTACAGGAGCTAGTGAAGTCCCCAGTATAAACAGCAGGCCTGGCATCACACTACAGCAGCCTATCCAGGGCTTCCTATGGGACGCTCCATAGTCCAGAATCTCCATAGCAGGGTGTAGCGCTGAACCATTCTCTCCTGCCCTGGGCATACCCCTGCATCCTATACCAGGGCTTGTGAGGGGGGATTTAAGGCTGAATATAGCAGCCCTACTCTGTTCCTGTCCCAGGGGAATTATCCCCTGGCCCCTTGCAATGTCCATACATGCCCTGTACACTGCTGGGGTGGGGAACAGGATCTCTCCCTGGGATTTTAACAACCCATGTACCTGCCCTGGTGCAACCCCCTAGTGTAGACATGACTTCAATGGAGTGCAGCTACATTTGTACTGATCTGATGGGGGTAAACGTATAGCATTCCAGTGTGATTTGAAACCAGGGTGAGCTGCACAGTATGAATCATGCAGCTCTGGTGTAAGTCAGTTCTATGCAAAGGCTACATCTACATTTGGAGCTGGAGGCGTGAGAGACATACGCACTCTTGGACTCGTTGAGTTAGCATTATAAATATTGACGTGTAGCTGCAGCAGCACGGGCAGTAGTAAGCAGAGGCCAGGGATGGCTTCCCTGGGTACAAACCCACCCAAACCTTGTGATAACGTACTCAGGGCAACTAGCTCATACCACTGGTGCTTCCTATGCTATCGCAGCTACACTACTATTTTTAGCAAAAGCTTGATGAGTATGTCTGTTAGAGGTGGGAATCACACCCCTAGCTCCAAGTGTAGACGTAGCCTAAGGGGCTGCACTGGTGCAGCTGTACCAGTGGCTATAACCCCCAAAGCAGACAAGGCCTGAGACTTGAGGGAAGAAGGGGCAAAGTTGATATGGCCTGGGCAACAGTACATCAGTGTACAGTGGTGATGCTGAATCTGAGTGCGGATGACATCCTCACACCACATGTTCTGGCTCAAGTCGTATTTTCCTTATGTACTCTGAGGTGGCCCTGAGCAGTCTCTCTCTTAGGTGCTTGGCTGGCTGGTTCTGAAGGCAGGATCTGGAAGGAATTTTTCCCCAAGCCAGACTGCCACTGACCTTGAGGTTTTTCTGCCTTCCTCTGCAGCATGAGTGATGTTCACGTCCCACGATTATATGGTTATATCTCAGTCATTTCTCTGCCATTGCAGGGGCCTAAAGCATTGGTGTATCTCAGTCTTTCCTGTTCTCTCCTTGTGGCACAGAATAGTTTAGTCTCAGGAGGGCTGTAGCACTTTGGTCTCATGCTGGTTATTGGGTGTCTTCGTGGTGTTGGTGGCCTGTGATCTAGAGGAGGTCAGACTAGAAGATCTGGTGGTCCATTCTGGCCTTAAACTCAGTGATTCTGTATGACTCTATGTACTCCATGCACACACACCATACAATGCCAGGACATTGCTATAAGATAACTCCATGAAGATCTCTGCAGCGCCACTCAATTTACAGAGCACCTGCCCCCTCCAGCTCATTGGAGAGCAGTGCTGCTGTGAATGGATTGTTGTTCCTCTCTGTGTCTGAGGCAGTGAATACAAGTTCCTGGGCTGCTTCACTGTAACCCCGGAGGAGTTCCCAGAGTTTCCTGAACTTCAGGGCACTGTAGAGCTGCTGTTGCACAGAGAGACAGCTGAATATCCAGGGGTATTTAACCCCAGCTAAGTCTTTCAACGGGCCCTGTACTGAAGTCACTTCAGTCACTAGAAGCCAGGTCAGGCAGCTTGGAAAAGTATCTAAAAGTTCAATGATTCATTCACTTCTAGCCTCGCCAAAGATCAACATAGCTTTCAGGCCAAGGTAAACTCTTTGGCTCTGATGCAAGGAAGGAAGGGGAGGGGCTGGATGGATGAAATTTCCCTTCCTGGGCTCTGGACTCAAGCCGTCTCAAGAGATATAAATGAGACAGATTTGTTGGCCCCAATTCAGACTCCTCTGGGCAAGGATCCACAGCGAACATTGCAGAGCTCAAGTACACTCAGATCAGTGCCACACTGCCTTTGATCTGAAGTAGATAGGGCCAAAGGAGAACATAGAGGCACCGAGTGGCATTCCATTATCTCTCCTCTCTGCCCGGCAGGAGCTGCCAGCATGGTGGATGTCTTCTGGCTTGAAAGAACAGGAAAACAAGATCAAGAGACACTGAGACAAAATGTAGGGGGTGCCACAGCCCCCAGAAATGCTACTGGGTGCATGGCAGATCTCTGAGGACCTCGCCATGTGGCTTAGTGCAAACTCGGAACAGGTGGGTTCTGGACTCATTTAAGGTCCTTTCGCATCACTCTGATGGTGCAAAGAGCTCTTAGTGGGGATGTTAAATCTGACCCAATCATTTTTCCACTCCCTAACCCTTGGCCTCTCCATTGGCAATTTGGAATGTAAAGCTCTTCAGGACAGGGACCCTCTCTTCATATGCTTCTGAAATCACCTCACACATGCTTGGTGTTGTGTGAATAGAGGAACAAATAACAACCATGTCAGCACACAAGTGACTCAGATCCAATGCCCATATCTGGTCTGTTGCTCCCCAACCGGCGAGTGCTCCATGGTACCACATGAAAGTCCTAAGTTTGATGCCCTTATCTGGTCTCATCCCCCAGGCTAGCCTGGGCCAAGTTCACTCCACGATTCCAGATGAGACGTAACTGGTCTTAAACACTTGCAATGTGTGCATATCGCCTTCTGTGTTCTTACTATACATCGACTGATTTATTGGTAGCTACACCAAAACCCCACCCCATGTGCACACACAAAATGCCATCTCCCCCCATTGCTTGCATATATGCAGAGAAACTGGAAAAAACATCTGTCTCAGACAAGGAGGGTAGGGAGTCATGTTTCCCAAACAGTGGGTTCCGACACATCAGTGGGTCCCAGGAATGTTCCTGATGGGTCGCCAGATCCAGCGCTGGATTAACCCACCACTGGGCCCTGGCCTAGGCAAACATACACTTCTCCCAGCCTGCTGCAGAAAGGAGGCCCCAAGAGGTGAGAGGGAGGTTGGGGAGCGAGACAGTCCCACACTCAACTCACAGCGGTGGCTGTTGTCCCATAGGGCTGGGCTTGGCTCCCCATTCTGGGCAGTGTGACCTGGCATGCTGGGTTGCAGTGCCACCCAAATTTTACCTGCCTGCCCCTCATCATAATGGAAGTGTGGCTGCACCAAACCTGAGTGGCGCCGTGACCCTGTGTGCCAGGTCACAATGCCACTCACTCAAATCTGGTCCAGCCATCCCCAGATGTGGGGTAAGAGCATCTTGGGATCACTCTCTAACAGCCGTCCTCAGCCCTAGGCCTCCCCTCCGTCCTGGGGTAGGTGTGGAGTTGCAGTGCCAGTGCAGAGGGTGCATTCATTTAATGGTGGGTCTCAAAAAGGACAAAATGCAGTTGATGGGTCACCTTAATTAAAAGTTTTGGAACCCCTGCTTTGTAGGGACCCTTGCAGGCAATCCAGGAGTGGTGCTGAGGGGCTTTGAAGACGATCCTCTCCATGCTTCCTTTCACTCCACACAGACGGTAACTGCTCTTTGCCATGCAAATCCAGCTGAAATACATCCAAAAGAGTTTAAAAAAATGAGAGTCTACAGCATTCCCATGCAGCAGGATAAGAATGGCTTCTCTCTGCTTCCTTATACTTCATATGGGGAAGGCTATAAAGTTTGTAAACATTCTCATTTGGCAGCTTCATATTTACTTGGACTGTGAGTTATAAACTGACCCTGGAACCCCCTTGCCAAGAATAAGCTGTTTGTTATCTCAGCAAGGAAGTGTTAAAGGACCACACAGGGGTGTGCCGCTTCTAGCATATTTCTGTTAGGTGTGATATACAGAGGTCAATGTTATTTCTCACTGTTTTGCATATTTATTACTTCATGCATTCTGCCCAATTCCTCCCCCACCCTTTGTTACACATATGCATCACAGCTGGCTGTGGGCTTTTCTCAGGTGCTTTTGAATCATTATCTACTTTAATTCAAAGTACATTTTTAAAAGTCTCAGTGTAAGAAATTGGCCATTGTGCATGCTCAGCGCTGTCCTTTGCTGGATAGAATTAGAACTGCTCAGATGTCAGTCATATGGTCCTACATAGCTATCCGAGGTTTTCTTGTAGTTCAAGTGATCGGGGCCAGCAGTTCTGGAGCAGACAGGTCTGAGTTCTAGCCCTGTCATCACTAGGAGGTGCCCTGTGTCCATTTTATGCAGCAGTAGTAACAGCCACAAAGCGCTTGGTGGCCACAAATTTATTGCTAAATGTTCACAACCATATTTATTTCCTGGGAGTTTGATTTGTTGGAAGTGAACAGCCCAGCATTACAGAGCGAGGGCCATGCAATAACTAATGATCCCTTAGATATGCAAACCCAGCGCCTATGTTTCAGGGCAATATTTTCACCCATACTGTGCTAGAATCACCTTGGTGGGGTTACCTACTTGGCCAGGCCCCAGATATGCCCAGGTATTGTGATACCTTTAAAAAATATTCAAGTGTAGCCATGTTCACAGGGGCTCTCAATTGGATGTGCCCCAGTCCCAGCCATTCAGGGGCCTCTTTTGGAATGTGGAGTCTGGGATATTGATGTTTGCTCTGGACAAGGAATGGGCTGTTTGGCAAGAGATACCATGGCCATAAGTAGTCCCCTCAGGCACTGAGAGCTGATCAGATCATATGTGAAGTGCAGGGGCAGCAGCTGACCCTCCATTTTGTCTGACAGCCACGGGGGTTGGTGCCGTAACTCACTCTCCTGCTGACCTCGAGCACTCAGTAGCTCACGCCTCAAGAACAGCTGCAAAATGCCCTCCAGACAAGAAGCGAATGCCATTGAATTTCAATTGCACCAGCTGGTGCTGGACATGTTCGGTGAAGGACAGGGCACCCACAAGTGAGGGACAACACAAACTGTGCAGCTGTTGCAGTGATTAAAATCATCCAGGGGAAGTCACTGCCCATTCTGAGAAGGAAGTGCTGTTTCTGGGCAGCAGTCCCAGGAACTCATTTATCTTTCAATATAGCGCATAGATTTGTTTATTAAGCCTCTTTCCAGCTGTGATGTCGGACAGACACAGGTGGTATCTAGGGGTCTGCTGAGAACAGAGTGCCCATTGTGCTAGGCACTTTGCAAGCAGAGTAATAGACATCCCCTGCTCCAAGGAACTTACCATCTGTATAAGACACGGCTGGGTGGCATATATTGAATATACCTCAGTACAGGCCCATATAGGTACTATCACGGGGTGGCAGGCCCTTCAATGAAAAAGATGCCTCAGCCCCACCTGTTACACTATTAACTTGCCGTCCCAGGTGGAAAAAATTAAGAAGGATCATGTGATTCAATCAGGCCTTGGGAATAAATAAGGGACAGGCGTGGGCAGAGAGAGAGAAATACTTCAGCAAAGGCCTGGAGAAGATTGCTGAGAGCAGCAAGACTCCTCCAGAACACGGTGAGATACCATGATAGTGGCAGAGGATGTTTAGCAGCCGGCCTCTATGAACCAGGGAGAAGACAACCCAGCAAGAGTTTTGGATCTTCTTGGGGGGAAGGATGGACTGCAGGTAGGAAAGCCTGGGAGTAGCTACTTGAAGAGCAGGGCAGGTTTCCAGCTAGAAAGGTCTGTAAGGCACTGCTTGACAAAGAGCAGTCTGAGACTTAAGAAGAGCCCCAGGACTGACAGAAAATGCCAGGTTTGAGTATGCGGTTGTGGTGATGGATTTTACTTTAGGACTTTGAGGAATGTTTTGAACTTCGTTATTTAAACCAATCCCAAGCAGTGAAGTTATTAGTCACTGGAAGGCCATTGTGGATTATTTCCCAGAACCTCAGAGGGAAACTGAGGCAGGGCTGTTGAAGATCCACCCCTAGCCATGAGGGAGTACTCTGGAGACAGTGACTCTGTAACAAGCACCTACATAGACTTAACTTCCCCATCCCACCAAACCAACCATGTTATTTCAGCTTTTCCTTGTTTTCTGCTGCTTCTGTAGTGCATCAGGGCACTGAACAGTCATATATGCAGTAGTAGGTGACTTCAGACCAGGGAACAAGAATAGGTAGATGGCAAAATAGATCACCCAGTAGTGGATTATCAGAAGGCCCTGGAGGACTAGAGGCCATTGATAGTTGTTTTGTGGCACTAAACTATATGCACAATAGCTCTAGTGAGCCACGCTCCGGGGAAGCTCACTGGAGGTCTGCCCTACAGTGATTTCCCCCAAGGCCACATGATTGCAGGGTGCGCTCATGTCCACAGACAGCAAGGTTAGCAAAACAGAACAATGGAGTCATAACATGAATGAAATTGCTAGAGAAGGCAAGGCCCCCAGATGCTGTGGTAGCAAGACCAATATAAGAACTTGCCTGGCTTTAACTATCCCTCCTCAGCCAAATCAGCCACATGGTTTCAGCTCTTCCTAGTTTTCTGTTCTATTTCCCCATCTGTTTTCCCACTGCCGCAGCCCTCACCAAACAAGACAAAGGGGCTCAGAGCCCCCTATCTGAGATTTTCTCACCCGGCAGTAAGATGGACAAGGCAGCTATCTCACCCCTTTTAAATAGAATGATTCCTAGCTGGTAAACAGGAAAAAGCCTCTCCTGATTAGCATAACCTTTTTTCAAGGGCTGTTCCTTCTTGAATTAACCTAGAAAACCACTGGGAGCTTGGAAACACCCTTTGGATATAAAAATAGCACCTGGGAACCTGAAGTCAACCCTTGCTTTTGTATGAGTGGTTCCTTTTTTCTTCCTTTTTTTTTGGGGGGGGGGGAGGGAGGAAGTATTTCCTAATTGGTTCCAAACCCTCTGTTTCTGATTTTATCTGTTTCAAGGAAATAAGGAGCCACCCCAGGAGCTTTGACACTACAAGGATTCAACAAATGAAATAATATTCCACCTGAACTTGCCCTCAGGACTAGGGGAGGAAGCCACAAAAAGAGGTTTGATCTGACAGAAGGGAACATAAGAACAGCCATACTGGGTCAGACAAAAGGTCCATCTAGCCCAGTATCCTGTCTTCCAACAGTGGCCAATGCCAGGTGCCCAAGAGGAAATGAACAGAACAGGTAATCATCAAGTGATCCATCCCCTGTCGCCCATTCCCAGCTTCTGGCAAACAGAGGCTAGGGACACCATCCCTGCCCCTCCTGGCTAATAGCCATTGATGGACCTATCCTCCATGAATTTATCTAGGTCTTTTCAAACCCTACCATAGTCAAAACAGTTGTGTGTATGTTGATATAACGCCACCTAGTGGTGTTGATGCAAAATAACTATTTGCATAAAGATGGCAACTTCATCAACTACTCCTGGGGCAAGTCCATGCCACTATGTGCATGCATAATTAGTGATCCATGCATATTAATTCTTTACACTGAAAAAAGCTTCTGCTGGAAAGCTGCTGCAGTTCCACCTTTTGCTCACCAGAGGGCACTGTAGTGATAGAACAGAGCAGCAGCTCCCTGCCAGCGAAGGAAGAGAAAGAGCCTGCTTTCTTCACAGCCCCTGTTGGGCCAGGTCAGGAGATAGGGGCTATGGGGAGACAGACAATGTGAGGCTGCTGGGGGGTCAGACAGGGGCTCATAATGGCTAGTGGGGGAAGACAGAATGGGGCAGGGGCTGAATGGGAGTGGAGATTCAGGGACACAGGGGTGAGGGAGGTGCAAGGACACATGGGGATGGGGTGGTTGCAGAGCAACATAGGGACAGGGGTTGGCTGAGTGAGGGCATGGAGACACATGGGGATGGGGTAGGTGGTGCAGGGCCACATGGGGATGAGGGGGAGTGGGTGTCTGAATGGGGGTGGAGGGACACATGTGGACAGGAGGTGCAGGGACACATGGAGACAGGGGTAGATGTGCCTGACTGAATGGAAGAGGCTAGGGATCAGCCAAGGTCTTCATGGGGAAAGCTCCCTAACAATCTCTCAATGACCTCCAAAAGATTCTGTTCCATACTTTTCCCACCCATACCCAACAACCCTCCAAGTTCACAACCAGGCTCCTTTCCAGAAATTACTTCCCACTCCCTCTGCTCCTCCATTACCCCTGACTCCCCCAACCCTTTGTACTGCTTCTGAGTGGTGTGGGAAATATGGTTGTAGTTTAAATGAATTATTACTCAGAGTTCTGTATTAATATGCCTAGTAAGGAATCTATTTGTCAAAAAACATTTCATGAACCTTTTCTGTTGTCTGTATTGTTACAGACATACTTGCTGACAGGTATTTTGAAATAAATAACCAAAAATAACTGAAACTGGTGTGATTATATTGTCTTATTTTGACAAATAAGATATGCAGAATTTGAAAATATTGTGCACAGAATTTTTTCATTTTTGGTGCAGAATTTTTAATGTTTTGGAGCAGAATTCCCCCAGGAGTAGCATCAACTCACTTACTGCAGAAATTCTTTCATGGGATGGGAGTCTAACCAGAAAGTCCACCTGGGTTCTCCCTGCAACCCCCTAATTGTCTCCATTGTTCTTTCTTGGCTGGCTTAAGGTTAAGGTTGGTTGGCTGTGAATATCCTGTTAATATCACAATGCCAATGGAAGTCCTTGACAGCAAAAAGACAACTCATTTTGCTATGTTCCCAGCTTTTCTTTAAATGTAGCCTGAGAATTCACATTCACCTTCCAGTGAATTTCAGAACAGTTGGCTCTGCAATTGATGGAATCCTGACCAGCATAATCCCTCTCTGCTATAGGCCCAGGGAAAAAATAATAGCAGAAGGTGTCCTCTTCCATCACTCCAAGGCTAGGGGTTTGGAACGGGTCCCATATGAGGAGAGATTAAAGAGGCTAGGACTTTTGAGTTTGGAAAAGAGGAGACTAAGAGGGGATATGATAGAGGTATATGAAATCATGAGTGGTGTGGAGAAAGTAGATAAGGAAAAGTTATTACTTGTTCCCATAATATAAGAACTAGGGGGCACCAAATGAAATTAATAGGCAGCAGGTTTAAAACAAATAAAAGGAAGTTCTTATTCACACAGTGCACAGTCAACTTGTGGAACTCCTTACCTGAGGAGGTTGTGAAGGCTAGGACTATAACAGGGTTTAAAAGAGAACTGGATAAATTCATAGAGGTTAAGTCCATTAATGGCTATTAGCCAGGATGGGTAAGGAATGATGTCCCTAGCCTCTGTTTGTCAGAGGG
The DNA here is from genome assembly GCF_025201925.1 of Gopherus flavomarginatus. Taxonomy (NCBI): domain Eukaryota; kingdom Metazoa; phylum Chordata; order Testudines; family Testudinidae; genus Gopherus; species Gopherus flavomarginatus. Next base: position 21,414,506 of record NC_066623.1, on the reverse strand, counting down.
TGGAGATGGATGGCAGGAGAAAGATCACTTGATCATTACTTGTTAGGTTCACTCCCTCTGGGGCACCTGGCATTGGCCACTGTCGGTAGACAGGATACTGGGCTGGATGGACCTTTGGTCTGAGCCAGTACAACCATTCTTATGTTCTTACTCCACCAGTAGATAATGAAGAGAGAATTGTTTTTCCTGTGTAGCACAGATGCAGGGTTAAACAACTGGTGAATAAATAAGCCCAAGGGTTAAAGGATAAAGTATTTATTGATTTGGACAGTTAATCTGCAACCCCCATAAAAGGGGGAAAGTAATCACTTATAGATATAAAATTTATTGCAGAGAGGGTTTCATTAAACAGTTTATTGCTTATTTCATTGGGTTTTATCGGTTGTTACCCTTCCTGACATTATGACTTAATCAATTTTACACTTGCAATGCAGCCCCATATTTTTTATAGTTTGTTTTAAATCATGCAGATGCCACTTGGCAAAACTAAAATTAAGTGGGAAAAGAAGCATTTAGATGTAGAGATGTAATGAATCATTATGTTGACTTCATCTGAGACCAAATAATAGTTCCCTCCAGCCATGGAATAAATGAGCAGGATTGTTGGATATACAATGAGCTCACAATGCTGTCTCACTTTTCAAACCCACAGCAGTGCAGGGATAACAAGAGCTGATATTCCAGATACATGGAGATGTCAAAGCACAGCAGAATGCACCATCAGTCAAAGACCTGTAGGGCCCAGGGCTAATTAAATATTGTTTTCAAATTTTATTTGGGTTTTATTAAAATCATGTAAGTTGTCTTGTTATTGTAGACAGGGCTTTAAAATAAGAATGGAGAGATAATTTGTGACTGTTCAAATGTTTTAAATAACTTCTCAATACGAATTACTGTGTTTTTATAGACAAATTAGGATTCAGGTGGCTAGGTACTATTTGCACGGTTGTTTGCAACAACTGCATGAACAGTTTTGGTAACTGCATGTGCACCTGAGACTACAAGCTAAGACTCTGGATTCCAATATTGAGGGGTTTGAACCCCAGGCCCTAATGTGTTTGAGTCCTTTTATAGCAGTGCTCTAATCCCAATACTGGGAAGGATTCTTTCTTTGCATGATGTACAGAGCCCATAAAAGCTCCTTAGCTGGCCAGGTTAGAATCCCCCTGGCAGGACCATAGGCTGCCCTCTGCAGGTGGTGATTAGAGGGGCTATGTATAGAAGGACTGTGTATACTGAACTGATGAAACCCCATTCCAATACATCAGAAGAGGAATGTAAGCATGGAGAGGAAGACCCACCAAACAAATAGGATTAGTTTAGCTTCCCATCCAGATTCTTGAGAGAAGCAGCCTGGCTTCAGTATAAAGCCTTTCTGAGGGACTCTTTTATCCAAAGTCTGTTCCCAATCTGGATAATTAAATCTATCTTTCAGTTAGAGAGAAGGAACAGGATGTACGGTGAGCTACCGTTCCCATGTCAACAGCCCTGAGTTTCCCATATCCTAAGAAGAGACACTTCCTGTAAGGCACCAGCTCTACATTTAACGCTTATTTGCTAATCTCTGCCATTCGTGGAGCACGCGCGGGGCTGTGCTGGTGCTGAATAGAAATTAGCCTGTATTTATACAGCAGATGTGCAGCAAGAGCTGCTGGAATCTATTAGTTAAGCAAATAAGGAAAGGCTGACTTTTAACGAGCACAGCTGAGGTGGCATAATTCTCCCAGTTTCCAGTCATGGGACCTAACACCTTATCTAAATTGGCCCTGTCCACTAACTTCTTTTGCCTTTTTCTCATCACGTGTTTTTCCATGTTGTACTGTTCTGGCTCAATATTCTTGACTAGCCCCTCCCCTCTACTGGATGTACTGCCAGAGCTGCTCCAATGTGTGCAATTATGTCTCCCTCAAGTGGCTGCAGCCTGTAGAAGATATAAACACTAAGTCACCACAGCTAATGTGGAATTTTCTTTAGCTCCAAAAATAGAGTCCTGGGAGCACAGAACCTTAAATCTGGTTTCCAGTGCCATGTGTGCCTGTTTAAATTCCCTGCAGCCATGGACTCACTACAATGGGAAGGTACAGACAGAATGAGTGGCAATGCTACAAGCTTCCGAGAGGAAGGGAGATAAGAGTACTGACCCAAATACGTGACCTACAGGGATAAAGAGAACAGGGCAGCAGCCTATAAGTCTCATGTGATGCACTTTGGTCCAGTTGTATTGTAGCGCCGACAGACCCTGGTCGTCAACGGGCAGGATCAAACGGGACCTCTGGAGCTTAGTGCATGACCCTCTACAGCATGAGCTAACAGCCAGTTGGCTTTTAGCTAAGGCTGTAGAGCAGACTCATTTAACTCTCTCTAAGTGGTCTCGTGACACTAGATGGAACAGAACACCATACCCAGGAGGTGTGTGGGTTGCATACTTCCCCTAACTGAGGAAGCACATCCCAAGCTTCTCAGTTAAAATCCCAGATGAGCCCCCACTTATAACGCCAACAGACCTCGGTTGTTGGCAGGCGGGATCGAATCGGGGACCCCTGGAGCTTAGTGTATGAGCCTGTACCCAATGAGCTAAAAGCCAACTGGCTGTTAGCTAAGGCTGTAAAATGAACTCATTAATCTCTCTCTCTAAGTGGTCTCAGTGTCACTACATGGGAGAGAACACCACACCCAGAAGATGTGTGGATTACAGTAGGTCTGTGTCAGTCAAGTTAGAGTGGTCCACCTAAAATTTTAAGTGCTCCATATGCCGCTGCTGCTGCTTTGGAATCCTCTACAGAAATGTGCTCATTCCTTAATGGTACTTTTCAAAGTGCCACACTGATCTTTTGTGTCTGCCAGGCTATTCTGCTGTTCTGGAGTCCTGTGACAGGGCTCCCTCACCTCAGGAGTACTTCCTCATGGCCAGGTGCAGGAGAGAAATTCTCTCCCATATGGCGCTCCCTGCCAACGGTTGTTCCGTCACTGTAATATTCTCTCTTCCCACAACCTGGCCCTCTGGCCTGGTCATGCTTTAGCCCCTCCTCTCCAGGGTAACAGAGTCAAAATAAGCTACAGTCCAGAGACTTAACCACAGGTCTTCCATCTGTGTCTTGGATCCATGATCCTTACCTCAAGGGGTTTCACCCCACCTTCCTTGGTGGCTGGTAGAGGAACCCAAGGTCTACTCCCTCAGACTCCTTGCTGCCTCCATGGACTGCTTCCTAAACCTTCTATCCCACAGAGAGTGACTGCAGACTCTTCCCCTGTAGCCCACTTCTGCTGCAAACTTCCTCTCTTTATACTAACCAGCCTGCTCATGCCTAGCTGGGCTTCATGATCATTTACGCCTGGCTCTCCCTCCAAGAAAAGTCAGGTTACATAATTGGCTTCTCAGGCCCACATTAACTCATTCAGGGCCTGTATGGGCTACAGACCCTATCACAAGCCCCTTGCTAGAATGTGCATACTATGCATTATGTAGCCTGGGGCACTGGAGCAGCTGCCTTTGCATGGAACTTTCACCTAGAAAAACTATCTGTAATGTTAGCAGCTGTGGACAAGCCTTGAGGGAAAGCGTTATGCAATTGTGTTCCTGCAACTTTTAGCCTGCTCTTCCTCCCCCTGCACATTCTCCGTTCTGCTGCACACCTGCTGCCATGTCTTAGATTGTAAGCTGCTTTGGGAAAGACCTTTGAGGGAGAATTCTTTGAGGAAGTCAACAAGCATGTGGACAAGCATGATCCAGTGCAGAGCACATTGGCAAACATAATCCCGACTATATATACAAAAATATTGGATCTAAATTAGCTGTTACTACTCAAGAAAGAGATCTTGGGGTCACTGGATAATTCTCGGAATAACATCTGCTCAGTGGACAGCAGCAGTCAAAAAAGCTAACAATATTAGTAATCATTAGGAAAGAGAGAATAAGACAGAAAATATCATAATACAACTGTATAAATCCATTGTACGCCCACACCTTGAATATTTTGTACAATTATGGTCTCCCCATCTCAGAAAAGATATATTAGAATTGGAAATGATGCAGATAAGGGCAACAAAAACTATTAAGGGTATGGAAGAGCTTCGATATGAGGAGATATTTATCCTGGGACTGTTCAGATTAGAAAAGAGATGACTGGGGGGGGGGGATATGACAGAGGTCTGTAAAATCATGAATAGTATGGAAAAAGTGAATAAGGAAGTATTTATCCTTTCACATAACACACGAACCAGGATCACCCAATGAAATTAACAGGTAGCAGATTTAAAAGGATTTCTTCACAAACTCACAATCAACCTGTGGACTTATTGCCAGGGGATGTTATGAAGATCAAATGTACAACTGGGTTCAAAAAAGAATTATATAAGTTTGTGGGGGAAAGGTCCATCAATGGCTATTAGCCAAGATGATCAGGGATGTTGTGATGTTACACCCCATATTCTTTATGGAAATATACTTATGGTCTGGATATGGCATAACTGAGATTTTTTTTTTGCAAGATGGGTCTTGTAAGGTATCATCAGAAAGGTTATAACTTATTGAATGTGATTATCCAATTTGTATCCATGTATCATTTCTGTATCTAAAGTTAGGAATATTGACTATGTAACAATTACAACTCTGTATGTATTTGGGAGACACTCACCAGACAATGGGCCATCAGCCTTGATGGGCCATTAGGAAGAAATAATAAGACTTTGAAGATACTAATCTCTCTCCTTCCTGAGAGGCATTCTAGAATGTAGCTGTGACATTACTAGGTCAGGTGGTCCTGTCACCTGGTACTAAACACCATTTTGGACTTCTAGTAATTTTCCACTAAAAGGAGGGGGAGATCAAGACTGGGAAACAAAAGCTTCCCACCTTATGTAAACCTTATTTAAGGCTGGGGAGTAAAGCAAACAGAACTCTTCTCCATTGCCTTCCTGCCCAAGAAGAAAGACGGCTGAAAGTACCTGAAAAGACAAAGGAACTGTGTGGTGGGAAAGGCAAGGCTGAGTCCAGACTAAGACAGGAGTTTAGTCTGTAAAGAGAAATAACTGGAACTCTAAGCAACAGAAACTGCAGCTTGCCTAAAACAACATTTAGGGTGAGAAATTACTTCTTGAAACCAATCTCTTAAAGATCTTCAGCGTAGTATGCATGTTTTGTTTTATTTGCTTGGTAATCTGCTTTGTTCTGTTTGCTATCCCTTATAATCACTTAAAATCTGCCATTTATAGTTAATAAACTTGTTTTTGTTTATTATTAAACCCAGTTTGTGCAATTTATAATGAGGGACAAGAAGTTGTGCACATCTTCCTCCAGAGAGAGGGGGCGAATTTATGAGCTTATGTTGTATAGATTTCTTTACAGCACAAGACAATATTCTTTTGGCTGTCCTTTTCAGAGGGGAACTGCACTGAAGTGCTGGGCCATTTCTTAGCTGAGTCTTCTCATAGAGAGCTCTTTGCAGACTGTGTGAGTCTACAGCTGGGGGGTGTGTGTGTGTGTGTGTGTGTGTGTGTGTGTGTGTGTGTGTGTGTGTGTGTGTGTGTGTGTGTGTGTGTGTGTGTGTGTGTGTGTGTGTGTGTGTGTGTGTGTGTGTGTGTGTGTGTGTGTGTGTGTGTGTGTGTGTGTTGCCAGAGGCTGGAGAGCCTAATTCAGCAAAACTGGGAGAGGGAGCGCAGGCTAGTGGGGCAGGCAGGCTCAGTGAAATCTCAGTATATCAGGTGGCATCCCAGAAGTGGTGGTACAACCCGTCACAGATGGAATCCTATGGTTCAGGTGTCCCTAAACCTCTGACTGCAAGAAGCTGGGACTGGACAACAGGGGATGGATCACTCAATAAATTTCCCTGTTCCTGTTGCCCTCTGAAGCATCTGGCACTGGCCACCATGGGAAGACAGGATACTAGGCGAGATGGACCACTGGTCTGACCCAGAATGGCCATTCTTATGTCTGTGCAGAGCTCTGCTCAATGCAGCTTCAGCCTGCTGGGGCTTCTTGGCACTTCAGTAATAATAATAATTGGGGTTTTTTCTGGTAGTATCTACAGTGTGCTAGAGACTGACCACATACAAAAGAAGACACCATTCATACCCCAAAGAGTCTGTTAGATCCCTCCACAGTCTAATTTGAGGAGCAATTCTTGGATGCAGTGTCACAAGAGCTGCCTTTCAGAGTCCTAGAGGGATTAGAATATCACTTGTCTGCATTACTGGAGCATGGAACTGCAGTGCTCAGGTACCATGGCAATATGGGACCCATAAAAGTATCTACTGTAGATAAACGGAGAGATCAAATGTCTGAAGAAGAACAATATTCACCTTTTGTACACAGCCTAGCACAACAGGGCCCCTACTTGACTGGCTTCTAGGTACTACTGTAAATAAATGGCAATAATAGCAAAAAAAGGTGCTTATGTGACAAATAAATAATTACTTTTGGGCCTCTGGATGGACAGTTGCCTGACTTTTGCTGAGAGGTGGGAGAAGGAGAAAGAATCATTATCAGCCTTAACTTGGTCTCAAGTATTTTTTCAGGGGTTCAGTTGTGCTCCTTAAAGTTCTTTTACTTGAATAAAGAGTTAATTTCATTCCCATTGGGCCCATTTCACAATCTGTGTACAGGGTTAGCAAGCAGTAACATCAGAGTTCACATCCCTACTCCTTTACAGACCTTGGCTCTCAGCAATGGGGACATTATGACTTGCCCCACAGAAGAGGTTGGGAGGAGTGGTTAGTTACTGTTTAAGCAGTGCTCTGAAGATGAACATTTGACAAGGACTAGACAAGTGCTACTTAGTCTTATTATTAGCCATCAACACTCCCTTCTGCAAATCCTAGGATTATTAGCCTGGAGCCCTGAATCAGGTCCCTTCTTTAAGACTGGTATGAAGAAATGAAATTGAACTGGCAGAGGAAAGAACCTGCTAGTTCCCGTTGATCCACAGCAGTGTAGGGAGATGGATAATTCTTTGATCAAAACTCATCTTCCTGCTCTGAAAGGAGGGTGCAGGCAGTTCCACTGCATTTCTTTCATATCTCGGTCAATGTTGTTTATTAGCTTGCATTCACTATTTATTCATTGCATATGGAGAGACCTAATTAGCCTTGGCAAGCTTATGGCACATTGCACTCCTTCTGGGTGCTCAGTGCACACCGCTTACTCTGAGAGAGAGAGGAGTGATGAAAACTCTCCATGGTTCCTGCTCAGATCATGGCAAATGCAATAGAATTCTTGGACAAGCCAGTCTCAAGAAAACTAGCTGGTATCCAGACTGATTCATTCGTATTCTTTGGAACAGAATAGTCTGAAGGTTTCATCATTGTTATACTCACTGAGCCAAAGATCTCCCTGGTGGAATTCAGTAGAGTCTTGCTTGGGATGAATTTGGTCCCATGTGGTGGCTGTACAAAGTTAATCTTCCATACAGTGATGTGCTGCCAATATTCTATGGGTCTTCAACAACCTTTTTCCCCCATAGCCTGTGTTTCAGGAGCAAATGTGTTTACAGACAGCAGGGTGAAACACAGCATAATCTATTCAGTTTCTCATTTAAATCAAAATGCTCTCCCATAAAGAAAAGGAGAGAGGCAACAGCGCTGGGCAAATAAACACTTATTAAAGTGCCCTCTGAAAATGTTTATGCTTTGTTCCTGAAAAGTATGCCGAGTATATTGATTGTGTAGCACTGTTCAGTGGGGTGACTTGGAACTGGGATTGGGGGGAGAGTTTTTAGGGATGGCAGGAGAGAATGTCTCTCCATCCCACCACAATTTTTTTTTAATTCCTGTCATTTTTGGTGCAATCAGCTGCCTAGCAAAGGGAAAAATTGTTCTTCAAAAGTATGGTTCTGAGCCCAGTGATCAGGCTGGTGGTTCAGGGGTATCCAGAAGGGAAGTAGAGTTGCCACCTATCCAGGTTTCCCCAGGATTGGCCCTGTTTTGAGGTAGCTGTTCTGGGAAATCTGTCCAGTTGTTCAGTGCACACTTGCAGCTGTCCAGATTTATGGGCTCAGGATCATCCCAGATGTGCTGGTTTTTTGTACCTCAGAGGTGGCAACCTGAAAGGTAGTCACTCCATCACAGGCAGCCCACTTTGCTTCTTTCCTCAAGCACAAGTCTTGGGACAGATGGCAGGTGGCTGGTCAGCCCAAAAATTGGACTTACTTTTTTTCCCCTCTTTTTTCTCTCTTTGTCAAATCCATTCAATTCTTTATTTGGATTTAATGTTCTCTTCAATTTAGTAGCTGAGTTTTAACAAAGGGATTCCCATGAGAGATCGCCCCTTCCATCTACTGTGCACAACATGCAGATCTCTTTTCTCAGCTGACAATTTACCCTTCTTTAACTCAGTGTATCATTCTTCAGCTATCCAAATATTTCTTTCTCTTCACATCCTTCAGTCTCTCTACCTGCTGATCTGTCTCACTCTTCCACTGGTATGTTCTCTCTCTCTCTCTTCTCCATCTCCATTTCTCTAACCATTTTTCTCACTCTTTCACATCCTGCCTCACTCTTCTTCCTCATCTCTCTCTCATTCCTGTGCTGTCTGTCTCTCTCTATCTATACATGTTTTCTCCACCACCTGTCCACTGCTTATTTCTCTCTCCCTTTTCATCTTTCTCTTGCTCACTCGCTCTCCACTTCTCAGTTTAAGGCTGATCCAAGTATGTCTCTCAATTTTGTCAGCCACTTGTTAGTTTTATTTAGAGCAGGTATGTCAAACAGCCCACTTGATGTACGTATGTAGTCTGCAGGACATATTCAGTTTGTCCAGAGTCTCATCTTTTGTATTTAAGAAAAAATAAATTTATAGTACTCGTGGTTACAGAGGAAAACCTTCCAAATGTAAACTGAATGTCAGGTGATGTAGCTAAGCCTTCCTGAGTCTGCAGCCAGTCTTGAAAAATGACACTGAAATGTGAACTTCCAGTCTCCTATTAATCTCATTGGAGTACTGACTCCATAGCCCATGAGAACACTAAAATGATTAGCAATGAAAGAATTAATGTTGCCATTGAAGTGTTCTCATGGGCTATGGAGTCAGTACTCCAATGAGATTAATAGAGGTGGGAGGGAAGACCATGAGAAGGTGAGAACTGGGACTTCCCGCAGTGAAGGAAAGGTAGAGGGGAGACTAGAGCAGACCCTGACAAAGGGAGAGAAACAGAGAAAAGAGAATAAGGAAGGAAGAGAAACAAAGAGCAGTCTGGCTTCTCACCCACTAGCCCACTGAATGACCATTGACCACCTGTGTCCAAAAAAGCAAAATACTGAAGACTTTGCTGACTGTTGACTTTCTGGGATATATTTTCCTCCCCCAGAGTCAGGTGCTTTGTTCTTGTAAATAGCCTCTGGGAAAGCCTAGTTTCTTAGCCTTTTATTGGCATGTTACTTGCCCCATATTGCTAGCTGCATGCAGGGGGTAGCTTCCTTGTGTGACACTGACTATGATTGAGCTGCTCAAAGCCAGGAAGCCATAGCAGCATGAAATGACTCAGTTTATTTTGACTGCAAAAGATTTTTTTATGGTTAGTCTTTCCTTTGTCAGCCTACTCTTACTGCTAAATGTTGTTTTACAAGTGGAAACCCCTCGCTATGAGGCTGCTGTTTGGCTGGACTGAGTTTCCCACATAGGCCAAGGTACCAGGGCAGCTGTGTATCCATTATACCAATGGGAAGTCTCTCCCTTCACCAAGGCTAAATAAACTTTGGACTCTTAAATAAGAGTTTGGATCCTGCGGGAAATTTCAACATTTGTGGAAATATTAAAACTCCTACTCCCATAAGGTTCCTGCTCCAGGGAGTCTCCAGAATTGCCACCAAAGGTTTGCCAATCCTCCAGGATTGTCTGGGAGTCTCCAGGAATTTAAGTTTAATCTTTCATTAGAGATTATGTCATGTGATGAAACCTCCAGGAATACAGCCAACCATAATTAGCAACCCTGCTAGGATGCTGAGGCTTTTGGAAGAAAGAGCACTGTATAATTTGTAGCCAGTCCAAACATTCTTTGAAGCCAATAGGAGCCTTCCAGTTGACTCATGAGATTTGGGTCAGATCCTTATTTTGGAATAGTAACTTCACCTATTGCCCCAAGCTTTTGGGGAGAGCAGTGAAAGTGGGTGATGCAAGTGGCATCTGTTTCTGTTTATATTTTGTTCAGCCATTGCTGGCTATGAGGTTAACCTGGTCAGGGAAAATATCACACTTTTTTTTTTCCCAAGTCCCTTCTCTCCCCACCAATTTCTTCCCCTAAAAATTGAAATTTTGTAAAACTTCAAAATTTGAAACATTTCCACCAGCTCCTTGGTTGGATGAAACAACAGAAAAGCTATGGGAATGTTCCACATTTTGTTTTTAAATTTCAAAATTCTGAATTTTGAAAATATTTGGATCATCCCCCCTTCTGGGATTTGTAGAATCCCCCAGCCTAGAAGAAACAGAACTCAGGGCTTTTATCACAAAGTGCACCCTTGGCTGAAGCTGCTGGACACACACAGACACTTGCACTCTCTGAGTCTTTAGTCTGCAGATGGAGGCATACAGCCTCTGCTGTACAGTCACTGCACAGGGACTTCCTAAATCTTTGCCTGGATTCAACAGTTGTGGAGCAAGATTGCTGTTACACTACAGGTTGCAGGTGAACGTGCTGAATTTAAATATCTGCCAACATCAGCAAGGGGCTCAGGCAGGCCCCTTTTTAAATTTTTTGTACAACTTGAAATATATAAAAATAAAGAATTGTATAGAATTTACAAAGAGATAAGAGGAAAAAAATAAAATCCTATTTTGGGCTAGCCAGCCACATGCCTACTGATGCAAGACCTGTGCTGAAGTAAAGAAGCAAAGTAGGATGAATCTTAACTCTAGGAAATTCCATTATCAGACCATTTGTGCCCTATTTATTAGACTCCCTTTGTATATTAAATGCCATGTATCTATAGTGGAGTGCCCTGCATTAGAATGTGAAATCCCTTCTTTAGTTTCCTGATATTCACTCCCATTGGATATTTATCCCACCCCTCACTAGCCAAATAGGTAACATATTTAGATTGTTAAAAAAACCCACCAAAATACTGAAAAAACAAGATGAGGATGCTGAAAGCAACAGGAAGGGTTGATCACAGGCATCAAATGTATGGGCTGGTGCTACTGACAATGTAAATTAAGCTACCAGTATCAGGAATCTCATCCTTAATGGTAGGACTCATATCAGCTCAAATAATCCACTCAGTGAGAGGTGAATGAAGCAGGAGGCAACCTAACCAGAGGAAGCACAGTACTGCACTCTAAATGCTTTGAGAGACATAATAGATGTAAAATCAAATGCTGGTCTGAATCAGGACTGTTCCTAATTAGGAATTTGTTTCATATATTTAGTTATAATAATGGTTCTCAACCTTTTCCATGCCCATGTCCCTATGTTATAACAGGAAAATGTTGTGGGACCCTTCTTCCATCTAGATGTACAGAAAAGGCAGGCAATCATGACCCCCTGAAACACATCTGTGATTTCCCCAGGAGCTACAGCACTGTTGTGTGAATTGAGTGCTTAAGGATTAATAGCATTAGCAAGAGGCAAGCATGGAGCAGGTGGGTACTTTCCATGCCCTGCAAAGCTCTGTCAGCGCACCTCATCCCCAAACTGCTGTACCCCTGAGACATCTAAACAGAGGCTTCTAGGATTGCTCAACTACACAGCATGATGTGAACAAATGCTCATGTGACTAGGAGGAGACACCAAACTCCATTTCATTGGAACAAAGTAAGAGCTTAAACTCAGGCCTCCCAAAGTTAATAACTTGATCAGTTGAATCACCCAGCTGCCTGAACACGTTAGCACTAGACAAATATCAAATGATAAACATATACCAGTACTGGGCAAAATCTTAAAGAACCTAAATGTCATCCTCTGGTATCCATGGGCCTAAACTTTCTGCTGTGGCTCATCCATCTCTTAGAGAATAGGGTGGATTTCATGCTGTTTGTCCAAGGCAGTAAAAATCCCTCAAAGACTGTTCACTGCTCTGCATTAGTGAATGTGGGGAATAAATGATGTCAAGCCACAGCTTTTGTTCTCTGCTTTTGGACGAACATGAAGGGAAGAACTATGTGACGATTTAATCTTAATAATGCAAAGCCTTCTGCACGCACATGAGGATGCCTGTTTGTTTAGCCAGCAATATTACACACAAGCACTTGGCAGGCTATTTTAAAACTATTTCAAGAGGCCTTTTCTTAAATAAGAAAGAGCCTCTGCCACCCCTTCAAATGTTCTCCACGGGCGTGTTGACAGGACCCGCGCTGCAAGGTTATTCACCCTCCAGTGTGACTGAGCCAAGACCTCACGGGCCTTTTAGGGTTGTAAATGACTTAGAACAGGCCCCTGCCAGGTTTATAATTGTATTTATTTAGGTTTTATTGTATTTGTTGTCTCCACCTTTCCCCATGTAGCTAGAAAGACAGATAAATAAATAGACGAACATCTGCGCTCCTGAGGTAATAGTCTTCACAGCTCACAATTTTAGAAAGTTTCCTTTCCAATTAATCTGTAATAATTTTCTTTCTACTTTCTCCATCCAGCCCCACACTCCTCAACCTCATATCCACTTGTGTTGATTTATTAAAACTTTTGAAATATCCTGGGTAGGTTCCTGGTCAGGAATTTGGAACGTCCTCCCCAGATAATCCACCGCAGTTTCTACACTGAGCCGAATGCATGCCGGGTTAGGACTTTGGAAGTTTTGTCAGTGTGGTGTGAATCTTCGTGCACCAGGAATAAGATCAAGAAGATTTATGTTTGTGTATCTCCCTGTCAAATCTCTGTGCCTTGACTTTAGGCCCATCGCTCATTTGGGACATATTGTGCATGTCCCAAACTTGTTTAAATGGTTTAGCAAGCCTATGAACAGCATTAAACTGAACTTAAACTGTTTCTTAAGTGATTGAGACTAGATAGTCAACTACTAATTTATATCTGTATTGAACCGTTTCTTTAAATTTCCCTCTGTTGCACTGCTATTGGTGCAACTCCACTGGTGCGACACCAACATTTTTAACCAACATGTCATCAAATCCTGCTCAGAGCAGGTCTAGGTGACAAGATGGTAGAACCACAAGCAGCTACTGGTGCCTTGGCTATGCAAGAGCTTCCATTGCTACTACTGCAGATGGGAAATTTTAAAGAAGAGCTCAGGGTAGATAAACCCTGTATTAAAATCATGTATGTGGTTTTAATTCAACTGAAGACAGGACCAGAGAGCTAGAGGTCTGTGCTCCTAAAGACATCTAGCACTATTGAGATTACTGGGAAAAGGAATGGATAATTGCATACAACCCACTGGGCTAATAGTGCAGTAAGGGCCAGCTTTTCCAAGGAGCTCATCTCCCACTCTGCCTGCAAAACAAGGGAAGAGGGGAAATAAGTCAACCCAAAAGGTGTTGGTGGAAGTTCTGATTGATTTTTCTCTTATCCAAACCTGTTTGCTCATATTATCATGATCTGTAGTTACATTTCAATTAGGTTTTACATCACAATTAGCTCTGGATATAATCTGGTGCACCCTAGTGGGTGTTTAGTAAGATCTGTGTAATTGCTTGGGGCTGGTTTTGTTACAAAGCAAAAGCTAGTCTATCGCTTTTGAGCACTTCATATAAACAAGTTCAAAAGCAAACTGGGTTTTGCTGAAGATTCAGTGATCTGTTGCCAGGTGATAAGTGCTTTTTTATAAATCTCATAAAATCCCTTTTTCTGCTGCGTTGCAATATAATTTGGTTTTATATGGTACATTTCATAGTTACTCAAATAATAATTTCAACAACATAAAGTCTCTCCTGTTGGCTGGCAAAATAATCAAGAGCTGAGCTGTTAAGAAAGCCAAGAGCATGATCTGATCTGATCTAATCTTGCCCCCAGATCTCATAAATATGTTCCTAGAGGGCTGAGAGCTAATAATTAATGAATGACATAAATGAGTTGGAAGCTCCCAGCTTGGATCCTTCACTCCCTGCCAGTGATAATCAGGGCTTTCATATTTGACACTGTAACAAAATGTGACAGTCCATATTTCACAATTAAACACTTAGGCCTCGATCCTGTGAATGTTTACATACAAGTATCTTTCTAGGTGTTAGTAGTACCATTGGCTTCAGTGTTGTGCATGTGTAAATTTGCAGGTTGAGACTTAAGGCAAAAATACACCCCCTCTCACAAAACATGACGCAGCAAAACATCAGAACAAGGACTTGACCCAAAGCCTGGTGACAATGAGAGTCTTTCCATTGACTTCAGTGGCTTCGGATCAAGCCTAAATCAACAGCAAAATAGTTCTACTATCTTCAGAGCTATTGAGAGGTTTGGGTACTTATACTTCTGGTTTCATTTTAAAAGCACTTTCAGCTCAGACTTCCAGGTTGGAGTTTAGTTCCTAGAAGGGCCAATAAAAGCCTGTGGAACCTTGTCTGGGGCTTGATTGCCCTCAGAGAGCTATGTTGGGTCACCAGCCATCTGGCCAAAGAGAGTTATCCTGTACAGTTTAATAGAAAATTATATTAACTGGATAAATTTCTAGAGATTGTTATTGAATCACCCAATAGAACTGGGCAGAGAATTCAATCCTTGCTATAGAATTCAATCCCTGCTATAGAATTCTATAGGTTGGTTTAAAAAAAACCCACACAAGTAATTAAGGCAATAATCCCATGCTCGATAGCACAGGTTTTTAGTGTAATTGCTATAGAACCTCTCTGGTTTCATTCCTGTTAACACTGATATGGTTTCCCCACACAGGTGATGAGGGTTCCTTCACTGATTCTCCTGGATTGGTGTGGAAGGCCACAGTTGTGTAACATAAGCAGGCCTGGACAGAGCTATTGGGTGAATGGACATTTGCCCCATGGGCCACTCTGCTTCTGTTTGTACACACAGGCTGGTTGCTTGTTGTGAGACCCCCTCCTTCTGCCACATCTGCCATGTTCTGGAGGAATTCATGTTGATTCTGACAGTTCCTCCTCTTACTTTTGCTGCCTGTGACTCACCAGACAGAGAACTTAGCTGACAAGACTCCTCAGCTGCAGTCCCCCAGCCCCTGTCCAGGGCCTTCATCAACAGACACAAGGAGTGGCAGGCCTGAGGGGCTCTCTCTCCACACCATGTCAGGCTGAGCAGACCAAGTGCTGGTCCCATTTCATGACATCCAGCAGTACTGCTTCCATGTGGAGGAACAGAATCACCCACTCCCCAAGAACTCAAAGCACCGGCTTTCATTTTGTTTGCCCAGGCTGCAGACTCAGTCCTGACTCTCTAGACTCAAGTGAATGGAGGCGGGGTGGTGGGGAGAAGAGATGGATTTGTGTGGGGAGGAGTCAAGAGCTGAAGTCCAGGTATGCTATGACATCGTACACATAACTTCGTTTGGTGTTTGTGTAACCCACACACCTCCTGGGTGTGGTGTTCTGTCCCATCTAGTGGCACCGAGACCACTTAGAGAGAGAGTTAAATGAGTCTGCTCTACAGCCTTAGCTAATAGGTGGTTGGCTTTTAGCTCATGCTGTAGAGAAGTGATTCTCAAACTAGGGCCGCCGCTTGTTCAGGGAAATCCACGGGTGGGCCAGGCTGGTTTGTTTACCTGCCGCGTCCACAGGTTCGACCGATCGTGGCTCCCTCTGGCTGTGGTTCACTGCTCCAGGCCAATGAGGGCTGCAGAAAGGGTGGCCAGCACATCCCTCGGCCCACAACACTTCCTGCTGTAGAAGCTCATGCACTAGCTTCAAAAGTCCCAGGTTCGATCCTGCATGCCAACGACCAGGGTCTGTTGGTGTTACATTTGCCAACATTATTGAAGGGAACAATCATGGGGTTGTTTGCCCACAAGGCATGCTTCTGCCCCTTCCAGGAACTAAGTATGTAATAGTTCAGTCCCCAATACAAGCCCCTCTCCTCTAGGGGAGCAGCAGACCTGACGGGCAGTGACACACAGGTCTCTGGCATGGCAGTCAGGATCTCAGAAAGGGTGATGTCAGCAATGACTTTAGTCCTTCTCTCACTGCATGCCCAGCCTTTCTCTACTAGGGATGGGCAAACTGCCTGAGGTTTGGCAACCTCTTGAGATACTATTTGGTATGTGCGGGGTTGGTGAAAGCTCATGAACTTTTTTTCTGTAATCAAAACTTACTTTTTTCCAAAGCTGATTCCTAAGAAAATACTTTTTGATTAGGATGTAGCTGAAGGGAGCCCTGGGCTGTATGTTAAGACTAATAAAACCATACCACCAAATCTCAGCCAACACAATATGTGACTTGCATAGTTCACATCTCTCTTCCTCTGATCCATTTTTGGAGCCTTCATGTTGTTGGGTGGTTTTTTCAGTCTGCCTGCCCTTTGCTGCATTTTTATTACCCCATACTCTCTCCTAATGGGAACAACAGCCAGTATTGAGCGTATCTTTAGGATCCGTAATTCTAAATGTGCTTAAAATGAGAGATGGTGTGGTCTAGTGGCTAACCCACTGGGTTGAAACTTGGGTTCTAGTTCTGGCTCTGCCACTCACCTTGGGAAAGTCACTTCACCTCATTGTGCTTCTGTTTCCACTTCCACCATTTCTCTGTCTTGACTGTGAGCTCTTCAAGGCAAGGACTGTCTCCTCCCATGTTTTTGTGCAGAGCCTGTCACAATGGGGCCCTGATCTCAGTTGGGGCTGCTAAGCACTACTGTAATACAAATAATAAAATTAGGCCAAATGTTTCATCCCAAATATTTACAGTATATAGATACAATAGACCAAAAGCATCTCAGGAATAAACAAGTGCACTTCTCTCTGTAGTCAGTGAAAGACACATTTGCTCACACCAGGGTGGAAGTCTGGTCCTAGTAGTGCAGTCATTTGAGTTCCAGTCAGCTGTGTGCAATGGCATCCATCCATCAGCCATGAATTTGAACAAGGAGCAGATTTGTTAAAAAAAAGAGACTTGCTTGAACTGTAACATTCATATGTGCACTAAAAAACTCATTATTTTATATCCCTCCTGTCCCCTCCTAAAATCGAAACTGGGGAAATTAGTTACCAAGATATAACTCTGCCCTCCCCCCTCCTCACACACACATATTACTAAAGAAAAAGACAAAAGAGCAGGAATTTGTCCTAAAACCCATCTGTGCTGTTTCTGTACCAGGTGAGCTAAAGAGGCAGCTCTATAGAAAAGCTGGGGGATAATCTTGCATATACTTGTGGGGTTCACCCCACACAGCCAAAGAGTTCTCATTTAACACAAAATTCTAGTCCCAGGAAAGCTGTATTTTCAGACATGTGCTGCCATCTACAGACGAGAGATATTAGTCTTATATTACTCACATAGGAATATGTGATTTGCCACGCCTCATCAGACTCGTGCTCTATCTAGTTCAGTAGTGTCCCTAACAGTATCAGCTGCTTCAAAGGAAGGCACAAGAGATGTCAGAATGGTCATTTATTAAATAATCATCCCTTACTAGGTATTTCTTCCTTGTCCCAGGGAGTTAGTGGTTGTCTTAGGTCCTGAAGCTCTTATACATTTTTAGCTCATCTAATGGAACTTTGGATGTCCCTATTATTTATATCCATATGCAATCCTCTCCCTGAATACTGCCAGGCTCGTTTCTTCAGTATTATCTTGTGTCAGTGATTTCCCCAGGTTAATGACACTATTTTGTACGCTTAAAATTAGGTGCTTGGATGTTATTATACTGTCACCATTACTGAGTTTGCTTTTTCATATGCTCCCCAATCATATTAGAATATATCGAAGTAATAAGGTGTTTACACATGGGTGTAATCATAAACATCGGTTGCTTAGGTGAATGATGGTATATTTCTAACTGTTCTTTGGCTTTTAATGAACACTACACTTTGTTCTATGTAGTTTCCTATGCGTTACATAGGGTATTTCAGATGCTGCAGGTTCTTTCTATCCAGGTTTTATACTGCACCTGTCACCTATGCCTGTGGTTCTCAACCAGGTACGCAGAGGTCTTCCTAGGGATACATCAATTCATCTAGATATTTGCCTAGTTTTACAACAGGCTACATAAAAAGCACTAGCAAAGTCAGTACAAATTAAAATTACATACAGACAAAATGAGAAAGTAGCAATTTTTCAGTAACAGTGTACTATGATGCTTTTGTATTTTTATGTCTGATTTTGTAACCAAGTAGTTTTTAAGTCAGGTGAAACTTGGGGTAAGCAAGACAAATCAGACTCCTGAAAGGAGGACAGTCATCTGCAAATGCTGAGAACCATCAACCTAGGCATGGTAACCTCTCAGCCAGACCTTCCTTAGATTGGTTATGTGCTGATGGATGGCAGGGCGGAGTCCCACTGGCACAGCTCCATGAACTCATTGCTTAGTTTTGGCTACATTTCAGCACATTAAACAAAGCTCCCAACAAGTAGCCAGCTGCTGTTTGAGTGACAGTCTCTTGCTTGCCTCCAGTACAAAATGATCTGGACAAATTGGAGAAATGGTCTGAGGTAAACAGGATGAAGTTCAATAAAGATAAATGCAAAGTGCTCCACTTAGGAAGGAACAATCAGTTTCACACATACAGAATGGGAAGAGACTGTCTAGGAAGGAGTATGGCAGAAAGAGATCTAGGGGTCATAGTGGACCACAAGCTTAATATGAGTCAACAGTGTGATGCTGTTGCAAAAAAAGCAAACATGATTCTGGGATGCATTAACAGGTGTGTTGTAAACAAGACACGAGAAGTCATTCTTCCGCTTTACTCTGCGCTGGTTAGGCCTCAACTGGAGTATTGTGTCCAGTTCTGGGCACCGCATTTCAAGAAAGATGTGGAGAAATTGGAGAGGGTCCAGAAAAGAGCAACAAGAATGATTAAAGGTCTTGAGAACATGACCTATGAAGGAAGGCTGAAGGAATTGGGTTTGTTTAGTTTGGAAAAGAGAAGACTGAGAGGGGACATGATAGCAGTTTTCAGGTATCTAAAAGGGTGTCATCAGGAGGAGGGAGAAAACTTGTTCACCTTAGCCTCCAATGGTAGAACAAGAAGCAATGGGCTTAAACTGCAGCAAGGGAGATTTAGGTTGGACATTAGGAAAAAGTTCCTAACTGTCAGGGTAGTTAAACACTGGAATAGATTGCCTAGGGAAGTTGTGGAATCTCCATCTCTGGAGATATTTAAGAGTAGGTTAGATAAATGTCTATTAGGGATGGTCTAGACAGTATTTGGTCCTGCCATGAGGGCAGGGGACTGGACTCGATGACCTCTCGAGGTCCCTTCCAGTCCTAGAGTCTATGAGTCTATGAGATAGTTCACTTTGTTCTAAAGTAGATCCATATCAGTATAACTCGCCTGAATCTTCACTTACTGGGAACCTTTATGTTGTTGTGCCCTTGTGTACCTGCACAGGTAGAGGTGGCATAGATAGCTGTGTTTTTGTAAGGAGGTGTGTAACAGTGAGGCACTATTAGTAGCACCCTGGTCACTGAGGTTCCTGCAGCACTGAAGAGAGTGCAGGCTTAATTGAAGCCAATTAATCAGTCTCAATTGGGGATTACAGACACTTGGGTGTCAATTGCTTGGCTAATGAGGCAATTGGCTCAATAACAGGGAGGATGTAAGTGAGAGGAACAGGAAGCAGAGGGAAGCTCAGAGGGTGATCCTGGTTTGAGGAGAGATGGCTATGTGGAAGTCTCTTCCTACGATAAACCTGCAACATAGTGTACCATCCTTTGTAAGTGAAGAATAAATACATATGTGGTGACAGGGTTACACCAGGGGGTAGAAGAAGCAGGCCAGGCAATGTGGCAGGCTGGGTAGCAAGAGAGGTCTTCCCAGGACAAGGTGTGATCAGGAGCGGCGCCAGGGTTTCTGACGCCCTAGGCAGACGGCCATTTCGCCGCCCCCCGTGGGTCCGGTAGACCTACCGCAGTCATGCCGGCGGACGGTCTGCTGCTGGAAAGGCTACAGTGGAGCTGCCGCAGTGATGCTGGCGGGCGGTCGGCTGGTCTAAAGGCTCCGGCGGACCTGCTGCAGGCATGCCCGCGGTAGGTCTGCCGGAGCCTTTAGACCAGCGCACTGTCCGCCGAAATGCCTGCGGCAGCTCCACCAGGGCCTTTCCAGCAGCGGACCATCTGCCGGCATGACTGCAGTAGGTCCACCGGACCCACGTGCCACCCCCCCCGGTAAAATAGAGCCCCCCCCAAATCTGGCGCCCTAGGCCATTGCCTAGGTCGCCTAAATGGTAACGCCGGCCCTGGGTGTGATGATTCTGTTTTCCGAGCATTGTCTGTTTTCTTGCAGGATCATCGGGGAATGTTGTGAGGCAATTAGAAATAGAGACTCTTATGGAGTGACAGATATTGTGTCTCAAAGGGGCTTCACTTCATGGGCTAGCACTCACATTAGTCCCAACTTAGCTTCTGGATAAACTCGACATCCCCTCATTTTAATTGTTGAAAATGACCTGCACTAGAAATACAGAATCATGGGTCTGAGATCACAGAAACAGGTATTCATTCTAAATGGCGTTAAGTTCCCTGCATGTGTCCCTCACTTGGGGTCTTTGGCTCAACTGCACCCCACAATTGGATCATGGTAGGCTACGAGAGATGCTTACACTCTGTTCTCTCTCCCAGAGACATTTGTTATTTTCCTTGATCTCAAATAAAAAGCATTTCAGTCAGGAGGATATGATCCTCTTTGTTGATGGGGAAATATAACAATAGGATTCTAGTCTAAATTGTTGGGCCACTGTGAAGTATAAATGGCTGCCTAGATGCTTTCTGCAGGCTGACAAATGTTGATAGGTTTTTGGGTGGCTGTTTTTTTTAATCTCATCGTCAAAAGTTCAAACCAGATGTTGAGCCAAATTTTATCTTTGGTGCAAGTCTGTGAAGTTCAATAGAGTTACAGGAGAGATTAATCTGGCTTGTTCTCATTAAGTAAAGTTATAAGAGGGGTCAAGTTTTTGACTTAATAAAGACAGTCGGTCAGGTGCTGCCAACCTTTTCTTTTTTTTTTTCCATGCAGAACTTTATTATAGATAAGAGAACAAAAATACTTCACCTCTGGACGGTGCATGTAATACTAACTTCTCTGAGAGAAAATATGTCACCTGGAACTAACAGCCTGTAAGTATCATGCAAAGTTTAAAAAGTGATCTTTCCCAATCTTCCCTGTGCTCTAAAATGCATTATTCATTTACATGTTTTTGAGTTCTCTATCAGCTGTTTGATATAGGTTTATAGACCTGCATGTTAGACACACATGTGCAGGGTGGGGACCTTCTGCTAGGGATATAGTGCCTCCTATGCAGACACTGGCCAGGTCTACGCTACACAGTTAGGTCAATGTAAGCTGCCTTGGATCGACCTAGCTGCAGCAGTGTCTTCACTGAAATTTAGCTCCCACTAACATTCCTCTCTATGCCAGTTTAGTAACACCACATCCTCGAGCGGCACAGAGTCACAGCTGCTGTAATTAAGTCAACACAGTGTCAATGAAGATGCTGCACTGCTTACATTGACTGTTACTGACTTTCAGGAGCCATCTCACAATGCCCCACACTGACAATACAAGTACTCCTTTGAAGAACGCACACTGCTGACACAAGGATCCACGTGTGCATATACAAGTGATTTAATAACTGCAATGACTATATGCCAATGTCAGTTAGGTCAACTTAATTTTGTAGTGTAGACATGGCCAGAGGCTCAACTACTTCCAAAGCATTTTTCGACCTCTGGACCACATGAAGGGTGCTCCATGTGTGCAGTCTGTACAGGAGAGGGTAGTGACTTGGCAGACCATGGTGAGGAGCAGGGAGGCCAGGGGGCAAGGTGAACACTGTCCTCCTCCCAGCCCTACAGAGCTCAGGTGCAAAGAGTAACACAGCCTAGAGTTGGGTTCTGTTTCTGTCTCTGTCATTCATATATTGTGTGGCCTTGGGTATGTTACTTGCCCTCTCTGTGCCTCAATTTCCTTCTTTGCAAAATAGAGATCATGCTGTATACCCTCCGTTGTAACATGTTTTGAGATCTATGGACAAGAGCTCAGCATTATCTATGACAGATAGATATTTCTACTTGTACTTTGCATCCACTACAGAGTGTTAAGGAGGAAGCTAGTACTATCCAAGTGAAAGCTTCCCAGATATGACTCTGCTTCCTAATAAGCAGCCCAAGAGACTGTTTGAAACATAGATGTTCGTATTCCAAATGTTTTTTATCTATCCATTTTGTACATCTCTTAAAGTAGCATGTTTCCAGCATGGTTGATCCCACCATATGGGGACATTAGCTTGCATCATTAATGTCTGGCGCTGCTTTTCTTTTATCAAAATCAGTTTGTTGGGAGATAGAATCTTTCCTCCTCGAAAGCAGTCTGACTTCCCCTTGAATGCACCCACCCTTTAGAACTCTACAGGATGGCTACCTCCATGCTCCGTCTACCAAACAGCTCCTTAACTTGAGTGGGTGTTTTACATCTCTCGGAAGCAGGGCTGAAGGCATGAGCAGAGGAATTCTACATTTCCAGAGCGTGTCTTGCTGTTCATCAGAGTTAAGTAAAAGGGAGAGATGGGGGATGAGGGATTTTCCACATTCATTCAAATTCAAAAGCAAATTGTCTTCTCCTGTCCTCGGCATGCTCTGCTCTGCCAGTGATGCCAACCATACCTGCCAGTTTGTCAGCCTGTCTCTCAACCAGATCCATGTTTCTTTCCACGCAGCTCCTTATGCATAGAACACCCTCTCCCTCTGTGAATTAATTGAAACAGAAGAATTGCAAAACTGGATTAGACCCAGACAATCTCTGACAGTAGCCAATACCAGCTACTTCAGAGGAAGGTGCAAGAAACCCTGCAATGAGCAGATCTGGTGTAGTCTGCCACCCAGGGGAGTTTCTTCCTAACTCTCAATAGTTAGAAAGATTGGCTTATGCCCCAGAATTGTGAGGCTTTTCATTCCTTCTAAAACTTTTTTTGTATTTAATATTATAACTCTGGCTATTCTTGTTATCCATTTGAAAGCCCATTTCCTATTTGAATTTTGCAAGTTCTTGCCTTAAGTAATTCCCTCCCTGTGGCTATAAATTCCACAGTCCACTTACACATTAAGTGAAAATATTCCCTTTAATCAATTTTGAATTTGTCACCCTTAACTTTCAGTGAATGTCCCCTTGTTCTTGCATTTTATAGACTAACAGACGTTTTGGAGCATGAGCTTTCGTGGGTGAATACCCACTTCGTCAGATGCATCTGACGAAGTGGGTATTCACCCACGAAAGCTCATGCTCCAAAACGTCTGTTAGTCTATAAGGTGCCACAGGACTCTTTGCTGCTTTTACAGATCCAGACTAACACGGCTACCCCTCTGATACTTGTTATTGCATTGTGAATCAGGTAGACCAGACTCTGTTGATCCACTTTCTCTGTCCCATTCATGATTTTACATACTTTTATCATGTCTCCTCTTATTTGTCATCTTTCTAAAGTGAACAAATCCAGTCTTTTCACCCTCTCTTCATAGGAGAGATTATCCATGCCCTTAATCATTCTCATTGCTCATCTGAGCCCCCTCCTATTCTTCAAAATCCCTTTTTGAGACACTGCACACAGTATTCCTAATGAGGCCATACCATTGATTTATATAGTGCATTTATCCTATTTTCTTCATTGTTCTCCATCTCATTCCTTATGGCTCCGAACATCTTGTTTGCTTTTTTGACCACAGCTGATCAGTAAATAGAACTCTTCATTGAGCTGTCTACAATGACATCCAGGTCCTTTTCTTTAGCTGATACTGTAAATATAGAACACAGTAAGGCATAGAAGTTCATATATTTCTTTCCAATTTGCATTACTTGGCACTTACCAGCATTGAATTTCATCTACCATCTTGTCAGTAAATTTCACAATCGGATATATGTAGGGCCACAATCCTCTCCTTTATCTCTGTCCTCTCGTCTCAAGCCACTCCAGTGCTGTGATGCTTACATGAAATCAGCCAATAAACAGTGGTTTGGTTGCATGTCATTCAGGGAGAGCTGATTTTGGTGCCTCTGGGAACAATCAGCTTGTGCATTAGCCACATATGTAACCATGTGATCTTATTTCTATAACTCTTGCCCTTATCCTAACGGAGGCCACTAAGCACTACTGCAATATAAGTATTTGTTGAAAGGCCATTGAAATCCTTCATCACACAGTCAGTCATTCTGTGCTGGCCCTGTAGTATCCAGCAACCTGTAAATCAACTCATATTGTATCACTGTGTTTTACAAGCAGATCTCAGGGTTGCGTATATGTTTACTTGCTTTGTCTCAATGCCACTAAGTCACTTCATTATTTAACACACTGATACATAATATCCACCCCCAAAAGGATGAGTAAATTAAATGCAGTTGGAAGTGCAGGAAGATCTGTATTCGCATATCTCTTCAGTCCATAGAGACAAGACTTGTCTTACTGGTTGAAATTTTGCATTGTTAAACAATGTGGTTGAACTTTGAATAGGGGACTCGATTTCTGCAGATGCAATGTTATTCTATACAGTGATATTAATGTTTACCTGGTATTTTACATTTAAAAGACCACCAATGACACTGTACAAAAGATCATCAGAGTAACATTTTGTGTGTGTGTAATTTATTCTAACAGTCCAGTATTTGTGAAACTTTTTCTTGTGCGTTACAGCAAGCTCACCACAAGGGGGAAGCTGAGTTTCATTTCTGACTCTTTAAGAATTGAGGCTAGGTCAGAAATAGTACACTTTGGCCAGTAGAAAAGCATCCACTATTGTGACAACGCAGCACTCATTAAATATTTCATTCCAAGAACTGAAGGTGACAGGCACTGGAGTGATTGTGGGTTTAAAAAAACTGATTTCAGAACAGCGTGCAGAAGTCAGAACTTGTTAAAAAGGAGAAGTGCTTTTAAAAGCAGAAGACCCAGCAAAGTTGTCATCTTTCATTTTGCTTCATGATAGTCCACCATGTCAGCTGCCCTACCACTTGGTCTATCACAGTGGCACCCACCAGCTGACAGCTACTGCTTTATGGTACATTCATAGCACTTCTGGAATCAAATGATCCATCAAACGAGTTTGCAAGTTTTCAACTTCCAGTGTGGACAAGAAATTGAATCAATAATGAAATTGTGTGCATGTGCATATATAAATGTTTGGCCATACTGGATGTTCAAACTGATTGCAACTCTTTGCCCACATAAAAATAAATGTTTGACAGATATGATTTTTACAACTTTTTTTTAGAAGAATTAACAGTGAAATATCTACTTTAACTGTAGGCTGATGATTTCCCCTTCTTTCAAGCTTCAGTGTAAAAGGCAAGAGATTGTTCAGAGCTCTTGTTCAAAAAAGGCCCTGAGACAAGCAACCAAGAAACCTGGGTGTCTTCTGAATTAGAAAGATCTGGACTTTCTCTGTGAGATTCAAGAAGGTTGTTTGTCAGCAAAGTATCTATCTAACATGGCCTCCAGTACGTTGAAGACTTCTGCAAAGTGGAGATCCCTCTTACAGAAGAATTTGGGGGAATTCTGTGCGATCTTGCAATAGAATCTGCCTCACAGCATCTAGATTCCTACTGAAAAGATCTGTCACAACCATTGTCATTATACATTAAACAGCTATTTTCAGCAACCCCCGGAGCAAATAAACTTTTCTCTACAGTGTTATAACAATGACACATACTGCACAGTCCTCCAGCATGAAGTTTGTAAGAGTTAAAACATAACTTTTGCTGTTATGAAGGGAGGGGAGAAAACCTGCAGATATAGCCCAGCTTTCAACCTTTATTCTTTCTTCTGGTCTCCAAATAGGGTGACCATATTTCTCTATGCTGAATACGAGACATCTGCTAAAAGTACTTGTATTCAAGTGAATTCAATGGCAATCAATCAGAACTATTCAGGACAAGCATTCAAATTAATATCAAGTTGACTGAGCCCCTATTAATGAGAAATACTGCATAGTTGGATTCTTTTTATTTACCTTCTTATTTTTAAGGCTTTAGGGGGCACCAGGAAGGGGTGACACACAAACCCCTAGCCCCCACACACATATGGGGAGAGGTGACACAAACTCACTCCTGTACACCTCTCTTACACGGGGGTGACCGACCTACCTGACTCTCCCTGCCCAGCACTATTTGCCCTCCATGCCGGGCTGGGCCCCTGGGACGTACCTTCCTCTGCTGGTTCCTGGAGCCACGTCTTTCCAAGGCAACACACGGCCGGGAGGGGATGGGGACATGCAGGGTCACATGCCTCCCTCCCCAGATTTCTGCCTGAGTTCACATCAGAATGTGGCCAGTAGCAGTCTTTTGGCACTTTGCAGGAGGGAAGGGATGGGAGCTTCCCGCCCCCCGCCCACTCCAGAGCTTAGCTGAGGGGTGGGGAGGCTTCCCCATGCCAGCGTTGCACAGGGCTTTGGCACATGCAGGTATTGGCTCCTCCTGGCCAGCGCCTCAAGCCGGAGGGTCTTGGGCTTTCCCGGGGCACCAGCCCAGCCAGAGGCAGTGGGGGAAGGAAGGAGCCTGCCAGCCAGGCTGTGGGTGAGCTGGGCGTTCCGACCAGGGGCTGTTTCTCTGCAAATGATAAGAGCGGGACATGCCCTGCCAGGGCGATATGGAGGAGCAGCAGGGCTGGGGGAGGCAAAGCAGGGAGGGGACAGGAGTGGGAGGATATAAAGGGCCAAAGGGTGAGCAGCAGAGGCAACATGTAATTGGCCACCACCTGGCGCCTGCCCACACCCACCACAGCTTGCAGCATGCAGCCATTGCTGGATGGAAGCGGGACAGGGGCTGGGGCCCCACTGGCCTAGAGTTGGCACACAGCTGGGGCTGTGCTGATGGACCAGCAGGAGGAGCGGCCGGCCCTGCACACTGCATCTTCACCCCACCACCAGCCTTGCACGCCCATTCCCATTGTCGGCCACTGGCCCCTCCAACTCACCACTGGTGGGCGGACAGCTGGTGATCAGGGATCCGATCAGCAGCAGGATCTGCCAGTACAGAGGCACTGCAAAATTTTTAATAGTGGGGGTGCTGAAAGCCAGCCCCCTTACCCCTGTCCACCTCCCAGCCCCCCAAAGCTGAGGCCAGGACTCTGGGCGTGCGAGGCCGGCAGCACGGACTCCAGGTGCGTGGGGCCGGCAGTCGGGACTCTGGGCACAAAAGGCCGGCAGTCGGGACCCTGGGCATGCAGGGCCGGCAGCCAGGAGCCCAGGGGTGCTGTCCCTTTAAAAACAGGACATCTGGTCATCCTATCTCCAAACACGTGGGACTCTGTGAGTGGGAAAAGAGGTTGTAGATAGAGGAAAGCTGTTCTTTGTGGCATTATCCTCTTCCAACTGCATGGGGATTTCCTCACCAAAAACAAGCTGACCTTACCGGTATCTTATGTACCAGGGATAGGTTCTTTCTGAATGCAGTAATGGGCCCACTGGAATGCATGGAGGCATGACTACTGAGGGAGACATGTTAAGGGAAATGGGGGGACCAGGGAGTAGTATGGAGGGATTGGGTCTCTGCGGGACACGCCTCAGTCAGCTGTGAAAGTCCTAACGTCTGCTGGATTCCTCAAGCATGGTGGGGTCTCTATAGATTAGGAGAATTATTTCCCTTGCAAGTTCCATGAGGATGAAGCAAATTCAGCCCACCCTGACACAGTGATTTTGAAAACTCTGCAGTCTCCAGGCTTCAGGAGGGTTGTAACTTTAGCCTTCCTCTGAGGTTTTTCCACATACAATTGTGGATAGATGTTTGGCTGTGTGTGTGTTTTTTATATATTCTTCCTGTATGCTACCCCAGCTCTGCACAGACAGACAGCACAGCAGACCTGTGACAACTATAGTTGGCCCAGAGACAGGCCAACTATAGCAGGTACACATTTTTTAATGGGAGCTAGAATTCTATAAGTTGCATCTAAATGGTTTTTCTGTTTATCATGCAGAAGAGGGGAACCTTCCTCGTGTCCCATTTCAAAATGGGGCTACTGCCTCAGTAGGGTGAGGGAAGAGAACAGTATAGAGGTAAATCTGAAAATTGTACAATGCCAGATTTCCTGAAATTCTCTGGGGAGAAGGATGATCTCAAAGTTACACTGAACTAGGCTGCAGGAGATCTGGCTTCTGATCTTGGCTCTGCCACAGACTCTGTGTGCCCTTGGACAAATCAGCTAATCACTGTCTGTTTCCCATCTATAAAAGGAGGAAAATTCTCTATCTCGTGGGGGTGCTGTATGGCTCAAAGTGCCACTGAAAAGCCTCTAAATAAATATTAAAATGCTGATGCCTCAGCCAGAAGTTTGAGTACTCATGCAATTCATCAGCATCTCATATTGGTTCCCACGCAAAGATGAATCACTGGAGAATTGGGATTTAGCATGCTGTATCTTCAATGTGATGGCAAAAGCACTATCATCCACTGCAAGCAATTAGCAAGGTCTAGGCTGGACAAGCAAGAATGGCAAGTTTGTCATACAAAATATCTTAATAAAAATGTAATCCTGTTACACAAATCTGGGGCTGCTAGGGGCTTTATGGTTGCCTCTATGCTGCACAAAAGGCCACTTGGGTAGTGAGGCTACACCTCAGATCCTCCTGCCACAAAAACAAAGCCCCCTAGCACTTGTGTCAAAGGAAAATTACTCTTAGCTGCTGGCACTATAGAGTTTATGACTCACAACTGAACAATTCTGATGCCAGTTCATTACACTGTTGTGTTATACAAGTACTATTTGAAGATCAGAAGTATTTTACCACCAACATGCAATCAGCAGTTAACAAGTAATGAAGAATAAGAGTTAATCCTAATCATACTCCTGAAATGTATGTATATACATACTATCTTACCTACAGACAGAGAAAAATAGAGAAGGTAAGGGATTTGCCCAAGGCCTCAGAGGGCATCTATGGCAGAGCCATGATTAGAACACAGGAATTCTTTAGTGCCCATACCAGAGCTTAATCAATACCCTTCATAAAATGTTTCATAACAGCATATAGTATAGCCTTCAAAATAAAAATTGCATTTAGAAACAACCATTGGTCCGTCTTCTGTGGCCTATTCCCTGAATTACAAGTATATCCAGAAATATTGGGCCAGTCTGATCCTGCTGTAAATTTGACTTTGGCCCACAATGGGTAGATTTATAACATTTTGGAGCAAGTGGGAACGAGCATCCCCATCCAGGTCAACAGACTCAGACTAGCAGGGTTTGCACTGATACTCTAAAAATAGCTGTACAGGCAGCTCTTGGAAGTTGTGGCTTGGACGCTGAAGCTCATCCTCCTCTCGTGCTATTTAATTAGCCTCCTATTAAATGCATTAATATGTTGTGTTTTTAAACTTCATTGGATAGGCTATTCCACTTAGTGATCACTGAATGGAAAGCTCTTTATGTTATGTAACCTCAACATCTGTCTCATTTCAGTCTCATGCTCATAGCCTGTAGAGTTAAATTTCCAAACTCTAGGGGTGGTCACACAATCGATCTCAGAATTTTGTAAATTGTAATTATTTCTCTCCATAGTAGTTCTGCAATTCTGAAAAAAAAGGTTGAATCTTCTAAGCCTTTCCTGAAAAGATTTACCCTGATTATCTCTATGTTCTAGGCAAACACCAAACTAAACAGAAATTTCCAAATAAGACCTAACAACATACCTAGACAACTGGGGTCAATCAATATCTCCTTTGTTTTGTAGTTAATTCTTCTATACACCCACGTACTTTGCCTTGCCCTGTAACTAATGTGCTCTTTACTTTCATATTCAACTAGTATCTTCAGAGAGAGCTCTTTCCTCATGTTTACTTATCAGTCCTGGGCTTCATGCTTGCTCCTGGCTGAGTGAGATGCAGAACACTTTCACCTCTCTGAAATCAAATGGAAGGTGAAAGTGCTCTGCATCTTGCAGCAATGGGCCCCCTACCTATATCACACCAGTTATTTGGGATCTTAATTATATACATGCATTTTCTTAAAGGTTACTCAATTTCCTTTAAAAAGTTGCAAATCCAAATAAAACTAGAAAAAATGCATTTGTCAATAGATTTTTGTTCCTTTGATTTTAGCGAATTGCAGTCCCATAAATAGCTATGATTTTTTTTAATTATGAAAGTATCTCTGCAACATGTTTTTAAGCAGGTAAAATAAGTTACATAGTTTCGTTTTCTGTTGCCTTTTTTATCAAAAAAAAAAAGCCGACTTCTTCCCTGCACAGACTGGTAGGGATCCTAATTCTCAGTCTGTTAACCAGACTTTATTTTTTTGCACTGTCTTTTTCCTCTTGAAATGTTCTGAATTACTGCTGAGTTGTTCTGAAGAACTACAGTGCTTCTGATAGCATATGTAAACCATAACTTTCAAAGCCTACTGTGAGGTTGAAACTGAAATGATGCTTTTAGACATGAAACATCAAAAAAACCCTAGCTTTATTTCCCCACAGCACTGAAGACAGATATTGAGTAACTGAGGTGATGGTGGCGGCAGTGACTTTGAGTTTTTAATTTGAGCTGACAATTTATTAACTCAGATTGAGGATTTAATAAATAGTGGTTATTAGTGAGAGACTGATTTTTTTGTGTGCATGTGCATTTTCTTGTGGTGTCATCTTGTGTGAATCTAAGTTATTATGAAACTAACCAAAAATTAAGGAAAACAAACCATAAAATAGTAAAAAGTAAAAAACCTTAAATAGAAAAGAAAAAAAATCTCTATTAGAGTCTAGTCATGCATACTACTGTCCTGATAAGACTACTGCAAAATACTTAAATCAAAATCCACCATAAAAGTGTGGCATAATAAACAGAGATAATGTGGGGTAGAAAACAGGCCGGTGTTCTTTTCTTGTGATTTAAATACAAACAAATATATTATTCTAATCTGAAATATTGTTCACAACTTTCTGGTTCTGCATTCCTAATATTTATTCAGTTTAAAGATATCATTACATGTTTTCTTTAAAATAGCACTTTTGTTTGTAGACTCATCTGTATTCATTCCCAATAGCAAACACAAAATACCTTAGGCCAGGCTTAGCTGGTATAAATAGGTGTAAAACATAAAAATTTGTTACTACCAGTTGAGCATATGGCCTCCTGTCCTTATGCAAAAGGGTAAAGAATTTTTTCATGAGGCACTTTAGCAAAGTTAATGTGTTTTATTATCGAAAACACCAAACTATATAAGGAAGAAGCTCTGATTAATGGTTAGAGCACGGCAGTCAGGAGATTCAGTTTTCCATTTTATTGCTGGCTGTTGACAATTGATCAATTCAGTATATACTTTAAGAGTCCTCCTGGATTCCTCACTGAGGCTAAACTTGCACATAGCAAGCATCCACAAGTAATGCCTTCTATCATCTCTGGTTAGCTAGGAAATTCCTTTGTCAATGGACCTGGCCCTTTGTCACCACCTGTCCACGCTTCAGCAGGGCAGTACATCTGTGCATGAAGACATCAACCCTTAGGAAGTTCCAGCTAGTACAAAATACTGCAGCATGTATCCTCAGGAACGGAAGCTACTGTGAGCACATCAGATCTGTCCTCTGTTCTCCACATTGACTTCCCATAGAGTATCAATTCAAGTTGAAGATCTTGGTCCTTTTCTTCAAAGTGCACAATAGCCTGCGCCCAGGATATCTAAAAGATCACCTAAAATTCCAGCTTGAAGACCACAATTGACAACTCTGCTTCTCATGCACAGTGGAACCTTCAACCATAAGGGTAAAGCTTGGCTGTGCAGGAGATGGAGTTTTCTCAAAGTCCAGTATAAGACTATGGAATGAACTCCCACAGGAACTAAGGACCACTACAAACCTCACCATCTTGCAAGGTGCATTTCTTCAATCTCTCTTCTCTATTGTAAATACAGACCAGCCTGTAAGTAAATATATCAAAATGCTACTGCATGCCCAGTTTTCTCCCTGGGGAGAGTACTGAGAGAACGAACCATGTGTGACAGATGTTAGTCATTTTGCTTAATGCACTACTGGAAGGTGGTCAGATACTACAATGGTGAGGATGATATAAGAATCTTATCGAATAGACCATAGAATAGAATAGACTCAGTGTGTGAGCTTCAGCAAGACGTTTAATTTTTCTGAGCTTCAGTTTTTCACTGGCGAAATGGAGATTATAACACTTATGTACCTTGAAAATTATTTAATAGTTGAAGGGTTTATTGAGATCATCACTATGACACAATGAAAATATTGTGGGCAGTTCATACACTCATAATTATTACAGATGTCTATCAGTATTTTACTAACATGCATTTAGTGCAATATTTCATTTGCTAAAATAAATTACATGAAAACCTAAATAACACTGAGGGTCTGATTAAAAAAGAAAAAAAGTAAGGAGTACAACTGTATAAGCAAAAGTGTGTAACAAATTGATATGGGTCTGGCTGGCATGATCCCTATCTGGCAAGCAATATATTTTGTGCACTCAGACACCATAGTTGTACCTGTATATTAGATATTCAATTATGCACAGAGTTTTGCACAACTTCTTGGAAATCTGGCCCTCACTCTGACAGTCATAATAATAATCCTTTGTCCTTTTCTAGTGCTCCTCATCTCAAATACTTTGCAAACTCTAATGCATCTTCACAGTATTGCTGAGACTGGGTTATGGATACCCTCTGATGTGTTATGTTTGATTTAGAACCTCAGCCTATACACCCTCATGCACATGAATAACTTTATCCAGGTGAGCAGACCCCTTGAAACAAACTGAACCACTCCGATGCATAAAGATACTCCAATCCCTGAGCATTTGTAGGATCAGGCACTTATATTGTACAGGCCTCATCATTTTCTGGCTGTCAAGGGCTGAGTCCGTTAGTTGTGGAATAAATAACAAATAGTCACAATGATTAAAAATAATAAATCAAATTCATTATGAAGAGTAAGGCTTCTGGTTGAGGTGAGATGTGGGGGAGGCAGCTGTGTGGACTGTGCTAAGAGACAGGGAGGTTACCCTGGCGGCTGCCTGCACCTCTGAGCTTTGGGGTGGGGGAAAGAGGTGAAGTGAGACGCAGGAGGATTACCCCTCCTAGGGCTCTCTGTCATGAAGGGGGACTTACCTTGGCCTCCCCCATGGTTCCTGACACAGGTGTAGGCAAGGGGTTAGCCCAGGCTGTCCCCTGGTCTGTACCACGGGTGGGGGTGTGTGTACTGGGTCGGGGCGCTTGGAGGCTTCTGCCAGTGGTGGAAGCACAGATGGGGTGATGGTAACCCCAGGCTGAGGGGTGTTGCCCCCACGTGTTTGGGCGGGTCACGCGAGCTAGCGGCCCCGGAGACCCTCCCCGAGGCGGGTGCGTGGGGAGGCGGGCCCAGGCGCGGCGCAGCGCTGCGGGGCGGGGCGGCCAGGGAGCAGGCGGCGGCGGCGGCTTCGCAGCCATCGCGCCTGCCCGGCCGGTGGCGGAGCTCGGGCGGGGAGCGGCGGGTCTCAGGGCCGGGCGGGCCCCATGGGCGGGTGTGTGGGCTCCCATCACGACTCCTCGGGCAGCCTCAACGAGAACTCGGACGGCCCCGGAGGTGAGAGGGGGCCGGGGCCGGGCGGGACTGCGCGGGGTCCCCCGTTCCCCAGCCCAGGACCCCCCTGGGCACCGCGGCACTCGGGCCAGAGGGGCTCCCCTGGGGGCCTCGCCATGCGTCACCGCCCTTCCGGGGCCCCTCGCCCCCTGCCCGGGCCCTCCATCCCCTCCCCCGCTATTCAGGGAGGGGAGCCTGGCCCAGCCCCCCCCGGCGCCCCCCAGGGGTACAGTCCCCTCCCCCCCAGGTGGCCCGGTGCCTCCCCCCGCGCGCTCCTCCGGGGGCAGCCCCTGGGCGAGCCTCGCCCCCTGCGCCTTCACTGCAACTTTCCCGAAGTCAGCTGCCATCAGCTGCCCGGCTCCGGGCCGCTAGGGCAGGTAGGGGCGTGGGGAGAAAGCAGCCCTAGTCCCCGGCCCAGGCCGCGCACTCACTCTGCCTGGCCTCGGCGCCTTAGCTCCCTAGGAACCGCGGGATCTTTTAAAAATGCCCCTCGGCTGCACAGTCCTGCAGGGCTGAAAAGGGCTTTGGGAGTGGTCCAGCTGGACCTAATCCCCTTTGCCCTGCCTTGCTGGGAGGCCATCCCTGAGAATTTACGGAGGGTTTTCAAATATGTGCAGATAAAAATAATAGAAATGAAACATTTTTGTCAGTGTTAAAAAAAAAAAATCAGCTTTTCTCTCCTCTCCATACAAAGCCATAATTAACCTAAAAGCCAATACCAGACACTAGAAACTCTTCTTGATAACGTGTGTCCCTTCAGTGGACATCATGCTGCACTCAAAGCAGTGGGCTGATCAGAGTGCTACCTTGCATTTTATTTAACTTGCATAGGTTTTTATCCTATAAAGCAACGTTTGAACTCCATTTTCTGTCTTGGACTTTCCCCCATTGTTTCAGTACATAGAAAATAATTTAGCTGTTGGGGATTATCTCCTGATTACTTTACCTTTCTTTGCTTTCCAAAAAAGATGGACGTTTCGCCCTCCCCTGTTTAAATTATTGGTATTAAATATTCACTTTAGTAAAATTAAGTGCTGAAGCAGTGTGTTTTATCTATCGTGTTAGCTACATACCTGTTTAAAGGGGGGGAGGAGAGAGAATGCTGCAATGGAAATAGTCTCTGTTCTTAACTACTTTGCATTTATTTTTGTATGAAAATATAGAAATATGACCTATTAGGTCACCTAAATCATCTCCCTGCCACTGCAACTTTGTTCTTGATGCTATATTATGTATTGCTTTGTTTGGTCTTCTTTCAAATGACCCAAGTGATGGAGCATTTTTAGCAGCACTGTTGTTTTATATATATTGCGTAAAATATAAAAAGTACAGATCTTAAAACAATTTTTTGAAGCAGCTGCCTGCTCATTGCAGTGGCTCTTTGAACCAAGTGTGTATCTTAAATAACCCCCAGCTGTTTTTTTTTAAAGCTACATAAGATTTATTGTCACAATTCCCATTAAAGTAAAAGGGAATTCGGTAGCTTTTTCCAAATCAACTTTTGTCAGACTTTAGGAGGGAAGTGAATAGACTAACAAATTTTTCAATACCAAACTAGCTGTGACCAGTTAACAAAGAATAGTAGTTTTCAGGAGGATGTGAGGACAGGTTCGTGTTGAAAGCTAAACAAGAACATTTACAACAAAAAGCTGTCTTATAGCTTTTAATACTATTTACAGGGGGCCTGGATTTTTCAACACGTCCATGCAATGTCAGCCATTGTTTAGTAACTAAGCATTATGAATTGAGGCAAGGTTGCAGAAACAGCCTTGACTCTGAATTATTTTACTTTTATCTCACCTTTTGATATCTAGTGGATTAGATACAGTATCGACAAGATATGTTATAATTCTTCGGCAGTGTGTGTAATGCCATATCATTACGTTCTCAATGGTAGTGTCTGAGGCAGGCAATTTCAATGGAATTGGTAAAGTTTAGTGTCCCAGATTTAGCTGGTAAGGACTTGCTTCTGCTTGAGGTTACACAGCATGCATCATTGTGTATTTTGGGGCAAATAGCCTATTGTGCATGGGTGCGTTAGCACAGCAACTGGATTTTCCAAGCCCACAATTGCAAACCACATATTGGAGGGCAGGCTCAGACTCTAAGGATTATGCACTCCGAGTCTGTTTCATGTAAATAATCTGATATTTCAGTTGAACTATATGGGACTGAATGAAAATATATTTATAAACTACTTAGTACTGTGTGTGTATTACCCTATTTTGAAATGTTAACTTGTTTTTTTTTAAGGTAGCTATAGTTAAGCTGAAAGTGCATCAAAATATGTTTTTAATATACTATAGTTTATCAGTCAAGATATCAAAGACCAACTTTTCTGACTCTTGGATCTAAAACATTATAAAATGATTGTGGTAAATATGACTCTTGGTGTCTCAAGAGAATTTGACTTGAGACATCTGACACCAAACTGGCCAAAGCAGTAGAGCATATAGTATAAGGAACAATCTTACATTAGAAGGGGGATGGGCTAAATCATCTAGTAGGTCATTTCTGTCTCTAATTTCAGTTTCTGTGATCTAGTACAGTGTTACCCACCTTTCAGCCTGTTGCAAGTGACTCAAGCCATATCATAAACTCCAGGAAAATAGTTTAGAACCAAAACTTCAGTGTTAAATGCTGGGTTGCCAGTGTCTGAAATGATGATGCAGCAAAGAGTCCCATGGCACCTTATAGACTAATAGATATATACGTCTGCTAGTCTATAAGGTGTCACAGGACTCTCTGCTGCTTTTACAGATCCAGACTAACACAGCTACCCCTCTGATACTTGAAATGATGTTGATAACTGTTTGTTGCAAAGCTTTATACTTCCTCCTAAAGAAAGGAACAGTTGCTTCATGAACTAATATTACTAGTGATGAGACTGGTTAACCATGATAACATGCTTGATCCTGAAGGACTCTCAGAGCCAGATCTTGATCTCAGTTGCACCAGTCTGAATCTATTATAATTCCAAGGAAGATGATGAAATTTTGTTGGATTAAATCAGTGTAACTCAGATCAGAATCATCTCCTCTTGTAGTTTCATGAGTTCTTCAAGCAATCACTAGCCCTTTATATATCCATTGCTGCTCAGTGAAGTTGCTAAAATGGCTTGATCAAATACAGTTTTTCTCTTCTGATTTGCTGTAGAGCAATTAGCATACTTCATGGTCAGCAAGATATTTAAATTAGCTGGTCCTTAGAGTAGATTCATTAAGACGTGTGTGCGTCTACACAATCAACTGGCCAGAAATATTGGCACATGTCTTTGTCATAAATTATTCTGGAGTGCAGGCCTGAGGCCCACTCCTGCTCCATTGACTTCAATAGGAGGAGCAGGCTCTTACTTAACAAAAATATCTGGTCATCAGCAGGCACTGCTGTGCCCATCCTACTGGAAGAGGAACGGTCTCCCCAGGCTAGCTCCAGCTTTTCAATTATTAGTACTTTTTTATAGTACTATAGTGTTATACAATACTTTATAACAGATTAAAACAAGCATAAACAAAATTGCTGCTCCAAAATGCTTACTGTGTAAAAGCCAGCAGAGGTAAAACAGTGATATGTGATCATTACAATAGTCGGTTTTCGTGGAATGGGGGATTTCCAGGAGAAATGTGAAAGAAGAAAAAAAGGATGATTGTATACTAATCAGGACAGTACTCCATAAAAACCCATCAATTGATGTTCTCAGATTTCTCTTCAGTATGCCTTGTTAAAGATTATGGGGAGCTTTTACAACCCTGGGCAATGTGGGTTGGTGAGAAATTTCGCATCCTTAGCCACTCCATACTACAGGTTATTTGATCTGTTCAGATGAGCTGTCTTCAAATACATAGATCTGGGGTTAAATAATGGAGGGCTTTACACTTTTGTGCCTGCTTTTAGGGTTTCTAAAGATCTGCACCAAATTATGTTCAGCTTGGTTCACCATTACATAAACATTTAAAAGAATTCTTCTTGCCAAAATGCTACATCTGGGTCCCATCCCCTCATGCAAGCTATTTATTTTACCTCCTATCCTTTGAAATTA
Organism: Gopherus flavomarginatus; assembly: GCF_025201925.1. NCBI lineage: Eukaryota > Metazoa > Chordata > Testudines > Testudinidae > Gopherus > Gopherus flavomarginatus. Next base: position 21,376,934 of record NC_066623.1, on the reverse strand, counting down.
ATTCCCTTTTCATTTTCTTCTGGTAAGTCAGTTAAAATCTTTTCTGTTAGGCATTGTGCAATGTTTGTTTGTCTTGCCTTTCTTTTGTCTGCAGAGTTCAGCAAGACAGTTATTTGTATAGAGTGAAGAGAAGGCAAGAGATCCAACTTCTTGAAATATGGGCACCACAAGTCATTATAGATTAAGTCTTTGGGCTGCAGCTGTCTCTCTGCTGCTGCTCTCTTTCTGACATGTTAGCCTGCCCATTGGAGTTCTTGTCTTCTCCACTGGGAGAGAGAACTCCAGTAGTTGTTTTGACCTTTGTCGTCTCTCTTTTTGCCTCCAACTTGTGGTGGCAACAGGAACAAATAGAAGCAGGTGATTGCATGCTCAGCTGATGCACTGGGATAGCTGGTGGTTCTGTGTGCAAATTCTTACAGCAGCGCTTAATATGATGCCATTGGCGCGAAAGCACTGGAAGGCCAATTACAGTCCTTAGTCTAAACTTTATCCAACTATAGAAAAAAACATTTTAAAATATCTTTATTGGATAGTAGTGTAGCATTGCAGTGAGCACTTCTGTTTTGAGGTGACAATAAGTGCTTTCATAATAAGAACAAAAGTACTTGTGACACCTTAGAGACTAACAAATTTATTTCAGCTCAAGCTGTAGCTCACGAAAGCTCATGCTGAAATAAATTTGTTAGTCTCTAAGGTGCCACAAGTACTCTTGTTCTTTTTGCGGATACAGACTAACACGGCTGCTAGTCTGAATGCTTTCATAATGTTTGTTGAAGACTGACTGTGGGAGTTCGCATATTAAGTAGTCAGAGGTTTGTGTGTCTCACAGTCTGACCAATGCAGTAGCTCCAACCATGGCTAGCTTAGATTTTTTAAAAAAGGACTATTGACTGAAAGGTCAGTAGCTTTTTGGTACACACCCTTTATATCAGAACACAGGCAAAGGGTCCTCTATTTCCATATAATGTAATCTGGCTTGTTTTAGCTATTTATTTTAAGCCTTAAACTAGTTTATGCCAGTACGTAGTACATTTGTTTTGTATTGCTATCTAAGAAAAAAGTGCTTACTTCATCATTCTCTACACTGTGTACCAGTGTAGAGATGGTCTTGAATTCACAGCTGACATATACTGTTGGCTTTCATCATACTTTTTGGTATGTCATTTTCTCTGTGAATTTTGTGAAAATATAGTTAAAAGTTTTACTTTTAAAAAGCTACATAGTAAGAAAAGTTTAAACATGAAATGACAGTTTTATAATTTGCCCTAGATCTGTCATAAGAATGTTGTGGAAACTGTACAACAGTCAGTATGTCAGAGATTTGTACCAAAATCAGTCTAACATTTCTTGTTCAGGTAGCCTAGAACTCCTGATTTCCAGGGGTGCTGAGCATCCACACAACACCAGTTGAAACCAAGGGCATCTGCAGTTGCTTGCACAGCACTTCTGAAATCAGTCTCTAAACATTTTTCTTTTGAAGTATAAGTATCATTTTAACAAACTAATGGGCCAGATTAGATTTATGTGGTTGCTTCAGTATCACTTCAGTCTTGTTTCACCAAGTGAAATAAGGTGTCATCTCTTCTGTCAATAGAAGCAGACTAATTAATGCAACCGTTCTTTTAATTTGCTTGTTTGCATCGCTCCTCTCTCCCAGCAATTGTTTGAGTTCAGTTACTGATTGGAGTATAGAAATAAACAAATGCTTGATTACTCTATTTGGGGTTTCCAATGCTGCATGCAGCAAAATCCTCCACTTCTGAATATTAAGTAAATATAATAAATGAAACATTAGTGGTGCTTTAAAGATTTATGACTATAGTAGATATGGAGCGAAGGTATCACAATTAGTATTCTGTTCCTGTGAATTTTTTCAAAAGGATTGATCCCTTTTTATTACAGCAAAGAATATTTTTTTCCTTCATAGCAATGCTGAGTAATATTTTGAGTCACAAGTTGCAACACAGTTCATGTAGTTAAGGAGAACTCCACCTGTATAGTGCTCCAAACATCCTAGTAAAGTGGTAATAGCTCAAGTGTTGCTAAGGTAATTTAGCTAAGAAAAATTATATGGACCTTACAATAATTCCTTTTGCCAGAAAGATTTTTTTTAAGGAAGGTGAAATGCTGCATGTTGGAAGTTAGTGGTTTGAGTACTTGTGAAATGTTTCCCAAGAAATAAAAATCTGATTTCAAAAGTAAACTGGGTCACTTCCCACACAATTTTTTTTGCAAGTGAAAAATAGGTTCTAGATAGCTAAAGCTGATCTGGCATTGTAGTTCAAAGTCAAGCTTCCAAAAAGTCATTTCATCTAATGTCCTTGTTTTAAATGAAATAATTTAAAAAACCCAAAAACCCTACCCTTAAGCAGTGTTCAGTTTTTATAAGCAAAGGATTGAAGTACTTGAGAGATCTTATGTATAAAAGAATTCCCAGTCTCTCTCGTGAACTCATCATACATTGTGTATAAAAAGTCAGTTATGTTCTTAAGCAATTGTTTTTCATTTACTATCTCTACTTCCCTAAAACTCACTCTTTTGATGTAATGGCTTACGTTTTCTCTTAGTTACTTTGTAGGATGACTGTTTTGCAACCTATGAAGACCTGCTATATAAAGCCACAAATTAATTGTTCACCGAAGTTGCATGTCCCCAAGTTGCTGTCTCGTCAGATTCAGGATGGGTATATCTACACTGTTTTAAAACCTGGGCAGTAAGTCTCAGAGCCCAAGTCTGTAGACTTGAGCTCACGCTGTCGCTCTGAAAACAGCAGTGTAGATGTTTCAGCTCAGGCTCTGAAGCCCATGGAGGTGAACATCTGCACTGCTGTTTTTTGTGCCATTGCACAAGCCTGAGTCTGTAGATTCAGACTCACTGCTACAGTTTTAAAACAGCATAGACATAGCCAATAACTTCTTGAGCATGACCTGATGCAATACTCTTTCCCCTTGCAGTGAGTTGTTGCCTGATCTGTAGGTTGCATATTAGTTGCATTGATTCTTTAGTAATCCCCAATCAACACTCTGTGGTTTGGCAGGGTCTCATCAGGAGATCAGGCCTAGAGTTATTAGAATTATTATTAATGTGGGAACCCTGGTGTGCACAGGAGCAACACTCACACTGAAGAAAAACCTTTTGAATTTGCAGTAGTTTTTATTAACTCAATTAATAAAAGCACAGATGCTCCAACCCAAACAAGTAGGTAAATATACTACAGAATTGTCCATACATCCAGCATTGGAGCAATCATACACTCACATCATCCTTGTGGAGACTAGAATTGATGGTCCACAAAGATCTTATCACATATCTGGCATGCCAAAAGATCCCAACTGCTTAGGTCATGGTTTAGCTTATTGTAGGGTTGGTGTCCCTGGTAAATATTCATAAGGATGTCTAGCCTCTTTGGTCCATAACTAAATTTCCTCACCCTGATAATGTTGGGGTATTCTCATATTATAGGTTAATATATTAGTTACCTCAAACTTATTAGCATAGAGATCAGTGGTTACTAAGGCAATCTTGCAGTTCAACTTCTGCTGATGTTCCTATACTTAAATAACCAAACTTGCATTAATTGGTATTTTGTGGTTACCTGTCAGCAGTTTAGTCATACTTATCACAGAATTCTGTCTTATGCTGTCTTGTGATTTAAGGTTGTTCCTGGTTAAACCAGTTATGCAAAAGCTTTATAAGTCTTATATCCTTATGTTGAGCTATTGTCTTACAGGGTCAGGTCTGTAGGCTTCATGCATTACTGCTTTATACCTATATCTTATCACGCAAATCTCTGTTATAGGCCAGTACTCTTTTATTCTTCATAGCTTTTTCCAAGCATTACTTAGAGTGAAACTGGACATCGAGGTTGGTTTCATGGCTAATATTAAGACGCTGGCAGAGGACTCCTGAAAGGGGCTGGATAAGGTGGCAGTGACTCTCCTCCAAGACTGAGAAGATCTTTCCACTTTGGTGGTGGGGGAGGAATGTTTGTGACAGAAGAGAGCTGTCTCCCAACAGCCAAAGGTTTTCAGGAGGGCCTTCACATTTATCAGATATATATACTAGAAGGATGTGTATATTTGAGAGAACTCTTGATTCATTATCCTCATCTGGGGGGGAGGGAAAGCAAATTATGTACTAGTATCATATGATTAAATACTTTCCAATACTGCTAAACAGCAGCTATCAAAGTTAGACATTTTAAAATCAGCAGGTCCAGGTAACTTTTATCTCAGTTTTTTAAAAGAGCTGGCTGAGGAGCTCTCTGACCATTCATGTTAATCTCAGTAAGTCTTGGAACAAGTAGTTCCAGAGGACTAGAAGAAAGCTACTGTGCCACTATTAAAAAATGGAAAATGAGATGACCCAGGTAGCTCTAGGCCTGTCAGACTGACATCAATCTCAGGCAAAATAATGAAGCAGCTGATAACTGGTTTCCTTTTCTAAAGAATTAAAGGAGAATATAATGCCAATCAACATGGGCTTATGCAAAATAGGTCTTGTCTAACTAACTTGATATGTTTTTATGAGAACTGATTTGTTGATAAAGGTAATAGTGTTCATGTAATATACTTACACTTCTGTAAGGCATTTGACTTAGTACCACACAACAGCTTCATTAAGAAGCTAGAACAATACAAAATCAACATGGCACATAGTGAATGGATTAAAAACTAGTTAAATGATAAGTCTCAAAATGTAATTATAACCAGGGTAACATGGTCAAATAGATGTTTCAAGTGGGATCTTGCAGGGATTAGTTCTTTGCCCTACGTTGCTTAATATTTTTTATCAATGATTTTGTGGAAAAATCCCATATAATCATTACTGAGTAATTTGCAGATGACTCAAATGGGGCGATTGGTAGATAATGAAGAGGACTGGTCACTGATACAGAGCAGTCTGGATTGCTTGGTAAGCTGGCCACAAATTAATTTGTATTTTAATATGGCCAAATATAAAGTTAATCATCTAGGAACAAAGAATGCAGGCCATTCCTACACGATAGGGCAGGGATCGGCAACCTTTCAGAAGTGATGTGCCAATTCACTGTGATTTAAAGTTTCCTGTGCCTTAACATTTGTAGAAGGTCTCTCTCTCTCTGTCTGTTATATAAATAAACTATTGTTGTGTTTAAAGTAAATAAGGGTTTAAAAATATTTAACAAGCTTCATTTAAATTAAAATTAAAATGCAAATCTTGTCAATTTAGTGTGATCCTTGCCTGGGATCCTTGTCTGGGGTTCCAGCCACCAACCCCGCTCAGCCCGCTGCCAGTCTGGGGTTCCATTTACTCAGCTGGTAGTGGCTGAGGAGGGGGGGCTAGTGGCTCAGTCTGCTGCCAGTCTCGGGTGCCAGTAGCACATAGCCTACTGCCGGTCTGGGGTTCCGGCTGCTGGGTCCTTGCCATTTGGGGTCCCAGCCACTGGCCCCACTCAGCCTCCTGCCGGCTTCGGTGAGCAGAACCCCAGGCCGGTAGCAGGCTGAGGGGGGCTGGGACCCCGGCTGGCAACGGGGCAGGAGCCGGAACTCCAGAGCAGCGCGTGCCATCAAAAATCGGCTTGCGTGCCACCTTTGGCATGTGTGCTGTAGGTTGCTGACCCCTGGGATAGGGGATTCTATTCTGGGAAGCAGTGAGTCTGAAAAAGACTTTGGGGCCATGGTGGATAATCAGTTGAATATGAGCTTCCAGTGCAACAATGTGGCCAAAAGGGCTAATGTAATCCTTGGATGTGTAAACAAGGAAGTGATTCAATAGGAGTAGGGACATTACATTACCTCTGTATTTGGTTCTGGTGCAACCACTGCTGGAGTATGGTGTCCAGTTCTGGCATCCACAAATCAAGGAGGTTGTTGATAAATTGGAGAGGGTTCGGACAGGAGCCCTTAGAATCATTAAAGGAATGGAATCTGGTGAAAGATTTAAGGAGCTTGATCTAATTAGCTTATCAAAAAGAAAGTTATGCGGTGGCTTGATCACAATCTAAACATCTACAAGGGGAACAGAAATTTGATAATGAGGGCTCTTCAGTCTAGTAGAGAAAGATAGAACAAGATCAAATGGCTGGAACTTGAAGCTAGATGAATTCAGACTAAAAATAAGACAACTTTTTAAATAACTATTGGACTATTTTAGCAAAGGTTGTAGTGGATTCTCCATCACTGGAGATTTTTAAATCAAGATTGGATGTTTTTTTAAAATATGTTCTATCTCAGGCACGGCTATTGGACTTGAAACAAGAATTAATACAATGAAAGCCTATGCCCTCTATTATGCAGGTCAGATTAGTCAATCACTATGATTTCTTCTGGCCTTAAAAACCTATTAATCTTTCCTGTCTGCTAGCAAGTGGCTAGGATGTAATTCAAGACCTGAAAGATTTATACTGTGACTTTTCTCCAATTGTAGCAATCCTGTATTTCTGTTAATGGGAGCTGAATTAGTGACATTTGGAAAAGCTAAATTTCATAAATATATGCTAATTAAAATGGAACTCCATATTGGATTCAAAACTCCTGATCCTTACATTATAGGAATAGAGTTGCTGAACTTTTAATATAATCTTAATTGATAGCTTATTATTTTTGGGCATTACAGCTATGAATTTTCACATGCCAAAAGTCTGCTGACCAGAGCTACAGGCTGCTTTATGTATGTATGTATTTGGCTTTTAAAGTAATCTTTGTTTTGTATACCAAAAATATAAGATTTTTATTTACTTACAATGATAATGATAAGCATTTGGCATTTATATTGTGACTTTGCAGACAGAGATTTGGCTCAGCTGGTGAATCTGCTTGTCAGGAGCTAACACACAGGGATTGTTCAGCTAAATTCTCTGTGGAATTGGCTGTACCACAGCAGCAGATTTTCGTAGTGGTTAGATATTGTCACATGACATCACTCTGCATAAGAGCTCAGTGAACAAGCCAGTCCTCAAAATTACCCTAAGTCTAAAGTGAAAAGGTGTGAAATAACCCATTGCATGAGCACAAGGAAGGAAAAAACCTGGAGTCACTGACTCCACTACTTCTGTCTAGAATGGTTCTTGAATGAGACATTTAAACTGTAACAGGAGACCTGAAAGAATGAGGAATCTGCTCTCTCTCCGTTATCTGGCTGAAACCTAAGACTAAGAGAAGGAAAGTTACTTTCTCTGCCTATAAAATGCTTTTTGTTCCTTGTCATCGTCGTTCTGTCTCAAATACAAAAAAAAAAGTGTCATCAAATCATCGAGTTTCATTGTCAGTTCCCAAAAATCAGCATGTGCCACAGTTAAGGTTTCAAGAACAGCTTTAACTCTTAAAATTTGCAAAGCCTCTATTTTTTTGGACTGTGCTTTAAAATGCGCTGTGTAGTTTGATACTTAACTACCTTGAACTGTATACAATAAAATATTCAGGAGGTCTGATATGGTCAACTTAATGTTGCAGTTGGAACATTAACTTTGCATTTCCTGATTTTTGCTAGCCATAGACCTGATCCTGCAGCCATTACTTACTTTAGTCCTCTTCTATTCCTGACTTCAGTGGGACTACCACTGCTCAAGTGAGTAATAGCTCACGGATGTAGCTGTGCAAGCTGAATGACACATTGTGCTTTTAATGTCCTGGTTTTCTTAAACATACCTAAGGCAGCATGAACATGTACATTGCTCCAAATGCTGAAGAGACGAACTTTTTAAGCTACCTTACCTTCTAAGGCCTTGCCTACATGAAAGGGAAAAGTCAATCTAAGCTACGCCATTTGAGTTATGTGAATAGTGTAACTCAAATTGACGTAGCTTAAATCTATTTACTGTGGGGTCCACACTACCTGACAGGAAATGCTGTCCCATTGACACCTCTTACTCTTCTCGATCAGGTGGAGTACAGAAGTCAACAGGAGAGTGATCGGCAGTCGATTTAGCGGGTCTTCACTAGACCCGCTAAATCGACCCCTGAGGCATCGATCGCCACTGTATTGATCCTCCAGTAGGTGTAGACCAGCCCTAGTGAGCTGAGTACCCTAATGCCCTGAAATCTTAGAGTAGTGGGAAATTTTGAGGCACTGTAAATTCTGAATGCAGGTGCAGAAACAGCTAATTACGTATGCCAGCAAGGGTGCATTTATTATTTTACTTGAACCGTTTTAAGACCTTGTGGCCTTTTAAAGGCTGTTTACAGCAGAAACTCACACAAAGTGCAAACAGTGACTGAACAAAACTTTCTACTGCACATGTGTAGTAGCTAACTTTCAGTTCATATTTTTTTTCCAGAATTGAGAGTGGAATGGCTGACTTCTCAATGAGTCTACCAGCAAAACTTCAAATTGTGACTGTTTTGAAGTTATCTATGTGAGGGCCATGGCAGTTTTTTAAAGGGTTAAAGTGTAAATTTTTCCTACTCTTCTATTAAAGTCTAATATGACCAAGGATTTTGATGAAGCTTTTAAAAAAAAAAAAGAAAAAAAGCAAACACCCACCCCCCCAAAATTCCTGCTATGCTGAAATTTCCATACTTGGTAATTTGCCTCAAAAGATTATTTTTTAAAAAAAGGAATAACTGCACAATGAAGTTTAGCCCTACACGTTGCCTGCTATAATAAGATGATTATCAGAGAACTAAATAAGGTATTCATTCTGTAAACTTTTTTAAGTGAATACAGCCAGTAGCAGAGAATTTTTGTAATGGAGCAGATATTATTATTGGAGTTAAAGCAGAGAATCCTCTACGCAAAGACTGGAATTTGAAAACTTCATTTGCAAGATTACTCTGTAAAAAGGAAACATTTTATTAAAGGATGGAGGGGGAGAGAGAGAGCGAAAGAATGAACACAAACTGTCCTCTGGTTTCCCACAGTTTTAAGTGTGAGAGAAGGCAGGTTTTCAAATAACAAAGAGGAGAGCTTGGGCTTCTCTCAATTAGAGGGTTTTCAGAAAAAAAGTACCTGAGGTTAAAATGTTGATTGTCTATGATACAATGTTGTATATAGTGTAGAATGATGCCATGCAATCTTAATAAATAGGAGAATATTGAGCTATGATGTATCTGTTGGATCTACTGTTATTGGCACTTAGAACTATTTTTTATAGAGTAATTGACAGTTTGGCCAACATATTAATAGGAAGAATTTTTTCACCTTTACTCAGTAAGGAGGTGCCTATCCTCTGAGAATACTCTCAAGGATAGAATTGTGTCAGGATTAGGGTACAACAGTACAGGCACCTCTTATAGAAAGTTTGTTTCCTCTGTATATTTAAAACAGAACCACAAAGCTAAATATCTGGCACACGTACTGTGAGCTGAGGGCACTCTAGATTCAGTTTGCCAGAAGCTGGGAATGAGCAACAGGGGATGGGTCACTTCATGATTACCTGTTCTGTTCATTCCCTCTGGGGCATCTGGCACTGGCCACTGTCAAAAGACAGGATACTGGGCTAGATGGACCTTTGTCTGACCCACTAGGGCCATTCTTATGCTCTTATGAAAGAGAATCATTTGTTTTGTCACTATTTTTTGGCTGAAGAACTGCCATCCTCTGAGTGTCTGTGTGAGTAAATATAGTTCCTTTTAAAAGAGAGTGCCTATGATTTAGTGGAGTGTACCAGCAGTGGGTGAATAACATCATACCAACTGATTTGGATTCATCAACATCCTAATACCTACACAAACAAATGAGTCCTTTGGAAGACTGGGAATTCCTGGATAATGGCCCTCTAGTGAGGAGGTAAATTATTTACAATGAAAATTGCTAATCTACACACTTTATATTTCTTCCATAAAATACTTCTTGGAAAGGGCAAAAAATGTTGCGTAAGTCTGGTACACCAGAGTTCATAATTCTTATAGAATATTTTCAAGTGCATTTACTTGTACATAATTAAGTATAATTAAACCACAAATGTCAGACTAAATGAACAAAACATTTTGATGCAGCATCCGTGATCATGGGATTCCACTGAAGTCAGTGGGATTACTCATGTTCATCTTTGCAGGGTCAGTATCTTGCTCACTGTTACAATAAGAGTCCATAATACCGGGGTTAGTAAGATTCTACTGTGAATACAGAGTCACTTTCAGCTAAGCTGAAAAGGGAAAATGTAAGAGATGACTACTCACATATTTGAAGCCTATTTTTAAGATTTTTAACATGTACTTTTATAGACTGCTACCATAGGTGGAGTCTCCAGTTCTAGTAATCGTGACCCCCAAGTCCCCCATATCTCTCAACATTTTAAAAACAGGCCCATATTGAGCTGTTGCTCACTCTGACCCACCACTGTAACAAGTGACTTAGTACAAAGGTTAGTCTGACCTTTAATTTGTGTTCATCTCCATTATGTTGTCCTCAATGCCATCCTTTTTTCCTTTAAGCATTTCCTTACTGCATGTTCCCTGTCTCTCATCCTTAATTCTTTGTGTTATTATTACCCTTTCTTGAGATCTCTTCAGCTAATATGGAACCTTCTTATGCCAACCTTTGGTGCTATGCCCTATTAGGGATGTCATCAGAACTTCCTGCTCACTGTAATAATAAAAACAATTTTTTGTACTGTATATCAAATTCATTAGATAGATTATGTGTGCTGGACAGGTAATTGAATGATAGACTTGCAGGTCCCAGCTGTGCTCTGGCATTTTGAAGAGGAAAAAAAACAAAAAACAGCTGCTCCTTTTTTTAGTGCAAGCTGTCAAATATCTATTAAAACAATACTTATGTAACGTATTTGTGAGTACCATCTCTAGGGTTTTTGCCTTGTTTTGCTTCATAAAATACACAGCAGTATTTGGTGAAGTAAAGTTGTGGGAGGGCTTCAAAGGAATGCATATTTCTACAAATACAGAGAGTAGCATGGTAACAAATTTGCCAACTTAGAGTAGATTCTGTAATGTGCTTATTGCTGTCAGATTTATCAGTGTTCACCAGTGCTGTGTAATGAATATTTTATTTTTGTAAATTGTGTCCTATTCAGTTCTTCTTGTTTCAGATCTATACTTCTCCATGTTGCTGTCCAAATGCAAAACTAATTCTGTATCCAGAACAGTTCAAAGATGGCAGTCCTAAAGTTGAATGTGTGTTGTATACGACTACTTGATTACCTAAGTCCACATGCTTTAAACTGGTCACATATTGTACATGCGTGTGCTGATGGTACGTAAGCAGCATTCCATAGGTCTCCTAGTCCAGCTGAAACAGACAAATCCATTCATTGTACCTGTCCCAAATGCTTTGAATGCTGCGTTGTAGTCAAAACTTAAGCATGGTCTTTAAAAATAACTGAAGTTCGCTCTTTGGTTTTGAAATGAAATGCCTTCAGGCTAGAGAGGGAGGGAAGGCAAATTGCAATCTTGCAGCTGTTCTGGCAATAGAATCACTTTGGCATTTGTGGAGACAGAGAATGGATATTAAAATTTGATAATACATGGAAATACTAAGAAATGATCCAAATAAGCCTCTAACTTTTATAAACACTCTCTATACATTAGACACTTTAGAAGACCACTTTTTTCTTAAGTGCTGCATGATTCATAAAATACACAAAAGGATTATTTTTCTATTGAAGATAAATGAATTGTTTTTCCCTTTTGGGGAGTTAATGCCCTTATCTAAATGAATTGATTCCTTGCAAAACCTCTTTTCTGCTTTCTTAAAAACAGACTTTGAGAGTGATGTTGCCCAGATCTCTCTTTCAGAAGAGAGGGCATTATATGAATAATTCTTGCATCCATCAGCATCCAAGTCCAGTGTTTTAATATCTCCTTACTGCTTTTTCTTATAAAAGGAACAATTTCTTAAATGTACGTTCCAGAGCTGGCTTGTGGGAGGGGGCTCAGAATTTTGAAAGACCTTTTTTCTTCCTATGGGGTTATCATATTGTGGTTACTTTGAAGATTCTATCCTATTTATCTTAGGCCTGGTCTACACTACACGTTTAAACCGAATTTAGCAGCATTAAACCGATTTAACCCTGCACCCGTCCACACAACGAGGCCCTTTATATCGATATAAAGGGCTCCTTAAACCGGTTTCTGTACTCCTCCTCGACGAGAGGAGTAGTGCTGAAATTGGTATTGCCATGTCGGATTAGGGTTAGTGTGGCTGCAAATTGATGGTATTGGCCTCCGGGCGGTATCCCACAGTGCACCACTGTGACCGCTCTGGAAAGCCATCTGAACTCGGATGCACTGGCCAGGTAGACAGGAAAAGCCCCGCGAACTTTTGAATTTCATTTCCTGTTTGGCCAGCGTGGAGCGCTCACCAGCACAGATGACCATGCAGAGCTCATCAGCACAGGTAACAATGCAGTCTCCTGAGAATCGAAAAAGAGCTCCAGCATGGACCACACGGGAGTTACTTGATCTGATTGCTATATGGGGAGAGGATTCTGTGCTAACAGAACTCCATTCCAAAAGACGAAATGAAAAAACATTTGAAAAAATTTCCAAGGCCATGATGCAGAGAGGCCACACCAGGGACTCAGTACAGTGCCGTGTGAAAGTTAAGGAGCTCAGACAAGCCTACCAGAAAACCAAAGAAGCAAGTGAAAGGTCTGGGCAGGGCTGAAAACATGCCGCTTCTACGCTGAGCTGCATGCAATTCTAGGGAGGTCCGCCACCAGTACCCCACCCCTGTCCGTGGATTCCGAGGTTGGGGTGGTAATCTCAGCCATGGCTGAGGATTCTGCAAACGGGGAAGATGAGGAGGAGGACGAGCTTTCAGAGAGCACACAGCACTCCGTTCTCCCCAACAGCCAGGAGCTTTTTCTCACCCTGACGGAATTATCCTCCCAGTCCTCCCAAGCCATTGTCTCAGACAGTGAAGCCATAGAAGTGATCTCTGGTGAGTGTACCTTTGTAAATATAAAACATGGTTTAAAAGCAAGTGTGTTTTAATGATTAATTTGCCCTGAGGACTTGAGATGCATTCGCGGCCAGTACAGTTATTGGAAAAGTCTGTTAACGTGTCTGGGGATGGAGCGGAAATCCTCCAGGGACATCTCCATGAAGCTCTCCTGGAGGTACTCCAAAAGCCTTTGCAGAAGGTTTCTGGGCAGGGCAGCCTTATTCTGTCCTCCATGGTAGGACACTTGACCACGCCATGCATGTAGCAAGTAATCTGGTATCACTGCATGACAAAGCCTAGCTGCATATGGTCCCGGTGATTGCTGGCATTCAAGCAACATCCATTCTTTATCTCGCTGTGTTATCCTCAGGAGAGTGATATCGTTCATGGTAACCTGGTTGAAATAGGGGAATTTAATTAAGGGGACAGAGATGTCCATTCCTACTGGGCTGTTTGCCTGTGACTGAAAAGAAATCCTTCCCTGCAGTTAACCAAGCGGGGGTGGTGGGGTGATTGGCGCTAAGCTTTTTCGCATTTGGCTAGCAGGGATCTTCCCTGCTACCAGCCACGTGGTGGGGGGAGGGGTAAAGCGATCATCCCAGAGAATTGGATGGGGGGTTGGTTTCTGCTGCTGCATGTTAACAGGAAAGAAGCAGCACTGAACGGGATTTGCTTGGTATTTTGGAAAGGAGGGCACTGTGTATATGAAGGCTGCGGAAGCCGAAAGACAATGGCTTACCATGGCCGCATGCAAGCCGAATTCTGCTGCCTGGACCTGCGTCTGTGATCTGTAACACCAAAGCCGCAGGCACTCAATATTAAGATGCAAAATGCGACCTTGTAGTGAAAACCCATGTGCTATGTAAGGTGAATAGTGTTGTTTACCATGAAAGAGTATAAGCATTGTTCTGTAAAATGTATCTTTTTAAATACTTCTCTCCCTTTTTTCCCTCCCTCATGCAGCTGCAAATTTTTCAAGCCTCCCTACTCCATCCCGAAGGCTATCTCAGATAAGGCGGCAGAAAAAAAAGACGCAAGACGAAATGTTCTAGGAAATCATAGAAGTGACCCGCAATGAAAGAGCTCATCTGAATGCGTGGAAGGACATGGTATCAAATTACAGGAAAGATGACAGTGAACATGAGGACAGGAGGGACCAACGTGAGGACAGGAGGGACGCTCGAGATGAGAGGTGGCAGCAGGAAGATCAGAGGTGTAGGCAGGAAGATCAGCGTTGGCGGGATGCAACTCTGGGGCTGCTGCGTGATCAAACTGACATCCTCCGACGTCTGGTGGAGCTTCAGGAATAGAAGCAGGATCACACAGTGCCGCTGCAACCCCTGTGTAACCACCCTCACCATGTTCTATATCCTCCTCACCCAGACGTGTAAGAACGCGTGGGGGAAGTCTTCGTGCACCCGCCCACTCCACCCCCATGGACAGCCCAACCAAAAGGCTGTCATTACTTCGAAATTTTTTTAGTGGCCTTTTCCTTCCCTCCCATCCTCCTCCCAAACCACACCCGGGCTACGTTGTCAGTTCTCTCCCTCTTTTTATAATGAATTAATAAAGAATACATGATTTTTAAATGATAGTGACTTTATTTCCTTAAGCAAGTTGTGATCGAAGCAGGAAGGTGGGTTGCTTACAGGGAATGAGTCAATCAAGGGGGGTTCATCAAGGGGAAACAAACACAGCAGTCAGATCGTACCCTGGCCCGTGATAAAACTTGTTTTCAAAGCTTCTCTGATGCGCACCGCTTCCTGGTGTGCTCTTCTAATCGCCCTGGTGTCTGGCTGCGCATAATCAGCGGCCAGGTGGTTTGCCTCAGCCTCCCACCCTGCCATAAAGGTCTCCCCCTTACTCTCACAGATATTGTGGAGCACACAGCCAGCAGCAATAACAATGGGGACATTGGTTTGGTTGAGGTCTGAGCAAGTAGTAATGTGCACCAGCGCGCCTTTAAACGCCAAATGCACATTCTACCACCATTCTGCACTTGCTCAGCCTGTAGTTGAACAACTCCTGACTACTATCCAGGCTGCCTGTGTATGGCTTCATGAGCCATGGCATCAAGGGGTAGGCTGGATCCCCCAGGATAACTGAAGGCATTTCAACATCCCCAACTGTTATTTTCTGGTCTGGGAAGTAATTCCCTTGCTGGAGCAGTTTAAACAGAGTAGTGTTCCTGAAGATGCGAGCGTCATGAACCCTTCCCGGCCATCCTACTTGGATGTTGGTGAAACGTCCCTTGTGATCCACCAGTGCTTGCAGCAGCATTGAAAAGTACCCCTTGCGGTTTATGTACTGGGTGCCCTGGTGCTCCGGTGCCAAGATGGGGATATGGGTTCCCGACCACAGTTAGGGAATCTCATTTCAGCAAAGCCATCCACTATGACCTGCACATTTCCCAGAGTCACTACCTTTCGTAGCAGCAGCTTAATGATTGTTTTGGCTACTTGCATCACAGCAGCCCTCACAGTAGATTTTCCGACTCCAAATTGATTCCCGACTGACCGGTAGCTGTGTGGTGTTGCAAGCTTCCAGAGGGCTATTGCTACTCGCTTCTCAGCTGTGAGGGCTGCTCTCATCTTGGTATTCTGGCTTTTCAGGGCAGGGGAAAGCAAGTCACAAAGTTCCATGAAAGTGCCCTTACGCATGCAGAAGTTTCACAGCCACTGGGAATCGTCCCAAACCCGCAAAACTATGCGGTCCCACCAGTCTGTGCTTGTTTCCCGGGCCCAAAATCAGCATTCAATGACTAGAACCTGCCCCATTACCAGCAGGATCTCCAAAGTGCAGGAGCCCGTGGTTTGAGAGAATTCTGTGTCCATGTCCTCATTACTCTCGTCGCCGTGCTGCCGTAGCCGCCTCCTCCCCACGTGGTTTTGCAGGTCCTGGTTCAGCATAGACTGCACGAGAATGCGCGAGGTGTTTAGAACGTCCACGATTGTGGTCTTGAGCTGAGCAGGGTCCGTGCTTGCTGTGCTATGGCGTTTGCACAGTTTACCCAGGAAAAAAGGCACGAAACGGTTGTCTGCTGCTTTCAGGGAGGGAAGGGTGAGGCTGTACCCAGAGCCGCCCGCGACAATGTTTTTTGCCCCATCAGGCACTGGGATCTCAACCCAGAATTCCAAGGGGCGGGGGAGACTGCGGGAACTGTGGGATAGCTATGGGATAGCTACCCACAGTGCAAAGCTAGCCTCGGTACATGGACACACACAGCCAATTTAATGTGCTTAGTGTGGCTGCGTGCACTCGACTTTATACAATCTGTTTTAAAAAACCGGTTTCTGTAAAATCGGAATAATCCCGTAGTGTAGACATACCCTTACTTAGAATTATGTCTTTTGTTGAAATGCACTTTCCATGTTTTCCTCAATGGTGGTCATACATATATCAGTAGGATGATCAGGTTTTTTTCCATAGAATCAAAGTTTGGAAGGCATGCATATGAGTATTACACTGACTGTATTTGTTTTCATATAACTGCAAGTGTTGAATGCATTCTGAAGGTTGATAGTCATGTGCTGCATTTGCCATCTGGAGCTTCTGGTCTCACAAGTCAACTATACTGGCTATACCAGACTTAGGCCAGTTTTGTCACTCATACTGAGCCCTTTTATTTTTATGATTAAAAGATACATGTTTGACACAGGTGACAATTTAGAACAAAGTGCATCACAAGTTGAGAAATGTTGTTGAGGTCAGCTGTTTTAACTGGCACCCAGTGGGTAGATGAAAGCTGCTTGGACTCTCCCTGATCTCTTCCTCCCCTTCTTATGATGATTGGGCCCGGTAGCGCAAACCTAAGGAGAAATCTGACGTCTGATGTGTGAGTACTTTTGTATTGCTCTTTATAAGTAATCCTAAACGGGGAAGACGATAATATAAACCGTTCCAAAGTTTATTGTCTTTGGAGCAGTACAGTGCCTCCTTCCCATGTCAGTTCTCACTGGAGACTATCGGCTTCATGGTCCTGTAGCTTGTTATTGTAGCTGCTCACAAGAACCCCCATTGCTAATTATTATAATCTTAAAAATAAAAAACTGACTTGTGCGTGTTCTGTCTCACTGGAAACTGAATAATAATGGTCAGGTATCCCAACAATGTTTTAGTATGTCTAGCAGAAAGAAGAGCAGCGTTTTTTCGAGCAATTGGATCTAGATAAAAGCTCATATCTTCTGATTTAAATGATCATACTAGGTTTTTTTGGATTTTTGTAGCTGGAGATGCAAAATAGAACTTTTTTTGGGGTGGTGTTTGTATCCAGAAGGGAGAAGAGTATCACAAACTGGTTTCAAATATGAGGAATCTTTTTTTTTTTTTTAAATCACTAAAATGTGCTGGGTTTCATTAGGAGGGAAATGATGCATTCTTAAAGACTGCTGTCATCTGCAATTGTTTTAGTTTCATTAGCAGAGAATTCCAAACACAATGTGTGTTCAGTAAGGACATTCTCCAAACCTAGTAACAGAGAGGGGGAATGTTGCATTTGCACATAGACCCAAAATGGAATGTCACCCTTCTGCTGAGCAGTAGCAAGTGTTGGGACCTTGCTGGTTGGGTTCCTGTTAGAAGAGGGATTCCCAGTGATGGCAATCTGGAATATATTCATAGTTAACTCATTTTATTTGCAGACTTACACCTGTTCTGGAACAGAGGTGCTCACAAACGACAGGCTGGCCGGCAGTCTCCTCTTTCAGAGCTCTCCGCTCAAACAGGGATGACTGATTCTGCCTTAGGAATGGGTTAGGAGATTAAGGGAAAGTATACTCTTCCTTACTGTTTACCACAGCTCTCCCAAAGTAGTGCATCAGAAAACCAAGCACTTCTCCAAAGATTGAACAGTGCTCTCATGCTAAGAATATCTCTTAATAATATGTAACAGCACTGTTTTATGACTCCTGAACAAAGAGCAAGATCAGAAATGTTCAAATTTATTGACCCTACATTTCTTTTGGTATAGTCTTCTGAGATGGCTCAATGGGCAGAATCAAATTGCTTACTCCATGGAACATGTCTCTGAGTATACCTTAGGAATATGAGTGTGCACCACTTTTTTGTACACCAGTATCTACTTTTCTCTACTGATTGTATCTGGGAAAATGGCGCACTTCAAAATGGCACAAATGAAAGTGACCAACCTTAGTATTTATTATCAATTTACATGTTTTACACACAGATGTAGTGGGAAACTCCTGATGGGAGTTAGTACCTTGCATTTGTATACTGCCCTGTGTGTAAGAGTGAGGTGGGAAAAGATTCTAGTTCCCCTGCAGAAGAAAAATATAATTAAAACCTTGTTAATTTCCTTGCTTGCTGCAGGGCTGCCCAGAGGATTCAGGGGGCCTATGGTCTTCTTTGGCAGCGGCGAGGGGGGCCTTGCTTTGGCGGTAATTCAGCGGGGGGGGTCCTTCCTCTCTGGGACCCGCCGCCAAAGTGCCCCAAAGACCTGCGGCGGGCGCGCCCCACTGCCGAAGTGCTGCCAAAGACTCAGCACTTCCAGAATGGAAGGACCCCCTGCCACCGAAGACCCGGAGCAGAAGAAAGCTCCAAGGGCCCGGGCCCCGCGAGAGTTTTCCGGGGGGCCCGGGCCCCGCGAGAGTTTTCCGGGGGGCCCGGGCCCCGCGAGAGTTTTCCGGGCGGCCCGGGCCCCGCGAGAGTTTTCCGGGGGGCCCGGGCCCCGCGAGAGTTTTCCGGGGGGCCCGGGCCCCGCGAGAGTTTTCCGGGCGGCCCGGGCCCCGCGAGAGTTTTCCGGGCGGCCCGGGCCCCGCGAGAGTTTTCCGGGCGGCCCGGGCCCCGCGAGAGTTTTCCGGGGGGCCCCGGAGCAAGTGAAGGACCTTGCTCCAGGGGCCCCGAAAAACTCTTGTGGGGGCCCCTGAGGCAAATTGCCCCAATTGCCGCCCCCCCCCCCCCCCCCGGGCAGTCTTGGCTTGCTGTGACTATTTGCATCATTTGCAAACTGATATGAGGAGAGTCTTGTTCTGACTTAACATTTTTAAGTAGTCACCAGTTCATAGCTGAGAACTGTACTATTATCAGGCTTGTGTAAGGCCTTCAAATTTGAAACAGTGTTGCAGAGAATCAAATAATAGCATTGGAAAGGGAACCTTCTGTGTTATCTTGTTCAACAGCCTCCGTCAAGCAGAGAAGACTCCATATTAGAAATTCCACCAATTAATCTGATCTTGACTTCACTCTTGAGTTAGTGACCGTTTAACTGATTAGATAATCTGATTGTTCTTCCTGCAGGAAACTTCTTCCAAATTTCCTTGTTGAATTAGTCTTTCATTAACATAGTCTGCTGCTGACCTCAAACATAGAGAGTCACCTTTCCAGCATTTACATTTCTTACCCTTTCAGAATTTATATAATTACGATTTCATTAATAAACTCATTCCTTTACCCTGAAAAGTATGGTCTCAAGTCCCTGTGCTATTTTTCTTGCTCATATTTTATACCTATCTGTTGTATCTTCTCTTGTTTGTTTGACATTGGCAAAGGAGGAATGCAGTTAAAGCCATTTGGAAACATTTTCAAATATTTTATAAATAAACAAGATGTTTACATATAGATGTTTATGCAAGGTATAGGGTGGAATTTCATAGACCCTAAATAAGGAGACCTCTAGTCAATTAGTGTGCCAGACACACTGATCAAAGTCTCCAGTTCAACAAGAAAATTAATTCAGGTCACAGGCTAATAAAATTAACAAAATTGCTGTCTTGTTCATGAGCCGAAAATCCACAACCTCCATACTGCATGAAAAGGGAGAATTTTTTTATTAAAGTAGTTCCTAACTGGTCAGTCTTAATTTTTAATATGGCATCTATTGCTATGATATTCAAGCACTATCCTGATGTAATTCTGAGGACTAAGAACCCAGTTTTGCAATGGAATCTGCTCAGGCAGAGGCCAATGAAAGTTAATAGGGAGGTCTGGCAACTTAGATCTCGCTGTGGGACTGGGGCCTAATGTTTAATTTATTATGGGCACATCTACACAGCAAAATTTTACTTTGGGACAAAGTATTATATAGCTTTGTTTCTCTTTGGCATTTTTAATTTGCCAAACACTGTTATATTTAAAAGTAACACCTTGCCTTGACTGTGTTACATAGCTTGTCTTCTGTTGTTCAGAACTGTTACAGGCCTACAACGCTACAGAACTCAAACTAAAAGACTCAAGTCCTGAATAGCAGATACTGTACCATGTGTGCTCACTTTACTAATCAGGCTTTAATTTTATACATTGGTAAAACTAGCTCTTCCAAACACATTCTGTGTGGTCACACTATGCATTCAGTTTATTGAAGCGGTAACTTGGATTAGAAGCTTGGGCTGTTTGGATCAACTCCTGCTATTCCAGATGTGTGTGTCTTAAATGCCAGGAATTTTTTCCATTTGGCAGTTTTCCTTTTTTTATTCTTTCTGAACAGTTATTTAGCAACCATAAGGACTGATCCTAATCCAAAAATATTATCAAATGTAATATGGCTATAGTTTAAAACTGCCATGTTAAAAAATAAAAGTTAAGAAGAATAATGGTAGTGGAAGGTTTTATTTAATCTCTATCAGAGGTCTTAATTTCAACAACTGAAATTTTGTAAAATTTAACTTTCATCAAACTTTTATTTTGCCCATGTTCCAGCCAGCTCTACTCTAGATAGAACTCTGAAACATAACCAAAATGTGAATGTTTTCATGAGTTAACAATCACAGGACTGATAGCAAATATCAGGATGTTTAATTGCAACCAAATCAACTTCATTTTATATTTCTAGTGTTTTTTTCTTGATAAACTTGGACTTGTTTTAATTTCTGCAAGCTGCTCTGCAGCCAGAACAAAAAGTTGAGGGGGAACAGTTTTGTCTAGTTCTACTTGCATGAGGAACGCGTCACAAGATGAAATTCCCCTTGGATTCAGATGCAATAACCATTGATTTTACAGTGGGAGATAAATTTACTAGCTTTGCCTATTTTTAAAAAAGTTTAGCTCCAGAATGTTTTTTTTTCCCCCGGGTGCACTAACAGAAAAGTTCCGTGTAACTTGTCAAAAGCTTTTCAACCTAAAATCATGTACAGCAGTTACAAAATCTTTTGACTGAATAGTGTGTGGGATGATGTATGTAAACTGCTAAATATCAACAGAAATCAATCTTGAGGCCTGTTAATCATCATTGATAGATGCTTCTCTAATCTTTCGGCCATAATCTTAAAAGAATTTTCTATTGCCATTAAGAAGCATTAGAGGGCTTAAAGGTCACCCCACTAGTTTTAATCTACTATTCTGAATTATGAGAATTTTAAAAACTTGCACATTAAGCTCAACTATTTGCTAAAGAAGTTAGATTTTTTGGTGTATGTGTCTTCAGTGCAGCTGATGCAAAATTCATCTTGAAATTATTTCCTACATAAGAACTGCCAAAGTAGAAAAGACCAATATTCTACCTAGTCTAAAATTCTGTTTGAAGGGCCTGTACCATATAAATCAGAAGAAGATGCTAACCCTGATGTGAATCACATAGCCAGTTGAGCAATACTATGCCCTGGGGAGGGGAGGGAATGTAAATTCTAAAATCAAGCATGAAAACAGCAGCACTCAAAGTCAATGAGAACATAAACATTGACATAGTTGGAATAGTTAAGAGGATTCATCTCTATATTTCATTCTAGGTTTATACCCCACTTGTAAAGAGTTTGCAACCTTTCTTTCTGCTATGGGGAGAGCAGGTACATGTAGTACCTGATCCTACCTGGTTCCCTCCTTCTTGTTACTCCTCCTATGGATTTGATGGACTGGCCTCTGTTCTTCTGAGTGTTTTTCTTGTATTGTTCTGATACACAGTTACTTGGCAGTGCCTCCACCTGACACACTCCTTCCTGGAAAAAGTATCAGAGGGGCTGCTTTGAAGGAAAAAAATCCAATTACAATTTAACTCTAACTTATCCACCTGATGTATGGAGACTTCCATGGAGTAACACAGACATAGAGTATATCAAACCAGGTAATTGTATTAAACAAATATTCATAGGGTCACCCGTGCCCAACCCTGTAATTTACACCAGACGGGAATAAGACTTTAATGTCCTGTTGGTATGCATACTATGTTGAGGCCCTGGCTGGCTGGTGGGGGGGATGCATTCAGCAGTAGCAGATAGAAAGTTATCCCACCGCTCTAGAACATAGTCATTGGATAGGTATCTTCCAGACAATGGGCCTGACTTCCTAAGTAATGGTTGATGCACTCACAGACTCCATGACATGGATGCTGCTCAGTTTCAGATCCTGGTTCGGTTCCCTCAGCAGCTGTAGGAGGCGTCCAGCTGCCCATGCTATGCTAGTCATGTAGAACTTTTCACTACCAAAATTGTACTGCTTCTGCCTCGGAGGGTCTCTCTCCCCATAGAGGGACTCAGGGAACAGGTGCAGACTATACAAAAAAAAAAAAAGTGTAAACCCTAAATCCTCATTTCTTATTCTATAAAACCCACATGTAGGTTGAAACAGGCAGGGACTCTTGGTCTAACAACAAGTATTTCTTGAGTTATAGTACCCGTTTTAGCTAAGGGACTAATCTCGTCCTAAACTAATTGGGAGCTTTCCCAGCCAAAAGCTTTTAAAGAGAGAGAGATCCTGAACAGGGTCCAGTACAAACTGAGGGATATTGCCTCCAAATACCCAGAGGCCAGTTTTCAGGGTATAACCCTGCATACAGGCATTTGACTCCCAAGCTCACCAAAAATCATGTCCTCCCTGCAGTGACTGGCTCCTCTCTCTCCATCTGCTACCCTGAGGGCAGTCTATCCTGAGAACCTTACTCTTTGGTTAGGCTAGCTTCGTGTTCCGAGTCTTAACCTGTCAGTCATCCTCACTTTAATCTGCTTCCTCCTTTGAGCAGGCGTGCTGGTGGCCGTCCAGGCATGTGCTGCAATAACTCCCCTGAGCTGACAGAGTCCTCTGCCACTCAAATTAGTGTGTCTCCTCTCTCCCTTTTGGTTGTTGGAGAAACTGAGATTCTGAGCCTGCCCTTGGGCTTGCTACATTCTGGAAGCAGCATTCCTCTCCCTGCAATTTCTTTAGCTAC
This sequence comes from Gopherus flavomarginatus, assembly GCF_025201925.1. Lineage (NCBI taxonomy): Eukaryota > Metazoa > Chordata > Testudines > Testudinidae > Gopherus > Gopherus flavomarginatus. The sequence continues at coordinate 21,354,019 of NC_066623.1, read as the reverse complement.
CCACAGCACTCCACACCTGAGCTACTGGCACCAACACTGCAGAAGCCAAGGTAAACTCCATGGAGGTTACACTAGATTGATGCGAGAGGCCTTCAGGTGATTAAAATATTAATAAAGCTGTTAACAATATTGAGCTAAATCCTAATGATGTGTCTAAACATCTTTATGGTAGTGAGGATCCTGAGAACCAAATTCTACAGCTGCGTGGAGCAAGGGTGCAAGAAATACTCCAGAGCATAAAAACTAGAACAAAACAAATCATACTGAAGTGAATCTGTGATGAAACCTACATTGTCTGTGGGTGGATTTTGATGAGTGGAACTAGATCTTTAGACACTCAAGCCCCAGTCATAGACAGTGTTGTAGTTATCACACAGGCTTGCACAAAAACCAGGAAGTTTGAGGACTATATAGTGTTTACTCTAGACCAGGGGTCGGCAACCTTTCAAAAGCGGTGTGCTGAGTCTTCGTTTATTCACTCTAATTTAAGGTTTTGCGTGCCAGTAATACATTTTAATGTATTAGAAGGTCTCTTTCTATAAGTCTATAATATATAACTAAACTAAATAAAGTAAATAAGGTTCTTAAAATGTTTAAGAGCCTTCATTTAAAATTAAATTAAAATGCAGAGCCCCCAGACCCGGCCAGGACCCAGGCAGTGTGAGTGTCGCTGAAAATCAGCTTGGCACGCGTGCCATAGGTTGCCTATCCCTATCCTAGACATTATCGTGGGAACAGAATGGGCTGCTGCTTGTTAATTATATCATAGTGGCACTCAAAAGTCCCAGTCAGGGTAGGGGTCCCATTGTGCTAAACCATATATAAACATGCAGGCATGATCCCTACCCTGAAGATTTGTAATCTGAGTCCATAGATGGAAACATTTGGTATATATAGTTCACCAGATTACTATTCTGCTGGCAGTTATGTAGTACTAGAAAAAGACTTTGCCATGCAGTAACTTTTAATAATTATTTTATTGTAAATATTACAATATACATAATGCATGCTTTTGTGTTCAATAACAGTTCTATATCTAAGCAAAAGTATTAGTATACCTATAAAATAACAAATGTATTAAAAACCATATGGTAAGAATAAGTCCATGGTACTTATTTATTTTGAAATAATTGCTGTTTGGGATTTTTGTACTTGATCTTGTAGCAGTTGTGCATAAGCATATCTTATGCTAATGCTTCTTAACTCATTGACTACCCTCTATGTACCAACAAAGTCCATGTCCTTTAATTTTCAGAAAAAAAAATTAATTTCACTTAAAAAAATGAAAAGCAAAAGGATCTGGAAAGTAAACTCAGAGCCAAGAAAGACACATCTTGCTAAATCCCATTCTGTTAATTTGAATGCACTTTTTTTTTTAAAGGATACATGTATTTTTAGTCTGATTTTAAAACATTCATATCATTTTAATTATACGGGGAAAGAAGTGGAGACACTTGGCCTGATAACTCACATTCCTAGTTTTAGAATGGAGTGTTACAATGGGAAATAAGAGGTATTTTGTGCCCCTTCTTGGTAGGTTTTTAAAATCCTATAGTACCTTTCAAAAAGAGTAGAGTAACTCATGTCCTGACAGATACGATGTTCAAACCTGTATTTGAGCTCTTGCTGAGTACATAATGGCTTATCCCTCTGCCTACACAATCGCTGCACTGCCAGTATTTATTTTACTGTGCACAGATCTCTGCTTTCTTGAGTATTAAAGGTGCTTTATTAAACCAAATTATATTATGTAACTGATTTCCTTTTAAAAGGAAGGAAAATTGATTTGGTGTGACATGAATGCTACCTTGTGTATTATAACGCATATCATAGCCCATATAATACACAAAAAATACTCCTATCCCATCAGTTTTAAATCCAACTTATTTTAGCATTAACTGCTTCTTAAATAAATTTAATTCCTAGACTCTAATTTGCCAACATCTATTTGTGCAATAATTGACACTGGTGGCACTTACTGTATGCAGTGTGCAACGCAAGGCTATCCTTTGCAACAGTGAAGGTAGGAAAATCTGTTTAGTAATAATGGTTTCTAATCCACCATGCAAGGTGTGAAGAACTTCTCATACTGTTACTAGTCTCTGACTCCAAGATAAATGTAGGCTTTCCTCCTCTTCTCTCCCTCCCTCCCCCAAGAAAAAAAATTTTTTTACATGAAACAGGAATTCTTTACACTGAAAATTTGACTTAGTCTTCTTATGGAATTGATTGTGCATATTGGTAAATAATGCATAATTCATAAGTAGCATGGAATCTCTGCCTATTTATAGTTAATATTGCCATACATAAATTATTTTTGTTCATGTTTGTATGTCTAACAAAATAGCATTCCTTTTCTGTGTAAGAACTAGGGTTATTTTTCTTGAGGTAACATGTTCTAAACAAATGTCTCTTTGGAAGTATTCGGAGTCTATCAAAACAAACAAATTTTTTGGTGTCTTGTCCCAGTGAATCCAAACCTCAAGTCCCTTATGCAAAGGAAAATGCTTTCTCATAGAGTGACTCAGATGCAGCTGAATGTTTTGTACTCTTTAGGCAGCAGAGGCATAGTAAACTAGCCCAGATTAATGAAAACAGCAGGTAATCTAGTGGAGAAGGAGATAAGCAGTAAAAGCTGCTCTGGCTTTAAAGAACATTTAAGTGAATGTTCTTGTTTTGTACACTATGGATACACTACATGGATATTTTGAGGCTAATCTGTGGATTTCTTGTATCTCAAGTTAATAACTAGCTCTGCCTGTGGATTGTATAGTTCTTATGGTCAAATAATGTCTTTTTGTTCTATGAAGCATCATTTACCTGTATGCTGCTATGTAAATAATACAAACAGTAGTAATTACATGCCATATAAATCTTATAAAGATGTAAAGCTCAAATGTGTAACTGTATTTGAAATGAATCGCTTTGAATTAAGAATGTTTGAAACCTCATTTAGGGAATGTTGATGTTATGAGAGGATTTTGACAACCACCCAGCCCTGCAAATTACCTCAGTCCTGACCAAGAGACTAGTGAAGTAATTAAGCTTGTAGAATGTGCCCTATTAGTCCCCTGCCAAAAAAGGTAATCCTGAGTTCGTGTTCTCATTCCCTTCATGTGCTAGCAGTTCTTGTCATCTCACATTGTAGACTAGTAATGCACAAATGTTGTGAAATTTTCACAGCTTTCCAGCGTGAGGAGAATTAATCAAAGATAAATGCCAGTAATTGATGATTACATTATCATTTAAATCCTATTAAACTCAGTCGCAAACCCTTTTAGGAAAGTGAGAAAGGGAAAGCAAGTCCTATGTGCTGATTGCAAAATCCTAGTTACCTGAAGTAATTTCTTATATACATACAGTTTGTCGCCCTCTGTCATCTGTACCTACCTGTCTATCTGGTGAATCCTCTGGCTGTGTAACATGATGCTTATTCTGTGCCTAAAAGTCTTCATTGTCATTTCAAGTTGCAAATATGAGATGCAATTTCAAAGTAAGTTTTAACCATGAAAACTGAACTCTGGCACATTTTGCTGTTGTTCCAAGATCTTTATATTCCATGATCCCTGGAAATTAGATGATAGACAAATTAGTGATTGTCATCCTGGCAGCGCAGAATATAGTCTAAAGAAGATATATTGGATATCAAAGTAGCATACCTCATGGGTCCGTCTGGCCTTCTCTGGTATACAGTCCCCCATAACACATTGTAGAATAAATTTTAAATTATCCATCCTTAGCACTTTACTTTTATTGTAGCAGGGTATAATCTCTGTCCTGTCACCCTGCTGTCAGAAACCCCTAGCAGCTTGATAATTCTCAATTTGAACACGGTTAGGGTGACCAGATGGCAAGTGTGAAAAATCGGGACAGGTGGTGGGGGGTAATATATGCCTATGCTAGACACAGCCCCAAATATCGGGACTGTCCCTATAAAATCTGGTCACCGTAAACATGGTCTTCCCAGTCAGTGTGATTTGTCTATGTTCCCAGCGTTCTCAGTTAGAATAGTGTTGTCTTGATCAATTTTTCTTTGACGCTTGAAATCTTTCAAATTTACTACCCATTGGAGTTGACCTGGGTTACAATAATTGCAATCGAATTCTAGTGTCTGTGGTTTTCACTGGCTATCACCAACATCATTTTGATAAACAAAGCTTGCATGCTACAAATGGGTCAGAAACCAAAAATAGACAGGCTTGTCTTGGAAGCTTTGGAGTTCTACCAGAACTTAAACAGACCTTCCTAAATATAATTTCAAGTATCCTCTATCATCATACGCATTAATAGCAAAACAAACCAGTAGCAGAAGTTATTTGAAATTTGATACCAAGTACGCTACTGCTGATTCCATAGCACTGAGCTGAGATGATTGAGAGCATTGGCAGCTGACCTCTTTATTCCACTGCTGGAACACTTCAATTACTGAGGTTACTCTTCTGCTAGATGTCAGATTTTATTGTAGAGTAACAGACCAGAACAGCAGATGGGAGTTTATTTTTACTAAAAACAAACAAGATGTTTAAACTAGTTTGCTGTTTTCTCATTTTTTTCTCTCAGTGGATGTGATTGTTGGAGGATGTTGTTGGTCAACTTGATATTTACCTGGAGTTAACTCAGGCCAAACAATGCATACCCAAGTATAAAGTTTCAGGCTTATTAGTTGAATATCTAGTCCAGAAATGTTTGACAAGGAGAATGAAGCAAACTGCTGACCTGTATCTTCCCTCCTTCCCTATATCATTATCTTTGATTTAAGCCACCATTTCATTATTGAAATCAGCTTTGTAGCAGTTTCATTTGTGAGCACTCCTCAATTTGTGAAGGTTAAAATAAAATCATAAATTTTCGTTTTGTATCTTGCTATCTGAATTACTTGGATACACAATAGCGAAGCTAATGAACTTCTATATTTACACTCATTAGTTAGGGTCAACTACAACATGGGTTTTTTTAAGTGACTTTTTTCCTATATAGTAATTTTAAAAGAAGAAGAATTTAAGTCTTTGAGTTTAAATTCCACCTACCTCAGGAAAGGAGTGTCAAAAAGGTGGTGTTCAATATTGTAGGGAAGAAAAGTACTCCTGCAGGACAGGCTTCATGACTATAGACATTTAGATTCCCAATCCTGAGTGGAGCTTTGAGTGATATTGCAGTGCCATAATCTGTTAGCATTTAGCATCTTAAACTGATAATGCTCAAAGTCAGTGCTAGAGTTGACTTTCTGTGCCTAATTCCCTGTTGTGCCAAGGCTCTATATTACAGGGCCTTTGTTGATAGGTAAAATTGGAGAGACTCTACTGCCAACTGTTGGGAGATGAGTGAGGGATTATTTCACAGAAAGAAATCTGACATTTGAGGAGTGTAGGGAATACGTTTTCCTGTCACTATACATTCTGTATGCAATCTTTTTTGTTACCAAAGTGATCAGCATAGTTGCATGCATACACAGCTGCTGTGTTGATCTCGCAGTGACAGAAATGTTTTTAGAAATTACAGGGGCATAGCGTTAAGAAAAATGGGAGGAGTAGGTTTGAGCAAGACACTGGTCTCATAGACAAATGTCTATGAAATAAGCCAGAAGCATGTACAAATTATTTCTATTAGTGATTTAACTGAGCATGAAACAGTAATTAAATCATGACTATTGGCTTGCAAAATGAGGAGAGAACTCTGTTAATGCCTGGAAACATAGAATTTCAGTCAGATGTCCGTCTTAAGGAACAAGAGAAGAGATAAATAAGCGCACTTACTTTCAACTGAGCAATTGTTTTTCAGTTTCCTGTAAGGTATGAGTGGATCTTCATTTCCAGCTATAAAACTAAATCATTAAAGATACTTCATAGTGAATTTGTCAGGTAGAAACCCTAGTTCAAGCTTTTTCCAATCTTTTAATTAGCTGATGAGCTTAAGTAGCTGAAGCAGGCTATTAACTGCATTTAGTTAATTGGCTGATGTGAGACTTGATCCCTGCTAATAATTATACCGGTAGGATAAACTCAAGGTGTGGCATTAACTGAAGTTACCCAACTTCATCATTTGCCATCCTAAAACAATTGTTAACTTTGAGGTTTGCAAGTTTATTTTTGTGCATTTCTTTATGGAACTCATGCTCCTCTCATGCTAAAAATGTTAGTGGCTTCGCAATGAATAGTTGAGTTACAACATCACATTCTTTAAATGAAGGAAATAGGGACCTTGGTCTTGTGATTCATATCATATCACTGTATGTTTGTCCAGTGTAAATGTCACACTTCTATGAAAAGTTACCAATATTACCGTAATGTGCTCTGTTTGGTGCTACATATTGAGATCAGTAGGAAACTGAAGTTAGTGCGGAATCCACAGCTTTTATTAAGCAATTTCACATCAGGAGCACATTGTTACTACTGTTGGATCAGTGCTTGCTGAAAAGAGCTTTCCATCTAGAAGTCAAGACATCAGCACTGACCTATAAAGCCCTGCATTCTGTGGGAGCTGGTTAGCTTAGAGTCTGCCATCCTGCCAGTTTAGATCAGCAGAGGCACTCAAGCTGGAATCCTTTCAGCATGAGAAATGGATCTGTCAGCAGGATGCTCTCTGCGAATAGGTCGCTTGACTCCCCACCTTGCCTTTTAACCTTCTCTCCCTACCCCCCACCACCCATTTTCATGGAAAAGAGACCTGAAGTTTATAAAGGTTTGGGTTTATTTTGTTGGTTTTGGTCTAAGGAGTCATCTTTATGAAACTTTAAGCAGTCTTCAGTCTTTAAAAGTTCTCATACCTATGTTCTATATATTGTATTGGTGTCCTTACTTGTGTACTAGCTTCAGGCATGAGTACTTGAATTACCTGGGAAAGTCAGTGGCATTTCTTTAAAAGAAAAAATATTTAGCTAAATGCACTCTTCTATTTATAACAGTATATTGCTTTCATTTTAAAATGAAAAAGGTCTCTGCACAGTGTGCTGGATGTTATAACTACTCAATTTGTGGCAAAATATAGATCTGATGTACAACAGATGTCCCTGCCTATCACTTCATTGAATTCCTGTTGACCTTCTGTGGTGTGTTTGAGAATCCGAGAGAGCTGATTGCTCAACCATTATGCTGCCATTATAAGCTTTGGTCAACATATAAAGCTTTCTTTATAAGACTTCCAGCTTAGTTTAATCTTATTTTGATCTTGCTGCAAGCACACAAATTGGTGGTTGTTAGCATTTCCATGCAGGGGAAACACTTTGAACATCTTGAATTGTAAGTTATTTTTAACGAGATATACATTTTATTTCAGCTCCCAGTAAATGTCAATTATTTTTTCTTTATATCCTTTCCCTTGTACCTCATAAAAATGATGGTTGTGCAACAATTAAAATCCTGGGCCAGGACGGCGTTCATTTGCAACAGGAAGTGGATGGTCTGATTCATGACTTCAAAACTATGCTATCTGAACTAGCAGATGAAGGCCAGTTTATGCTGTTGGCTTTGAATGGCAGGCAGGCAGTAGCATAATTGTCAGCATACGATTTACTAGTCGGTGGAATTGTGTACTCTGTAACTCCATCTGATACGTCTAACACTTCTCTATTAACTGAATCCATGAGAAAATATAAAAGTCATTTAATGCTGTTTCAAAAAAATGTATCAGAGGGGTAGCTGTGTTAGTCTGGATCTGTAAAAGCAGCAGAGAATCCTGTGGCACCTTATAGACTAACAGACATTTTGGAGCGTGATTTCCACTCCATACGGCTAAATGCAGTGCCTTGCATGGTGTCAAGTATCAGAGGGGTAGCTGTGTTAGCTATGTTTCTTGATGAAACTGCTGTTTTCTTGATGAAACTGCTGAATTACATTCTTGGCGAGAGACTGAAAGCAATAAACAGTTTTTAAGTAACCTCCATGCAAGCTTTCTCTTGCATTCCTGAAGAGGTTACTAATTATACTGAATGAATTGTCCTAGGTACTGTGTGGTGTTTTTCCCCTTGAAAGAATCTGCATTGATGCCAGCGTATTCATTTTCAGCTGTGATCCTAAATTTAAATCCAGCTCTCCAGAACTGATCCTAAATTTAAATCTAGCTCTCCAGAAGTAAAAATGTGCATTTTGCTGTCTAGCACAAACAATGGTGGTAATTACATTCAATAGGAGTATGTGATTGCTATTGACCTCAAAAGAAGACTTCCACTTCAGGATTTTAAGTGCTTCAAGAAAAGGTCTGTGAGGCTTTTGCTACATGTCTTTATCCTGGGGTATGTCTACACTATGAAATTAGGTTGAATTTATAGAAGTCATTTTTTCATAAATTGTTTTTATACAGTCAGTCATGTGTGTCCCCACAAGAAATGCTCTAAGTGAATTAAGTCGGCGAACTGTGTCCGCAGTACCAAGTCTAGCTTTGATTTCTGGAGCGTTGCATTGTGGTAGCTATCCCACAGTTCCTGCAGTCTCTGCCGCCCATTGGAATTCTGGGTTGAGATCCCAATACCTGATGGGGCAAAAACAGTGTCGTGGGTGATTCTGGGTACAAGTCACCAGGCCCCTCCTTCGTGAAAGCAACGGTAGACCATCATTTTGCACATTTTTTCTTAGGTTACCTGTGCAGACGCCATACCATGGCAAGCATGGAGCCTGCACAGCTGACCATCACCATAAGTCTTCTGGGTGTTGGCAGACGTGGGACTGCATTGCTACACAGCAGCAGCTCATTGCCTTTTGGCAACAAACCGTGCGTTACAACTAGTAGCCATCGTTGTACTCTTGGGTGCTCTTTTAACCGACCTCGGTGAGGTCAGTCGGGGCGCCTGAGCAGACATGGGAGTGACTCAGCCAGGTCATTCTCATCTTCTGCCGAGCACCCGGGAGATGACGATGGCTAGCAGTCCTACGGCACTGTCTTCTGGCAAGCAGCCAGGATATGATGATGGCTAACAGTCATAATGCAACATCTTCTGCCAAGTACCCAGCAGATGATGGCAGCTAGCAGTCGAACTGCACCGTCTACTGCCAGCCTAAAATGTAAAAGATAAATGGAGTGGATCAAAACAAGAAATAGACCCAATTTGTTTTATATTCATTTGCTTCCTCCCTCCGTGAAATCAATGGCCTGCTAAACCCAGGGTTTTGAGTTCAATCCTTGAGGGGGCCATTCTGTGTGACAGTTGTTTGTGTTTCTCCTTGATGCAAAGCCACTCCCTTTGTGGATTTTAATTCCCTATAAGCCATGTCGTCAGTCGCCCCTCCCTCCATTAGAGCAGACAATCGTTTCGCACCTTTTTTCAGCCCAGACGCCATAGCACTGGAATCATGGAGCCCACTCAGATCACCGCGACAATTATGAGCACTGTAAACACCATGCTTGCTATCCTGGAGTATATGCAGAACCAGAACCTGACAAAGCAAAACCAGGTGAGGTGGTTACAGCAGCGCGGTGACGAGAGTGATGAGGACATAGACATGGACACAGACTTCTCACAAAGTACAGTCCCTAGCAGTGTGCACATCATGGTGTTAATGAGACAGGTTCATGCTGTGGAACGCCAATTCTGGGCCCGGGAAACAAGCACAGACTGGTGGGACCGCATAGTTTTGCGGGTTTGGGACGATTCCCAGTGGCTGTGAAACTTCTGCATGCGTAAGGGCACTTTCATGGAACTTTGTGACTTGCTTTCCCCTGCCCTGAAAAGCCAGAATACCAAGATGAGAGCAGCCCTCACAGCTGAGAAGCGAGTAGCAATAGCCCTCTGGAAGCTTGCAACACCACACAGCTACCGGTCAGTCGGGAATCAATTTGGAGTCGGAAAATCTACTGTGAGGGCTGCTGTGATGCAAGTAGCCAAAACAATCATTAAGCTGCTGCTACGAAAGGTAGTGACTCTGGGAAATGTGCAGGTCATAGTGGATGGCTTTGCTGAAATGGGATTCCCTAACTGTGGTAGGGTGATAGACAGAACCCATATCCCTATCTTGGTACCGGAGCACCAAGCCAGCGAGTACATAAGCAGAAAGGGGTACTTTTCAATGCTGCTGCAAGCACTGGTGGATCACAAGGGATGTTTTACCAACATCAACGTGGGATGGTCAGGAAAGGTACATGACGCTCGTGTCTTCAGGAACTCTGGTCTGTTTCAAAAGCTGCAGAAGGGGACTTTCTTCCCAGACCAGAAAATAACCGTTGGGTATGTTGAAATGCCTATAGTTATCCTTGGGGACCAAGCCTACCCCTTAATACCATGGCTCATGAAGCCATACACAGGCAGTGTGGACAGTAGTCAGGAGCTGTTCAACTATAGGCTGAGCAAGTGCAGAATGGTGATAGAATGTGCATTTGGACGTTTAAAAGCACGCTGGCGCAGTTAACTGACTCGGATAGACTTCAGCGATACCAATATTCCCATTGTTATTACTGCTTGCTGTGCACTCCATGATATCTGAGAGAGTAAGGAGGAGACCTTTATGGCGGGGTGGGAGGTTGAGGCAAATTTGGCCGCTGATTACGCGCAGCCAGACGCCAGGGCAATTAGAAGAGTACAGGAAGGCACGGTGTGCATCAGAGAAGCTTTGAAAACCAGTTTCATGACTGGTCAAGCTACGGTATGAAAGTTCTGTTTGTTTCTCCTTGATGAACCCCCACCCCTTGGTTCTACTTCCCTGTAAGCTAGCCACCCTCCTCTCGCTCCTTCGGTCACCGCTTGCAGAGGCAATAAAGTCATTGTTGCTTCACATTCATGTGTTCTTCGTTAATTCATCACACAAATAGGGGGATAACTGCCAATGTAGCCTGGGAGGGGTGGGGAGGAGGGAAAGACAAGGCTACACTGCACTTTAAAATGTATTGAAGGCCAGCCTTCTGTTGCTTGGGCAATCTTCTGGGGTAGAGTGGCTGGGTGGCCTGAGGCCCCGCCACCATGTTCTTGGGCATCTGGATGAGGAGGCTATGGAACTTGGGGAGGAGGTCTGTTGGTTACACAGGGACTATAGCGGCAGTCCGTACTCCTGCTGCCTTTTTTGCAGCTCAACCATACGCTGGAGCATATGAGTTTGATCTTCCAGCAGCCTAAGCATCGACTCTTGCCTTCTGTCAGCAAGCTGACACCACCTATCATCATCAGCCCGCCACTTACTTTCTTCAGCCCACCACCTCTCCTCGCGTTCATATTGTGCTTTCCTGAACTCTGACATTGTCTGCCTCCACGCATTCTGCTGTGCTGTGTCAGTGTGGGAGGACAGCAGGAGCTCAGAGAACATTTCATCCTGAGTGTGTTTTTTTTCACCGTCTAATCTTCACTAGCCTCTGCGAAGGAGAAACATTTGCAGCTGGTGGAGGAAAAGGGAGAGTGGTAGTTAAAAAGACACATTTTTAAAGAACAACGGGTACACTCTTTCACGTTAAACCTTGCTGTTCACATTACACAGAACGTGTGCTTTCGTTACAGGGTTGCATTTTGCCTCTTGTATTGAGGGCCTGCCAGGTTGGTGAGAGAGATCACTCATGCTTCACCCCTCCCCCCATCGCGTGGCTAACAGCGAGGAACATTTCTGTTCAGCCACAGCCAAACAGCCGAGCAGGAACGGGCACTTCTGAATGTCCCCTTAATAAAAACACCCTGTTTCAACCAGGTGACCATGAATGATATCTCTGTCCTGAGGATAACACAGTGAGATCAAGAGTGGATGTTGTTTGAATGCCAGCAAACTCCGGGACCATACACTGCCATGCTTGGTTATGCAGTGATTCCCAACTACATGCTGCTGGCCTGCCATGGTAAAGTCTCCTACCGTGGCGGATGGAATAAGGCCGCCCTCCCCAGAAACCTTTTGCAAAGGCTTTGGGGTTACATCCAGGAAAGCTTTATGGAGATGTCTGTGGAGGATTTCCGTTCCATCCCCGTACACGTTAACAGACTTTTCCAGTAGCTGTACTGGCTGCGAATGCCAGGGCAAATTAATCATTAAACATGCTTGCTTTTAAACCACATGTAATATTTACAGAGGTCCCTTCTCCGCCTTCACGGTCTGGGAACACGCCTTGGGTGGGTTCAGGGGTTACTGGCTCCAGGTCCAGGGTGAGAAACATATCTTGGCTGTTGGGGAAACCGGTTTCTCCGCTTCCTTGCTGTGAGCTATCGTCAGTCTCTTCATCATCTTCCTCATACCCAAAACCCGCTTCCATGTTGTGTGATTCTCCATTGATGGAGTCAAAGCACAGGGTTGGGGTAGTGGTGGCTGCACCCCCTAGCATGGCATGCAGGTCATTATAGAAGCAGCATGTTCAGGGCTTTGATCTGGAGTGGCCGTTTGCCTCTCTGGTTTTTTGGTAGGCTTGCGTTAGCTCCTTAATTTTCACACAGCACTGCTCTGCGTTCCTGTTATGGCCTCTGTCCTTCATGCCCTTTGAGACTTTTTCTCATGTGTTGGCATTTCGTTTACTAGAACAGAGTTCAGCTAGCACGGATTCGTTTCCCCATACAGCAAGCAGATCCTGTACCTCCCGTTCAGTCCACGCTGGAGCTCTTTTGTGATCCTGGGACTCCATCATGGTCATCTCTGCTGATGAGATGTGCACTCACCTGCACCTTGCCACGCTGGCCAAACAGGAAATGAGATTCAGAAGTTCGCAGGCCTTTTCCTGTTGGAAATTGATTTCTTTACTCCACCTTCGACGAGGGGATTAGCACTGAAATCGGCCTTGCCGGGTCAAATTTGGGGTAGTGTGGACGCAATTCGATGGTATTGGCCTCCGGGAGCATCCCAGAGTGCTCCACTGTGACCGCTCTGGACATCACTCTCAACTCAGATGCACTGGCCAGGTAGACAGGAAAAGGCCCGCGAACTTCTGAATCTCATTTCCTGTCTACCTGGCCAGTGCATCTGAGTTGAGAGTGATGTCCAGAGCGGTCACAATGGAGCACTCTGGGATGCTCCCGGAGGCCAATACCATCGGATTGCGTCCACACTACCCCAAATTTGACCCGGCAAGGCTGATTTCAGTGCTAATCCCCTCTTCGAAGGTGGAGTAAAGAAATCAATTTAAAGAGCCCTGTAAGTTGGAAAAAAAAGGGCTTCGTTGTGTGGACGAGTCTAGGCTTAAATCGAGGTAACGCTGCTAAATTCAACCTTAAATCATAGTGTAGACCAGGCCTCAGTCTGTCCTAGCATTCCTCAAAGGTTTTGTCTGCTGTAGTATTTTCCCAGTGTCTGTCTAGCACGTGCTACCGCTGGTAGCAACTTTATAAGCTCTAGTGTAGGTAGTATTAAATGACAGCTGAAAATGCCTACACCCAATCTGTTGTGGCGCTTGCACCATATCACTGTTGCAGCTGGTTGAAGAAATGCTGAAAATAGTGTATCCATACAGACTGGTGTTGCTACACAGACAATATAGCTGGGAAAGCAAGAGTTTCTTACAAGTTTAATAAGCTGATGAGAGTATGCTGGAGCAACATGTGTATCCTTTTCCCCATCATGGCTGAGAACATGCCTGATACATTGGCAGCTGTTTGTAAGACGAAGGAACAGAGGAGTTGGGTGTCAACCCTGAACTTGATGTAGTGAGTCTGCAAGATGTCCCACTCCCTGACGGTCACAATCTTTGCAGAAGAAAGGAGTTGAACTTTGTATTGCGAGTTCTGTTAAGAAGATTAGAGATGTCTTGTTCATTGTGCTGCCATTAGGCAGGGAGCCAAACAGGCAGCCCTAGAAAAAACCCTCATATTTTTTAAACTTAAATTTACAAATTAATAATAAGTAGACTCACCCCCTGGAAAACATGGTATTGGTATTTCCCGATACTAATTCAATAGTTTCTATCCAAGCCACTTGGCTTTTGAGCTCCTCCCTTGATTTGAGCCATCGAATCGTGGAGAATTGCGCCCTTTGATATTTTTTTTTTTATTGTCCTGGTGTAATAAATTGATTCAGGGCATTTATATAAAAGTTCATGTTATTTGTCTTTAACTACTGAGCACACACTTTTGTGATGTCTTGGAACCACAAATGTTATTGTTGTCATAAAAATCTGGATGGGTAGATCATACAGAGGGACCGACCCTTACCATTTTTATGGATAGCTGTCTTGCTTCTTCTTGGGAGGTGGGCTTTCTTGTTATAGAATTGATATTTCCTCCAAATGCGAGTCCAATGTTACAAACAGCTTTTCATGCTCTATACCCCTCACTTGCTGCCTTATTTCTTTGGCAGATCTTCACAAGGGGACTCTGGTGGTGGTGAAGGATGAAGAATAAAATGTAATTACTGGTAACTCTTGAGTCAATTTCCTCTCTTTGCCACCACACTTTTATGCACCTTCCTCTTCCCTTGTGCTTTGTTTCTCATGCTGTGAAATAAACCTTCAAACTGATTATGCAGTGATTTTATGGCCTTGTGTGTGGAAAGGAGGAATGGAGAGGAGGAAAGGGGTGCATGCTTATTTGACTTTTAGTTGTGTCCAGCTGCTAATAATTACCAATATAATTTACTTTTTTTTCACCAACTAGCAACAACTGATCTATCATGCAGTCAATGTGCCTTTAAGGGGGAAAAGTCCAGATAAACACTGAGATTCCTTATCCTTCCCTCCTACTTCCATAGTGATGCTTCCCTGTCTTTGTGCCCCAATTCTGAGAACAGGTGAGCAGCTGTCTTTCTTATTGCACAGTGCCATTTGCCGTGCTGGCTGACCGCATAAGGATGTCACAGATGATTGATTTCCCTCCTCTGTGAAGATTGCACACATCATTTAACGCTGGTACATGCAATGTCTGGCAGCCTAATCTTGTAGGGAGTGCAAGCCTTGATTCAAGTACACGGTCCATTGTCTTCCACTATGTCTATCTCATTGACTTGCTTTAAAAAAACCCAAATCATTTCTGGTACTTGCTGAGCTTGTTGTTTGTGGTTCCCCTTTGTGAGGTTTGTTACTCTGAAACATTTCACTCTGTGATTTCATTTCCTGGCATACTCGTTTTATAAGTCATCCCATCTTGTCATTTGTCTTTATACTTTGTGTCTTACTTTTTATTGCAAATTAATTGGAATGAATCCCTCAAGCTAGCATCAGAGAATGCCATCTTGTTTATCTTCTTTGTTCCCTTGCCCCCCCACCCCCGACCCAGCTGCCCCACACACACGTATATTTAGCTTCTAAATTCATGTATCGACTCGTGGACTGGGAAGTATAACATTTGAAACATAATGACCTCAGTCGAAAGTCTCTTGGTATGTGCATATGTTTTCTCCTCCCAGAGAGCCTGAGGGAAGAGAACACCTCATTGAGTCTCATATGGTATGTCTATACTGCAATTAAAAACCTGTGGCTGGTTTGTGCCAGCTGACTAGGCTCACAGGGCTTGGGCTAAGGGGCTGTTTAATTGTGGTATAGACATTCAGGTCCGAGTTCTAAGACCCTGCGAGGTGGGAGGGTCCCAGAGCTCAGGCTGCAGCCTGAGCCCGAAAGACTATACCACAATAAACAGTCCATTTGCCCGAGCCCTGCGAACTCAAGTCAACTAGCAGCTGTGATTTTTCAGTGTAGATGTACCTGTAGGCTATCTACTGTTGATCTTACATAGTAACTCTTGGCCCTCAGTAAAAACAAGAATTCATTAGAACAGTTAAGACTGAGAGTGTTTCAGTGATGTCTAGTTTACATCTTCCACCCTAAACACTGTAGTTGTTTACAACAATTCAGTCCTTTTTTTTTAAAAAGGCAACTAATGTTAGAATAAATGAACAGCTGAGGTTTTCAGCCAGTTCTCCACTTCTGTGAGATCTTTCTCTATATATTATCCCTTCAAGTAATTAAGCTGTTGACCTAATGTAGTAAGGTTGCCAATTTTCTACTCGCACAAAACCGAACACTCTTACCCCACCCCTCAGAGGCCCCGCCCATGCCCCACCCCTTCTCTGAGACCCCACCCCTGCTCGCTCTATCCCCCCTCCCTCTGTTGCTTGCTCCATCTTCCCCCCCACAGCAGGCACTCATGGCCTCAGCCTCATGGGTGGGGGCGTGGAGGCTCAGGGCTTACTCGTGCAGCGGGGTGAGCTGGCGCTTGTGGCTGGATGAAATAGCCCACAGGCCATAGGTTCCCCTCTCCTCCCTTAGGCATGAGAGCCAGAAGGGGGATATGCCAGCTGCTTCCCAGGAGCCGCGTGGTGCGGAGGCTAGCAGGGAGCCTGCTAGCCTGGTCACCCTATAACATAGGGGGGAAATCTTTGCATTTCTCAATTCTTTTATTCTTGTTAACCAAATTTCTATAGTGAGTCTTAGTGTTTTTTTTCAACCACGGTGTAATTCATTTAGTAGTAGTATTAAAACTGAGGATGATCTGAGAAAATGGGCAGGATTAATAGTAGCCCAGATAATATATCAAATTTTACAAAATAGGTAAGGGAAAAATGGGGCACAAATACTTTCTAAAATAAGTGTGTCTTTATTCCAACTCTATTCAGTGGCAAAAAAAAAATTCTTTGAGATTATTTCTCGTTGAAATTTGGGAATAATAAATTCAAATTCTTTTAGAAAACTGGAGTTGGTAATTGCTCCTCCGTTTAACAGCAAGAGAATTTTGTGTTCAAATAACATTCTTGATCATTAAATTCATAATTGTTTCAAATTTGTATTTAATGCAAAGTTAGCCTGTTCTGACCTATCTCTTCTTGAAGCTAATATTCTCATCTATCTTTCAACCTACTTATCCCCAGAGAGGGTGCAGTGATTATTTCACCAATTATACTTGGGTGTGTACAGTTTAAGCAACTGAACTTAGTTTTCTGTGCCAAACCCTCTCCACTAGCTCCATTCTCCACTGCTATCAAGGTCAGTAGGTTTCCCTGCCATGAAATCCAGCTTTACAAATGTATTCCACTCTCTTCTGTACAGCCAGACAGTCACTGGATCTTGTCCCTTCCTCTAGAACACTGATTAAAATCTGTCCTCGCTCCTTCTCATTTCAATTCCTTATAACCTTGTGTTTCTTGGTCATCGTCTATCTTAACAACTGTAATCTTCATCTGTTGGGGTCTTCCTGCTTCTCCCAACCAGTCCATCCAAAACGCTGCTTCAAACCCCTGCCCTCTCCCAACAGTTGTAACCGTTTGTCCCTGGGTTACCTTCCCCCCCACACTCTCCGATCAGCTTTTCATACATATCCTGCCTTAACATACTGCTTCTATGAAGCCTCCGTTGACGTTCTTTGAAGTTTATATTGCACCCAGGGGGGAAAAACATAAAATAATTTTGACTTTGTGAAGTGAAGCACTGAAGTTACAAAATGCCAGGATTTTTATTTATTTCTGTGCACAGGATACATGATACTCAGGGAGTGAATAGCATTGAGTATTGAATGAATCTGTTTGTATGACCCCTGCCTAAGTTGTTCCAGAAGTTGTATAGTGAATGAGGCAGGGGACTGCAGGAGGGAAAAGGATGGTTTGGTAGGTAGTTGAATGCCACCCCAGGAACTGATTCTATCCCTGCCTCTGCTGCAGAATTTTTATATGATTCTGGGCAAGTCACCTAAATCAAAAAATTCATTCATGTTCTTCATTTTCTGGGTACCCAGCTCAAGATCTCTGCAGTCTGATTTGTAGCATTTCTGAGCGCTCTCAACTACAAGTGAGGTCAGTGGGAGATTTGGTTTGGACGTGTAATGTGCAATAAAATGTAGGGTGACCAGAGGTCTCGTTTTTAAAGGGACAGTCCCATTTTGGGGAACTTTTTCTTATATAGGCGCCTATTACCCCCCACCCTCTGTCCCATTTTTTCACAGTTGCTATCTGGTAACCATAATAAAATTCCAAGTACTGTGTGAAAAATTAGGTTATGCGCTTCTCAGATTGGGCATCCAAAATATTTGACACTTGTCAGTTTTGGCTTTAATCTCTGTGCCTCTGTTCCCCAGGTATAAAATACGGATAGTACAGCCTCACCTCGTGGAGGTGGTGTGAAGATAAATTCATTAATATTTGTAAAGAACTAAGATACTACTGGCTGAGCTTCACAAAAAAAACCAGGAGAAAATTATCAACTTTTATTTAGTGTAGGGTCTGATGATGTGAAGTAAATAGCACAGCTACATAGTGTTGAGGATCAAAAGATATATTGAATAGCTATCCATTCAGTGACGATTGTCCAGTCAGTGCACAGGACAAAGGAAAGGGTCTTATAGAAAAAATTAATGTCCTCAAATAATTAGAGACTATCCTAATTCTATGGTTATCCAGTCAACCTTACTTCTGGCATTTCCTAACTATTAGGTGTTTGACTTTGAAACCTTAATGCTCTTTTAATGTGGGTTTTGTTTGTAATTTTCTAGGTTTTTAAAAAAGCAACATGGAAAAAATGGGTGTTTTTTCAGGAGAACAGCAAAAGGCATGTGACACCAGGGCAGCCATCCCCCTTTATCACATTTCAAGTTCCTGTTGCAAAGAAAGGAGTCACTAGACTAGAGCTTCTCAGTGAACAGTTTTAAGAATATTTTAATGTGGGGAAAAAGTGTTTTTCCCTAACCTCATTCTAAGAAATGACCAAACTGTTTCTGCTAGAATGTTCTGGGAAAAAAAATCAGCCTGAGGCAGACACTGAGCATGGAAAATTTGAGCCCAACTGGTTAAAATTCGGCAAAATTATAAGCAATTGAAAATGGGGTGGTGGTATGGAATGTGCTGGGCAGCCCTTAACTAAGGATCTGCTACTTGTGCTGCTTCTAATGATGAAAATCAATATATTTTGCATACATCTTATGACTGTCCCTTCACTGAATAATTGCTCCTCTTTTCTTCAGTAGTCTGTTCATGATTTGATTGAACAGTAAATTCTTGGGGCAGACACATTATCTTATTTGATTGTAAGGTGTCTCACAACTCTGGTGCTCTATAAGTAAAGTTGGAAGTTTGTGTTGAATTTCTGTCATTGATAATGGGATAACAGTATTCAAAATAATGAGCTTTTTGTGGGGGGCGGGCGGTGTCAAGATTAATCAATTGCTTCCCCTTATCTGGTCTCACAGTAGGAAAATTACTAGATCACATTGAAATTGACTTAGCAAGCATGATCCTAATAAAATGAAACAACTTTACTCATATAATTTGTGAAATTCACTTAAGAAACAGAGGTGATTATTTTGGGCTTTAGTCTGGATGGATTTATTAAAAAGTCCATAGTTGATAATGCAGAGAGCTACACTGAATAAGTCAAATTGATGACTGTGAGGAAGAAAACTTCATGATAGTCTGCAGAGGTCTGGAAACAGTTTGTCCTCCTGAAAAATAAGATTCCATAACTTGCCAGAAGCAAAGATTTAGTGAAGCAGTTGCAGTATTCTGAAGGCTCTGCCGCTGTCCAAAATATAAAGCAAACTAGATGGACCACAGATTCGTTCTGTGGTGGTGAATCCTGCTTCTAGGACTATTTGTCTGATGCATATGCTTTTAATGTATTCATGATGGGAGATCATTTTATTTGGGTCCAAAGGTTTAATAATTGTACTTGAAAAACAATTTTTTGTTGAGAAGAATTCATGGTTTTGGTTTTATGTGTGTGCATGCAGATGTGGAAGAGAATATTATAGTAGTTGTATGAGTTTTTAGTCAGAAGACTTGGAGGAAGAGATTAACATTTCACATCTGCAGTTGTCAGATGTACCTACTATAAATCTTTACTTGCACCCCCCATAGTCCATCATTCTAGATTCCCCAGTGTCTGTCTTGCTGTTTTTCACCTCATGCTGTTTTCTGAACCTGGGAAATTCACAGCACTCCTAGTAATTAGCTAGAAAAGACAATAAGTTTTGATGGCTTTTCTATTAGGAAAATGTCCTAAATGACACTTTAGTGGCTTTAATAATTGTGTGTGCAGAATGTGTGAGAGTGGTGGGGAGTGGTTCTCGGGGCACTGTGATTCATGCCCTAATTGCAACATGAAACCTGGGTTTGATTCTTGTGGGAGGGGTGCATCTTGAAATGGAATTACGGAAGAGAGAATAGGCTAATCCCTGGAGAGTAAGGAACACTTTTCCTGTGTTTGCAGTCACTTCTCGCACCGTTCTAGGAACAGCATTGAGAGGGCTGAGGAGGAGTCCCATCTGGTCAGCCTCCACTGAAAGAAGGCTTCTATGACAAGGGGTCTCTGGGGGAGAGGGAGAGGTACCCGCTAGCCGGGGGAAGAGGACCTTTCATCCTTGAAACTGCAGTGCTATACAAATAATACATTGACTCTATGAATGTCTTTGTGCAGCAGCCTGTATCTTGACCAATACTTGTAAATTTGACATTGACCTCTTCACCCTGAACTTATGTTAGGGATGGACAAACTTTTTAAAGTAAGACGCAGAAATAGACAATCTGTTCGATATATTGGAACCCAGGCACTTCTACTGCTAGACTTCAGTCTTCCTGTTTGACACCTTTAATAAGACCCAACTTCAACATAAAAATGAAATCGTGAAAATAATCACTGGTTAAATCATGTTGTTTACTGTGTTGTGGTAGTGGTATTGGTCCTAGGATACATTAGACAAGTGAGTGAGAGAATCTTTTATTAAACCAACTTCTACTGGTGGAAGAGACCGAGACAAGTGAACTCTGTGTAGCTCAAAAGCTTGTCTCTGTCTCTTCTGCCAACTGAAGTTGGTCTAATAAAAGATCTTCACCACTTTGTCTGTAGCTATATCATAACTGTTCTGCCCACAAAGGAAGGATTGGGCTATCTTGCCAGGATAAAATTGTTCTAGAATGGCAGTAACAATAGGCAGAAAGAACAAATCTTCCATACTGTCCTCCTCATCTAGTGCAGACCAGTTTTGGGGCCAAGGAAAGTGGGGGAAACTGAAGTGAGCATAGGAGTGGCGAATAGATTGCCTATTCCAGTGCTGTAACACTGTTGGACTGTTTGCCGAAAAGACTCAGTATTTGCAGAAAAAGTACTGTTAAAGAGTTGCAGGAAGTGCCTCTAACTCACTTTCATAATTAACGTTTGGAGGAGGAGAGAGAAGATCCTGTGGGATAAATTAGCATTCGTTGGGTTTATATGCAAACAAAGATTAGGCTAGCTAATGTTAAAGCAAATATCCATTGACCCAAACTGCGTTTTCCTTGCCAGAGGTAAGATTCCTTTTAGAATCTGATGCTCTGACCATTTGTTTAAAAATGACACGTTTCGTTGGTCTTTTAAGTTTATGTGGTGAGATACATTTTCATATGTTGTCTGCAAACCACTTTTCAAGAAACAATTTAAGTTTTAACAAGCTCGTTTTTAGGATTTCAAAATCTGCTGCCTAACACACACCCACATCTATTTGGTCTGAACTGCATGTGTCACCATTGTTCCAGACTGAGCCACGGTTAGTTTTTAGCTACATGTGCTCAACAAAGACTTGGAACATTAATATCTGGGCTTTGCCAGCAAACTCAGTGTCTGTTTTGTAAACAGTTACGTTTGCTGTTATAAAATCTGGTAGATAGTCAGCACTTTTAAAGCAAATGGCACTAGTCCCATGTTAACTAAGAGCAATAAATGTATATGGTCAATTAAACTTTTGAAAGAATATCAGTTTTGTAATGACAGCATAGCCTGCGTGCTGAGCTACTTTGGCTTTCTGGTGGTTTCATTCTTGTTGTTCATTGGTTTTATTGTTATCTGACTTAGTCATAACTCAAACATTTCCCCTGATTTATTTTTTAATCTGAACATTTGCTGTGCCTACATGTATTATGAAATGTCACCTTGTTGTCTGAAATTCATGCGAATATCTCATTTTAGTGAATTAACATTCCCAGATCCTAAAACATGAATGCCACTTTGAATTCATGTTTAAAAGAGGTATTATATTGACTGTGTAAAGTCCAACTATATAAATGTACTACCAGTAACCTTGAGTGTATTTTTTTCATTCTTTAAAGAATGTGTGTGGATATAGAATTCTTTCTGCAGTGCCAGTACAGACAATGAATAAATTAGGCTTCCTAAATAATCCTGTTTGATCTTCTAAAGCCATTTAAACACTTCTTTTTTTATAAAGGAAGATAATTCATGTTTATGCTGCCACCTTCTATCAGCAGTGGAACGCACATTCCATTTTCATGTGTTTTTGGTTTTTAAAAGTAGCATCTAGCTTTCACTGGTCAAGAGTGAGAGAGAAATATCTATTGTGGAGGGAATTAAGGAAGGAAGGGATATCCCTGGAATAAAACAGCCACTCTTGGAAAATATAACTGATACCAGAAACTAAGATTTTCAGTTTGTTTGAAGCTTTAGGGAAAGTTCTGATTTCACTTCATTGGGAGTCAGATTATTTCATGTTTTCCTAATCTTTCATAATCTGGTAAATTAATTGTTCCTGTTCTTTGCACTACAGTAGAACCTTAGTGGGTCCCCTGTTAAAAAATGTCTTTGTAGCTAATTGTAGCTGTGTGTATGAAGGGGAGGGGTTATGGCGAATATTCTGATTTAAATTGCAGATCTAAAACACATGGAATAAAGCTGAGAGAATGTCACTTACCTCATCCCTTGTAAATGTAGATTTGTAGAACGCTAAATATAAATATTTCTCCTGTTCCATCAGTGCTTTGAGATTTTTAAAGACTAATAATTAGCAGCTCTATTAAACAGAAACTGTATTCCCTGGACCTCAGTGGCACAGCAGCTGCAGAGTCTTATTTTGATCAGAGGCAATTTGTCTTCTGTAATGCAGAGATGGGGTGACAGATTAGGTCTTGTACTGCCTCCCTAACCAGACAGCGATGTTTGTGATTCTTCCGCAGTAGTGGAAATGTAAAAGCTACTTCACTAAGGGTATGTCTACATTACCTGCTGGATCGGCAAGTAGTGATTGATCTATCGGGGATCAGTGTATCACGTCTCATCTAGACATGATACATTGATCCCCGAACGTGCTCCCCATCGACTCCGGAACTCGGAACTCCACCAAGGTGAGAGGTGGAAGCGGGGTCGACGTGGGAGCGGCATCCGTCGATCCTGCGCCGTGAGGATGCAAAGTAAGTCAATCTAAGATACGTTGACTTCAGCGATGCTATTCTCATACCTGAAGTTGTGAATCTTAAATTGATTCCCCCACCCCCCCCCCCCCAGTGTAGACCAGGCCTAAGAATATGTCAAGGGAATCTTCCCACCATTATAGGTGCTGGTCTCCTAGACTGACTGACAGACTTACATAGAATACTGCTTAGAGGAGACAAGCATACAGCATTCCTCACCCATCATATGTCTGTGCCCCACATCTAGAATATTTAGTTTCAACCACAAACATCCTTACATTTGGCTGAAGGACATTTGTTTCCCATATAAACACTGAACAACATACTTAGTCTTGTGGTATTTGACCAGGGTAGGAGTTCTCGTTGTTTTTTATTGCTTTCCCATACTGCTGTCAGGGGAAATAACCCATTTTGACAAGGCTGCTACTGCCAGTGATGGATTCAAATACCACTTTTTGCATTAAACTTTTGCTGATAGAGAGAGGCTTTTTTCCCACCTCATGAGATCGTTTCTATCATGCCCCTGCCCTCTCTACTGTTCAGAAGATGTTTTACCAAAAAAAAAATAAAAATCCAAGATCAGTACAAGTGCAGTTTGTACACAAGGAAAAAGTCCCAAAACAACTTTTGGGCTGTCCCAAAATTTTAATATATTTTATGAAATATTTAGAAAAACCCCAGTTAGTCCTAAGGATTTGTGTAGTCCCAATCAGATACTCAAGGAGCTGACTGAGGAGATAGCTGAGCCATTAGAGATTATCTTGAAAAGTCATGGAGGATGGGAGAAATTCCAGAATACTGGAAAAAAGTAAATATAGTGCCAGTCTATAAAAAGTGAAATAAGGACAACCCAGGGAATTACAGACCAGTTAGCTTAACTTCAGTAAGATAATGGAGCAAATAATCAATTTGCAAACACCTAGAAAATGGTAAGGTGATAAGTAACAATCAGCATGGATTTGTCAAGAACAAATTGTGTCAAACTAACCTGATAGCTTTCTTTGACACGGTAACAAGTCTTGTGGATGGGGGGGAAGCGGTAGACGTGGTATATCTTGACTTTAGTAAAACTTTTGATATTGTCTCGCATGACCTTCTCATAAACAAACTAGGGAAATGCAATCTTGATGAAACTACAATAAGGTGGGTGCATAACTGGTTGGAAAACTTTTCCTAGAGAGTAGTTATCAGTGGTTCACAGTCATGCTGAACTGGCATAACGAGTGGGGTCACGCAGGGATCAGTTCTGTTCAATATCTTCATTATTGATTTAGATAAAGGCATAGAGTATACACTTACGAAGTTTGTGGATGATACCAAGATGGGAGGGGTTGCAAGTGCTTTGGAAGATAGGATTATAATTCAGAATGATCTGGAGAAATGGCCTGAAGTAAATAGGATGAAATTCAATAAGGTCAAATGCAGAGTACTCCACTTAAGAAGGAACAATCACATACAAAATGGGGAATGACTGCCTAGGAAGGAGTACTGTGGAAAGGGATCTGGGGGTCATAGTGGACCACAAGCTAAATATGAGCCAACAGTGTAACACTGTTTCAAAAAAAACTGATCATCATTCTGGGATGTATTAGCAGGAGTGTTGTAAGAAAGACATGAGAAGTAATTCTTCTGCTCTACTCCATGCTGATTAGGCCTCAACTGGAGTATTGTATACAGTTCTGGGCGCCACATTTCAGGAGAGATGTGGAAAAATTGGAGAAAGTCCAGAGAAGAGCAACAAAAATGATTCAAGGTCTAAAAACATGACTTATGAGTGAAGATTGAAAAAATTGCATTTGTTTAGTCTGGAAAAGAGAAGACTGAGAGGATAGGATGAGAAGCAATGGGCTTAAATTGCAGCAAGGAAGGGTTAGGTTGGACATCAGGAAAAACTTCCTAACTGTCAGGGTGGTTAAGCACTGAAATAAATTGCCTAGGGAGATTGTGGAATCTCCATCATTGGAAATTTTTAAGAGCAGGTTAAACAAACACCTGTCAGGGACGGTCTAGATCAGTGGTTTTTCAAACTGCGGGTTGTAACCCAGTATTAGGTCGTGGAATGTAAGGCACTGGGACGCAGAGGCTCTGGTCAGCGCCACCAACCAGGCCGTTAAAAGTCTGGTCAGCAGTGCTGCCTGGTTAAGGCAGACTAGTGCTTACCTGTTCTGACATCGCTCTGCAGCACATCCGGTGCCTGGGGGTCTGTGTGTGGGGGAAGCCCTCAGTTCCACACTCTGCCCCAGCCCTGAGCTCTGGAGCTTGTGCACCTCTGCCTCAGAGCTGGACCTGCTGCTGGCTGTTTCCGGGGCACAGCACGGTCCGCGGTGCCAGGACAGTCAGGAAGCCTGCCTTAGCACCCCTGCTGTGCCATTGACCGGGAGCCACCTGAGGTAAGCCCGCACGCCAATCCCCTCCCACACTCTGAACCCCTCCTTCCCGGCCCCACCCCGCAGCCCTCACCCCTGCACCTCAAACCTGTGCCCCAGCCCTGAGCTCCTCTCACACCCAGAATCCTCATCTGTGGCTCCGTTGGGTCACAGCATCAACAGTTTTCTTCAACTGGGTTTCCAGAAAAAAAGTTTGAAAATCACTGGTCTAGATAATAGTCCTGCCATGAGTGCAGGGGACTGGACTAGATGGTCTCTCGAGGTTCCTTCCAGTCCTATGATTCCATGAATCATTGTGGTATCTGAGTGCCTAGGAAGAGAGGGAAACTTCTAGGCTTCCAAAATAAACAAGGTTCTTTAATGTTATCTTAACGATGATTCTGCTGGGCTAATTGCTAACAAACCCAAAGTGATAGTTTCTGTGATCACCAGCACATGCTTACATATTGAGTGGTTCTTCACAATGCTTAAAAGCTGAACAAGTAGGCCTAATATTATGTCAGGAAAGCTTTATAGTTCCTTTTTAGCAGTCTCTCCATTAAATGGATATTGCTATAATTAAAGTCAGGCAAATCCTCAAATATTTCATGTAAATGAAGTATCCACTATCAGAAAGCTTGTAAAGTTACAATATGTTCTTTAGAGATTTCTGTATCTGCACTGAGATTTTAGCCTTGGAGTCATGAATACTTAAATAACTGATTAAATGCAAAAAGGGAAATAAGGTGTACAAAGAGGACAATAAAAAATACTTTGTTTTATAAAACTCTTACATTTAGTAGTGGAGCATAATTTGTGCAGAACTCATTGCTGGCAGAATAGAAAAGAAAGATCCTGATGTAGCATTGTCTTTGTGACAGTAGGATGCTGCTAGTTAATGTGCTTCTCTCACTGTATAGCTGCTGTAGCGTGCTGAAAGATTTCTGTTGTTTTATGAATAAGTCATGCAGGCTGGAGCAGATGGCATAAGGAGTGACGAGACAGTTACCAGGGGAGCTTGGAGAGAAGTTCAAGGACACCCAGGGAATCTTTAAACATTTAGAGAAGCAGGTATAATTAGAGAGTGGAGGGGAAACCCCAGAAAGAGTTGAACAGTGAAACCTGAAGAGGGTTGTGAGGGGGGGAACCTTTTAAATGACCAGAGAGCCTTGAAAAAGGAAATAGAGCAGTCTGGGGAATATGTGCAGGTTTGGAGAGCTTACAGTGGACTAGAGTTTCTGGAGAGAAAGCTGAAGCTGCTCACAACTAAAATATAACCAGGTTGACTTCAGTAATGTATGTTTGTATCTTTTTCTACAGTTGCTTTAGGTCGTAATCAACCCCTGAAAAAAGAGAAACCAAAATGGAAAAGCGATTACCCAATGACAGATGGACAGCTGCGCAGTAAAAGAGATGAGTTTTGGGACACAGCACCAGCTTTTGAAGGCCGCAAGGAGATTTGGGATGCCCTCAAGGCTGCTGCACACGCGTTTGAGAGCAATGATCATGAACTGGCACAAGCAATCATTGATGGTGCAAACATAACGCTACCACATGGTAGGTTTGTCTGAGATGGACACAACCTCAGCAAGAATAGTAACAGGGTAGATGGGAATGGAAGGCTTGTGAGTATAGTTTACCATTTGGGAATAAATTTATGAGATGCACAATATCCTAGAAGTCCTCATTTGTTGATATGACTGTCATTATCAAGTGATCTTTTTCTCTGTTTACCATATTGATGCTGGAAGAAACCAGAATTTTGCTGAGATGCAAAAGGGTGCTGACAACATATAGGTCTTTCTAGTTAGCTGAGTCTCAATTGTATGCTGTTTAAAATGTGTATTTGCACCTGCACTAAGGACATGACATACAAAGGCACGCTCTGTTTCAAGAGATTACTTCAGAATACCCTCGTGATTTCCAGTACAGCTTTATTGTACTTTTAAAAGCCACCTCTTCTAGGCAATCATATTTGTCTTCTGATCTATAGGATAACTGTATATGACAGATTTCATGGTGTTTTAATTGATTCATCACTGGGGAAAAAGAACATCTAAAACACCTAGTAGTGTTTGCAAATTGCTTTGAGATCTCAGATGTGCCTATTTCATGTGTTTTCACTTCTACTCAATCTGTAGTTTGACTTTTGATCTTCTTATGAAGTTTTCTTCTTTCCTTACATGCAGCGTTCAGCATAAGAAATAAACTGCTTCTCATGTTCATTGTTTTTAAGTGTAGTAGGATTTTGTTCCGTTCTAGTTTTTCTAAGGATTGTTGGTAGTAGAGGTAGAGTTTGAATACCCACTTTCAGGAAATCAGAGCTGTAGTTTATTTAAAGTATCTGATGATTGAGGATTCAGGAAATATGGGGAATAGGCCCAAACTGGAGCACAGGCTTCAAAGCTTTCAGTGCTCTGGTTAGGCTGTACTTTTAGTCTCACATGCTTAAAGTGGAATGATGAATTCTGATGGGCAGTGTACATATTCTGGCCTTGTTTTGCCTGAAGTGTTAATTCACAATGCAACCCAAGGGGACAGAAGTGAAAAATGGCTATCTGGGAGCTTCAGTTAACCTGGGATGATGCTTTTGGGAGTGATCATGTTTACACCTAGTTACACCCTGACTTCTTAAATCTCTTGTTTCAGGCTTCAAGGCCCCTCGTGAAACTGAACTGCTCTCATTTTGTGGTTTGGAGTTTTTTAGCTTTTTGTGGTTTGGGGCTTTGTGGAGTGTCTCTTGCTGTAGCCTGTTGTATACACTGCAGCTAATAACACTTCAAGAAGGTGTTACTATTTGCATTGTCAGTGTGTTCACTTTCTCTTGCTCACTCTCAGCAGTTGGATTCTTTCAAGGTTGTTGAGAGATGAAATTTTTTTTTACTAGAAGGTGATGTGCTCCCCAGTGTTCTGACTGTCTCTCTTTAACACATCCTCTTGAAAACAAACAAATAGAAGGGTTTCTCTGTAAGCACAACCTGTTGCTTTGATTGAAATTGCATGTGATTTAATATTGCTGTCCCAAGTGAATTAATATAGCTGTCCTTAATTCAGAGTACGTGTGGCTAGAAGAATCCACAGGCAATCATTTTCAGAATCTCCCAGTGCTATACAGGTCAAAGGAGACTCCAAGTTCTCCTGTAGATTAGACAGCAACAAAAACATTTTGATCCCTCAAACAGGTATCCCAAGCCAAACAAATCTGAGACAGGTAAAATACTCTCATGTCTTGCCTGGTACAATGATCCTCATGTAGTCTACCAGTGCCCTCTTTGCAGAGCATATTGTTGCAGCATAAGTAATTTTAACCCTAAACAGACCTTTAGTAGTTCCACTAGGCAGGCTTCAACTGAGTCCAAGTGGTTATGGTTCCCAACTGTCCACAGTTTTCATATGCAACAGGAGCAGTGTTTTGAATAAGTGATTTGTGTGGATGGTGGGAAGGAGTCAGAACTACCTAATGTGGTAATGATTGATATCTCAAAAGGCCTCTCTAGACTTTTGTTTTTCATTCTGTGTTCCTTTGTCATAAGCAAGGTCCTGTGAACTCTGCACTAGTGTGATTCTAAATTCTGCCTCAAGGCTTCCTTGATTTTGCATGTCAGTGCAGAATTCTGTAATAGTTTCAGTTAAAATCAAACATTGATTTAAATCATGAAATGATATATTATTGAACTATATCATGTATTGTTTTGCTATCAAATAGATTTATTTTACAGTGACCCTTAAATTTTAATGTTTCTGGATTTTTGTATTTGCAACATATAAACTACATTATAGACCTTATAACAGAGTAAGATGGATATCTTAGCAACCAAAGAGGGGACTTTTGGGGCTTTTGTCACTGAGGGGATTGTGGATTCACTGGAAACTTCTGCCAAAATGATCAGTTGAAATAATTAACAGTTGAAATGTCAACAACTGCTGAGATGAATGGGACCAGTTAACATCTCAGAAGCTGTTTGAGTGTTTGCAGACTTGGGAATACAACAATGCATTGGTTTTCACTTAGTTTCTATTTTGAAGGTTTTTCTTTGCAACCAAAAGGATCAGTAGGTTCATTGGTATCTAAATTTATTAAATTTTTATAATAAAGTTGTCCCATAGATTGCCTCTCACTATGTGTTCTTATCATTTTAACCTCTATTCTCTATTACCTTCATTCTCGTTCTCTTGCATTTATGATACTCACTTGTTAAGTCCTTTTTTTTTTTTTTAATTGGATTTTAGGCTCTGTAGGATAGGGACTGTCTCTTAGGCTATGTCTGCACTGGCAATTAAACTACCCCCATCCCAACCCTGAAAGACAAAAGTTTTGCCGTGACAAGCAGAAGTGTGAACAGCGCATTGTCAGCAAGAATGCTCTCCTGCTGACAACACAAACACCAACAAACAGCAGCTACACTGCACAACTTTTAGCAGCACAGCTCTAGCCACACAGCCATGTCACTAAAAGCTGTGTAGTGTAGACATAGCCTAAATGTGTGTGTGGAACCTAACACAATGCGGCTCTGATCCTGATTGAAGCTTCTGAGTGCTACCATAATACAAATGATTAATCAAAATATAATTGTTTTAGAAAATGAAAGCTTGAATCCCGGAGCATATTTCTGCAGTGAGAGGTGGATTCTGTGTCAAATTCAATGACTGGATTATACAGAACATTGATTATGAGATATTTTGACAGCATTAGATCATGCATTCAGTTTAAATTTTGCACAAGGGTACAGATGAATTGTCACTTTCAGATGAAATATGAAACTTGTGACAGCAAGCCACTCAGAGACTGTCTGACTTGTTAGATCTTTGCCATCCTAAAGATAGGATGGAAGACCAGTAAGTATGGGAAAGGATTCTGATGGTTTAGCACAGTGGTTTTCAAACCTTTTTCCTGGGGACCCAGTTGAAGAAAATTGTTGATACCAACGGAGCTGGAGATGAGGGCTCAGGGCTGGGGCTGAGGGCTGGAATGCGGGGGTGAGGGCTGGTGGATGGGGCCAGGAATAAGAGGCTCAATGTGTGAGAGAGGCACGAAGTTGGGATGCGGGAGGAGGTCAGGGTTCTAGGGTGGGGCTGGGAATGAGGGGTTTGGGATGCAGGAAGGGGTTCTGGGTTTGGGAGGGGCTCAGGGCTGGGCAGGGGATTGGGGCACTGCGTTGGTGCGCAGACTTACCTCCAGCAGCTCCTGGTCAGCAGCGCAGCTGGGGTGCAGAGGCAGGATCCCGCCGATCCTGGCACCGCAGACTGCATTGCACCCCAGAAGCGGCCAGCAACAGGTCCAGCTCCTAGACAGAGATGTGCAAGCAGCTTCACATGATTCTTGCCCACAGGCACTGACACACACATACACGTGTCCCTGTTCACATTGGCCTGTTCCTGGCCAATGGGAGTACGGAGCCAGTGCTCGGGAAAGGGGCAGTGCACAGAGGGCCCCCCTCCGCCCACCCAGGAGCCAGGCTTGCTGCCGCCCGTTTCTGGGGCCCAGCATGGTGTCAGAAAAGGTAGGCACTGGCCTACCTTAGCTGGGCAGCACCACAAATGGGACTTCTAATGTCCTGGTCAGTGATGCTGACCAGAGCAACCCAGTAGTGGGTTGCGACCCAAACTTTGAAAAATGCTGGTTTAGCAGGTTGCTGGGAGGGGTAGGGCTTGTGCGTGGATATCCAGAAATGTATGTGCTTGTTTGTATATGTATCTGTGCACATTCTTTACGGAAACCCACGTGTTCAATATGCAATTTTGACTTGATCAAATGGAAAAGAAATAATTTTATTTTCAGAATTCTCTTTCAAAGCCTCTGTACCTACGTCACTGAGGGAATTCAGAGTTTGAAGGTTTAAATCTCAACTGTTTAACTGAGTGCCAAAAAAAAGATGAAAAATCTGAAAATCTTTGGGTAGTTAAGATGGCACTACTTTGAACTTTCTTAAGAAGTTAGGAGGAATATTATAAACCATAGAAAATTCTCCCTTCAGTGTTACCTGTAGCAGCCTAGTGCCTTGCACACAGATAGTTGGAGGGTGTACACACATTTATATATACACAGACATATTGTTTAATGCTGGCATTCAGTGGGTAATACCTTTGGGATACTGCCTGCCATAGGGAGACTGAAGCCTGTTTTCTGAGACCCATACTGGAAGTATTGTACACAGAACATTTCTGAAATGTGGGTATTAAAATTGCATCACATGCCCACTGTTGCCCAAAATAATGCCTAATTTTCATGCTCACTTTCAGTTCCAGGTAGCCTGTAGTTACAGAATGTTTAGAATCCTTGTCAGGTTTTCAAGGGGAGATGTTTTTGATCTTTGTACAGAGAGAATAGTCAATATTAGCCAGTCAAGTAAGCTGGGTTTTTTTTCCCCTGTTGTCTTCTGGTATGCCAAGTGTCTTCCCCTATGGTGTTTCAGTCTGTACATTGAACAGCTGGGAGACTTTCTAGATTGAATGACCTTTACATTGCAAAGCAAGATACTTATTTTAGAAATTAATATCTCTGCCAATTGCCAAAGAACCTGAGTGTCTTACATAGATAAATTATTAAAAGACAGGCTTTCTGTTTATAGGCTGTGTAACCTAACTGTTGTTCACCAACTTAGCTGGACTTTGGAGCGGGGAGAATCACATTTTAATCTTACTCTATTCCAAATAACACTAAAAAAGAGTGCATTGCTTACAAGACATCAACTACAAAACCTCCAAAATTAGTCTGGAAATGCACAATTATGGAATTCAGCCACTCCACTTCTGCCATGTAATCTGTCATCACTCTTGCCTGATATGATTTACACCACCCAGCCATCTTTAACTTTGCCTTCTTTGTTTGTTATTTAAATGGATCCCCTGTCTCCATATCTTTTTTTTGCCCTCTGGTTCTGTTCAATGCTTGGCCAGTCTACTACCTTGCAACCCCATTCTGAGACCAGGGAGCATGGCTCCACGTCCCTCTCATGGTTCCTCAAGACTCCACCTCCTTTGCACTTTCTCTGCCTCTTGACCTCACATATGCAGTCACCATCTCCAGCCAGCAGCTTCTGCAGACAACCTTGGATTCAGTAATCGTCAACTTATAAAGTTTGTGTTTATATTTTAGACAATGGGATTGAGTAGTCTGGAAAGGTTGAGAGCCACTACCACCAACCAGTTAGGAAGATGATTTTTCAATAAGCAGTCGTTCTATATTTTTGTACATAAGTATAACTGTCACATGTACTGTAGGTAACAGTTACGTTCGTTAAAAATGGGGATGATAATGCTAAATATATTGATGGACCTTAAAAAGATCTAGTTAAGTAAGCCAGCTAAATCTAGTAGACATTTGTAAAGGATTTTCCTTCTCTTCCATGAGAAAACATGACACAGATAATCTGGGTGAACATATAAACAGAAAAGTGAAATACAAAATCAAATGCTTGAAAGAAATGAAACTTTGTCTATGGACATTTAGAAAAAATTCTAAACACAACTAAGGAGCCTGCTCCTGATTCAGGCATAATTCCCACTACGTAGTGTTTTCTCCCTTTGAGTCTGGTTCATTATAGTAAAGAGCACCTTTCCATATAGGTGTCAAGTGCTGTATCCCTCTGCTGATTTTCCGTTATGCATTTTGCTTTAGTCAATGTGCTTCTCTTTGAAAAAGATATTTTAGTACCTTATATAACTTGAAGATGTTTACATGCTTTTTCAGTACTATATTGCTTCTCAGCCTAATAGTTCCATTACAGAATGTACTGAATTCCAGTAACACTGAGACCATTGACTCACACGTTTCATATAGATGCAGATTGACTGATGGTTTTTAGAGTACTTGAAAAGGGCTACATAAGTGCTTGTTAATGTATATTGGATACTTCACAGGCAATGCTGTAGTCTACCCTATTGACAACTCCACTGAGGTGGAGTGGCTGAATGGCAATGAATACAGTTCTTTGACTTGGAACAGCACAGTGCAAATGGAAAAGATATTTATATCATAAGGGAGAGACTGACAGGTAAAACAGAACAGCTGACTAAACAGTATACATCTCCGTAGGTAAAAAGACAGCCCTTAGGATATGTCTACACTGCAGTCAAAGCCCCTTAGCTGGCCCATGCTAGCTGACCAAGGCTCAGATTAAAGGGCTGTTGAATTGTATAGCTGTTCAGGCTCAGGTTGGAGCCCTGGCTCTAGGACCATGAAAGGTGAGATGGTCCCAGAGCTCAGACTGCAGCCTGAGCCTCATCTACCCAGCAATTAACTAGTCCATTAGCCGGAGTCAGCTGGCATGGACCAGCAAGGGCTGACTAATTGCAGTGTAGGCATACCCTTAAAGAGTGCACGTTCAGTGGTATTTGAGTGTTGATTTTAATGGAAAATAAAATGAGATGCTCAACTGTTTTTCTCATTGGGAATTATGATGGACCTCCTGCCAGAGCTGTTCTGTCCAATGCTATTTTGTTAGCAGTTAATGGGAAAAAGAGTAGTTCATAGTTCAAATCCTTGTTGCAGCTCTTACTTATGACTGCTGCACATTCTGCAGTTGGATCCAGAGTAGATCACAGGGAGAGGAAATGCGCTTTCTCCACACCAGTTAAGATTTTATAGACCTCTATCATATCCTCCCTTAGTTGTCTTTTTCCGAGTTGGAAAGTCCCAGTCTTTTTAATCTTTCCTCATACAGAAGCTGTTCCATACCCCCTAATCATTTTAGTTGCCCTTCTCTCTGCCTTTTCTAATTCCAGTACATCTTTTTTAGAGATGGGGAGACAAGATCTGCACACAATATCATGATGTCGGCCTACCATGGATTTATATAGAGGCAATATGAGATTTTCTGTCTTGTTCTCTGTTCCTAACATTCTGTTAGCTATGTTGATTGCCAGTGCACATTGAGCAAATGTTTTCAGAGAACCATCTGACTTCAAGATCTTTCTTGAGTGGTAACAGCTAATTTAGACCCCATTATTATGTATGCATAGTTGGAATTATGTTTTCCAATGTTAATTACTTTGCATTTATCAACATTGAATTTCATCTGCCATTTTGTGGCCCAGTCACCCATTTCTGTGAGATCCCTTTGTAATTCTTCACAGTCTGTTTTGGACTTAATTATCTTGAGTAATTTTGTATCATCTGCAAATTTTGCCACCTCACTGTTTACCCCCTTTTCCAGATAAATTTATGAATATGTTGAATAGGACTGGTCCCCGTACACACTCCTGGGGGATACCACTATTTACCTGTCTCCTTTCTGAAAACCGACTATTTATTCCTACCTTTGGTTTCCTGTCTTTTACCCAGTTACTGATTCATTAGAGGATTTTCTCTCTCTTCCCGAGACTGCTTATTATACTTAAAGGACTTTGGTGAGGTACCTTGTCAAAGGCTTTCTGATAATCTAAGCACTATATCCACTGGATTAACTTTTTGTTAGGAGAATGACTAAAGTACAAATACAAAACAAGATAAAAATCTGATTTAAATCGAGCTTTTGTGCTTTCTGATTTAAATCATGATTAAAATCAGTGTTTTAAATAGGGATGTAAAATATTAAACAGTTAACCAGTAAGCATTAGTCTTACCGGCTAACCCATTCTAACCGTTAACCTCCAGCCCCGGACTGGCGTGAGCAACCCCACTGGGCCACCGCAGGCCGGTCCCAGCTCCTCTCCCTTTAATTGGTTAACCAATTAAACAATATAATTTTAATAGTTTAAATGGTAACTTTTAAAATGATATTTACATCCCTGGTTTTAAATCAATCCACTCTAAGAAACACTAGATGATATTGTCTTAAAGAAACACTGTCAACTTAAATTACTTTTGGAGAAAAGTTTCTCTATTATTATTATAAGTAAGGAGCAGGAAAGTAAAACTGAGAGTAAATGAAAATGTGTTTTTGTATTTCAGCTTGTTTAGTGTGTGCATTTAACACACTTTGTTCTTTTTCTATCTGCCCTGTATAGTCAATTCCCCTTTTCCCTGTTTTTTGTGCGTCCTCCACAGAGCAACAGTGGAATGAAGGATGCTTGGATTAGGACAGAAATGAAATTACTCTAGGGCAAATATGATACCTAAAACTACTTTAACTCCTTTTTTTTTTTTTTTTTTAATGGACTAAGATTCAAGATGGCAGTGTCCCTCTGAGGTACTACATATAAGTTGGAAACAAACGCACACAAGTATCTGTGAAAGACAAACCTGTTAGTGAACATCAGACTGTCTGGGAGTACCTGAAGCACTGTGCATGTATTCCTTAAATTATTGCAGGATTCTGAATTTTTAGATTCAAGTTTGTAGGTTTCTTGTTTTCTCATTTTGAAATAGCTCAACTTCATAGAATACATGCCATTTAATATCCAGTTCATCTAGTTTATTGTATAGCCAACTTTTGTAAATTTTGCTATTGGTTCTGATACTTTAAGCACTCTGCCTTTTATTTGTATTACTGCAACACTCGAACACACTAAGGCAAAAAAGATCATTTCTCTGATCCTCATACAGCCAAGGAACAGAGCAGCATTGGACAGACTAAACAGTATGTCCTTTCATTAATATAGCTGCTGGTGTTTCCATGCAGCCTTGACCTAGCTGATAGAAAATAGTGTGGGAAGAGCCCTTCCCTGCACTATGAAACTACCAGAAGCCACATGTGACTTTCTTTAAGTGGATTACAATAGTTTGTTGTTGTAGAAACCAACGATGAAACTAACATTCATTGCTTTTATTGACCCGGGACCAGACAGCTTTCTAGCCTGGACATATAAAGTTAGCTACAAAGTGCCACCAGCCCTTTTAAGGTTGTACCAGCTCCACATGACATTGCCTTTTGCATGTAGTATTTACTTTTATTATCCCATCACAGACACACAGAGTAGTTAATTTTAAATCTACCAAGATTATAAATAGATGGGCCTCTTTTTGTCAAGGCATCTGAGAATGAAATCAGCTTTTTTTAAAATGATGGGCTGAAGCATGGTCTAGTGGCTAAAGTACAAGACAGGGAATTAGTAGACCTGAGTTTTGTTACTGGCTGTGCCACAGTCTTCTAACATCACCTTGGGAAAGTTCTTAACCCTGTGCACCTTGGTTTCTTTATCTGTAAAATGGGGATACTTGCACAACTCACATTGCCTCTTAAGAGCCTTAAGACTCCTGGTGGCAACAGAGATTAGATGAAATGCAAAGATGCCATATTTAAGTGCTTGTATTTGTGTGCTATTCTAAATAAGCACTGTATAAGGGCCCATATGCAGCCATCATTATTTTCTTTGGTTAGTCAAATACTACCTGACTTCCAAAACGTTAATCCCTGAAAAAGCCACCCAGCAGACATATACACTAGAAGAAAAGAGATGGAGAAGAGAGTCTTCCTCAGGAGGTTTTGGATGGTCTCTTGGTGCTAATTTTTTAATCAGGCAATAACCTGTGTTTGTTAGTCTGGAAGTACCCACCCCAAACTGGAGACTTTTAATAATGAACAGTTAACACACGTTTCTTTTAAAGCAACAGAAACAGAACACTGATTTTGGGAAATACTGCAGTGTCATTGCTATTTCTGGCTGTTCAGCCAGTGGTTTGATGAATCTGAGGTTGTGAAATAAGTTGGTGCTTTAAATTCTTCCGGGTCACTTTACGTTTTTAAAATTCACTTTACTTTTGTAAATTTCTGATCATAAAGCAATAGGGAGACAAGGTGGGTGAGGTAATCTTTTATTTCATCAGCTTCTGCTGGCAAAAGAGACAAGTTTTGAGCTTACACAGAGCTCTTCTTCAGATGTGTTGTCAGACCTGAAGAAGAGCTGTGTAAGCTCAAAACTTGTCACTTTTGCCATAAAAAATACTGCCTCACACACCTTGTGTGTCTCTCTAGTATCCTGGGAACAACACTGCAAACATGAAGCAATAGGGTTATTTTTTCAAAGCTGTTATATCCATCACTTGGTCTCTTATGCTGTTGGACTAAGGATGTAGGGAGTTGCCTTCCTTACTAGTTCAATGAAAGAGCTTCCATTACAAATGACACACACGCTTTTTAAATTCCAGATTAATAGTCATCAGCAAAATCAGCCTTTCTATGATGTATTATGTTGTCTCTGCCATAAAACACAGAACTGCATTTGAAAAGTATCTTCAGTGGGCCCTTGACCATCAGTCATGGTTTCTAATATGTTTCACTTCAAAATGCTATTGAAAGATTTGCAGTCACTGTAAAATCAATCTGTGCTTAATTTTAAACTTCATCAGCGTTCTGAAAACTCTTGGGAACTCTGGATATTAAGTCATCTCCATCAATGCGATTATCAAAAATAGCCTTGTGGTGGGCCTATGGACTATAAGGAAAAGATTGTGGAATCTCTATCCATTGTAAGCAATGTGACATCTATACACGGCACCACTTAACTAGATTTGTAGCAAATTAGCTTCCTATTTATTATTAAACATCTAAAAAGGAAAACTGTATTAGACTATTGGTTTAGAGCCGTCATGCCTGGTAAAAGTAACAAAGGCAGGGATAGGAGAACAATACAGTTGGCACTGTTTGAAGTTCATAGTGATGTACTAATCTTACAATTCAAGATTACTGCCAAAGGTCTCACAAGGAATAAGATTAGCCACAATGAGCATGGTGATCCGAAGAGAATGCTTTAGGAAATTGTGCAGATGTGAAGGAGTGATTTTAGCCTAAACTTTTTTCCATTGCTGAAGCTTTTGTGTGTAGGATTGTACAGTAGCAGGTCATTGACATCTAATGCTTTTCAAAATTGACATTACAGTTTAGAAAAGTTCCTTGACATATCAAGTTGTTTCATTAGGTTCCTTGTTACTCACATGTTCAGCAAGTAAATTTAAAGCTCCATTAATATTAACGTAACACATTTTGAATTTTTTCCCACCTTCATTTATAACTGCTACTGCTAGCTCTTCTTTCACAGCATTCAGTACCTGGACTACTTAACTAAAATGATAGATTGCATAGATTACAGTTCTGCTGCTGTCTTTTTAAACTTTGATTGTTTTGATGTTATGCTTTTACTACATTCATTTTATTTTACATATAAAGCACTATCTCAATGCTTGACAATTAAAAATAAGAGCATGCCAAAAATATAGTAATCATTTCACTTTCTATTTTCCTTTCAGCCAAAAGAGCACACTTCATTTTTTGATCTAGAGTAAACAAATTCTGAGTAAGAGGAGCTCTTCTGGTCTCTCCAGTCTGCTTCAGAAAACTGCTATCTTCCACATACAAAAACAACCTGAGCTGAGAAATATGTGAAATGTTTGGGCTGTGTTGGTTCTGGTCAGGTGCAATAATTATCATCCCTTTGGGAGATTTCACCAAAATTAACATTCACATAGGATTTCTGTGCATTACACACTATTGAAAATACTATTTTTATTACTGGTGAATAGAGCTTTTCTAGTCTTTAGAACTAAGAGCAAAAAAGACCCCCTTACTCCCTAGACTGCAGACATCTGTGGGCTGGCAGGGTAATTTCAAATACCTGTAGCAAACTTTCTTCTTTCTTTTAACAGTAGGGGAATATTTCTTTTAATTTGCAGTGGGGTTTTTTTTGCTGTGGATTAATGTAAAATGTAATAACTCCTTAAATTATCCCACTTTCTGTCCTTCTGTGAAAAGGCTAGTATGGGCACAAGGTAGAGAGAGTACTGTGAAAGGTTAAGTGATTTCTAAAGTCTCATTTCTTGTTTTGAATTTTTTTAACCATTTCATTTTTCTGTTATTTAATAGCATTGTCAAGTTCATAAAGCCTCAGCACATATGGTTTACTGCTTTATCTCTGCTCGTCCTCTTGCTAGAACTGTAGGGTGGTGAAATTCAGTATTTAAATGTGAAGGAGAAAATAGTTTTTCATGGCTGAAAGTACGTCATGTTATGATATATCAGTTCCTGGGAGCTCCCTTTACTTGAGCAATAAATTTCCTAAGCTTTCCACTAAAGGCAGGTTTACAGCATTAGCTTATAGAAAAGCAGTGAGGAAGCATCTCTTGCTTCTGATTAAACAGAGTTAATAGCAGGAAGTTGAGCACTTTCTGGTAACCTTCAGTTTTTGTTTTAATTTTCAGTTGGAATTTTGAATTTCTTTGAATTTTTGCTAAATATTTTTCTCATGTCCCTTTTTAAAAGGGACACTTAGCTTTTAAAACTGAGCAGAGTAAGTTTTTTAAAGCATTTTGAGATCAGACACTTGCCCTGGAATCCCAATGTCTATTGCTGTGACTTTACAATCCCATTTTTCTTTTTTTATTTTTTTTCCCCCTTCCCTGTTGCTCTGAAAGACCTGCACAAACCAGGGAAATTGCCTATGCAGGGGAAACGGTGAAATAGACTACAGTGTACAAAGGAAACTAGGAAAAAAAAAAAACCTTCTGTTCATTTTACAGTTAAATTAATTTTAGGTGTTTGTAATTATAGTAAGTAAACAAAGATTCAGTTAAGCTGTGTTTCCTTTTAAATAATAAAGATGCTTCTTATAGTTGGCTCCTTTCCTTCTGCAATATGATTCTTTAGATTATCCTGTGCTGTCTTCAGTATATCAGAAGTAATGTTATATTGTATATTTTTGACAACGTGATGAGGCATATTTTTTACAACCCTGCTCAGTTCCGTCTCAACGGCCCTTGGCTAGAGACGGAACTTTAGCTGTCTGTTATCTTCTGAAGACTGGTTAATCATTTCCCATTTTGATCTGCTTCTTAGAGTTTCCTTCCTTTTATTCCTTTATTTAAAAAAATCTTTAATTTAAATTTTTATTTTTGTTTAACACCCCGGCCCAGTTCACTGGGCTTTCAGAAGTGTCTCAGATGCAAAGAATCTTTCCTGTTGACGGTGGACATTCCCATGGTGTCTGTTGCATTGGGGAAAACTTCCCCAGAAGTGTAGTTTATGCCAGCAGTTACAGCTGCGGTCCAGAAAGGCTACAGAGCCGAGACTCAAACTTTTTCTAATGGACGCGGCTCCCCAACCACCTTTAGACCCACACCAAGACTTAGGACAGCGGCAATCCTCACCACAACCCTCTACGTCTGAGGGAGATGAGCCTAAGAAGACTCTCACAAGGCTTGTAAAGAGAGAGCCAGAGTCCCCACAGTGAGCCCTGAACCCGGGGCCAGCTCCAGGCACCAGCTGACCACGTGCTTGGGGCGGCTCCTTATAAGGGGCAGCCAATCTTGGTTTGGCGGGGCGGTGCTCCGGGCGGGGGGTTGATTTTCATTTTGGTTCAGCAAGGCGTCACTCCACAGGTGGGGGGTGATTTTGGTTTGGCAAGAGGGCACTGGGTTTTTTGTTTTTAGTTTTGCGGCGCGGTGCTCGGGTTTGTTTTTTGTTGTTTTTGGTTCAGCGAGGTGGCACTCTGAGTTGGGGGGTGATTTTCTTTTTGGTTTGGCGGGGCGGCGCTGGGGTTTTTTGTTGTTTTTTGGTTCAGCGGGGGGGGTTGTTTTTGGTTCGGCAGAGCGGCGCTTTTTTGCTTGGGGTGGCAAAAAAGTTAGCCGGCCCTGCCTGAACGAGCCAATCGCTTGTTTGGTATCATTGGTACTGATGGCACTGAAACATCTAAACCCAATACCCAGAGCTCACACAGTACTGTCCTAACAGAACAAGGGCCACCTGAGGACCTGATAGACCCAGGCAAGGAAACATTGGTATCAGTGGGGCGAGAGAAAGAGAGAGACTCTGCCTTGGGGAAGGCTCCTTCACTGTGGCAACGGCGCTGGTACCGTCAACGGTGCACCAAAC
Organism: Gopherus flavomarginatus; assembly: GCF_025201925.1. Lineage (NCBI taxonomy): Eukaryota > Metazoa > Chordata > Testudines > Testudinidae > Gopherus > Gopherus flavomarginatus. The sequence continues at coordinate 21,312,943 of NC_066623.1, read as the reverse complement.
AGTGGTGGACCGTTCAACCAGGACTGCATCTCCAATTCCATCGGTACAGGCATCCTGGCACCACCAACCACTGCTGGTACAGATGCCTATGGTACCATCAGACATCAGGTATTTGGAAGGCCTTTCAATGTCTGACACACCAGACTCTCCTCAGTACCCGAGCTCCAGTACCAAGTCTTCCTCAAGCTCCAGATTACCCTTCAACAATCATGCCAGGCACTCCCATTCTCTAGAGAGGAGTCAGACAACAAGCAGAATGACATAGTCTCCTCTCACTCCTCTCATGCACCCTATGGTACCCATTACCAATATAGACCTCAACTGTACCATCTATCTGACCCTCAAGCTCCCTGGTTTGGGCTACCATGGTACCAAGCACCAGGACCTTTCCCGCCATCCCAGTGGCCTTACTGAGATTCATGGCAGGCATATACACATTGTGCCTCCCAAAGCTCTACCATGGCTTACCAGGAGCCAATGAGGCACCCTTCTTCTGCCACTGCATCTAGAGCTTCCGAGCTTCTTGAACAAATGAAGGAAGAACAGGAGGCCGATATTGAGGAAGAGGTTACACCCCAGACTAACTTCTCATCTTCATCACCAGATGAGATAGTGATGCCCCCTCCACCATCGTTAGCGGACGACTTCAAACTTTTTCAGGACCTAGCTCAGAAGGTGGCAGATACATTGCAGTTACCACTACAGGATGTGACAGAATCGCACCATAAATTACTGGACATTTTACATTCCTCTGCCTCATGCAGAGTAGCTCTTCCTACCAATGAAGCTCTCTTGGGCCCTGCCAAACTTATATGGCAGACCTCTGCATCGGTCTCACCAATGTGTAAGTGGGCCAATAAAAAATATTACATGCCCCTGATTCAATCATTGTGGTTGCAGTAAACTCCAGTGGTTGACAATACCAGATGAAATCCATGCCCTATAATAGGGATTGGAAACACCTCAGTCTCTTTGGGAGAGAGGCTTATTCATCAGCCACTTCACAATTCCACATTGCAAACTATCCGACCTTAATGCCTCCTTGCCCCGTTCTGCAGTGCCTGGGAATGGATAACATCTGACAAATGAGTGGTAAAGTTCATTCATGATAGGTACTCTATTCATTTCACCCACCTTCTCCCTCCACCCGACACACTTCCCCATTCTCACAAGAGCCAGTTATAACAAGAGATAACCTACTTCCTCAGCATAGGAGCCATAGAACCAGTACAGCAACATCCAAAAGGCAAAGATTTTTATTCTCATTACTTCCTGATACCCAAGAAAAAAGAGGTTGGAGACCCATACTAGACCGCTGAGCACTCAACAGATTTGTCAAGGCTCAGAAATTCAAGATAGTCACTTTAGCAACAGTTTTTCCAGTGTTGGAACAGGCAGACTGGTTCTTGGCCCTCAACCTCCAAGATGCTTATTTTCATATTTCAATCGTATCGTCTCATAGATGATACCTCAGATTCACTCTAGGGCAGGACCTCTGCCCTGTACAGAGCATTTCCTTTTGGCCTCTAATTGGCTCCCAGAATATTCTCCAAGGTCCTCTCTATAGTGGCAGTCCACCTACATTCCCAGGATGTCATGATCTACGCTTACTTGGACAATTGTCTCCTTAAGGCTTGGTCCTTCAACAAAGCTCAACGGGTTACCCATACAACTTTGAATTTATTCTGAAATCTGGACCTACAAATCAACATACGAAAATCAACATTAGCCCCGGTACAGAGACTAGAATTCACAGGAGTCTATTTCAGCTCTGTCTGAGTGAGCGCTCCTTCCACAACACAGATCCTCAGTCTCTCAATGCTTAGTTAGACCATGCAAACCAGTCCTCAGATATCGGCCAGACACTGCCTTCAGCTTCTGGGCACATGGCTGCCGGCACATTTGTGATAGCTCATGCCAGACTTTGCATGAAATGCTTCCAGTCATGATTCAGTTCAGTTTACAGACTGAACAAAGACAGCCTAGACAAACCACTATTGCTACCCACCAAGATCAAACAATCCTTGAATTGGTGGAAGGACCCAGCAAATGTCTGCACAGCGATCCTGTTTGCACAGCCTCCCCCATTACTACTCCTCACCATAAATGCCTCCCTCATAGGTTGGAGCGCACGTCTCAACAACCTCACAGTATAGGGCAAATGGTTGCTACTGAGGTTTGTATTCACATCAACCTTCTCGAGCTCAGAGTGGTCAGGAACACATGCATTCACTTCCTCCCTCCAATCAGAGGCGCCCACACAAAGGTCATGATGGACAACAAAGCCTGTATGTACTACATAAATGGTCAAGGGGATGTCAGATCATCCTCCCTCTGTGTGGAAGCAATAAACTTGTGGAATACTGGTGCATCTCTCATAGTGTTACAGTGTCAGCAACCTACATGCAGGGAGTGCACAACACGACAGTGGACGCACTCAGCAGCAAAATTTCCCACACGACCACGAATGGGAGATACACTTGGTGATGCTCCATGACGTATTCCAAAGATGTGGGATGCCGATAATAGACCTGTTTGCCACTTACCAGAACAAGAAATCGCCACAATACTACTACAGAGCAGGCATCGGACAGCACTCCTTGGGGGATGCCCTCTCCTCCACCATGGGACAAAGGCCTTCTTTACACCTTTCCTCCATTTCCTCTTTTATTGAAAGTCCTGTTGAAAATAAAGAAAATAAGTGTCATTCTGATTGCTCCCACTGGCCGAGGCAAACGGTTTCCTTACCTGTCACAACTCTCACTGTGTCCGCTGACAACTCTTCCACTCCTTACCTCCTCTTGCAGAACAAAGGGGACACACTCCATCCCAACCTACGGATGATATTACAGCTCAAAGTTTGACTCCTTCATGGTCCCGAGACATCCTGTTCTGTGGAGGTACAAGAAATGTTCCCACACAGCAAGAAAGTGGCTACCCATCATACTTATCTACAAAAGTGGACCAGATTTCAGTTGATGTGCCATTCCAGAAGAACTATCCCAAATACAGCCACTCTGCCATAGTCCTAAACTATTTACTGACTCTTAAGAAATCCGGATTCTTTATTAGTTCGCTAAAGGTACACTTAGTGGCAATAGCGACTTTCCACCAACAAATATAAAGTTACTCCGTTTTCTCACACCTAACTAGGAAGAGATTCCTTACAGGCATAGCAAACCTCTTTTCCCCAATTCAGACATCCTACCTCACAATGGGACCAGAATTTAGTATTAAAAGGCTGACTAGATCGTCCTTTGGACCCATGGCCACTTGTTCACTAATGCACCTTTCAATGAAGATAGCAGCTCTGATGGTGCATCTCTCCCCCCCCCACACACAACCACCACTTCATGGTGTTCTTTCCTGACAAAATCTCACTCAGACCACACCCAAAGTTCATCCACAAAATGACTTCCACCTTTCACAGGAATCAGTTCATTCACCTCCTGACCTTTTACCCCCAACCTCACCAGGATAAAAGGGAAACCATTTTACACACACTTTGATATAAGGAGAGCCTTGGCTTTCTATTTGGACAGGACAAAGCCGTTTAGGAAATATCCTAGATTTTTCTCTCCATTGTGGATAGGTCTAAAAGCACAGTGATTTCAGCTCAGAGACTTTCTAAATTGGTCTCACACTGCATCAAGCTCTGTTTATCAGATTTGCAGTTTTAGCACCTTCGTCTACAATCTACACACTGTACAAGATCAGTTTCCTCATCGGTCACCCTCTTCAAGGTCTCCCCATACCTGAAATCTGCAGAGCAGCTACTTGGACATCTTCACTTACCTTTACAGAACACTATGCAATCCTGTGGGACTCTGCTGCAGATGATAGATTCTGCTGTGCAGTAGTAGTATCCATGACAGACTCAACTCTGAAGCCCCAGCTTCCCACTGGGGATACTGCTTGGGAGTCACCTACCATGGAGCACCCATAGGCACTCTACTTGAAGACGATGAAGTTAGCTTGTGCAGTAACAATGGTTCTTCGAGATGTGTGCTCTTATGGGTGCCCCATGACCCACTCTCCTCTCCTCGCCTTCAGAGTTCTCATCTTAGAATCTGTGGTAGAGAAGGAACTGAGGAGGGTTCACCTGGCAACACTGGTTAACCTCGTGGCAAAGCACAAGTAGGGGGACAGGGCATGTACAGGCCGAACGGACAGTACTACCAAAATTCTTTGATCAGCAGCACAGGGACACAAGTGCACCTACAGTGTGATGCGTGTCTCTATGGGTGCTCCAAAGAACCAGTATTGCTACGTAAGGTGAGTAACTTTGTCTTTTGCCTTTCACCCCTAAACATTTTAAGGCTGACAGTTTGAGATTGAAAAGCAGGGCAGTTGACTACAGTATGCCATGGTCAAGTGTTTAGTTTTTTACAGATCTGAAATAATTTCAAAGTCCAGTTTTATGGCCAAAATACATACTTAGAGAAATGCAAACTAGTGCTGTTATAACATGCTGTGCATTGCTTAGCAATTCTAGAATACCGTATGGCAAAGTGATCCTTAACAGCATCAATAAAATGGGTTACTCATTTTCCTCCTTCACTGCTTCTGCTGTAGAGGTGTAGGCTGGATTTCATTCCCCAGCTCTTAAGTAGCACCAGCTTTTAGCTTGTACATTCTCAAAGATCTGTCTTCAAATAACTGAATCTACTGAGGGAGGTTGAGGGGTGGAGAAGCAGATGCTTCTCAGCTGCCATCAAAGCGCCTAACTGGTATCCTATTAGGTTTGTACTGTGCAAAATGTGACCAAATTAAAGCCCCACATTTGTGTGCTGCTTTTCATCAGATGGAAGCTTGTTTAAAAATGAAGAATTCCAGAGATCTCATGACCTGAAATAAGAGAGAAACAAGTAAATTGATTTATATTTAGTGATCACCATTTAAGAAGTCAGCATTTTACATGGCTACTGTGCAGTACTCTCTGAGATAACAGGTTTTCCCCTGTGCTTAGACCTGAGATCGGCAACCTTTGGCACATGGCCCACTAGAGTAAGCCCCCTGGCGGGCTTGGCTGGTTTGTTTACCTGCTAAGTCCGCAGGTTCGGCCTATTGCAGCTCTCACTAGCACAGTTTGCCGCTCCAGGCCAATGGGGTGGTAGGAATCGGCGGCCAGCACATTCCCCCTGCCGATGGAAGCTGCAATCAGCTGAACCTGGGAATGCAGCAGGTAAAGAAACCGGCCCGGCCCGCCAGGGGCTTATCCTGGTGGGCCATGTGCCACAGGTTGCCGATCCCTGGCTTAGACTAAAAAGTAAGTATGTGGTACAGTGTTTCATGAAAGCTGTTTTTTTCTGCATTGCAACTTCAGTGTATTATGTGAATAATAATGCTGAGTAGATGGATGATTGTGGGTGGTTAATATACAGTATGTGTGTCAGGGGGATAATGACTAATTAGTGGTGCAGTTAGAGATAATTTTTTTTAAAATGTACTTAACAAGACATAGGCCTATCACCATCCTAATCGCTATGGTCATAGTACTGTATCCCTTTCCCTCACTTCCTTTATTTTGTGTTTTGTCTTTTTTAAATTGTGAGCTTACAGCTGGAGCTCTCTCTCTCTCTCTCTCTCTCTCTCTCTCTCTTTGCCTGGTGCCTTGCATACTTTGGGCACTACTGTAATATAAGCTAATGAGTGTATGTAAGCACCATGTACACCATGTACACACATGCATCCGACGAAGTGGGTATTCATCCACGAAAGCTAATGCTCCAATATGTCTGTTAGTCTATAAGGTGCCACAGGACTCTTAGTCTGGATCTGTAAAAGCAGCAAACACGGCTACCCCTCTGATACATGCACACACAGTTGTTATGAGTGGGGATTAGAGCCATGGACTACTTTGACATCTAAAGACCTTCAGACCACTGCTTCCATGTATCTTTGGGAACTTGTTCATGTCTTCGTTCCTTTCATCTTTTTTTTCCTTATTTCATCTTAATTTATTCCCATGGATTATTCGTTACTATGGTCTTTTTCTCTGGGAACTCCCTTCTTTATCCAATGTCTTAAGTCTAAAATGAACCAAGTTTATTTGTTAGCCTTATGTGGTGCCTTGTGTTAGGTTTGCTGCTTGTTCAGCATGTTGATATCAAAGAAATGGAGCTTTATGGTGTGTTATGCAGGAGATCAGACTAGATTTTATAATGATCCCTTTGGGCCTTACAATCTATGAAAACTGCCTATCTCAGAGGACATGCAGAATTTATTTAGGTGGCTATGATCATGCTGTTTTTACTTTGCCTGTAATGGACTTGTGTTTATTAAAATTTGTCGGACACATGACTTCCTATTAGTGGAACATTAAATCGCTACGATGTACTTCTTTGAATGGAGAGGTTAAAGAAAAGTCATAATGTTCTTAAGAGGCAGGAGGCCAATTGGAATTTTTAGATATTGTCCAAAAAAAATCAGGTTTTCTGATAACTACCCTCTAACTGGGATTTTCTGAACTATTTTTAAACTTCTATAATAATTTTCTTAAGCATCTGATCCCCTGGTGATGCTGATGGTCTTTTGGGCCAGCCCACAAACACCACCACCAAATATGCTCGAACCTTCCTTTCCTTCTTCTGCATATGCTTTCTGTGATAGACCCAGGCCAGTTGGGAACAGCAGAGTAGTAGAAGGGAGATATACTGGCCACTGGATAAGCAGTTTTCTGTTCCCTGAGTGACCAGAGCAAGGGCTGCTCCAGGCTAATGAGAACACCTGACTCCAATTAACCTGCTAAGAATCAGGTGAGGCTATTAAGCACCTGACTGTAATTAAGGCCGCTCTAATGCTATAAAAGGGCTTACTCTAGTCAGGCCAAAAGGAGCCAGAGGAGAGGAAGTGCATGCAAGGAACTGGGAGGAAGAGGCATGCAAGAAGCTGAGAATAAGTAGGCATATTGCTGGAAGTACAAGTATCGTCAGGAGGAAGGTCCAGTGGTGAAGATAAAGAAGGTGTTGGGAGGAGGCCATGGGGAAGTAGCCCAGGGAGTTGTAGCTATCACACAGCTGCTCTGGGAGGCACTCTAGACAGCTGCAGTCCACAGGGCCCTGGGCTGGAACCCGGAGTAGAGTGTGGGCCTGGGTTCCCCCCAAACCTCCCAACTCCTGATCAAACACAGAAGGAATTGACCTGGACTGTGGCTTCTACCAGAGGGGACTGTGTCTCTGGACTGTTTTCCTGACCCACAGGGTGAATCTGAGGCAAGCAAATCCGCCAGTAAGCGCAGAACCCACCAAGATAGAGAAGGAACTTTGTCACACTTCCTTTGCCTCTTCAGTTTGTGCTTTTGTCCTGGGTAAGATTATGCACACGAGCTGTTTTCAAACATCACTCGTGCTGTTATGCTAGTGCTTAAGATGAGATGTGCAGCTAACAATCAACAAAATTATGAAATCAGCTATACAAAGTGTACTGTTAATGCATCAAGTAAAAACTGAAAAAATGCAGAGGGAAACTTCCCTCAACTTCCAATTAGTCATCTTACAGGTCACTTGTAACAGTAGATACAAAACTTTCTGATGGAAATGTTTTTATTTCTCACATTGACAATGTCCCTTTGGCTAAAGCATAGTTTGATCAGAAAGTGACCCTTAGTTACATGTTAAATGAATGAATTCATTGCTGAGCACTTCTATTTTTTTCTTTTTTCAAAGAAGGTGCAAAAACCTTTCATGTTTGGAGATGTTGCAATCAACTTCAAGTAAACCTTAAATATTTCCATTTCCAGGTCTGTTTTCTGATAGGTATATATAATTTCTGTTGTAGATGGGAGTCATTTTTAAGGGGAGATGGTGTAAGGAGCCACATCAAAGTGGAAGATACTTGCTAATAGTGAACCTATCTGTTTCTATCAAAACCACAATCAGGAGTATTTTTGTCTTGTGAGTCATCCACAAATCTTTCTATCTCAAAAGTATTGTTAAAAGTCTGTTCCTACGTTCAAAAATGTGCTGCCTTCATAGCAATGGGGTGTTAAAATAATTCTAAGACTTCAGGTGCAATTATGTATTCTACTCTTAAATATCCTGTGACTGGGGTCTTACTGGGAGCCAGTTGTGGTCACTCAGAAAGGGATGAACTGCAAAGAATGGGGCAGACAATCCCCATAAAGCTGGTGGATATTCTAATACTTGCTCACCAAGCCAGTATAAAACAGCTTCTTTATTACATTACTGGTTACTCAGAAGTTGAAACAACACAGTTCCCTTAAAGTGATCCAGCCTCAGGCCTCCATCCAGGTACCCACGTTAAATCTGATGAAAATTTCTCTAAATCTTATTTCCTCGTATAAAAGAAAAGGTTCTTCCAATCCCAAAGGATCGGACACATTACCTCCTAGGTTAATGAATGTTTCAGATCTTACCCAAATATGTGTTACAACCAGTTCTTATTAACTAAACTAAACATTTTTAAAAAACGAAAGAGAGTATGGTTAAAAGGTCAGTATACATACAGACGTGAGTTCAATCCATTGAGGTTCAGATTCATAGCAGAGATGGTGAGCTTTGTAGTTGCAAAGAGTTCCTTTGGAATTCAGTTCATAGGTCCTAGTCCAGTGTCCAAATATCATATTCAGGGCATACCAGCATAACTGGGACCTCAGTCTTGGGACTCAAACTTCCGCTGATGAAGTTTAAGCAGATCTGAGGTGACAAAATCAGGACTCAAGCATCTTTTATACAATTTCATGTCCTCTTTGACAAGTTGGGATTTCCTCGGGGAACAGATGGTAATTAGGATTACTTTGGAGGAGGTCCATCACCCTTACTTAGCAGTATGAATTAACATAAGGCCATTTGCTTTTTCCTCCACCATTCACAGTACATTTCAAAGAGAGATAAATACCGAGATATTCCGTGTTTACAGTTCATGTAAGTGATATCAGAATACAGCATAGACAGCAACTGTTGATGACATTATCGACCCTACTCATACGTATGAAATTTTAAAAAGCACAAATAGTATCTCCCAACATGTCTTTTGAGGGTTATTTATTTTGCAGGATGTTTAGCCCTTTCTAGCCATGCGTCACGGATCCCAAAGATTATTGGAATATTTGGAGCATGCAGTTAAGCAATAGATTTGTTTTGAATGAATTTTCCCACTGTAGCTTGCATATAAAATGTATTGATCCCACAGTAACATCAGTTATAACTACAACCATCACTACAACTCTAAAATGGTGGATCTGCAAATGACTGTCCATATGGATTCCACTCTTGGTGCACATGCTCACAGGATCAGATTTTTTTGGCCATCAGTGTCCATTTCGGCACTGGCATTTCGGGCACCAGCAATTCCTGTCTTTGTGACTCCCTGCAGCAAGTCCAGCCAAGCCTGGCTCCCACAGATGACTTTTTCTGTCCTTGTTCTGCATCTTCAGGGAACAGTGCTTCCGTTAAGTATTCGCAGTGACACCCTTTCCAAAACAAGGTGCCAGTGTATTAGTCACCATTGGTTAGCATAAAGAAGCAAAAGTTAAAACAGAGTTCAAACTGGTCAACACCAGAGCTTCACCCAGCTAAGCTGCTGTATAAGTCATCTTTTTGCCCTCTCTTCCTCCCCGCTTCCTCCCTTTTTTTATCCGAGGTCGGAGCCCTGTGTCTGCAAGAGCTCAGCTCTTAAGACAGCCATGTGTCACCTTTTCCCTTTGTTTTCCAGCTCAGGGCCTTTTTGCTGCTTCCTTCCACGGAGGTGGGGGAAATTTCCTTCCTCTTGACTGTTGGTCGCTAGATCTGAATGTCCTAGCCATTGGGGTTTCCGTTGTCTATTCTGGATCCTCCATTCACACGTTTAGGCTTTATTCAGTTTGTTGATGGCTGTGATCTCCAATCAGGCTGCTGTGCGAGTCAAATATCAGCATCCCTTCTCTTTACACTCTGTGCATAACAATGCAAAGCCCAGAGGGAAATTGAAGCATGCATAGGAATCATAAAAATATTATTAAAATTCCCACATTCATTGCACGGGCATTCAGAACTACCTAACAGATCACCATAGCTGACAGTTCTCAGACAACCACAAGTTGTGATTTGGAGACTCAGTGTTAAAACACTTTCACAAGTGGAGATACCCATCAACCAGAACAAGAAATGCAAACTGTTTTGGTCCAGAGGAAATTCCAGTCCAGCCTCCCTGTTGAATGCCTTTCTCATCATGGGCACTGGGATTTAGGGTTTGTCTGTACTGGCAAGTGAAAGAGACAACTTTTGTCATTCAGAGGTGTTAAAAAAACACACACACCCCAAAAGAGAAAAGTTCTGCCAATGACAAGTGCCCGTGTGAACAGCACTTTGTCGTCAGGAGCCCTGTCCTGCCAACAAGGGCTAACGCCACTCATTGGGAGTGGAAGTTTTTTGTCAGCAGGAGAGCTCTCTCCAGCTGACAAACAGCGGCTACACTGTGCACCTTTTCACGGCACAGCTGTAGCGGCACAGCCAGTCTCCAAAAGCTGCGTAGTGTAGACCTAGCCTTAGATATGCTTTCCCCCGACCCTCAGACTCCCATGACACTGAGTGTCCTGAAAGATCTGAGACGAGAGGCATGGCTGATCATCACGATCGCCTTGTCTGGTGTAAGCCAATTCTGGGATTCAGAACTGAACTTCTCAGTGCAACAACCAGTCACCTTACTTGTCCTGCCTGACATAATCTGATAGAACAGTGAGCAGCCTACACCTGGGCCCAGCTTTATTATATCTGACAGCCTGAATGCTGGCTGGATGATGTCCTCCAAAAAAACCAATTGAGCTGAAGTTCAGAACGTTCTGCTCCAAAGCAGGAAAGCCTCAACTGCACTGATTTATAAGAGCTAAATGGAAGAGGTTTTCTATTTGGACATCTCAGCCCAAGAGATCTCCCTTGATAACACATATTTCAGCAATATGGGATTACCTGCTAGCCCTGAAACAATCTGGGCTGTCTGTCAGCTCCATAAGAGTCCCTCTAGCAGCAGTTTCTGCCCATCACCCTTCTATTCAGCGCTACATTTTTTTCTCACCCTACAGTGGATAGATTCCTTAAGGGCCTTATCCATGCTTTCCCCCAGTTCAAGAGCTGCCTCCCTCTGCAGACATCAATATTGTATTAATAGGGTTGATGGGTCCTCCCCTTAAAGTGGTGCTTCTCAACCGGGGGGCCACAAGCAGGTTTCAGGGGGTCTGCCAAGTAGGGCCAGCTTTAGACTTGCTGGGGCCCAGGGCAGAAAGCCAAAGCCCCACCTCATGGAGCTGAAGCCTGAGGGCTGCCACCCGGGGCCGAAGTCAAAGCCTAAGCAACTTAGCTTCATGGGATCCCTTGTGGCATGGGGCCCCAGGCAATTTCCCTGCTTTCCTGCCCCTAATGAGGGCCCTGGCTTTTATAGTCAGAAAAACAGTTGCTGTGGCACAGGTCAGCCGTGGAGTTTTTATAGCATGTTGGAGGAGCAGGGGGAGTTCAGAAAGAAAAAGGTTGCTTCTTTGAGAGCTGTCCTTGTGGGTGCTCCATTCCGGGTGTTGGTGCATCCCTGTGCCTTTGCTCTGAGAATTTTATAGCAGTGCTCGTATGAATTACACATGCATGGTGCCTGCCTCGCATGCCGTTGGCAGCTGAAGCATCGCGTGTGTGACCCGGACTCCTCAGTTCCTTCTCAACCATCCCCACCCTGAGACAGAGCTCCACAGTCCCTTCAAACCTGTAGTTTTATTCAGTTAAGTTACATAGTTAGTTTTGGTAGTTTTTCTAGTAGTTAGGTTTCATTTATTAGCTTAGTTCCTGTTTTAAAAAAAAAATCTTATTTACTCTGTAGTTTAGTTCAGTGATAATGCCGGGTTCACAAAGCTTTAAGTGGTGCACTATGTGCAGAGAGGTGATGGCGGTGTCCGACGGACACACTCAGGGTGTCCACTGTCTGGGTGAATCCCATGTTCCCCAGAAGTGTGCCCATTGCAGCAGATTGAAAACTAGGGCATGAAGGGACAGAGACCTGAGGCTTAAGCTCATCTTAATGGCAAAGTCCTTGAGACCAGCCTCTGATCTAGGACAAGAACCCCCTTCCTGGTACGGGTCACCAGTTCCCTCACCACCGAGGTCCCCAAAATCCGAAGGACCAGCAAAGAAACGGTCATCCTCCTCATCCCAAAGAGAGGAGAAAAGCAAAAAATAGTCTCCGATGACATCACAGTCATTGGTGCCAATGACACCGTGACTCACACCTATGATACTCCAGGCACCTCCAGCACCCACCACTCCTGTGCCGAGGCTAATGGCTCTAAGTTGCTTGCCTCCACTGCGGCACCTTTGGCACCTTCTAAGGAGATGGCACTGACAACCACTCCTGCCCCGGCGCTGCAGTCTAATGCGACCGCCATCATGGTGCTGATGCTGGCAACACCAGCACCTACAAAGCTCACTGAACTGCCGGCATAATCGCCACCACGCCCTGTGGCACCCAGACTATCAGGACCATGCTACTTCCTACACCATAGGTATTTGTTGATCTGCTCAACTCCGTAGTCTCCTCTCTTCAGCACCAATGTATCACCAAGGCCATCAATACTGCACTTACATCTGTCTCTCATACCATCACAGCTCTGCAGTGATGAAGAGGACACAGTGGAAGGACAATTCTCCCCTCAACACTCTTCCTCGTTCAGGACCCCAGTTGCTACTGGACCATCGAGATCACAGTCCTCATACGGGCACAACATGCCTCCTTGGTATGGCCACCCCTGGTTGGGGCCGCCAGTGCCTTACCTGGGTCACTGGCCATATTGGAGTCTATGGGAGTCATATAGATGACACCACAGCAGACATCCTAGCCCACTCAGGGATGTAGTCAGATCTCTGCCCCCCACTCTTGCAGATGGTAGCAGGGAACACATGGGAGGAGCCAATGGCAGAGCAGGACGAGGATGCTGCTCCTGACACGTTGCCACCCGATAATAAATCTTGCTCCTCGCCAGACGAGGCAGTCATGCTCCCACCACCAACCATGGTGGATGACTTCTCTCAATTTCAAGATCTGTTCGAAAGAGTGGCTAAAATTAGAGTGGCTTAAAATTGCCCTTGAGGTAGTGTCAGAAACTCAACGTGAGTTGACAGACATTCTACAGCCTCCTTCTTCTTCCAAGATAGCCACATTGATCAGTAGTGCTATCATGGAACCCACGAAAACAATGTGGCAAACACTGACCACTACTCCACCAACTTGTATTTGCGGTTCACCCTTTTACTACATCCCCTCCAAAAGATCTGAATTCCTGTTAACACACCCAGCTCCCAACTCGCTGGTAGAGGATGCGGCCAATCAAAAGGGCAAAGAGCAGCATTTTCGCTCCTTCCCCTCTGATAAGGAAAGCAAAGAGGCTAGACTTCTTTGGCTGCAAAGTGTATATATATCTTCCGCACTTCAATTCAATGTCAAATTATGCAGCATTATTAGCCAAATATGACCACAAGAATTATGGGAAATGTATGGACATTATTAATGATATTTTTGAAGACAAGAGACAACAATTTAAATCCCTGGTCTCTGAAGGACAAAACATTGCACGTACGGTTCTACAGGCCTCTTTGGATGTGGCTGACACTGCAGACAGATCCACTGCCACGGCTATGGTCATGCGACTGGCCTCGTGGTTCAATTAATCAGCATTTCCATGGGAGTTCCAGAACACAGTTGAGGACCTCCTTTTCGATGGAGAGAAATCGTTTGTAGCCAAAACCAATGATGTGCTGCACACAGTGAAGCCTAGACTGATGAACACCAGCTTCTCAGGGAGCTTCCTGTTTCCTGCTGCTTCCCTGAACCCACTTGAGGAGAACAAGCTGTCAACTGAAGTAGTAGGAGCCGGTTAGGCCCTTAAGATGCTGATATCTTCCCTGACTCAGGCCCTGTTACCAGCCTGCTTATTTGTCGTCTTCAGGTGAGTGTTGAGAGCCGCTACAGCTGACAGGACAGTAATCATGAGTGAAAGACGAAAATGCTCCTCTGGGACAGCATTCAGAAAAAGAAAGAAAGCAAAGGAAGCTTTTCTATCTAAGAAGGAAGGAGCTCTCCTATAATACATAGACACAAATGTTCATGATGAGCCTTCTAGACCCAGTGCGGGTGTAAGTGGTGAGGAGATGCCTGATCTTCCAGTTAGTCAGAGTGCAGGTGACCTGGCACTACTGCAGCATCCATATCTCACACAAGAATCCACATCGACAGCACAGCTAAAAGAATCAGTTAGTGTAAGTAACTGCCTTTTCCCCCCAGAAAACTTCTAGAACAAGTTCATAAACTGGTACAAGAATGATATATTTTAAGTACAACTTCCACTAGCCAGTTACCTGCCTCCTCCTCAATTCTCTCTACTGTTTCTGGTAAAAGTGCTCTGCTTTCTTGACATCATGCGTTTATGGGCATGACAGATTCTGAAGCACATATTAAACACAAGGTGTTTCATGGTACATTATTGCAAAGAAAACATGCAACAATAAAAAAGATACTTGTTTTCACCCTAAATTTACTTCACGGCATGTTACTACACAGAGAAAAAGAATAGCCTGCTGAGACTTCAGAGTTTGTCCTATAGCAAATCAGAGTCTTATGAAGATGCTACAGCTCAATTACGACCTTCAGTAATTAACTTGTCTGAGGTTTAATACAGATCCCTAAAAGTGTCCTTGGCTAGATGTTTTCTGTAGAAGAGGCGGAATTACTTTGATCAAGGCAAGATGTTTCACATCAAAAATTAAGAAATATACTTTGTATAACAAAATACAGAGAAGGTGAAACGTGTAAATAAAATTGATATTTTATAGCTAAATTAATTGTAATATGCGTCCACCTCTCAGATGCATTCACAGGATAACAGTGCTTATGCTTTTTGTCATTCAATGAATCACCCAGTTTTTTAAAAAAAACAAATATATATTGTAGATTTCTTTATCTTTGTACCTAAGTGACATGTGGGATTGTGACAGTTTGTTTGGCTTCCCTGGAGTCTTGTTGATTAATTTTCCTTGGGGTACTGTGCACACATGTGCATTCTCTTCTCCCAGAGATGTTGCATAAATTGGTGCCATGCTGCTAGGAAAGATCACAGAAAGCTCATTTTGAATGAGTTCTCATGTGTAAAGTAGAACAGGTAGCCTGTGTGTGTGTTGGCTCCAGATTAGTTCTAAAAGGAAATCTCATTCACTATATTCATAGGTTTGTGTTCTCTAAACATCATTTTGCAAGCCCACAATTGCACTTGGCACAGCTGTACCAAGCAAACTAGACGCGCAGCCAGCTAATTTGAGCTGTTCAGGTTAAATAATGCAGATATTCTTAATTTTCCAGCTTTAAAAAAGCCCGTCACTGAGGGCTAGATTGCAATACCTTCACTCACTTTGAGTAGCACTTGTTGTGGAAAATCAACCACACGGTTGATTTTGGATCAGACAGCCGGAGGCACCTTTATTGTTATAACAAGATTACAAGTATGCATACAGGGAGAGACAGCGTAACCCCATGCAAGAGGTAGGCTGCTCTGCTCTTTATAATTTTCATCAAGCTTATAAAGGTTAAAACCGCAAAACGTCACACATAAGCATGCCCATATTTGGGTTAATATTGCTAACACTGCAAATTAAGATTAATATTTTACCGTAACTGGCATAAAATATTGCAAATCAACAAGCTATTTCAATATGTTTCATGTGTTCTGGCAGTGATTGTGCTGGTCATTCTGTGTCCCCTCCTTGCGGTTATCTTAAGTAAGCAATATTTGTCACACTGTACTTGCCTAAAGCTAAGCTGGCCCCCAAGGGACCTTCTTTCCTCCCAGTTCCTCTTTTGTCAGTATGTCATACCCCATTTCTTCATACCTTAATGCTTAGTATGCTGATAAACAATTTTTTTTAAGTATCATTGTTTTAGTTAACCCTGAGGCCTACATATAGGGGCCTGTAAAAATAATTACAAAGCTCCTCTAACTGTAACACAATGGCAAAACTTATCTAACGAGACAGGGGCGGGGGTGGGTCATGTTCCTTATCACGCTTCACTCCCTTGTTGTTTCCCTGGCCTCAATGGGACTGTGTGTAAAGTACTGGTTGGAACAGGTTTATCAGAATCTGGTCTTGAATGTCTGCATGATAATGTGGGCAAATCCAGGGCTAGTATGAGAAAAATGGCACACTGTGGGAACACAGGCACATCTGTATTTCCATGTTCTCCATTCTGTGTTGTCTTTCTGCTCCATTGTGTTCAGGCGGGCAGCGTGCAGACGGAGTTTTTAACATACATATATCTTATTCTGCTAATCTTTTTCATACATTGCCTGTTTAAAACTGAGTTGGGACTTCTCCTTCCCGCCCAGAATTCTCACTTGGTCACGTGTAGTCCAAGGGCTTGTCTTCACTCTCATTCTAGCACATGTTAACAATAGAGTGTTGCCCCTAATCTAATTAGTATTCCCCCACACACACACAAGCTCAGAAAAAGTGGTACTTTAAATTCAAGCTAGCTGGCCCAAGGGGAATGGGAGGATTTGAAGATCAAGTTCGTTCACTCAAGCTAGTAAGGCAATGGGGATGCAGCAACTGGAGTTACAACTTATCAACTGCTAATCCAATCACTCTGTGTTCAAGAGTGTTTTGAAGTGTTGACACACTGATTCTGTTCACTGTTGAAAGGCTTTGTTTTTTACTTCCAGGTAGCTAATGTGCTTTGAGAGAGCCTGAAGTAAAGACACAGTGAGACAAGGCATTTTAGTTTTACCAAAGTAAATTATGGGCTTGCCTACCCAGTCGGGTAATGTGCACTGTGGGAATGTATCTAAAGCACACTCATGTATTTTGCATTAATTGGTCTGTGTAGACCCTGCTGGTGCACTTTAAGTGCTAGGGAACCTTTGCTGTGCATCAGCAGGGTCTACACAGACCAGTTAGCGTGCTTTAGAAATCACACCCCCATAGGCACTGTATAGGCAAGCTCAAGCTCTATGTGAGGTCAGCCTCAGGTAGGTATACTGCTGATCTCACCAAATTTACCTCATGGTAAAACTGAAGTGCCTGGTTTACCTCAGAGTAGCTTACATGTTTTTAATTACCGCAAGGTAAAAAAAATACCCTTTTTTTAGCAGTGAAGACAAGGCCTCCCTCGAGTTAGGCTAGCTTGAGTGGAGTAACTTGAGCTAATTTTTGTAGCGAAGGCAAGCCGCAGGTGAAAATTGATTGCATTCATATGTACATAATTAATCAACTTGTTCATACAATACTGCAGTAGACTCTTGTGTTACTATTAATCAGGTCAGGAAGTAGCTTCTTTGTCGTCTTGCTGAGTAGTGTGCTGCTGTTCAGACTTAAAGTAAAATCCTCTTACGAGTAAGAAAATACAAGCAGCAGGTCTAATATGTTATCTTAAGTACCAGAGGTAACTAAAAACCAAAGTCATTAGAACTCTATTTTAAGCCCCTTAAATAGTAGGGTGGACCCGATTTTATGGGGACAGTCCCAATATTTGGGGCTTTGTCTTACATAGGTGCCTATTATCCCCCACCCCGATCCCGATTTTTCACACTTGCTGTCTGGCCACCAGAGAGTGTCTCTTGAGAGTGTCTCTTACATTATTTTGGTTTTAGTCAGCCCATAAAAATGTTACGTTCTCTGTATCAAGCTCTTGGGTCCTGTCTTGATGGGCAAAAAGAGGGTGTGGTTTCGATCATATTAAATTAACTTAATTGAACTAAAACGATTGACAAATACCTCTTTTGCCCATAAAGACATTGCTATGGTCAGGAAACTGAAAGTGTTTTTGCTATTAAGGTCAGGGAGTGCTCTTACTAATATATTGGAGGACTCTGGCTCAGGTCTACTGCAGCTTCTGCCATCTCTCTGGCAACTTCTAGAAGTGTATAGGTTCTATGCCGTAAACTTCCGGCATTGGGAGGAAGTGAGGTGTGCATATGTTTTTCCCAGTCTAATCCTTTTGGCCTTATAACATCATTACAACCGCACAGATAAAGAATGCAGTTGGATGCTACCACCCAATTGCTCTGTCCTCTGCATCCAGAAGGAGGAATTGAAGAAGGCTTTACAAATCTGGTTTCAGAGGGTAGAGGGGAAAAGCTTCTGAGCAACAAGAGCCTCCAGCAGAACCAAGATAGAGGACTGTTCATGCCCACTTTATTAGCGACAGGGAGAAGCAAATCTGCGTCTGTTGCATAAAACACTGTTTGGTTTTTATGGTTAATTCTCCATACTGAGAGCTGTTCATTGGGTTTTTGTGTAAATCCAGGTCTGACTGCTAGGGCTCTCCTTTATATCTACTGGGGCACAAATTCAAGATGATTAAAAATAAAAACCTAGTGATATTAAAGGCTATGACAGTTTCTGTAATTCTGTAAATTCAGCTCTACAGACAGCCTCAAATTCACCAGATCCTGCTCACTTAAAATGCTGGTAAATTAATTCTCCATGGGACATGCAGTATAGGTACAGGAGGTCCTGATCACCAGTGAATCTTTTTTAAAAAGAGAGATGAAGAGTGGAGAACAGTAAATGTATTTGAAGGGAGTGGGAGAGAAGAACCTCTAGCAAAGATAACTGGAGTATTTTTAAGACGCCTGTCTAGACATAGCATCTATTTTAATGAAATGCAGAACAGAATAGCACATGTATACTTTATTATTAGCAAACAGGACTTGTCATCTTTGAGCCCTGATGTAATGTTTTTTGAATGTGGAAGCTATGATCCTGCTGCTATATTAGATCTATGTTGTACAGAGTGATACAGAAAAGTGACAGCATATATGGTGGTGTTGACACCAAGATCACAGAATGTTAATACATAAATGACTTCCTTTGGCAAATCTGATTTCTGGATAAAACAAAGTTGACTGACACATCTATTCTCCTTGTAATTTCTCATGTAGCGAAAGTCTAATGTGCTAAAATTTTGTGGTGGGCATGAGGAGGAAGAGAAATCGACTTCAGAAAATTGCCGATGGAAAATTCATTTTTGCTCCTGACTAGGTTACTAGTTAGACTCTGGTTTAGGTTAGTAATGATTGAAAGCCATTGCCTTCTGACATTGGTCATTAGTCCAAAGTAAATTGTTGGTAGTCTCAGTTTAGTGAGAAGACGTTTATCCACATTACAAACCCACCACTACATGCTGAGCTGATTTGCACACTTGTTGGGACTTCCAGCAAGGGGGCTAAAGCTTGAATGGGCTGTGGACTCTGAACTATCCTTTCTCCTCCCCTCCTTCCCACCTAGTTTGTTCCTCCAGGAAATCTTTGAGGTATGTTATTGGGAAGCAGGCACTGCACTACCTGTGCTGTGATAGCTCGATGGATAGAGGACTTCCATCTTCAATGCCTTCAGCTCATTACCTTTAACCAGCACTACATTTTATGAATGGATAATTTCCGAATAACTGTAGTGGGAGGTTGCAGGCTATTGTAGAGTTTTATGTGCATGCTGGAGATATAGGTCTTTTTCTGTACTTCTCCTCTTTAACTTTAGACAAACAACCTAAAACTTTCCTGGATACCCAACCCTTTGGTAGTCTCAGAATTATTCCTAGCAAATGTTTTGTACTGAACATGCCTGGAGCTGTGGTCCCCTGCAAATTGTTCCTTACTTCATGCTCAGGCCCAAGTTTGTTCCCTCAACCAGGAACACAGTAAAGGGAGAAACAGCTCATACCATGCAGTGCTGGAGCGAGCATTCAAACTTGATGTTCTAGATCATTGGTTTTCAAACTGTGGGTCACAACCCAGTACTGGGTCACGGAATGTAAGGCACTGGGTCACAGTGGCTTTTGTCAGCATTGCCAACCGGGCCGTTAATGGTTCTGTTGACCGTGCTGCCTGGCTAAGGCAGGCTAGTCTCTACCTGTTCGGACAGTTCGCCGCACCCCAGAAGCAGCCAGCAGCAGGTCTGGCTCCTACACAGGGGAGCCACAGGGCTCCGCACACTGCTCCCACCCTGAGCACCGGCTCCACGCTCCCATTGCCCGGTTCCACAGGTGGTGGGTTTTTGGTGGGTTTTTTTTTTTTGAGACACATTTTTTGGCAGGCGTTAGTGTTCTTTTTGGCAGATGTAGTAGGTTTGTACTTAAGGCACTACTGTGGCTATCCAAAGGATGCTATGCAATTAATGATGATGCTTTGCAGTTTTGGGAGGGCAGAGCTGCTGACAGGGCAGGGAGAGAACTCACCAGCATAGTCTGTGTCCCAAAATCTTTTACAGTTTTATTTGTTACACCAATTTTAAGCACATGAGTAGGGATCCTACCAAATTCAGTCCATTCTGGTCAATTTCACAGTTTCAGATGTTTACATCTGAAATTTCGGTGTTGTAACTGTGAGGGTCTCAACTCAAAATGGGATCATCAGTGGGGGTTTGCAAAGTTGATATGGGGGGGTCCCAAGATTGCTGCCTTCACTTCTGTGCTGCCTTCAGATCTGGGCTCTGAAGGCAGCACCCTCCCAGCTTCCTGCAGTTAGAGGTTCCTGGAGGTGGGTAGGATCTCCCTTGTGCTGCTGGGAACACCCCAAACAGGGACAGATTAAGACAAGAGACCCCAGCCAATTTGCAGTCCCCCAGGAAAAATGGGTGCCCCAACCCCGGAAGAAGCCCCAAGGCAGAATCCTCTACCGGATCACTCTGAGCCCCAGCAGGAGCCACAGAAGAAACCTCAAGCCTGCACTGCCCTGGCTAGGGGCCAGGGCAGAAGCTCCAAACCTGGGCTGCTCTGAGCTCGTCTGGAGTGGGGAAAGCCCTGAGCCCACACTGCGCCCGCTAGAGAAGCAGAGGAAGTCCCCGGCCCGGGCTGCCCCGAGCCCTTGCTGCAGCCATGGAGCGGAAGCTCCCAGGAGAGGAAGCCCTGGGCTCGGCGCTCGGAGCCATAGCTGGAGCCACAGGTCGGGGAGAGGGGCAGAATCCCAGAGCCTAGGCTCCCCCAGTTGCAGCTGCCAGGAGCAAAAGCCCCCAGCCTGGCAAGAGATGCTGTGGGAGGAAGCCTTGAGCTCGGCACCTGGTGCTGTGGCAGGAGCTGGGAGCAGGAGGACCAAAGCCTGGAGCCCACTTCCTGGGCTGCTGCAGTGCAAAAGTGAGAGTGTACCACCCTCCTGTCTGTGCTCCCCCTCATGTATCTGATGATCTCATCAAGAGTGGCCGTGCAGGGGAAGGACAGCTTCTGTCCGTCTCCAGCATGGCAGGACTAGCAGCTAGTAGCCTCAAGGCTCCCAGCAGCAAGGGGAGATCAGATTTCATGGGAGAGGGCTGATTTCATGGTCCAGGGCACTTTTTCATGGCCGTGAAATTGGTAGGACCCTACACACGAGAAAAGACTGGTGTGTTGATTTCCACCCTCCACCACCATCCCTGGCAACATATGTAGTCTCTTCCCATCCCATTAAGCCGTCAACATATAAAAAGTTGCTCCTTGCTGTCTTCCCTCTGTTGCTGCATACACATCACAGGCAATGGCACACTTCCTTGGATATGCAACCTGTATATTGAGCTAGGATACACACCCACACTATGCCCATGTTCCAGTTTATCCCCTGCTCCCAAACCATACCACCTACCCTTGCCAGCTTCTCACCCCATGGAGGGATGGCATGTACCTTAATTTTATATTTCCTGGTTTTCAGGGGGTTAAGTTTAGCCACTTGCCACATTCTGAAAGGCCACGAGGCACCATTGGGCAACCTTAACTCTGTGGTGTTGAAGTGCTGTAGCATTTAATTTCATTGATTTCTTTTTTTGTATTTTTGTTTTTAAATAGTGTCTCAGCACCCAATTTACCACAGCCCAGCTCTCCCCATCCACTGCCTCTGGCTCCTTAGCAATGATTAGCGGTCACAGAATGCATGTATCGGGGGTAGCTGTGTTAGCCTGTATCCACAAAAACAATGAGGAGTCCGGTGACACCTTAAAAACTAACCAATTTATTTAGGCGTGAATGCACAGAATGCATGGGCTGCATGTTAGTCCCTTCGCTGCCTCTGCATAGTGTCCCATCTCTCTGCCTGTCCAGCATCCTGGTTCTCCCTCGCCAACAGTCCTTGCTGTGGAGAGGCAGCCATCAGCATGGGACCTGCAGGTTGAGGTGCTAGAGAGAGGATGCAGAATCCGTGCAGGGACCGGCATGTAGCCAGTAGGAATACTTTGAAGGGAGGGACAGACATTGGAGAGGCATAAGAAGGGTGGCCTAGTAGTTAGGATCTGGGACTTGGGAAAGCTGGCTTCAATTCCCTGCTCCTCAAGACACTTCCTGTGTGACCTGGGGCAAGTCTACAGTACAAAATTAGGTTGACCTAAATTGAATCGATGTACAGCCACTACAGTAGTTGAATCAGTTTTACCCGTCCACGCTGCTCTCCTTGGGTTGGTCCACACTACGCAGTTAAATTGATTTTAACAGCGTTAAATTGATTTAACGCTGTACCCGTCCACACTACCATGCACTTTAAATCGATTTAAAGGGCTCTTTAAATCAATTTCTGTACTCCTAGAAAACGAGAGGAGTAACGCTAAAATCGATATTACTATATCGATTTAGGGTTAGTGTGGACGCAAATCGACGTTATTGGCCTCATCATTTTACAGTAGCTACCCACAGTGCACCGCTCCAGAAATCGACGCTAGCCTTGGACCACGGACGCACACCACCGAATTAATGTGCCTAGTGTGGACGCGCACAATCGACTTTATAATATCTGTTTTATAAAATCGGTTTAAGCTAATTCAAATTTATCCTGTAGTGTAGATGTACCCCTTGTGTCGGCAATGCACGTCCTCACCAGGAGCGATTACACTGATTTAACTGCCAGTGTGGGGCATTGTGGGATGGCTTCTGAAAGGCAGCAACAGTCTACGTAAGCAATGCAGTGTCGACACTGCATTGACCTAACTACATCGACCTAAGTGATACATCTCTCATGGAGGTGGAGTTAAATCGGGGTAGTGGGCGACTTGTATCAGTGAGAGCTGCATTTCAGTGTAGATGCTTACAGAATTAGGTTGACATAAGCTCTGAAGTCTCTCTGTCTCAGTTTCTCATCTGTAAAAAGCTGCTCTGAGCCTCTCCCATACACACCACCCGCCTCCTTGCCTCTCCATGTCCCTGATAAGTGTGGAGGAGCTATAGGGAGGTGGGAAGGTGGTAGGGCTGTGAGGAGTATGTTACCACCTGGAGGCAGGAGAGTGGAGATTGAGTCCCTGCCCCAACACTGGGCTAAGGTATGGGGAAAGATGTACTACACATCACCCTGCAGCAGGCTCCACAAAGAGCTGTGAAGTTGCCCATTCAGCTCAGTGATCCATTCTCAGCTGAATGGCAACACTCCATGGAGCTGAATATAGCTTAAAACAATAGCTTTGAGAGGTGTGCACTGCTCCATTCAATTCAGCCTTTATTCTCATTTCCTTCCCTACCCCATGTCAGTGCTTGGGAGCCTGCCAAACACCAAGCATACCTGTTCTCAGCCCCCCACTCAAAGGGACAACAGGGCCCAGACCCTGCCCCACCCATAAGGAAAGGGGGACAGTAAGGAAAAGGGTCAGATCCCTCCCAGGGGCAGGGATCCCCAGATGCCAGTTTCCTCCCTGAGGACAGGGAGAGGGGCTCAGACTCCTCGAATTCCAGCGCATGTAGCAGGGAAGAATATGGGGCTGACTGCCAAACTGTCCTGAGCCCTCAACCCATATCTCCTTCTTGCACTCTCCCTATCCCCACAGCCCCAGCACTACTCCAGCATCCCCTCCACATGCTCCCTCAACTGCTCCAACCTGCCCATATTCCCTGGCTTTGCACCCAAAAAGTTATAAGAATCTAAAAATGTTGTGAGCATCTCCTGTTCAGAGTTCCATTGTTCAGAAGCATTATCCTGTCTTTCATCTTTCCTCTAGTTAATCAGTGCTAATGGATTAATTCTTGCACTCTGGTATAATAATCGCCCAAGTGGAAGAGTAGCAACATGTCCAGCAATCATTCTCTCATATCTGCGCAGAGCATGTGTAATTTATTATCTTTCAGAAAATAGCTAAAGCCCCTTCTAAATTAGCTGTAAAATGAGCAGGACAGACTCCCCAAAAGTAAGTAAACAAAACAAAACACGTGATAGGCACATAATAGCAACATGACAACAGATAGCCATTGATAGACCTATCCTCTATGAATTTATTTAGTTCTTTTTTGAACCCTATCATAGTCTTGGCCTTTACAACATCCTCTAGCAAAGAGTTCCACAGGTTGACTGTGCGTTGTGTGAAGAAATACTTCCTTTTGTTTGTTTTAAACCTGCTGCCTATTAATTTCATTTGATGACCCCTAGTCCTTGTGTTATGAGAATTAGTAAATAACACTTCCTCGTTTGCTTTCTCCATGCCAGTCATGATTTTATAGCCCTCTATCATATCCCCCTTTAAGTGTGTCTTTTCCGAGCTGAGAAGTCCCAATTTTATTTCTCTCTCCTCATATGGAAGCTATTTCATATCTCCATATGTGTCTATTTCGTTTCCCTGTTCTGTACATTTTCCAACTTCCAATATATCTTTTTTTGAGATGGACTGATCAGATCTGCATGCAGTATTCAAGATATGGGCATACCATTGTTTTGTATAGAGGCAATATATTTTCTGTCCTATTATCTATCCCTTTCCTAATGATTCCCAACACTGTATTAGCTTTTTTGACTGCTGCTGTATATTGAGTGGATGTTTTCAGAGAACTATCCACAATGACTCCACAATCTCTTTCCTGAGTGGTAACAGCTAATTTAGATCCCATCATTTTATATTGCTTCCCTGAAAGATCAGTGGGGGCCATGCACTAGCTGACATAAATGTCAAGTGACTGGAATCAATTGGGGGCACTCAGAGCCATAGTTTGAGCCCCTTGTGAGTGCAAAAAATTAGTTACAAGACTGGAATTTGTTTTTTTTTTTTAAAAGGTGTTTTTTTCAGGGGGCAGTATCTCAAGAATGCTTTGCTCAAATTTGGACCTCTAACACTACCCAGTGCCTCCATGAGGCACATCAAATATCAAGACAATCCTAGTAACGGTGAAGATTTTAGAGCACTTAGAAAGGTCATCCTTTAAATAGAAAAGACTTCTTATCCTTAACTGTAGCAAAGCAGCTGCTCCACAAAACATAATTCAGTATATTGTATTTTACCCAGCGGAGCATCTTCAGGCTGAATCATGTGCTTTCATTCTTCAGTGCTGAAGAAATGGGGTTCTAGTGACCTCAACACCTTAATGTTCAATGCACACTGTCCGGGTGCAGATGGATCTTGCACTTTCATGAAACTCTTAATCTCTCCTCTTTCTGTAACACCTTCCTCTGCTACCTGTACATCCTCAGGTCTCCATGCTGAGCTTATTTTTTTAGGCAGCCAGCTGGTTAAAGCCATTCTGAACTGCTCAGCAGGTGTTGCTACTGAGTGGAAATGAGCTCCTCTTAATTTACTGATGAATAGGGCCCTACCAAATTCATGGTCCGTTTTGGTCAATGTCATGGTCGTATGATTTTTAAAGTCATGATTTCGATATTTGAATCTGAAATTTTGTGGTGTTGTAATTGATGGGATCCTGACCCAAAAAGGGGTTGTGGCAGGGTCACAAGTTCTTCTTCGAGTGCTTGCTCATATCGATTCCAATTTAGGTGTGCGCGCACCACGTGCACGCTCGTCGGAAGGTTTTTACCCTAGCAACACTCGGTGGGTCGGCTGGGCGCCCCCTGGAGTGGCGCCACTATGGCGCTGGGTATATACCTCTGCCGACCCAACGGCCCTTCAGTTCCTTCTTACCGCCCGTGTCAGTCGTTGGAACAGTGGAGCGGAGCTTAGCTGATCTCCACCTCCCTAGCTACTCACAGTTCTTTTATTAATTCGTGTGTATATAGTTAAAAATTCTATAGTTTATAGTTAGTTTTATTAATTCTTTGTTATAGTTAGTGTATATAGTTGACAGGTTCAGGGATTAGCCCCTTCCCCGCACCCGGTACCGGGCCCCAAACCGTGCTCGACCTGCCACAGGCCGATGCCGACGGGAGATCCCCATGACTCTTGCCTTAAGTGCCTCGGGGAATCCCACCTCTTGGATAAGTGCGGGATCTGTAAGGCCTTTAAGCCCAGGACAAAGAAGGAGCGGGACTTTCGTCTGAAACAGCTCCTGATGGAGGCAGCTCTTACTCCTCCACCCTCGGCAGAAGCGTCTCTTCGGCACCGGATCGAGCTGGTACCGCTAAGGCCCCTCAGCACCGACCGTCGCCAGCACCATCGTCTGCTCGGCACTGTTCCCTCTCTCCGTGGGTTAAGAAGCATAAGACTCCTGTGGCTTCTGTGCCACCTGCACCACAGTTGGAGCACCCGCCTATGTCGACTGCCTGGCACCGACACCTGCCGCGGCACCAACAGCTTCGGCACTGTCGATTCTGGTCCCGCAAGGGCTGTCGAGTCCGGTGCCTGAAAGCTCCCCGGTGTGCGCCGTGGTTGAGCTCACAATTCCCTCCACGACGGAGACCTTTCTATGGCAAGGGAGCTGATCGCCCTGATGGAGTCCACGCTGCCTCAACCCCCAGCACTGCCGGTGAGGGTCATTCAATCAATAGGCAAGCCTGCCCTGCTGAGGCCACCCTCTGTCGGCGCCATCGAGAGGCACCGATCACGATCACGGTCCCACCGGCACTCTCGGTCCCATCGCTGATCACGGTCCCAACGCCGCTCGCAGTCCCGGCACTGCTCTCCATCTTAGTACCGGTCGCACTCGCGGCACCGCTCAGCGTCCCGTTTGCCGACCCGATGCTCTCAGCACCGATCCAGCTCCCGGTACCATTCCCGGCACCGCACCTTTCACAGCCACTCTCGACATCGAACCTCCAGATCCCGGTTGACCTCCCGGGATCGCTCCGGTCGCAGGTCCCGGTCTTGCTCCCAGTATGGCAACCGGTACCGCTCTCCAGTGCCACACAGGGAGAGGTCATTTAGAGATCAAGACCCTTCCCAGGGGTTTTCAGTGCCTCCCTGAAATCTCATCACACATCTGTGTCTTTTCACACGGACAGTGCTTCCTATGCACAGGACCGTGACTCAGATGTGTCTTTCAGGAGACCCAGACCCAGGAACAGGGACCCCATCAGTGGTCATTCTGGACACCTTTGGCATACCATCAAGCCCAAGGTGCACCTCCAGTGCCATTCTGCTTCGCACCATTGGAACATCGGGTGCCAGAGGCAACAGTCAGCCACCCCCTTCCCACGGGTACAGAGGAAGCTCTCATTCAGCCGGCAGTGTCTCAAGTTCCACCCGAGACTGACATTGCTCAAGAACAGGAGCCCACGCAGGACCCTCTTGTCCCTGGACTTTCCTCTTCCTCCTCTCCAGATGAAGCGGTGGCAGGGACATCCTCCTCCAATTGACCTGCGGGCACATCAGGACCTCCTGAGGCAGGTGGCCCTGAATATAAATCTTCAGGTCGAGGAGGTCCTGGAGATAGAGGACCCGGTGGTGGATATACTGTCAGCTGATACCCCCACAAGAGTGGCCTTGCTGTTTATCCGTACGATACAAGCAAACGCCGATAGCATCTGGCAGTATCCAGCATCTATTACGCCCACAGTCAGGGGAGTTGAGCGGAAGTACATGTTACCCTCTAAGGGGTATGAGCACCTGTACCTGCACCCTCCTCCCTGCTCCCTTGTCGTGCAATCAGTCAATGAAAGGGAACGCCATGGCCAGCAAGCTCCTGCTCCAAAATCAAAGGAGGCTAGACGCATGGACTTATTGGTCCGCAAGGTATACTCTACTGGGGGCCTCCAACTCAGGGTGGCAAACCAGCAAGCCGTGCTAAGCCAGTACAATTATAACACCTGGACGGCGGTTGAGAAATTCAAGGAGTTCATTCCCCAAGACTCCCGCCCAGAGTTTGCTGCCCTTTTGGAGGAAGGGAAGAAGGTGGCGAGAACTTCTCTCCAGGCCTCCCTGGACGCAACTGACTCCGCAGCCAGGACCCTAGCTTCAGGTGTCGCCATGAGGCGGATATCATGGCTTCAGGTCTCAGGCCTTCCACCTGAGCTACAAACCACCATATAGGACCTGCCCTCTGACGGTCAAGGCCTGTTCTCTGAAAAGACTGACCCCAAGCTGCAGAGCCTTAAGGACAACAGGGTGGTCATGTGCTCCCTCGGAATGCACACCTCGGTGATTCAGCGCAGGTCCTTCCGTCCCCAGCATCACCGTCCTTATCCCCCGCCTAGACCGAGACAGGACTTCGGCAGACGGCGCGGCCGAGGCAATCCATAGATGGCGGTCTTGACCCCAAGGGAGCCAGAATCAGGGTCCCTCCAAACCACCTACGGGGCCAAAGCCAAACTTTTGAAGGTGCGCCTGAGAACGGTGTACCAGTTTCTTTCCAGGATCCTTTACCTCCCTTTTCCAACCGCCTCTCCTTTTTCCTCCCTGCATGGTCCCAGCTAACTTCAGATCGTTGGGTCCTACGTGTTGTCAGGGCCATAGAAGGCTGGGGTGGATGGAACGGCACCCCTGCACACACCAGGGAAGGCGTCAGCCACCAGTCGAGGGAGCCTAGGATGCTCGGGGGAATGGTGACTATCATGTCTATGGCATCTCTGCCCAGGTGGTATACCGAGTTGAGCCAAGATTGACGATGGACGCCTCATCTCTCGGCTGGGGTGCTCACCTCGAACATCTTCGCATTCAAGGCCTTTGGTCATCTCAGGAACTGGCCTTGCACATCAATGTCCGAGAGCTGAGAGCAGTCCGCCTTGCGTGCCAGGCGTTTCAGCAGCACTTACAAGGCCGCTGTGTCTCAGTGTTCACAGACAATACAACGGCCATGTATTACATAAACAAGCAGGGACGGGCACGGTCCTCCCCCCTTTGTCAGGAAGCCTTCCAGCTTTGGGACTTCTGTATAGCCCACTCAATAGACCTGGTAGCGTCTTTTCTCCCAGGGGTTCGGAACATTCTGGCAGATCGACTCAGCAGATCCTTCCTGTCTCATGAGTGGTCGATTTGTTCGGACATTATTCATTCCTTTTTCTGGAAGTGGGACTTCCTCATATAGACCTCTTCGCTTCCCGCGAGAACAGGAAATGCCAGATGTTCTGCTTCTTCCAAGGCCTCTCCCTGGGCTCGATCTCGGACGCTTTCCTGATGCCGTGGACGAGCCAACTGCTTTACACCTTTCCACCGGTCCCGCTGGTTCACAGGGTCCTGATAAAACTCCGCTGGGACAGAGCTCGCTTGATCATGATCACTCCAGCGTGGCCCAGGCAGCACTGGTACACCATGCTGCTCGACCTGTCGATAGCCAACCCAATTACCCTGCCTCTTCGTCCAGACCTCATAACGCAGGACCATGGCAGACTTCGCCACTCAGACCTGCCGTCCCTTCACCTCACAGCATGGCTGCTGTGTGGTTAAACCAGTCCGAGTTACGTTGCCCTGCCTCAGTACAAGAAGTACTCCTGGGTAGCAGGAAACCTTCCACTCGGTCAACGTATCTGGCCAAGTGGAAGCGTTTCTCCTGCTGGTGCGAAACACAGAATGTCACTCCCACTGAGGTCTCGATCCCCACCATCTTGGACTACCTCTGGTATCTCAAACATCAGGGCCTAGCGATATCATCATTGAGGGTGCACTTGGCCGCCATCTCTACCTTCCATCCAGGAGAGAGTGGCCGCTCCGTGTTCTCGCACCCGATGGTTTCTGGGTTCCTCAAGGGCTTGGAGCACCTATACCCCCAAGTACGACGCCCCTGCCCAACTTGGGACCTCATCCTGGTTCTAACCAGACTCATGTCTGCCCCATTCGAGCCGTTAGCAACCTGCTCGCTACTATACCTGTCCTGGAAGACAGCTTTCCTCGTAGCCATTACATCAGCCAGATGAGTCTCCGAGCTTCGGGCTCTCACGGTGGACCCACCGTATACTGTGTTTCACAAGGACAAGGTGCAGTTGTGACCACACCCAGCGTTCCTTCCTAAAGTGGTTTCGGCCTTTCATGTAAACCAGGATATCTTCTTTCCAGTCTTCTTTCCGAAGCCACATTCATCACGACGGCAGCAACAGTTGCACTCCCTAGACGTCCGTAGAGCGCTCGCATTTTATATCAAGTGCACAAAACCCTTTCGTAAAATGCCCCAACTCTTCGTCGCGGTGGCAGACCGAATGAAGGGCCTACCTGTCTCCTCCCAGAGGATCTCATCTTGGATGACGGCATGCATCTGTACTTGTTATGACTTGGCTCATGTTCCCTCGAGCCACCTCTCTGCTCGTTCTACCAGAGCTCAGGCTTCATCTGCCGCCTTCCTGGCTCATGTACCCATCCAGGAGATATGTCGCGCAGCTACCTGGTCTTCGGTCCACACCTTTGCCTCTCATTACGCTCTGGTTCAACAGTCCAGAGATGATGCAGCCTTTGGCTCAGCAGTTTTGCATTCTGCAACATCTCACTCCAACCCCATCGCCTGGGTTAGGTTTGGGAATCACCTAATTGGAATCGATATGAGCAAGCACTCGAAGAAGAAAAGACAGTTACTCACCTTTGTAACTGTTGTTCTTCGAGATGTGTTGCTCATATCCATTCCAAACCCGCCCTCCTTCCCCTCTGTCGGAGTAGCCGGCAAGAAGGAACTGAAGGGCCATTGGTTCGGCAGGGGTATATATCCAGCGCCATAGCGGCGCCACTCCAGTGGGCGCCCAGCCGACCCACCAAGTGTTGCTAGGGTAAAAATCTTCTGACGAGCGTGCCGCAGTGCGCACACACCTAATTGAAATGGATATGAGCAACACATCTCGAAGAACAACAGTTACAAAGGCGAGTAACTGTCTTTTATTGTAGAGTGATTGCAGTAGTGCTACCCTTACTTCTGCACTGCTGCTCGTGGTGGCACTGCCTTCAGAGCTGGACAGCTGCAGAGTAGGGGCTGCTGACCAGGAACCCATCTGTGAAGGCAGAGCCCTGCCAGCAGCAGCACAGAAGTAAGGGTGGCAATACCATGCCATACCATGCCACCCTTACTTCTGCACTGCTGCTGGCAGAGCTGTGCCCTCCACCAGCAGCCACCACTCTGTGGCCACCCAGTTCTGAAGGCAGCAGCGCAGAAGTAAGGGTGGCATGGTATGGTATTGCCACCCTTATGCACTGCTGCTGGCAAGGCGCTGCCCTCAGAGCTGGGCACCCAGCCTACAGCTGCTGCTCTCCAGCTGTCCAGCTCCAAAGGCAGCACAGAAGTAAGGGTGGCAATACCGTGACCCCCCCTTTTGGGTCAGGACTCCCAATTTGAGAAATGCTGGTCTCCCCCATGAAATCTGTATAGTATAAAGTAAAAGCACACAAAAGACCAGATTTCATGGGGGGAGACCAGATTTCACGGCCCATGACATGTTTTTCATGGCCGTGAATTTGATAGGGCCCTACCAATCAGCTTCTGCAGCCCCCAGAACTCCTCCTGGCTCAGAAAGTGTTTCCTTTTGTGGACTTGAGCCAGACATGTAATGTTCTTTTAATGGTAGAGCTCTTTTCCCATAAATTTGGAATGAGAATTATTAAATGCTTAACTCTTATTGTCTACAAGCTCTTGCTTCAAAGTGCTTGAGTAAGTGTTTTATGCTAAAAAGAGGATAAAGATAGAAGCTCGGTTGGAATCCTTTGGTTATTTAAGCATTAGTGAGACTGTTGGATTCTAGGGAAAGCACTTAACACTTCATGAGGAGTTGATGAGGCAATGTAATGTACAGTAGCTTTACAGATGTTAAAATTTGTGTTGCAGGTGTAGGCTTAATGTGGCTGGCAAATGAACATGAAAAGAGCATGAGGAATTCACACTTGTTTACTTTAAAGTACTTCACCCGCACCATTGATATTTATAGTTAATTGTTTTAGTGCTTAGTGTGACACACAGGCTTCCGCAAATAATATAATGCCCCACCTTCCAGAAAACTGAAGAACTACAGTTGTTTAACTTTTTAATACTGCTCCAATCACTAAGTTATATGGGTTTGACTGCAAAGTAGCACCCTTTTTGTTTTACTCTCCCAGTTTGTATTAACGGTAGGTTGCATAAATACAAAATATCACAGAAGAAAGTTCAATTTTCATGTTAATAGTGATTGCCCTCTAGGAATCCCTGACCACTATGAACTAGAATAAGATAGATTCAGTTCATATAGGCTCTCAAACCACCATTGGATGGCGATGTCTTTCAGGAATTAGTGACCCAGGCTAGATTCAGAGCAGCAAGCTATAGATAAGTCTTACAGTTGCCAGTGTTTTGAGCAATCCAAGTGTCCTTGAATTGAATAATATACATGCTTTTCGAATGGAGATTTTTTTTAGTAATAAGAACAAATGAGCCAGCTGTTTCTAGGATGATTGAAATGTTATAAATACACAGACATTTAAACTCTTTAGATGAACTACTTGTCCTTGGCATGCTAGGAAAAAATTTCTCCCCAGACAGCAAACCTGCTGTTGTGGTGGTGGGGGTTTCGTTTGTTTGTTTGTTTAAGTCTGATCAGTTGTAAATTTTGGGTTCTTAAGGGTTTATCTTGAAACTGCTGGGGGTCTATGTGAAAGTGAAGCACCATCGAGAACAGCAAATAAGATTTTGCTGCATCTTCCTGAAGTTAGTGCACTATATAGCTTGGAAAAAGGGCTGTTAAAATGCGTTCTAAGATTCTTTTATAGCGTTGAATAAGTGTGGGCATACAAACTTGTTCTTGATTTCATCAACTCTTCCAGAAATTTTACGTTTACTATAGTTTGGATCTATTAAATTTAATAATGTTTAACATGCAAAAGGACAGATGCATCCAAATTTTGATTTAAGCAAACCTGTTTAAGCACAGAAACCAGTCATTTTTTCCCTAGGGTTTTCAGTTACTATTCTAGGAAAAAGTTCTTCACACTAATAACTAGTTAAGACACAGTTTTATAGCCTATATAGTACTTCATCTTTAAAAAAAAATTTCTAATCCAGTGTGCTTGATATTAATTTTGTTTTTATTAGTTTTTATTGTTTTTCTGTTTAAAACCCAAAAACTGTTGCAAGTCTGTGTAACAACTATTAAGAAGCTTTCTGTGCCACCTTCTGACTTATGCCAAAATGTCCCTGTTCTGAGTCCAAGAATATATTACTTCCTTTAAGTAAACAGGACATTCCCCCTCCCCCGCTTACTCTGTTTGTAAGCCTGTGTTACATATTTATTACTATAAAACACTCAGCTATGTTCTCTGGCCACAATCAACTGACGTGAGTCAGCGGTTCCGAAGGTTAATACCTGATATTGCCACATGGGAAGGTCAGTATCAAATTACTCCAGTAATTTTTATTACAGTGGGCCCTCTGTTATTAAGAGGTTCTCGATCTTTGATTCATGGGATGTTTGTGTCCCACATTGCACTACTTTGTGCTCCACAAAGTTCTGTAAGCTCTCACATGGTGCCATCTCCCCTTGTATCCACCTACTAAATTGTATTAGAAGATAAAATACACAGCTTTCTTAATACTGTTCCTTGAAAGCAATTGCTGTAGTTGCCACAATGATGTTATGTGCCAGTGGCATAGAAGGGATGTGATTTGCAATTGGTTTCTACTTCCTTGAGACAGTGACACAAAATTATAGTAGGCCATCTTACATGTCTCTTTCTCTAATGAAGCTTCATCCACCCTTTCCTCCCATTGTTGCCATATCCTTCTGTATTCCCAGCCTCTTGCATATAGTTATGTTCAGGGTACTTACCATGCAGTCAAGAGGGCTGAGAGAGCTTCTGTTACACCTGAAATACTAGTTCACTGGCAGGTGCTACAGATTATCATAAAATAGTCCATTACATCCTTTTTTCCCCTCTCCTAAAATATGGTGTCACGTTAATCTTTTCCACAGTGATTAATATAAATGACCAAAAGGAGAATTAAAATTTGTAAGAGAGTTCTAGCTAGCTATTGTGATATTTTTACACCATTGTTTCCTTGCTAACTGTACTGAAATACCTTAGTTATTTTTCTCTTCCTCTTCCTTCCATGTAGAATTCTCTCCTTCTCTTTGTGCCACAGTCACCTTCCCTTGGTTCATTTTCCTCCTTAAAAACCGCGCCCTTCTCCAGAGCCTCTTGGTTGTGTTTCAATCCAATAACAAACACATCCTCCAAATTTAGAAGTTTGGCAATCATTGGATCCTTTGTTCTTTACATCTGTTCTAATGTCTGGTCTGGTTTTGGCTGTCAGTATTAGACTGGAAGCCTTTTGAGCCATGGGCCATCACTGTCTGAGAGTTCCAGCTTCAGACACACTGTTGGCACTCAAGAAATAACATTAATAATGGAAAAAGCAGAGGATGGAGCTGTCTGTCTAACTTTGAAATTTCCATCTGTGTTGCTTTGTGTCACAAGTTTAAGGGAGCCAGTGTCCTTAGTGTATCCAAATGGGAGTCCCCTTAATTAGTTTGTGAGGCCCGTTTTTGCCCAATTGATGGAGGAACCTATAAAGTAAATTGTCCTTTTCTTTTTCTATTGAGATCTTAACATTCTATTAATGCCACTTCTTGTGGCATGACTTTGTGGCCTAAATCAGTGGTTTTTGACCTGTTGTCCGCAGACCCCTGGCGGTCCGCAGACTATGCCTAAGGGATCCATGAAAGGTTATTACCATAAACAGTGCTTTTCAGCCTGTGGTTTGAGGATCCCTAGGTGTCCACAGACTATTTCTAAGATTTCCAAAGGGATCCACACCTCCATTTGAAATTTTTTAAGGGTCTGCAAATGAAAAAAGGTTGAAAACCACTGGCCTGAACATAAGCCCAAAAGTGGCTTTTAGTGTTAGTAACAGAAAGTTTTCAATTATAACAGCCAAAATAAAAGTTTTGAGCAGTCAAAATGTATTTACTTCTCTGTTTAGTTACTATGTATAATAAAAAATACACACACTGTCAGGAATCTGAAGAGCATCAATCTGTTATTAATAAGACAGTCCTTGTAATGATAACTGATGTATCATTCACAGACATTTTGCAAATAATTTGAATTTCACTGCATTTTCTTAAAAAAAAAAAAATTAGAGTTCACCCAGTTCTAGTTGTGAATATAGTCAGATATGTTTTCGCTTTTGAATTCAAGCAGATATGACATTTTTTCATTATTGACTTGTGTATGTAATTTTTTTAATACAACACAGCTGGACAGATTGTCTGTGGGGATTTGAACCCAGGACTTCTAGATCAAACTGTATGAACATCTACCACTTTAGCTAGAGAACTAGTTTCCTTAGTCCAAAGCATATAATAGTTTCATAAACCTCTATGTGGATTAGATGCTTGAATGGGACCAGAACCACACTGATAATATGGGTTCTAGTTGCATAGTTCCATTTTTATTTGAGCAGACTGAAAGCTCCCTGGGACCGGGACCCATTTTTCTTCTGTTCTACATAATGCCAAGTATTTTTGGCACTCAACAAATGAAGAATAATGTTAAATGTGTAACACTGTAAGTATATTGGGTGACATAAGCTTTCCAACACTGACAACCAACTTGGTCAGAGGATACTTCACTTTTGTCTGTTCTTCTTTCACGTGTGTTTTGTTTCTAGTTAAATGCTCAGGCTAGGTCTACACTACAGCCTGTGTCAGCATAACTTAGGTTACTCAGGGGTGTGAATAAACCCGCCCCCTAAGCGACAAGAGTTACACTGATATAAGCGTTTGTGTGCACAGCACTGTCTCGGCAGGAGAGCTTCTCCCGCTGATATAGCTTCTGCTATTTGCTGAGGTAGTGTTTTTATGCCAACAGGAGAGCCCTCTCCAATTGGCATAGAACATCTTCACCAGATGTGCTGCAGCGGTACAGCTGGCACATTTAAGGATTTTCAAGAATCTTAAAAATATTTCACAGTGATGGAGAAAGTTTGAAAGTTTTGAAGACAGGGTTCCAAATACATTTTTTATACTTATAATTTATCTTAAACCTTTGCTAGTACTGTCATTAGACTGCATTTTTCAGTGGCAAGACAGCAACTTTAGTTTACCCCTTTCAAAGTCCTCAAAGAATTGTATGCATATTCCAGGAAGACTGCACTGAATTAGCTGGGTTTTAATATTGCTTACCTGATTATGATTAAGCAAACTGCTGTTTATAGCATATACTTTGGCATTGGTGTTGGTTCAAATGGACTAGGAATATAGGTCATGAAGAAATCCCTTGGCAAGCCTATCCTAGTTCTATGTTACCATTGTATTTCATATTAACCCCTTTATGGCCCTGCCCTGCCACAGCCTAAGAAGTAGCTTTCTTTTATGGCAAATATGTGTTTTTAAAAATTGATAGTGGTATATAGTTTAGCTTCCTTGAGACTATAAAAATGCTAGACCTATTTGGTTGCATGTAGCAAAGCACTCAAAAATAAATTTACTGTTCACAGGAAAAATTAATCTTGCTGTGTTGGATATTTGCTATACTGATTAGGTATTCAAAAATGTGTACTGTTCAACAAAATAAAGGCAAAAAAAATCTTTGGGCTGTGAGAACTGAAGGAGTTAGTTATTTCTCCTGTCATACTTTATATAAAGTACCTGGATTAAATGTTAATTAGTCCTGCTTGGTTTACTGTGGAATGCACAAGAGAGCACAAGACTGAGATTGTCAAATATCAGAAGGGTAGCCGTGTTAGTCTGGATAAGATTGAGAGTGGTAGTACAGCCATTTCTCTTCTTTCATATAGTGGAGCTGCCCTTTTGACCATTTTAGGGGAAAAAAGACCTACTAGAAGAGAGCAGGCAGTTTGGGGGCACAACTATCACTGGATAATATTTGAGTTCAGGACAATTTCACTTGACTGATTACTAGAAGTGTTCCATTTTTCATAGACGTTTGTCTACTCCAGGCATCATTCTTTCATGTTTTGTTCGCTTTTTAAAAAATTACTCTGCTGCAGGAAAACCATATTCCTCTGGATTTGTTATGAAACCCACAGTATAATGATTGTTGCTGGTCACACAAATAGAGATGAAAGTCCTGATATGTGACAGCTTTTGGGACATTCATATTTTAATCAGTCCATGCTCATTGTATGTTTAACTTACGTTGGTGAGGAATGAGCTAAAAATCTCTTTTTAAAAAACAGAATATTTATTTAAAAAGAATGTGTAAGTTTCTGTTTCAAAGAAAGTACACTAGTTCTCAGCATCAGATGTGACCATTAGAATGAAATGAAAGACCTATGCAGTATGTCCCCAAGATATAATTTCATGTTGCAGTAATTTTTGCTGATCAACCGAACAGCGACATTTAAGGCAATTCACTGTCAGCATGAAAAAAGCCTCCAACTAGAAAAGGCCTTAATTTCTAATGGGGAACAGTTGGGATGGTGTGTGCAGAATTGCAGAGTCAATGAGTTTTTAAAATATTCTGTAGCTCAGGGACTTGGCTCATCTTCAAACATTTGTAACTACAAAAAGATGGATAATCTTGCAAGTGTATGTGCCCCATCTAGGGGCAAGAATGAGAAAATTTATTACAAGCAGGTAAATGCAAGACAACGTTGTAGCATTTCCTTGGTATGCAAATGTATGCTTTTTAACTCCATTGACTGAGAGCAGATTTCTGCTCTGATTTAGGAAATCAAAGGCTGACTTCCTCTGCGTCTCATTTTCCTGACAAACTGCATGAACGTGATATGTGACATAGGTAGTCAGGCTTGAATTCTCGCTTTAACTTACTTTAACTGAAAACTTTATTGCTAAAAATGTAGCTCTGCCACATTTTTCTAGTGTAATTCTTGAAAGTCTTATGGTGAGAAGCGTGTCTCTCTGTGTACACGCTGTGATACTTATTAATAGCTTTGTAAATGTAAGTTATAATTCCTGAGTTGTCTGTTGAACCTCACTTACAACATCAGTAGTGAGAGAACTCCTTATCAAAGACTGCAAACCAGTTTCCTTGTTGCTTTAATGCTGAATGCTGAAATGTATTTTTGTTCTCATTGGGGTGGGCACCATCAGGGGGCTTGAGAGAAAAGGGGATTCTAACTTGTGAAATTTCAGGCCTATAATAGTGTAACATCTATCCAAAAATTTCTATAATTTTAATCACGTACATATAATTCAATCTACCATTTTTCTAATAACAAGAACAAATGTTTTTGTGGTTACCACCAGTTTGATTTAAGTGTAAAATGCATTTATTTATACTGTTCTTTCCTCTGTCTCCCAAAGGTGCTCTTACAGAGTGCTATGATGAACTGGGCAACAGATACCAGCTTCCAGTCTACTGCCTGGCCCCACCTATCAATATGATAGAGGAGAAGGGAGACCTGGAGACTCTAGATATTCCCGATCCACCACCCAATTCTGGGCATGAATGCCAGCTTCGCTTGCGCCTCTCAACAGGCAAAGACCTCAAACTTATGGTCCGCAGCATGGACACGGTATATCACATGAAGAGGCGACTGCATACAGTGGAAGGAGTGGAGCCCAGCAGTCAGCGCTGGTTCTTCTCAGGCAGGCCGCTCGCAGACAAAATGAAACTGGAGGAGCTGAAAATCCCGAAGGATTATGTGGTGCAAGTCATTGTGAGCCAGCCCTTAGCAAATCCAACCCCGGTGGAAAACTGATTCTGCTTGTTTATTGATTCTCCATTCCTCCTCTTCTGTCACATGGGATTTATTTTCTCTGCTCTTATTTTTCCTGCTAATGGATTGGTTCCAAGAAATGACTAGCAAAAATTCCATCTGTGATGGAGATCTACAGAAACAAAACACAAATGTAAACTGTCCCTTGGGGTTTGCCTGATCTGATATTTTTTTTTAACACCACAGAAAGAAGCACATGGCAAATGCAATGAAGGGTATGAGTAAGGGGGAAGTCTGTCATTTAAATAATAAAAAATTGTAATAATGCTTGGAACTGTAGGTGGAGCATTGATCCATGGAGAAAGCACTTTTTTTAAAAAAAGAAAAAAAATTAAACCAAATTGTAGTACTTCATGAAATCGGCACCACTTACAGTTCATCCCAGAAGTGTAGCTGCTCTGGTAGGTCCACTTTGCTCACTATTTATGATGATTGTTTCTGTTTTGGTTTAACTCATGTGCTGTGTCAGATTACTCCTGTGGCGTAGTGAATCTCATCCAGAGAGAGGTGGACTGAAGAACAGATGTTTGTGTTGTGTTCTATCAATGCTGTGTTCCACCCCAAATGTGGCTCTTCTTCATGTTCAGACCAACCAGTTTTAGCACATTCCAGGATGGTGATAAATGGGCTTGTGCCATTTTGAGGCATCAGTGTTTGGTAAATACTGCCTTCTGGAGCATTAGGCAATAATTTAGGAAATGTATACACATTTTAATAAATCATTCATGTACTGTACTGTAAAGTTACTTGCTGCAATGTTGACTTTTGCTGCAGTTTTCTGGCTCATTGGCACCTGAGTAATGTGCCTACTAAATTACTGTACCCTTCTCGATCCTGTAAAACAGACAATTAACAAAAGGCTAGCTAATTACAAGAGGGACACTGATATGAGATTTAAAAAAAAACAACAAAAAACCGCACAACCTTTATCAACTGACATTGGTATACTAGCCTAGAATACTTCCAGATACAATCACAAAGTTACACCCAAATATGATTGAATGCAATTCTGACTTCTCAGAGGACACACTCTGTGGAAAATCGTAGAAAGGAGAATATAAAGCACACTACATTTGGTTGTTCATATCACTACCAGTAGAAACAAAGGCCATTCCCTAAGTCTCAGTGTTGGAGGATATGGTCACTTTCTAGTCTGCATTTGTGGAAATACGTTCACTGTAATGCATCAGGAGCCTAGAATATGGTCCCTAGGTTTAATATCTGGCACTTTCCCTTCAGAATGTAAAAGGAGCATTTTTTTCTGGGAACAGATACCTCTGTTGCAGAGTGCTTTGGACAACATTTATGATCATTTTTCACCTAACAAAATTAATTAATAGGATGAACATAATGTTGAAAAAAATGTAATTATTGAATAGTTGTTCCCATGTTAAAAGAAACTGATCTAGTTCCTTTGTTTGGATGCTCTGCATCTCTTTGAGTTTGGGATACAGGGTATATCCTTCTCTGAAACTATGTCCCTCATTCCTTTTATAAACACAATTATTTTTAGTTTTTCAGTCCTCGTGCACTCAAATGACTTAATTCCTACCAAACCTCTATTTTGCCTATTCAGACATGGTTCACTATATTGCTCTGTCTGTCTTCCATACCTAAATCTAAAATTGCCCAGAATGGCTTTTATTCCACTGATAATAGTCACTCTTTTAGGATTGACACTTCTACATTTGAAGTGAAGAGAGCTACTTTAATTCTGTACAACTTAATGGGGGGTTGTTTACTTCGCAAATAACAGTGTAAAATTGGAACTAGCACAGTTCACTTGAAATTGCCAACTCCTGAGGCTTTCCATATCGCTCTAACCTTTTTATCTGTTCACTGGCTAGGTGGCGCTTTGAATTTAGTACGCTAATCTTTCACTTTTAGAAACTGAAGTTCATATTTGATACCACATCATACATGAGCATGAGCTTTACTTTTATCATAGTTCCCATGTTGTATGTCACAAAACCACAAATCACTGTTAGATCTACTCAAGGTAGGTTGAAGCCTGGCAACACAGAAGTGCAATGACAGAGTTGTATGGAGGTAGCCATGTAATTTAGTCCCTCGTTTTTGTGAGCACCAAATTGACTGCTACATTTTTTTGTGAAAAAAGCAAACGTTAGACTTAAGCCCTGACTTGCACAAAACCTTTGGATTTTTTCACAAAGGGTGTAAAATTCACAAAAGTCAGAATTTTTAAGACAAAATCCAGCTAATCTGTAGTGATTCTTTCACCACATGTCTTTTGCATCTCGAAGGGGGAAATAATACTGGATTTCTGTACAACCACCTTAAAAATCTCATGGATTTTTCACTGTTCAAATGTGCCTGGTAAAACTAGATTGTTTTATAAAATAAATGTTATACTTTATCTAAGCAGCAAATAATCATTTCATATCTGGAGCAGTAGGTCTTGTGAAACATGGTAGAAATTTTTGTTTTAATCTGTTTTTATAATGGAGTTTCCCTAGAATCAGTTCTGGAAGGGGGGAAAGTTACAGCTGTAAAGTAACAAAGCTGTAACTAAGATGTTGGGAGTTACAAAATCATCATTATTCTTTTGTAGAATGCATTTTCAGAGAGTTTGAGGTAATTTACTGAACATAATTTTCGATATTACAGGTTTCTGACAAACAATGTAAATGCATTTCCACACCTCTTTTGAAAAAGCATCAACTGTAGTATGTTGTGCTGCAACATGTAACATTTTTTTACTTAAAGTATTTTGAGGGGGATAGTGAGGAGAATGATGTCTAAGCAATTTTTAATTGGCCTTCATGTGTGTAAGGGAGTGAGCATTGCCGGATTTGATCACTCATGGGGCTGTTGCATAGAAAACATACTCTCCTTCCTATCTCCCTTCCCATAAGCACAAATCTCAAAACCAAGCAGTCTGATTGCAAATCACTATTATTTTTTTAAGTGAAAATGAATATTGGTCTCTTATCCCCCTCATGAGAAACTGACAAACCTAACCACACAACTGTTTGAATGTAGAAGATACAACTGGAAACAAAGAGATTTCATAAGATCCATGTTAAGGAAAAGGTTAATGTTTCTAACAGGAGATCATTTCTGAAAATATGCATATATGTGTGTTCATGCTGATGAATGTATTGTATGTGGTTATATATATTCAGTGAAACTATACTTCCTGGTATCTGTAAGATGGCCAGGTTTGGTATTCCTACAAGACCCCTGGCTATAAAAACAGAAATGAACAGGACAAGAATCTACCCCCACATGAATGTATGCAGTTCCACTGGACTCAGTGAGAACTGTGTGCTTGCATCCCAGAGCAGAATTGGTGCCCGATGTGTAGCATTAGGAAATAGATAGGCATGGGACACCTTTGTGGGACAAGAAGAAGGAAAAGCAGAACTTTGTGGGTAGACTTTGGATCCCCAAAGTGTGACTAGTGAAGTTCTAAATTGCAGCTTCTGGCCATGCTGTCCTCATCTGGCAGTCATAGTAAAAAAAAAAAAAAAAAAAAAAAAAAAAAAAAGATAATCCAGCCAGCTGCAGGGCTGAATTACTCCAAGCAGTTTCCATTCATCATTTAAGAAAGGCAAGTATGAGCACATGGTGTTGTGTGCATTTTTATTGGAATATGTGTAGTTGGATTCAGTATGGCCTTTGTGCTCCTGACAAGTTTCCTATGTGGCCTTTATTTGTTGTCTTATAGATTGGGCACCCCAATCAATGTGTAGTATCACGCGGCTCAGTGTCCTCAGACAGGAGTATACTAATTGGGAGATTTTTATAATGTGTACACAAGAGTTGACATAATCAGGTGAGAAGTAATAGGATAAAGTTTTCATTAGATCCCTTGGCCTTGTGTGTGTCACTCCTGATTAACTGTGGCCAGGAAGTGATTCCAGTAAATTACGTTTTTACATTCTTATGTCAGTGACAGGTCTGTTTAACACAGAGCTTAAACTTTTGTGCTTGTTATTGCCAAGGTATTGCTTGTATCTGACCCAGAAGTAATGGACAGGCTAAACTCTATACTCCCAGAATAGCTTTAAAGGCAGAGGA
Source organism: Gopherus flavomarginatus (assembly GCF_025201925.1). Classification (NCBI taxonomy): domain Eukaryota; kingdom Metazoa; phylum Chordata; order Testudines; family Testudinidae; genus Gopherus; species Gopherus flavomarginatus. The sequence continues at coordinate 21,270,265 of NC_066623.1, read as the reverse complement.
TCGCCAGCATTATGTATAGTCTGATGTAGAAAATTACCAAGAATGGGACATATTGGATGTGTATGGCTATGTTACAGAGTATTGTGTTTTACAAAAAGAACAAGTGATTGCACTTTTCCATAGTATGTAACTTTGAATTTTCTTTCCACTATCTTGGCCCTTTGTGCATTACATTTTGTGAATATCATCTATAAAAAACTCTATTTGAGACAGTAATATTGAGAAAACACTTGACTTCCTGCTTAAAACCAGCAGCCTCTACTTGTCTGTATCTAGGAAATATTTGGAAAACTAAGTGATGTGAAAGTGCAGTGTAAATAGGGGATTTTTTTATAGTGATTGGGTGGCTAAGGGCACCATGTAAAAATGAAACAACCTCCCTTTGCCTTTCCTACTAAATCAACCGATTCAGCTTATTGAGAGAGAAAAAGCAATCAGGATTAATATTTGTGATGAAGCAACACATTCAGTTTACATCATGACATTCAATAAAGCGAATGACCTACTAATGATAAAATATCGTTATAATATCAGACATGCTTCTGCATACACATGCGTTGCTAGTAAATATATTTTTGTTTGATGCAATGGTGGGCTGCTTTTTAGAATTGGAATTTGGAATTTTGAAAGCATTTCAGCTGCATAAATTTGGCAAATTAAATGAGTGCTATAAATTTGTTCATCACTATTCTATTCATAAACGCAAATGCTAAAGTTAAATTTCTGATTCTTGATTTATATTTTGCAGAATCTTTCATACATCATTGTAAATATGTTGTTAAAGACCCTGCATCTTACACAAAGATGATGTTTGGATTTTTAAAAATCTTTTATAAAGAACACGTCAGCTCTTTTCATAATCTGTCGACTTCACTTTATAGATGCGTGTCAAGTGTTTTGAAATGGAAATAATTTCCATTAACTAAAAAAGTTTCCTTTGTTTTCCACCTGTCACTGGTTGTAGGCTTGCTCATGAATGTTGAACATCAGACATTCTTTTGGAATAGATTGTGTTTTAAAAGAGAGGTCTAAAGAACTTGCTTTGGGAAACTGGGTAAATTCCATATATATGGCAAACTTTTTTTTTTAAAAGGAAGAAATGTATTTTGGGCCAAATCAGTGCCCCTTAAAATGTATTTAATATCCCAGCTAGTCCAATGACAAAACAAACTATCTCTTCAACAACCAAGCTTCTCTCTTGTACCAAAATAGATAATATCATACTGTTGCATTTGCAACTACAAAATTGTCAGACAATACAAATCTGCCTGTTTAAAACTGCTTCATTTTCATAAAGCATTTTTAATTGCTTCATTCTGCAGATGGCTCTTCTCCTTTCACATTTCATCAGTTTCAACAAATGCTCCCTAGTGGTGTGGATGCCACCTACTGTTCGTAGGACATGGTGGACCATCCATGATAAATCTAGGGCTGTGGTTCTCCTTCCTAGGGAGAAACATAATAGTGCATATGCCACTGAGCCTACAAAAGTCAAATAGTTTGAAGATGTGGGTTTTTTAAAATCAGCTGAGCTTCTTACTATGGACTTTGAAACTCTTATTAAATATAGCCACTGGACTATCCATGAAGAAGTGTGTTCCTATCCTTTTGAGGAGGGCCATTTGTTGGGTATCTATCCAATGGAATGCTGTATTTGTACATTTAAGTATGAAGACCAATGAATCAGAACCATGTAGCAAATTGAGAACTTAAAATCCTGACTCTTGCCTTAAATTTTGTTCACCTGGAACTCCAAAAAATCCAGTTTTATTACTTTTTAATCCTGTTTTTTCCCCCCCTGGCAATTTGAATCTAGCCAAAGACTGGAGACAGTTTAAGGAAATTTGAAGCAAATAAAATCTGTTGATGTGACTTTACTAAAGTAATCAAATGGTCTTATCAAGGACCCTATTTGTGCCTCTCTTCTCCAAGTCCAGGAAATATCTAGAAACTGGAGATATCTTGGAGCAATGAGTGCAATATTGTGCACTAGTCAGTTGGAGATGTGTAAGACACTTCATTTTCACATGTTATGTGCAAGGGACTTAGGTTCATATCCTCTTTGCCTCATGGTAGTGATTTCCAAAGATGGCTGGTACCATCAAATTTGTACTTCTTGAAATATCTTCTCTTTTATGGTAAATCTCTTTTGTACGCAGTTTGTGTGCCATGTATCAAAGAAATATTCATATTACGTAGGATAAGGTGCTAGATAATTTGGTACTGTTGCAGACAAATATGATTTCAACAGCTATTGAGAGAAGGATGAGGGGATTATAGTGATGTGACTTTTTCCCCTCTCTCCCCCACCCCTGTAACTTTTCTAAAATTAAATCTTTTAGCACTGAACACACCGGTTGTGTGAAACATGCTTTTTCCTCCCTGGGTAATTCAGTCCAATGATTAATTCTTTAGCCTATCTGGAGATGCTGTGAACATTGAGTTACATTAAGATGCATTGTATATTTTTATGTTGTACCTCTGTTATTTGGTTGACATATCACAGTAGTGTGCGCACATATTTTTAATCAATTGCAAAGCACAAGTAGGTTGTCTTTAAACTTAAATTATGTGAATTTTTTTACATAGCTAGGCGTCTATAACATTGAGAGCAAAACCTGAATTTCTATGAGTCAGAAACTCTGTACAAAACTTCTTGTATTAAAAAAGCAAAGAAAAACCAACGATTTCTTTTTTCTGGATTTAAAAATAAAATTAATACTGGAAACACCATGCCTTAAGAAACAAACTGAGTGTTTTTCTCTTTTTAAGTTATTGGAATGTGATTTAACTCCCAGTTGTATTTCTGCAATCTTTGTATTATACTTTTGCCCATGGATGGCTAAGATACTCAGGTCATAAAAACAAATGTATCATTCAGCAGCATCTCACACAATTTGTCTGTCAGGAATAGTGTAAAATAGGGTATTCAATCAGTGAAAGAATCCAGGTCCCTGAGGAGTGGGGTAGGGAACCAAAGGTCAAGTTTCTCCAACACTTGAAAGTGTAATGTGTGATATTACACACAGTCTGGTATTGTGGGCTTTATGGATGGAGGGAACCGTTAAGTAATTTATTTGTGAAGTTGCCCTTTCATATTAAGTGAAATGTTAAGTGGATCGCTTAGGGCATGTCTACATGGTGCCTTAGTCTACACCAGAAGGGAGTAAATTTGAATATGCAACAGCACGTCATGCACTAACTGGCATGGATGGACCCACGGGCACTCACTAAAAGTTCCCTAATGCATATTAATATAGTCCCATTTCAAACAGTACTACACAGTGCACAAGCAGGGTCCACACAAGCCAGTTAGTGCATGGACACTAGCGTACAGTAGAATTTGTACCCCTCTAATGTGGATTAATGCACCATGTAGACGAACCTTTAGTTGGGCCCATTTTTATAGTCTTAACTGCCTATCATGTCAAAAGAGCTTGAATCATCCTGGATAAGTTGCTTTGCTTCCTTTATCATCCTTACAGTTAGTGTTACCTGTTTAACTTCTTTTTGGAGAGTGTTGTCATAACAGAATATAGAAAAAATAATGTAAGAACTAAGTATAAAGAGATGTGTGAGGATTTTTCTGTCTCTCCTTCCTGACTCTCCCTTTTTTTGATGGGGAAGAACAGGAGCACAGTCTACTTGTGCTACCTATCCTTCGAGTGTCACAGCTGCTATCCTTCCTCTTCTGGAATGGGCAGATGTTCCTTTGGAGCCCAGTAATGGCAAGCACTTTATATTTTGAAGATTTGCCATGTCAAGATGTTGAGACAGCACTCTCCACTTGTGACAGTGCCCTTCAGATAATAGATGGTCACTTGTAATGTGGCAATAAAGACACACAACTTTTTGCTAGTGTCCAGAACCCAATGCAGGAAATGGGCGTTAGATCTATATTTACAGTAACTGATGTACCACCTAATGGGAAAGAGAATTAGTCAAAAGTGCACAGCAGTTGAAATTCCTCAGTCACTACTCCCTACAGACCACAAAACAGTGGGGTCTAATGCTTGTTCACTCCTACTAATATTGAGGTTGTGTGTATAATAGATAGAGATGTAAATATTGTTTAAAAAGTTACCCATTTAAATGATTAAAACTATATTGGTTAACTGATTAACGGGAGAGGGGCTTGGGTTGCTCCGGCTGGGGCTGAGGTTGGCTGGCCAGCTAGGGTTGGGCGGCCGGGGCTGGGGTTCCTCTGGCTGGCATAGAGTGGCCAAGGCTGAGGCCACTCGAGCCAGCATGCAGGGGGATAACATTTAAGGTCGGTTAATGGTAAGCCTAATGCTTACCAATGAACCGTTTAACATTGTACATCCCTCATAAGAGACTATGCCAATGCAAACCACTGTCCAGTTGCAGCAGTTCTGATTGTATGGTCAACATACAATTTATGGCTGCTGTGTGTGTCCAAAATACTCTCCTCACTCCTAATGAGTATGGAATCAATTTACTATTTGTACCTGTGAATGTATTTTCTTTATTTGACTGTTCAGCTATATCTCATTCTACCAGGTTACATAATATATTATAAATGGGCCAGCCTTGCTTAACTGCAGTAGGTGTTAACCCTGCTGAACTGGTCAAATTCCAACAGGGTAATTACATTATGCCTGTCAGCACTCCATCTGAGGTTTGGATATTGCATTCTTCCCTTCTGCTCCTAAGCTCTTATGTAGTGGTACTGTGCATCATAGCAAAGGCTGACGGAGTTTGCTCCAAGTGGGTCACATTATAGTGGTAGGTGAAATGATTCCTATGTTGAGGACCTAATTCTGTTCCTCACGTCAGTAGAGCTGGTTAAGAAATTTTTGACTAAATGTTTTTATTGGAAAAGGCCACGATGTTTCTGCTCAAAGTTTTAGTTTCAATGTATCTATTCAGATGAAACATCAGGAGACTTGGCAGGCCTGGGATGGAACTTCTGGTCAGAGAGGTACTCATTCCAGAATCACCGATAGCCTAATGATTAGTCACTCACTGGAATGTGGGAGACCCAAGTTCAAGTCCCAGCTGTGAATCAGGCAAACCAATGTTGAAACCTCCATATTTTTTATTCCTGCAAAGTGGAATTCTTGTTTTCTGGACAGCCCTAGTTGTTACATCTGGAGGAAGTCTACTGCAGCTCATGTAGTGTGACCCAGTTTATACCAGTGTATACAAGAGGGGAATCTGGCTGAAAGTTTAGTTTTTGACGTTTCTTCAGAATCTTTCGGTAAAAAGTGATTAAACACAAAGGTAACTTACTAAAAGGGGCCAGCATTACAACAGCCATTCCGTCTTTGTCAGGTTGGAAAACATGAATTGATCTCTCTGAATAACCTCAAAACTGAGGCTTCAACAACTTCATTGTCTTGAGTCCTGGCAATAAAGCCTTGGGAGTGGGGAAATAGAATTCCTGTTATGAATTCCTATGCCACGCTTAAAGTAACAACACTGGACCATGGTGGCAATTCCTCAGTTCAGAAGCTGGGCCTTCATATGTGATTCAGCCTCCTTCTTATAGAATTACAGCTTGGAAAGTTCAATGCACGGAGGCTTAAGTTAAGGCAAATTGAGAATGGCAGAAGTGATGAGAAGGGGAACTGAGTTTAGTAAACTGCTCCATTTATGGTTTAAATGGTCAGTACTTAACAAGAGAAACTGCCCATCCCTTCTATTCTCTCCACAGATGGATTTAATTTGATGTATTTTAACAAAGAAAAGAGCATTGCCTTTGGCTGGCTCCATTTCTTCACAACAACAGTAACGGGTGCAGGGAGATGAGACAAATCTCATTTCCCCCACACTTATTTTTAATGGATACATTTTAATATGGACAGAAAACAGCATGGGGGGGAAGCTGACAAATGTGAATGAATCCAGTATCAAGGGATGAGCCAGATGGGTTTTATGTTAAACTTTATTTCATCGGTCTCTTCAAAGGTGATAAAATGGTTGTATTGGGAAAACTGCTCTGTCTCAAGCAAGATGTAATGTAGATGGAGGGTGGAGCAGGGTCGCTATCCTAAAATACTTGAGCAATGCAGTATGGCAGGGAGGGTTGACATGAATATCAGCAACTGGGTTGGGGTGAAATATGAGGAATGTGCTTGCCCTGAAGTCCAAGCTGCATCAGCTATTCCACATGGGATGACATCAGAGCCAATTATGCACTTGCATACGGTATCTGAGATAGGATCCGGGGACAAAATTATACAGCTGCAATTATTTGGACCATTATTTGAGTTTATATGTTTCTTAAAGGTTGGTGTTTTAAACTAACCCAAAAACCTCTGTGGCTGGGGCCTGGGAGAGAGATGGTTGTACTTGTTCCTGATTGAATCAAATAGTGTTTTACAAGTGTAGTTGATGCATGCTGATCTTGGTGAGGTCTGCCCCAGATGATTCTGGAATCTCTTCATCCAACCTCTTCTTTTTCTCCTTCTCCTTTTTCTGTTGTCTATCAATGCAGAAGATTGTAAACATCTTGAACTCCTTGTAGTTCAGTTGCTAGTGTTGGGGGTGGGGGAGGAATATGAAATAGCATCTTAATAAGACAGTGATGGCTAATACCACCTTAATGTCAGAGATAAGCCTGACCCAAGATTTGGGTTCCCAGCGAGACATACACACCATGTTCCTTCAACTCAAACTTTGGAGAAGTTTGGATCTGAACTTGATGGGCTGGGGCCATCTTAAAGGACCATACTGCAGCTGTGAAGGCATCTCCCCACCATGTGAATATCACTCTACCATTCCACAGTGGTTGCAGATATCATGATGCTTCTGGGTGGAAATCTGTGTTTTTAGAATTATATCTGGCACAACCCCACAAGCAAGCTCTTACAAAATGCCCTTTAACCAAGCAGCCCACAGTCCTTTGCAAAGCAGAAATAACTGGCTTCAGGTCCATTATTTGCATTAGGGTTGTGTCTGGATGCCCCAAGCACTAGCAGAGTCCTTAGATTAAGGCATGTTACAATCTCCTAATATGAGTTTGTAATTAGGGAATATCTAAGTTAAAATGCAACAAGTGGCTGTTAAATAACTGAAGGAGAGGAGAGGGGAAGACAAAACCACCACTTAGAACAGTACATTGCACACACAGTTTGCCACCTGTGGAGAAAGAAGGAATGAACCTCTTGTGACAGACATTAGTCTGTCATTTAATGTATGGTGGGAAGGTGCTTGGATACTACCGCGTGAGGCTGCTTTACAAACCCACACAGAACAGTTATATGAAACACATGATTATATAAAGCTCTTAATATACCAATAATCCCCACCCATCTAGTCATTATGGACTGGCAATTTATCAGACTTCACCTTGGTTATGGGTCTTGTGGAGGGGTTTGAACGAGGCCAGGTTGATGTGCAGGGGAGAAAGCATGGAGGTGCTTATGGGAGGAGGCAAACAGGCAATGGAGGCTTCCACTGTTAGCGAGAGTGGCGTGATCAATACAAGAGCAGATAGGCAGGGAGAGGTAAAGTTCCGAGCCTGAAAGGTGAGGTCTAGAATCCTATATTCAATACAGTGACAAAGAGGGAATTGGCAGAGATCACAGAGGTCAGTCACCGATGGTCCCCTATATCCCAAGGTGAAAGTGAATTACCCAGTAAGAAGGGCACCATAATCAAACCCTCAGTCTCCAGATGACACTGATTTAAAGCCCAGCATAACCTGGGACCTCAGTATAAAGAATGGAATAAACCAGTGTGGCAAAAAAAGACTGTCCCCCCTTTTTGCAGTTGTCTGAATGGCAGGCTCTGCATAACCACTTCTGCTGCTTTAGCATAAGGTAACAGGGCAATATAAAGCTTCTCTGAGTGAAGCTGGAGCCAAGAGCAGTGTTTAAGAGAGGAACATGACTGAGCTATATGGCCAGGCAACAGGACTCATTAGACCTGAGCTCAACTACTGCCCTCTCTGTGACACTGGACAGTTAATCTTTCAGCCTGTTTCCCCTTCCACACTTTGTCTTGTCTATTTTAATTGTGAGCTCCTAATAGGGACTGTTCTTGGGCAGATGCAATGGGGCTCTGATTTCAGCTGGAGCCTCTGTGTGTTAATAAATAAAATGGGGCAATATTAAGGGCTTGTTATTCCTTGACTCTTACCTCATCTCCAGAGACATCAAAGTCCTTGAATATCTTTTCAAGCTCTTGCTTCTTGATGTTAAAAAGGAACCTAGTGGCTTGGAACTCCCTAGGGCCAACTGTGTGTCCTCCATCCATATCCAGCAGCTCAAACACAGGCCCAGAGTGTTGATAAATGAACTGCTTTTCCAGGTGGTTCTGTTTCAGGACAAAAATGTTTAGGATCAAATAATGAGAAGAGATTTCCTGCTTTAGAAAATACATATAACACCAACCATAGTTCAAGTCTAGATGGTAAAAGCTGGTAACCTTCCTAATTCCCACTTGCAACACGAAGAGAAAAGAACTCAGGGCTTCCTTGCACACACGCATGCCTAGCCTCGTGCATCCAGCTTTGCTTGCCCCAGAGCTTCAAACCCTGCTAGTGCTGCAAAATAATTCTGAGCTGGATAGCCCTGGAAGTGAACTGAGCACACAGAGGGCTGGTCTACACTAGAGGGGAGGTTGATCTAAGATCCACAACTTCAGCTACATGAATAGCATAGCGGAAGTCAAAGTATCTTAGATCGAGTTACCTACCGTCCTCACGGCACGGGATCGATGTCCGCGGCTCCTCCGTCGACTCTGCTACCGCCGTTCGCATTGGTGGAGTTCCAGAGTTGACAGGAGCACATGATATATCGCGTCTAGGTGAGACACGATATATCGATCCTCAAGAAATCGATTGCTACCCACCGATATGGCTGGTAGTGAAGACGTATCCTGGATGTCCCACTTTCCTTCAAGTACCTTGCAAAGCCACAAGTTGCTCTTGAAATGACTCTAAGTACTCGGGCCAGCTGCACATCCATGGATGGTCTTTGCCCTCTTAGCAGTGCTTAATTTGTGCCAGGGATGAGCCCCGGCTCCTCTAGACTTGGCAGTTCATAGCCCTGGCACCTCTGGGTTTGCCGCCTCCATTATGAAAGTACGAAAATATTGCTTGAGTCCCGGCACCTCTTTCATTACAAATTAAGCACTGCCTCTTAGGATTCCCCAGGATGACACTGCTAGCAGCCTGCCCCCTGAAAAAGGAGACGCTTGGGCTACCGTATGACTCCTGAAAAGTGGGGAGCTGTGTACAACTCTGGCTTGCGTTAACATTCATTTCCCCCACACACTCTTTAATTCTCACTCCACGCTACTGTTTTCTTTCTGAACAGGTCTGACCTCTAATAACGATCACTAAGAAAGAGAGTTGTAGGACAAAGATTGAAGAAGAATCGTGTGCTCTATTGCACAACAGAGAGAGGGTGGAAAATGGTGACCTGTGAAAATGGGATCCTGGTCTAGTCTTGCTATTTTGTGGAAAGCAGAAGGCGCCTGCAGCTCATTTTGTGAGCTGAGATTTTTTTTTATTTTCAGTGAGCTGCCTCCAAACTAGGGTGACCAGACAGCAAGTGTGAAAATTCGGGACAGGGGGTGGGGAGTAACAGGTGCCTATATAAGAAAAAGCCCCAAAAATCAGGACTGTCCCTATAAAATTGGGACATCTGGTCACCCTACTCCAAACATAAGAGCATTTAGACAGTTTCTAGCTTGTGGAAAGTTCCTCTACCTTCTACTTATCATTATAAGTGAAGATTAGACTCCCAGCTAGCTGATTCCGTTTATGACAGCACTGAATAATATCAGCTTCTCTGAAGCTTCTGGCTGACACACCAACAGGGACCCCAGGCTACCTGCCTCGTGAGACATCAGGATGCACACCAGCATGTAGAACTCATCAAAGCCAATCTCCCCTGTGGCATTCCAGTCTAGCAAATCAAACACCAGCATGATCTGCTTCTTTGTCAGGTCAGTCACATAACGGAGAAAGTGATAAAGCTGCAGGTCTGGAAAACAGTGGGTTGTTAGGCCTAACCTGCGCAAAGCTGTTAGTAATAATTAATAGGATTTATAATGCACCCATTGCTCCAAGGTGCTCAGGTTACTGCACAGCTAATTAAAATACAGTGACAAACTCAGAGAAATGTTCAATAGGAATAATATACACACGGTGACATCAGTCAAGAGAGAGGTAGTGTGTGTGTACATGTGCAATGTGCCCGTGTAGGGGGGTCCTAAAGTGGCCAATGTTAAAATGCTGGTTAAAAATATTTCAGCAAAATAAATTTCCAAAGGAAAATGACTGTTTTATAAGACAAATTTTGGTTAAAAAAATGTCCAAATTTGTTTAAAAAAATGTGCGAGCTATTAGAAACTGAACAAAAAAAATTAAAAATTGGTGGGTTATTTTTGTTTGTTATTCAGCTGCCCAAAACACATTTTTCCTTTTTAAGTGTTTAAACAAAACACCCCAGAAATTTGCTTAAAAGTTGTAATTTTTCACTCGGAAAAAATTAATTTCATATGTGCTGAATAAAAGATCTTTTCAGATGATTTTTTCTTTACAGAATGGGCCAGCAAGCGCCACGCCTTCGAGGCACCTGCAGCAAACATTCAGTCACATGCTCACCTGAAATGTGATGAGGAAGCTTCTGCAAAGGAATTTCGACTACCCTGAGGAGGTACCAGGCCATAGCTGTTTGGTCTTCAGGGTTTTATTGAAAAGACCCAGCCACCGTCTTTGTTTAGAGTTATACTTTCCATTGTTTATAAGTCTTGGATATTGTGAGATGCTGGGTGCCCTCAGCTGCCATTGACGTCAGCCATATTTGAGGGCACTCAGCAACTCCTAGGATTGGCTCAAGTGTGTCCCTGCTGATTTTGGCCCAGAGGGAGCTGCATGTGCATATTATGAGGCCAGACTTCAGCCCTTTATATGGCAACCAACCCCACCAATCATTTGTCCCTTTTCTGTTTTTTTTCCCTTGTACTTTGTCACTAGCGTGGGGAAATGAGGCTTGACACTGCAATCAGGTTAGATCACCACCATGGCACAGACAGCAGGGGAACTCACAGCACTTATTTCTTTGGTGGGTTCTGATAGTTTTACTCTCATTTAAAAGATGTTTAGACTCCATGCGATGTTCTTCATCAGATTAAAATGAGAGCTGAGCCCAAGGCATGAAACCTACATCCAAATGTTTGCCTTACTAAAGGATAAAAGGATTCAGGATTCTGATTTGCATCCCTTAACAGACAGGCTCAAGTCATTACATTTGGATATGAATTTCGATCAAAATGACCACAGAGCTTTTGGGGGTCCCGTTGCTTATCATAATAGTCTTTGGGTAGGTCAAAATTTGGGCTTAAACTCCCTGCAGATACTGCTTATTTTTTTTAACTATTGAATAATTGTTTTAAACAATGTTTAGCTTGACAGTGATGTTGTACAATGTAAGGTGCACCTTAAGGGCAGGGAGAAAGCAAGCACTCGAAGAAGTTGGCTCATATCGATTCCAATTAGGTGTGCGCGCACTGCGTGCACGTTCGTCGGAAGATTTTTACCCTAGCAACGCTCGGTGGGTCGGCTGGGTCACCCCCTGGAGTGGCGCCGTTATGCTGATCTCCACATCCCTAGCTACTCGTAGTTCTTTGCTGTTTATTGTGTGTATAATTCGAGTTCTTGTAGTTATAGTTAGTATTAGTTTTTGTATTTATAGATAGCGTATATAGTTTAAGGGAGGATCGGGGATTAGCCTCTTTCCTCGACCCCCGTAACGGGCCCATGCCCAAGGCACCGGGATTCAAACCATGCTCGGCGTGCCAGAAGCCGATGCCAATAGGGGATCCCCATGACTCCTGCCTCAAGTGCCTAGGAGAATCACACCTTACGGATAAGTGCCGCATCTGCAAGTCATTTACACCAAGGATGAAGAAGGAGCGGGACTTTCGATTGAAACAGCTCCTCATGGAGTCGGCACTTACTCCTGCAGCGCTGGTACCGAGCGCCCAACAGACTGCTTCTGTAGGGAGCGCCCCTTCGGCTCCGGACCACGCCGGTACCGAGAAGGAGCCCCAGCACCGACATCTGCTCGGTATCGCTCCCTGTCCCCAAGACCCAGGAAGCAACATAGCGCTCCAGCTGCTTCAGCTCCACAGAAGGAGCGCTCTTCGAAGACGGTTCATCCGGCACCGTCCTCTGCCGCGGCACTGTCGACTGTGGTACCGCCGATTGCAGCTCCACTGAGCGCGGCACCCTCGATCCCAGTCCCACAAGGGCCGTTGAGTCCGGTGCCTGACAGTTCCCCGGCTCATGCCGTGGTTGAGCTTGCCCTCCCTTCTACACCGGAGACCTTTTCCACAGCAAGGGAGCTCATTGCCATGACGGAGTCGACACGGCCTCAACCCCAGCACCGCCGGTGCAGGTCATACAATCCATCGGAAAACCAGCCCTGGTAAGACCACCTTCCATTGGTCCAACAGAGAGACATCGTTCAAGATCACGGTCTCACAGACGCTCTCGATCACACTGTTCCCGCTCCCGGTGCCACTCGCAGTCCCAGCACCGCTCTCCATCATGGTACCGGTCGCACTCACAGCACCGTTCGACATCTCATTCGCCAGCCGGATACTCCCGGTACCAATCTGACTCTCGGCACCGTGTATTCTGCAGTCGCTCCAGACGAAGGGACTCGAGATCCCGGTCAACCTCCCGGCACCGCTACGGTAGAAGGTCCCGGTCTCACTCGTGGTACCATTATAGCCCCCAGTACCGCTCCCCAGTACCGCCCCAGGATCAAGCATCCAGAACAGTGGCGCCCTTCCAGTGTCTATCGGCACCACCGTGGCCATCAAGACACACATCGGTGTCTTCGCAGGCTGGTAGCGCATCCTGTCCTCAGGAGCGTGACTCTGACATCCCCAGCCATATATTCCCAGAGAGCCAGAGCCACGAGCAAGGGCCTCATCACTGGTCCTTCTGGACACCGTGGGCATACCACCAGACCCAAGGTGCTCCATCAGTGGCTCCACGGTCGGCCCTGTCAGAACACCGGGTACCAGAGGCGACAATAAGCCGCCCCCTCCCACCCCCATGGGCACGGATGAGGCTCCAATACCATCTACAGACACCCAGGTTCCACCTGACACAGATGACGCTCCTCAAGTGCAGGAGCCCCCACAGGACCCCCTGGTCCCGGACCTCTCCTCCTCCTCCTCGCCTGACGAGGCGGTGACGGGAACATCCTCCTCAGGCCCTCCACCTATTGATCTCAGGGCCCATCAAGACCTTTTGAGACGAGTGGCTCAGAATATGAACTTACAGGTGGAGGAGGTCCCTGAAATAGAGGACCCTGTCGTGGACATCTTATCGGCTGATGCACTTACTAGAGTGGCTCTTCCATTAATCCGCACCATACAGGCTAATGCGGATACCATTTGGCAATCCCCAGCCTCGATTCCACCTACAGCAAGAGGAGTAGAGAGAAAATATATGTCCCCTCAAAGGGGTATGAATATCTCTACATTCACCCACCTCCTTGCTCTTTAGTGGTGCAATCGGTGAACGAGAGGGAGCGTCATGGCCAGCAAGCCCCGGCTCCTAAGTCAAAGGAGGCAAGACGCATGGACCTCCTAGGCGGCAAACTATACTCGGCCGGGGCCTCCAACTTAGGGTGGCAAACCAACAAGCCCTCTTAAGTAGATATAATTTTAACACATGGGTGTCCTTGGGGAAGTTTACGGAGTTCTTCCCCAGGAATCCCGTCAAGAATTTACAGCCCTACTTGAGGAGGGTAAAAAAGTAGCAAGAACCTCCCTCCAAGCCTCTCTGGATGCAGTGGACTCTGCAGCCAGAACTCTGGCGTCAGGAGTGACGATGAGGCGTACTTCCTGGCTCCAGGTATCAGGCGCCTTTCCCCTGAATTACAACAAACTATTCAGGATTTGCCCTTCGAAGGCCAGGCCTGTTCTCAGATAAAACTGACCCCAGATTGCAAAGTCTGAAGGATAATCACGTTATAATGTGTTCTCTGGGTATGCACATGCCAGTGACCCAACGCAGGACCTTCCGGCCCTAGCCACACCGCTCTAACTCCCCGCCTAGCCCGCATCAGGACGTTAGCAGAAGGCATGGTAGAGGGAATTGTCGGAGGCAGTCTGGCCCTCAAGGAGGTCAAAATCAGGCTCCCCCTAAACCACCAGCGGGGCCCAAGCAGAATTTTTGAGGGGACGCCCAAGGGCAGCCCACCAGTTGCTCTACCGGATCCTTCTCCCTTTTTCAACCACCTCTCACAATTCCTCCCTGCCTGGTCCCAGCTAACTTCAGATCGTTGGGTCCTGCACACGGTGAAAGTGGGATACTACCTCCAGTTTGTTTCAACCCCGCCTTCCCACCCTCCCTCCCCGTCCCTCTTCAGGGACCCCTCTCACGAGCAATTCCTCTTACAAGAGGTCCAGTCACTCCCAGCCATGGGAGCCATAGAGGAGGTACCAAAAGACATGAGGGGCAAGGGGTTTTATTCCCGCTACTTCCTAATCCCCAAGGCAAAGGGAGGTCTACGACCGATCCTAGACCTGCAAGAACTCAACAAATTCATGATAAAGCTGAAGTTCTGCATGGTAACCCTGGGGACCATTATCCCATCCCTGGATCCGAGAGACTGGTATGCCTCCCTCGATATGAAGGACACATATTTCCACATTGCAATTTACCCACCACACAGACGGTACCTCAATTTTGTGGTCAACCATCAACACTTTCAGTTCACTGTACTTCCATTTGGCCTTTCTACAGTTCCGTGTGTGTTCACAAAATGCATGGCTGTAGTCGCTGCCTCCCTCCGGCATCGTCGGGGTACACGTCTACCCGTATCTCAACGATTGGCTCATTCAAGGGACTTCTCAGTTACAAGTGTCACAGCACCTGCTTATCGTCAAAGACTTCTTTGGGAGCCTAGGCCTGATGATCAACACAGAGAAGTCCACTCTGACACCCACATAGAGAATAGACTTCATAGGAGCGGTTCTGGACTCCAATCTGGCCAGAGCCTGCCTCCCGCAGTCGCGTTTTCAAGCAATGGCTTCAATTATTCAAGGTCTTCAAACCTTCCCGACAACGTCAGTGCACACTTGCCTCAGCCTAGTAGGTCACAAGGCCTCCTGCACCTTCGTGACCAAGCACGCGAGGCTACACCTCCGTCCCTTTCAAACCTGGCTTGCTTCAATATACCAACCACGCAGAGATAGCCTGGACTCAGTGCTCCCTATTCCTCGGAAGGTTCTGGGCTCCCTAACCTGGTGGCTAAACCCCACTCTAGTCTGCGCAGGGATGCCATTCCACCCACTGCAACCCTCGATGGCCCTAACCATGGACACATCATCTCTGGGTTGGGGTGCCCACCTCAAGGGCCTTCACACTCAAGGCCTCTGGTCGCCTCAAGAGCTGGCCTTGCACATCAATGTGCGGGAGCTGAGAGCGATCCGTCTAGCATGCCACGTGTTTTGAGACCATCTCCTAGGCCATTGTGTATCAGCGTTCACGGACAACACAACGGCCATGTTTTACATAAACAAGCAGGGCGGAGCACGCTTCTCCCTCCTTTGTCAAGAAGCAGTCCACCTCTGGGACTTTTGCATAGCCCACTCTATCGATTTGGTAGCGTCTTTTCTCCCAGGAGTCCAGAACATTCTGGTGGATCACCTCAGCAGATCCTTCCTGTCTCACGAGTGGTCGATTCGTCCGGACGTCATCCATTCTGTTTTCCAGAAGTGGGGGTTTTCCTACATAGATCTCTTTGCCTCCCAAGAGAACGGGAAATGCCAGGTGTTCTGCTCCCTCCAGGAACGCTCCCCGGGCTCCCTCTCAGACAAATTCCTGATCCCGTGGAAGAGGCACCTACTCTATGCCTTCCCACCGTTTCCGCTCATCCACAGAGTCTTACTCAAGCTCCGCAGGGACAGCGCCCACCTGATCCTGATTGCTCCAGCATGGCTGAAGCAGCACTGGTACACCATGTTGTTCGACCTCTCAGTGGCAGACCCGATGCCCCTGCCACTCTGGCCGGATCTCATAACACAGGACTTCGGCAGGCTTCACTATCCGGACCTGCAGTCTCTTCACCTCACAGCATGGTTGCTGCATGGTTGAGCCAGTCTGAGTTGCATTGCTCTGCCTCGGTCCAACAGGTGCTCTTGGGCAGTAGGAAGCCTTCCACTAGGATGACATATCTGGCCAAGTGGAAGCGTTTCTCCTGCTGGTGCGCTCAGCGTAACTCAGTCCCCAGGCAGGTGTCCATTCCTACTGTCCTGGACTACCTCTGGTCCCTGAAAGAACAGGGCCTAGTGGTCTCTTCCATAAAGGTGCATCTGGCAGCCATCTCCGCCTTCCACCTAGGGGAAAATGGCCGATCAATCTTCTCTCACCCCATAGTTTCAAGGTTTCTCAAGGGACTGGAATGTTTGTACCCTCAAGTCAGATGCCCGACCCCTACCTGGGATCTCAACCTGGTGCTAGCCAAGCTTATGGGTGCTCCTTTTGAACCACTGGCCACCTGCTTGCTGCTGTACCTTTCCTGGAAGACAGCCCTCCTCATCGCTATTCCTTCGGCAAGACGAGTATCTGAGCTTCGGGCCTTGACAGTGGACCACCCGTATACGGTATTCCATAAGGACAAGGTACAGCTGTGACCACACCCCTCCTTCCTCCCTAAGGTGGTGTCCGCCTTTCATGTCAATCACGACATCTTCCTCCCAGTCTTTTCCCGAAGCCGCACCCATCGCGTCGGGAACAACAGCTGCCCACCCTAGACATTCGCAGGGCTCTCGCCTTTTATATTGAGAGAACAAAACCCTTCCGAAGGTCACCTCAGCTCTTTATAGCTGTGGCAGACCGGATGAAAGGCCTACCGGTCTCATCCTAATGAATTTCATCTTTGGTAACATCCTGCATCTGTACATGCTATGATTTGGCTCACGTTCTGGCTAGCCACCTCACCACCCATTCTACTCGGGTTCAAGCTTCATCTGCCACCTTCCTGGCCCATGTTCCTATTCAGGAAATATGTCAGGCAGCTACCTAGTCATTGATTCACACCTTTGCCTCACTTTATGCATTGGTTCAACACTCCAGAGATGATGCAGCATTTGGTTCAGCAGTTTTGCATTCTGCAACATCTCACTCCGACCTCACCGCCTAGGTAAGGCTTGCAAATCACCTAATTGGAATCAATATGAGCAAGCACTCGAAGAAGAAAAGACGGTTACTCACCTTTGTAACTGTTGTTCTTCGAGATGTGTTGCTCATATCCATTCCAAACCCTCCCTACTTCCCCTCTGGTGGAGTAACCGGCAAGAAGGAACTGAAGGGCCGTTGGGTCAGCAGGGGTATATATCCGGCACCATAATGGCGCCACTCCAGGGGGCGACCCAGCCGACCCACTGAGTGTTGCTGGGGTAAAAATCTTCCGACGAACGTGCACGTGGCGCGCGCACACCTGATTGGAATGGATGTGAGCAACACATCTCGAAGAACAACAGTTACAAAGGTGAGTAACTGTCTATTTTGCAGTCTTCTACAGTGCTCTGAACAGATTTGGTGTGAAGTGTTTCAACACGAATATGACTTTGCCACCCACCAACCCCATCACCTCCTTTCATCCCAGCCTTCATCTGTGGTGTTTATTTAGATCAGTGATACTCAGGCTGAGGTTTGGGAGCTGCAAGTGACTCTTTAATGTGTCTCCTGCGGCTTTTTGTGGGACATGATTTTCAAACACTGTGTCATTTATTATTAACCAATCAGGCTGCTTTTACTATGTTATTATCCAGTTGTAGTTGATAAAATAATAATACTTGGTCAGAATAACCAAGAAATTATATATATACACAGACAGAGAGAGAGAGAGCAAATAAAACAATTAATTCACACTCCTGTGGCTCTTTTGGGTTATGTTGGTCGCTAATTTGGCTCCTGAACCACTGAGTTCTGAGTATCACTGATTTATATTGTAAGCTCTTTGGTGCAGAGACTCTCTTTTATTGTGTGTTTGTACAGTGCCTAGCACACTTGTGCCTTAGTCCTCATTGGGGCTTTTCAGTGCTACCCGAGTGCTAATGATGAATAATACTGATGGCAATGATGCCACACAAGTTAATTTAAATTGCAGGACTGTCAGCTTTAAGAGGAACCAGGGCGAGAGAGAGAGAAAAAAAGTTAACGTCTCAGGCAAGAGCTGAACAAATTTCAGTTACTTCAACCGTGCTAGTAGGTTGGGTATGGAGGCTGGGTATCATTTCAGCATCTGATGTGTTAGCAGTCATATAACCTTTCAGAATGGATGGAAAGTGCTATATCATTCAAGACACGGCGGCATATGCTACAACTGAAAGCCATCTATCTGGGGCAATTCCAAAACTTTGCATTAACCAAGCCAACTAGTCAGTTAGCATTACAGAGTGCTGTATTTGTTGTAATAGTTGGGACATGGTATTTATAATGTCTCTGAAAATTATTTTGAACCCTCAACAGTTTTTAAACAAATCCTAAACAGTTTTTAAATCCTAAACTTTGTAGCATCAGATGGTTCTTTTATATATAGATAGATATAAACATTAATCTTAGTGATAGCAAATTCCAGGACCTCTGGAAAATACTTACCATTCAAAGTATTCTTTTTATGAACATCTAGGAGTTGGAAATATTCTGCAAGTGCCCTAGCATTTCTCACTGATAATAAACAGTGTATTTTATCTAAATACAGAAACTGCAGAAAACATCCAGGTTTCAGCCTCATCTTGGCAGTGACTAATTCTGTTTACCTATGAACATTCACTGTTACCTGAGGTGATGCTACATCACAGCAAGAGAATTCCATCTCGGAACCAGAACACAATCATGTATCCTCCTGATTGAAATGTTTGGGGGTTTTGTTTTGTTTTGTTTGTTTTTGTTTGGGTTTTTTTTGCCAAGCATCATCAGATTGTGCCTCTAAAGGCTGAACTTTTCAGGCAGACAGGATGGGTGGGTCGCTTTGAAGGTCTTGTTGCTATGCACAATAAGCCAGTTGGAACAGGACACTGAACAGAGCAGAGCTCTTGCAAGCACCTTAGGCATTGAGTGATCAACTGAACATTGTGGAGCAAATGGCTCTCTACCACTGAGGAGTCAGGGTACACCTCTAAAATGAGCATGAAGAATTATTCTTTTATCACATATTTTTTAAATGCATTTTAGAACATCAGAATCAGATTGAAACTCACATTTGCAAGGAAACGTAGATTTAAGGTCCCAATTCAGCAAGATATGTGTGAGTTCACGGAGTCTATTGTGACTTCAGTGGGACCTTGTTGAAACAGGGCACTAAAGCCTTGTCTACACTAGAAAGTTGTACCACTAAAACTAGGCTGGTGTAGTTAAAGAGAGACAACGCCCCTAGGGCACACCTAGTTATATCAGTATAACAGTGCTTTATAGTTATGCCTGTACAGGAAAGGGGATGGCTATACTAGAGTAAGGATCTATGCAAGGGGTGGTACTGGTATAACTCTCTCAGGGCTCGGCTACACTGGAGAGTTGCAGCGCTGGTGGTGGGTTTACAGCGCTGCAACTTACCGTCCACACTTGCAAGGCACATACAGCGCTGCATCTCCCTGGCTGCAGCATTGGCTGTACTCCTGCTCCGCCTGGGGTATAACGATTGCAGCGCTGGTGATGCAGCGCTGCTCCACCAGTGTGGCCACCAAAAGCGCTGTAATTGGCCTCCAGAGGTATTCGGAGGTATCCCAGAATGCCTGTTCAGCCACTCCCAACAGCGCTGCAAATGCTGCAAATGTGGCCACACTGCAGCGCTGGTAGCTGTCAGTGTGGCCACACTGCAGCACTTTCCCTACACAGCTGTACGAAGACAGCTGTAATTCCCAGCGCTGTACAGCTGCAAGTGTAGCCATACCCTCAGTAAAAAATCACACGCCACACTGATCTTGTTTAAGAGCTTGATTTCTGCAAACACTTTTATTGCTGAGTGAAGTGCTTACTACTCTGAGTAGTTCCATTGAAGTAAATAGAACTACTTACAATAATAAGACCCCTGACTACAGAATCAGACCCACTTTCTTGAATCTAAGGCAGATTCCCAATGCTTTTTGAATATTTTTGTGGCCTACTTCTTATATTTATGTTAGTGTTTTAAAAAGACAATAAGAAAACAATTCCTGGATTGGTGACAGCAGATTTGCCAACCTGGATTGAAGTTCATGGGCTTCAGCAAAGAAGTGAGTTTGGGGATGTGAATATGTCTGTATCTATCTTGTTTTATATTTAGATTGTAAAGTCTTTGGATTGATTATTTGTTCTATTTTTGTAAACAGGGGTCCTGGTCCAGGGCTGAGGATCCTGGTTACTACCTCAATATGAATAATAATTAATGGGTAGGCACATGACGTATTGGGAAGAAATGCAAATTAACTGATATATAACTCTGAAAACAATTGGCCTAATTCTCTTCTCACTCCAGTTTTGCCAAACTCAGGCGTTGTATCAGCCCCCCAAAATCATGAGAATAGCTGAAAAATAATGAACTGTTAAAAACAAATCAATGTTGGGTTATTTTCATTTGCCTTCCTCTTTTGCAGGTATGCTTCAGTCACATTTGCAAGCTTTTCTCCACAACCCTGAGGGCTAGAAATGTATTTTTTCTTAAATGAAACTGAAGTCCGCATATGAGCCCTTATTTCCAGCAGCTGGATTGTTATATAAAGCATCAAATAGCATGAGGTTCAAGATAAAAGTCACAACAGTTGGCTACCTCAGTGTAAATCCAGAATCACAGCAATGAACTCAGTGTGAGAGGAGACTCAGACTCAATATTGTAGGAAGGAACCATTTCAATGAACAAGTTAAAAAACGAAGAGACAAGGTGGATGAGGTAATATCTTTAATTGGACCAATTTCTGTTGGTGAGAGAGACAAGCTTTCGACCTTCTCTCTCGCCAGCAGAAGTTGAGCCAATAAAAGATATGACCTCACCCATCTTGTCCCTCTAATATCCTGGGACCGACTGGCTACAACAACACCGCATAAAGTAAAAACTGATCAGCCAAGTTGGTCTCAGACCTAGACATAAGACTGCAATATCAAATAATTCCTCTAGATGTCCCCATTTTATTCCAATTTTAAATTTGCTGGAGCTAATTTAAAGTATGTGGAGATTCCCACCCTGTCTATCCATATTTACAGATGCTTATATCTTTAAAAAAACCAAACACCCAGAAGTTAAATATTTAGTGGCTATATTTAAGAGCTGAACTTGGGGAAGGAGAAGTGATTTTTCTCTGTTGAGATAGTTTTAGATAAATTTTTTACACTCAAGTGATTCAAAAACAGCTTTATTTTACAACTTCCAACCTGTCCTTTGATCCTATATAAGCACTTATGCAAATGAGTAACACCATTGTGTTCAATTGGTCTGGCAACCTATGTAAAGCTACTTCCCTGCATAAGTGCTAGCAGAATTGAACCCTTTCTTGATAGGTAGCCATGAATTAAGATAGGAAGCTGTGACTTTTTTGAAATTTTTTTTAACTACATTTTATTTTATTTTATTTTTACGCAGTATGAAGCACAGGTGATCATGGTATTCCTCCATGCTCTCTCTTCAGAAGTTTATGTTTTAGATATATATTTCTTCTCATCCCAAGACACAGTGAGCAGTACTGTGTCACCATTCATTCCTGTCCATGGCTTGGTTCTCCTTTAAGCCAGCCTGGTCATAACCCTGTGTACGATGTCCTGACTTCTAGTTGGGGGTTGGCTTCTAGGCCTGACTGATCTTGGTTGCGTTTGCATTATTTTCGTGGGAATCCTATCATCTGTTTGTTTTCTACAGTGTTACCACCACTGTAATCTTTTTGATTGCAGCCAATCCCATACACTGATTTCACATCCTACTCTCCTTCTAACTTCATTTGTCTTAAAATCATTTCACTTTACTGTTGCCATCTTCCAAAGAACTCTCTACTGGCTCCAGCCTTCTGATGTCTGCTTAATTCAATGCAATTCTGACCAGTCTGTAGAGTTATTCTGTTAGGACACTGATTTAATCAATTTCCACTTTGGTGGCAAACAATGTTTTTATGAGTCCATAATTTCATCAGTTTTGTGCAGTACTTGTTGCTAAGACACACCTCCTTTTAACCTTGGCACTGTTCAAACTTCCTAGATACATATAAGATTTTACTTTTTCTATGACTTCACCTCTATTGCATTTCAACATTATATCTATTGTCCCTTTTCCAAGATGCAACCGCTTTGTTTTCTTGGCATTTATTGTAAGTCCACGTCAACTGCACCAATTTTCCAAGGCAGTGAAGAGTATTATCCGTCCACACTGAATCAAATGCCTTTGTGAAGTCAATGAAAACGGTAAACATCTTTACTCCCCATTCTCATTTTTTTCCAATCAACTATCAGAGCATGAATAGCTGATCAAAGGAACTTGAGCCTGTATGAAGCCACACTGTTCCTCACCTACTATTTCCTGTAAAACTGGTCTTAAATTGTTGACATTTACTTTCATCATGATTTCCCAGTACTGATAATAAGCGTATACCACTATAATTATTCAGATCGGTAGGATACCCTTTCTTTGGGATTAGTACAACTATTGCTTTTAGTCAGTCATACAGTACCTCCTCTTGCTCCCATATCTTCTTATATATTTTTCTTAAAGATTTGCTAGCATTTCTCCTGCCAGCTTGTAGCAGCTCAGCTGTTATATTATCTG
Source organism: Gopherus flavomarginatus (assembly GCF_025201925.1). Taxonomy (NCBI): domain Eukaryota; kingdom Metazoa; phylum Chordata; order Testudines; family Testudinidae; genus Gopherus; species Gopherus flavomarginatus. The sequence continues at coordinate 21,247,535 of NC_066623.1, read as the reverse complement.
TTCCTGCAGCTTTCCCATTTCTTAATTGCTTCACTGCTCTATTTTTTCTTCTGATGGTGGTTCAGTGCTGAAATCCATTCTGTCTTGCAATCTGCCCTGTTCATCTAGCATGTCGAGAATGCTCGCATCTCGATGAACTACAGCATTCAGCATTTTGTCAGAATGCTCCTTCCATACTTGCAGCATCTCTTCAGCATTTGTTGGCAGTTCACCAATAGTCTTTCTTACTGCTTGCATCATTGGCCTAATTGTGTTTCCTAACAACTTAACCTTTTTGTAGATCATTTTCATATCTTGTTTTCTTCGTGCCTCCTTTAGTTGTGGAACCTCCTCTTTCCAGAACTTTTGCTTGTCCAATTGTTGTGATTTCTTCACCACTTTGGTAACACTTTCACTTCTTCCACTTTCTCAGTAGTTTTGACTTGTTCACGCTTTTCTTATCATGTTCTTGTTTCATTGCTTGTCTAGATTTCCTTGTTTGCTTATGCCTTCCAATAACTTCCTCTGCTGTATTTTATATCACTTCCTTGAATATTTCCCATCCAGTCTGGAGTGCAATTTCTTCATCGTCGCAAAGTAATGGTTTGAAATAACCTCCAAGTGTCACCCTGTATGTCTTCCTCACAGAGCTATCCCTTAATTTATCAAGATGAAATTGACCTCCTTTTCTTGGACTTTAATTTCATATTAATCTTTCCCATTAGCAGTTCATGATAACTGCCACACTTGATATTTGTATAGACTTTATTATCCAGTAATGACCTTCTTTGCCTTTTACTGATAATAATGTGGTCAATCTGGTTTTTGATATGACCATCTAGTGAATTCCATGCAAACTTGTGCATATCTTTTTGAGGAAAGTAAGCACTGCCAATTATCAGATTATGCATCTCACCACAAGTTCTTAACCTTTCCCCATTATTGTTTGCCATCTCAGTGCCATATGGTCCATTGCTATTCATTTGCTGACAATGTCTGTTACCAACATTTGCATTCATATCTCCCATTATCAAATCAAATTATGATCTACAGTGTTACCCAGCCATGGATAAAATTCATCTTTCTCTTCTGCTACTTCTATTGGTTCATAACAGCAGTTCACAGTAATGCATAGTCTACAGCAATCTTGCTATGACAATCTACTCAAGACACTTAGGCCTTGGCTACACTCACACTTTACAGCGCTGCAACTGGGGTGTGAAAAAACACCCCCCTGAGCGCTGCAAGATACAGCGCTGTAAAGCGTCAGTGTAATCAGGGCAGCAGCGCTGGGAGCTGTGCTCCCAGCGCTGCACGCTACCCCCGTAAGGGATATGGTTTACATGCAGCGCTGGGAGAGCTCTCTCCCAGCGCTGCCGCTCTGACTACACTCACACTTCAAAGCGCTGCCGGGGCAGCGCTTTGAAATTTCAAATGTAGCCATACCCTTATGTATCTTTTGTATAAGGTGGGAATCCTTTGTCCCTCTGGATTCCTACCCCTTCTTTTAATGGAAAAGCACCAGGTTAAAGAGGAATTCCAGTTCAGGTGACATGATGACATGTCACTGTAAGACCTCATTACCCACTTGCCAGCACACACCTATACAGCAAGACTTACAAGTAAAACAGAGCCATCTACAGTTAATTGTCCTGGCTAATGGGAGCCATTAAGATTCCAAACCACCATTAATGGCCAACACTTTGCATAATTAAAATAGGCCCTCAGTTATATTTCATATTTCTAGTTTCAGATACAAGAGTGATACATTTATACAAATAAGATGCCCACACTTAGTAGATTATAAGTTTTGTAATGATACCTTACAAGAGCCCTTTTGCACTAAGCATATTTTAGTTATATTATATTCACACTTGTCAGCAAGTAGATCGCAATGTCACAATTTGGTGTGACCCTTCTGGGTTTCTGCAAGACAGGCAACCCCTATGCACCAGTCCAGAGCTCAATGATTCACACGCTGCTTCTACCTTTGTAACTACTACGGAAAAGCAATTCTTCAAATCACCACACAGAGGAAGAACTACACTTCCCAGTGCTCCCTGCGAAGAGGGCGGGGGCAGTGGAACTGCATGGCAGGGGACACGCCAGTGCCCTTTCGGGTAAACGATAGCCAGGGGCGGGGCCAGTAGAATGTAAAGTATCTAGCGGGCTAGGGGCGGGGACAGTAGAATGTAAAGTATCTAGCGGGCTAGGGGCGGGGACAGTAGAACATTGTATCCAATGGGCAGGGGAAGGCGTTAGCGAAGCTCCAGCAGGTGGAGCGGTCTTGGTTCCATGCGCTCGGGTTGAGGCTGCGCCTCCCTCCCCGTCTGTGTATTGGTCCCGAGGGAAACTCCGCAGCGCACCGGGCGGGGAGCAGCTTCAGCTGCTCTGAGCGCCGCGGGCAGTCGCCGGCCGTCGCTTCTCCTTTGAGAGCCTTGTGCCCGGCAGCTCCAAGTCCCTGTCCTAACAGCGGCTGCTGCTGTCCCGCCCTGCTTCCCCGCAGGCAGAGCACCGAGGAGTATCTGCCGGGTGCTGGGATCCTGGCTGGCCGGGGGCACAGCACCTTCCTAGGCTGGGCAGCGGCTCGCCCGGCTGGTGCGGGGATACTGGACCTGGGGGCTGGGCTGTGAAGTGTCTCCGTCCTGTGACTCCTCAGCCTCTCGCTTTCTGCGCTCCTCTCCACTGCGCCCCTCGCCCCATCTCCCGAGGGCACCTCTGCTCTACTGGCCCCAGCGCTCTCCGGTGTCCCCGGGGTACACGCAGGTTCTCCCTGGAGCCCCCTTCTGCCTGTTGTATGGTCGGGGACCCCGGCCCCAGGCAGCACCATGGCTTTTGCCAACTTTCGCCGCATCCTGCGCCTCTCCACCTTCGAGAAGAGGCGATCCAAGGAGTACGAGTACGTCCGCCGGGACCTGGACCCCAACGAGGTGTGGGAGATCGTCGGGGAGCTGGGGGACGGTGCCTTCGGCAAAGTGTACAAGGTGGGTCCGGGGGCCCCGCCCCGGGGCAATGCTGGGGGTGCCCCCAGGGGAACGGACTGCAAAGCCCCCGTTGTGTGTGTGGCAGGGCTGGCCTGGGGGAAAACTGAGACCCCAGGCACATGGGTGGGTGCGTGCCCTGGCCTTGGGGCGGCGGTGGCGTGGCAGCGTGGGGAAAGGTTACAGCCGGAGCGATGCATGGCAGCCAGGAGGACTAGAGGGAAGCAACGAAGAGGACGGGCGAGGAGGGAGCTTAGGCCATGCCCCCTCCCCCGGCCATTTCCCCGCCACGCTCTTTGGAGTCCGAGCCTAAAGCTGTGCCCCTCGGGCAGGGCTGAGATGCTCCGGCACTATGAGAAAAGGGCCCCCTTGGCTGTGTTTACTGTTTATTCTCCAGGGTCCTTTGGCACCAGCCATTGAGTGCAGGTGCCCTGAGGACTGTCTGTGCAGTGTGACGAAGCTGTAGGAAGACACGCACCCTTTGGAGGCTGCCGCGGAGTGGGGGTGGGGGATGGTATTTGCACTGGAGCGGAGGAACTTTTTGACTGAGAATCCGCAGACAGGATTGTCATTTTTGGGGTGGATAGGGGAGGTGCTGGCCCTTCTGCCTGGGTGGGTCCCTATGACACTGTGCGGGCCAGTGTCTGGTTGGGAGGTTCCCAGGCAAATACTAAGTGCCCTGGAGTGGTTTTGGGTGCTGAGGACGATACATGAGTAGAAAAAACAACATGTCCGTTGTGCCAATTTATTTTTTAGCATTATATCTACTGTTTCCTCCTTCTCCTGTCCTTCCCAAACCCTCTTCTAGTGCAGCATGTGTCAGCTGAGTTAAAAGTGTGTCCTAGTAGATGTCGCAGGTGGCTGACAAGGACACCTGCAGGGGCTGTCTCAGAGCTCAGCAACATGCAGCAAATCAGCTCTGGCACTTTCCTTTTCTATCAAATCTAAGCAGCATTGCGGGCTGAAAGTCTCTTGTCTTTGTGGCCTGTTGTCCAGGGCTTGTTCACAGTTTGTCTCCTGACTTGTTAAACAAATCTAGAGCTGTCTTCAGCCTTTCAGGAAAAATCCTTTTGGGAGCCTGAGTCAGCTTTGCAGATCCCACTAGCTACTGTGACTAGAAACTGATGAAAAGCTATGTACTTTGCATTAGGAATGAGAGAGGAAAGCGTCCATGTGGGTAGGCACAAGGAGAGGTGAGATGATGTTTTCTGATGAGTGATAGTTTAATAGCTCTGCTGGGTGTTCCTTGCCCAGCCTCTAGGTAAGATGAATGAAGAGATCTTTCTTAGAAGTCAGCACTCATAAGGCTGCATGCAAGCTTTATATGCTTCCAGTGGTAAAAATATTCATATCACTGTGGTCCTTGCAAGCAGAAAATGGTGAGAATTTCTTGGAGTTTGCAAAGGAGACATGCCCGTTGACAGCAGGGACAGATGCGGTGCTATGAGTGCTTAATCTTTATGTTAAGGGGTTGCGTTTTCAAAGGCCAGATACTCTATTGTACTTTCTATTGCGTGTCAAACTGCAGGCTTGTGCGATGCTGAGTACTAGACAAACAAGCCTGCACAATAACTGTGGCCTTGGTGTCTTAAGACTGTTAGAGACTTGTCACAAGATGATGAAGAGGGTTGGTGTTCCAGTCATATTACAAGACCTGGCTTCAAATGGTGTTCAGAGTCAGAAAAGATGAATTTAGAGGTCTTATTGAATCTACTCATTGGCAATTTTGCAGTGTGAACTGATGCCTAAGAATTTGATAAGTAAATGCTGCTGAAGAACAAGTCAAAACTCACATATGTGAAGGAAGCAGGTGGGCTGCAGGTCAGGACTGAGGTGCTTTGCCAGAGCCCCTGGGAATGATTGCTTGTCTGTCTCATGTTGCTAGTAAACCCTCATTTTCTTAAGCAGAAATAATTATCTAATAGTGCACTACTTTTGCTGAAAGTGGCACTGTCTTCACAATTACTCTTCTCAGAAATCTTTACCCTGCTGTTGTTACTAGTAGCACCTGAGGTTAGAAAGAGATTATTTTTCTCTGGCTTCATTTTGCTTTGTGTATTGGAAAGCACTTTGTCCACATTCGCTTTAACTTTTTTCCTTGTATAATCAGTTGCCCCTGTTTGTGAGATTCTTTCAGACAAAGACAGGAAATATTGCTTCAAAATAGCAAAAATATGATTGTGAGGAGAACAAACAAATTGGAACAGGCTCTCTAGGAAGTTTTAAACCCATCCATCACTCTTGAATGCCATTACTAAATATGGAATCAAATTTAAAAAATCACTGTAGTCCAACAGGCTGTCTGTAACTGAAGGCATTACTTGCTTAATCGTGAATGTGAGCCCCACCCCAAATAACTGTCTCCTTTCACTTGCCTTGTCCCCAGGTGCCTGGAAAGGCATGCAGTAATATAGGCTGCCATACTGTAGCGTGCACATTAAAATTAAGCCACCTACCACTAGACTTTTGGTCATGGGTATCTGCTTCCAGGCTTTAAATATCTACTTCTAAGATGTCTTTTTTTTATTTTTTAACATGGTTTATCTTTAAGCAAGGGCTTTTGAATTCCAGCAAGAGTCCAAGAACTAACTCTCTCACTCTCCACAACCAAACTTTTCCGTTGCTCATCTTCTCTCTCCTTGGGCTTACCCTTCTGATAGAAAAGGACATTGTTGGTGTATAAATAGTTGGTGTTGAAGCATTTTGGATTTAAATGCATCCGGTGTATTTATTATTTGTAAGCTGATGGGGACAGATCATATTCAAAAATAGTTATAAAGTCACATTTAGAAACTAGACAGCAACATTGTTATAGAGACGCAGCCTTCTGTGCCACTAAGCAGGATTTAATCCATCTGTTCTCTTCCCTTCTCCATCTTCTAAATTAACACTGGAATCTGGAGCTGAGAGTCATGAGTGTTTGTAGCAAGATGGCCTTGCACAGGATGCTGAAGTGAAATGTTTAGGCATACCTTATTGTTCCTGTTCATTTGTGTATGTACACATACACACACAGAAAAATTGCAGCTAGTCAAGATATAGAAAACACTTGAAATCACACTCTGAGACTTGGCACATCTTGCTGCGTACACAAGCAAGTAGTCCAAACAACGCATTTATTATGAAGAACTGGAAACTTTTGCATTAGATTAGTGTACAAAGTATTTTACTTACCTCTTGCATGAGCATGCGGTATTATGGTACAGTCTGCCTGCAGTTGTGTCCTACCCTCTTTCAGTTCTTATGCTATGCCCATCACAGTAGTATCTGAGCATACTGTGTCCATGTGTTTTAAATGCATCAACATCTTGCTCCTGACTGAAACTTAACTAGCAAGGTTCAACTCCGGAGCAAATTTAAGAAGTTTAGTAAAAGAAAAAATGAGCAACGTTCAGGTTTTGGTTTTAGGAAGGTTTTTGTTGTTATGGTGGAGGAGAGAGAACTCGGGTGTGTAATAGCCTCATTGAGTCCTGTTAAAGTGTAAAAATAAATAATATATATATTTTCATTAAAGAGTTGGTATGGATTTCCTAAGTGTGAAGCTGACCAACTCTGAAGTAGTTTCCTACTTTTGTCAACGTTGTATCAGTAACTTTAAGGGCCCTTGACAACTTGATGGTTTTAAATGATTTGTTTAAAAAAAATGGTTTATGACAGAGCCCTTCTAAACAGCACGTGTTGAATCCTAAAGAATTCTCCAGTCAAATGAAAATGGCTGGGATTCTCCTGCTCCTGCCTAGAGATCTGTATAGCAAAGGAGAACCTGGCTGTGAATGGGAAGCAGCAAAACACTCTATGCCACAGGAATAAAGCTGCAAAGTGGCAGGGAAGGACAAGGGGTGAGAAGCAGTTTCCCTCTCGCTGTCAGTGGTTGTAATCTCTGGTGTTATAAGTTACTATAGTGTCGGTACTGCATTGTCAGATGGAAATGTGACCTTCAAGCACAATTTGCTATTGGCCTGATCCAAAATCCACTGAAGTCAATGGGAGCCTTTCTGTCTTTTGGATCAGGCCCTGTGAAAGCAGGCCCGTAGCTACAGGAAGCCTTCATTAGCTGTGAATGCTATTCAGTTTATATTAAGGGGTCTTTGCAGCCTGCAGTACCTCTAGATTTGGAGACCTATAAACACAAAGGATAATTGTAGGATTTCAAAACCACAGCCCTTTTCCAAAGGAAATGATGACTAGGGAAAAAAGTTTGATGGTGATTAAGGATTATTCACGCTTTTCACTACGGCTGCGCTAAGACAAGTCTTATAAAACTTACAGCCATGGCTCCATTGACTTTTAGTTTTGTGGAATGTAGCTAATTGCTTCAACTTCAGGCAGCTGAGCTGGCTCCTCTGTATACTAATCTCAGGGGCATCGGTAGTGGTGTTGTCCAACATGTAAAGGAGACTCTGAGCCCTGATCCAGCAGTTCCATCTTGCAAATACTGTTCAATGTAGTACTTACTGTGGCAAACAGTTGCACAAATATCAAAGGGGATAGTTAGGAGTGCATGTGCCTGTCAACTTGTACATGTCTAAAGACTTCTTCCCTTAGAACTTGCTGTATTTAATCATGGGATTGTTTTGCTGTGTTTATGCCTTTTTATGAAATGCTATCGCTGTGTTCCAGTAGCACAGAGGAGAACACCTACTCCCCTGATAAAACTTGCCTGTGGCAGGGTGTGGACAGGATGTCCCCTTCAATAGTGCGGTCTATCCTGCTGCTCGCAGTTGCAATGTCAGTTTTGCAGCAAACAGAATTCATTAATTTGAATTCCTGATCAAAGGTCTTTCAGTAAAAGGTTCTATATCGATATTATTCCACCCCCACCCAACCCCAGAAGCTATCTGATTGCAACTTCAGGAACACAAATTAGTGTCTCCTTTATAAAGAAATTGTTATATGCTTCCTCTTCCATCTTCTCCACCTCAATTTAAAAAAAATCCATTTTAATTATTCAGTCTGTGATGGTAGTAAGGTGCATAATATTATGTATCCTGGAAAATATAACTACTGTTTAAATCTTGGTGTGAGGAACGAGAATGAAAATAAAACCGCTTATTTACTATGCAGCGTATAGCTGCAGGTTATACCTGGATCCCATGGTGATAGATACATTAGAAGTGCTTGGACTGTTTCCTCTCCTACCTGCCTCAGTGCTCACTAATTAAAACTGCAACTCTCTGACTTTGGGGTGGATTTCGGTAGCTCAGGCCTGATTCCACTAATATCTCTCCATGCAGTTTTACCGACTTGCACATTAAGTTTCTAAGTTGCTGGCCGTTCTAAAAAACCCCCAATAGTTTTCCAACTGCATCATAAAACATTCACAAAACATGTGCATGTTTTGTAAGGTCACATTTTGGCCTGTTAATTTTGCCCTTGTCTCTTTGAACAGGAAGGGGGTTATTTTCCATTTAAAAGGGAGGAGAGGAAGAAGCTGCTTCTTTCCTAGTAAATGGGTGTCAGCATCCTAGTGGCCCTAGAAATACAACCACTGTGGATGACATCCTGGTCCCATTGAGATCAAAGGGAAAACTCCCATTGAATTCAATGTGGCCAGGATCCTCACATAGGGCCCTAAGCACTACGCTTATACCGCTCTGCCTATAGCACCCCCAATCTCTCAAATGGTTCTGCAACTGAAGACTTGGATTAAAACGTGGATACAGTATTAAAAAACACCTGAGTGATTTAGGCACCCATTGATTTTCAGTGGGTTTTTAACTCTTAAGTGCTTAAGTCGCTTTTTTGAAAACTTTACCCAGGCTCTTTTATCACTTGTGCTAAGTTTCAGCAAACATTTCTCTTAAAGTGATGTAGCATTGGCACTGGCATGCTTAAGGTATTGGAGGGTTTAAAGGGTGAGATGCATATGGTATTAAGCTAGCAAAGGCCCCTGCTTACCTGACTGGAGCATTCACAGTCTAGCTTGTCTGGCCTGACACTAGGTCTCAAACTTCATTCCCATTTCCCAGCTTTGCTTACTTCTCAGGTAAGACAACCGCCCAGCCCCCTCGCCTCTGAAGCAATGCCTGAGAATTGTATCCCAGTGCTCTCACAGTGATGTGGGGTCACGGAGGGACAGTCTGCCATTTGTGTGGAGAATATTGAGGGAACTGCTTCCACTTAGAAGTGGAGTCTAAGTCAGTCCAATTTCTTACATTTCAGTTGACTTACTTACAGAAAAACAGCTCCCAGCGCAGCCACTTCACAAAGTATAAAGGCTATAAAACATCTCTTGTCAACTGTAATAGCATTTTATTGCTTTTGTGTTCACTTCCTCAGTGGCTACCTGTGATCTCATGCAAAAGTATTTAGTTAACCTAACTTGAGACACTTTTGCCTGGCGTTCCTGTAGCTTGGAAATAGTTACTGAAACTGCACACGAAGGAGGTCCTGGAGGACCTGCTGGGCGAAGTGCGTGGGTGCTGGAACTTCTGAAGTGTTTGCGTTGTTGTCTGTATTGAGTTTTGTGTAACTTTTGCAAGTAGGTTCAAGCATGCCACCTCTGTCTCCATCAACGAAGTCCTTCAAGAGGATCTGTGCTGTAGGGCAGAAGCAATTCACAATCCCAGTACACCAGCAATGGTGGTTGGGTTTCTAATTGTGGAGGTAGGAAAGTGAAGGGCTAATTTTTTCCCTACAAGGGCCCAGTTGTTCTGACGCATTTCTGGCATGTGGCAAAAAGGCTGAACAAAACGTGCCCCAAAATACTGTAGCCTGGACTGCCTAAGCCCCATTCCCTGGCACTGACTCACACCAGCTATTCAACCCGCTCCTCAGCTGTGAGCTTCCTCTGCACCCAGCTCAACGTAGAAAGTTGCTAGGAAACCTCCAACAAGTGGTCGCATGTTTTTTTCCTTTAGCCTTTATGGCTTTTTGACAAAAACCATGGCTGTGGGTTGGACTGAAACAGGCAGGCTTCCTCCCCTGGGGAGGAAGAGGTTAATAGTGAGCAGTGCGCAGTGTTACAAAGCTCTTGGGTCTATGCTGGCTGAATATCTCCAGGAGACTTGGGGGGAATTCTTGTTTAGTGGATTCTTGGCTCTTAAAACTTCTCTATCCCTTTCCCCCTGCTTCAAAGCAATGAGGGCCCCCCTGGGAAGGAGCAGATGCATTATCAGATAAATCCATTTGCTAGTTACACTTCCCCATACCCACTCAAAAATACAAGGTGAGCAGAAGGCTCATGAGCAGATGCTGCAGAGCAGCACTTTAAAAGTATCAGCAAAGAAAAAGTCAGCTGGTTGGCCTTGCCGTTTCTGATGCACTCAGCGCCATGGCATATAGGCACGAGCTGGTGAGCGAGAAGCAATACTGGGCTAGTCCTTAAAGGCCTGTAACTGCCACCCATCTTTGTCTGATGTGCCATTGCTTTAATCCTTTTAGTCTCTCATCCATTCTCCATGAGAAATGATGCTGGGTTCTCCTTCAGCCCTCAGGGAGGAAACACGTGTGTGTCAGGGTTTTGCATCATGCTTCGATCATGTTATTTGCTTGTCCTTGTGATGTTTTAGAGCTGGGAGATCCACAGCCATAGGCTGATCTCTCTGACTATGTGATTTCTTATTGCACCTAGTCTGCAAAGCTGGGGGAAGTGCTTCTGCTTCTCATTAACATTTCACAATTTGTTTTCCAAACCACTTCTCTTCCCCTAATCCTTCCAAAAAGTTTCCGTGGTTGCCGGAGTAACCGCTTGGTGCAAATCATTAAGAGTTGGACAGTGGTTTTTCTAATCCTGGCTGACATTACATTAATGGGACAGAACCCAATATGTTGCACCATGTTTACCAGAAGGCTCTAAATCACACACAATGAGCGAGCTGAAAGTTTTTGCTTATGCATTTCATGTAGGAGTTGTGCCTCAGCTAGTGTTTACCACCTAGGACTATTGGGACACAGACTTGGGCACCTTTGTCTCAGAAGCGCTGTGTGACGTTATCTTGCCTGCCTCAGTTTCTTCATTTTACAGATGACACCTTGGTCTGTCACTCTGGGAGGACTGATAAACTTTGGTTAAACAGCGCTATTGAAAAGTGAGGCATCACTAACTCTCTGCTCAGCTTCCCTTCCCTCCCTCCCCACACCTTCCCTTAGGACTGTGGGTCTCAAATCTTTTTTTACTGGTGACCCCTTTCCCACAGCAAGCCTCTGAGTGCGACCTCTTCCCCCCCCCCAATAAATTAAACACACTTTTTAATATATTTAACACTATTATAAATGCTGGAGATAAGCAGGGTTTGGCATGGAGGTTGACAGCTCGCGATCCCCCATGTAATAACCTCACAACCCCTGAGGGGTCCTGACCCCAGTTTGAGAACCCCTGCCTTAGGAAAACACTTTTCCTTCTATCCTGCTAAGGATCAGACAGAGCGCCCCCCCCCCCCCCCAGCCACACCCACACCATTCGACACACATTCACAAATGTCTCTTCCTGAAAGGCCCTGTAGAAAGATAGACCTTGGAAACAGGCTACCCTCCCTCGCCCATAGCCTGGTAACTGGAGCAGTTGTTGCACGTGATTTATGGTGCACTCCATTTCTCTCCGAGTGAATCTAGTGCCAAATGAAGCACTGCAGGACTTAGCGTAAGTAAACAAGGATGGGGATAGTGGGGAAGAAAACATGCCAAGGAGACTGAGGAAAGAGTCGATCAGGCGGAGCCTTAAATTGAAACGTGGTGCTAAGCTCCCAGCTTAATCCTTGTTCAGATACAGGCAGAGTTATGCAGGTCAGTGGTGGTCACCATAACTTGATACAGAGGACCAAGAACAAGGGAGAAGGCTTTACATTGGTGAGGTTTGCGGCACAAATAAGAACATGTAAACAGAAGTGAAAGGACTTTTTTGTCTGTGCTGGGGCAGCAATGGCTGCTGGGTAGAATAAGGTTTCCTCTTTCTGGTTTGGGGTAAAACTTTGCGAGGTCTAGCCTGCAAATAGTTTAGGGTGGTGGTTTTGGAAGTAGGGAGGATTATAAGAGGTGGGGTGATGAACAGAGCTAATGAGCCTGTCTATGTAGGCCTCATTTCCAGTAGGCTCAAAATAGTAGGTAGTGTTGACCTTCTGTGCTGACTTGCATTTGAAGAGGGGTAGGAAGGAAATACAAATCAGGCCTGTTATGCCAGTGTTTCTTGTTGTCCTAAGGCAGGTTCCTACCCAGTGCTATTAACCTTCCTCCTTTCATGTGCGGAGGGAATGACTGGGCATTTGCACCTTAATTCTTACAATCTTTTGCATAAAATTCCTCATAAAGCAACCCTTGAATCCCCTTTTACAGGAAAGTACTTCCCCCTCCTCTTCCTCCTGTGGGTGGAACATCTCCCTTAGGAGAATTTATTGGTCAGCTCTTGTGCTAGAGATCTGAAGCCCTAGTGGCTCAGCTGAATGTAGGGTGAGAACCTAACATGCACACACTGTCTGGCTCACTCAGCATTGCCAGCATGTTGCTTTGGTAGAGGTAGTGAGGTTAGAATGAGGGTGACATGTTGGATGAAAAACTCTGACTGTTGAAGTCATTTGGAGTTTTCTCACTGATTGGGATAGGACCAGGATTTTCACCCCTTTTGTACAAATGGGTTCATAGTCACCTGACACAGTGGTTATGCCAACCACTCCATTTTCCTGCTTACACGGAACTGACAAAGGACATGAATGACCAACGTCATTGCATGAAAAGAGTTGGGTAATGTCAGTCAAGGTCTCATTTTGCTACCAAGTGTTAACAAGTGTTAGTTCCAACACCCAGTGGAGCAGGCTGGGGATTCCTCTTAAAAAGCAACAACTAATGGGTATTGGTGTATATCTCTTCTTCCCTGCCAATAGTAAGCGAGTTCTTGTTGTGGAGTTCTCTGTTTTGCTCACAGATCAGCCTCTCTGCGCTCCCAGCGTGAGTTTAGGCGTACCTGTGCCATGGTGCCTTCCAGCAGAGTGCTGGGAATCCCATGAGTCTCTTGTTGCATCCATAGTGCTTCATTCTGCAGCCCTGACCTTTTTAGTAGTTCTGTCTCTGCCTGTTTGTCATAGCACTCTGCTGGGTGGTCCCAAACACAGAGTTCAGAGAGTATAAAAATGCATAATTTATTGTGACAAACCTGAGTGACTCTGTGGGGCTTGTCAGCTAGGAAACTAATTTCAGCTGTCATTGATTATTTGACTGTTATATGAACATTAACTCTAGCTTCTCTATAGTGGCGTTAATTTATTGATGCAGACAGCTCAGGCTAAGTTCATTTGAAAGCAATTAACCATTGTGTTGTCCCTGATAAATATCTGAATGAGCAATTACCAGATCTACACAATGTGACCATGCTGCATGCAAAGTCTTTTTATTGAAATTATCAACCCTGAAATGCAGAGTTTGATGAGGGAGGATAAACATACACTCTCTGTTTTAAACAAAGTCACTGGACTTCCAAAGAGATCTGAAGTGTCAAACACCTCTCAATGCAGAGAAAACCTTTTTGGGGGGGAGTGGGAGGGAAGAAGTGATAGAAAATGGAGACTTCACCCTGAAAATGGGGTGATATTATTCCACTATGTTAGTAAGATCAGCCTCTGCTTTGGGAGGAGTAAGTGGGTTATTTGGAAGTGCCGACAAGCAAATGGAGGAAGAATGAATGTGCTATAGTACTGATAAAGCTTTTTGTTCTAAAAACCCCCCATGCTTTCAGTAGTGATTTCTCCTTTTATAACGAAAAAGAGCAAGTTCACTTGGAGCCTTATCCTTACATCACCCATGACTCCGTTCTCTTTCAATGGACAGCAAGACCTGGCCTCTGGTAGCATGTTCATTAATGCCTTCGAATAGTTCTAGGGTGGATTTGTCAGCCTCTGAATTTTGCAATAGCTCATGAGGTAGTTCAGATGCAAAGAAGATGACTAGGTTTTATGCAATCCAGTATTTCCACTTATAGGTTCTACAGGGTTGTTTTACTGGAATCCAGACCAACCTTTTGCGTTGGCTGTTGGGGAGGCCACATGTAGGAAGAAGATTGGACATTTCTCGTACGTAGTCATTGGTAGAGATCCTTTCTTCTACAGTATTCAGTCTTTATTCCTTATGTCCATAACCTGAGCAATAACTTCTTGTCTCTGCCTCTAGCGTGTAGTCCTATAAATATGTTCTGTTGCTCTGGGTATTCCCAGTGTGTTCAGCTGTAACATGTCTGGCAGCCACCTCTCTCTCTACAACTACAACTAAATCCTCTTCTTGCCTTGTACCCTTAGATTCTGATCCTTTGCTTGGTTCCGTAGATGTGCTTCAGTGAGTGACTTTTAGTTTATATGTTTTCCAGTGGTAAGTGAGTGCTCCTATCTTGCTTTTGCATTTACTCTTTTAAAAAGCTGTCAATCTCAGCTGCTTAGTGACTTAATCTCCAGCAAGGTGGGTGCTGGCCATAAAAGGCATTTAGGATTTCAAATACCAGGCTGTAATTCCATCCATCGCTCGTCAATACAATCTGGGCACCCCACTGGCAGCTGTCTGCTTTTTTCAGTGTTAAGAAGCAGTCTAGGGATAAATTTACCTTGGGGTTAGAATGGCCGTGAGTGTGGGCTTCAAGATGCAGCTTGATGCGCTTTGGAATAAGCTGCTGTGGTTCATAATCAGATCGGTATCAGGCAGTTTATATTCTTGGCATCTGGGCATTCACCTGCTGAGTTCTTGAAGGTCTCTTATGTTGGTGAACTTCAGTGGAAAAACTGACTGCCTCTGGAATGCTGCTAGCTCTTTAAATGTTGAACAGCTGAGAGTATTTTACTTGACGGCAGAAATGCTTTTCAGTTTCCTACTTCACCATATTCCAGCATTTTTTCTGGCTGGATAGCTGGCTGATGTTCCTTCTCTGGAGCCCCTATAGTTGGGGAGATGTGCGCTGGAGACAGTGGATTGGTGGCTAAACTACACTTTCTTTTAGAGTGGTGAACTCCAAACTGTTCTGCTGTTTAACAAATCTGCCTCATAAAATAGAGCAGTAGGTCACCATAGTCCCAAATGCTTTCCTCATCAGTCCTAATGCATGGCTCAAGCAATAAATGTGTATACAGTGCATTACCAACATTGATCCATTCTGATGCTTCCTCAGTGCTCTCCACCCCGAAAAAACAAACCCCCTATGATGCATTGTACAGAGGGAAACTGAGGCAGAAAGTTGTACTTGCCCAAGGCTGCAGAAGGAGCCAGTGCTGGTGCCAGATTACATGTGACACAAGGCTGTAGAGAAGTTACATTTTCTTATAGCTGGCAGTTTGTAGATAGTGATATAACTTCAGTTACTCAGCCTGGAGATGTGCGTTCTCATTGCTATTAGGCATATTGTCCTGACTCCAAGGTCAGAAACTTAGAAGGGCATAGATTCCTTAAATATAATTGTTAGTTTGGTTTTCAGTCTACCTTCATGTGATTTTCTCCCTCACCCACACACAGACACTCCCTTCCTCTCAGTATCTGTGGGGCAGATTCTGATCTGTTACATGGCAATTGAGATCAGAAGCTAGCTTGAAAGTTTAAATTATCAATGGCCTGTCTTGTAAACCTGAATTGTAGTTCCATGGATAGCAGTGCAAGCATGTGACCCACTTACTTCCAGATTGGTTTCACTCTATCTATGTCCATGTTGTATTATGTCATGCCTAGCAAAACTCCAGCAAGCAGAGTTCAGGGAAATGGCCAGCCATAAGTTACAGAAATGCTGCATACCAGACCACAGCCCAAGTCTGATGTATGTATGGTCTGCATGTATCTGGCATCCTGAAAGCTGCTTTCTAGGTTGGGTGGGTGGGTTGAGGTTACATGATACAGCTGTCAGACTGTGTAGATGTAGATGTGTCGTTCAGCACAGTATGGATGAAGCTGGCAGGTAATAGTAGCTTTAACTTCAAGGATACAGGGGGATGGTATAAGTGCAAAATATTCTTATAAACATGACTGGAAACAGTTGCCTTAAATTCCAAACATGTAGTGGGATTGTAAGTGTGGCTTATGTATAGTGTAATTCTGAGGTGTATGCTATAGCACGTTTTGCTAAAGCTCATGTAGTAGGAGGACCTACTGCCAAATTCAGATCTGGAGTGAATACATGGAGCTCGGTAGAAGAAAACTCACCTGACTGTAACAGATTTGGATTTGGCCACTCCAGTGCAGTCACTTGGGGAAGGCAACTCAGTGCATAGGGGTTAGGACTCCCAGTCCAGAAACCTGAATTGAGTTTCCAGCTCTGCTACTGACCTGTGTGGTCTTGGGTAAATCACTTTGCCTCTGTGCCTCAGTTTCCCCCTAGAAAGTGTGGGGAATTAGTGTCCTTTTGTGAATGCTTTGAGACCCTCTGAAAAGCGTGGTGTAAGTGCTGCTTATTCATAGCAATGGGCCCACAGGGCAGTGCTGGTTTCGACATATAGATTCCCTTTCTTGAGTCACTAGTTCACTGGGTTTGAAATGGGAGCAGCAGGTGCTCTGACTACTGGCTCAGAAAGTTATCTGCTCTTATGCAGACTTCCTCTGAAATGTGACTTTGTAACTTCCTCTAGCAGGGTTCAGTAAATCTGCCTTCTCTGCCCCAGCTGGCCTGCAGGCAATGGAGGAGAGAGCCCTCTCTCCTCCTTCTGTCTCTGCTGCTGAGCAGCTCCAGCCTCATCTTCCCTGAGCCGATATCAGTAGTCTTCTACTTCCATTAATGGGGAGAAGAGAAAAGGAAGCTGAGATGGTCAAAAATGTAACTGCTTCAGTGCTGCCTAAAGTACAACGCCTGGTTGGAAAGCTAGCAGTTCCTGTGCTGTTAACCCAATTGGGGACAGCCTTAAAGTCTCATTGGGTATGTCTACACTGCAATTAAAAACCTGCAGCTGGCCCATCTGGCTCAAACAGCCCCTTAGCCTATGCCCCTTAATTGTATCTGTTTAACAGGGCTGTGCACTTTGAGTCTTAGGCCATTGTGTGCTAGACTGGGTTTGTCTAGATACAAGCCAGGGAAGACGTCCCTTCCCTGAGGAGTTTCCAGCCCGCACAAGGACTGCATTAGGTATTCAATCTAAATGGATATGTAAGCATATAGTTTCCTAAAACATCCTCTTTTCTGAATAAGAATTGCTCATACCCAGAGGGAGACTAACAGGGGGTGTTACTCTGTTGTTACTCAGCCTGTTAGTAACACCCCTCACTGGAATGGAGACTGTTCCTCTGGGGGCTTCGAGCTGCTTTGCAAGCCCTGATTTCATGAGGCCTTGCAGTCTTTTTACTGTTGGGCAAACTGAGGCAGAGAGGGAAGTGGCTTGCCCAGACTTCACACACAGGTAGTGGTCAAGCTGGGAACAGATCTCCTGTTCAAATCTGCCTAATCTCCAACTCTTCAGTGCTGTCAAGCTTCTAAGAAACATTTTAATGTGGTTGAAGTCTCTCTAGCAAGGGTGTCCTGTAGGTCTCTGCTAGCAAGTTTCTGGTAGTGGCTTGGCCAGTCTTGTATGTTGGGCTATTGTGTCCATGCTCTGAAGTTTTTCCCCTTGGATCAGAACACGGGTGCTCTGAGCACTCCCTGCCAGTGGGATGTGTCACCATGCCTAGTATGACCAGCAGGGCTGTGGAATCTGCCATAGAACCCATTCCTTGGGGGTAGAATTGTGCTTCAGAGCCAAAGCTTTTGGCTAGATCCCTGCAGCTTCTGCAGTGTGGTTCTGCATTTTCAGTGCAACATTCTGCCTCCTCATTCTTAATTTTTGATATAAAATTACGCTAGTGCAATGGCTCGTGTTCCTTGCTATGGTAGTAAATATATTTATGTCAATAATATCCCTTTAAAAAAATTCGGAACTTCCTCAGAATTCCTATGCACTGCATCAGAGCAAAGGCCCCTTGCTATGGAATACAGGCCAGGGGATGGGGGACTGGGGAGGGCTTGATAACTAAGCACCTAGGAGAGGGCAGGAGTCCCTTCCCCACCCCTCGCTGCTCCGTGCACTGCATATGACACCTCAGTGCAAATCTGAAATTAGAGGAGATGCCGTGCTACAAATGCACCTTCTAAATGCCTGCCAAAAAGAGGCTTTATCTGGCGGCCCTCTTCAAAAAACAAAAAAAAGAAAGAGAAACCTGGCAGGAAGGCAGGGCCTTCCATCTGGGGCTTCTGGCTCCCTGCACAAGTGTAACTCTGTTCGCTGAACTAATTGCAGAAATCAGCAGTGCTGCTGAGGGATGGCAACTGAACTGAAGATACAGTTCCCTGGAGTAGTCTGTGGAAAAACACCCTCCCACATTTTGCAAGCAGGCTTCCCTTCACACCTGCTGAATGCTCACCTTCTGCTCTCTGAGATTTATATTGGAAATGGGCTGCTGCACATGAAAATGAATGTTTGACTTGCATGATGCTCTGAATGCTGACTGGTGGGGCTTTCTGATGCTTCTAAAGTGACTAGTACAGTCCTCTAAATGCATTCTGGCTTCCATCTTGGAGTGGGGAGAGAAGAGGATTTGGGTTCATGAGGGTGGGAAGCCCTAGAAAGCAAATGCATAGAGTCAGGGAGAGGTGGACAGAACCCAGTATTTTAATGCGAGATGTGTAACACATGAGACAATGCATGCACCAGAGAAAGTTATTCAGCAGACTCCTAGAAATGTAGAGCTGGAAGGGGCCTCACCCCCAGCATGAAGGAGAGGCAATGGTATTAGAGATGCAGCTGGACTCTCTTGCCTTGGATCTGAACTAAGAGGAGCCCTCAAAGTTAGGGGAGTTTGGTTCAGGCTTATCATTAAAATAGACTGGATGTGAGTCACCGTGATCCATGTCCCATCTTGCCAGGAGAACCTGTCTGGAATTCAAGGACGGTAGCTATAAACGATGCCTTTGCTAAGGACAGCTGAGTGCAGAGCCTCTGAGTGCTTCTCAAGTGCATTGTGGCACTGGAGGATGTTGAGTCTGACTGGCCTTGATCAGAGGGGAAGTGCATGTGTTGTGTTGTAACCACAAAGGAAAGCCACACCTTTTCTCACAGCACATACTTCCTCTGCCAGATCTCTACCAGCCTCTAACGCACACAGAGGCTCTATAGGGGTATTTATTCTTGCTCCGTACAGTCATTATTGTCCGTTCTTTTGAAAACTCTATAAGGAAGGCAGCACTTTCCTGTGTCTCCCACCGGTCCACTTACCCGCCCATCACTTTTCAGTGTCCTGGTGGTAATTCATTCTTTAAAACTTAAGAGGAAAAAATTAGAGGCACCCTTGTAATTGCTCCAAGCTCAAGCTAGTTTTATATGCCCTAATAGAAATGGGGTCACCACCCACTTCATCCTCTTAGGGTGTATTGGGTCAGCAAGTGCTGGATTCTTCTAAAACCACTAGAGTGCAAATATGTCCAGTTTGGGGAGAGAAGACTTGCCTTTCTTCTACACTTCATGCAGTTTCCCCTCCATTCTTTTATCCTCTGCCAGGCCACTTACTCAGTATAGATGATACAACATATATTGAGAGAGACTGATTCAGCTAGACCTACTCTGTTTATGCTGGGAACTAATCCTTTTCTAAGCTCTCTGCGTAGGCCTTCCAAACAGACACATAAAAAGAGAAAGAAACAAGGTAGATCATAATTAGAGCCTGCCAGCGTTTCCCTCTCAAACAATAACACACAGAAATGTGGCTTTTCCCTTCTCTCAGGTCATGAGTGAATGCATCATGCCAAATTCTTGTATGAAAGAGTTTGCCTGCCTTGAATACTCTGCACCAAGTTTCCCTGCTTGTTCAGATGGAGGAGTAGACATACAGTGTACATGGGGCACTTAATAAAGTAGACCGAGCACTAGGAAATGCACCATAGGGAGAACTCTTGCCTTGACAGGGAAATAGACTCGGTGACTTAAGAGGGATTTCTACTACCCCTCAAACTGCTGATTCTGTGAAATTGTGAAAACAGTCTTTGTGCAGGGTGTGACTTCCTGAGTCAGATAGCCAACAGCTAGTCTCTTCCCCTTTGGGTGAAGAATGCTAGCAGTCCTGTGCCTTATAGGGAAGTTTTTCTTATATGGACACTCACATTCAGAGCAGACCAAAGCAAATGTACTGCCAGCCAAGTGAAACTGACTAACATCCTGATCTGTGAGGCCCCACACTGCACCCTGGAGGGTGGGACTCTGAAGAATTTGGAGCTGCTGCTGAGAGCACTCTGCCTTCTGGGGAGGAAAGGGGGTAGAACACAGGAGAGAGGGGAGAGAGGACCTAAGGCTAGAGGAATGGATGTCTCAAGGAGTGGGAACGAACTGCCATTGGGCATGTGAGCAGAAAAATACATTGTCGGGCCCCCTCTCCCACACACGTCCTATGCCCAGCTTTGTGCCCTGTGTACTGGACACATCAGTCAGGCAGATGTTTAAGCGCCTGGTGTGTCACTGTTACCATCGCCTTTGTAGAGTGGTTGACTTGGCTGGGAGACCAATGTCTGTCAACTGTTAACAAATGCATTCTGTTAGCCAAGCCACTTGTTGACTTCAGTCTCTTAGATTATTTCTGGGGCCTTGGGAAGGGCAAAGTAATAAGAAAAATAATGCTGTAAACATTCCCGGATAGATGTTCAATCAGCCTGCTGCTGGCACGGTGTGGCTGTGAACAGTGGAACCACCCTGTCAATAACCTTCTTAGAGAGCAGCAGTGTGTATGTGGCTTCAGTTACTAAAATGCATCCGCTGCTCAGACCCTTTCCTCATTGTAAGTAAGTCAGCATGGATTTGTCAAAAACAAATTGTGTAAAACCAACCTGATAGCCTTCTTTGACAGGGTAACAAGCCTTGTGGATGAGGGGAAGAGGTAGATGTGTTATATCTTGACTTTAGTAAGGCTTTTGATACTGTCTTGCATAACCTTCTCATAAACAAACTAGGGAAATACAACCTAGAAGGAGCTACTATAAGGTGGGTGCATAACTGGTTGGAAAATTGTTCCCAGAATAGTCATCAGTGGTTCACAGTCATGCTAGAAGGATATAACGAGTCCTGCGGGGATCAGTTCTGGGTCTGGTTCTGTTCAGTATCTTCATCAATGATTTAGATAAAGGCATAGAGAGTACACTCAAAGTTTTGAGGATGATACCAAGCTGGGAGGGGTTGCAAATGCTTTGGAGGATAGGATTAAAATTCAAAATGATCTGGACAAACTGGAGAAA
This sequence comes from Gopherus flavomarginatus, assembly GCF_025201925.1. NCBI lineage: Eukaryota > Metazoa > Chordata > Testudines > Testudinidae > Gopherus > Gopherus flavomarginatus. The sequence continues at coordinate 21,226,445 of NC_066623.1, read as the reverse complement.
TGGTCTGAAGTAAATAGGATGATTTTCAATAAGGATAAATGCAAAGTACTCCTCTTAGGAAGGAATAATCAGTTGCACACATACAAAATGGGAAATGACTGCTTAGGAAGGAGTACTGCGGAAAGGGATCTGGGGGTCATAGTGGATTAGAAGCTAAATGAGAGTCAACAGCGTAACGCTGTTGCAAAAGAAGCAAACCTCATTCTGGGATGTATTTGTAGGAGTGTTGTAAGCAAGACATGGGAAGTAATTCTGCTCTACTCTGTGCTGATTAGGCCTCAACAGGAGTATTGTGTCCAGTTCTGGGTGCCACATTTCAGGAAAGATGTGGACAAATTGGAGTAAATACAGAGAAGCGCAACAAAAATGATTAAAGGTCTAGAAAACATGACCCGTGAGGGAAGATTAAACAAACCTAATTTTTTCAGTCTAGAGGAGAGAAGACTGAGAGGGGACATGGTAATAAGTTGTTACAAGGAGGAGGAAGAAAAATGTTTTTCTTAATCTCTGAGGATAGCACAAGAAGCAATGGGCTTAATTTTCAGCAAGGACGATTTAGATTGGACATTAGGAAAAACTTCCTGTCAGAGTGGTTAAGCACTGGAATAAATTTCCTGGGGAGGTTGTGGAATCTCCGTCATTGGGGATTTTTAAGAGCAAGTTGTACAAACACCTGTCAGGAATGGTCTAGATAATAGTTAGTCCTGCCTTGAGTGTGGGGAACTGGACTAGATGACCTCTCAAGGTCTCTTCCAGTTCTGTGATTGTCTTCATAGAAAACAGTTTAGCACATTGATTTTAAATAGCTCTTTAGGGGCCCGATATGAAAGAGGTCACTCCTGTTTCCTCAGCCCCTCCTCCTTTAAAGCTGAAGTTGATCATATAATCACTTGCTTTTGAACAAAGGTAGCAGATCTGTCTCAACGCACCCCTGAACTGTCTGTCATTTGGGGATTATACCTTAGTCCCTAGGCAGTAGTGCATTGGGGGCAGGGTAGTTCAGATCACAGATGCTAGTGTGATGGAGGCTGATCCTTTGTGTGGAAAGAGAAGACCATACTGCCTATTTGCATATGTTGGCATTTCCCCTCGCTGGTAGTATGCAGTATAATGGATGCAAGTGTCGATTAGAGCTTGTTTCTCTTGACTGAGAGTGGTGACAATTTGAGTGACAAGGTGGGTGAGGTAATATCTTTTATTGGACCAACTTTTGTTGGTGAGAGAGAAGCTTGCAATCTGTCATTTCTGGCTGCTTCAGTTACTTTGCACACTGGTCTGACTGAAGAAGCAGGGAGGGAAGGAGAACAAGGGGAGGAACCCTTCAGCTTATGTGGTGCAGCTTGAGATAAACAAAGCTGTTTCTAGTATATCTGGCCCTTATCATTGGTTAAATAAGCCCTCTGGAAGATGTGGGCAAGAGAGTATATCTCATGTCTTCCTCAACTTGATCTAAGGCTTCCAGAAATGCCATGGCAACAAAGATCAATAAAACATAAGGTGCTGGCTTGTCAAGGAAAGTTAGATTTAACTTCTGTTCTGCTTTGCCCTCCCGCCCCCCCACCAAACAGCTACCTGAGGGCCCCATCTCCATTATGCACAGCTACATTGGTAAATGCTAAGCATGTCTAGGGGGCAGTAGGGAAATTCCAAGGCTGGAGCTGGTTCAGAACTGTACAGCAGGAGGTCCTGCTTTGTAAATGTTTATGGTCTGAACGTTTTCAGAGATGCTGTGCGCTGCAGTTCCGGCCAAAACCAAGGGGATTTGTGGATCCTGTAGGACTCCTGAAAATCAGGCCATTACCTCTTATGCTATGGGACTGTCTTAGCTTCCCACGCCTTCACGGTAACATTGATGGGTTTGTCTCTTGACTTCTTGAAAAGTCTCTTCCCTCTTGCAGTGAAGTGGCGGTGACCAAGGAACTGGAGAAAGGTAAGAGGGATTTTTGTCACCTTATGTCAGTTATCCTATCCCTGGGTCTGTGTAGCAAAGATGCATCTGCACATTCTCCCCACTTTTATATCAGGCACTTCCTAAACGAGTTGAGGGTGAGAATTGGGAGAATGGAGCCTGGGTTAACACCAAAGCCTCATCTTGTTTTTTCCTTCAGTCCATGTACTTATTGTGGGTTTTACATTACAGGCCAAGAATAAGGAGACAGGGGCATTAGCCGCTGCAAAAGTCATTGAGGCGAAGAGTGACGAGGAACTGGAGGATTATATGGTGGAGATTGAAATCTTGGCGACCTGTGATCACCCATACATTGTCAAGCTCCTGGGAGCATTTTATCATGACAGCAAACTGTGGGTAAGAGGCTATTACTGCATGCCACCCCCTCTTTTGTACATTCTTCATTCTCTCCATGCTGTGCTGGAAGACAAAACACTGCTCATGGCAAAGCGACTTCCGTAGAGCCTCTAACATTCTGAAAGTCTCTGGCAGTTGTGAGCAAGGCACAAAGTGTGCACTAGACACTGTTCTCATAGTCATTGGGTCCCCCTCATTCTTCTTTTAGTTGGACGAGCTGCTTAGAAACAGCCCAGACAAGGTCCCGAGACTCCCCTGTTCCTTGTCTGTCAGCATACACTACTTAGTAATTATTCCTCTTGTGTTAGAGGAAAACCCTCTGATATTCAGCGTGCGGCTGCAGGGAGGGTAGAAGGGGTTGTGGTGCTAGAGAAGGATTCCCCTTTCCCTGCTGGATTCAGGCTGTGGTTTGTGTCAGTGAGGATGCCTGTATGGGGCTCCAGAAATTGGGGTGTATATAGATTCTTCACTAATGTATTCTGTTCCCTCTCTGTTCATATCTGCCAGTACAGCTGCCCCTTCTTGCAACTACATCTGGGTGGCCCTAGAAGCCTTCACGGCTATAATGTCAAACCATAAACATGCAAGATGTTGTGTTTCCGAGCAATCTTAATGCCCTTCCCTTCAAGCATCTTCACAGCCTCCCAGCAGATTCCTGAAGACTCTCTATTCATAGATTATAGGCCAGAAGGGACCACTCTGATCTGGTCTGACCTCCTGGTAGCACAAGCTATGTGACTTCCCTGAGTTAATTCCTGTTTGAACTAGAGCATGTCTTTGAGGAAAAACATCCAATCTTGATTTAAAAATTGCCCATAACAGAAAATCCACTACGACCCTTGGAAAGTTGTTCCAATGATTAATTACCCTCACTGTTAAACTAGTGGCTTCTGAAATCTGAATGTAGGGCTCTGCTAGCTGGTAAGGTCACTGGCATCTGAGAGATGAAATGCCAAAGCCAGGGTCTCTTGCTTCATGTTAGACTGTGTGCTAGGATGCAGCCCAGACTGAAGCCTGTTGTACCAGCATGTATCAGTGTCCTTTTTGAGAAGCGCACTAACGTTCTCCCCTGTCTCCTGTGGCTTGCTATAAATCAAGGTTAAATGTGCAGCATCTGAGCTCTTAAATGTGAGACTCAAACCCTCCTTTCCATGAGCACTGCAACTCTGAAGGGAAGGCGGTTTGCACGTTGTCTTGAGAACTAGCATTCAGATGGCAACTGATCTTCGTTTTAAGTGTCACTTTAGGTTCAAGCACCAAAATAAATCTATAACCTTCCAGCAAAGTGAAAGGCAAACATCCTCCTCATGAGGGAATTCAGGGAGTCCGCTGACATTGTGACTTTGCCAGAAATAAAAAAAGTCAAACTAACCAACAAGCTCAGGATTAGAGTCCAGACTTGTCTTACTTTTATACCAGTGGTTTTCAAACTGCAAGTCACAACGCAGTAGTGGGTTGCAGAATGTAAGGCACTGGGTTGCGGCAGCTTTGGTCAGCACTGCTGACCAGGCCGTTAAAAGTCCTGTTGGCAGTGCTGCCCAGCTATAGCAGGCTAGTCCCTACCTGGTCTGACACCGCGCTATGCCCCGGAAGTATCCAGCAGCAGGTCTGGTTCCTAGGCTGCCCAAGCCCTGGCTCTGCACTCCGGCCAGTGGGGCGGTGCCTGCGGGCAAGAGCTGCGCGGAGTCGCTTATGTGCCTCTGCCTAGGAGCTGGACCTGCTACTGGCTGCTTCCGGGGTGCAGCGCGGTTCGCAGTGCCAGGACAGGCAGGCAGCCTGCCTCTGCACTCCTGCTGCACTGCTGACCAGGAGCCGCCCAAGGTAACCCCATGCCCCAATCCCTAGCCCTGAGCCCCCCCCAGCCCAGAGCCCTCATCCCGCACCCCAAACCCCTCATCCCGCACCCCAAACCCCTCATCCCCACCCCAGGGCCTGCCCCCCCCAGCCCAGAGCCCTGACCCTCTCCCGCACCCCTACCCCAGCCCTGAGCCCCTACCACATCCCAAACCCCTCATCCCCAGCTCTGTTGGGTTGTGAGCATCCACGATTTTCTTCAACTGAGTCGCCAGAAAAAAAGGTTTGAAAACCACTGCTCTATAGCTTCCCCACTCCATTCCTACCTCCGTCAGCTTCCCCCCACTTTAACTAGTCAGCCTGATTTATTTGTTGGCCTCTGTTTTCTAAAACATCAGCTTCTTGTCCCCACCTCCTCCCTCTGTAGGAAGCTTTCCTTCCTTCCTGTAGCAAATTCTGCCTTTCCCCTTTGCTCTGCTTTTCTATGCAAAGCTCTGTGTAATGTGTCAGTACCTGCTGACCTACTAAAATTAAACAGTCCTTTAGAAACTAATGAAACAAGATACCCCGGTATCAAAACCTCCCATGAGAGGAAATCATCTTATACCTCAGTCCACTGTTAGGTGGCTAGTGTCCTATTTTTGGTTATTTGCAAGTGGCATTTGTCTTTCACCATTTATGCCGTTCATTTAAATACTCCTATGTTTCACTGAGCTCGTAGGAAGTAAACATGCCAGGCAGTTCCACTCATAGTTACAGCTACACTGCAGCTAGGAGGTGTAATTCCCTGCTTGGATAGACATGTGCCAGCTCTGATTCAGCTAGTGTACCAAAAATAGCTGTGTGGTCGTTGCTCAGGCTGGTTGCCTGAGTACAAACCCACCGAAGAGCCTAGCTTCTGCCAACAACATTTCCCAAATTCTCTTGCAACAAATACAAGGCTGCAGCTTTTGGGTTGCAAACATGGTAGGGGAATGTTGCATCCAAATAGGGGTGGGTTTTTTTGTTATTTTAAGAACATAAATTTCTGTTAAATAGAATTATGTAAAAACCTTTTTCTCCTAGAGGTGTTCAGAAGCCAGAGAGGCAGAATCTGTAGAGTTTTTGGCTCAGACGGTCCGTGCAGGAGCACAGCCCTGTTGGAACACTCCAGCTGTGCTGTGCCATATCAACAGTGCAATGGGGTTCCCCAGGGTTCTGAGAGTGGCATGAAGGAGTGCCCCAAGTGTAGAGGCATTGCAGGGCTTCGCCAACCAGTGCGGAGGTCATGACTTACTCAGCCTCCCTGTCAGTGCCATGTTCCGCTCCCAGCATCTTATTGCTGTGTGATGCTGACAGACCCTGGTTGTTGGTGGGCGGGATCGAATGTGGGACCTCTGGAGCTTAGTGCATGAGCTAAAAGCCAACTGGCTGTTAGCTAAGACTGTAGAACAGACTCATTTTATCTCTGTCTCGAAAGTGTGTGGGTTACAGCTGCAGCCTGCGTGACACAGACACTGAAATCTCAATAGACTGAAGTCCATGTTGCAGTGCTGGCCCCAGTATTGAGAAGTTAACTGAGCTAATAGAGCAAGTGCTCCTGAATTAATAAAGAAAAGATGTGAAGAAACCTGGGATTCAGCAGCATCTGCTTTTAGTGTTGCTGTGAGCTCCAGTCGCTGCCCTCGCAGTTCCCATGTTTAGGGGTCAGGGTTTTGCCTCATTTTTGGTAGACAGCTGAGTGCAGTGTTTGTGGAGCTAACTTCTGCACGGGGGAAGAGTGTATAAAATGTTCCCGACCCTGAAGTAGGTTCATTTTAAACTAAATATTCACCCTTCTTTTGGTCCAAGGCATCCCCTGAGCTATATAAAGTTGAGTGAAAAGAAGCCCCTTCATTCCCGAGTGTGAGAGTGAAAGCCTGCTGCAGGCCACAGGTGTAAACAGTGCTGGGTATGGACACCCCGTGAGCTTTATGGGATGGAGTTATCCTCATTACAACATTCTACGCTGAGGAATTTTAAGTTGTAATATATCACCTTGATGCTGTGCTCCATGCACTGTGCCAGTAGTTACTGATTCACATCACTTTCTTCTGATCTGGGCAAGAGCTAAGCAAGCTTGTGCTGCTTCTAAACAGCCCCAAGAAGCTCCCGGAATTGCAGTGTTGCCAACGCTATGATTTTTATCGCGAGCCTAACGATATTTGTTGTGCGTTTCTTAAAGCCCAGCTGTTGGAATTGGGGCACTAAACCAGGGTGGAGATTCTCATGCAAATAAAAGCAAGTTTTTAGCCCTTGTGGTGGGGGAGAAAAGCTTGCAGATATGACCTGAGTGCAGCCTATGTGAAGTGAAGGCAATTCCCACCCTACCACCACTTGCCTCCAATATCTATTATTAAAAATAATCTCACAACTCTTTGGGGCCGGAGCCTCATGATTTTTGAATGCTTGGGGTTGGCACTATTGAGCTTCCTCTTCTTGGGGAGAGAATATAGTAGCTGTTGGATGCGCTGTCTTCCTCGTTCTAGATACTGCACGTGTTAGGAGCTGTAGAAATGCTTAGAGCAGATTTGGAATGGCCCTGGGCCAGAGAAGCTTGCAGTCTCCTACTTTCAAATGTCTCCATCTGTTTGTGTGTGTTCTCTTTGGGGGTAGGGGTGGGGGTGGAACTGCTCTTGGATTGATGTTTTCTCCACCAGCCTTCATTCTGAGCACCTGACTTTTGACCTCCAGAGAGGAAGTTTGGTTTACAGCTTGACAGTCTGTTTTAACAGTAACAAATATATCCCTTTTGCATCCTGTATAGAAAAGTCCTGTGAACTTAACACAGAATTAGAACCTCTGTATGTGAAATCCTGGGCCAGTTGAAGTCAGTGGGAGTATTTCCATTGATTTTTTTTTTTTTTCAGTAAAACCAGGCTTGAAACCTGTAGGTTTCTTGGACCATTCTATAGAATGGATAGAACAGGGGTCCCCAACGCGGTGCCTGTGGGCGCCATGGTGCCTGCCGGGGCGTCTAAGTGTGCCCGCATACTGGCTGGCGGATAAACATCCACCGAAATGCCGCCGACAAGCAGTGTCATCCAGAGGCATCGCCGCCAAAATGCCACCGATTTTTCAGTGGTGACGCCTCTGGATGATGCTGCTTGTCGGCGGTATTTCGACGGTGACGCCCATTGACGTTGCCGCTTGGCGGCATTTCGACGGATGCTTGTCTGCCGCCTCAGTCCTCTGTGGCTCATCGTCTGGCGCCCGCCAGACGAAAAAGGTTGGGGACCGCTGGAATAGAGGATCATTCATATCTCCCTGCTATGGAATTTTACAGGTGGATTGAAAAACCTAAGTTAAATTAATAGGTTTTTAGGGTAATTTTGTATAAAACCCTATTGCTTTAACCCCTATCATAGAATATCAGGGTTGGAAGGGACCTCAGGAGGTCATCTAGTCCCTTGCTCAAAGCCGGACCAATCCCCAGGAAGATTTTTGCCCCAAATCCCTACTAAATGGCTCCCTCAAGGATTGAACTCACAACCCTGGGTTCAGCAGGCCAATGTTCAAACCACTAAGCTATCCCTCTCCCTCCATTAATGTCTACAAAGCTCTTCCATAAGGTGTGAGGTTCTAATTGAAGTAAGCTGTGGGTGGTATATTTTTACTGCTTTGCTGTAAACTGTGGTTACGAAACTAAACCTCCATTGTCATGTAAATGGGCTTTTTCCTGAGACCAAAGCTTAAACCTCACACCCCAGCCTGGTAACTTACCTTTGCCAGGGCATATCTGTAGGCCATCAGAGTTTATTTAGCTAATGGCTTGGCTTAGTGGCTCAGTTTATGGAATTGGCCTAGTTTGCTTGCTCTGTATGTGTAAATACCTAACTGAAGTAGCTGGAGAACAGATTCCATTACCTTGAAACTATTTCACTTCCACCACGAAAACCCTTTGAATTTTCAGTGGGCAGAGAAACATGTTTGTTTTGATCCCCATTGTGCATATTACATGGACACTGTGTGGGCTTTCTGACTTCTGGTCATATGTAACTATCCATATGGCACCATCACATGTCCTCTTGCCCACAGGACTAGATCATGTCTGTGTCTGCATTCCAGATCTGATGGGGTGGGACAAAGAGAAAGAACATTGGGCTACCCTCCGTCGTAGTCATCCAAGGGGGCAGAGAGGATGGGGAGGGATAGTGTGGGCAGAAATAAGACTAAGGTAACTAGAGAGAAGAACTGAAGTCCTGGATAAGAAACTAATCTTTTCACACTAGCATGTCCTGTTGCATCCATTTCTAGTGATGGCCTTTGCTCTGGGAACACCCAACTTCAAAAATCCTTATCAAAAGCAAATGGCACCAAGATGGTGCATTCAGCAGGTTTCTGTTCCCCTTCTCTGTACCAGTTCATACCAAGCATTCTTGAAAATCCTGCATCATCATAAAAAGTTCTTTACGTGTTGCCCCAGGATACTGAGTCCCATGAGGTGTTGGGTGGCTTTTAACTTCTTTTAACTGGAAATAATTTTTTTGTTTTTTGTTTTTTTTTTAAAGCTGACACTGAAGTATCAGATTTGCTATGTTAAGTCCAGCTGTAACAACCTTAAATACTAGGGAAATACAGTAAGCTTGAGCCATAGAAAGGTGTATTCATCAGATACTATGTGTACAAGATACTTTCCCAGGATGTGTTGTGTTTTTTTTCCCCCAGAGTCCTTTCCCCTGGGAATTAATACTATTTTGTTTTAATGTTTAACATTTCACTTAGCAGGAGCGTTGCAGGTCTAAATTGATGCTTTACGCACTGCCTTGTGCTTTTGTAGTAAATGTTTCTCCTCTCTGAAAGTACTTTGAACACTTGTACTGTGATTGACCCTAAAAAAACCTCAATGCAGCACAGGGGAGACAGCACAGTTCCTGCCCTTGTTAGGTCTCTCATCAACCAATGCTTATATCTGTGTCACTAAAATTCACCCCAAACTTGGTCTAACCAGAGAGCCACTGCACAAGCACAGCAGAGGATTCACTGGCTGCTCTATTTGTTCCTAAATACTTACCGATGCCCTGGAACTCAGATGTGACTGCTACATGATCCAGTTAATCTCTGCCTGGCTGTTGTGCGTTAGCACGTCCTTGGCTTTTGGGGGATGCTTGTTTGGACTCTGCTATCCAGGTAGTTCACTCTGAGGACTGAAACAGGTAGTGCAAACTGTCTCCTGCAGATTGCTTAAATGAGTAATTGGCTTTTTGCTCAGGTGTGAAATTGCCTGGACCTGGGGGCTTATCCTCAGCTGGTGTCGAAATCAGTGGAGCCATGACAATTGATACTAGCTGAGCATCTGCTCCTTGTATTTTGCTACCACAGGCTCACTGTTCCACTGAGTCTTCTAATGCTTGTTACCACACCTGGTATATGACCAGAAAGTCATACATTCCAAGGTATTGACAAGCTTAGAGTTACAGGTGCAGCAGGAATATTTATCTTTGAGGTGGGGTGCTTCTGCCTTATCTAGATCATCTAGTGAATGTCAGTTTTTTATTGTACCGGAGAGACTTTTTTTTTTTTTTAAATGAACTCACACGGGAAAATGATAAAAGACAAAAACACGCTATGCCCTGTGGGTGAACACCTTTCACAAAGCAATCCCTCTATCTGACCTATCAGTCCTCAAAGGAAACCTGCACAACACTTTCAGAAGGCTAGCCTGAGAACTTAATTTCATTACCCATAAATACGAGGGCACTATAGATGGGATGGAGGTAAATCCTATCTCTCCATGTTACTCCCTACCTGCACCATCACTGATTTTATTAAATGAAATGCCAAGAACATAAAATTTGCACATAGTTGATATTAATGAAGGTACTTCCAGGTGGGGATGATACACTAACTCAAAACCAAACTGAGAGCCCATCCTGCAATGAGTGATAAGTTGCAGTTTTGATCTTACAGCATTCCTCTCTTTTTTCCTTTCTTTTTTTAAAAGTGCTTTTGCAAAGCCCTGAGAGCCATGGAAATATTTCCATTGATTTAAAAATATTCCATAAAAACAATTAAGAAATGCAAATAAACATTTTCCCTGCTGTTTCCAACCCAAGCATCCTAGCACTGTGATCACTTAGGAGAATCTGAGGGCTTGGCTACACTTGCGAATTACAGCGCAATAAAGGAGCCCTGGGCGCTCTAGCTCACTACCCATCCACACTGGCAAGGCACGTAGAGCGCTCTGACTCCGTGGCTACAGCGCTGCTGGTACTCCACCTCGGCAAGAGGAATAACGTTTGCTGCGCCCTAGCTACAATGCCCAGGCATCAGTGTGAATGAGGTGTTATGTTACTGTGCTCTGATCAGCCTCCGGAAACGTCCCATAATCCCCTTAAGTCAAGTGGCCACTCTTATCATTGTTTTGAACTCGCCTAGGAATGGAGGTATGGCCTTTGAAAGCTCCGTTTCTGACAGCTGGCTCCGAGACAAAGCAACCATTACTGTGGAATGGTGTGTGTGTGTGTGTGTGTGAGAGAGAGAGAGAGAGGGGTGGGGGGATCTGCTGCTGTCTGAATTTACAAGACAGCATGCTGACATGCTCTCATCCCCCCCAAACCCACTCTCTCTCCCCTCACATACACACAACACGCTCCCTGTCACACTCCACCCCACCCCCTGCATTTGAAAAGCACGTTGCAGACACTTGCATGCTGGGATAGCTACCCATAATACACCACTCCCAACACTGCTGTGAGTGCCACAAGCAGCATTCTGCAAGTGCTGCAGCAAGCAGCTGTTGATGTGGACAGATTGCAGCGCTTTCCCTACTGCGCTGTCCGAAGGCAGGTTTAACTCTCAGCGCTCTACATCTGCAAGTGTAGCCATGCCCTAAAGCTCAAAGCTGACTAGAAACAGAAGGGAAGCCGACTAGTGGCTCTCCACGGTGAAATGCTGATAGATGTGTGCAAAAAGTGAATAGCCAGTATCATAACGAAGTAACAATTTTAAAATTCAGTTGTAATCTATAGTGTCAGTAAAATGTCAGGAAACATGTGCTTCATGTAATTCAGCTTATCTTAAACTATGATTCCTTTAAAAACACACCTACACCCATCACCTTCCAGGCACAAACATTGGACTGTTCAAATTGGTGAACCTTAACTGAAATTGACAGGCTCCTCCTGAATGTTCAGCTGTTAAATCTTTAGTCCTCTTCCCGTCAGGCAAAAGCCTGAGTGAAGGGTCCTTTAAACCATTCCTTGAAGGCCAGCCCAACTCAAGCCATATCAGATCAGGGTGGGAAGCAAATTCCAACTGAAAACCCTCCAACAGTAAAGGCTTTGTCCTAGGTGTTCAGACCAGGCATGTGAGCCCAGCTATTAGGGCACAACAAAGAGGGAGAGGTGGTTTCTCATTACGAATATGCTTCTGGTCTGCATGAAGCAGCTAGATAAGTACCACAGCAGCAAACTCTGCAGTTAGGTACTTAAAGGCCAGAGCACAATCTCAAAGGCTCTAATTACTGGGATTGGCCACTCAAATGGAAGGGGGAGACTCGTGAATTACCAGTCAGGCTTTGCATTTATCCCTCCCTGTGATGACCTCAGTACAAAGTGGAGTCATGCAGCTTTGTTCCTTTGAAAACAGGATACTGCAGTTCTCATGCCCCTGGCATGAGGTGACAAGTGACCCATCCCTTCACAAAGATGGCAGCTCCCAGTAGCCATGGGCATGCTCCATGCCTGATTCCAGAGCAGTGATTGGAATCTGTTGCCTGCTTGTATTTTTGGCTTGTTCTTCCCATGGGGAAGCTGAGTAATGAGACTAATCAAACTGACAGGTCAGAAAGTGGAAATGCCAATGGCCCAGAAGTTAAACTTCCTGTGATATCCAAAGAAACTAACTCTGGCTTACTGGGGGAATGGACTTGTCTTTGCCTTTGCATCCATTTGATTAAATTGGAAGTGTTTCAACCTGTGTTGTGCTTGGTTTTGAACTCGAATGGAATGTCCCTCCCCAGCTCTCAGTCGTTAGTTTAAGGAAGTGTTTCGCTACTTCAGAGTGCGAGTCTGACTCAGAGGAGTCCCTGGGATACGGATCTGTGCTTTAGTGGCTTGCACAGCTGGAAGGACTTCTTTTTAAATCCTGACAATGCAAAGAAGGGAGCTTTCCCTGGTTACTAAACCAGGTGACTGGGCACAGACTGGCAGTTGTGCTCAGAGGCTCAAAATAAACATTTTATTTAAGGGGATATAATGTTTGAGGTGCCTGTGATGTTAACAGTCTGTCTGCACCCAAGAGCAGCAATGCAAGGTGTTGCCAATGCCGCCCTCTGCCAGTGTGTTTCAGCGCCCCCTGTAGGGCCCACCTTGCAGTGCAGAGGGGAGGAGGATTGGTTATTTGTATTTGCGATAGCACCTAGAGACCCCAGCCTCCTTGTGCTAGGCATTGTGCAGGTGTATAATAGAGATGGCCTTTGCCATGAAGAGCTTAGTTAAAGGGCGTGTCTACGCTGCAATCTAAGTCGACCTATGTTAGGTCGACTTACAGCCACAGCAGTAATTACTTCAGTGGCTGATGCCCATGTTACCCTCCTTCTGTCGGTGTGTGCGCACACCAGGAGCACTTCCACCGACTGAAGAGGGGCAGTGTTGGGCTGAGAGCCAGGCTCCCCCATTCTCCCCCACCCCCCCGAGCTCAGCTGCTTCCCAGCTCTCGATCCCTGCTGGGAAGGGGAGGTAACTACCTGAGACTTCTTACCTCTGGTGGGGAGATCTGCACCCGGAGTCCAGTTGGCTGACATACTCCCAGTAGAGAGCAGGGAGCTCAGAGGGCTGCTCAAGCCCGGAGTCTGGGGGACAGCTCGGAGCGGAAGCCCAGCTGGGGAACGGGCTTTCTTGTCAATTTCATGGCTCTAGCCAGCAGCCAATGTAAGGAATACAGCATAAACACAGACACTGCATTGCCCTAACTACACCAACATAAGCCCTGCAGCTCTCATGCAGGTGGAGTTATGTGGGTGTAGTAGGGCATGTACATTGGCGGGAGCAAGGCTGTAGTGTAGGCGCTGACATAGGTCAACATAAGGCAGCTAACATCAACCTAACTGTGTAGTGTAGACCAAGCCTAAGACTGCAGCTCAGCCAGTGGATACAGCAGACAGGAACACGAGGTAATGATGAGACTGCTGTGATAGCATCATTCATAGCATCACTTTATGACCCACTTATTCTTTGGCCTCGCTGCTGAGATGGCCAATGGGGTGCTGTTGTGATGGTGGTTCTGTGATGTAGCCACAAAGAACGGGACTGAGACAACAAATTTATTTTGGAGGGTACCTTCATGTGCTGATGACTGTGGGCTGCTGCTAGCCTGGAGTATGTTTGAAGTGGTTACTTAGCAGTGAAAAGACTGTTACCAAGCTCCATTCCAGTCCCTCAGGAACTCTGCATTTCAACATACATCCAACATGGGAATGTTGACAGTTGAATGAGAGGCGGTGTGGTCTAGTGGATATGGCACCAAACTGGGAATCAGGAGGGATGGGTTTCATTCCTGGCTCTGCCATTGACCTGCTTTGTGACATTGAGCAAGTCACTTCCCCTCGTTGTGCCTCAGTTTCCCCATCTGTGAAAATGCGTATAATGATGCCAACCTCCTTTGTAAACCACGTTGAGCTCTACAGATGGAAAGTACTGTACAAGAGTTAAGTGGTGGTACGATTATCGTCTTCATGCTTCATTATAGATGAAGCTTTCCATTGTGAAGTCCAAAAAGATGTGTGGTGGTTTTTTGGGGGGCGGTTTGAACCTGTTGTCTTGCTGCCTCTTCCTGTGCTGATGGGGATTGATCTTTTTTTATTCCAAATATTTCTCCATGGAGGTTATTTTGTTCTGGGAAAATGATCTATTATCCTTCAAGTCCCTGGTAAATAGTGCCCTTTTCTTGTAAAGAATATTGGCAAGCTTGTAGCTGCCTGTCTTACAGAGAGCTAATTATTTCACTTCCACCTACAGAATATTTGCCATGTCAGACAAGCTGTTGACATTTGAGTTTTTACTGTATTAGCAATAAGAGTTTCGCTATTATTTTATGGAGTAACCAGAGATCTCCAGTGTGCACAAGGGCCTGTTGCTGCCTAGGAGGGAGAGTGCTGCCGATGGGGTGGAGTGGATGCTGATTGTTTGTTGGCCCTTAGTGCATTTCTGTGTGGGTGTGATGCTGACCTTGCAGAATTCTATGAAATGGAGTTTATGAAAGACTCTCTAAACCCCTGGGCCATTTGGAGCAGATCCTGTGGGGGCCCGGGGTTATGTAGGCAAATTCATAGCTGTTAAGTCCAAAAAGGAGCATTATGGTCATTTAGTCTGACTTCCTGCATAAAACAGGCCATACGTTCTTGCTCAGGAACTTACTGGTGAGCTACAGCATCTCTCTTAGAAGGACATTCAGTCTTGATGTTAAATGTGCCAGACGGTTCACCAGCAGCTCACAAGCATCATATGGGCCAAATTCAAAGCCTGAAGGCAGTGGAACTGGCACCTCTCTCTTCCAGCATGTATTGGGAAACAGGAGGGCACCGATAAAGGTGCCAAGCTAAGTAGGTGTAGGAATGTGTTGTTTTGTCTTTCATTCGTCTTCTGATGGGAGTTTAGCCCTTGGACTTTACTCTTTTTATTGAAGAAAGGAATGTGGATTAAGGTACCAGGGATATCCCCTGGACTTTGTAACAAAATCGAAACTGACTTTCACTGATCAGTACAATGCTTATGTGATTAAAAATAAAACACAAAAAAGCCCTCAACCCAGAGTGGATTCAGTCAAATTTGAGGCCAGTTTGTGAGCAGTAAAACCAAAATCCGACAACTTTGTATTCTGTGCTCTCCTGTGTTCCTGAAGGAGATAGTCCAGGTGTTTGGGGGAAAAAGAGGGAAGTTAACGGTGGGGTGTAACTTGTAGCAGTGTGAAGCAGACTAGCTTTCAGTCAGCGTGCAGAGGGAAAGGTTGTTCTCTTACGTTAATAGCTCTTCTAAGGAGGGTGA
Organism: Gopherus flavomarginatus; assembly: GCF_025201925.1. Lineage (NCBI taxonomy): Eukaryota > Metazoa > Chordata > Testudines > Testudinidae > Gopherus > Gopherus flavomarginatus. The sequence continues at coordinate 21,211,343 of NC_066623.1, read as the reverse complement.
GTTGTGGCAAATGGAGTCTCTCCTCTTACGGTTGGCAGAACTGCCCAGCTTCATAGTTCTGCATCAGAACTTGGTCATGCATCTGCCACAACGGTTCTCAAACTCTGGGGTGCAACCCCATTTTAATGCGGTCGCCAGGGCTGGCATTAGACTTGCTGGGGCCCAGAGCTGAAGCCCGAGCCCCATCACCCAGGGCTGAAGCTGAACCCCGAGGACTTCAGCTCTGGGCGACAGGGCTTGGGCTTTGGCTTCAGCTCTGGGCGGCACAGCTCAGATTACAGACCTCTGGCCTGAGGCTGAAGGCCTTTGGTTTTGGCCCTCCCACCCAAGTGGCAGGGCTCGGAATGGTTCAGGCTTTGATCCCCCTCCTGGGGTCATGTAGTAATTTTTGTTGTAAGAAGGGGGTTGCAGTGCAATGAAGTTTGAGAACCACTGCTCTGCCAGATAGGCCAAAGGGAGAGCAGGCTGTCTGCTTGCCCTCTCATTTTATCAATGGCAAGTACCTTCTTTTCACAAAGTTTAAACTTCTGCACCCCCACCCCAGGCCCCATCATGAAATGCTGCCCGGTAATGTGTGCGTGCGTGCACACACATACCTGCTATAGAATATGGAGAGAGGGAGAGGCCTGATCTACGTGAAATGAGCTTTGGGAGGCTGTGAGCAAGATGGTAGACTCCCAGGTACAGTAGACCTCGATTTTCAATTAGACTGAATCAGCTTTTTCTGCTTCTTACTGCACAAAAAGCTGGAGAAAGGGGAATACCTGTGTTGATGGCTCATTCTAATATATGATCCGCTGCTGATCTTATCTAGCAACACTATGTTCTAGCAAGACTCAGCCAGTGCCAAGCCTCTTGAAACTGATAACTGCGGTTAGATGCTGCCTGTTTTGTTTACTTTTGACACAGAAGAATGTCAGGCTTTGCTAATCTTCGACTGGTCTGTAATGTTCAGGCTGTTGCCCAGGTCATACTAGGGAGTCTGCATTACGGAAGTAGCTTGCTGTCAAAGTCCTACAGGGATGTTCAGCAGTGGGAACAGAAGAAGCACATTGCAACAGTACATCAGCTCCAATGAACAGTGCTGGTCTTCACCTACCTTGATGTACAAGCGTGGAAGAAGCAGTGTGGTCCAATGGGTAGGGCACTAGGCTAGATCTTAGGAGCCCTGGATTCTGTTTCCAGGTCTGCCAACAATCTGCTGAGCGGCCTTGGGCAAGTCCCTATTTTTCTGTTTCCTCCTCATCTTGTGTTTTGTCTCGTCTGTTTAGACCAGGGGTGGCCAAGCTGCAGCTCCTGAGCTGTATGTGGCTCTTTTACAGTTAAAGTGTGGCCCATGGGGCCCCTGCATTTCCCCCATTCTCTGCCTACCAGACTAGGGGCAGCTCAGGGCTTCTGCCCTGCGGCGGGATGGTGGAGGTAGGGGCTTCTGCCCAGCAGAGAGGGAAGTCTAGGGGCTTCAGCCTCATGGGAGGGGCCCGCCGGGGCTCAAGGCTTCAGCCTCTAGCCCCACTACCCTGCCGCAAAGCAGGAGCTTTGAGTCCTGGCAGGCACGCCCGGCTCTCAAATACTTCTGAAGATTATTGTATGTGGCTTGGAGGATCCGCGAGTTTGGCCATTCATGATTTAGGCTGTGAGCTCTGGGGCAGCGAATGGCCCTTTCTGCATTTTGTACGCTACCTAGGATAATATGGCCCTGATCTGGGTTGAGGCCTTTAATGCTGCCATAATACAAATACATGAAGCGCTGTCTATGCTTTTCACCCTTCTGTCCTCTGCAGACCTTGCTTTATTGGGGTGCAAACTTTGGACTCTCTCAGGGTTGTTGCAGCCACTTTTGCTTCTTAGTTAAACCTAGTGTGCTAAAATAAGCCCAGAGAGCTGGAGTTTACCAACCCAGTAAGACTGTTCTCTTTCCTCTTTGTGGATGGTGGATTTTTTACATTGCTTATCCTGTTCTGGCATCAAAACTACAAATCCATGGGAAGAAGCTTCCCTGAGATGTTGTGTATATTTGATCTGTTCATTCAAGTCCAGAGTGTCCTAGAGATGGCCTGACTCTCCTTGATTGGAGACCAACATGTTTCCCATCACTCCAGTGCCTCTCAGCTTCTGCCAATGGATGTTGAAAGAGCATTATGGATGGGTTAAGGAAAGTTGCCAATTTGTGTCTGTGCATAGTCTGGAGGGGAAAGTTACTACTACGACCCCTCGGGGAGCAGCCTGCTGGAGACTGGTCTGCCTCTGAACCACACCTTCCGCCTCTGCCAACCCGAATACCTCAAGAGTCACTTTGTTAAAGTGGTGAAAGGATGCCAGCATTTTCTATCTAAAGAGCTTGCCAGGAAACATGATCCTTTCCTGGGCTGGGTGCTACGAAGGGAGAGTCTATCCTGCACCTAAGGCAGGAAATTTTTTCAGTGGGTTGGGATAGTTCACATAGAGGATACTGTTCTAAAGGTGAATTCCCCCAGCATCATGTATAGCTGGGGAGAGTGGGAGGGGAATACGTGCTGCACCCAGAGTGTGTCAGGGACACTGATCTGAAATGTTTGCATTGCAGGGTGACTGGGCGGAGGGGAGAAGGAATGGACCAAAGGCCATGGCTCTTTTTAACAGAGGAAGGGTGGTGCCAGGTTTGCAGCTGAAATCTTCTGCACTTGCTTTCTCTTTCTCTGCAGTTTAACTGCAGTGCCAAATAGCTCCAGTACCCTTTTGAGATATAGATGGGGACTTGTTTAAAGGGATTGAATGGATTTTATCATCCTGAATCTGCTTCTCTCTTTCTCTGAAGCTAGCGGGGTGACTTCCTGTTAATCACAGATGATGCAATCAGTTAGAGGAACTGGGTTTTAGAAATGAAAATGGAAAGACTTCACCCATGATGGGGATGATTATTACCAAGGCAACCAACCGGCTGTTACCTAATGCCAGTGGGCTGTTGAAATTTAATCAACAGAACATGACTGGTGATTTTCACCCAAACTGACACTGCTTAAGAGTGTTTTTCCCTGGTATATTATTAGCCCTCCTGCTTTCCATCTCCTTACAGTGGAAGGAGGAGGTGGACTGTCTCTTTACCATTAAAGCAGACCCTGCCTTCATGTAGCTTAGAGGTTGCACTCAGAAAAGTGACGCCACATAACATTGGTCTTGTGGAGTTTTCTTGTCTCTTTGTTTTTCAGAACATGTACTCGGTTTTGTAAGTGGGAATGTTCTCACCGCCATCCCTGCAAATGCAGCCTGGACTCTGAGAGTCAGGCTGGCTTCTTTCCTTTCACAATATCATTACTGTAATAAGAGATTACAGACATTACTGAGGACTCTGTGCTTTCAGTGGACTGCCTGGGTATAATTCTTTACTAAATTGTGTTAATCAGCTTGATGTACACAAGGAGGGGAATCCCGCTCTCACTCAGAGTTGCTGGCTCTGCCTTGCTAATGAGTGTAAAGGGGTGAAGATATTAGTGGCTGATGTTGGCAGAGAGGATGCTGACACATGCACCCAGGAAGTTGCTTTTCTGAGCAGAATTGTACTCTTGTATCTCAGCGCTTGAAAGGAGAGCGCCAAGGCCCCACTTTTCTGAATTTGTTCACGGGAAGAATCTCCTGAGCAACAGAACAGGGAAAAGATGTTCTGTCAGCGATATTCCTGACTCTTAGTGGAATCCAAATGGCTTTTTTTATTTAGTAGGTGGAAATCCCTGTTAGCCATTTTCCTAATTCCCCCGCCATGCTCTCTAATCTAGAGCTCAATTATCTGGTCTCCCCTGTGATACCAGAAGCTTTTGAGGTAGTCCGGGCCCTCTTACCCTGGACTCCCGAGAGAATCCCGTCTACCTTTTTGTCCTGCTGTAAAGCATTTGTGCTGAATTGGAGTTGCTTATTCAGGCTTGACTAACTCAGCACTGCATAGTAGAAGTCTGTGACTCACAGGGCTTGCTGCTATTTGCTATGTTGCTTCTGCTTTTCCAGTAAGTGGGTGTGATATATGCTAAGAAACCTCAGCTCTTGCTGAGATCTACAACTCTGAACACGTTTTGCTACTAACGCACCTCAGTACCATGTGCTCCTGACTCTTTCGTCCTCCTTCCCCATCCCCTCTTCAAATCAGCTCTACTGCCGTGAACTGTGCAGGCAGGGCTGGCTCCAGCTTTTTTGCTGCCCCAAGCAGTGAAGGAGGAAGAAAAGGTAAAATAAATAAAGCCACGATTGGCGGCACTTCGGCGGCAGCTCTGCCACACCGCTTCATTCTTTGGCGGCAATTCCGCGTCTGGTCCTTCCCTCTGAGAGGTGCTGAGGGACCCGCTGCCGAATTGCCACCAAAGACCCGGATGTGCCACCCCTTTCCATTGGCCACCCCAAGCACCTGCTTCCTGCACTGGTGCCTGGAGCCATCCCTGTGTGCAGGTGAGAATGATCTTCTACTCTCTGCTGCTGCATGGCCACTTTTCTCGTGGCAACTATGCTTCTAAACATGGAAAAACTGAAACTGCTGGTAACGAGTGGTTATTGCAATGCCTGGTACCTAGGAATGCAGACATTGAATCTGAAAAGTCTCTGGTTGGTTCAGAAGGCAGCAGCCTGCTTGGCAATGCAGGTCACTGAGAGCAGAGCCTTGCTCTGAGGGGTGCATGGGTTGCTCATTCAACTCATGGGAGAATTTTGGCCTTCCTGCTGTAGGCAGAGGCCTCCTTGAAAATATTTCATTTATAGGGATAACTTTGGAAAGGGAGAGAGGAGATGGAATCCTCTTCCGGGCCGAGGTGGCAGCCACACTGTTGTAGAAATACTGCCCTGGCCTGTAATTAAACAGTCTTGTGATTTCAAGCAGACTTTGTAAGGGTGTGTGGGCAAACTCCCTGCAGGGCTGGACAAATAGATCATCTCTTTACCCCCTTCCCCTATACACACCTGCCAGGATTGTTGCTGCTCAAACAGATGGATCACTCCATCTGGCTGTAAACATCAATGGTTGCTGCTTTTCGAGGCACAACAGGAAATATGGGTTAATGCCTCCCAGGCCGAGATACAGACGCTGAGCTGGAGTTCATGATACACACATACATACATACATACATACATACACACACAGTGGCTTTGTCATTATGAGTGTATGTCTCTTCCCCTCCCCTGCCCCCCACCATTCACCATTCCTGCTACTCGGTTTCCTTTTTGTTTTTCAGTCCAGATCTGCAGTGGCAACATGGTCTCCTAAAGGATGGCTGCTCCAGCATGAAAAATATTAACACTGGGCCAGGGTGGGGTGTGAAAGGGGAAACTGATGTGGGAAGTAGCCTAAAAACAAGACATAACTAGCCACTGCTAGTGAGTTAGGTGCAGGCTTAGTGGGAATTCATAGGAAGGGGGAAGGTGGAAAGTATATGATTAGTTTAGTCTAATTTCTGTATAGGTGTAAATGAAGCACACAGTGCAGCAGATCGGGCAGTTCCTAGCTTTAACAGCAAGAACTTGTAAATGGGACAAAAACCATGAGCCTCACATCTTGCCCCTCACCACCAAAAACAGCATCAGTGTGTTTATTCATAAGGCTGTAAACATTCTATACCGGGGTAGTGAATCTGCAGCCAGCAGCACCAGATGATTCTTTGCACTGCACTGTCACATCCTCCCCATCAAGTGGTTTCCCCTTTCCCTAGAAATTAACCCTTGGAATGCTGGCACTTTCCAGCCTTCCAGATAAATGAGAGTTTGATCGTGTCACATGATTAATGTGAAGGGATGGTGCCCAGAGCACTTTCAGCTTATGTGACAAGGGGAGATCGTAAGCTTCTCACATGGGCCTTGCAGTAGTATGACAAAGAATGTGGGAGTGCGACACTGACAGGTGGTTGTGGCACAGAGGCACAGACTTCTCCTGCTTCAAACCCTGCTCCACCTAGCGCACACAGCTGCAAGATGCTGCCGCTTATTGTTTTTGTTGTAATCGAATTGTGCAAAAAGCAGCCTGCTGCTAGCCGGAAAGGTTAAAAACCTCAGCACAGTTCTGTAGAGGAAGTTGCTGCTGTTCAGCCCGTGTGGCTGGGGTCGAGGAGAATACATGCCTGGGGGTGTACACAATCCAGCACCCAGCAGTTGTGAGCTACTCAGTAATAAATGTTAAAATGAAGGGAGATGACCTGGAACATTTAAACACTGCTGTCAATTTGCCTAGCACAGTTTGTACCATCTAATAGCAGCCTTGACGCTCCAGAGCAGTGTTGCTGTTAAGAAGCAATAGTCTGCTCATTGTTCAGCACAAAGATAACACCTCTGCAGCATTGTAGGTGGGCAGAAACTGTTCTGTTGACTCTGGGCTCCCCGCTTGGTCTTGAATGACCACCATGACTCATCCTTGACCTGGAGATGTCCCTCCTGAGACCACAGGGGTGCTCAGTCCATAGGCTTATGTGACCCTTCATGCCTCTTAGCTGGTCAAGAAGAGGGCTTCATTGAGAGGCTTAATTTATTGATCCAAACAAAGTTGGGTTCATCACTCCCCCCCTTTCCCCATACAAACTCTTAATCTCTCTCCAGACCAAACCTATCAAACAACCTCCACTCGCTGTGCTGGGGAACACAAGTGTCCATTCCCAGGGAACTTTGGGGAGCTGGAGTGACAACAGGCTCTTGTTGCACAAGAACCCCCCAGATGACGCTTCCTGTCTGTGTCGGCTGACTCATTTAATCCAACTTTAGTTACAACTAGTGATAGTTCAGAGACATCAGCTGCTCCTCACCATGCGAACTTACAGTGTGTAGTCCAAATAAATGCCAACTTTTTAAAAAAGAGAGAAACCACATACCTTAGAGTGCCCTGAGTTTAAACACACCCTAGAAAAAATAGTTATGCGTGTGTGGAATGAGCTCGCTAAACTTGCTACAGGAAGATTGAAACCATTTATAAAGAAATGTACTTCCTGCTCTGTGTTGGATGATGGAAGGGGCAAAGGAGAGCTCTGTGAAAGAGAAAGGAAGTTCACCTGAAACCAGAAACCATGCAAGAATCTGATGACTTGCAGGTTTGGGTCTCTTCATTGTAAACCCTTTCGCAGGCTTCCTCCCCTCCTCAAACTTCTTCCATCAAATTTGTTCCACACCCATTCTGCACGGGCAAATGCAGTGGCTGGTGGGTGAGAAAAACTCGGTTTACTCTTCATTCTTAGCTGTGACGTTGTTTTGGGGAGTGCTGGTCCTTAACTGTGACTTGATGGGAGCAGAACATTTTTTAAATGTTTTTGTGGCAGGGCACCAGTGAACTGCAGCTTCTAGTAGAAGCAGTGGAAAATGCAGAAAGTGACACTTGTCCTCTGTGAGTTTTTATTTTTCAGAGCACTAGAGTGACTTCAGCAAGCCCCTAGGAGCCAGAGGCCCTGTATTAAAAATTTGAGTATCTCCTGGAAATGTGCGGGTACAGGCAAGTTACTGGGCTTCGTGTGCTCATCAGCTTTGCTGGAAAATTGGGTGTGTTCACTTATTGCAGGCTTGGGGAATGAGGATTGTTCTGGGTTCTTTTTTACCAAATCTAAGAGTCCTAATGGAGCTGAAATCGCAGTGAAAGCCCAGGTGGTCCAGTGCACCGTTCCTTCTTTACCTACTGAGAGAATTACTTTTTCTGCGAAGGAGCAAATCGGTGACACAGCACAAGTTCTATAATCATTCAGTCAGAAGCACTCCTGACATTAAATGTGCATTTTCTGAGGGGGGGTGATGAGCTTCACACTTACCATATGGGAAATGCGTGTCCCTCCTGTGGCCCTTTCTGTATAAATACAGCTGCTGGCTGGCTGCGCAAAGAGCAAGGGGAGGGACAGGTGCTCTGCAGCGGTTTGAAAAAACTTGGAAGGAGTGTGGAGTCTTCGAACCCTCTTAAAATCCCCTTCCTGCTGCTTCACTGGAGCGTTCCGAGTGCACAGAAGAGGACGTGGGAGGGTTCTTGCCTGGCACCAACATGCAACAGTGATCAGATCTCCCACATAAAAGGTGCCCAACTATTGTTGCAAGATTCTGTTGAGTCTATTCTCCCTTTTGATCATAAAAAGGTGGCTGTGCCCATGGGCTTGATTCTGGGGGACAAAATCAACCCCTTTGGTGCAGCTCAGGACTTTGCGTTAAACTGAAAACTAGATCAGTATTGGGGGTACAACATCCCACAGCATCCTGCTCAGGTCTGTGCAGTTGGCTGCAACCTGTCAACATCTGTAGTGGCTACAAGAATCTGAAATACTCTCCTTGCTGCTGGGGGCAAAGGTGGTGAGGGTAAAGTCCCTATCTTAGTATCTGGTGCCAGGGCTAGACAGGAGACTGCTTGTTGCTTTCGGTAAAGAGATCTCTCTAGACCCTCTGTATCAGTGGTCCTTGTGACTTCTGGTGGCATTAACAGGATGTGGTCAGCAGTCTGTCTTTTGTCTCTTAGGTCCCTCTGTGATGAAAACCAATACAAACCCAGCATGTAGTTGGGTGCTGCTGCACGTACAGTATACAAAGTGTTAACCAAAGACTGAAGAGTGTAACCCAGGAGATTTGTGACTGCTTTAACAATTTGAGTGAAAAGGGAAAAAAAAAAAGCTATTGTTGAGGCTAAATTTCCTCTTCTGGAGCTCAGACCCATAGATGCGCTCAGCAGGCTTTGCTAAGGAAGTCCTGAACTTGTTACATTGAAAAAATTATTATAAACAGGATGTTTGCCAAAGCCCCTCTCCTAACTGCTCATAAGAAAGCCAGCCCAGACTTTGTTGGCTCTACTGTTGAATGTGAGACTTCTGATTTGAGGGGGGAGGGGGCTGTGCTGGCTAGCCACATCTCCACACCAACCTTTGTAGTTTTAGGAAGCATCTTCCTGAGAAGGCTGTGCAGTCTGCATCCTAGCAGCATCGGATCCTGTGCTTGCCAAGGATTATAAATATTAAGTGATTTCAGAGTAGCAGCCATGTTAGTTTGTATCTGCAAAAAAGAACAGGAGTACTTGTGGCACCTTAGAGACTAACAAATTTATTTGAGCATAAGCTTTCATGGGCTACAGCTATAGAATAACATGCTGCCAGGGCTGGTGCAAGGATGTTTCATGCCCTAGGCAAAACTTCCACCTTGCGCCCCTGCCCTGAGGTGTTCCTTCCCCCCCCCCCACGGTAGCTCCCCCTCTCCACCCTGAGGCGCCCCCCCTTGTGGCAGCTCCCCCCCCTCCACCCTGAGGCACCCTCCCCCGTCCCAGCTCACCCCTGCTCTGTGCACAAGCAGCCCGAGCACGCCGTGGTTGCTTCACTTCTCCCACCTCCCAGGCTTGCAGCGCCTAAGCTGATTGGTGCCACAAGCCTGGGAGGTGAGAGAAGTGAAGCAGCCATGGCGTGCCTGGAGAGGAGGCGGGGCAGAGGTGAGCTGGGGCGGGGAGTTCCCCTGTGTGCTGCCCCCGCCCTTACTTGATGCAGGCGGCCCTCCCCGCGCTCCCCTGCCCCAACTCCCTCCGCGTAAATGCTGGCGGTGACCGGGGCGGCCGAAGATCTGGCCGCCATGGTCGCTGACGAAGAAAATGGCACCCCCCAAATCCCAGCGCCCTAGGCAACCCCCTAGGTCACCTAAATGGTTGCACTGGCCCTGCCTGCTGTCTTCACTGGTTGGCTTTTGCAAGACACCATTAGCGCTGCAGGTGACTGGACAGTGCATGCTGAATCTTTGGTTTGCAGTCTGTATGAAACCTGTAGACTTTTAATTAAGGAGTGGCTAGAATCCTGGTATATCATGCCTTTTGTAATTCCGCTGTGCCCTGTTGCTGAAGGGTTAAGTGCCAGGGATGTGCTTGTACCATACAGAATGCACAGTCCCTGTCCTAAAGAGCTTGCGCTCTGAAAGATGCCTGAGGGAAGCCAGAGGGCAGGATGAATAGGCCATGGATTTTTCTTCTCTCCGCCCCCCTCGCACCTTTGGAAATATTAAACTCTTCTCTGTGGGAAGAAGTGAAGTCTTCTTTTTTTTTTGTCTTTTTTTTTTGTTTTTTTAGGTACTGAGGAGAGTTTAAGGGGGGGACGTGTCATGGGGAGGGCATGATATCCAGACAGGTCAGCATGGCACAGGGCTGGGAGGAGGAGATGGGAGCAAACAGAGTATTAACATTGGCATCGTTCATGGAGTGAGGTGGTACAAGGCTACCAGTGATTTGCAGGGTGACATTGACAGAAAATACAGTACAGTTAGCTAGCTTATCAAAACAGGTGAAAATAGGACTGAGTAAAGGGTTAATTTGTAGCCAAAGTCTTTTAATGAGTTACAGGCATAATCAGTGCGCAGAAACATGGACTCTTGTCAACAGTTCTTTTTACGACTGTCTTAACTTGCCCAGAACCTCATTTAAACCAGACCACCAGGGTGCCTGTCCTGTGGCATGTGAATGACTGAGAGATCGTTACCCTTTGTGCTTTAAATCCTGTCTGTGTAATATCCAAATCCTGCTTTTTTGCCACCTTCCTCAACCCTCTCTCATTTCATGGCTTCAAGTTCAAGAGTCATAGTTGCTGCCAACATCCAGGACTGGCTTTCGATGTGGCTTCAGTTTATTAATAGTAACGATGCCTGGGTTTTTATTTTGTGTCAGGCTGGTCCTGAGAGAGAGAGAGTGTGTGTGTGTACGCGTGCGCGCACCCATGCTTTGCAGGACTGCATTCTGTGGGACGGAATGTATGGGATAGTGTGTCCAGCGCTAAAAGATGAACTCAGGTCATTGGACTTCATGCATTTGGGACTGTGAGAGTTAGACTGTTTAAACTCAGATTTCAGGGCTGAAAGGAGCACAAATGCTTTCTAGATATTTAGACCAACCAGCCCCAACCCGTAGTTATTCATTAGCATCTCTGGCCTAGTTGAAAATGCATTTTGTTTTTTTTAAACCTTCCAGATTCCCATTGTCTGGCTCTCTTCCTTCCCGCCTCTCCCCCCACCACACACACATCCTTTTCTCTGTGCTCAGCCTGTGTTTCAGATGTATTAACTTTCCTGGCTTTCTCTGCCTCCTCCCCTTCTCATAGTGTAATCCAAAATGAGGTTTCGCAAAGCTCAAACACACCAAATATTGACCCAAACAAAGCTGGGTTCGTTGCTCCCTCCATTCCCCATACAAACTTGTAATCTCTCTCCAGGCCAAACCTATAGAACAACCTCCACTTGCTGTGCTGGGGAACACAAGTGTCCATTCCCAGGGAACTTTGGGGAGCTGGAGTGACAACAGGCTCCTGTTGCACAAGAACCCCACACATGATGCTTCCTGCCTGTGTCAGCTGACTGGCTCTGTGGCACTCCACTCTCTTTCAAGAGTGACTGCGTTTGAGGGAGGATGCTTTAGAGTATTTTGACCTTAAATGCTTCAGCGGGAGCTGTAACCCAGCAGGAGGGTGGTCTGGCAACCAGTTTAACATCTGGGTGTCTAAAGGTATGTCTACACAGCAAAGAAAAACCTGGGGCTGGCCCCGTGGGGCTCAGGTTGTGGGGCTGTTTCATAGCTGTGTAGATGGTTGGGTTGGGTTGGAGCTGGAGCCCAAGGTCTGGGATCCTTCCACCCCGCAGGGGCCTAGAGCGAGGGTCAGCTGGCACAGGTCAGCAGTGGGTGTCTAGCTGCTGTGTAGACGTACCCTAAGGGGCTGACTGTGAGGTGCTCAGAACTTGCTCTGCCCATTTAAATCAGTGGGGCTGCTTACAGGTGACGTGCCTTAGGGCTGAACTTTGAGTTCCCATCTCTTCTTGGGGCTCTGCCCCCTGCCATTTTCAGCTTCAAAGAATTCAAATTACAAAAGTAAATATGGATGCTCCCAGAACGGGACCTGGAGGAACTTGCATGTGACTGGAACCTTCTGGCACAGCGCAGGAAGCATGTTGATGGCTGCTTACTGGGAGTCTGAACTGACCCTTATACAAAGGCCATGTGGGACTGACTTACCTCTTGCTCCGGGGCTGAGCTTGAGGTTTGTGAACCCCAGGTCAAAGGTAGCTCCAAGAGCCGAACCCAGGTGTGCTGCCTGGTAGTACAAGCAACAATAGGCAGCTTCTGGTTGGGCCTTCTTCATGAAAGCAATGTAAGTCGTGCTGAGCTGTATGAATGAAGAGAGTCCGATCCCTTCTCGATGGTACTGCTCTGACACTGCTGCTCCCGGAAAGAACAGAGGGAGATTCTCATTTTTCAACAGCCGTAGCATCTTATCCTTCCCCATTATGAGACTGAACATGCCACTGCTACAAAGCTCCATGCCAGTCCCCATCATTCCGGATTGTTTTGCCCTCTAATACTCTGTCCAGAGGAAGTGCTGTTTCCCCTCGCTGGCAGTAGTGTGTAGCAGGGGAATCCTGTGTGATCACTTCGCTTGCGGATGCATGGAACTGCATCCACTTGTTCTAATGGATGGGGGTGGAGAATGCCACTTAAAGTAAATGGTTTAAGTGAGGCAGCCCCAGATATGGATCTAATGAACCAGGTGGGGATATGGGGCAGGGAAACAGTGTCAGTAGAGCAGCCCCTGTGTTTTTACTTTACTGGAGACACTCCAGTTTTAAACACCAATCTAGGTAATGCCACAACTGCACCCCTTTCTCATGCTAGCATGTGGGGCATATTGTCCCAGCTTCTTCACCTCCTGTGAGTTCTGTGACTCGCATTCCAAATTGTTCTCCCTGTTTTCAAACTCTCTGGGCTCGTTCCATCGATTCACCTTATATCCGCCTACTCCCCAGCCTCTTCAAAGTGCTCTCCCAGTCTTTGCTTCTGCCTCATTTCTCGCAGCTCTGCAGGTGAAGACGCTTTGCCTAGTGCTGCCGCATCTGCCTCGGATCTCTCAATCCTGTCCAGAGCAATTTCCCCGCTGTCTCCTGGGTGCCAGCTGGCTTTTTATACAGTGACTGTAAGAGACACAAAGTAGTACATTGCCCTTCTATAGGGCAAAAAAGAGCAACAAAAAATATTAGAGATATGGAACAGCTTCCAGCATGACATAAGAACGGCCATACCGGGTCAGACCAAAGGTCCATCTAGCCCAGTATCGGTCTGTCAACAGTGGCCGATGCCAGGTGCCCCAGAGGGAGTGAACCCAACAGGCAATGATCAAGTGATCTCTCTCCTGCCATCCATCTCCATCCTCTGACGAACAGAGGCTAGGGACACCATTCTTTACCCAATAAGACTGGGATTTTTCAGTTTGGAAAAGAGACAACTAAGGGGGAGATATGGTAGAGGTCTATAAAATCATGACTGGTGTGGAGAAAGTGAATAAAGAAATGTTATTTACTCCTCATAACACAAGGACTAGGGGTCATCAAATGAAATTAATAGGCAGCAGGTTTAAAACAAACAAAAGAAAGTATTTCTTCACACAATGCACAGTCAACCTGTGGAACTCCTTGCCAGAGGATGTTGTGAAGGCCAAGACTATAACAGGGTTCAAAAAAGAACTAGGTAAGTTCATGGGGGATAGGTCCACCAATGGCTATCTGTTATGTTGCTATTATCGTCCTCTATCAAGGATTTGCCAGAAGCTGGGACTGGGAGACCGGATGGCTCACTTGATGTTGACCTGTTCTGTTCATTCCTTCTGGGGCACCTGGCATTGGTCACTGTTGGAAGACAGGATACTGGGCTAGATGGTTCTTTGGTCTCTGACCCAGTATGGCTGTTCTTATATTCTATAGCACCTTCAGTCTGAGGAGCTCAAAGCTTTGTAGAGACTAATGAATTATGCCTCACGCTGTCTCGGAAACAGGGAAGTACTATTTCCATTGCACACCTGTGCAATCTGAGGCAAAAGGAGTGGGATGTGACTTGACCAAAGTTGCACAGTGAGTCAGTTGGAAAGCTGGGAATTAAACCCAAATCTCCTGAGTCCTAGTCCTGTGCTTTTTAACCATAAGAGCGTCCTTCCTCAAAGCGGTGTGGATTAGTACTACCTCAGCATGAAATGTCTGGCTCCACACAGAGCTGCAGTTCAGTCAGCTCTGTCCTCAGTAGCCCCATCTAAAAGGGGGCTTAGCTTATTTGGTTATTGTCCTCAAAAGTAAACTCTGGCCTTTAATCTCTCTGCATATTGCCCTGTATGGTACTGGGACATGAAAAGAGACACCGTCAGGGTGGTTTTATAGTCCAAGGTATCTTTCCATATCCTTATGTCAACCCCTGAAAGTTTTGAAAACTGGCTCTTTGCTTACCTGAGCCCATTTCTGTCCCGGGAATGCACGCTCTGGTGGTTGGGCTGCTCTGGGGAGCAGGGCTGTTGGCACAGAGCTGCTGCTCTTGAAGTAAGGCGTTGGAAGCATTCTCACTGAGATGGATGGAGGTGGGGGTGGAAACCCAGGCAGTCTTCAGACCAGTGCAAGAGGTCTTGGGTGGCCCAACCTTGGACCCACCAGCCTGGATGAGATCCCTCTCCAACATACAGCAAAGAGGTCTTATGTGATTCTGAGTCTCCAGTGCTGCAGCCTCTTTGCTTGGGATCTCCTGAAGGGCACAGTTGTGTGATCATCTAGCACTGCAGCCTGCTGAGGCGTAATCTCAAACGGCACTAATCCATTATTGTGCCTAATCCTGCTAAGTAGAGGCTTTTGCTCTTGAGAGGAGTAAATCACTAACCAGGCTGCAGTCCTGTTAGCATTTGCCAGTCAATTTGGAAAGCCTCTTAGCTTTCTGCATGGAAATATGGTATGCACATGGCTTCTGCTGGCACTTTCCACAAGTAGCATCTTGGCAGCTACGTGAGCAGCACCACAGCAAGGAGGGCTAGCCTGGTAGCTGCAGCTTTGTACCACATGTGGGAGATTTGTCTTGTCTCTCACACCACTGGGCTATTGGCGCAGGGCCCGGCTCTTCAGCAGTGATCATATCAACAGATTAAGAAACAGCACTGGTTGAGGGGATGCCAGAAGGTTAGTCACTGTGGCTGTGTCTGTACTAGACAGAAAGGGTTCTTCCATCACTGTAGTAAATCCACCTCTCCAAGAGGAAGTAGCTAGTTCGAGGAAAGAATTATTCCAGCTACCTAGTGCTGTCTACACTAGGGTTTAGGTCGGCTTAACTACGTCTCTCAGGGGTGTGAATTTTTCACATCCTTGAGTGACGTAGCTGGGTCAGCCTAACTTTCTGGGATTCGGCCTTGAAGGGTGGTGGTGATGGTGCAGGAGGATGCTGGGATACCAGCAGATACCTAGTACCTCCTCCATAGTGGAAGTAACAAAGATCTGGCGGTTGACTACAGCTCTGTACTGAAATGTTTTTCCTTAAATCACTTATAAAATCAGGAGAAGGCTGCTAACTATGGAGCAATCAAAACCAAACGTAAAAAAGCCCCTTTTAAAAAAAAAGTGACATAATAATTCCAGCCACATCAGCTCTCTGGTATGACAGCTATCTCATCCTGTTGGCAAGTCCACAGCTCTGGAACAGCCCCATCAAAAGCTGTAAACAAACATGAAGACGGAACTGAAACCTTAAGGCTGCTCCAGATGGGCCTCCAGGTATGAGGGTCTAGGCTGGCTTTGATTCACGTGCGTGTTGGCGTAATAAGAAAACAATACTTCCGTCACTGTAGCCAAGTAAAACTCTGTCCTGCTTCCTCAGGTTGTGGGCCGTAGGGACTCAGGAAAGCTCTCGGAGGGACGTGCTCTGTGTGTGTGTGTGTACGCCCTTTCTGTTGGGAACAATAGAGTGCCATGTGGATTCTGTGCCACGGTTGCCTGTGAGATCTCTCACTCCAGGGAGAAAATGGCACATGTAAAACTTATGGTTTTGTAGCATCAGGAATAAAATTCTGGCTAACAAAAACCACTGAGTGTCTCTGTGCTGCTGCAAGAATGGTGAATAAATCTGAACAGTGCAGAGGGTTACCAAGAGCTAGTCTTGTTTGAGTAGGGAGGGGGAAGTACGTTTGGCTCCAACACAAGCCCCTTTGCTCCCTTTCCCCTGTCACGTGGGCTGTACTCAGAAATACAGGTTTCAGATCTCTATTTATAACTGATTTTAACCCCTATCTCTTTGTTTTGCTAGATCATGATTGAGTTTTGCCCTGGTGGGGCAGTGGATGCTGTCATGCTAGGTAAGTGCCGCAAATCAATATCCTTACTTTGACTAGGGATATGTTGGAGACAGAGAAATCTGCACTCGAAGGACTGCGGGGCAGCTCCCTCCTCTTCATGTAATGTTCCTGTGCTCCTTAGCAGCAGACGCGACATCCTCCACTACCCTCCCAGGATGTGGCTCCTTGCATGGCTTTTGTAGGGTGGTGGGTCGTGGTTTTCTGTGTAACTAAATAGAAACCCTGCTGCAGCCTTAACTATGGAGCCTCTGCCTCTCCTCCATAATCTGCGTGTTGGCTAGGTTTATTGTGGCAACCTCTGGGCATCTTCCGAGCTATGTGTGTCAGTCTGCTGCATGGTCTATAGATTGCTCAGTGTTGGCAAGCAGTGGGGTGGAGGTGATTTTTAGGGGGGATGGGTGCCTATAATACTTCCTGCCTGAGGATGTCTGTTTGGGACCCCATGTATACAGCACACTGATACCGTGTCACTTGTATGCTCCTAAAGAAAGCCCTCCGGTAAAAGGAAAAGGGGTTTAAGCTGTTAATCTGGGTGTCATTGACATTGAGTCTCTCCAAGTCTCCTTCCACCCCTGGCATCAGTAATCCATTGAAACAGCTAGTGTTACAGCAGACTGAGACCAAGGGCTAGTCTACACTGACAATGATCTGGTGTGGTTGCGGCACAGCGCTGGGAGAGAGCTCTCCCAAAACTCTTAAAAAACCATCTTCATGAAGGGCGTAGCTGCTAGAGCTGGGGCACTGTCTACACTGGCACTTTACAGCGCTGCAACTTGCTGCACTCGAGGGTGTGTTTTTTCATACCCTGAGCGAGAAGGTTGCAACGCTGTTAATTGCCAGTGTAGACAGGCCCTCACATTAATGCCATGAAGCCACCACTTTAACTCCTCCCTTCTGCATGTGGGCCCTGCCTCCAGTTGAGAGGAGCTGGCCTTTGAGCGCTGTGAAGCATATTGATGTCAGCTAGAGCAGCACAGTTGCACCCAGCAGCCCCCATTGTGCCGGGCACAGTACAAACCTATATGAAGACACAATTTCTCCCTTTTTAAAAATAAAAAGGGCTTCCCCTGCTGGAGAGTGAGAACAGTGCTCCTGGTGTCTGCTCATCTAGAGACTGTAGAACAAGGTGACAACCTGGACTTTGGTCACTTTCTCCTGGGTTTTTTCCCCCCAGTGTTCATGAAGATCTGACTGTTTTCTCCTACGGAAGTGTGCTGAGCCCAGGCTCATCACTTTCAGTTCCCAGTCTGCAAATTGGAAACGTGTCTAATTCAGGAAACTTGCCTGAAGAACTGCAGTGTTCTGCTGTGGTGTCCAAATCACCGCATCTTATGGTAACCTGGCGTCTGTGTTTGGGGGCAAGGATGCCTAGTTGATAAGGGACGATGCAGTCTCTGTTGCGAAACTGCACTCACAGTGCTGGGGCTGTGGTGTGGATTTGCTGTGGTTGAGCTTTCCAGCTGAATGGTAGGTCCCAGCGGGGCAGGAGAGCTCCAACCCATCTGAGTTTCTTGGGGCCTTAGACTCCTGTCTGATCAGGTCTGGTATCTCCTGTTTCATAGGCTGCCAGCCTTGCAGAGGATATGGCTTAGAATGTGGGAGGGAGGAAACAGGTATTATGAAATCCTAACTGACTGGCCTGGCCATACAGGCCAAGGGATGGTGATGTTGCCATAATCTCAGAGTTCCATTGTTACCAGTATCGGGGTATATTAAATAGGTGATTGGGGATTGGGAAAGGCTGCTGCCCCCGTAGGTAAATCAGTCCCAAGAGGGTCAGACTAAGAGTTTCTTAACAGTAGAGGTGGTCTGGAAAACAAGAGAGGTGGGAAAATCATGACCATTTACATTTGACTTTGGCTTGATAGCACGCTCCTGAACAGCTGTGCAGTGAAAGCCGTGCTTCGGCCAGACTCGTAGCTGAGGGTCACTGAAAATCTCCAGCTTTGAGTTACTGAAGGGAAGGGGGAGGTGGAAAAGCAGGGAGAAGAACAAAACAGCTGAACCAGCATCTTTTTCTCTGATTCTGCGATTAAGTTCCTTGGCTTTGAATGAATGGCTGTCCTACTTAACATAAGCTCCCTTCAGTCCTTGAGTCTGCCCCCTCCTTTGGTATACAATAGGCTATTCTAGCTGCCCGGAACACATCTACATCTATTCCAGCTGCCCGGATCTGCAGGTTCCAGTGTTGTCCATTTAACTTTGGGCACAGAGGGAAGATTAACACAAGGAGGCTGGGTGGGTAGAGGGGAGTGGAGGCCTGACTCTTCTCAACATTCTGCAAGGAAGATGGTTTGCTGAGATGGTGCTTTGGGATAAAGGTCATAGAGTGAGGATCTCCCTGATGGGTAGGGGAGAGTGCACAGGAGCATAACTTTGTTTTCTGGGGCGTCCCAACGAGCTGCAGAAATAGAAGGCTGCTGTAGTTACCGTTGGGCCGACAAATGTATATGAATTGTGCATGTGTCTGTTAACTAGGCCTAGCACCACTCAGGTCATGTCTCTCCCTATGCCCACACTGCCTTGTGGCCAGCTTCTCACTGTTTGGGGCAAGGACTGCAGTCCTCCTTGCCTTAGTGTGCAAATCAGTATCCCAGTGCAGATTCTGGTGTCTCCTACAATTAGAGTTCAGGTCTGTTCTCTCCACAGTGCCCCAGTGGTGAGTACTTGTATCCAGCCCTCAAGGAGGGAAATCAGACTCCCTTTTAGGATTCCAAGGATGACTGATCTATAGGTTTCCCTCAAAGGGAAATGTGTGCATCATCTGCGATGCTCTCGTGCCAGTTGACCCACGTGTGTGTCCCGGGGGGTTCAATAGTATCCCTGTTCTGAAAGCATGTGGGAATATTGTGCTGTGAGCTTAGGGAATTAACTTTCTCAATACTAGAGTGATTTGTATGGGTATCCCACTGCCCTAACAGATGTATAGTGGCCATATACAGTCTGCTGCACAGGGTCTGGGTCACAGGCTGCATCTGTTGCTCAAGTGAAGCCTCTCTAATCCCCTCTTGGTTTAACGGCTGTCTCTCTGCAGAGTTGGATCGAGGCCTGACGGAACCCCAGATTCAAGTGATTTGCCGCCAGATGTTAGAGGCTCTTGTCTACCTCCACAGTAAGAAGATCATCCACCGTGACTTAAAGGCAGGCAATGTACTACTCACCCAGGATGGAGATATCAAACTTGGTGAGCTTTTAGTTGGGGTGTCACAGAGAGAGAAGTTGGGTGCATGCTTGCTAGGTGTATAATTCTGAATTGGTAGCGATTCAGTCTCCGCTGAGTAGCTTTGCTCTACTTGTGACTGTATTGTAATAAACTCTTAGCAACTGAGCATAGTATCTTACAAGCCATATTTTAAGAAGCCTTGGTTGTTATCTGTATGTCAGAAACAAAACTTCAGGTTGACATTTTTTTCAAAGGCAAAATATCCCTCCACTGGGAGAGGGGTAATGTGCACTGGTTTGTAAGGGTCTCCTGCTCTGAAGCTTTGCTTCTCATCCTTATCTATTGGGTCTGCTTATAACAGGAAGGGGGCAGGCTTGATGTCACTCAGGCCTGGTCTACACTATGCGTTTAAACTGATTTTAGTAGCGTTAAACCGATTTAACCCTGCACCTGTCCACACAACGAGGCCCTTTATATCGATATAAAGGGCTCTTAAAACCGGTTTCTGTACTCCTCCCCGACGAGAGAAGTACCACTGAAATCGGTATTGCCATGTCCAATTAGGGTTAGTGTGGCCGCAAATCGACGATATTGGCCTCCGGGCTGTATCCCACAGTGCACCACTGTGACCACTCTGAAAAGCCATCTGAACTCGGATGCACTGGCCAGGTAGCCAGGAAAAGCCCCGCGAACTTTTGAATTGCATTTCCTGTTTGCCCAGCGTGGAGCTCTGATCAGCACGGGTGGCGATGCAGTCCCAAATCCAAAAAGAGCTCCAGCATGGACCGTACGGGAGATACTGGATCTGACCGCTGTATGAGGAGACAAATCTGTTCTATCAGAGCTCCATTACAGAAGACAAAATGCCAAAGCATTTGAAAAAAATCTCCAGGCTATGATACAGAGTCCACAGCACAGTGCTGTGTGACAAGCGTAACGGAAAGCCAAAGAATCAAATGGACACTCATGGAGGAAGGGAAGGGGGACTGATGACTCCAGCTATCCCACAGTCCCCACAATCTCCAAAAAGTATTTGCATTCTTGGCTGAGCTCCCAATGCTTGTAGGGTCAAACACATTGTCTGGGGTGGTTCAGGGTATATCTCGTCAATTTAACCCCCCACTCCACCCCCACCCCCCCCGTGAAAGAAAAGGGGAAAAAATTGTTTCTTGACTTTTTTCAATGTCACCCTATATCTACTGCATGCTGCTGGTAGGCGGGGTGCTGCAGCACTGAACAGCAGCATCTTCTCCCCTCCCCTCCCCGGTGGCAGATGGTACAGTGCAGGAGGACTGGTAGCCGTCCTCGTCGTCGTCTCATGAGTGCTCCTGGCTGGCCTCAGGTGAGGTCGGCCGGGGGCGCCTGGTTAAAAATAGGAATGACTCCAGGTTATTCCCGGCAGATGGTACAGAACGGCTGGTAACTGTCCTCATCATAGCAACTGGGGGCTGAGCTCCATCAGCCCGCCCCCCTTTCATGTCTAAAGAAAAGATTCTGTACTGCCTGGATTATCATAGCAGCTGGATGCTGGGCTCCTCTCCCCCCCACTGTTTAATGTCCTGCCTGGACTATCATAGCAGCTGGAGGCTGCCTCCCCCTCATTTTATCTCACTAACAAGTCAGTGTTTCTTATTCCTGCATTCTTTATTACTTCATCACACAAATGGGGGGACCCTGCAACGGTAGCCCAGGAGGGTTGGGGGAGGAGGGAAGCAACGGGTGGGGTTGTTGCAGGGGCACCCCCTAGAATGGCATGCAGCTCATCATTTCTGCGGGATCTGACACGGAGCTGCTGTGCGCTCTGGTACACTGGTTCTCTAGTACACTTGCCCCATATTCTAGGCAGGACTGACTCTATTTTTAGATACAACATAAAGGAGGGAATGATCCGGGGGGTCATTCCCATTTTTGTCTTTGCTCCCCCAGCCGACTTCAGCAAAGGTCAGCCAGGAGCACCCATGATAACAGCAGATGGTACAGAACGACTGATAACCGTCATCTCATCGCCAATTTACAATGGCACAGCAGACGGTACAGAACGACTGGCAACCGTCTCTGCTTCCTTGCAAAGGCAAATGAATGCTGCTGTGTAGCGCTGCAGTACCGCCTCTGTCAGCGGCATCCAGTACACATATGGTGACAGTGACAAAAGGCAAAACTGGCTCCAGGGTTGCCATGCTATGGCGTCTGCCAGGGCAATCCAGGGAAAAAGGGCACGAAATGATTGTCTGCCGTTGCTTTCACGGAGGAAGGAATGAGTGATGACATTTACCCAGAATCACTCGCGACACTGTTTTTGCACCATCGTGCATTGGGATCTCAACCCAGAATTCCAATGGGCAGGGGAGACTGCTGGAGCTATGGGATAGCTACCCACAGTGCAACGCTCCAGAAATCGACGATAGCCTCGGAGCATGGATGCACACCACCGAATTAATGTGCTTTGTGTGGCCGCGTGCACTCGACTTTATACAATCTGTTTTACAGAACCGGTTTATGTACAATCGGAATACTCCTGTAGTGTAGATGTACCCTCAGTAGGGTACATGCTTGGGAGGCAAAATCTGCTGTGAAACTAGCCAGTGTGTTTAATCTGAGGAGTTCACTTAATACCTGGTGGAAGTAAAGATGCTGGGAAATTTTCTGCACACTGCTGAGGCAGAAGGCTAGAATGGAAGGAAGGAAGGAATAAAGTCATTGCTGCTTAAGCAGCACTGGCTGCCTACTGTCTGCAACTCAGCTTTCAGAAACATACTGCTCTATAGATTTTCTTTAACCTGAAGCTCAGGTTTGGCAGCTGAGCAAATGGGAGATGGAAATGAGGAAGGGGAGCATGTCTCTCTTTTCCCCATCCGCTCTTGTGTAAGGGGACTTCCTACGGGGAGGAAGTGTTGGTCCGGTTTGCACATCCTTCAGGAAACTGCTTCACTAGGTCTTCTGCCTGAATGTCTTCAGGGGTACTGTAGCACGCTGGCTTGTTGAACAGTCACTCAGGGTCAGACAGCAGCTTTGGATTATGCGTTATGAATTCTCCACTGAAAAATGTATCACAAGTGATGCCAACACTTGCAGAATTTTTCTGCTGCTCTGCAATCATGGTTATAATAGCAAAAGGAATGGAGTTGTATTACGTGTAGGGCATCTCTCTTCTGTCCAGTCACTTGTTCTGCTGTTATTTTAATCACAGTTTGTTTTGTTTCACATCTTGCAGGATGCCCAGAAATTGTACTTTGGGTGTGAAACATGTGCAAAGCAAAAATAGGCAGTGTTCTACAGTCTCCCTTCCCCAGGAGAATCTCAGTACTGGAGTAAGGTGCCAGACTGGTATGGCTGGAGACTGGACTAATTCCTCTATCCACAGAGCAGGCGTGACACAGGGCAGGGCAGGCTTCCCTAAAGAGCTGCTCTGCCAACGTGCTATGAGCCTGAGTTGAATTGACCTTCCTCTACTCCGTAGAGGTGAGAGGCAATTCATTCTCTGCAGCCCAGCCCATATCGTACAAGGCCTCTCTCTTGAGGCTGCCAGTGATGGTTGGCTTTTATGATGTGTCTGGGAACAGGACTGAGATCTGTTCCAGTTAATTACATGTGAACCAGTGAACAGGCAACTATTTAAATCTTCCTATGGCCTTGGGCCACATTCACATCAGCAACCCAGAATCACTTGACCCTACTAAGTCAGCTCCTTAAAGGATATATGATGGGAAGGGGGAAGGAATCTTCCAAAGAGACTAAGAAGCACAGAGATGGAGCTGGGCTGGAATGAGAGCAAAACTGATGATCTCTTAGAGTCATGAGAATGGCCATACTGGGTCAGATCAATGGTCCATCTACCCCAGTTGTGATGGAGTAGGGGCTGTCTGTGTGGGGAATGGGAGAGCAGGGGAGGACTTTAGGGGATGGACGATACCGGAGCCTGTAACCTGAGCTAGGTAAGGGAGGGGAAAGGTCAACACCTTTGCCTAGGAAGGAGGACAAAGGAAGAGAGTGGCAGGAGGGAAGCAGTTTTTTGAGTTTGGGCTTGGGGCTGTGTGGGCGGAATTCAGGGTATCCTAGCTAGGATCCAAGCACCCTAAAAGCCCAGAAGGACTCGATGGAGGGGTCCTGACTGTGCCTGCAAGCTCTGCTGTAACCTGTGTTCCTGTTGTCCAATAAACCTTCTGTTTTACTGGCTGGCTAAAAGTCACTGTGGGTCCCAGGAAGAGGGGTGCAGGACTGGACTCCCCCACACTCCGTGACAACAGTATCCTGTCTTCCAGCAGTAGCCAATCCCAGATACTTCAGAGGGAATGAACAGAATAGGGCAATTATTGAGTGATCCATTCCCGTTATCCACTCCCAGCTTCTGGCAGTTAGAAGCTTAGGGACACCCAGGGCATGAGGTTGCTTGGGGAGTCTTATTGAGTTGGTTAGTGCTGTTTAAAGTGTCTCTTCTGTAGCAGGCACAGAATGCTTCCTATTAACCAGGAAGGAGATGGCTAATGTCACTCGATAATTACCGTTTGTTGGGTTGTGGGGAAAGGAAAGGAGGTAATTTTTGACTGTTTGCCTTATTTATGTCTCAAAAGTAAGAGTTCTTATTAACAAATTGTGCTTCTAAGAGACTTAGCAAATGGGCTTGCATGGAGTATCTGCTCTTTCATGTCTTGCAAAGAGGTCCATTAACCTGGAGAAATGTTCTTAGGGTCTCACGGATGGAAGGAACTCATGCACTCAGAGGTAAATTTACTTCACAGTCTTTAGTCTAGAGAGGATGCATATTCATACTGCACAGGACTCTTGCCTTTGCTTTACAATTCTGAAAGGCATTTTGGTTCTTTTAGAGCATCTAATGTGATTAATCTCTTTGCAGCTGACTTTGGAGTGTCTGCCAAAAACATTAAAACTTTGCAGAGACGAGATTCCTTCATCGGGACCCCTTACTGGTGAGTAAACTGGCTTGTTCAGCAGCCTTATGTTGAAAGGTGAATTCAGTGGGAGCGGTGCATTTTCAGCACCTTTTGGAGATCAGACCGGAAATCTAGAGTATAACATTGTCTTGCTAGGGATGAGGATGTGATGAACGTAGGGTCCCCTTAACCAGGTTGCCTTATCAGGTGTGGATTGGAGGATTTTAGCATATGTTCAGAAATCTTAAGAAAAAAAATAACTAAAATACCTGTTCCGTATCCTCTCTGCTCTCAAGAGTCTCCCCAACTGTGTATATCATAAAGGGGCAGCAAGGATTGTACTGGGGCAGCTGGAAACAAACAGGAATCTCTTCAGAATACTCTTCTGTTGGAATGGCACCCCTCCCTCCAACCCAGTGCAATTCCTACAACTTGGAAGTGGGGTGGAATCTGGGACATGTGCTCTCTCTCCTTCCTCCTCCCCCACCACATATGGTGGAATGTTCTTTGAAGCAGCTCCAAGTGCATGGGAGCCACAACTCACTCCAGGAATGTAATCTCTAAATCACCCTTGTGCTGAAGGAATGGGATCAATGAGCATTAATTTATTGTCTGAAGCAGCATCCATGCCAGATGTCACTGCCCTGGAGGTTTTCACACACTGCCTAGGCTGTCTCAGCTGATCTGGGAATGGGGGAGAAGGAGGGGAAATATGGGTCTTATCAAACCGTGGGAAAGCTGCTGTTCTCCCTTGGCTAGCTGTGAAGTCCTATTTCAGGTGAAGGTGCAGTGCTGCAGATCAATGAGAGTGTTTAAATACTGACTCCTGGGGCTTGTGTGCAGTCAGGCTACTCTTGGAAACATGCTTGTGTTGGTAGCAGTGATGCCTCAGACAGTCCCCACTCCCCCTTGTGCTCTCCCTCGCAGGATGGCCCCTGAGGTGGTGATGTGTGAAACCATGAAGGACACTCCCTATGACTACAAGGCTGACATCTGGTCCCTGGGTATAACGCTGATAGAAATGGCCCAGATAGAGCCCCCTCACCATGAACTCAACCCCATGCGAGTCCTGCTGAAGATTGCCAAGTCTGACCCTCCCACGCTCAACTGCCCTTCTAAATGGTAAGAAGACAAATGACTACCTCACTTTTGAGAGCACGGAAGCTCTTTGCTGTGGCTTCCCAGTGATGCTGGGCTCAGCTGTTTGCGCTGCATGCAGACTCCATCCAGGGAGTTCCTTGCCAATCATTATGTGTTTTAAGGTCCCCAGAGTTCAAAGACTTCCTGAAGACGGCACTTGATAAGAACCCTGAGACTCGGCCAAGTGCAGCACAGCTACTGGAGGTAGGCAGATATCCTCAAGGGAGCTGACCCCTTCAGACTCACCTTTGTTGCATGTTTAGGTTGTCTTGGAGTCTGCTAAGCACTCCACGTGTCTAAGTAAGCTGTGCACATCCCAAACCTTGTCTTAAGCAAAACTTACTGATCTTCTCTAGTTTTATAGTCCACTTGTACTTCTCCAGGATCTCTTGCTGTGCTGGTAACACCCTCTTACAGGCACACTGAGCTATGAGCTTTGTTGTGTCTGCTTGTTGAAAGGCTGTGCCTGGACAGACTCTCTGGTATGATCAGAATGCCCTGTGCACTTGTGCAACAGAAGTAATTTCGGAGTAACGCTTGGGGTCCTTCTTAGCCAAAGATCAGCAAGGAGTGGGAGAGATGTGCATAGTATTTGGGATAGAGGTTGAAAGTTGTTTAGCACCCACTACTGACTGACTCATGCAGTGCCTTTAGAGCTAGCTTCCTACAACGCTATCCTGTCTGGTCACCTGAATGTTTGAAGGGGGCAAGATATTGCAGTTGCCAGCTGACCTAATTGGGTAGATTGTCCTGGGAGAAGCTTCTGCCATAAACTGGAAATGGAAAATAATCCGAATGTTTAAACACCAACGGCCAGAGCCTGGGGCTGATAAGCAACTGGAGAGTTCGCACTCTAGCTCAGGATGGCTGTAGGATCCTGAGGAGGGAATGGCATTTGATGGTACAGTGGATTTCCATGGTGTAGATGCAGAAGGGTCAGTGTTAAGGTTGCATAGGCCATCTTAATCTGTCACTTCCTGACGTCTAGCTGCTTCACTCAGAAGCATTGGCCTTTTGTATGGAATATCCATATGAAGTCTAACGACCAAAGTGTAGGCCTGTTGCCATCTCCTCCCTTGTCTCTCTTTTAGATTGTCCCTGCCCCAGAGTACACAATCTCATCCTCTGTTTGGAAAGTGCCTGCTACGTTTTGGGCACTACAGCATTCGAAAGCTGTTCCCATTGAAGCCAATGACAAAACTGCGATTGACTCCAGTGGGAACAGGAATGGACTCTGATTTCCCAGACATGCCAAGGTGTCAGATGTTGTTTGAAGTTAAATTCACATCTTCTCCCTTCAAAAATGTTAAATGCTTTTTACTGCCTATCTGAATAACTTGTATGTGGTGCTGGCGTGTCGTCTTCATCCTTCACGCTCTCCACAGTGGTCAATCATGTGGTTTTGTTTGACTGATGAGCATTTCATTTGGTATGTAATGTACCTCTTTAAATTAGCTTCTGATCTAGAAAATTGATAGTTCTGGCCTAATAACCCTGAGTGGATGAGAGAGTGCGCTAGCCTGTGGTTTGCCACCCAGAAAAGTTCAGCTAGGGATGTGTTTACCTTAGTCAATAACAGGAAGTATACAATACACTGTCTGGCCTCTTGATGAAGCTTAGCACAAATGCATACTCTGTGTGTGCCTAGGGTTTTGACTGCAATTTCCATTACACATCTCTCCACTCTGTTTACACGTATGGTTCTTAAAAACGCCACTGTCCTTCAGATGAGACCCACACCATGCATGCATCACGGAGACACTCCCAAGTCATTCGGTGTCAGGGAGAGGGCATTGTACCGTATCTATACTGCAGCAAGTGACTTTTGTTTAAATGCTACTGTTGCTCTGTGTGGTAAATGTTAACGCTGTATTTTGCAAGGCTGCGTAGCGTTTAGGAAGTTTGTATCCACATGCAGTCCTTCATACCTCGTATCACACAAAACTGAGTTCAAAACAACGTAAAGCTCTGGATTTATATCCACAAATAGGCACAGCTAATGGCTGAAACTGTCTTTAACTGCCAGGCTTTCTGATCTCTGGCAGGACATTTGAATCCACGGTGCCAACTAGGTGGATTGGGCTTATTTCAACCTAGGAAAGCTAGTAATGCTAGCTAACTGGCGAGGGCCTTAGAAACTGACTAGAAATGGAAAATAAACTGAGTCTGTTTTCCCCAATGTGCTCTGAGATGTTCTATTCATATGTGGGAATCTTTCTAATGCGTGTGTGATTGGGTTTGCAGCATTCCTTCATTAACAAGGTCACCAGCAACCGAGCTCTGCGCGAGCTGGTGGCGGAGGCGAAGGCCGAAGTGATGGAGGAAATCGAAGATAATCGGGAGGAAGGAGAAGAGGATGAATCATCAGAACCTCTATCTGTAAGTCTTGTTCTCTCCCTCCACTCAGCCTCTCCTATTTCTTAAAGGGTGGAAGGTTCCTGTAAAGTGGCTGTAAAGGTGCAGGCTGGGAAAGCTGCAGGACAAAGTTGCTGCAGGAAACTGTTGGGATTGAAAGGAATCATAGAATATCAGGGTTGGAAGGGACCTCAGGAGGTCATCTAGTCCAACCTCCTGCTCAAGGCAGGACCAGTCCCCAACTAAATCATCCCAGCCAGGGCTTTGTCAAGCCTGAGTTTAAAAACCTCTAAGGAAGGAGATTCCATCACCTCCCTAGGTAACCCATTCCAGTGCTTCACCACCCTTTTAGTGAAAAAGTTTTTTCTAATATCCAACCTAAACCTCCCCCACTGCAACTTGAGATCATTACTCCTTGTTCTGTAATCAGGTACCACTGAGAACAGTCTAGATCCATCCTTTTTGGAACCCCCTTTCAGGTAGTTGAAAGCAGCTATCAAATCCCTCCCCCCTCCATTCTTTTCTTCTGCAGACTAAACAAGCCCAGTTCCCTCAGCCTCTCCTCATAAGTCATGTGCTCCAGCCCCCTAATCAATTTTGTTGCCCTCTGATGGACTCTTTCCAGTTTTTCCACATCCTTCTTGTAGTGTGGGGCCCAAAATTGGACACAGTACTCCAGATGAGGCCTCACCAATGCCGAATAGAGGGGACTGATCACGTCCCTCAATCTGCTGGCAATGCCCCTACTTATACAGCCCAAAATGCCATTAGCCTTCTTGGCAACAAGGGCACACTGTTGACTCATATCCAGCTTCTCATTCGCTATAACCCCTGGTCCTTTTCTGCAGAACTGCTGCCTGGCCCTTCGGTGCCTAGTTTGTAGCAGTGCATGAGATTCCTCTGTGCTAAGTACAGGACTCTGCACTTGTCCTTGTTGAACCTCATCAGAAATCCTTTGTCAAAGAAATTATGAACTTGGTTTCAAGGTCCATCCTCTGTCACCCAATGTTGTGTCACACAGGGCCAGATTTTGCCATTCCATAGAGATATACTATCACAAATACCTTACCTCATGGACTTCAAATTTTGTAAGCATGGGCTGAGGTTTGCCGATGACTCAACGGCCCGATGTGAGAGATTTGATCACTATATTTTGTAAACTCTAATCTTTGTGAGCTACGTTGTTTTGAACCAAATTCTGTCCTTGCAGATCAATTCCTCCTGAAGTCAGTGAGGGTTGTGCAAGTTTGTCTAAGGGTGGAATTAGAGCCCTAATAGATTTAAGTGCTTGCAGTCAGTGACTTGTTTTTTTTCCCAATATAAATAGAACACATAGTAAAGATTTAAGATCTAGACGGAGATCTCTAATTAGAATAGAGAACATAATAGCCTCTTTTTTTTAACCATCTCTGCCTCAGAGTTCCAGAGCTGCTGCCCTTAAGTCAATTCAGGTGGACAGAAAGTCAGGGGTGAGGACCGCAGTTCCATGCCTGCCCAGGGTACTGGAAAATAATGCAGCTGGAGGGACGCAAAGTTTTCCCTTGGGAGGAAGAACCCACAATTGTTGCTGCTGCTGGTAATGCCGGGCTTTCAGCAGGACGGCAGCACTAGTGTGGACTGGCTCGCTGGCTCTAAGGGCAGGGAAGGCGTCCCCCTCTGCTGACCCCGCTCCAGTTATGCAGTGCTGTTGTCAGTGGTAGCTGAAGCAACAGCCAATTGTTCTGGGATCAGGGCACTGCTGACTGTGTTAACATCATTCTGGCAGCACTGGGTTCCGGTTCATGATGTGCTGCTAGGGGGTTCCTTGAGACGGGTCACAACGAGGAGCACAGAACAGGTCAGAATGTGGCCATCCCAGAAGCTTTGTGGGAGAGATGCCAGCAGGATGTCAGGATTTTTCTGATCCAAGAGGGTCTTAAACTCCCACTGCAGGATCACTGTTGAAATTGGACCCAGCTCCAAAAGAGGAACTATTAAAACCCAGTGTTAGCCAAGAGAAGAGAGCAGCAGCAGTCTGGGCTGAGCACGGTATCTTGGGAAAGAACCTAAACTGCCCTGCCAGAATTTCACAGCCGTATGAGCTCGAGCTAAACACACTGGCCCTGGGTCCATTTCTCCTGCACAATCACAGCTTCTCCCAGGAAAGCTCCTGGAGCAAAAGCCACTTGGCTACAGCACTTGCAGTGTCTAAAGATACATCTGCACTGCACACTTCTTATGGCAGCGTGTGGAGCATATACACTGCAAACAGCCCTAGCTTGGGTATAAATAGCAGTCTAGATGCTGAGGCACTACTTAGGCATCTAAAGACACTCCAGAGCTTCAGGCTATGTACCCTACATGGCTCTCTGCACATCCAAGTAGTGTTTCCCCCATTTACACTGCTACTTGTAGCAGCGTCATGCCCCACTGCCTTCCCATTGCTGCAAGAGAGGCTCTGGTAGTGGCACTGTCCCGTGTAGCTACACATCATGGTATGGACACAACCTGCTTTTCACTGCAGCACGTAGCTACGTATACCCTACACGCTGCTGCCAGTGGTGTGCAGTGTGGGTGTAGCCTAAAAGGAGCTGGCAGAATGGAGGGACAATGGGGTAAATCTTCCCTGAGCCTTGCTGTTAGCTGTCTCCCAAAGGCATCACCTAGCAATGCCCTGCTTCCCTGTGCAAGGATTGATAACACAGAAACCAGCTCTAGTGGAGCAATACAGCTCCTCTGGGTCTCCTATGGTGTTGGTTATTCGTGGGCCATAAGGAGTATTGTCCTTCCATGTTACACTGTGACAGACCTCTGGAAAATGCTGATGTCAGCGCATGTGGCTAGGACCTGCAGCTCCAGATCCAAATAGTCCAGGTGCTCTTTGCCTGCTGAGCCTAGGTGTACAGCATTGACATCGGGAGTCAAACACTCACTCCTCCCCAGAATGCAGGCTCTTCCCATGGACTCTGTTTGCTGGACCACATGGTGCCAGCATTCAACATAACGCTTCGTTAGAACTGGGGGCGGCAGTTTTTCCCAAACTTCCGACTTTCATCCCCAGGCTAACTAGAATCTGACTGGTGCAAAGCAAACCTGTGCATGCCACTGATCTGATGTGTGAACCTTGCGGCATCTCAGGGCCCAGGCACAGCCCCAGAAACCTGGCTCTGGGGAGGAGAGTTTGAGAGGAATGAACATATTGCATAAGGCCAGTGGTCCATCTAGTCTTATCAGACTTTGATGGTGGCCAGTACCACATGCTTCAAGGGTAAAGTGTTTTAAACCTCCCATGGGGAACAATAATGCAACATAATGACCCCGGGGAGACCTTTCTTCCTAAGCCCTATGCAGCTAATGGCTAGCTGAGTCCTAAAGCACGTGGGCTTCTTTCTCTCTCTTGTGAAGGTAAGTTAATATAAAGAGGTGGGGGTTGGTAGGAGGAATACCAGTTCAGTGCATTAGTGAGAGTGGTAGACGTGCATCTTTCACTAAGCAGCACCCAGTCTTGTGTTGCTCAGGTGCTCCATTGGGTCTCCTCGCTCGTGTGGTCTGAGTTTCACTCTGATGCTGTGTGTGCCTCAGCTCTATCACATCTCTCTTGCCTGTCCTTTCAGCCCTCTGGAACTCACAAGCGAGGCCCCTCCGAGGTGAGTCAGCTGAGTTTTGAGGGAGAGAAACCTCCAGAATCCCCCTCCCCACTGGAGATGAATGGACCCAAATTGTCTGTGGAGGCGGCCAAGAAGACTGTAGACAGGCAGAGAAACAGACTCTCAGACGAAGGGATCGGCAGCGAGAACTCCATGAAAACCACCAGCAGCTCCGAGTCGTCCGGGACGGAGTATAGCAGAACAGCCCCCAGCATCCAGGAAAAGCCAATCACCAACCCCCAGTCAGGACTGTTGGATGACAAGGTTAATCCAATGGAGGAGAGAAGCCGCCAAAGCAAGCACCTGGAGCCAGTGAACAAAGAGCGTAAGAGCATTGGGAACTGGCCAGAGAGCAGCCATCTGGAAAATGCGGCTGGGGAAAATCTTGCCAATGGGAATTTGGATTCTCCTATTCAGTTTGCCAGCAGTAGGTCCAAGAGGGATTCGGATTCTGGCAGCACTTCTGCTTCGGAAAGCATGGACCTCACCATTTCTCTGTCTGCTGATCTGTCCCTTAACAGGGAGAGTGGGTCGCTGTCCCTGAAGGTAAGGTAGGAGGCATTAATCAAAGATTAAAAGTTGATTTTAATCTGGAACTCAATATTCAGACCTCGGCATTGAGATCCTGTTAGAGGTTCCTGACTCTTTCCAGACAGCCACCTTTCCTGATGCACCTAGCAAACTTTGGGTTTTTTTCCCCCCTTCAGGGTGGTGGTGATCTTTTGCCAGGGAAGAAAAAGTGAGTTGTCCCTAGTGTATGATGTTAATGGGGGATCCAGATACCCTGGTGATGGGTGGGGTAGATAAAGATTAACAGTGCAGTGATTTGGTTTTGCTTTGTGTTTAATTGCTGAACACTGCAGAAAGGATCAGCAAATTATCATTCCAGCAGAGGCAATCTTATAAACTCATCAAAGCGCCCAGGTTTCAGTTTCCAGGCAGGTGACACTGTAATAAACACCAAGCCACAAAATAATTCCAGTGTCCATCCAAAGCTTTCAGCAATAGTTTGAAATGGGTCCAACCCCAGAGGCTGGGGAGTAGTTTTGTTTAAGGGCAGATAACCTACCTGGAAGCAGAGGTTGTGTGGTGTGTAATGATTATTAATCTGTGGTAGGGGGAATTAGCCTAACCGCTACTTCCTTTAAACACGTACTTTCTCAGTGTTGCTACTGTATGTTACATGCTCTTTTCCTTGACACTCGCAGATTCCAAGCCAGTGAAATCTAGTTAAGGTTTTACATTCTGCAACTAATTATAGTCTTTGGTAAATCAGCAGGAAACCTGAAGCTGACATAACTGCTCCAGCCTCTCCCTTGCGGGTACTTAATTGAGTCTGTGAACAAGTCCCAGCCTGAAAAACAAAATAACTAAATTGCACCTTTGTACAGTGCTGATTAGCCTATTTCTCTCCCCTAAACACTGATAAAAAGACAACTTAATTTGGTGTAAGCTTGGGTGGAGATCACTTGTGATTTCTCAAATGTGCCATGTCTCTGGCCTAGCTCATATCAGAGATTAAACTGTTCTTTGCACTCAGATCTTCAAGCAGTTTGGGCTTTTAGGGAGGCCAGTGAGGACGATTGCAAAGCTCAGTGTGAGGGGTCAGTATTGCTTTGATCGAGGAGGCAAAATAAATGAAGTGACTATTTGCTGAGTCCTGGAAGGAGAAGTGAGGTGCAGTGTGACTCAGAGAGCCACAGATGTGTGTATTGCACAAGATCTTTGCCCAGTTGTCTGTGCAAGTGATGGTTTCCAGGTGTAGAAACATGCCCAAATAGCGTTCCTAACAAAATTCCTCCTCCAGCTCTGCTCTCCTGCTGGGAGAGGAATAATTGGCACTTCCCCCTGGAGTCCACAGTTCTGCTAGTGGGGCTCTTGTGTTAGAAGTCTCATCTCCATTCTTCAGTCTCCCTGTGATAAATGATCCACTTCCAGAGGCCAGCCAAGAACGTATCACATGTGTTAATCGTTCTCCCTGACGGGGAGGGAGGGCTGTAGGGAGCAAGAAGTGAATAGCAATGCTGTTGCGTTTTAGCTAGATGTGACTCTCTAGTTGTACTAATAGCACCCTCCGAGTAAACTTGAGGACAGTCTAGCTCTAGTGGAGAGCTTTGGATGCCTTATTGTACTCGCTGAGGAGCAGTAACACTGTCAGAAAGGTCCATGGGACAGTAGTTGATTTCTATCTTTCATATCCCGCATTTGGGATTCTGCCACCAATTTCATAAAAGAATCTAATCTGAAATCGTGTGCTGCTTTTCCCCCAGCCCGCTAGCTATACATGATGCAGCCTATGACCCATTCAAAGCACTTCGTGAACTTAAATTCTTGCCATTCTCCCATGAAGTGGGGGGAGGCATCATTGCCCCCATCTGTAAAATCCCACCCCTCATATACTTAAGGTGAATTGACTTGCCCAACTCCAGAGAGGGGGATCCACGTCTGAGCCAAAGTTAGGGCTCCAGCGTTCCTGGTTCCCAGCCCTTTGATTGGATCTCCTACACCAGTGCTTCTCAAAGTGATGGTCCGCGGACCAGTGACGGTCCCCGAGCCATCGGCTGCCGATCCGCAGCGAGTTTCCTCATAAGAGCATTGAATAGGATAATAATATGGCACCAGTCCCTGGCACACTGGAAAAAAAAAATTGCTGCTCTCCCACATGAGAGAGCTTGAGAAGCACTGTCCTAGACCATTGCTTGTAACGGCAGAATTCCCCATGGGCTTCTAGATCTTCCTGGGCAAGGGCATTTTGATACAAACTTGTGGAGAACATTTCATTCTTGCCCTAGTATGCAACCAATTGCAAGTGTGGCTTTTAGTGGCTCTTTTAAAAGTTCTCATGTGAAAGCGAAGCTCAGGCACAAACTTTCTCTCTCTGCCTTGATTCTGAGAGGTGCTGAGCCCCCCATTCACATTTTCAGTCCTTCTGGATTGAGGTCTGTGTGCTGAATTCCCCTCCTCCCAGCTTGGCAGTGGTGAGGGGATCAGTTAGCCTGTGCTCTGCAGGTGATGTTTCTAGCATGCTTTGGGATTTCCAGGGGGCTCCCATTTATATTCAGGGGAAGTGGCTGTGCTTGTCTGTTTATTTCATGTACTGACGAGATGCCGGGGGCAGCTGAAGGACATGGGGGGGTCTTCACTGCCTGCTGGTCGTCCTCCAGATGGAATCTCAAACTTACAGATGTTGCTAGATGGAGCTCAATGTGCATTGCACTGAATCATACAGGACCAAGGGCTTGTGTATGTAGAAAGTTGCACTGAAATAATTTAGGGTGTGAATTTAAACCAATATCACTAAACCTGTGCAATTGACTGACAGTGTGTGGATACCCTTATTCTCGTCTGAGCTGTAAAGACACCTAAAGTCAAGGGTGCCCAACACTTTCCATTATAAGACCTTGGTTTTAGTTGCTTATAACTCTTTGCCAAACAAAAACCATTTTGGCTGAAATTTTCCATGCTGGATGTCTGCCTTTGGTTGAATCTTTTTGGAAACATCAGCAAAAATGGTTCAGTTGTTTCTGATAATGAGATTAGGGACCAGGAGGGTGGGGTTGGGACTGCTGGGCAAGGAGACTAGGATAAGGAGCCTGGAGATTGTGGAGGGGAGACTGGGATGAGGACACAGGCTGGAGGAAATAGAGACAGAAAGGTCTGTGACCCCTAGGGGGTACACTCCTCTTCAGAAGCTAGTACGGAACCTGAGATTCCTGTGTCTCAACATTCCTCTGCTGTCAGTAAATATCTGCAGAACTGGATTCAGCCCCTGCTGCACAGTTCCTATGTAATATTGTGCAAATTAGTTAAACCGGACTTTTCACAGGTGCCACTAACTGTGTTCCTTGTTTTCGGAGTGCCCAGCGTATTACTGAACTGCAAATGAAGTCAATGGGAGCAGTGCTCTGAACTTATAAAGAGCTATATAATGCTAAGTACACTGAAAAATCAGGCCCAAGCATCTCACAATGGGCACCTAAAATTAGTGGACATGTGACCTTAATTTCTGTCTCAGTTCTCCATCTGTAGAATGGAATGATGATGATATTTAGTACTTTTCATCAGTAGATCTCAGAGTTTTATGCAGTAGGTCAGTATCATTATTTCCATTTTACAGGTGGGGAAATTGAAGCACAGAGAGGAAAAGTGAATGGCTCAAGGTCATCCAGCAAGCCAGTGGCAGAGTCTAGACTAAAACCCAGGTCTTGAGTTCCAGTTCAGTATTCTATCCACTAGGCCACACTGCCTCTCTCTGGAGTATTGTGAAAATAAACTCACTAATCTTTGGAAAGCACTCAGGTAGAAATTACCTTGAGAAAATTAATAATTCTGTCTTAGAGAAGGGGTTTGAATGCTGTGCAGGTAGTAAGACACGAGGCCACACTGAGAGATTGAATAGCTGCTCAGTAATTGAGCGTTGTGCATCCTGTGCACTGAAAGAAGCAGGAGAAATAGTGTGTGACCATGTAACTAAAGACTGTAGCATAATACGTATGCAGAAATGGACTAAATTAAGGTAGCATGGGCAACCTTAATTCTGGCATTTTCTAACTTCTGAATGTTTGGCTTTGCAACCATCATGTTCTCTTAACATAGCTATTTGGCTGTAATTTAGGCTGTGGATGCCACCTCTTGATTTTTAGCTTAAGTAGTTTGCTTACTGACTTAAACCAAATGAAGCTAGTCTTAGACGGATTTAAGTTATCCTGGCACAACTCCCTCGTATAAACAAGTCCTTTGACTGTTCCTTTCGTTGCTGAATTGAGCAACAAGCTCTTCATGGGCACAGTAAACTCTGGGCTTCTCGGGCTCATTGGAAGCTCTTGCAACCTTTTTTTCCCTAACTAGTCGTCATTGCTGGGGAAGGTAAAATAACTGACATACGCTAGCCTTCCCCTCTTCCTTTCTTTTTCACCCTCCTGCTGTTCCTTCCACCCCTATGGCCACCTTCCAAAATGCCACATGGCTTATGTCATTTCCTTCCCACATTCATGACAAAGAAATTCAGTCACTGGGTCCTATCCTCCAGCCTAACTGTATTCAGATCCTCTGTAAGAATAGATGTCAACTGCAGCCTACTGCACCACTGAATGAGAGAGTGAAAACACTTGTCTCTACCTGTACTAGTGAAAATGAGCCAAAGATTTGCTAGTCTGCTTCTTCCCTGGAAGGAGCTCAGAGCTGCTGGTGATTAGCAAAATATAGGGACCCAAATTCTGATCCAGCAGACAAAGCTGGATATCATTCCAAATGCACCAGTTAGGAATTTATGTCCTGACTTTTGAAGGTGCTGAGCATTCACAGCTCCTGTTGCGTTTAGTGGGAGCCGCAGTGGCTCAGGGATCAGAGGGGTAGCCGTGTTAGTCTGGATCTGTAGAAGCAGCAAAGAATCCTGTGGCACCTTATAGACTAACAGACGTTTTGGAGCATGAGCTTTCGTGGGTGAATACCCACTTCGTCGGATGCATGTAGTGGAAATTTCCAGGGGCAGGTATATATATGCAAGCAAGAAGCAAGCTAGAGATAACGAGGTTAGTTCAATCAGGGAGGATGAGGCCTTGTTCTAGCAGTTGAAGTATGAAAACCAAGGGAGGAGAAACTGGTTTTGTAGTTGGCAAGCCATTCACAGTCTTTGTTTAATCCTGAGCTGATGGTGTCAAATTTGCAGATGAACTGAAGCTCAGCAGTTTCTCTTTGAAGTCTGGTCCTGAAGTTTTTTTGCTGCAGGATGGCCACCTTAAGATTTGCTATTGTGTGGCCAGGGAGGTTGAAGTGTTCTCCTACGGGTTTTTGTATATTGCCATTCTTAATATCTGATTTGTGTCCATTTATCCTTTTCCGTAGAGACTGTCCAGTTTGGCCGATGTACATAGCAGAGGGGCATTGCTGGCATATGATGGCGTATATTACATTGGTGGACGTGCAGGTGAATGAACCAGTGATGGTGTGGCTGATCTGGTTAGGTCCTGTGATGGTGTCGCTGGTGTAGATATGTGTGCAGAGTTGGCATCGAGGTTTGTTGCATGGACTGGTTCCTGAGGTAGAGTTACTATGGTACGGTGTGCAGTTACTGGTGAGAATATGCTTCAGGTTGGCAGGTTTTCTGTGGGCGAGGACTGGCCTGCCACCCAAGGCCTGTGAAAGTGTTGGATCATTGTCCAGGATGGGTTGTAGATCCCTGATGATGCGTTGGAGGGGTTTTAGCTGGGGACTGTATGTGATGGCCATTGGAGTCCTGTTGGTTTCTTTCTTGGGTTTGTCTTGCAGTAGGAGGCTTCTGGGTACACATCTGGCTCTGTTGATCCGTTTCCTTATTTCCTCGTGTGGGTATTGTAGCTTTAAAAATGCTTGGTGGAGATTTTGTAGGTGTTGGTCTCTGTCTGATGGGTTAGAGCAGATGCAGTTGGTGGCTCAGGGTATGCCTATACTGAGTTAAAAACTCGCAGCTAGCTGACGCCAGCAGGCTCGGGCTAAGGAACTGTTTAATTGTGGTGTAAATGTTCGGGCCTGGGCTCTAGGACCCTGCAAGGTAGGAAGGTCCCAGAGCTTGGGCTGCAGCCTGAGCCAAAATGTCTACGCTGCAATTAAGCAGCCCTGCAGTCTGAGCCTTGGAAGTCAGTCAGTCGCGGGTATCTAATTGCAGTGTAGACATACCCCTGGCATCTTCAACAAGCTGTGACTTGCTTAAAAAGGGAAAGGTGACAAATGTTATGTCTGTGAATTTATAGATTCTGAGGACTACTGTGATCATCTAGTTTGACCTCCTGTATAACGCAGACCAGAGAAGGTCCCAAAAATAATTCCTAGAGCAGATCTTCCAGAAAACCATCCAGTCTTGATTTAAAAATTCTGAGCGGTGGAGAATCTACCATGACCCTTGGTAAATTATTCCAGTGGTTGATTACTCTCACTGCTAAAAGTTTGCACCTTAGTCTCATGATATGAACAAGAGGGACCCTGACATCAGCCATCTATATGGCTAGGTATGGAGGAGAGAGTTCTACAATCATTGGATTGTTTCTGTTTTTCTTTGTAAGTAATGCTTTTGTACTGAGGATGCTGACTGTCCTAATGTGATACCAATATTTCATTTTAACGATAAATGAGAGCACAGTATGGATTTGCAGGATGAAATGAGGCAAAGCTGTGTGCTTAGTTTTGAATGAGTTCTGTTTATTCTGTTGAGAGGCTGTTTCTTTTATTAAAAATGCTAATGGGATTATTTTGAGATGTCTGGCCTTAGTGCTTGGCTGTCATACAGGCCACTGGCAAAGCTTCAGCTCAGAATGTGCATTAAACAGTAACGTAGAATTTCATTTCATGACCTTGTTTTTGGTTGTTTTTTTTCCTTCTCTCCTACTACATGTTAGGATTCCAGGATACACAACAAGACACTGAAACGGACCAGGAAGTTTGTGGTAGATGGAGTGGAAGTGAGCGTCACCACCTCCAAGATCATCAGCGAGGATGAGAAGAAAGATGAAGAGATGAGATTCCTCAGGCAAGCTGGAAGTTGGTCACTGGGAATTTGGGAGGGTTGGCTTGGCTGGCTCCCAGGACTAGCGATGGGGGACACAGCCTTTCACCTGAGCACACACCCAGTAATGACCTCAATTCTCCACATGGTAGCAAAATGTTAATGGGAACAGTCCAGCTCACAATGGGCAGCTGTCCACAACGTACAAACCACCTCACTGGCACGCTTGTTGGCAGTCCCAGTAGAGGCTAAGGATTGGACATTGACATTGGACATTGAGGTACACTTTCACTTATGGGCCATGCATTCACTGCTGAGGCTTACCAGTGGCACTCTGTGTGGGAAGCTTTCACTGCCTCTGTCTTGGCTAAGCCTGTTGTGTGGATAAACTTGCATCCATTTCCAGAGCCATCAGTGTGACACATCAACTCAGCTAGAGTAGACTAATAGAAATTTTCAAGATGCTTTTGTTTGTTGGCTTTTGTATTTGCTCGGATAGACTTTTAATAATGGAAGAACTAAGAGGAATTTTAGTCTTCGGCATGTTCAGGCCCTCAAAAGCTTTAATTCCATTACATTTTTGTAAACTTCAAGCCTCTAGGATTCTAGTCGGGGGAGAGAGAGGGCCGTTTCTGGCTTCATTATGATTAGTGGCGACAGTGAAATGAAAGGCTTATAAAAATCCAGGGCCCGATCGTTTGTTACAACAAGATCCCTCAGCATTGCTCTGGAGGACCCCCTGAGGATATCCCTTGCTTGCTGACAAGTCTCTAAGCTATCCCTGCTCCCATAAGGTATATTACTCTTCAGCTGGTCTATTTCCCAAGTGCCAGGGGAAATTTACTGTAAGTTGGAGCAGTCCTGAGGCTGCTCCAACTTGCACTGAGGGCCAGGCAGGTGCCAAGTGGCCCTAGAATACAGGGAATGCAAAGATGGCTTAAAGCCACTCTTACACCCTCTTCTTCCTGCACAAGTACAGGGAAGGAGTAACTGAAAATTGGGTCTCTATTTTCATAACTGGCCTGCTCTACCTACACTACTGGGTGTGGGGGGGGGGCAAGTGGGACAGAGAAGGGGTTGAAAACTCTCACGTCACTGCACAAAAGTGCGTTCAGAGAAAGCTACCATTTCACAAGGTTTGCCTAGCAGGCTTAGTGAATTTCTTTGCATATCTTTTCCCACTTCCAATTTCATATCTGGGTTTTTTTCCTGCTGCTTGTTGGAACGTGCCAAGATATTGATTTTTAAGGCGAGTGGAGAGGAGCAGATCTTGTTGGGCCAATTGATTTAAGGGGCTGAGTGTGTTTGGATAAGGGAAATTGCTCTAAAATGGTTTTCCCAGCAAGATTCCCAGATTGTGTGTGGTTTGCTGAAGAACATAACGCTAATGCACTGGAGCGAAGGTCATACTGGGAATTTCACTTAAAAACTGAGACTCTTTTTCTCCCTCACCCAGGACATCAGCAATTTCTAGCTGAGCCAGCCTGTAAACCTGGCAAATGAGCATGGATGTGACACTCAGACTAGGCTTGGACTGCCTAATAGATGCTTCAGTGAAAGGCAGATGACTAGATCAGATCTGAGGTGTAACATCTCCTTGGTTCACATGGGAAAACTATCCTTCTCACCATCTGTGTCATGGACTGCCTTCAGTCCTGAACTTGCAGGATGGGCAGGGCAGCCCTAACTCAGGCTGACTTGTATTGCAAAGACTACTATAAAGTTAGACTGGATGGGACGTAATAGACCGGTTTTACCCTGCTGGGTAGGAGAGGCTTCTTTCCTACAAGTATATCTTCAAGGGGTTTCTCTAGACAAGTTTTAACTGTCCCAAGCAATGGGGCTTCCACTACTATTCTGCTGGCTAATAGATCTTGTCTGTAAGATTTGACCCTTTTGCCCTTGTTAATATCGCTAACATCCTGCCTTCCTACAGACAGAGAACTGGTGCCATGGAGTCTGGATGCAAATCAATGAGTCTGCATTTACCTCGCTCCCAGAGTTCAAAGCAGTAACCCTTTCCTGATCATTGCAGGGGGTGCCTGTGTGGTTGGATGGTTTGCACTGTGGTTGAATATGCATTGAAAATGCAATTTCTGCTCCCATGTTATTTCACTTACAAACTCGGCCTGCATGGGGAAGGCACCAAGCCTGGAATTTTACTCGTGGTTTTGGGTTTTTTTAAACTCTTTTAGGCGCCAGGAGTTGCGGGAGTTGCGCCTGCTTCAGAAAGAGGAACACCGGAACCAGACCCAACTGAACAACAAACACCACCTGCAGCTGGAACAAATGCTGAGGCGCTTTGAACAAGAAATGACGGTAGGTGAGAAGGGGAAGGTGAACCTAAATGTCCTAGCTGGTTTGACTTCTCCTTTGCAACTGTCCTGCAGATACAGAGCGAGAGATGCCGTGTACTCTAGGCTGGTCAGCAGAGATATTCAATGCCTATTGTGACACAAGCCACTAAAAACTAATCCTAAACCCTTGCTCACTCTTTAAAGCGATGCTGGCTGGATTCACTCAGAGGGCACAACAATCAAGGAAACCCTATGGGAGCCCGCAGCCCTAGGCTGGTTTTCCAGAACGCATTGCTGTGGGCCAGGACTTCCTTTATACCCACCCTGTCCAATAGCAAAGGGGAGGTGCTGGGCCAGCTCTTCTCCTCATATTCTGTGGTGTCAGAGCTGAGCCTGTAGGTGAGACTTTGGGTCCTATAAACTGAATATAGGTGAATTGTCCTGTAGTGATTTACAGCTGTGTGCCCAGCTGTGCCTGCTCGA
This sequence comes from Gopherus flavomarginatus, assembly GCF_025201925.1. Lineage (NCBI taxonomy): Eukaryota > Metazoa > Chordata > Testudines > Testudinidae > Gopherus > Gopherus flavomarginatus. The sequence goes on along the minus strand of NC_066623.1, from coordinate 21,169,861 downwards.
GGGAGAGGCATCAGAATGTGTTGAAGTAAATGGATGGGGTTTTTTATAGCCAAGTCAAATTTTTTTAAAAAAAACCTTTCAGGAGACAGCAGATAAGTGTATCCTGCGTCCTGTCAGTAACCCCCAGGCCTCCCTAGAGGCCAAGAGGGACTGTACGCATTTCACGTTTCCCTAAATATTTAGAGTCTTTCTTGACCTGTTTGACATGCTGTCCACTTGAATCCCTCCTTAAAAAGAAGTACCTGCTCACTAAGATTTTTGCCAACATCGTAGTGTGACACATTATGGAACAACGATGTGCTCCCTCTACAGTTCTCCTGAGGCACTTAGCAATCAAATCACATCCCACAAGGGCCCATGTTCCTGCTGATGGTGGTATAATGCTGGTGCGACTTGAGTAGAGAGAAGACAGATATGTCGGTGAAATGTTGCAGAAGGCAATGTCCTTCAGTGGTTTGCATACCCAGGGACGTTGAGCAAAAAATCATACATTTGGGCTTCTCCCAGCGCCAGGATGTTGCTTCCAGAAGTATATTGCACATCAGGAATGAAGTTCACCTCCTGAGCTGGCCAAGCCCAGAGATGGAATAAGGGAGGTTCTGCTGCTCAAGACCTGGTCTACACTGTGGGTGGGGATCAGTCTAAGTTACACAACTTCAGCTACGTGAATAACGTAGCTGAAGTCAACTTACTTAAATCGAGTTACCGCAATGAAGACACCGCGGTAGGTTGACTGCTGATGCTTCCCAATTGACTCCCCTATGTTTCTCGCTCCAGTGGAGTACTAGAGACAATGGGAGAGCGCTTGGCAGTCAATCTATCGCGTCTTCACTAGACGTGATAAATCCCCCACCCCCCCGCTGGATCGATTGCTCCGGATGTAAGTGTAGACATGCCCAAGATTGAGGTGCATTGGTAGAACTGTGGGGGGGAGGGCAGAGAGATTTGCACAATGCCTGCCCACCCCAGGCTTGGCTCTGCCCAATACAATTAGTATCTCATTTTCATAAACTTCTTGTGTCCACTCCTTCAGTGCTCGCTATTTTTGATTTGAGAAAGAATATAGCCCAGAGAGGGTTTAGTCTGAACTTCATTCTCTTCCCCTCTCTTCCCCCCGCCCCCAAATAGGCAAAAAAGAAATTCTTCGACACTGAGCTGGAGAACCTAGAACGTCAACAGAAGCAGCAGATCGAGAAGATGGAACAAGATCACTCATTACGCCGGCGGGAAGAGGCGAAGCGCATCCGTGCTGAGCAGGAACGAGACTACAACAAATTCCAGGAGCAGCTTAAGCAGAAGAAGAAGGAGGTAAAAATGGGAAAGGGATGGGGAAGAACTGGTTTGCGCTAGCTGTTACGGAGAGCGTTCCTTCCAGGAGTGGATCACAGCATCCTTACCCAGGGGATATCTTGGGGGCAGGGAGGGAGAGGCAGCAGTGGCTATCTTCAGTGGGAGGCTTCTGCTTCTCTTATTCTATAGGATTGTTCCTGTGGCCCAGCTCCTGAGGTGGAGCTTCAGCCTAAGTTACCCACTGAAAGTCTCGTCTCTTCTCTCTCAAAGGTCAAGACCGAAGTTGAGAAGCTTCCCCGGTATGTGCGCAAGGAGAGCATGAAGGTGAAGACGGAGGAATTTGCGCAGAAGAAGCAAGTCTTGGTAAGCCCAAGAAAGGATTAGCCTCACACCAAAGAGCAGAGGGGATGCAGGAGAGGGGCACCTGGTGACTTGGCTTCTTACCTCCAAGTGCCACAGGGTTTAAAATACTGAAGGTGCACGTAAAGCTACAGCTGGAAAACAGCTCACTTTACTGGCATCTCCCCCCAGGAACGAGAGTTTGTAGCCAAACAGAAAGAGGATCTGGAGCTGGCCATGAATAATATTACTGTGCAGAACAGGAAGGAGATCTGCGACAAGGAGCGTGAGTGCCTGAACAAAAAGCAGCAGCTCATGAGAGGTGAGTGGGATAGAGTGGGGAGGAAGAAAACAAATGCTGTAGCAATGGGTTTATCTAATGCTGGCTCTTCTTACACAACAGATGCTGACATTGCTGCAAGCTATCAGGAGGATTTAGCAATAAACAGCCTTGCCAGGTCCTGCCTGAATGTTTAATAATAATAATAATAATACTTAGCGGTTTAATCTCCAAAGCGCTTTACAAATACGAACCAATTAGGCCTCATAATTACAAGAGACAATTCACAGATATAGCTTGCAACCAGGGCCTCTTGGAAAACAGGAGAAGGTGTATGATTGCCCCTTCATCTGCTTTACTGCTCCCGACTAATGGGATCACTAGAGCTCAGGATAAGAGTGAGCGAGTGTGTGTTAATTTCTCTCCCCTTCCTTAGACCGAGAAGCTTCCATCTGGGAGCTAGAAGAGCACCACCTACAGGAGAAACACCAGCTGATCAAGCAGCAATTGAAGGACCAGTATTTCCTCCAGAGACACGAGCTGGTCCGAAAGCATGACAAAGTAAGAGAGTGACTGACCTTGACCCCTTCTGCTGCCCAGCAAGGCAGTGAGCCACTGCCTGGAACCTGCCCCTGGTGGGTCTGCAAGGAGTTGTCATTCCCACTCTTTGAACTGTGTGCCCCTGAAAGCAAAGGGAATGGGGAGAGGATGGTGATTGTCGCAGGTGGGTGTGTGTGCAGCAGGACAAGGAGTGAATATCAGCCTGTTTTGTTGCTAATATTTGAGATCCCTTCTCTGCGCTGTGTGAATGTTGCCTCAAGAAGAGAGGCATGTGCTTTGAGATCTTCGACAATGAGCTATTTCCAGAAAGTCTCTGATGTGTTGCTGGTTTACGGATGGCAAGGGAATTGAAAGTATGAAATAGTTGCATGAAAGGAGCAGGGCTTTGTAGTTAACCTGACTCACTTGAAATTCTTCTTTAAGATGCCTGTGACCAGGCTTGCTGAATGAAGATCCCAGCTCCCACCCTTGAGGAACAAAGCTAGCACTGCACCCATGTTTCTGCTCCTGGAATGTTGCCATGATACATGAGTCTGGCTCTTTTCACCTTGTCCGTGATCAGTTGTGTCTTCATTTCTCCCTTTGTGATGGGAAGGGCCCCGCTCCCACCTGGAGCATGGGGATTCCTTGCCCACCAGGCCATGTCATGAACTCAGAAGGGAGCACATGGAAGTGGGCTGCCATTTTTCTTCATCTTAACCTCCATCCCCTGCTTTTTCTGGGGCCTGTTGGACATGTTTTCCTACAGCCCTAGGGAGGAGCTTTTGTTGTAGTCAGCAATGATGTGGTGTTTTCCACCATTCCCTAGCACAGTAATCATCCTTTTGCTCTCCATTGGCTTGACTTGCCTTTTCTTTCTGCTGACCTTGCTTTCTTTCCTTGCTTTGCTGTTCTAGGAGCGAGAGCAAATGCAGCGGTATAACCAGCGAATGATAGAGCAGCTGAGGATTCGGCAGCAGCAGGAGAAAGCTCGTCTCCCCAAAATCCAGAGGAGCGAAGGGAAGACCCGCATGGCTATGTACAAGAAGAGCCTCCACATAAACTCCAGCGGGAGCATGTCAGAACAGAGGGAGAAGATAAAACAGGTCAGGCTCACTGAGCCACGTGGTAATGCTGCAGAACACATGGGCTCTGGAGACTTCCCCCATGGCCTGGGGTGGAGCACTGCACTGCTTTGCAGGTGACATAGCAGTGTAGAGTGACCAGATGTCCTGATTTTATAGGGACAGTCCTGATTTTTGGGTCTCTTTCTTATATAGGCTCCTGTTACCTCCACCCCGTCCTGATTTTTCACACTTGCTGCCTGGTCACCCTATAGCGGTGCCAGAGGGAAATGCTTGCCATCTTTCAACAGTAGCCCACCCTGAGAAACTAAGGACAGCATTGATGGGCCCTGTGGGAGGAAAGCAGTGGTATAACTTGTCGGTTCTCCCATAACCCATAAAAACCTGTATCAAAGTAGTGCAGAGTCCTGCACTCAGGGAGGGATTTCCAAAGGTGACCTTGACCCCTTCTGCCACCCAGCAAGGCAGTGAGCTACTGCCTGGAACCTCCTCCTGGTTGGTCTGCAAGGAGTTGTCATTCCCACTCTTTGAACTGTGTGCCCAAAAGCGAAGGGAATGGGGAAAGAGGGATGGTGGTTGTCGCAGTGGGTGGGCGTCACTTAGAACAAGTGACTTAGAACATGTCAGTGGGACATGTGGTCCTAAAGCTCCAGAATCCAGCCATGTCACTGCAGGTCCCGTTATAAGGGGTAAGGGAAACTATTTCTCATCTCCTGTTAAAATTAATTGACCACATTCATTAGTGTTAGGAGCCTGATGTGAAAACTGCTTCTCGAATCTGGGGTTGCTGCTGAATGCCCCCAGCTCGTCCAAATGCTCGGACGATTTTCAGTAGAATAACAGCAGCATAACAGGCCTGCTGCAGGCCCAGCAGCTTAACAGTGAAGTGGATGAGCTCTCGTTCACATGAAAATATCTGCATGTAGGTACTATATGTCCACATGGGTCTAGGATGTTCTGGGGCAGCCTAGAGAGAGTGCCAGCAACCACTATATAGGTCCATAATGTGTTTGTTTTAAAGTTGCTCAATTAAAAGAGCATCTGTTTTGATCACTGGCTCTTGCCTGACTCTGTGGAGTTGGGGCTGAGTTTGGGGGCAGGTTGTTTTAAATGGGCTGTATATGGATGTCACAGTTAAACCGAGCATTTAGGTGTCACCCACCTTGGCTCTTTATTCCTTTGATGGTGTCAGCTTGTTAACTTCTTAGCCAGCCTCTGCTCTTGGGTGACTGAGGGTACTGGGGGCTGCTTTCTGTTCCAGTTTGCTCAGCAGGAAGAAAAGCGGCAGAAGGCAGAGCGGCAGCAGCAGCAGCAGAAACATGAGTTCCAGATGAAGGAAATGAATGCCCAGTGTGAGAGCAACGCGAACGAACTGCAGCAACTGCAGGTAACATCACACTGAGGCAGAGCTGCACATATGTAGTCAGATGTATAAGCTGGGGGTGGGGAGCATCATTTCACTAGCATTACCTGTACGGAGGAGGGGTCATGGCTGCTGTGAGAAATATGGTTGTGGGAACTGGCAGTTAAGTTTGACTGAAGGTGCAATCTCCTATCTGTTCCTATTAGAGGGTTCCCTTAAACATGTGATCATAGTTCAGAGCTCTGAGCTGCCCAAGGTTCAGCAGAAGTGGTGTAAAACCATAGGATGAGCATGGGTGGAGAGGGTTCTCCATTTCTTCTGGAGCATGTAAGGAGGAGATGGTTCTAGTGTCTCCTTGATACAGTCCATCCACAGACTCATTATCCCTTCTTCTGGTTCTTTTATTTAGAATGAGAAGTGTCATCTCTTGGTGGAACATGAGACCCAGAAACTGAAGGCCCTGGATGAAAACCACAACCAGCACCTGAAGGACTGGCGGGATATGCTGAGGCCACGGAAGAAGGTAACATTCCCTGCACACAGGCTGTTGGAGCCTGGTTGGTTGGCATGGGCTGTGTCAATACAGTGACAGCATGACCGCAAATACAACTCTCTTCTTTGTTCATTTTTTAATTAAGGCTCTGGAGGACGAGCTGAACCAGAAGAAGTGGGAGCAGGAGATGTTCTTCAGACTGAGCGAGGCAGCAGATGGTCAGACACCAGCATCTCTAAACAAACCTGTCAAGTTCGTTCCCTTCAGCTCTGCAGAGTGTTCATAACGCTTGGATCGGGGCGGGCCAGCGAGCTAGCTGGCACTCGCTCTACCTTGATTAGCTGTGGACAAGCAACTCAGGACTGCAGGGACCCTCTCACTGACACGCCGGCCTCCCTCAGGGCAGTTCCCTTCTGTGTTTCTGCTTTGCCTGAGAGAAATATGGCCTCCTGCCACTTCTGTCTGACCCTGGGAGATCAGCTTGATTCTGAGCAGAGGTGGCATTTCCTGGGACCGGCTCACTGTGCCAGAAGAGCTGCAGTGACTCTCCCAGCAGGGATAGCTGGCAGGGCTGTACCCATGATTCTACTCATGCTGTCTGCTGAACTCTTTACCCTGTGGATGAGACTGGTGTCCATGCTATGTCCAATCCTAGATTGGCGCAATAAATGCTATGGACATGAGAAGTATTAGAGACTCTCAAACACTGTCCAAAGTGGTTATTTAAACATCCCTATTATTTGTGGCTACCTCCTTCCCCTCTTTGTTGCCAGGGCAGTGGTTGGGTGCAGTTTGTCAGCATTAGCATTGTGTGATGCCACCCTGGCCTCCTGGATCCGTGAGGCCTACAAGGGTTCAGATGGTTTTCTTACAAACACAAAGCAGAGTTACCTGAGTTTTACTGTGGTCTCCACCTCCCCTGTTTGCTCGAAAGGGGTTCAGCAGTTTTTCCTCCCAATTTAAACCCTGGGGGACTAGCTGGGCTCCCCCGCTGAAATGTCTCTGCTTTTCCTTTGTTTGCCCTGGGAGTTGATGTTAAATGGCACAGCTTCCTCTCAGGTTCCTAGTCACTCTGTGTCACTCGCTGACCCCGCAGGACTGTGTGGGGTATGGTGTCTAGGAATCATACTGCCCTGTGCCACAGGGCAGTATGAAGCATCACAGCTATGCTGCTAGGCCAACCTAAAACTCTTGCCTCCTAAGAAAAGTTATGGTTGGAAGGAGGAGCAGGGAGAGGTTCATGGTTTTACTTGGTTCTGCAGTTTAACACACCGAGGTGTCAGTAGTGATCATGTACCCTCTGTATCGGGGGGTTACTGCTTCCAGAAAATACTTTTATCAGCCCTCAGAGCTGTGCACAAACTGGAGTTCAGAAAGTGCTGTGCATTTTTGGACATGTAGATTAGCCAGCCAGGCCTTTGCAACACAGATTACTTGCTGCAAAGCTTGGTTTCAAAGGATTCAAACTGGCAAAGACTGGGCAGTCTGGCTCTTAAATTGGTGATGGGAAAGATGCAATTGACAGCTCCGGCTGGCTTGCAGCTGTAAAGAGTAACTTCTTCCAGAAGTGGTGCCTAAGCTCCTTAAGCAAAGACCTTGCAAAGATTTGTCACGACTTTATCTCACATTCTCTTGGCTTCCCGCCTAGGGTTGGGGTTGTACAAAACTAGACAGGGCAGTTGTACCTCAAGTTCTGTCTACCTTTTTTCACCCGGGTCCACACGATGCTGTGAATCAGTCTCTCACTCTCCATCCCCAACACACACAAATTGGCACCATGATGGTCTACATCTCTGTTTAAGTAGTGACTGGGTAGGAATTAAGATTCCCTTATCCAAGCCTAGGTACTGCCAATCCTGAGAAGTCCCAAGGTATCCAGACTGCGGCCAGTCTCCTTATACTGTTCCAATCAGCAGAGTAGCAAGTGAATCTTGTGTTTCCGATACAGCTGTTGTCTGATTTTGACAAGAGCACAGAGTTGCCGTAGTGTACAAGATGCCTTGATATGTAGCATTCTCTCCCTTGTGTGACTGTCTGATCACAAAACAGCATGTGGTAACAGTTAGCTTTTCCTTCCTTTGGTCTATGTGCCACATTGTCATTTGAAGCTTAGATTGTATCTTCCAATCATGGGATCCTTATTAAAAATATTCCACCTAAGAGCAACTGTGTCATCATCTCAGGTGGTGTCTTAAGAGACTTACTAACTCTGCTGCGTAGCACCTACTTGAGGAGACGCCTCATGTTAGCATAGAATCCTAGATACATGGGAAGTTGAAAGCTTTGGAGCTCAAAGGTGTAAGTTTCGAAACACCTTTGTACTAAAGAGGAGGACATTTCCTATCCATTTAGAATTTTTAAAAAGTATCTTTCAGTTCCCTGAAAACTTGTGTCCTCTTGACTGTTCTGAGTTCTGTATGAAATTAAAGGTATTACTGTTTTATTACTTGACTCACAGTAGCTCTGATAGACTGACCTGGGCAGCCAGCCATACATAGTGGAGGCTTGACTGATATGTCAATGGAAAAAGAAAAGCACACAGAAGAACTGCATAGTTGGTTGTACCATCTCTCAAAGCACCATGCGTTCCGAGACCTGGGGTCCTTATTTTTTATTTTTATTTTTTTCACTCACTACTAAGCCCCTTTTTTGAAATGGCTAGTTTACCTCTATCTGCAGTATAACTGGTCTATTTCCTTAAGTATCAGCTGTGCCTTCATGATGTATCATACTGTATGGTGATGTTGCCTGTCTGGGAGTTGATGTAGGAATGAAGGAGGTGAGTTGTCTTTGAAGGACCTGGGTTGACTTGAGCCTTCTGATAGTGTTAGAAATGTCTTACAGTAGCCCTGGGGCCATTTTTTGTTCAGTCTTGCTGCTGTAAATTTAGAAGAACTCTGTGAAATCACTAGTGTCCCTGAGATTGGAATCCACCCCTTCATCTTTAATGTGTGCGTGACTGAAATGTTTATCATTGGAAGGACTTTCTGGAATACCTATACATGAGATACTTTTCCAGTTTAAATCTTTATGCTGGAAATAGAGAGAGGAGGAAAATGTCAAAGCATGAACAGTATTCCAGACAGTTTTTTCTCAGAACTCCATGCCGAAGAGTCAGTCAGAGCTAGACTTACTCCTAGCTTGGGCAAGAGTTTGATTTGTATGTTGTGCAGCAGCGATGATGGGGACAACTTCTGGGGGCTTCCAGCTTGAATGGGATATGCCAGCTCTTTGTAAATCAACAGTCATTCACTCATTAGTTAATCTTATTGGTGGCTAGAAACCTGTAACTTAGTTGCCATTTTCTTAACCTGGGATTGGGAACGCTTTCTTTTTTTTTTTTTTCCCGGTGCTGTTTGCTGCCTCTCAATTGCTGTATGGTGCACTGTAGCTTTACGTAAGTGCAATACTGATCTCTAAAAGGAGAGCAGTGAAGTGTGTTTTACAGTTGCAACGTTTAAAGGAAGCTTGTTCTTCCTTTTAAGGGTCAGATTTTTCTCCCTTTTTGGAAGTAATCTTTTTTCTAAGGCAAATAAAACCAACTTATTTTTGTCTGTTGGGGGTGGGGATGTCATTTTTATGTGGCTTTGAATAAAACTTTTTTTTTTTTTTTGAAATATTTTGTAAAGTGTCTTCAGTGGGGCAGCCACTCTGTGAATAGTAATCTAATGAAGTAACAAAGTGAGACACGGGGTTTGTGTCTAATGTTCTGTGTACTCTCTGAACTTGGCTTCAGATTGGCAGAGTTAGCCTTCTGTTAGTATATTTGGGTTTAACTGTGTGAGGGGACTCTGTGATACCTGTTCTGGGCTATCAGCCTTGCAAAGCAGAACTTCAGTTTTCCAGATGCAATTGACTGCTCTGAAAATGCTGTCGCTGCATGTAGCAATTTTGTATTGATGATCTCTGCAGGGAAGCTAGACCCCTCTGAGTCTAGGTCTCAGCTTCAAGCTGTAGCTCTTCTAAAGTCCTTGCTGATGTTAATCTAAAGATAGTTAAAGAGTGACACTGTTTGGCAGAGCCAGGAACTGCACTTTCAATGGGACTTGTATTCTGCCTTGAACTCATCAGTAATAGTGCTATGGTACCTTTAGTTTTCAGGAGCTCAAAACCCTTTACCAACATTTGGGAATTGGCCATGCCAACTTCTGATGCTACATGTGGTTACATCTGAGACCCAGAGGTTAAGTGACTAGTCCTAAGTCACTAGGGTGACCAGATGCCCCGATTTTATAGAAACAGTCCTGATTTTTGGGTCTTTTTTTCTTATATGGGCACCTATTACCCCCACCCCCGTCCCAATTTTTCACATTTGCTGTCTGGTCACCCTATAAGTCACAGAGCTGGAATAGAACCCATGTGGACTAATGCCCAGTTCTGTGCTGTTAACCACTGGACCATGGTTTTAGCTTTTGCTGGGGTGGACTCTGGCTTTGGGAACATCATAAGATTGTGAGACAGTACTTATTTCTTTACTGCGTTTATTCAGGGGGCTGTCTGTGGCTTCGACATTACTTCTCCAGTCTGCTCTGTCTAAATGTTTCTGTCTGTAACAGGCCATAGGGCCTGTTTAAACTTCATTTTTAAATAAACGTTGCTATAAATTCAAATTATAAACCAGTTTATATTATCCCCTTGGTGCCTGAAGTCTGGCATCAAGCGGGAGGAGGGGCTCTCGGCTGAGACTGTATAGTTTTATAATGGGAACACGATGTGCTCCAGTACAATAGAGTAGGTGGTGGAAATAGAAAGCAAAGCTACTTTGAAGAACTGCCTGTGCGTTGATGTCTGAATAAGAGTTGGGGATAATGGGCCTCAGTGGAATAATGAAGAGATCAGACACCTCTGGATACATGCATTTAATCTCTGCCCATGAGAGGCCTAAGGATGGAAAGGCAGGAGTTACAGCTCTGCTATCTTGGTCTGTAGGATGGGAACCCTGGGAGGGGTTACAGGAAGTAAGGAAGAAGGGGTAGCTTCACTGCCAGAAACAGCGCTGCTACTTTTCTAACTGGCTTGGGAAGCAGCGCTCCTCTCCTTCGTGGGTGCAGTCAGAACTCCCCTTCTTGTTTCAATCTACTCCAGCCATTGGCTAGAAAGGAACCCCAAAACAAATGCAACTGAGAGCTGATTGGGCGATGAAATGCCAAGACTGAATGAATGGTGTTGCATTCTTGTCTTCTCCGATTTAGAGACTGGAATCTGCAACCCTTCAGCCAACATGAGCAGCTCATATCGTTTTACATCCGCAATGCCAGGCTGAGAAAAATGTAATCGCAAACAGAGACTCCCTGGCTTCCCCAGTCCATATAATATAGCTACTGCCAGCAGGCAAATGCTCCAGTAATGATATGACACGCACCAGAGTAGAAGAATCTAGCGAACTATCTTATTTTTAGCTGCACCTCCCCGCCAGGGCTGACAGTCTCCTGTACATTGCTCAGAAATCATTTTTCCTAATCAGCTTTCAGATTATGCTGGTGTAGAATGGATGATCCTATAAGATTATCCTCGCTTAAACTGTTCTTCTTGTACAAAAACCTGGGTCAGATTTAAACATCGAGATAAACTTATTTTTATGAAAATGTTGAAAGAGATCTAGTGAATTTTTAGAAATACCCTTATCTACCTCCCTCCAAACACCAATTAAAAACTAAGCTGTTGGCTGCACAAAAACCCTATTTAAAGTAACATCTGTCTTTTCTCTCAAGTTCTTACCAGGCTTGAGGTGTTGTATAGTAATTGGCCCTACAGGGACAGGATGTCTGAATCTTGTACCTACCATTTACACAATTTCTGCCTCTCCTTGAGCCATTCTTGAAGGATATCCTAAGACAAACGGTGCTGTAGACATTTGCTTCTGGAATAACCTGTATCTCCCTTCTGAATGCTAAAGGCTACTGCATTTAAAGGATCCCATTTACAACTACTGCATTGTTAACCACTTAAATTCCTTGAAGACCAACTAGTTGGTGCTCAGGTCAAGTCAAATCTGTGGAGTCTGCTTGTTTTTCCTTTCCTGTACTTTCCAGTAGTAGCATGAAACATGTCACTGCCTCTTAATATTTTTCCCTGGGAGGTGCTGTTCAGTGACATGAGACCTTTCCTCTGCTCTCTGCGGGTGATGGAAGTTGCTCCTTTTTCATGCCAATGACAAACCCTCTGTGATTGCACCCATAAGAAATCTAGTAGAGCTCATCTGGTAAGTCAGTCCCACGTTCTTTGCAGAGGGCAACTCACACTTCCTCCATATGCTCCACTAGGTGGTACCCGCATTATAACATTGGGCACGACAACAGCCCCAGAGTGCAACTCTAATGCACATCTTTGTGTGAGAAAATATAAAACTGGAGCAGGTCAATTCTGATGGATGTTTTTCCTGTTTCTTGACAGTATCTCATTAAGAAAAATCACCCACAACTGCTAGGCTTACATTGAGCTTCAGTGTTGCTTCTCACAGCCCGCAGGGAATTCCTGATGCTCCCCTTCTCCATTACTGGTGTCACACCCTTGGTGTTGCCACTGATTTCCCATCTGATAGAGGACTGAACATCAGAGCCATAGGGCCTTCTCCGGGGCCGTTCCCCTTGTGACATACCTGTGCAAAGTGGGTGCAGCCTGGTACCATTCTGACCTGGCACTGTTACACCCACTCTACTCAGGCAAAAATGGTAATCCAAGAGTCAAGGCAGTAGAAGATCAGTCCTCTTGGCTTTGGACTTGACCCTGCCTGTCCTGGTGATTTCAGTCAGAGTGACAGGTGCTCAGCACTCAGGGCAAACTAAGAGGGTTGGCCAGGAATCTGTTGGGATCCAGTCCTGTTAGTATGCTGTAAGCATTATTCTACCACACATTTGCTCCAAAACATGACCACTGAAAGTGGCCCTGTGGTTGTGTTTGTAGATTTGGCTAGTACCTTGGTGGGAGGTGCGTGAAAGAATTGCCTTGGGGTTGCCATTAGTAGGGGAGAACCAGGGACACAAACACGCTTAGAACATACCTGTAACTCTGCAATCCCTACAACAGTGGATGGATGGAAAAGTACCTGGTGGACCTGCCAGCCAGACTGAACAGTGTTCCATTGCAGTTCAGAACTGAATCTGGAGTACTGCCTTCTGCTTCCAGTAAATCATTGACACCTGAAGAACGAGCAGGATGTGATTAACAGTTGGGGCTTACTACAGGAAAGGGCACAACCCATTTGCTATCTTCCTGTTGGATTAATAGTTTACCAAGAATCTTTCATCTTATTCCAAATTGCTGGACTCTTCTTCACAGGAAGAAGGGTTGGAGGTTGGGGAGTTCTTGACTTTTTAGACCTAGTGGTGCAAAGGCTTTTTTGTGTGATGCTCATGTCAGACTTAAACTGCAGCCTTAGTTTAAACATGAGAGATGTGATCATCTGCTCCTAAATTTTGACTGTGAAACTCTTCCTCATTTGGTGCTGCTGTTCTAATACCCCATCTGTCTATGCATAAACATAGGTATGGCCAAAGCAAAAGGCTCCTAAGCTCGATCCCTGACTTATGCCTCAGTTTCCCCTTTATAAAAGGGCAATACTTGCCTACTTTTGTACCAGGGCTGGGAAGAGTAACTGGCTAATACGTTTGGAAGTACTTTCCAACCACATGGCACTTATCATTCTGAACCACTTCTGCTCTTCTCCTTTGGTTCTTGAGTGGAGGGTGTCACTTTTACACAAGTAATGAACTTCTAAATGTATTGTCTTAAACTCATTTCTTTGGCCAGAAATTCTGCTTTTGCTTACACCTGAGCACCCTTCAGTTCTGTCCCAAGGTAGATGAGAAAACTTAAATTTATAGTTGTTTATTTAATAAGCTATCAGAACTCAACAGAGATCAGATGAGTGCTCTATAATCCACTTCCAGGCTACTCTGCCCTAGAAGCAATCTGGACAAAGCAGTACTCCACTCTTCTCCACAGCTGTCTCCAAGCTAGTTAATTAAAACCCAGGTGCAGCTTTACAGCATTAGTTGCAATTGTCTCTCACCCAGCCACTGGCAGCCAGTACAAATGCAACAGGTACCTGGTGTTCTAAAGAATGTATGTTGCAATAGCCTAGAGAATTAACTCTTTAGTTGGACCTTAATACTGGCAAAGAGCATCCTAGCCAGAATAACCTATGCTGTGCAGCAGTCCTGATACTGAGTGCTTCCTATTGATCTCTAGCAGTCTTTTGGCCTCCTGCCAGCATTCATGTCCCTGAAGTAGTGCGCTGGAGTGGGTTTATGATGGTGTGCAGAGATATACACAGGAGTTTATTTTAACAAGCCCCTATGTGGATAAACATTTATCTTAATAAAAGAATAAACAGAAGTAGCTGCCTGTGTGTGCTTTGCAGAAAGTTCACCAATGGAAGAGCATCATGGGTGGGTGCATGCAGCTATTTGTGTACATATAAAAAAATCAGAAGGGGCTGCGGAGTATGGTAAGGCAAAAGAACACAGCTGTGTGATTCCCTTAGCTGGTACCTCCCAACTGCTATTGCAGCAAGGAGGGGTAATGGGCCAAATAGCTCATTCAAATTTTCTCCTTTGTTTTTAATAGTTCAATATTAGGCATCTTTATGGTGGAAGCATGTGGAATGCAAGAAGGGTGCGTCAGCCCAGACGTAAAAGAGGCTTTTGTGCCCTCCTTTGAAGGGGGAAGATGAAGAGAGCAGCCACTGCTTGCTCTCCCCTCCCCCCATGTCTTTTCCTGGACAAAATTCATTTTGTGAACTCTGGTCCACTTCAAGCTGACACACGAGGTCTCCCTAAGCCCATGTCATTGTCATTTAGGCCTTCTCTGCTTTTCCTAATGCTCTGCCTCTCAGATCCCCCTCATACATAGATTAATTTAAGGGGAGTAGCTCAGTATTGAGTAGATTAGCCATTAGTGAAGGCTGAGAGTCTGCATAGAGTACGCAGGGGAGTGAATCTAGTCCATAAGCAATCTGTGCTAGGCCACTTGAGAGAGAGAGAGAGAGAGAGAGAGAGAATGTGTAAAATTCCATAGCCACAAATTCCATGTCATTATAAGAGGCAGAGCTCTGACCCGGCTGCCCCAAAAAACCTTCCTTAGCTCTGGGGCTGAAATGCCATCCTGGAATTGGGATTTATAGCCTCTCAAGGCTGCTGCCACTAGAGGGCAACAGGAACACACAGTTGAGCAGGACTGATTCTTCACTCAAGCATGCTAAACCTCCAAGCTCCCCTGGTAGGCCTCTGTGTCCAGAGAGACAAGCTCTGAGGGGCCCTTGGGGAGCTCTTGGTATTCTTGGATATGTGAAGTATTCTGTTTGGACTCCAACTTTATGCAAGGCGGAAGGGGGGTTAAAACTGACCTTCCCCTCTTCATATGTCTGGTTTCATTAACAATAAGTGATGCAGCAGTTAGAGTTGCAGGAAATAAAATGGTATGACACGGGCTAGAAGGTCAGTGTTACATGTTGAGGCTCTACAATTTCTCTGGCAGCTACCTGGTCTCAACCTGCATGCCTCAGCCCCCTGGGACCTCATCAGTCTAGAATCCACCTGCTGTTGCTACCTTAGTCATGGCAACTCTTGGGCATTTCCACACACCATCTGCCCAATCTCCCAGTACTACTGAGCCACTCATGGGAAAGTCAGCCACACTCCTAGGCCTCAGAGACAGAGCAGCAGCAAAGCCCAGCTGCTTCTCATGGATGCTAGGTAGGAACAACTACAAAGGAAGAGGGATAAGTATCCCCTTTGGATGTCTTTCATCCCTTTCTGCAGTTACCTTCCTCCCCTTGGCTAAGGTACATGCCTGCTGCCTCTCAGGGGCAGGATGTGGGGAGGCTGAGCCCAGCAGGGGGGTAACAGAGAACTGGCAATCTGTCCTGTCCTTTAAAGAAACAGCATTCTCTCCTCCAGAGCCAGTGTAGCAGAATTAACAGTATAAAGGGAGCCCTGTTTGAGGAGCTGCCAAGGAGCAAGATGTGGTGTTGGTCAGGAAATTAAATTCATTTGGAAGCTAATGATGTGCCAGCATTAGGTCTTGGGTAACTTTATAATGTAATTAAGATGCCCTGTGGCTCAGAGTAGATTGGTTACATCACCTGCTAGGGAGCTGCCTCAGAGACAGACTGTGGGTGGCACTGAGAAAATGGTGCAAATTCCTTGCTGGGTCCTGGAGAATCCTGGGCAGGCTGAAGGGCAGGCAGCAGGCTTTTGATGCTCCCCTGGTGCAGTCAAACAGGGGGTGCATAGACCACCTCAGAGGTGCATTGCCAGGAACTTGTTGTGGTTGGCTGCGCTCCCATCTTTGAGATGCATCCAGTTTCATGGACAATGCTGGGGTAATCTCTGTGTGTAGGGGGATTTCAAGGATACTGTTTATTCCCATCAGATAGGGAAAGGCTATTCCAGTTCAGCAAGTACCATGCTGTGCTGCTTTTGGTTTCTTCTGGTTGCATGTTGAAGGAGAGAAAACGGCCCTTTCTGTGAGTGCAGACTTGGTTTCTGGTCTCATCTATGGCTGGAGAAATAAAGCTAGGTTTTGCTTCATTTGGAAGGTAACTGTAGTGTAGAGGATTAGATTATACCCAGGCAATACTTTGTAGGGAGTGTGACAGGGCCAGGCCAGATGGCTACAGGAGACTGAGCGAAGGTAGAGACATTAGCCCCAGATTAAGCAGATCCCTTTTCCCTGGGTAAGATAACGGGCTGTTCCTGAACATTCAGGAACTTACTAGATCCAATTAAGGCAGACAGGCTAATTAGGACATCTAGAGCCAATTAGGAATCTACTAGAACCAATTGAGGTAGGCAGGCTAATCAGGGCACCTGGTGTAAAATGACCTTCCTTCATTTAGTCTGGCACACATAAGGATCTGGAAGTGAGAAGGTGTGTCGTTGGAGGACTGAGGAGTACAAACATTATCTGGCATCAGGAGGAGTTGAACTGGTCTGAAACAGACACCAGAGGGGAAGATCTAATTCAGAAAGAGATTGGGTCTGTTTCTAACCCACTAGGTGAGATGACAGAGACTGTGGAGATTGTTTTCCCTTTCCCCTATGCTGGTAAGTGATGAGGTCATCTGAGTAAACTGCAGGTTTGTGCCACTAACAAAAGTGGCTAAACTGAGGACTGCCATGAACATGTGAGGTGAGGAAATCTGCCAGAAAGTGCAGGATCCACCAAGGCAGAGAAGCAACGTTGTCACAGGAGCAATATTGTATCTGAAGACTGAGGTGGTTGGACAATATGGGACCTAACTGCCTTTTCACCCCATCTATAATGTCTCTGCTTCTCTGATTTTTATGTTGTTTTATTTGCAAAGGTGCAGGAGAACAATGCACACAAATCAAAGATGCAAGCCTCATACCGTGCGCTTAATTCCCCACAGCTGGTGTCATTCCTTCAGCACACATAGCATTTCCTATAACCTGTTCTGAGGTGATGAATTTCAGATATATATTATTTATGGTAATAAAAATGATGGCGGGGTTGTGTGGGAGAAAGGTGAAGCTGGGTTTGTGAGGAAAGATGAAAGTGATGCCTCTAGGGACAGTGGAATGGCCATACCAAGCAGAATGGGGGCAGAAAGAGGAGAGCCGTAGAATAAGGAGCACATCGGAGTACGGAGCAGCACAGCACAAAATGGAGGAAGCCTGAAATCGCTATTGTGATAGGTGCAAGAAAACACCCCGAAGTCTAATTTATTCATATCTATCTAGCAGTGCTTTTTAAACAAAAAAAAATCCACAAAGAAAATAGTTCCTATGGCCCTATAACTTTTCAGGGTTGTGGTTGAAGGCTGAAAACTGTCAGAACCAGTGCTTAGGGTCCACTGTTGAAAGCTGAATCAAAGCCATCCTTTTGGCTCACAGCAGTGGTGCCAATTAGGGAGGAGGACAAGGTTTTTGCACTTGCTTAATGGTCCATGAGCTGCAGAGACAGGAGGACTGTGCCATTACTACTTTTAAGCAGTGGTCTTTTACTAAATCAGTATAGCTGCTGCCAGAACATTGCTCCAACTGCATGGTCACAATGCCACTGAAACTTGACCTAGCTGTCCCTCCGTACAGTGAGTGGCCAAATGGGGAGTCACAGAGAACTTGATGCCTGGCGGCACTGACTTTTGCACTGTGGGGGTAAGAGAGAGGAGAGACTCTCTGGCTGAAGGAGCCCTTGGGTCCCTGCAGGAGGAGAGAAAAGAGGAGACCAGAACAGTTGGGAGGGGGAGATACTGGAATTTGCCCCTCCCACTCCAAGAAATATCTGAATTGGCACCACTGTCTGTCTCCATGGCCCCCATTGGGGGTCAGGACTCAAGGCCCCCTTTCACTTGCAAAAATAGCCTTTGAATTGGCACCACTGTCTGTCTCCATGGCCCCCATTTGGGGTCAGGACCCAAGGCCCCCTTTCACTTGCAAAAATAGCCTTTAAAATTGCCAGTTGATCATGGAAGTTTAATATTTGTATCATAGACTCATAGACTCATAGGTCAGAAGGGACCAATCTGATCATCTAGTCTGACCTCCTGCACAAGGCAGGCCACAGAACCCCACCCATCCAATTTTATACAACCCCTATCCCAGGACCGAGTTATTGAAATCCTCAAAAATGGTTTGAAGACCTCAAGCTGCAGAGACACCACCAGCAAGCGACCCGTGCCCCACGCTGCAGGGGAAGGCGAAAAACCTCCAGGGCACCTGCCAATCCGCCCTGGAGGAAAATTCCTTCCCGACCCCAAATATGGCGATCAGCTAAACCCTGAGCATGTGGGCAAGAGTCACCAGCTAGCACCCAAGAAGGAGTTCTCCGCAGCAACTCAGTACCCATCGCATGCAACATCTCCCCGCAGACCATTGAGCAGACCTGTCTGGTGGTAATTCAAGATCAATTGCCCAAATTGACGATCCTATCATAACATCCCCTCCATATACTTATCAAGCTTTGTCTTAAAGCCAGGAAAGTCTTTTGCCCCTACTACTTCCCTCGGAAGGCTATTCCAGAACTTCACTCCCCTAATGGTCAGAAACCTTCGTCTAATTTCAAGTCTAAACTTCCTAATATCCAGTTTATACCCATTCGTCCTCGTGGCTACATTAGTACTAAACTTAAATAATTCCTCTCCCTCCCTAACGTTAACCCCCTTGATATATTTATATAGGGCGAGCATATCCCCCCTCAGCCTTCTTTTGGCCAGGCTAAACAAGCCAAGCTCTTTGAGTCTCCTTTCATAAGGCAGTTTTTCCATATCACTTTTCCTAAAGCTGATGGACTCCCCCTCTACCTCCAGCTATCCAGGGCTGGCCTTAGGAGTCAGTAAAATCTGGGGACACAGGTCCTTCAATATTATTCGCGTGTGTGTGTGTGTGAGAGAGACCAAAGATCAATTACTTTGTGGTGATCTTACTGCCTCCACCCACAGCCATTATCTCCCTCCTGCTTCTGAGATGGCAGTTTTTCTGAGCAGCCAGCAAGACCTCTGCCCATGAGGAGGAGCAGCTCGCTAAGGTGGGTGGCATCTCTATTAAAGAGGTTCTCCAGCAGTGGTCTGTGGAGCACTTCCTGGGGGCTTCTGAGGATGTGGTTGGTCACATTGTGCTGGCTCCTCCTCCATCTTTCCATATACTTAATTTGCATGAACAGAGCTAAAAAATATATTACATACTTTTATAATGCTGATCTCCTGTAGGAACAGGAAATTGTCCTGGGGGCACCTCGCTGGTAGGATGAGTCACCTTGTACAAAAGTTTGCAATCCTTGATCCGTTGGATTACATGTGGTGCTGAAAGCAAGGGCTTCCTCCAAATCAGGTCTGGCTCTGTGTCCCAGTTCCTTGGCAGCCCTTGGCAAGTCACTTAGGAGCAGATTTGTAAATGTATTTAGGCACTTACTTCCCCCAGGAAGTTAGGTGCCTAAATACCTTTAAAAATCTGACTCTTTCTCTGTTTCTCATTCTTTATGAGAGTCTGTAATTTTGGGTGTACCTAAACGTGTGGAGTTGTTTTCAGAAGCAACCTGAACCCGATGCTCCCCATGCCTGTAACCCATCTCCAACTACCTCCTGCCCAAAGGGCAGGGGCGGCTCTAGGCATTCTGCTGCCCCAAGCACGGCAGGCAGGCCGCCTTCGGCGGCTTGCCTGCGGAGGGGCCGCTGGTTCTGTGGCTTCGGCGGACTTCCCGCAGGCGTGGTCCCCTCTGAAGCCGCGGGACTAGCGGACCCTCCGCAGGCAAGCTGCTGAGGGGCCAGGGCAGCCTGCCTGCTCCCCTCGCAGCACCGGCAGAGCGCCTCCCCCCTGGCTTGCCACCCCAAGCACGCACTTTGGCGTGCTGGGGCCTGGAGCTGCCCCTGCCAAAGGGTCAGCACAGTGGCAGACTCTTTGCATCCTCCTACCGTCCACCCTTGCCTCGTTGTGCTGTGTATGTTATGGAGTGAGAGGTGCTGCAGTTTGTCAGCAGGGGCAGTCCAGATCACGCCCAGAATGCACAAGGTGGTGCTGGCCGGCAGGGGTGGGGCATATAACCACCACTGTGCCAACCCTCCTGGGCAGCAGGAAGTAATTGAAGAGGTCCTGAGCTGAGTGGGGGGACAAATTGCAGGGGGAATAGAGCACAGCATATGAAGCATGAATGGGGCAGCATGGGGGGGGGGACAGAAAGAAGGGACAGTAGCCTTGTCAGCTCTCTGATTTTAATGAGAGTCTCATATTTGTCCTTTAAGCCCCAGCTTCCAGGAGATTCTGGGAGAATCTCAGCTTTTGTTTTTAAGTATGTTACTAGTTGTTATGGTTATGAAGAAAGAAAATAGGACCCTCACCCCTCAAGGCTCAAATAGCAGCAAGCATGAAAAATACCCCCGTGCAAGTGTTTTTAAAAATCTGGTGATTTTTGTAAGCCAATGCTGTGGGTTTTTTTTAAGGGGCCTGGAGGGTTGGATGGGCAATATGGGTCCAGAGACAGACATGGAGGGGCGAGGGTGGAGGAAGACACTGCCCCCCCTTCCCCCTGACCGGTACACCGCCAGAGTCATGCAAAGCGAGAGACACTATGAATGCAGGACTGTCTGCAAATAGGGGAATTTACGGCTCATTCCTCCAGCCCTGAGAGACAGCTCCTTGTTCTTCCGTCCCTGCCCTGCCCCCGCAAAAAACTCCCCACCCCAACAAACCGGGTTCGGTGGTGCACTAACGCTTCTGAGCACATCAAGCCGATGTAACCCCACCGCCCGGACAGGTCTAGCAGTCGCAGCAGCTACGCCTCGCCGCTGCCCTCTATGGGCCATCCTGGGATCCGCACCTCCCAGCCGCGCGCGCTGCAGGAGAGGGTAACTCAGCAGCAGGGCTGGGGCTTGCAGTGCAGGGGTGAGTCGCTGTGGCAGGGGGAGCGCGGCTGTGGCGGATGAGCACAAAGGCTCCCTGTGGAAGAACCGCACGGCTCAGGGGCCGCCTTTCTCTCCTGTGGGGAGCGCAGCTTGTCTCCCTAGCAGCCTCCTTTGCACTCCCGAACGAGGAGGGGAAGTTGCCTTTCCCTTGGGATGAAGGCCTTTTTCTCTTGAACTTTTGGTTGCGTTTAGCTGCTGCCTGTACAGCTCCCCTTTGTCCCTTCCTAAAAAGAAACTGGGGCCAAATGAGGAGACCGATGTAGCTAAAATGATGAAGGGAGGGTGGGTGCATCTACCGTTCAGAGCAAAGTTTGACTATCCCCACCAGAGTTCAGTCGCCAAGATTCCTTTGCCCCTAATCTCTAGAGCAGAGGTTTGGGGGGCCCCCGGGAGGTTGTGGTTACCATGGAATAGTGGTTTTCAACCTGTGAGCCCTGGGCCCCTGGGGGTCCACGCAGAGTGTGTCTAAGATTTCCAAAGGAGTCCGCACTGCCATTTGAATTTTTTTAGGGGTCTGCAAATGAAAACCATTGCTCTGGTGCTGCTTCTCCCCAGAATGTGACTGGCGGGGCTGCCGCCTAGGTGCAACGAGGAGGACACCAAAGCCAGTCCTAGCTGGAGCAAGAGCCGGGGAAATGCAAAGACAGCAGCAGGAGACACTGCCATGCACCTGCACCGCGGAGCGGCTCAGTCAGATCCCTGGGGAAAGCAGCCCAGGGGGCAGGGATGTTGGAGAAACTCTTGAGTATCTCCTGTAACTGGAAAGGCATCGGACCCCGCACCTCACCCCAGCGCGGCGAGCTGGTTTGCTGGCACTGTGTGAGCTTTAGCTGTGTTCATAGCCCTTTAAGAGCCCGGGAGCTGGGCTGGGTCTGAGCACATAACTCACTGCCCGTGCCTGGGCGGGATAGGCTGCTCCGCAGGGGTGGGCTGGAGGAAGGAGTCCTCCATCTGCAAACTCTGGCGAGGGGGACTGGGCGAGGGAGCGAGAGAGGAGAGGTGGCAGCGGCTCTGCTACCCCAGCTCAGTGTCTCTCTGATCGTGGCGTGGGCATTTCTTTTTTCACTCCTCTTCCTCTGTGTGCTTGCTCCCTAGTTTAAGGCCTGTCAGCTGTATGTGTGGCAGGAGCTGTGCTGCACCAAGCCCCGATCTCCAGCTCTTCCCCCTCTTTTCTTTGTAGCCCGGAGGATTATTTGAACATTTCCCTTTGCTTTTGGGGGCCGGATTGCAAAGGACAGAGCCATGCCCAGGAGAAGCATCTTGGAGGTGAAGGTGTTGGACGTGCAGAAAAGGCGAACCCCCAACAAACACTATGTGAGTGTCTAACCCTCCCCCCCAGTCCCGCCCCCAGATCTGGGGATGGAGCACCCGGTCCCAAAACCATCCCCAGGTCCTTTGGGGAAGGCGTGCGAGGGCTTTAAGGTTTCTGACCTTCTGTAACTATTTTCAAATTGACCAAAAGTAGCCCTCCCTGGTGCTGCTGGGCTGGGAGCCTGCCAACCTTTTCCTTGTGGGACTCGGCAAAGTCCTGAAAGAAAATGCTGGTTACAGGGATAGCTTCTCTAGCAAAGGGGATCTGCTTAGGAACGGGAGTTTTTTCAAGTTTTACTGTGTGTAATTATCCACCCTCTTCCTCCCGCTTCTACGTTTACTTAACAGGGGATTCATTGCAATTGCAATATTCTGTTAGTTGTATTTACAATAATTTCTTACTATTACTAGTTATAGTCACTTAGAAAAGAGTTTATTCTTCAGCAGGGAGCACTTACTTCCTGGGCCGGTGGAGTGCATGAGGGTCCCCCCCCCATTTATGTTGTCTTAACTAAGCAAAGGCAGGGCACTGTGTCTTTCATACAGTACTAGTTGTAGGGCGAGTGTTCCCTTTGGCCCTTCTTCAGCTGGGATGGGAAGGGTTACATACTGCTCACCACAGGGACCTCCTCTCTGGCGAAGTTTGACTTCTTGGTTCCCGAAGCACTGACCCAGCGTGGGAGGTGGAGATTCCTGGTACAGAATTGTAGTAGTTTTTTTTTTTTTTAAAGTTTGTTTTAAATTATAGTTGCTGGAGCAGGTCTGGAGAAGCTGCCTCCCTGGCTAGCAAGCAGATTTTGTGATCCCTTAAAGGAAAGTGGTGGCTGTTCATCCAGTTCTCCTATCTCAGCTGTGGTCTAAATTGTGCTGCCTCCTGTGTAAAGCAGGATGCCGGCCTGCTGTACTGCTCCATGCAGATGTGAAGCTAACATTAAAAAAGACATGTCGGATTTCTATAGCCTGAGAGAGACAAAGGCAGGGAGTCTTTTTGAATTCACACGTCCCATACCCACTGCGTACATTGCTGGCTGTTTGTTTGAATCCTAGTCTTGATGTATCATGCCCAGCTCACAGCAACACCGAGCTGTCAGATTCTGCCTGGAGAGCGAGCCTATTGGGAGCACTTGCAGTCCAACTCCTGCCTTATGTCATCACCATTGAAGCAAGATATGTCTGAATGGACCTCTCGCTCTCTCCTTTCTGATATTCCACCTACCTAATGGCAAAGGCCTGTTGTTACTATTTATTTAGCTCAGCAAATGTGCATAATGCTTTACAGACCAATTCAGAATAAGCCCTTTGCCCACATAGTTAGTAATCCAGCCCCAGTAGGTGTCCAGGCCAATGGGTAATAATGCACAAGGGGACATAGTGGCTGAAGAAGTCTGCATGAGAAGGCTAGAAAAAGAGAAAGCGGGTGGCATGGGGGAAGCTGGTGGCTGTTGCAAGTGTAAGGTTTAGCACACAAAGTGAGGAGAGGAACAAGGGGTGATGAGGACTGTAGGATGACATGGAAGCAGAGGTGCAGACAGGGCGGTGGTTTTCTAGCTCCTTGTGGGTTATGAAATGGGAGTCTGCAGTGCCGGATTTGGCAGGGTGCAGATATGAACTGCTTTTGTGGAGCCATTTTGTTGTACTTATAGAATGTAGGGGTTTGTGCCACGCTTAACAGCTGTGAGTCCTGATCCGTGTGGCTGTTATACAGTCTGCATGGCCTGTTGCTTCCTTCACCAGATTTGCTTCCATTCATAATGCCCAGTTGATAATACCTGTCATGGAGTTGCTTTAGTGCCGATTTTCCTGCTAAACTGGGAGCTCTTTGGGCTCAGGGGTTATCTCTGTCTTTGTGTCTTGTATAGTGTTGTACATGTCTGTGCTTAATGATTGGCAATGAATTCCCCAACATGATGTATTATTGGTGTGGAAAAGATGTTTCATCTTCCTCTGATGTATCTGGCCATAACCACTTCTGGAGCTGGGATGCTGCTGGATTTAGTCCAATCGAGTGTGGGAAATCTACACAGTGCACAGTGTATAATAGAACCCAGGCATGCCCCTAGCAGACAAAGCTTTGGTTAATGGTAGGAACTTGCACTCCCAGTGTTTGATTTGTAACCCAGTTCATCTGATAATGAAAGGATGATAATGCTGGAAAGGTACCTGGCAGGCTTGGTGTAAGGGAACCTCAAACTGCCATTAGTACATCCTGTGTTTTCTAGTGGAACTGGCTGCTCTTTAGCCAGGCTAAATGGACTGGTGCTGGTAACATGTCTCTTAAAATCCTCCTGTTGCAGAGTTCTGAGTTGCGGTGCTCCAGCTTGTTGTTTTGAAAGTGGGACAGACCTGTTTTCTAGATAGCAATCAAGGTGCTCAATTAAACCTGTTTGCACTGCTTGTCTCCGCCCACATGTGACTGTGAAGTGAAGCTAGAGGGTTCTGTCCTGGATTCATTGTGAGCTGCCCATACCCTATAAACTACAGATTCAGGCACCTACCAGTACCTTGTGGACACTTTATGAAAAGTTATATCATATTTCAGGGCTAACACAATTTAAAGCTGGCTTCTCCCCTTGGCATAACCTTAACATGGGACAGTCCAGTGATGCGCACACAGTTAATTCTGCACCACATAAGGCACCTCCTATATGATTTAGGCTATGACATTGGGAATTTGAGTGACTCTCTACTTCCAGTAATGTGCATTTTAATAATGACTGAGCTGTGTCACCCTGGAGTTCTTAAAAGACATGCTACCTTTCAAAAAGGCACCTCTCTGGGTTACTCTTGCCAATGCTTTGCTTGCGAAGCTACCATGTGGCAGTGAGCAAACAGCAAGGGATAACCACAAGTCTGGTAACATAGCTATAACTAAGCAGAACCAAGCTTTCTCTGCCCCTGAGTAGGCAGACCCAAACTTTGCTTTGCTTTTCCTCCTCCAGCCCCCAAACTCGCACCTCTTTCCCCCTCTACTTTGCCTGGACCGTGCTTGCTCATCGTACTTAGATGATGCATCATCATTTCTGGAAAACGTATATGTGACTGAACTTGGCTGCCTATGGTTTCTGTATTTTGTATTGGGAGACTAGGTAACTATTGAACTTTTCTCAGTTTCTGTCAGTGTGTGGAGGATACCTGCAAGAGTGTCTAATTCCTCATTCTTCTAGGCCTCTTTACTCAGCGTTGGGAATTCTATATATCTTTGAGTCCCTACTTCCCCTCCAGGCTTCTTGTGTGATTGCCACCAGTCCTTCCAGCCAAGGTAGGACAGGAGTCCGTTTGGAACTCATCCATTCTGTTCTTTCATCATTTTGCTGCCTGCTGTATACATCTACAAAGGGAGAGTCCCAGGGGATCAGATGGAATCAGGAGCATTGGTAACATTCACAGTCTTCCAACAGAGAGAAATGTTTCGTGAATTATTGGGGGTAGGAATGGAGATGGGGACACTTTAGTGGGATTCTGGCTTTGTGGTATGGAAAATTCCCATCACTAGTGTACATGTGCAGTTTGGAGGATAAAACCCTTAATGTGGTGGAACATCCTGCCCTGAAACTTTCTAGCTTGTGAGGAGAATGTGGATGGAAGGCGTGTTCTTTAACCAGTCACTGGTAATTGACTGTGTGCTGCTTATCCACTCATTGCTTTCCAGATTCCCCTCTTTGAACCCAAGTCTCAAACATCCTGTCTTATTCCTCCACAGTAGTTCTTCTTGAATGGAGTTAAGAAATAGTGAAAGCCAAGGGGGCTCAATGCTGGATCAGAGCCTAGGAAGTGGCTAGAATCTTCTGGAAAGCAGAGCCTCACAGAGCTGTGTTGGTGCTGGAGTGAATGAGAAGAGTACTGGCCCTGTTTGAAGAGATCAGTAGGAACCAGGCAGATTCACAAAGCCAGTTAATTATATAGAATCAAAACCTATATTTTTTTTTTTTCCAGTAAAAGAGAAGGGGATGAACGCAGCTGTGTCATCTGGCTTTTGACTGTATCTGCTGGCAAACGGCAAATCAGAGCCAACCACTAAGCATACATACTAAACCTTTGCTTCCAAGCATCTCATTTCTGAGCGTAAACCTGCTCTTTTTTGACCCCTAAGAAGCATCATATATGAGTGTGGAGGAACTCTTTTCCCCCATTCCCAGCACTGTGATCTGACCTGTAAATGACCCGTGGTATTTAATTTATGTCCCCACTTAAATCAGAAACTTTAATTAGCTTGGACAAAGGGGCAATTGTATTACCTGAACCCAAACCAGTCTGAGAAACTGGGGATATTTATTCCCTAAAGAAAGTTGGGTCAAGAAAGGACTCAGTTGGTCTTACTCTCCAGCTTTGGTGGCCTGAGAAGACCTATTTTCTTCAGGTTCCTGTGAGGTGTCCATCACCATGGTATCTGAGCACAGTAGAAAGTGCAATGTTGTGCAGTCAGAGACAAAACCTTCTGCGTCCTCAGCTCTGTTTTCCATTTGGTAGAAATATGGTGCCTTCTGTTTTGAAGATGTCTTCCTTTTTGAAGAGTGAGTCTGTGCTGTCTGGTCAGTGGGAGTGAAATAATACCATGCAGCCCTGCTGGCGTGTGTGTGTGTGAGAGAGAGAGACACGTCCCTCTGCTGCTATCTTAACCATACATGCTAGAGCTGTTCTCTCTCCTGGAAATTTTTCAACCCTCCTTCTGCTGTTAGAGGTGACACACATAGGGTGACCAGATGTCCCAATTTTATAGGGACAGTCCTGATTTTTGGGTCTTTTTCTTATATAGGCTCCTATTACCCCCCACCTCCTGTTCCAACTTTTCACATTTGCTGTCTGGTCACCCTAGAGACACACAATAGTTTCCAGGGAGCAGGGCTCAGCATCCCTTATGGAGCCTTTATATTTCCATCCACCTCTAATCCATCCTGACCCCATGTCCCATCTTGCTGCTGCCTTTCTGGCTAAGGAGGAATATTCATGAGTCACTTCAGAGGCCATCACGAAGTTGGAAAGATCACTGAGTGATATCAAGCACGTCTCAATTTCCTCCCCAAGTGGCTGAGGAGAGGCTAGGCTAGGCTAAAAAGTATGGTGCCAGCTAACATTTTTGAATAGTTGTGTAGGCTTTAACACATGCTAAAATTTAGGAACTGCACTAGGCTTTAACTCTGCAAGTTTAGCATATGTGTGGACATAGCCTTTAATTAGTCTATTCAGACATACTAGCTAATGTGTGTGGACATCACACCTTTAAATCCTAGTCCAGACAAGGACTGAAAGCACCTGGACAGTGCAGATGATTTGGAACGAGCCCAGCTGCACTCAAAAGGGCTCAATCAACTGAAGAAGTCCAAGCTTGCTTGCATTATGCATGTGTGAAGTGGTGTGCACCTTGATGGGCCCACTCATAAGCAAGTCTAGTAAGATTTGGTTCGAGAGCCAATTGTGGGAGGTGTTTTCCTCTTTCCTGCTCCCCTCTCTGTGGTAAACCCTGGGATCCTGGAAGGCTTTCACTTCTTCAGTGTTACTGAGCTGAGGATTCCTCACAGCACATAAGTCTACCACTTCTGTCAAACTAGCCCTGTTTCCACTAGCAGACAGGCTATAGGGAGAGGGAGAAATGTTGGAATGTTAAGGCCTTGTCTATACGTACAGCACTGCAGTAGTGCAGCTGTACCAATACAGTTGTGTTGCTGCAGCATGTCTGGTGAAGACACTCTGTGCTGATGGGAGAGTGCTCTTCCATTGCCATAATAAATCTTCTGCCACTCACAGAGGTGATTATGTTGGCAGGAGAAGCTCTCCCACTGACAGACCACTGTGCACATGAGCACTTACGTTGGTGTAACTGATGTTGCTCGGTGTGTGTGTGTGTGGTTTTTTCGACATAAGTTATGCCAACATAGGCTATGTCTACACTA
This sequence comes from Gopherus flavomarginatus, assembly GCF_025201925.1. Taxonomy (NCBI): domain Eukaryota; kingdom Metazoa; phylum Chordata; order Testudines; family Testudinidae; genus Gopherus; species Gopherus flavomarginatus. Next base: position 21,141,911 of record NC_066623.1, on the reverse strand, counting down.
CAGCCTTACTTCCTGCTCCGGGGATACGAGCCCTGCTTTGCTAGCTGTAAAATGGTATTGTAGTGCTGGCATGGCAACTTCTCTTAGCCAATTGTCCCTATGTGTTGATATGTAATCGCACCATTTGGTTGGCTGAGCATTCCTAATACTTCCCCTTTCTGTCTGGAAATGGAGGGGAAGTGTTTAAAAAAAAATTACCATTTTGCAGAGATTCTTGGGGTTAACTTTTCTCTAAAATGAAAGGGCTGGTCTCACTCCTCAGGCCAGATTGCCTGGACTTTACCGCTCTCTAGTCCGGTTTCTAAATAAGTGACTCCCTTTCATTCATGCAGTGGGACAGTAACCCTGCAGTGACACTTCCATTCCAGAAGTGTTGTAAGAGACTCCAGCTCTGTTTCAGGACTCTGTCATTGTGGGATATTGCCAGTGAATATATCCTAAGGCTACATTGCAAATCGTAAGAGGCAAAGTCCAAGAACACAGTTTAAAAATAATCGTTACAAGCATCAGAATGGCAGATTGTGATCTGCTCTGCCAAGTCTTGGGTTCTGATAAATGAATGGTGGTGTTTTTTTTGTTTTTTGTTTTTGTTTTTGTTTTTTTGGTGTTTTCTCTTCTAATCTGTAGTTTTCTAGTTGAAATAGGTTAAATTTTCCTTTAAAGGATATTGCCCAGTTTCTTTTTATAGTTCTATCATTTGTAATAACCTCCTAGAAGCCTAAAAGTAAACTTTCCCTGCCAAATCTAGTTTTCTTCTGTTAAGCAAACAGAGAGATTTTCATTTTAATGCAGCTGCAGTTAACATGTTTTGTGATATCGATGAATAGCTATATGTCATCACCTCATTGCGTCTTTTGTTTGTACAATCCCATTCTCCTCAATTCTGTTAGAACTCCTCTGAGGTTAGAGTTTTTAAATATAAACTCCTGCTGCAGAGCACAAAACAAAACTGCATTTTACAGAAATGGTGTGTGTGTGAGGGTTTGTTTTCATTAGATTTTGCTGTAACATAATGATATTTTGGGTTGTGTGTGCACAGGAAGAATCCCACAAAACTAGTGTCCAGATTAGGTGTATAGTTGCAAATTAAGCACACACTGTGTGTATGCGCGTGCATGCATGCACAAGTGCCGTTACCATGACTACTGCTGCAAGCTGGGTAAATGCCCATGCAGATGTCTGTAACTACCTGATTTGCATATATAGTTACCTAGGAACTTTCAGGCAAATTTGTGCATGTAATTTTTGAAAGTCTGGCCCTTGATGTTTAGAATCCATAGGATTTTTTTCCATGTTGTACTATAAATCATTTTTAAGGTAAATTTATGTTTAGTTCTAAAGCCCGAACTCTTGAAAGCTTCAGTAGATATCTTTTCTGCAAGGCTTCTACCATATACGGTGAACCAGTTACTAGTGGCTTCATTTGCCAAATAAAATATGCATAACACTAATCTGAAACCAGATCTAGAATCATTAAAGAAGAAATGTTGACTTCTTTGAACCAAGGGACTGCTGATCCAAAGAACCACAATAACTTATGGGCTGCTCAAATGTCTTCAACAGAAGATGCCACCTGCAGAAATAGAAATGGCAGTCTGGACAGCTTGTGCCCATTGAGCTTTGAAATAAAGAGTTTGTGGTTCAAACTTGATCAGTTGGATAGCATCCATAATCACCATGTATAGTTGGATTATTTTTGAACCATATTGGCTGCATAGCTTTAAAAGGGCATTGGAAGTCCTTAGAATCCTCTAGAGAATGACCATACTTACTTGGGATGTGGCTGGAATGTCCTATGAGGAAAGGCTTAAGGAGGGTAGGCTTAGTCTGGGGAAATATGTGGTTGAACAGTGACTTATTGGTAAGGAATCTATCCAGGGGTCGCACAGGAAACTAGGATTTTCATTACAGAATAAAAACTGGCAAAGCAGAGGGTTTGATTCTCCATGTTAGGAAAAACTTCTTCACTCAAGGGGTTACTGCTGGCAGGCAGGCTGATCCTGGTAAAGGACAAGGGCAAGGGATAGTTCAAAGGTCCTTTCCGTCACAACTTCCTAGAAGGTCCTTTAGCAACTTCCTATGTTGCCTTCAGCAGTGGTGTCATTGCAAAATGTGACATTTATTTTCAATTGGCTGTGGTGCTGCTCTTTTCCTGTTAGACGTGGTCTCAAGGCAAAACATTTGAAACCATTGGAGCACAGGCTTCCCCCAAAGTTCACGGAGGTTGGACCCATTTTACTTTCTGTCCTAGTCAGTTGTGTGGTGTTAAATAACTGCTATGTCCCACTGCAGTGATCTGGCCATGTCTTTACCTGCCTTTCCCTAGGGACTGAGGCTTAATGTATTAATGTTTGTGAAGTGCTTTTGGGTCCTGAAAGACACCATAGAAATTCAAAGTACTACTAGTTTTGGTTTCCCTATCTGTATATCTTAACAATGACTACCTAAAATACCCTAGCACAACAAAACTGTAAAGGACCAAATTCTGCCTGTGGTTACACAGAGTATGCATATGCTTCAATCAGGAGATGATGTTGCAGCACATGTAGGGATACCTGCGCTAGCTTTGATCAAGTTAGCTTGCTAAATATAGCAGTGTAACCGCAGCAGCACTGGGTTAGTTCCCCAGGTATCTGTGCTCTGGGGGCTAGTTTGTGCTGCTGCTTGAGCTGTCACTGCCACATTGCTATTTTTAGCAAGTCAGCTCAGTCAAAGACATACCCTTTGGAAGTTAATGGGAAAGCTCTGTGCTTGGGTCTAGAAACAGAATTAGTTAGTAGCTTTCATGTTAAATTGCAGTTACAAAATTATTTGGAAGAGACAAGGACATTAAATCTTTGAATCAAGGGTCCTGCCCTGCCTTTCTTTGAGAGAAGAGCTCTATCTTTCATCTGTTCCATGTAGCACTGGGAAATGGGGAAACAAGAGAACCCATATGTTTGACCTCTGTGTGACTCATAGCAAACAAACCAGTGCATGTGTCTTGGGATTGAGGAATCTTTGCCTAAAGGGTGAGGGAAGCCGAGGAAGCAGGGTCTCTGATCAGAGTATGCATGCATATGCTTTTCAGACCAGCTGTTCCTTTTCCTTTCACTCAGACAATGCCTCGCCCCATCTGGTCTATAAAGCAGCAAAATGTGGAGATCTCGCGCTCCTTGGGAGATAACAGGGCATTGGAACAGGGGTGAATCCAAGCAATTAAGTGTTTGATATATAGTCCAGCAGACTCTGGGGCAAGTGGGCAATTAGATTGCTTTCCCTTGTTGGCATGCTGTGGTACTACTCTCTCCATCCTCATCCTCATCACTGTCTTCTCCTACTTCTTACTGTGCTGTGCCCCATCTTCATTCCATGGTCTCCTGATTGCTCCCTACGCCACTATCCTGCAGCATTGACGCTGCTGCTTCCCTATCTCCGGCTAGGTCTAAATTAAACATGAATGTTGAGGATCAAGATGCCCTGCAGTTGTTGCTGGGAAGTATTCCTCTCTGCTCCCCACCGGTGCTGTCTTTGTTTCCTGACCCAGAACGTCTGTGCTTCTCGCTTGCTTGGCTCGTGAAACAGGCTGTGCAGGCACGAGGGAATAGCAAAGCTTCCAAAGCCAGCCAAGCATGCCAGTGAATGGAGCTGTCAGATTGTCTCCCCTCTCCTGGCCTGACGCTGGCCCAGAGAGGGACCTAATGGGCTTCTCAACTGTCCTGCAGCATGAAAGCTAGAGAGATCTCCACTTTCCCCTCCACAGCCCTGCACTCCTGCTGTGGAAAAGGGCTCGGAGACCAGTGGACAGGGGCCAAAAGCAAGCAGCGCACAGCCAAGAATTTTCTTTGTTTCCAGTCACCTCCCTTCTCTTTCTTTTCTCCTTAGAATTTTCCTGCTCCTTCATCTTTTCTGTTAACCCCTGCTCTGTTTTGGTCAGTTCTCTCAGCTGGTTTGGTTCCCCAGCCCCTTGGGATTATTTCTCCCCACTGCTTTCTAGGAGTGCAGAACAAGTCAACATTCCCAGAGATAAGCCTGTAGCATTGTCTTCCTGTGTTTGGGGTGGAGGGAGGCGGTGAAGGAGCTGATCCCTTTTTCATCTGCTGGAGAAAGAGATGTGGATTTTTCCACAGAGGGCTTTATTGTACATAGTGTCTCTCTGGACGTAGGACCACACAGGCTCAAACCCATTTGAAATCATTCTGCAGACAGCTTCTCTCTGATGGAGGTGGTTATATCTGGCTTTGTGTTAGTAACTGTGCTGAGTGTCTGTGGACCGACGCTGACACTCTTACCAGTGGCAGCACCAAACGTCCTAGGAGCCCAATCCAGGAAATTGTATCCCAGGTGTCAGTGGCATTTTCCTGTTTTGTGATGTAAATGATTACTATGCCTCTTGAGTGGCATGGAATGAATTTGGAGGGACTCTGTTCATTCGGCGGCCAGTATTAGACTGTGACAAATCTGCGGTCACCTGTGACGTCAGAGTGTGCAGCACGGTACAGAGCATGGCCACTCAGAATTTCACAGCAGCCATAGGGAGAGAACATTCTCCTCACTGCTTGAAACACACAGGCCCCTATCACTTGAACTCAGGAAGAATCTCCATTAGCAGCATAAGGGCTGTGACTCACAGCTGAGCAGCACTGGTTCTGTGCAGTAGAGGGCAAAAGCCTACTTACACACTGGCCAGTTTGTTCATTACAGTATGGAAGCACGACATTGTAAGAGTCTTGACGAGTGAAGAAAGAAATAGGCACAAGAAACCTCTACTAAGGGCTTTTCTTTACTGCAACGGGTGGCTTAAGTTAGTGCACTCAAGTTACTCCACTCCAGCTAGCTACTGTGAGAGCAACCACACTGAAAAGCTACATTGGAGCTACTTAGTGATTGGATTAGCCGCTGATGAGTTGTAACTCAAGCGGCTGCATCCCTACTGCATTTCTTGCTCCAGCCTCAGCATCACCCCAGCTTCACCCCTCCATGGGCCAGCTAGCTCCAACTAGAGATTTTTGTGTGTGGATGGGAGTCAGGTTAGGGACAAAACGAGAGTCCTACCATCAGCTAACAATGCAGTGAAGATAAGTCCTAAATGTATTGCTGCCCTAAACCTTTCTAATGGACAAGGGAAGAAACACAGTGCTTTGCATTTGGATCTGGCTGCAGGAGTTTGGGGGTGTGAGGCGAGATGTGAGGTTATTCTGATACTGTGTGTGGCACTCAGGGCCAAGTGATCTCTGGTTTTTGGTGCTGATGGAATTACTCTGGCACGCACAAGTGAGGTAGTGATCACTGTCTCCTATAGATGCAGCTGCAAGTCATTGGCATAGAGTGCTAGTCACTTGGACTCTGGGATATCTCAGTGATGGGCACAGTATAAGAGAGAGTAGATTGACTCAGCAGAAATATGCAGTCTCAACAAGTGTCTTCTCTATTAGTAACTGTGTGTGGCTCTAATAAAAGATAAAGGAAGTATCTTTGCCTCTCTCTGAAGAAACCAAGGGTTGTGCCCAAATGGGAGCATAGATGAGGGACACCCAGTTAATTCATGGGCATCTTGTCATGAGCCAGATAATCACACCTAGCATGCATAAAGTAGATCTTAATCCCGCATGTCTACACAGGGACATAGTGAAGACTGCATCCAAGTGGCCTGCTCCTGTTCCCCTCTGAGACCTGTAGTATGAGTTTAGGGACACGAGAACTTCCTAAAATGCAGCTACCCTGAGGCTCTATTTTGGCCCATCGTGTCAAAGGTGAGTTTTACAAGTTGGGGATGTGGGCTTTATGAAAAGCAAGACTCAACCTGAACCCTGTAGGGAGCCATGTCTGTAGCCACCTGACTCTTGGGCACTGTCTAAGAAAGGTACGTCTAAAGGAGAATTCTTGTTACTGGTGCTGTATGTTCTACTGTGACTTCTGTCTTTTGGCTCAGCGCTTGAGAGATCCAGCCTGATACGTGGTGCGTGTGCTTTGTATCTCCTTTTCAGGCTTAGGTGAGGACTCCAGCAGAGACTCCTAGAGTCAAATGTAATGCGTAGTAACTCCAGTGAATGAGTGTAGTTTAGCGTTTTGAGGAGGGACTTGGGAATCAAGATTCCTTGGCTCTATTCTTCATTCAGTCACTAACTCATTGAATGACCTTAAGCAAATCACTTATACTGCCTGTCTCCATTAGCCTCCATTTATAAATTGGGGAACATGTCTCAGGCAATATGAGACTTAATGTTTGTAAAGTGCTTTATGGTCTTCAACTATCTCAGGAGTTCGAGGAATATTAATTATCAAATGGGTAGTTTCTGGTGATGCAAAGATCCTGCTCCAGCTGTCTCTAAAATAATAATCTCAGCTTCAGACAGTGCTCCCTGGGCGTTTAATTTCTTTGAACGTGGGGCTGGGGCTGGGGTTGGGGTGGAACATGCCATGAAGAGACAAAATTTGAACTGAATTCCTGATCAAATGCTAAACTCCCCATTCTCAGTGCTGGACTTTGGGATTGCTTGGCTGCTTCTGATTTTTTCCTTTGGGATTTTCATAGTTACATCCATCCTGCTTTTCTGATGATTCTGTGGCATTTGGAATCAGCTGAGGAAGTTCTCAGTTATTGTGTGATGCTACTTCTGGTGGGTACCATTTCCAGCGGACCTGGTTTTCCTCATTCTTGCTGTATGCTCCCATTGGGGGGAGTGGATCTCTCTCTGGGCTGGAGGAAGGCATTTGATTCACTGTAACTTGCCAGCATGTTTCCCCTCCAGTTGCTGGAATCATTTCTAACATGATATTTGACTGGCAGCGTTCATTGACAGCTCTGTTATGGTTGGCCAAATTCCATTTGCATCTCTCTAGTAACTTGTCATTTTTGGCAGTTCTCGGGGTGGGGTGTGGTGTTTGTTTGTTTTTGTTTGTTTGTTTTTTTTGTGTTCCCACTTTCCGCTGGCATGTTATCGTTTTGAACTCCACCTGGAGGAATACAGAGGGGTGGAAGAGATTGTGTGTGATATGCAGGAGGTCATATGAGAGAGTCTCTGTAGGGACAATCCCGCACTAGTCAGCAGGATGCACAAGATGACTTAATAGGTCTTTTTCCATCTCTCGCTTCTTTGATCAGTTGGAGCAGGCTTGATAGATACAGAAATATCTGTTAGCTGGAAATACTGCCTTAAAGGTTTCTGTTGGCCCAATGTGCCTCTCACTAGTATTGTTCAGTAACTTTTAAGAAGTTGGTACCCTTAACTCTGTGTTCCATGTGAGGTTTGGAGGAGCCAAGTCATAGGTGTGATTGTCAGAGGGACAAGAATCTCATGTCTGTCTTGCTCCATTTTGTGTAAAAGATTATTTAGCATTCAGCACACAATGGAGTGAGAGCAAGCGGAAGATCGGATTAGTTAGGCAAGGATCTGGCTGAGCTCTCTTCTGTAAGGTTCACATCAGCTGTGCTACTGAGTCACTTCAACATACAGTGCTCCTCTGCTTCTGTATTTCAACGAGGTCCCATTGTGCCATGGTAGCAGCCATTGCGACTTCTAAACCCTTTGCAGCCCAGCAAAATCAACATGGAGCGGGAGGGAAGACCTACCTCCCTGTCTTTGGAATGGGGAGTATATCTGAAAAGACAGTCCATGCTGCCTCTACTCTAGAATGGATCTGAGGCCATGAACCATCTTGAGCCTAGAGGTCTCTTCTGTTTATTCATATATAGTGTGTGAGATGCTGTGCACCCACACCATCTGTTCCTCCTCCTGGCAGGGACCTTGTCATGACTGGTGTTGTTACAGATCTCATGGACACAGCCTAGAAGTTCCTTTGCTCTCTTATGGGTCTTGGGGTCCAATTAAGCTGTGGTGTAAGGGGGCACAACTCTCAAAGTCATGCTTGCTTCTAGATTTTTGTGCCTGAGCATCGGACTTAATTGAAGTTTAGCACAGCTGATGTATACAGCGGCCTGGATGGGAGGGTGGTGCTTGTGCTTTCTAGCGATATTGGGTTGAGACTGAGGAAGAATAAGGAATCCTTTTCTAAGAGGAACTGTCAGTTCCCAGGTTTCACAGCATCAGCTAGTTTCTCTCTCCTGTGCACACCCTGCTGTTGGCCTGGGAAGGCCTGTAAATATTTAGATCACTGGGACTATTACTCTTGGCTGCTGGCCATTGCACGTGGTGCAGCCCCCTTCTGGTTTCCTCGCTGTTTGCTCTAGTCTCCCCACCCCTCTAGGAAATGAGCAAGTTGGAATTGAGCTTTGGACTTTCCCCCCTCCTCTCTGCTGCTTAGCCCAGCTGTGCTTGTCACTCTGGGATGGAGCATTTTGGGTGCGTGCAGAGAAATAGAGGAGAGCTAGTTGCAGTTCCAGTAAGACCGCTTCTTGAGGAGCCTCTGTTTCCATTGGGAAAGAGGTGGTGCTAGTTTTGATATCCTGTTTTCATAGGATCATAGAAATTAGGTCTGGAGAAGACCTATTAAGTAATTCCATCTACTTCCGCACCCCAACAAGCCAGGGCAGGGCTGTCCTTACTGAACATTTTCCACTGAGTTGAGTTGTCCGCATCCCTCTCTTCTGTTCCTCGCATGGCACTGTTGGTGACTTCACTGTGGCTGAGATCGAATCCACTCAGACTTCTCCTTGTGGGCATGTGAATTCTGTGGACCTAGAACTTGCATCCTCTGTCCAGCACCAGTCACCTCCGGTTACAAAAATTTCTTCCAGTTGGATGACGCACACTGTGAGGAGGTGCCACACCAACACCATTTAGCCCTGAACTGTGGGCTTTAGGGTGAGATTTTTTTTTTGAAGATATTTAGGCACTTGGTGGGATTTTTCAAAAGTGCTTAAGCAGGGTAGACTCTGAACTGACATTAATTTCAATTGGAGTTTTGCAAATCCTACTAGGTGCCTAAATACCTTTGAAAATCTGGTTGTTAGTGGCCTCATTACCATAAGAGACAGCTGGATGTCTACTTTCTGGTCTGGTTTTCTTGTCCTCTGGGCCAGCAGGGGCTGATATAGATAGATGCTGAGCATAGCCCACAGGAGGGGTATAAGGTAGGGTCTGAAGAGAGTAACATGCATTTCTCAGCTAAGAGAATGTGTCAGCAACATGGGACCCTTGGCATGAAGGGGGAAATATTCACAAGGGAAGAGCTCTAAAGCCATCTCCCTGCTGGGAAGCTGATGAAGCAGCATTTTCCACAGATATTTAGAATTTTCTTTTCCTGCAAATTGTTGGTTGAACTGGGGGCAGGGGTTGCCATGTAGGACTGTCCTGCTATTAAATGGAATGTGTAAACTTCAGTTATACAGGTATGTCCAGTAAGATTAGCACCTAAACAAAACAAGGGAATTGGGGAGTAGGGAAAAATATTGCTATCCTCTTAATTGCAAAGCCTTCAGCTCCCTCACCCACCCAAACCTCTTGGCTTATCTCCCCTCTGAGTTTTAAATTCACTTGGGCTCTAGTAAATTGCTTTGCATGACCTGATTAACATCCCAGTGAAATAACTGTTGACTCCAGAATAAAGGCAGGATAGGAATAAACAATGGAGAAAAATTGGCTTTTCCTCCTGCCCCACTGGCAGGCTTTCTCCAGGCAGGCAGCCAGCAGTGATATAACGCTGTGAAATGCTGTGGAATGGATGTGAGCAGGGATATTAGCAGAGCCTCCAACCTAAATGATGTCATACTGGCTGCCTTGCAGACCCTGGTGGGAAGCTAAAAGCAGCTTGCAAGTGCTCTGGAGGAGGCTTAACGCTTTATTGGCCAGAGAGATGCATGCTGTGTTCTGATTTTGTTCAAGTTGGATGGCACTGACCAGTGAAAGGTGCTCACTGCAATGTACTGGCTGGTAGACTGGAACTGAGAGTTGTAAGGGGAAAGCACTCTTTTTTTTTTCCTTGGATGTGGGGAGAGACCTGCACAAAGGATTACCTAGACCAGTGGTTCCCCAATGTTTTTCATCTGGCACCCGCCAGACGACGAGCCACGGAGGATCCGCTGAAATTCCACCGACCAGCGGCAACATCAATAGGCATCGCTGCCAAAATGCTGCGACGCCGCCTCAGGATGACGCAGCTTGTTGGCAGCATTTTGGCGGATGCTCATCTGCCGGCCCGTACACAGGTGCACTTAGATGCCCCGGCGGGCACCATGGCGCCCGCGGGCACCACGTTGGGGACCCCTGACCTAGACGTTGTGAACCTATGTTGACCAATCTGAGTCCATCAAGACCTTTATAGCTGGCACAGATTCTGCATTCTAGGGCCACTCAGCTCTTCATGGTATCACCACAGGTGAAACTTGGTTGCTCAAGTCCAGTGGTTCTCAACCACAGGTACGTGTACTTTTGGAGTTATGCAGAGGTCTTCCATGGGGTACGTCAGCTCATCTAGATATTTACCTAGTTTTACAACAGGCTACATAAAATGCACTAGAGAAGTCAGTACGAACTAAAATTTCATACAGACAATGACTTGTTTGTACTGCTCTATAGACTATACACTGAAAAATAAGTACAATATTTGTATTCCAGTTGATTTATTTTATAATTGTGTGGTAAAAATGAGAAAGTACACAATTTTTCAGTAATAGTGTGCTGTGATGCTTTTAAAAATTTTTTTCCTGATTTTTGTAAGGAAGTTGTTTAAGTGAGGTGAAACTTTGGGGTACAAATCAGACTCCTGAAAGGTGTACAGTAGTCTGGGAAGGTTGAGGGCCACCAGGGGCGGCTCCAGGCCCCAGCAGGCCAAGCGTGTGCTTGGAGTGGCATGCCGCAGGGGACGCTCTGCTGGTCACCAGGAGGGCGGCAGGGAGGGTGCCTTAGGCGGCATGCCTGCGGAGGTCCCGCTGGTCCCGCGGCTCCGGTGGACCTCCCGCAGGACCTCAAAGCTGCGGGACCAGCGGACTCTCCGCAGGCACGCCTGCGGGAGGTCCACCGGAGCCGCAGGACCAGAGGGCCCTCCGCAGGCACGCCTGTGGGAGGTCCACCGGAGCCGTGGGACTGGTGAGCGGCAGAGCACCCCCCGTGGCATGTCGCCTTGCTTGGGGTGGTGAAATGTCTAGAGCTGCACCTGAGGGCCACTGCTAGTGTAGTCCATAAATTTAGACACTATTTTCAGGTTCTGATTCCATCCAGTAAGGGGCATTGGTGCTGATAACATGCTACCCAATTCATTAGTGTATAGAGGAGGGAAGGAGAAGTCGGTTAAATTTTGGGTTGATCATCTGTGACTTTTTTTCTTAAAAATGCATTGGAGTGAAATCCCATATCTGGAGAACATGAGGAAGACTCCTCAGGCAGCATCATTTAATTCCATTATTTGTCTTCCTTCAGCCACAGCAGATGAATCAAAATTGCTTATTTTTTTGCATTCATTACCAATTAAAAACCTGTGGATCATCACCAGCACCTTGAATAACCTACAATTACAGGAATTAATTACAGATTGCTTTATAGAACAAGAAGATAACTGACCTAAAACAAGTTAAAAGTAAACCAAACCTCAAGGCATTCAGAGCCATTAGAGGAAATGCAGAGCGATCTCTGAACTTGCTGGGATCATGAGAACTCAACAGGCTACAACTCTGTGCTGTACCATTTCTCCCCCCACCCCCCGGAATTCTGCGCCACTGCACGTGCACAGAATTTATGTCCCCCACAGATTTCTTTACTTCCCTTCAGAAAAATGAATTTCTGATAGGGAAGCAAGGGGAGGTCACAAGAGTGGTCGTGCAGCCCTCCCCAGCAGTATGTTTTGGGTGCCCAGGGCAGCTGGCAGAGAGGTAAATCACTGTGGGGCAGGAGGGCGGGATTGGGGAAGACCCAGCTGGTGGCTCCTACCCTGTGCCAGGCTCAGCTGCTAGTCCCGGCTGGGCTGGGGAGGACAGGACTTCCTTTTTCCCTGCACGGCATCTGGGGCCAGTTCAGACCCACTCCCAGATTTCTCTCCCGGTTGCAGGAAGCTCTGCAAGCTCCTCCCCCCCCCCGCCCCACTTCCTGCACCCATTGCTCCTCAGTTGCAGGGAGAGGGATTCCTGTACAGGGAGCTGCTCCCACATCTGCCCAACCCCCATGCATCCAGACCCCCTCATACCCAGACCCTCCTGCCAAACTTCACCCCTTGCCCCTGATGAGCCCCACTCCCCCTGCACCTGGACCACCCCAATGAGTCACCTGCACCTGGATCCCTACCCAACCAAGCCCCAGCCAACTACATCTGGATCCCCACCCCACTGAGCCCTATTCCCCCACCATCTGGACCCCCCACTGAGCCTGCTGTACCCAGAACTCCCTGCCAAGCTCTATACCCCCCCCACATCCAGACCACCCCCCACCTCTCAGCCTCAGCCATCTTCACCTGGGCCCCCTCTGCAGAGTGCTGTTACTGTTGTACCCAGATCCCCACACACACTTGGATTCCCCCGCTGAGCCACCCACAGAAACCTCTCAACCCACCCCTGCATCCCTCCGCACTTTGATCCTGTCTTGCTGAGCCTGCCTGCCCACACAGAGGGGCAGGGCCCTGGGGTGTTTCTGGAGCAGGCTGGGTCCTTGCACTGTGTTAGGATTGGGTGCAGCCTCACCATTGAGTCCGTGTCCTGGGGCAGGGGGAGCTGCACAATGATCTCCCGCCTCTGTGCTGCCAGTGGCCTGTGCTCCCCACTGCTGTGCTGGAGCCTCTACATTTATTAGACAATTAAATTTGCAGTATTTTGCAGAATTTTTAAATATTGTGTGCAAAACTTTTTGGTGCAGAATACTCTCAGGAGTAATCATTTAGTGCACTAAGAATATTCCTACATACCATTTTGGAGTTCACAGGAGCAAGCCTACCAGCCCAGATCAGGAAACTTGGGCTAGTGAGGCTCGTGCTAGTACACTAAAAAGCGTTGTGTAAACAGCACTTTGAAGCTGTGGCTGGAGCTGGAGTTCAGGCTTCAAAGCCTAGAGAGGTGGGTGTAGACGTGTCCTTTTGACCATGCTTGGGATGATGGTGTAGCTACTAACTGTTGACCTGTCTGGTGGTGACGTGACTTTGTTTTATTTTGTGTTTGATGTTTATGTGATCTTACAGAACTGTTGAAATCTCTTCAGTGACTAATGCCCATGTGTGCCACTAGTGAACCATCTGGGTCACAACTGTGAACTGAACATTTTGTTCTCTGTAGTGTCTTTTTGGATAAAGTTTTCATTAAGCTCCATTGCAGGAAAGGACTTGAAGCACATGTTTAACTTCAGTGAGACCAAAGTGTGTGCTTAAGTCCTTTATTAATAGAGATGCTTTATTGTGTTGGGATCTACCAGTGGGACTCTGGAAGCTGCCCTGACTTCCAATATTATAGGAATGGTGCAGGTTGTCCTATCAATGTCATTCTTCTCTAATCTCCTTCTCTGTCCCCCACAGGTGTATATAATCAAAGTCATGTGGTCCAGTGGTTCCACAGAAGTCATTTATCGACGATACAGCAAGTTCTTTGATCTGCAGGTAAGAGTCTTGCCATCCCTTGTGTTTTTGATTTTGAGGTTCCCATACAAGGACATATAGGTTATTCTACATTTTTGTATTCCTTTTTTGCATTATACAAAGATTTGTCATGTTTTAATTTAGGAGTCTAATATGTGTCTTGTGTAAATATTACATTTAAAAAGAACCCTTGAAAACCAAGCCATTGTCTAGACTGCCTTGTAGCTGAACTGTGCAGAGTTGCTTATACAATTTCATCTGTTGGTTAAAGTGGCTAAGAAACAACAGACAGAGGGTTAGGGAGACACTCCTAATTTTATGACAGATGCCCTGTAGCTTCTGCATGTACCAATATTGTCTTTCTAATGTTTCCCTCATTAGATGTCTGATGTACAGAGATAATAGCTCTTACCTACCAGAAGTCCATATAACATTGTTCAGTCTGGGGATATCATCCTTTCAGTGTCTAAACTTCAGTTTCCTCTCTCAGGCCTCTTGCTGCTATTTGGGGAGAGCTAAGGTCACTTGCTGAACTTTATCAGGAATCCAGTTCTAAAGGGAGAACATTCTAAAGATTAACGTTGCTTCTCAGTGCCTTTTCAGGATTCTGAATTGAGACCGTAATTCGCTCCAGCCCTGTTCAGGGTGAATGTTCACTCTGGATGAATGGAAAGCTCATGTCTTTGCCTTCTCTACCACCTTTATGTCCTTCATTGACCAACTGTGGATGCTAAACACCATTCTTCATAATCTGTGGCTGTCTCCTTGTGACTTGGACTACGAGGTCCCTGTCCATTTTTGACTGATGCAATGTCTTCCCATAGAAATTGCATCTGACGAGGTGAAAGCCTATGCTCCAATTTGTCTGTTAGTCTCTAAGGTGCCACAGGACTTTTTGTTGCTTTCCATAGAAATGGTTACCATATCCTAAATGGAGGCTTTTGGGAATGTGACTGAATTAACAGATTTCAGATGGGGTGTGTTTGCACTGTGATTTCCAGCTTGGGTAGACATACCTGCACTAGCTCTGATTTAGTGTGTTACAAATAGGAGTGTAGCTTAAGCAGCATGAGCAACAGGGCAACTAACCCATCCCATTGTCCATACTGCCACAGCTACACTGCTATTTGTAACACACAGAGTACATACCTAGGCTTTCAGACAGGATTGTACTCGGGGCAGCTCGGCAACAGATGGACCTTGTTGTCACAGCTACACTGCTGTTTTTAGGATGCCAGCTCAATCAGCATTGGAAATAGGCTTAGTCTGAACGGGGAGCAGGAAAATGATTCTCAAGTGGCAGTTTTTTTGTTTTGTTTTTTTATATAGATATATATCCATGTGAACATGTTGGGAGCCTCCTTTGGAAGTAGAGGAGGATTGAGATAAGAACAGCCATACTGGGTCGGACCATTGGTCCAACTCGACCAGTGTCCTGTCTTCCGAAGCAGGGCCAGATTAACCAGCAGGCTAATAAGGCTCTAGCCTTAGGCCCTACTGGTCAGGCAGAGGGTGTGGCTGGGACAAGGTGAGGGGGAGCAAGCTTGCTCACACAGCTGTGCTGGAGCATTCCTGCCAGCAGGAAAGGCAAAGCAACTCGCTGTGGCTTGGAAGGAGCTCAGGCGAGCTGGCAGTCCGCTGCTTTGGTCCCTCCTGTCTGCATCTCCCAGTGCTGCAGGAACACACTGTCAGGTATCCGGTTAACACTGGTGACCGGACACAAAAAATCAAGTTACCATGGGAACCCATAACAGCCACACCTGGTGGCATTGTCTCCCCACCCAGCACCCCCATCCCTGATTTATCTGGAGCTCTGATTAGCTGTCAGGGAAGGAGGAAGCTCCCTCTGTCCCTCTCCTTGGCTGAGTCTGGCAGGCAGCTCCAGGAGGCTGCCTCCTGGGTCCTAGTGACCGTTACCTTCTATGTGTGTGTACTGGGTCCCATTTCTGGATAACTGGTGAGTGCCTGTGTGAGGGGAGGGCAGGGCAAGGGGTTGGCAGGGGAAGAGGCAGTACCAGAGCAGTAGGGTTGGAAGCTTGCACATAACCTGCGTGCGGACGCTATCCAGCTCCAACCAGAACTATTGCCCCTCCCACGTATAAGGAATGAATTCCCACACATTTGTAGGAAAAACAAAACATCCCATTCTGGATACCAGTACTTTAACTTTTACAGTACCTTCCATTGAGGGGCTTCAGATTTGATGCACCATGTTCAATACTGTATTGAACTGTACTAAAAATCAAAGGAATCCAATTTTTTTTCTTTGGTGTATTCTTCTGTACTGGGATGCACAAGCAACTAAGTTCTTTCCTTATGCTCAGCCTACTGCCACTGGCCAACACATCTTTGTACTTTTAAGGGGTTGCAAAAGCACTGGAGGAAGCTCAACACACAATGTTGTAGGTTTCTGCATCCCCTCTCCCTCAAGGATTTTAAATCCACTTCTTAGCAGGCTATGAGAGAGAGAAACTGACTGAATAGGCTAAAGCAGGGGTAGGCAACCTATGGCAAGTGTGCCAAAGGCATCACACGAGCTGATTTTCAGTGGCACTCACACTGCCCGGGTCCTGGCCACCGGTCCGGGGGGCTCTATATTTTAATTTACTTTTCAATGAAGCTTCCTAAACCTTTTAAAAACCTTCTTTACTTTACATACAACAATAGTTTAGTTATCTATAATAGACTTATAGAAAGAGATCTTCTTAAAATGTATGACTGGCACATGAAACCTTAAATTAGAGTGCATAACTGAAGACTCGGCACACCACTTCTGAAAGGTTGCTGACCCGTGGGCTAGAGGCAGGTTCTGTTCATCTGCTGGTTCTCTAGCAGTTCAATCCATTATAAAAATACCTCACATTCGATTTATTTTGAGTTTCATTCCAAAACTTTAAGCTAAATAAACCTAAAGTTAGTCCTCATTTTTCTGCCCAAACTCAAACTAACTTCTTTCCCAAGTGGAAAATGTTGGGTAAGCCTGGAATGTGTGTGATTTGAGAAGGGAATGAGAACACAGGCCAATTCCTGCTGATAATTACACTTTTGTGTAGCCTTATCAATTTCAGGCAGAACAGATTTTTGCACAAGAATACAGTTTTTTGGTGGTCCCTTCTGCTTTTTCACACCTGATATAAGCAGAATCTCATTCACTTTCCTCCCCTAAACTCTGAGCACTTAAGGAGAAGGAGGGGAAAAAAAGGCAGTCTACTTGATTTACACATGCAAGCGAAACAGGAAGCTCTCCCTTCATTCTACACCAGGCCTGATGGAACAAGGGTGTCACTACAAAAGCCTTGGTTGGACTGTTCTTTTGAAAGATCCAATATGTAATTCATACTTGGGCCCTTCCCTCTCATTAGCCTTAGGCCCTCATAACCTTAATCCAGCCCTGTTCCAAAGTGGCCAATGCCAGATACTTCAGAGGGAATGAACAGAACAGGTAATCATCAAGTGATGCATCCCCTGTCATCCACTCCCAGATTCTGGCAGTCAGAGGCTAGGGAAATCCCGAACTTATAGTTGTGTCCCTGACCATCTTGGCTAACAGCCAATGATGAACATATCTAATTATTTTCTGAACCCCGTTATAGTTTCGGCCTTCATAATATCCCATGACAATGAATTCCATAAGTTGACTATGTGTTGGAGCCAAATCCTGCTACAAACCCCGGTGCTAACTGTCCACCTATCTATTCAAGGGACACCATCATAGGGCCTAACCACATCAGCCACACCATCCAGGGCTCGTTCACCTGCACATCTACCAATGTGATATATGCCATCATGTGCCAGCAATGCCCTTTGCCATGTACATTGGCCAAATTGGACAGTCTCTACAGAAAAGAATAAATGGACACAAATCTGACATCAGGAATCCTAACATTCAAAACCCAGTAGGAGAACACTTCAGGCTCTCTGGTCACTCAATAACAGACCTAAAAGTGGCAATTCTTCAACAACAAAAACTTCAAAACCAGACTCCACCGTGAAGCAAATGCACAGCTGCTGGTGTATACAGGGGTTAAACTGTGGGCTGCTGTTTGCGTAACCAAGGAAATACCAAAGTAAATAAACAGGGAACAGCTGTTAGGCAGGAAACCCTGTGTAGGAGCCCAGTCACTTCCTTCATTTCACCCTCTCGTCTTTCATTGGTGCTCGAAGACCCAGCTCCCTGCCAAACCCAAGCAGATGTGGCCATCTCTTCAACTCAGGTGGGCATGGAATGGCATAGGAGAAGCGCAGTGTCTTCAGAGTTCTCATTAGCCAATCTGTCACTGCCACCCACCTTGTTTCCCTTTTCTTTAGTAGCTTGTCTTGCATTCTTATTTGTAACCTGGATGTGAAGTAATGGTGGTGAAGGGTCACTCTCTTCCCCTGCATTGAGATCGCAACTAGAGCTGTGTGACCTCTTTTCCCCCCACCCCCAGGCCGCTCCAGGGGTGAAGAACAGTGCAGTTACAAAAGTATGGGGTGGGGATTAAAGCTCGCCTTTTGGAAAGGGGAGGGAAACAAAAACTGCCTTCCCCACGCACCAATAACTCCTTTTTACTTCTGCGGAATCAAGTGTGATTTTTCCTTCCTTCCCTATTATCTCTCACACTTCCTGGTGTTCTTATTTTTAAACCCATGGTGTTGTGGAAATTAGCTTTAAAGGAGAGGAGTGGAAGACACTCTGCTAACACTGTGAAAGACATGGGTTTATGTTTTCTAAGTGGGCCCAAGGTTTCCTGATCTATCTCATAGTAAGACCTGTGTCATTGTTTAACTTTTGCCAGATGTCTGGGCAGAAATTTTGTTTGCTGAGTGTCTAGAACAGGTTGAATTTTTTTTGGTAAAATTTCAGCAAAATAGTTCAGCTGTTTCTGAGAATGAGGCTAGGGAAAAATGTTTTGTCCATACTAAAAAATGGTGACAACCTTTTCTTTTGAAAAGCTGTTCCTTTTCTCCCCCTGGCCCCCACCAATTCTTTGAGCAGCAATTTTAAATTTGGGGCGGGGGGGGAGGAGAGGGGTGATTTGTCTTTTGTCATTCCAATGAAAATCCACCCAGATGTTGGCCGAGTGATAAGCCTTTAGGGGAAAAAAATCAGTTTGCACATGTTCCGTGGAGACTTGCTATCGGTGATGAGACCTCAGCTGGAGTACTGTTTCCAATTCCGGGCACCACACTTTAGGAAATATGTGGACAATTGGAAAGAGTTCAGAGGAGAGCAACAAAAATGATAAAAGGTTGAGAAAACCTGACCTATGCGGAAAGATTTAAAAAAACTGGGCATATTTAGACTTGAGAGGAACCTGATATGTTAAGGATTGTTATAAAGAGGACAGTGATCAATTGTTGTCCTACCTTCAGCGAAGATGGAGAAGATGTAATGGATTTTGTCTGCTACAAGATATTAGGAAAAACTTTTTTTAAGTCTTAAGGGCAGTTAAGCACTGGAGTAGGCTTCCATCAGAGGTTGTGGAATCCCTATCGCTGGAAGTTTTCACGAGCAGGGTCAACACACACTTGTCAGGGATGGTGTAGCTTTACTTGGTCTTGCCTCAGCGCCTGGACTTGATGACTTCTCAAAATCCCTTTCAGCCCTCCATTTCTTTGATTCCTCCGAGATTCCGCCCACACTGGGCGTGCTCCAGCCCAGGGCCAAACAAGACTTTTTTTTTTTTTTTTTTTTTTTTTTTCCCCTGCAGTTGCAACTCTGGGCTGCTGCAAGTCCAGGAACCTGAACTGAGAGCCAGGCAGCTGTCTTTCTTGTTCTTTCAATGATCACCATTCTGATGCCCAGGCAACATGGAGGAAGCTATCTGATTTTAAATACAGAGAAGACAATAACTGGGAGGGGGAAGAGAGGGAGGGTGTGAAAAAGGGAAGAGAGACAGATCTCCTTCCACACTCCTTCCCCTTGTCAGAACTGGTACTACTGGCTGAGCAAAGGGTGAGGGACTGAGATTGGGTGAAGAGTCTGGGGAGGGAAATTTGTTGCTCAAAGCCAGTGGGGAATATGGGTGGCGTGTAGCAACTGAAGGCCAGTGTTGGGGGAGACAGATCAGATAAGGGAGCTGGGGGGAAATGAGAAAAGTGAGGTGTGGAGACTGGGACAAGGAGTCAGAGGTAGGAAAGAAACAGGACTGGGATGAGGACAAGTTGGAGCTGGTGGGACTGAAAGGGGCCCTGCTTGGAAGGGGGAATGGGCAGAAGAGTCTGTGCCCACTAGAGCACATCCCTTCCGGAGCAGGGCATGGAACCCAAGGTTCCTGAGTCTCACCATTCCTCTGCTGTCTGCAAGTATCTGTGAAACCCACTTGTAAATAAGTGTCTCGTAGATCCACACTAACGGGCTACACAGAGCATGGCAGTCTGCTCCTGCTATCAGTTATTCCATTCGCGCAAGTCCCGAGGTCTTTGTGATGAATGTAAAGGTTCAGAATAAGCTGATGTGTGAGTGAGGCCTTTAATGAACCTTTTGATCTGTTCTCTGCTCCCATCCCAACACCACCCACTTCTTCATTCCTATAAACAAATTTCCACTGCTGCTGCTTTAGCAGCATGAATTGTTGAGAAGCACTCACTCATGAGTACAACATATCCTGTTCTCTTCTCCCTGCCAGTAGCATGCATGGTAGCAAGGCAGATGATGCTCTGGAGAAGGATGATTATGATATATCCTTGGGTTACTGACAACTTCAAGGATTGGTGGCTATGTTTGGGTCTCTCCCTCTCCCAGAAAACAAAACAGCACTACATGAAAGCTTCCTAAAAGAAGCTGGGGAGGCAGAGTCTCTTGAACTTCTAGCAACCTTATGTGAATTCCTCATGTAGCTTGAGAGAGAGAGCGGTTTTCAAAGCCTTCTTTCAGGAGAGCGCTGAAGTGTTATGCTGAGTAGGGACGCTTTCCTGAATCAGGGCCCAAATGCCCAGGAGTAATTAGGTGGGTATCCGCTCTGAGAGTATAGCTGGATGTTTTCAGGGGAAATGGTGCCTCAGTCCCTGTGTGCCAGCACTCACACTGTCTACTAGCTCCCAGGAAAAGTCCTTGCTGGTTATATGGGTTGAACACTCGGTGTAGGGTTTTGGGGTTTTTTTGTTTTCGTCTTGTCAGCTTCATTAGACATGTTGACCAGTGATCCACATCTATCATGTATCTATCAAATTAAAACTTAACTAGAATTCCCCACAGTCTCAAATCTGCCTTTTTTGGCCAGAGGAATGGTTTTCTTCAAACAGGATTGAGGTTCCTATTGTAGCACTTGGTGCACCAGATGTGAGCTATTGGGGGCAGAGGGACTTTGTTCCCAGGAAATACAGGCAACAACACAGAAGCTTGTAATGGTGCCAGTGGTATTTGAGACACTAATCAAGGTTGGCAGACATGGTGGTGGAAACTTTTAACAGGCATGAAGAATGGCAACCAGATATCTAAATGGTTGTCTTTTGTATACCACGGCAGAAGGATTTATATCTAAATGTGCCCATGAGGTATTCCTCCAGCACTGCATTCTGGAGAAGCTCCAGCCCACTTTTTTTTTTCTTTCCAGTTATCACAGAATTTCCATTAGATGTTGAATTACGGAGGACCTAATGAAAACTTAAAAGATCCTTTTTAAAGAACCCTATTGAAACTGCTGACTCATAAGTCCTATAGGAAGCAAGTTCACTGGTTTGAAATAAGTATTGGTTTGCATCTTGTTTCCAAGAAAACCAAGCAACTTTCTTCCTTTATTATGGATTCATGAGCAAAGCCGGAGGTCAGAGGGCTTTAATTGTTCTAGTGTAGTTCTATTCTGAATAGGGCTTCCCTTCTAACATGAGTAGGTGAGATAGCGAGTCAGTGTCCTAGCCTCCTAGCTGTAAAATTTTTTTCTGGGATGCAGTTAAATGCCATGAGAAGCCAACCTGTAATTACTGTGAGTAGGAAATACTTTCCCCAGGGGCAGGTTATCCCATAACTTCCTGCTGCAGGGCTCTTGATACTTCTGAGGAAGCAGCTCGTGCTTGTCACTGCCAGAGACAGAGTACAGCACCAGACAGACCTTAGGTCTGATCCAATACGATGCCTCATATGTATTAAGATCTAATTCAGAGGGCAAGGGAAGGAAAAAGTTTGTAGTCCAGATTGTACAGTTAAAATGGGGGAGGGGCCAAGGGTGGATAAAATTCGAGGATTTAGGCAAACTTTGGAAATCTTTTTGGCTCCAATACTCACTCCACTTTGTCTGCTTCAAAGTGTTTTTCCTGGTTCGCCATGTGTCTGTACACTTCAATCCTTTTTAAGCTCCTAACTGGAAACTTGCAAAGCTGACCCACCTGGAGCTATTTCAGCTTGGAGCAAGTACCGTAGCCTGCAGGCCAACAGATTCATATTTTAAAAAATGAGGTGGTTGAAGTGATGCCTATGCTTATGAAAGAGTTGGCCAATGGCAGTGGGCCTACACAGTCGTCTGTATGGCAAGGCTGGATCAGCCCTCGCAGGGGCACTCTTCAGCTGCATGTAAGCACATCAAGGAAAAAAAAGTATATTACATCTTTGAAAATTCATCTGCAGTATTTTGATGAAATGCTACATTAAAAGTGGCCCAGAGCTGCTCACTGGCACAGGAGGAGAGTTCTCCTTGTCATCCCATCACATGTGTTAGATTCTTGAAATAGTAAAATGAAACTCATGTTCTGGGCACTAGCTCGAGGGAATGATGTAGTGGGCAGTGCCCTTCCCCTCCCGATTCCCCTGTGTCTGTGCTACTTCTCCCTCTCCATTCAATAGTACTTTCGGCACCATTTGTCTGGGAATCTCCTAGTACTTTACAAAGTTGTAGAAAGTGAGGAGCACAGTTGTGAAGGGTTGTGCCCAAAGCTGAACAAGTCTCTATCAGTCAGAAAAAGAATCCAGTTCTTCTCACTCTTGATTTCCTGCTCTAACCACTAGACCATGCCACCATCACAACTGTTAGAACAAGTGGGGCATGATGGTGGCAGTTTATGCTGGGCTTTGGCTGAGCATTCCTGGATGCTTCGCATCAATAGGTCTGTCCTGAGGGGGAAATACATGTCTTCTTGCATCTTGAAACTGCTAATAGACTCTTTCAGTAGCATAGTTTGGAAGAAGGAAAATAGTTTTATATTTCACCAGTTCACCCTTCTTTCCCCCCCCCCCCGGGTTTATTGAGTTCAACTAAATTGCAGACTGTCAAGTCAGAGTATTGCCATTTGTGCAGTGTGTGATGTAACCCAATCAGCAGGATATGTATCCTGTGAGGCGGCAGATCATAGAAGCCAAGCAATGATATGACCTGAAGCAAGAAAATCCCAACTACATCTGTCATGGTATAATTCCCCACTCTGCACCAAATGATGGGGTACCAGCATGAATTCCTCTAAGCTCAATTACCAGCTTAGTACTTGTAGAGCTGCCACCAACCAGGAATTCCAGTGCCTGGTACACTCTGGTTCCCCCAAAACCTGGCCCGGGGACCCCCAAGACCCAGTCCCTCTGGATCTTAACACAAGGAAAGTAAACCCTTTCCCCCACCGTTGCCTTTCCCAGACTTCCCCTCCCTGGGTTACCATGGAAGATCACTGTGATTCAAACTCCTTGAATCTTAAAACAGAGAGGAAAATTCACCTTCCTCCCTCCTTCTCTCTCCCCCTCCCAGACTCTCCCTGAGAGAGAAAGTAATCCTGACACAGAGAGAAATTAACCTTTCTCCCCACCAATTCCCTGGTGGATCCAGACCCAGTTCCCTGGGGTCCCACCAGAATAAAAAAAACAATCAGTTTCTTAAACAAGAAAAGCTTTTAATTAAAGAAAGAAAAAACAGTAAAAATTATCTTTGTAAATTTAAGATGGAATATGTTACAGGGTCTTTCAGCTATAGACACTGGGAATACCCTCCCAGCCTAAGTATACAAATACAAATTAAAATTCTTTCAGCAAAATACAAATTTGAACTCCTTCCAGCCAAATACACATTTGCAAATAAAGGAAACAAACAAGCCTAACTCGCTTTATCTACCTAGTACTTACTATTCTGGACATATAAGAGACTGTATCAGGGAGATTGGAGAGAAACCTGCTTGCACCTCTGGTCACTCTCAGAACCCAGAGAGAACAACCACCAAACACTAACAGCACACAAAAAAAACTTCCCTCCCTCAAGATTTGAAAGTATCCTGTCCCCTGATTGGTCCTCTAGTCAGGTGACAGCCAGGCTCACTGAACTTGTTAACCCTTTACAGTCAAAAGAGACATGAAGTACTCCTGTTTTATTAATCCTTAACTATCTGTTTGTGACAACATCATACAGTAAAATCCTGTAACCAAAATACAAGTGAGTCAGTCCCCTCCTCCTTCTGTGTCTGTGGGTCTCGGTCTTCACTGAGAGTTGCAAATTCACAGGCTCAAGCCTTTATATCCAGCAGCATAAAATGGTGAACTTTCCAAGTTGAAACAGAACACGATGCATTAAATAAGGTCCATATCTGTCTCCGTAAAAAAACCATTCCTATCTTTTTTTTTTTGACTGCAGTTTCAAGATCCTAGTCAGTTTGTTTTTTTTTCTTCTCCATCCCTCCACAATTACCCGCTTAGTAAGTGCTCTTAGTCCTATGTATTTCAGTCTAGTTAAAAGCTGGCTGTCTATTTTTTTCCTCTCCAAATGTCTCCATTTATAGCTTTCGAGCATTGGCAGCTCAGAGAGAGAGAACACGCAAGGCAAGTCAGCTGAGTTATAATGGGCTCTGACTGGCATTCTGACTAGCTGCTGCATTCTCTACCTGCAGCCAAGTAGTTTTCTGAGCTGTGAGAGAGTAATGCTTAGCTCTGGGAAATATTGGAGAGATTCCTTCTGGAAATAAAGAAGCCCCAGTATGTGCAGGGGGCGAATATAGCAACGCTAGAGGGAAATAGTTTTTGGGAAAGTAATGTTTGATCCATGCAACTGAATGATCACAAGCAGCTGTTTGCACAGCCTTCAATTTCTGCTTCTCTCACTTGACCACTAGCTACAACTCCTTCTTTGCACACACGTACAGCTCCCAGGTGTCTGTCTAATATCTGAGTGAGTGGCTCTGGTATCCTTTGTGGGCTCTGTCTTGTCTCAGTGTAGCCCATGCTATGCTCCCTCTCCCTTTAATGTGTGTTATTGGGAGCTACTACTTTAACTTTAATGTGGAGCAAGGCTGGTTTCTGGGACCACACTCCATTCATTCAACAGTCTGAGTCTCCTTTCAGCCTCCTCTGTGAAAATCTGGTAGAGCAGCAGCAGGAGGTTGGGGTGGGGTTGTCGCTATGTTTTATTTTTCAGCCCTGTGGGTAACATGGTACAAGTTAAATGTCATTCAGTGGATGTGAACCTGAGAGGAGCCTGTGTTGGTATAACGTACATAGCGAGGAGGCTGGAAAATGGGGTAGCTTACAACAACAGTTTTGACTCTCTTCTGAGACTGAGCTAACCTGTTTTTGCTGGGGATTGGTGTATTTTTTTCATGTCTCATAGCAGCAATTTAGAGGATGAGCTAATGTCCTTCCAGCCACTTAGTAAAGAAGCTCTAGACGTTCAGCCATGCCATTAGTAGGTGAGTCTGAACAGGATAATCTGGAGTGCACAAACTTGTCTAGTGACCCGTCTCTCACCTGCTTCACGCTTATGTGGCTCAGATCTTGAGGTTCTGAACCAATGCCCTGGTGCAGTTGACTGACAGGAGCTAGTCACTAGCTGCTGGCAGGGATTTTTATGGGACTTGCTTGGATCTTGGCTGACCAGAGTCCCCAAATCTCCTCTGCACCTTCAATCAGTCTGGTAC
Organism: Gopherus flavomarginatus; assembly: GCF_025201925.1. Taxonomy (NCBI): domain Eukaryota; kingdom Metazoa; phylum Chordata; order Testudines; family Testudinidae; genus Gopherus; species Gopherus flavomarginatus. The sequence continues at coordinate 21,116,684 of NC_066623.1, read as the reverse complement.
CAGAACCTGCAGTTCATGCTGCGGCACAAGCCCTTGCTCCTAAAGGTCTTCAGCTTGGTCAAGAAACATGGCCTGGTGCAGCAGGCTTGCTACCTGGTTTGTATTCAATAAGCTGCCAAAGAGTTAGTGCTCAGTTTTAACAAAATAATTAGGCCCCATTGAATCATTAGCATAATAGTTACATAGCACCATGTCTTAGATACTTCTAAGGCCACCATTACTATAAAGGTCTGAGCACTTCACAATCTTTAAGGCACAACACTCCTGGGAATAGTGGAATGCTATATCACTGTTTTACAGATAGCCTCAGTTCCCCAAGTGACTTGCTTAGGGTCACACAGGAAGGCTCCTAGAGCAAAAGACCTGAACTGGTCTCCCAAGTCCTATAGCTAGTGACATAATCCCTGAACCATCCTTCCTTCTATTTGCATGGCACTGTACTGGCAGGAATAGACAAGGTCTGATACCCAGAGAATGTTTGTGGAAGCATTAAAAATTCCTTAGAGTGTTCTTGTCCCAAGGAGCCCTCCACAGTTAGACCACATGACAAAACAAATTGATGAGATGTATGTTTAATACTTCTAGTCTCATATGTAACAGGAATGCCCAGTCAGAACTATTGTCTTAAAGTTAAGGAATTTGTAACAAAATGTAGTTGGGGGGCTACTGGAAAAATACAAGTGAACATAGCAACTGCTACATGTTGATTAGAAGAAAGGAGAAAAAAAACACTCACGATTTGGTAGCATCAGTTTTTTTGGAAGCAGTAGTAATGGTGAGAGGAGAAAACTGTCTAACCAGATTATAAACTCTGCATTTACCAGCTGTCACACCAAAGACATCTGCACAATTTCTTAGAGTATTGAACAATGTACAGTAACTCCTCACTTAACATCGTCCCCATTAACATTGTTACATGGCTGATCTATTAGAGAATATACTCCTTTAAAGTTGCACAGTGTTTGCTTATAATGTTGTTTGGCTGTGGGGATTGGAACCAGCGTGGGCTGGCAACTCCCTATCAGCTCCCCTCCTCCCCTGCAGCACCTCCCAGTGGTCCTGTGGATCAGCAACTCCCCTAGGGTGACCAGACAGCAAATGTGAAAAATCAGGACAGGAGGTGGGGGGTAATAGGAGCCTATATAAGAAAAAGACCCCAAAATCAGGCCTGTCTCTATAAAATCAGGATTCTGTTCACCCTAAACTCCTCCCTCCCTCCCCATGTCTTCCACCTGCAGTAGTCAGCTGTTTGGGGGTGTTCAGGAGGCTCTAAGGGAGTGGGGGAGCGAGGATGCGGCGAGCAGCCTCCCCCCTAAGCCTCCTGAATGTCTGGAAACAGCTGATTGCTGCAGGCGGGAGTTGAGGGGGGCGGGGCGGGGGTAGGCTGCGCACCTCCTGCAGCAATCAGCTGTTTTGTGTGTTCAGGAAAGTGGTGGGGAGGGAGGAGGAGGAGCATGGCACGCTCAGGGGGAAGGGGTGGAGCAGGGGCTAGAAGAGGCAGGGGTGAGGCCTTGGGGGAAGGGTTGGAGTGGGGGTGGGTCTGGAGCAGAGCTGGGGGTGCTCAACCCCTAGCACTTTGGAAAGAACAGCAAGAGGAGCGGCCAGACGATCCGCCCTCTTTCACCCTCTGACTCCATCACCTCAACCAAGCTTCACAGTCATCATTGCTGAGTACAGTATTAAATTGTTTATGTACATATACAGTATAAGTTTTAAATAATGTCTTTTGAATGGGGAAAAAAATTCCCTCTATTTACATGAATTCTTATGGGGAAATTGGATTCCCTTAACATCATTTTGCTTAATGTTGCATTTTTCAAGAACATAACTGCAGTGTTAAATGAGGAGTTACTGTAAGCAGAATGTGAAGACAGAGAGATTCCATGGTTCTGGATCACTGCACTGACAATGGACGAGTATGGAAAAAGATAAAGGAGAGCGTTCGCGGGCAGGACAATCTCTAACCTGAAGACTCAAATATATGAAACTCATGTTCATGATGGCTTTCCCTCCCCCGCCCCCAGTAACACGATTTCTTGAACCAAATATGATTGACTGAGATGATGTTAAATGAGGTCTGGAGGGAAGGATTTCTGTAATGTTTAGCTGATAAATGAAAAGATGCCTTTTTTCCCTTCAAAAAGCCTGATGCTACATCAAATCAATGGGTGTCATGCCATGAGTGGGAGCAGGATTAGACTCCCAGGTGGAAGGAACAATTTTCTGCTAGACATTTATTCTCACTCTTATATATGTAACATTCTTGTTAGGCTAAAGTTTCTCCTCCTTGGCCCCAAAATGAAAGCCTTTGTAAGGAGTCTGTAAAATTAGCAGGGCATTTTTAAAATTTAGTGAGGTGAACATAAAAAATATATACCTAGGTCACTTAGGAATTGAGAGTTTAAAAAATAAAAGGAGGGGTAGTATGGCTGGGGGGGAAGGGCTGGGACACTTTCTTTTTTAATTTTTTTTTAAATGTTCAGACATGCCCCAGACTCATCTTGCTGACACCAAGTGCCTTTGTGCTGCTGGACTGAAAATAGGAATACAAGGTTCTTTTGAACAGCTTAACTCCTCCACTTGTTAGCCCAAGTAGCATGTATTGACATTTCGGACATTCACAGACATGCGAACTGACCACTAGTAATCAGAATGCCCCCAGAGAACAGGAGACTGGAAGGGATAAGAGGACAAACTTCCATTATGATGCATTGGGCACTGAAGCACATGGGGTCAGCTTGTGCCTCACAGTTAAATCTTTATATTGCACTGTAAGCGTCTGCTGTTGGAGTCGCCTCTCCCTGGGGAGACTGGGAGCCAGGCCACCTCACTACACGAGTCCGAGTCCGGTGAGCTGGCGAATTAGCCTGGTGAGGCAGGAAACAGTCAGGAGCTCAGGCCCTCAGGCAGGGGCTGAGCAAACAGTTTAGTATTCAAGCCCTGGCCCTAGGTCAGGGTGGGGCAGCAAACAACAGTTCAGGGACTCAGACCGTCAGGCAGGGGCTGAGCAAACAGTTCAGGATTTAACCAGCCCAGGCTCTGGGTCCTGAGCGTCGGGGCGAGGGGGAGACTGCCACCCGGGAGTGGGGTGGCAGGGGGGACGCAGGCCCGTCCCAGCCCGGCGCCCTAACAGCAGCAGGCTGCCTGCTGCTGTGTCAGTGGGGATCCTGGCCGCAACACACTGACATGGGCTCTGGGTGTGCTGCAGCCAGACTAGGGTCAGCTGCCCCCGGGCTACTGTCTACCTCCCTCTCTACCAGTACCTGTGTCTCAGCGGCGTCTTCCACGGCGTCTAGCACCATGGGCTCCTCGGGATACTGAGCGAGGGGTAAACTGGGCAGCTTCTCTGGGTCCCTTTGTACCAGTCGGCTTACTGGCTCTTTCGGCATCTGATCGGCATCCAGCCTCCGCAGGTATGGCCAGTCCTTGGGTCGGTCACAGGCGGCGGGAGTCTCCCCAGCAGGAGCTGGGGCATCAGCGTCTGGCCTCTCCGGCGGCCAGGCCCCTTCTGAGCCCTGGGGTTGGGCTTTTATACTTCCTGCCCTGCGCCTTGACCTCTGGGGGGGCGGGCGCAGGCTCCAGTGACTCCGCCCACTTTGGCATCCGTAAGGTCTCGTCCCTGTCTGGGACGGCTGGAAGCCAGGTTGCCTCACTACATGCACATATGCAGTTGGGTCAGGGTTCTCTATCCACAGATTCAGGTGGCCTCCCTGCTGTGCAGCACTTTTCTTATGGGCCTGGCAACTGTGCGAAGAGGCCCACTCACATCTTTGCAGTTCATGCCAGAGTGAGGTGCTAAAATTATGGGGGAAGTACATAGTCTCTTCTCAGTACTCCTGAATTCTGACTCATTTCTCCTTTTCCCTGCCTCTCTTTTGATGGTGCCAGGTCAGCTAAGGCCTAACATTACACTATAATCTGCCACTTCCAGTGCCAGCTATTAATAAGAAGTCTCTTAGAGCCTTTCATTAGAGGATCTCAGGCCTGTAAAAACACTACTGAGGCCTCGCTGCCCCCTAGTGCAGTTGGTTAGACTTATTCATCTCCCTCTTCTCAGATGATGAGGAAAGAAGTGAAATGACGTCCCACAGGTCACCCAATGGATCTGGTTAAGAGTGAAAAACATAACTCCAGTCTCCCAATTCTCTGTGCTGCCCAGGAGACCATGCTCCTTATTAGCTTCCTTTTGTATTCAACCTGAGATCCACCTGGCTTCTTGTTCCCATCTATAGGATCCAGCATAGATACTTTTTAAAATATGGTTTTTAAGATCTGTGGAAGTAATCCTGCCTTGGGGTGGGGCTGCAACAGTCTGGAAGGCCTGCCTTTCTCAGGCTCTGGGCCAGTAGAGGCCAGCTGCGTTGAGCCTGTGTGGCTGCTCTGTCTCCTAGATTAAGGGGAGAGCTTGTTGGGAAGACGGGGGTGTTGGCTCTGCCCCTTCCTCAGTGATTCATGTGTTCTAGCAGGCTCGCAATAGGCAGAGTGGGAACGGTGCGGGAGGGAAGAGGCTAACTAAACATAAAGGAGAGGGGAAAATGTGAGGAGGTGCCAAAGACCTGGCACCAGTCTTTCCTCTCTCTGGTCCCATGTCCACTCCTTGTTCTCCTGCCAGCTGAGGCCAGTTTTGCAACTTCTATGCTGCTGGAGTGCTAATTTGGTTAGTCAAAGAATCCATTTTGCTGTACTTCCCATAGCTAGATGGCCAGTGGCTTTACCATGAGAGCATCCAAAAATCTAAGAGGTGTACTGTCCTAGCGCCCCCTGTGGACTATGGAAACTAGGATTGCAGATCAGGAGCTAGAACTGCAGGTGGGAATGTGGGCTTCCATTGCTTAGATGCTCTCTCTGAGGACCCAAGGTTTATGGGTCATAATTCCCATTCTTTGAACCAAGGAGCTGCAGGTAACCACTGGCTCACTGGCACCATGTCTTGTAGTTCAATTCAAAGTGGCGCCTCATGTGAGTTGTAGTTTGGGTGCTTTGTTCCCCTTCTCCTCTAAGGGGTGGCTCCCTCATCAGACCCATCTTCCATGAGGTAGCATTTTCTCCCATCTTGGTGAGGGGATACTAGGCATGCTTGCCCATGGTGCATCATGGTAGAAGTAGTCTGGCCAGGGAGCCCAGCCCAAATAGGAGAATGGTGGAGCATAAGGTACCTGGATTGCAACTCCCATGAGGCACCATGATACTATTTTGAATTTAAAACTGGTTGGGATTTGGCTAAAATTTTCTGTGGGATGGAGGGGAGAAAACTATTTTTGACCAGCTCTATCTGTGATGCATTTACTTATAGATTCTGAACATACTGCTACTAAATTCTGGATCTGCCTAAATCTCTTAAGAATCACTTTTGTGGGATTTGCATAGCAGATGATTACAGGCTATGCCTATGCAATCTGTGGGAAACTTTACATAAGGTTAGCCTATACTGTAGTGCATCTGGTGAAGATGCTCTATACCGATGGGGGAGAGAGCTCTCCCATTGGCATAAGAAAACCACCTCTGTAAGAGGCAGTATCTTCTCCTGCTGACATAGTGCTGTTCACACCAGCACTTAGGTTGGTGTAACTTACATCGCTCAGGGCAGTGGCTTATTCACATCCCTGAGGGACATAAGTTACACTGACATAACTTGTAGTGTAGACAAACCCATAGTGTGAAAACCATCAGTAGTTTTACAGCACTAAGTTGTCGGGAAAGAGAAGAATCCTTCCACACTGAATGAAATCCTAGAGCACTAATGTTTTAAATGACAGAAGTACGCAGTCTGCCCTTATACAGCACATGAGGTTGCCTCTTGTGCTTGACCGCACACATGGCACAACGAAAGTGAGTTTGTAAAGCTGCCTGCTGGGAGCTGGGCAGGAAACAGTTTTCCTGTCCTCCTGAAAATTTTCAAGATGCTGGAAAAAGATGTTCCTGTCCCAATTTGGGACAAAGTCAAAATCTCAAATTTTTGCAAACCATAGATCTGGGGGAAAAAAATCCATTCGGGTCAATTAAAACATTTCATTTCAGTTTCAACCTCTTTTTTTTTTCCTCATCACTATAATTAGCATAAATTTCAAAATGAAGAGCCGTTTTGAACTGAAATTATTAATTTAGAAAATGTGAAAACTTTCTGACTTTCACACTTCTTTTGTTTTTCAAAGCTTTTCATTTGAAAGATGTGTCAAAAACAGACTTTTGTCTGTGATCTGTTTTGAAGAATCATCATTTTCTGATGAAAATATTTTTGTTGGAAAATTCCTGACCAGCTCTAGTGCTTGCTTCCATTGCAGCCTTGAAGAAAAGCCATCATTATGCAGTAGTCATTGTCTACCTTCCTATTCTCTGATTCTTTTGTTTTGTTTTTGTTACTGATCAGAGAACTCCAGTTGCACTGAGTGGGATCTGCATGTGCTGTAGCTTTTATGAAAGATTCAGCAGCAAACACAGCTCATTTCTGCCACTTTGCTTATTCTTGTATGAGCTTTATTGGGCAACAATAAATTCTTAAATAGGGAAACACACCAGAAATCGTGGAAGCTCTGTTTAGAGCAAATGCTTTTTATTTATTTGTTTCTGTCTTGGTCAGTTTGTTTTTTGTCCTACTTAGATTTTACTCTAATCTGATCTTCACTCTAGAGGTGGCTGCATTTTAGAGATGGGTGAAGAGATCGTTATATAAAATGTGTATCTCTTTCTTGGATTTTTCAGGCTGAAAAGTGATTCTGTAAAATGTAACAATTTATCTTAATATTATCCTGTATTTTATTTAATATGCTAGAATACAAGCTATTCTCCCTTCAGTCACCTTCCACTGAAATGAGCTGTTGGGGCTTGAAAGGTGTTCTAGGGAAAGGAACCCATGTAATCTGCTCCTCTGCGAGCAGCCAGAGGCTTTCCAGGTTTGTCTTTAATACCTGCATGGTTAAATTATTCTCAGCGAGGACATTAACATCTCTCAAGGTTTTAAGAAGCCGCTATCCAGGCTGGCACTGTTTGGTTTAGTTACACTTAAATTTGTGGCACAGAGCTCTCTTAGCCAAGTTGCTTTTCTGTCGGGCCTAAAAAAACCCAGATGTAATCAAAGGAATGTAGTTTGTATTGGGTCTTTTTGTTTTGTTGAATCTCTGCTGTCTTTTTGAGTAGGGGGCTGCATTCTCAACATTTAAGCTCCCTGAAGTCCTGAGGGTTGCTGCATCTTCACACCATAAAGCTCCTGTGGCTGCTGTCCAGAGTCATTTTGGTTTTCTCTAACCACGATGTGGTTGAAGGAATCGGTACCTGGGCTAGGGCTCCATTATCTTGCTTTTCCTCTGAGTCTCTGTGACTTCTGCCTGTATCCAGCCCTGTGGTCAGTCTGATCCCCCTGATGTCCCAGGTCTGCTCAGAACTAACACTGCATTATCTGTTATGTGCAGTAAATCTTTGCAAACAACTTTTTTTAGGCCACTCTCTTTCATCGGATGTCACTTGGTGGCAGCACACTGGCTTTGCAATAAACTGAATTTCCTGCCCATCTTTTCGTTTGGCAGAGACCATCAGATGTAGAAATCAAAACTGTGGAGGTCCCAGCATTGCTTTAAGGATGTTTGGGAGGTGGCAGGGCTGGGCTATGGAGCTCTCTTTGTGGTGTGAGCAAAGCAGACAGCTCTTTGGAAGATCAGTCATTTGTGTCCACTGTCTGCAGACAGACTTCCTTCTGTGGCTCTTTTTTGGGTTTGCTTAGTGCAGCACTTTTTTTATCCCACTCCCTCTGTAAACACTGGAATACAAGTGCAGCCTGTGGCAATCCTGACCACCCATCCAGGCTGTCCTGATGAGAGATGGAGACTCTCTTGTTGCTAAGGCAAGGAATTAAAAGGGGTCTGGGTTAGTGAGTCAATCACATCCTCAGTGGGACCGTTAAATCATCGTAGGGCTGGAAAAAAACACACAGAATTAAAAAACATAACTGGGACTCCTGCATGTGAAACTCTCAAATGTCTCAGATTGAGCAAGAGATTTAGGAAAAAAATTGCAGCTGGAGCAGTCCAAGGGGCTTACATCTTTTCGATAGACTCACACAGGAACTTGCCTGGTTTGTGTTGCAAATTAGGGAATTCCCACTGTTAAGGTCTTGTTTTATCAGCAGTCTCTATAAGAGCCAAAGATCTGTGCTGTCAAATGTGAGAGCAGCTGAACACAGAGTTTAAGGTTAAGGGGCTAGTCACAAATATGGAGCATCTGTCTCTCACCTGGAGAGGATGCTTCTTACGGTTCTACTAGTTAAACCTCCAGGCCTGATTGCTTTTTACACCCATGCAACTCCATTGACTTCTGTGGAGTTATTCCCGACTTAACACCCACGTGAGGTCAGAATCAGCCCTTCTGTTTCTTCTCACATCCCCAGCCAATGTGAGGATACAGGGCTTCTTTTATAACTGTCTTGCTCTTTTAGTGGCTGGTGGGTTGGGAAGCTGATGCAACTTTTGTCGCTAGCCAGCTGTGCTCCTCTAGCCTAATTGATAGAACTGCTGCTTCTCAGATCCGGAAGATCTGGGGCTTAACCTCCTCCCCCCCCCCTCTCCCCCCGCCACCAGGAAGTCTGATGTGCTCAATAGCTGCTGTGTCTCTGCACACTTGGGTCTGCCATCAGGGTAAAGCTGTAAATAATGAATTTGGTGGAAAGAATGTGGGCCAGCCTTGATATGCATTGGAATAGGGACGATGTTTGACAGGGCAGAGAAATGGGATGGAGACGGGAGAATGATGAAGTTTCTGGAAAGAAAATGGAGTGGTTGCCCCTCCTAAGGGATTCTGACATGCATGTGGCTAGCAGTTAAGTGCTTTGTTTAGAAGTGTTTGTGGGAGTGAGAAGACTTGGGGCTTGTCCACATGGGGACATTTGAACATGGATGCTGGAACAATTTGTATAGTAAATGTTTGTGTGTGGGAGGGGAAGCGGGGCTGAGAGCCATTGAACCAAACTGTAAACCCTGAATATGATCGAAACTACTTCAAGCCAGGGGGTGCGGCAGCACCCTTAGTTCCAGCACCTATGCACTTGGGAAAGTTGAGATGCATCATTTAAACATGTGAGGTCAATGCATATCAGTTAAAACCCTGTTCTGATGCTTTCATTCAGGAGAAAAGTGGTCTTAGCTCACTATGACTGTGTGTATGTGTAAACAGTCTCACTGTTCACTTTGACCTGAGATCTGATCTAAGGGTGGCCTTGTGTTTCAAATACAGGATCAGAAGTAACGACTCAGGAGTAAGGCTATGATTATGTCATGTCACGGAAGTCACGGAATCTCTGAATTCCAGAGACCTCAATGACATTTTCTGTTTCAGCCCCTGGGGCAGGGGAATGAAGCTGGCAGCCAGCGGGGCCCTGGCAGGGTTCCAGTGACGAGTGGCAGCCTCCTGAGGGTCCCCTGCAAGGTTCCAGTGACGGGTGACAGCATCGTGGGGTGGGGGGGTGTCCCCGCAGCCCCCAGTCACCAAAGTGGCAGAAGAAACCATGGATCTGCAACAGCAAAAGTTATGGACAAGTCAGGCTTCCGTGAAGTTTTGTCATTGCCCATGATCTATCCATTACTTTTCCTAAAAACAACCATGACAAAATCTTAGCCTTACTCATGGGTTCTGTTTCCAGTTTTGTCCCAGATTCCCTGAGATCTTGCACACCAAGTCATAGCCCTGTTTGGTGCCTCAGTTTCCCTGTATGTAAAAGAGGAAGAATACTTAGAGCCAGTCAGATAATTTCAATAATGGAAACTCTGTTTCATGATTTCCTTCCCCTAAATCAGAGGTCCTCAAACCGTAGTCTGCAAGCTCCGTTCAGGTGCGCCACAGATCGTTCCCTTTAAGATGCGCACCTATGTGGCGGCACACAAGAAAATGAAGGGCTGTCCACCTAATTAGTGGAGCCACGCAGGTGTGGCTCCACTAATTAGCTGTCTGGACCCTGGAGAAGACGCACATGCAAGGTGAGATGGTGGCCTTGGGGAATAGAAGGTAGGTGGGAAGGGGCAGTGGGGTGAGACGAGGGGGCAAGGGGAATTTGGGACATGGAAGGCTGCGGCGGCCAGGGAAAGAGGCGACTTTCCACAATTCCAGGGCTGTGGCTGCAGGAAAGAGACAGCCCTCCTTCCTAGCCTCAGCTCTGTGGGTGTTGTGGTGGGAGAGATACCCCCCCTCCTTCCCAGCTCCAACTCAAGGGCTGCTGTGGCGGGGTGGGGGGAGGGCACATCCATGGCATTAGAAAGGTAAGACTAGTGATGTTAAAATATGAGTTGTTCTTTTATTTCTAGACCAAAAAACATTCATTATTAAGGGTTTTTTTTAATATAGCGCTTTTATCCAAAGTGTTTACAATAGTTAGCTTAACGGTACAAACAACGTTTGGAAAGATCATTAAGTGGTCCGCTGAGACCCTCAGCACTTTTCAGTTGGTCCACAGAAAAAAAAGTTTGAGAACCACTGCCCTAAATTATTCTGAGGGAGGAGCTTCTACTTCATTTGTGCCTTTTAAAAATGCTTTGAGATCCTTGTGTTATTGCCAGTAACACTGCTGCTGTCATGGACAATTAAAGTAAGTTGAGCTTCTGCTCATGAGTCTTTGGTTCAAGTCCCTGACAGGGCCAGACTATTGATTTTTTTTCTACATTGAGAGGTGCAGTTCTTTCCTATTTGGGTAGCACTGACACTGTTTCACTCAAGGAAATACTTGGTGACAGAATGGTGTTGGGGAAAGGAAGCAAACCAGACTGGAAGTATCTAACTTCCGGTACCTTGCTGCTCTGCTCCCATACACCTCATCCAGCAAGAGTCATTTTCCATGGCTTGGATGCTGTGATGAATTATGCATGGATTATTGATTGGTTATTCCAAGTGCAATGTTTTTAATGCCTGTAATGAGCATGTGTGTATAGCCCCATTTGTATTCAATACCCATTTGTACAGTCTGGGACCTGCACGCAGTGCTCGGTTCCGTCTGGAAGCTGCAGTGCAATTACCAGAAGTTAAATGGAGGATGGATTAATAACTTACTGTAAAGAGAGTTATAGCTTCCAGGACTTATGCTCCAGCATCCCCCAAACCAAACATAAAAGCTATAAATTCAAATTACCCAAGAAACTTAAAAAAAAAAAAAGAAAAAAAAAAGAAAGGTGGGGGGAGTGGGAGGGAGAGAGAAAGAAAGAGGCAGAGAAACCAGCAGCTCTGAAAGGAGGCTGTACTAATGGCCTGATTGGCTGGGAGCAGATGGAATACTTGTTTCTCAGAATCATGAGTACTCTAGGGCCACGTCTACACTACAGCATAAAATCGAAATTATTAAAATCGAAATTATTAAAACCGGTTTTATAAAATCGATTTTACTCATCCACACTAGGGCACATTAATTCGGTGGTGTGCATCCATGGTCCTAGGCTACTATCGATTTCCGGAGCGGTGCACTCTGGGTAGCTCAGTAAAAGAATGAGACCAATAACTTCGATTTCCGTCCACACTAACCCTAAATCGATATAGTAATATCGATTTTAGGGTTACTCCTCTCGTTGGGGAGGAGTACAGAAATCCATTTTAAGAGCCCTTAAAATCGATTTAAAGTGCCTTGTAGTGTGGACGGGTACAGCGTTAAATCGATTTAACGCTGTTTAAATCGATTTAATGCTGTAGTGTGGACCAGGCCTTTGATTCTCGAAGTGCTGAAGTTGCTCTCTTCACATATATAAATGGGACATGCTGCACAAAGGGAGCGGTAACATGCAGTGTTTTTGGACTAGGTACTTGTGCCTAAATTCTCAAAAGAGACTAGTGATTCTGGGTGCCTCCATTTCTGGGCGCTTAAGTTGATACCTTAGTGGGGGTGGATTTTTCAGAAAGTGCTGAGCACCTATTCTCTGAAAATTGGGTCTTCCTAAGGTGTCCCATGTTGAGCACCCAAAATTGTTAGTTGCTTTTGAAAACGTAGACTTCTAGCTTTTTAAAAAAATCTTTTAAATGTGTTCTCTTGATGTATTTGCTTTGTGATCATCTATTGCTGCTGGCAGCTTCTTGCCAACCTGTCTCCTAGCCTGATCTAGAGGATAAGAGTTCTTCCATTTCTGCTTCTGTGACCCTTTCAGTCTTTGACCTCTTTGCTGCAATTGTTAAATGAGGGATTGCATTGATGGCCTGTCTGATTAGGAGATCCCATTAGAAACCAGACTGAGGCTTGAACAGCAATTGGCTGGTCCTAACCTGTCTGAGCATTGGTAACTTATTACTTTAGGTTTCAGGCCTGGGTGCCAAATGAGGAGCTTCCTGGCCCACCTTTTGTGGCTGACACATTTGTTGGTAGTCATCCTCTTATCTTTTTTGAAGCTTTTGTCGGTTTGTGGGTAGCCCAGGTGAATGCTGATGGCAGTGCTGGAGGCTGTCATCTCTTGGTTGTTCAGGTTGAGTGGCTTTGGCAGACATTTTTGAGGTTTCTACTAAAGGAATTTGCATGTGCGTTAGCTGTGGGAGTCTCTGATGCTGTAAAATAGAAGCTCCTTGCCTGGCTGCTGTTGAGGACCTTGGAATGGAAGGGGGAAAGGGGGAGGCTTATCTGACTTCACCTCTCCCTCCCCCTACTCCCCACTGAGTTCTGCCAGTGGGGTATGAAATCACCACTTCTAGATCTGGAGAATGTGCATCTGTGCATTTTTTCCAGCTCTCTACTAGAGTGGTTGGGCTCATCTTGTGCACACACATGCCACAGGAATGGGAGGCCTGATTCCTAGATAGTACAGGTACCCTTCTGGGAAGCACTGCAAAATCTGAGTCATGTGGAAAGAACTGAACATAACACAAGCATCTGAAAGAATAATTCGGTGAAATACAGGGACAAGGAGGCGGCGCAGGGATTGCAAGTTTATATTATTAATCACTTTTCATGTATATTGTAGTAGTGATGCCCAGAGGGGCCTCCATTTCACACGCATTGAGACCGACTCTACCCTGAGAAACGTATAATGCAAGTTGCTCTTTCACCTAGTAAGAGAGCAAAGACACCGGGACAGAACCTCTTCCACACCACAGCCCCTTTTCGTTGCTCTGGGCATGAAGAGGCCATATACCTGCCCTCACCAGGCAGCTAAGGATCCCCTCAGCATTGGGAAATCTCCCTAGTGGTTGCGGGGTTGGCAGATTCAGCCCAGGAAGAGACTGTAGAAGGAAAAGTCATGTGAAGATGCGTAATGTGCGGATCCGTGCCGCAAGTGCAGCAAACGCAGCCTCCCGATTGCTTTTCTGGGGCTTGAAGACTGTGGGAACCTCTGGCTCGTGGATTTTATTTGTATGGGTCTTAAGGGGTTGAGAAAGTATCTGTCAAAGTTACGCAGACCCAGATGTTAATTTTTGGCCTTGATGTTTTGTCCCTGCATTTCCAGAGATTGCCACCTAGAGGCAACACAGGCCCTTGCGCTAAGCCACTTCTGCTGAAGGGCATGAACACTTTCCTTACTGCTGGGTTGGCTATTTAGAACAGCTACTACTTCCTTAGGTATATGGTGTCTTACGACTTCACAGGAAATTCCTTCTACAGCGGAAGCTGCTGCCAGAGTTTGTAGCCTTCTTCTCTAACCTCCGTTACCTCCTATTTGTCTATTGCTGAGCAATGCTTAAAGTTTCCCATCAGTTTTCACAGTCCTGCCTAAATGAGGTTGGAGAGAAAGGTACCGCTCTAATAGCTGATAAATTGCGCTCTTTAGATACACCTCTGCTCAGAGCCTTGCGTAAACGTCAGCCTCTGATGGTTTTAAATGATCATTGTGTTTGTACAGTGCCTAGTACAATGGGGTCCTTGTAGCAAGTACTGAAATAATAATAATTTGGATGTGATACTGCTCATCACCCACAAAATGGCCAAAACTATCTTGTCTTCCTGTTTGCAGAGCTGCTGTGCTTTCACTGTATTTCTTCATAAGCAGTCATGATGGACAGAGGGTGCCTGTGAAGGGTAGGAGAAAAGACTAAATATCTGTAGAATCTGAGCCATTGCCAAATGTCATTCACTCCCACAGAGTGTCTGCTTGACAAATGCTTGCAAGGCTGCTGGCCCTGGGAATGGGGAGTCTCTTACCCTGCAGGCATGCATTTGCACAGTGTTTGTTCCCAAAGGCCAAGCAGTTGTGCTACAGCACACCCATCCTGGGCACTCCAGTACCAAACATAATAAGTACAGTGTCACAATGATAGACCTGTAAGATTGGCATCCTCTTCCCACTTCAGTTTGGTACTGCTGGAACATCTTACAGTGATTCACAGTGGAACCAGTTGGCATGCTGGAAAATATTTTCCTCTCGTGAGAAGTGCTCCGGATTCACAACACAATGATATTTGGGTTGTCAGGCAGGAACTTCCCAAATTAAGATGTTTTTTCTTTTTCTTTTTAAGTCCCTTTATTTGGCCCCAATTACAACTCAGCGTTATCTTGTTGTTCATGATGTGCCACTGGGGGACTTCGCTGGAAAGGAGAAGTAAAGGATGAAATGGGTGACTAGTCTGTCTGGAAATGTCCAATTAGATGTGAAAATAGAAGTCTGCAACATAACCCAAGGGAGAGGTGTTAAACTGAGATCCCTTCCACACATCCCTGGGAGCTGCCCAGATGGAAGAGCCCAGGGCACGGTGGGGGAAGCAGGAAGAACATCAGTGCCTTAGCCAGTATTCTCCATAATAGGGGGCTCTGAAGATCGAGGAAAATGTGAACTATTACTGAGCAGAGAGTGACTGCGGCATTGGCCCATGCACCCATCTTGGCCAGTATTCCTGGAGTACGAAGAGAACCTGACACCATTCTGCAGTCCCCTTCTTCTTCACTGGAGATGGGTCTGAGCTATGGATATCAGAATTCGGTTTGGCTTAGGTCCATCTTTTGTCTTCACCACTCCTTGCCCCCCTTCCCCTTTGGGAGGGGGGGGCGGGGAATGACTGCTACTCCCACAAAGGATTTCCTGTGACTCTACTGCCGCTTACTGAACCCGACACTGCAGCCTTTTGTTGAGCTTTTTGTTGGTGTCAGAATCTGACTGCTCCAAGCGATGTGTCTGTAGCACAGGCATGTATTGCGTCAACTGCTGCACAGGGCATTGCTTGGGCCTCCATTGTGTTAGGCCAGCCAAGGAGAAATGTAGCTTGCTCTCAACTTGACTCCCCTGGCCTGAGTTAATTTGCTGATGGAAACATCTCCTTTACCCCCACCTATCTCCTCTTGCGGGATATGACCTCCTGTATACACATACCTGACAGTCTTGTTTCTTTAATGAAACACTTCTCTTGCCCCGGACAATGGCTTCCAGACTGGCTCTGATAATATCTTGCCTTGGTTCTGTGTACCAGTGTGCATGCACATGTGTGATGGCACGCTCCCTACTCCATCCCACCCTGGGAGTGGGAGGCTTCCCTTTCACAACCCTGAGGATCTCATCAACTTCCTCTCCTGCTTGCGTGAAGATTCTCACTGTTGAGCATCATGAGGTATTCCCTTACCCAGCAGGCTTGTTTCTGCCACAGTCCCAGTTTGGGGAGTCAAGACCAGGACAGTTATTTGATCTGGGTCTCCTGCAAGACCACACGAAGCATTCCTGGGCATTTCTGTCCTGGTATACACGAGAGACTGGGACCAGTAATGGTCTGTCTTGTGGCCATGAATAACGTTACCAGGCACTGCTGACCAGTAATGTGAACAAGAGACCCTGTTTGGTTACCGAGCTTGGGTCTCCTGAAAGGCTCTGCTGAGCGCACTTCCTAGGCAGGTGCCTGTGTATGTCGCAAAGATACTCCTCCAATCTCCTGTAAAAATGTCTCCTCTTAGCATTATGAAGGATTGGTCCATGTGACTGTTAGCTTTGAGGCAGGGCCTTGCAGAGTGATCAGAGCCTAAGTTTTGGGGTGTGATTACACTGCAGCAACAGAGTGTTATTGCACTGCAGCAACAGAGTGTGATTACACTTATGTGGACATTCCTGAGCTAGACTTTAATCTAGCTAGGTCAGGCATCGGAGCAGTGACACTGTACAAGCCAGCCTGGGACCCTGGATAATTACCCAGGCTGCTAGTCCGTGCACGGTTCACTGCTCCGGTGTCCGAGCTAGCTAGGTTAAAGCTACCTCACCTGTGTCAACAGAAGCTGCAATTGTACTTCCTGGCTGGAGTGTAGATATGCCCTTGGTGTCAGGGCTTTGGAGTGGAGCTCAGAGCTGGAGCGCGGAGCAGCTCCGGAGCAGTGGAGCTGCAGGTTTTTGCCTGAAACTGGAGCGCAGCCAGAGCACAGCTCCAAAGCCCTGCTTGGTGAGCTTCACACTGTGAGGCTTTGTTCTTCGCTGAGTGTTTGCTTCTGTTTGTGGAGGGAGGGATGAGGAGAGAAGGAGGGAACAGGACGAATTGGTTGTTGTGCTTTTAGACCAGGTGAGGGTTTATAGTCACTTCCCCACTCCCCCAAATGAGGCCAGAATAACAAGTACAGGTACTACAATTTAGTTACAACTATTACAGTTTCATACAAGAATGTAAAAGGTTGGTGCCATGTTAAGTCCTGCATAAAACATTAGCTAAACAATACATGTAAATGCTCTAAATGGCATCCACTCTTAATATTTTTTTAAAGATATGTTTGCAAACACTTTAATAGTGTGGTAAATTGTGATTTTAGTATCTCTTTCCCTTACACTTTGCTGGCTGAGCTCGCTGCTGAGAGGGAGGGTATCTTGGCCTCTGTGCCCTATCGCAGGGTCTCGGTGGCTGCCTGCCTTCAGAAGGGTCTCTCTGTATGTATGTCTGCTTCCAGTCTGTTCTTTACTCCCTCTCCTCTAGATCTTGGATGGCTGGGCACTTTACTGCTCTGGGAATGTGATGTTACCACTTTCTTTGCATAACTTGGATGGGAACCCTGAATGCTGAAATCATTTGCAGGAGTCTTTCCATGCTGAATTTCTTCAATCCAGAACTTCTTCCCTCCTAAGGAAAATCTGCTGAGGCCTAGGAGGAGGGTATTCTGTGGTCAAACCTGTCCAGAACCATCCAGTTCACAGGTCTGAGAAGATAGAGAAGTCCCTCTTCTAATATGGTCCCCAGTCTATCGTTCCCCTCCCCCAGGGGGTGCTTTGAGGCAGAGAGCAGTCTGCATCCTCCCCCAACTCTTTTCCCAGGGCTGAGCATGCTATCTCTGCAAAATTCTTGCTTTTAATCGGGGCACTGGACAAGGGTAACTTAACCCAAGACCCTTGAATGGCAGCTTGGGGCTTCTCTGCATCATAATGCAGTCTAGCCAGTATTTGGGTCAGATAAGATTTAGGGGTGTGTATTGGGTAGGTGGGGGCTTTAAAACATGCTCTCCTTGAAACCAGCCAACCAGATTCCTCCTGGAGTCTAATGGCAGATGCCAGCTGTGCAGTTTATTTCTCTTCCCCCTTTTGTTAAATACATTCTTCTCCTGGCTGTGGGGCTAGAAGACTATGTGTCGTAAAAGATGATCTGTCAGCCCGTGACTGAACGACTCTGGATCTCTCCAAACATGTGCCCTCATATCTGCTAACACAAACCACCTGCCGTGGTTAGAGCCGGCTCTGGGGTTGTTTTCCTTGGAATGGGTTTTTAGCTTTTCTTCAGCCACTGGTTTATATCTTGTAAACTGCTGAACAGGCTTCTGCCGCCTTCTCGAGAGCTGTGTGATGTGGCAGCTGGGCTGGAAGTGACTCTGTGTGACCCTCCTTTCTGACTTACACCCCGACCCACCCTTTCTTCCCTTCTTCCATGTTTTCCAGGCCTCACCCCTCCTTTCCAGGGACTCTGGGCTTTTCCATGTCAGTGCTTGGGAGTTTAGTGTTCATTTATCCAGGAGGTGTGCAACACTGACCAGAGTCAGGAGTAATGCAGGCAGGCAACATACAGGCTTCTCTTCCACACCCCAAGATGTGCAGTAGTGGGAGATGCTGTAGGCCAGTCCTGGGACACCCCTGCCCGCTCCTCGTCCATATAGCTCGGCAGTTCTCAAACTTTTGTGTTGGCGACCCCTTTCAAACAGCAAGCCTATGAGTGCGACCCCCCCCTTTATAAATTAAGAACACATTTTTAAATATTTAACCCTATAAATGCTGGAGACAAAATGGGGTTTGGGGAGGAGGCTGACAGCTTGCGATCCCCAGGTAATAACCTTGCGACCCCCTGAGAGGTCACCACCCTCCAGTTTGAGAACCTCCGTATAGCTCTTCCAGCACTCTTGTGGGCTGCCCATTAGCCCTGGCTATTCCTTGCTTTTCTGAGCAGAGGCTTATAGAGGGCACTTGGTTGGCCTGGTCAGATATCCTCTAGCGACTTGGAAGTGACTGCCAAAATATGTGAGCTGAAGATCTCCTAATCCCCCTACTTGGGCATGTCAGGAAATCCACTATGAAATATGGGACAAATCTACAATATTGCCAGCTTTTGTTTGAGACAGGTCGGGAATAGCAGGGGGTGCTGCAGGACAGGACTGCGGTGTCACAGCTGATCTGTTTGGGATCTTAAGATTGGAAGAACAAAGGGCACTGAAGGCCTAGAGGGTCTGCCTGCAATGTGCCTGGCTCTGGCGCTGTTAGTATCTCTCTTTCAGGAGCACTCTGCTCGCTCTCAAAAATGTGAGACGAAAAGGCCTTGAGAGAGTTGAGTATTATATTATTGAATGTAATTAGATGTGCTGTATTGGTGGCTTGATTTGTATCATTTACCACTGTGTACCTCATAAACTTAATAGCCCTTCCAAACAGGAAGAATAAGGTTAGAGTCATTCAGTTTCTTTCTGGATAAATGGAGACACAATGAGGCTGTAATGTGGTCTAATGGAGATGCTGTATTTTCATGAGCAGAGGGAACAACCGGCGTGTGTTACATGCTCTCTAACCCTAGTGGCATGGCAATCACTGTAACGGCTCTGTGGTCACTCTGCATTGAGGAAATGAATCTACACGCAGCCTTGCCCATTATGTGGCTTCCGCTGGTAACGTCAACGCAATCTCTGGTTATTGATGTGTTGCTAACTCATAAAGGCTAAACCTGGAAAGAGGCTTCAAGCATTTCCCTTTCCTGATTAATCTGTTTCTGTGTTTGGCATCCACATATTAAAGGGAGCACTTGGATACTTCTGTTTATGTTTTTTTTTAATTGTTTTGGTTTTGATTTGTCCTTGTTTTTTCTGCTATGCTTTTTGTCCTTTCTCATACATGGATTGTAGTGTGTGTATGTGTATATTTCTCCTCACAGATCTTGAGAGAAATCCTGCTTCTTTTTGTTTGTGTTCTTGTTTTTTTCTCTACTGTCCTCGGGTAATGGTAGCACAGACTTATGCTATATCTACACTACAGCAGTGTCACAGCTGCACTGATGTAGTGCTTGTGGTGGACATGCTCCCAGCTGATGGGAGAGTGAGAGCTCTCCTGTCGGCTTAGCTCCTGCCTCCACAAGAGACTGCAGCGACCTAGCGCTGTCTACGCCAGTGCATAGGTCGGTATAATTTATGTTGCTCATGGCTGTGGATTATTTATACCCTTGAGTGATGTGAATTATAACAAAGTAACCTGTAGTGTAGACAAGGACTTTAGGAAATGCTTGTGAAATCCTGCTGTTGCTTGTAAAACCAGCACAGGAACGTGGCATTATTTTTGTGTAGGACCTACAGAAAATCACAGGTTTAGTATTATTTCACAGTGGCTAATGTGCCTGCATGTAGTTATAAAAACAAACTAATAACTCTGTCATAGGTACTTACATGGCTTCCATTACTGAACAATCTGAGCACCTCACAATCTTTAATGTGTCAGAGCATCCCTGCAGAATAGGGACGTATTCTCCCTATTTTACAAATGGGGACACTAGAGCAAAGAGACTATAACTTGCGTAAGGTCACACAAGGAGCCTGTGGAGCAGGGAATTCAACCTGGCTCTGCCGAGCCCCAGGCCACTGGACCATCCTTCCTTTCTGTTCTTCTCTGTGTGCACGTTACTACTAATGCATCCTTATTTGGAATCCATGAGAGCAACACTTTGTTCTATTGTGTTCATCATGGGCCATCAGAGTTTAATTGATACATAAAACTTAACATTTCATCATATACTTTGTTAATCTTTGTCTGTGCCAGTATACAATGCTTTAATGAAAGATGGATCTTGAAAATAAATGGACTTCAGATTTTTCCATTTGATGAAAAATAATCTCTGTGCCCTGTTGCTCTCTGCAGCAGGGGTTCTCAAGCTTTTTCTTTCTGACCGTCCACTCCAACGTGTTATAAAAACTCCCCAGCCCACCTGTGCCACAACAACTGATTTTCTGCATTTAAAAGCCAGGGCTGGCATTAAAGGGTAGCAGGCAGAGCAGTTGCCTGGGGCCCCATGCCACAGGGGCCCCTGCAAAGCTACACTGCTCAAGCTTCAGCTTCAGCCCTGGGTGGCGGGGCTCAGGACCTCGGGATTCGGCCCCATGCAAAGGGGATCTGGCTTTCTGCCTCAGGCCCCAGCAAGTCTAATGTTGGCTTTGTGTGGTGGACCCTTTGAAACCTGCTCACAGCCCCCAGGTTTGCTCTAGAGCAGTGTTTCCCAAACTTGGGACGCTGCTTGTGTAGGGAAAGCCCCCTGGGGCTGGGCCGCTTTGTTTACCTGCCATGTCTGCAGATCCGGCTGATCTTGGCTTCCACTGGCCGCGGTTCGCTGCTCCAGGCCAATGGGAGCTGCTGGAAGGGACGCGGGTTGAGGGACATACTGGCCGCTGCTTCCAGCAGCTCCCATTGGCCTGGAGCAGTGAACCGGGGCCAGTGGGAGCCGCAATCGGCTGGACCTGTGGTAAACAAACCGGCCCGGCCCGCCAGGGGCTTTCCCTACACAAGCAGCATCCCAAGTTTGGGAAACACTGCGCTAGAGGATTGTTGTTTGCCTATAGAACTGGGCCATTGGGTGTTGCAATGGAGTTTAATTCTGTACTTTTCTACATGGCTACCAAGAGGTTGCCCATTTGAGAGTCCAGATGTGGGACTGCATTTTGGGACACAGCTGTGCTTCCATCACTGGAGAATGGTGCAAATGACGAAAGAGTAGAGAAGGCATTTCTAGAAGCATGCCTTTGTGGTTAAAGCACAGGGCTGGGACTCAGAGGTGGTAGAGGAGAGTTTAATTATACCTCATTTATGTGCATGGGGGAAACAGAACCACAGGGAAGGCAAGTGACATGCCTAAGGCCACATAATGACTCGGTGTCAGAGCCAGGATTAGAACTCTGACTTCCAAGCCTGTGCTCATTCCCTCGGGCCATGCTGACTTGCTTAATAGTGCATATGTGTTCTTTAGCTGCAGTACAGTCAAAGTTGGTTGTAGGGTTTCTTTACTTTGGAATCGAATGGTAGCTGCCAGCTGCATTTATAGCCAAAATCCCTTACGTTAATAGAAGAGTCAAGGGAATTAGGTCTGTCCCTATTTTTTGTTCCCCCTTGCACATATGCACGCACACATGTGCACATGCACACACAAAGCTGCTGATTTTTGCAGTGTTGAGAACTGAAGTGCTTCCCCATCCAGAGGTCTTAGAAATCCACACCTAAAAAAAAAATGCTAGTGAAATCCTTTGTGCGCACTCTCCCTTGCTCTCTCTTTGGTGTGCCAAAATAGGGCCCTACTCAAATTGTGTAACTGGACAAAATGACCTAAATAAAAGACAGAAGAGAGTCCTGTTCTTCTTACTCCTAAATTGCCTCAGGTAATGACAGCCTTGGAGGCTGTGATGTACTTGGAACCCCTTCCTGCAAGATGACTGGAGCAGCCATGAGAAACTGAGTGCCCTCCACTCTCGTAGACATCCCTGGAGCGTTCTCCTAGGGTACAGACACATCCTAATGGAGAAGAGAGGTCATGATACCAGAGCCTTCAATAAAGAGGGTGAATCTTAACCCTTCATGTCTTTCCCGCCTTGTTGTCCCAGCCAGTGCTTGCAAATTGTACGAACTGCAAAAATGGACCAAGCCCTTTTTTAGATAAATCTACTAGAGGGTTTTCAAAGTAGTCAGTAGTCATAAGGGTTGTTGCTAGTAGTTTTAAGCCCAGGACTGATGCAACCATTTAGGCAACCTAGGCAGTCGCCTAGGGCGCTGGCATTTGGGGGCGCCATTTTCTTCAGCAGCGACCGTGGCAGCTGGATCTTCAGCCGCCCTAGTCACCGCCGGCATTTGGGCGGAGGGAGCTGGGGCAGGGGAGCACGGGGAGAGCCGCCTGCAGCAAGTAAGGGGGAGGGGGCAGCACGCAGGGGAACTCCCTGCCCCAGCTCACCCCTGCCCCATCTCCTCCTCGAACATGCCTTGGCTGCTTCACTTGTCTCGCCTCCCAGGCTTGCGGCGCCAATCAGCTTAGGCGCTGCAAGCCTGGGAGGCAAGAGAAGTGAAGAGACCACAGCATGCTTGGGGTGCTCATGCACGGAGCAGGGGTGAGCTGGGGTGGGAGGAGGGGTGCCTCAGAGTGGGGGGTGGGGAGCTGCCGCAAGAGGGGTGCCTCAGAGCGGGGGATGGGGAGCTGCCGCAAGGGGGGAGCCTCAGGGCAGAGGGGGGGAGCTGCTGTGGGGAGGGGGGGTGCCTCAGGATGGGGACGCGGGGTAGGGGGAAGGCGCAAGGTGGAAGTTTTGCCTAGGGCGCGAAACATCCTTGCACTGGCCCTGTTTAAGCCCAGTTTGTATATGTTTGTAAGTTACTCTGAGATCCTTCCAGATGGAGGCTAGTTCTTCAAAAACAAAACAAAAAAATGCATGTTTGACTTCCCAGCTCACACTGAGTAAAATGCAAACTGTGAATAAGTGCATATGTGGTGAAATGTGAGTTGGACCTGGAACATAAAGGAAAACTAGAAAATTGTGAGAGGGTCCATCTGAGCCCTGGCATTCCTGGAGCTACTTGGAATGTACAACCAGTTTTCCCTCATTGCTGCGGAGACATGGTGCCAGCCCTACCCTCAGAACTTAACTCGATTTAATGCGGTTATGTGCAGACAGCCAAGACTCACCTGTATTGACTTGGAGAATTGGCTTCATTTCAGTCTCTCCTCCTGCTGAGTAGTTGTTTCGTTACTTTAACGTTTTGTTTTTAAATCCTATCTTGTGCCCCCCCCTTTTTTTTTTAGATGCAGATGTTGGACAAGTTCCCAATGGAAGGAGGGCAGAAGGACCCCAAACAAAGGATCATCCCCTTTCTACCGGGTGAGTAGGATGGATTCCATTGAAGGCAAACTCTGGTTTTGACATAATACATTCAAGTGGGGCCAGACTAAGAAAAGGTCTTGTTACCAGCTCCCAGTGCACACATAGGTATGACTTAAAGGTTGGAGTCTTGAACAACATGTGAATTTGAAACTTCAGATGCCTACATCTTCTCCATTAAAATGAACATGGGACTATTTTTAGTAATATGCAAAGTAAGTATTAAACTCCTCAGTTCCCAGGGCTGCATCCCACAATCAGCTTCAAACTTGGAGACTGCAATGTTTAGGTATTGGTTTCTGCCCGTCCTGAATGGCAAATACATAGCCACTGCCCCCAGAAGACACCCATGTTTTAAGTAAGCAATCCTACCTTCGCAAGCTCTCTAGGTAGCTCCTAGGATAGACTAGTGGGTTTCAGTATCAACACCCTCAACAGAGCCAGGAGCTGTGGCTCCTCAGGAACTGCTCTGTGCAGTTTGCAATTGAGTGTAACTCCAGTTAAAGTGCAGAGAGACCTTAAAAGCAATCCCACAGAAATGTAATACGGAAACAGGCTGACAGCTGTAACTTTCTTCTGCAATTTTAAGGAGCAGTTTTCCAAATTGAGATGTATATGGTGCAGCAGCTGTCCTGCAAATCCAACATGCAACTATGCAAATGAGCGTTCATGTGTTGAAACTAACCTGTATAATTACTCATTTAGCAGGGGTGGGCAAGCTTTTTGGCCCGAGGGCCACATCTGGGTGGGGAAATTGCATGCAAGGCCATGAATGTAGGGCTGGGGCAGGGGGTTGGGGTGCAGGAGAGGGTGTGGGAGGGAGCTCAGGGCTGGGGGTTGGGGCACAGGAGGCATGCGGGGTGCAGGAGGGGGCTCAGGGCAGCGGGTTGGGGTGCAGGCGGTGTGGCAGAGGGCTCAAGGCAGGGAGTTGGGGTGCAGGCGATGTGGCAGGGGCCTCGGCAGGGGGTTGAGGTGCAGGAGGGGTGCAGCAAGGGGCTCAGGGTAGGTGGTTGGGGTGCAGGAGGGGTGCGACAGGGTTGGGATGCAGGATGCAGGAGGGGTTCGGGGTGTGGGCTCTGGCCCGATGCCGCTTACCTGGAGGGTTCCAGGGTGGCAGTGGCGCACAGCGGGGCTAAGACAGGTTCCCTGCCTGCCCTGGCCCCACACCGCACTGCTCCTGGAAGCGGCTGGCACCATGCTCCTGTGGCCTCTGGGGGAGGGGAGGCAGAGGGCTCTTCGCGCTGCCCTCGCCTGCGGGTACCTCTCCTGAAGCTCCCATTGGCTGTGCTTCCCTGTTCCCAGCCAATGAGAGCTGTGGGGGGCATTGCCTGCATGCGATGGCAGTGCACGGAGTCCTCTGTTCCCCCCACCCTGCCCCAGGGGCAGCAGGGACGTGGTGCTGGCTGCTTCCCAGAGCGGCATGGGCTCGCAGCACCACAGGGGTAACAATCCTCTGGGCCAGATCCAAAGCCCTGAGAGGCCAGATCCGGCCCGGGGGCCATAGTTTGCCCGCACCTGATCTAATGGGTGCATGTGGTCGTTTTGTGACACATTGCTGCTGCTTTTGAAAATGTAGCCCTAAAATTGCCAGGGAGTGGGGCCCCTGAGAGTCTTTCATACACCCACAGCCAATAGATTTGACCACATAAACTTTTTTTCCAAGGAGCTAATGAAAATGGATGATACTTTAAACACTTCCAGAGAACGCAGCAAGTATATTTGGTGCAAGCCATTATGATGTCTTATGGAAATGCAGACGTTTAAGGTATGTCTACACTGCAGCATGGGCTGATGTTCCTGCGCTAGCTTTAATCTAGAGATCATAGCTAAAAATACCAGGGAAGATGCAGTGGCACAGGCTTCAGCGTGGGCTGTTTCAGCCAACTGGGAGACCCTGGGTATGTATAACCCTTTCCGTGGTCCATGCTGCTGTGTCTTCACTGCTATTTTTAGCCCTGCTAGCTAGATTTAAAGCTAGCATAGGCATGCCAGCAATCACACCTCCTGTTGCAGTGTAGACATGGGGATCCTTTCCTCCAAGCAGCGTGAAGACTCTGTTTTATTCTTCTTCGTGAGCCAGGGCATATTTGTAGGTAAGAAACTGTGTCTGGGTTGCCCAGGGAGGCATTTCTGGTTCTGGCTTCTTCCCTGATTGTAGCATCAGCAAAACCAGAGCAAGTCTGACATTAATATAGAGGAAAAGGCACTGCTGTGCAACTTTTTCCTGCCGGTGGGGGAAGCCAAATTGGCAGAGGGCATGACTTGGAAAAATAGAGAATACAGTTTGGCTGCTTTCAGTTTGTGAAGAATCCCTACTCGTTCCCATCAAAACACTGCTATTTTTGGAAGATGGGGATTGGGATCCATCGTGGCTGCCCCGAGCAGGGCCGGTTCAAGGATGTTTCACGCCCTAGGCGAAACTTCCACCTTACGCCCCCCTCCTGGACCCCCCCGTGGCGCCCCCCCCCCCGGTGGCAGCTCCCCCTCTGCACCCCGAGGTACCCCCCCGTGGCAGCTCCCCCCCTGCACCCTGAGGCACCCCCCGCCGGCCAGCTCAACCCTGCTCCATGCACGAGCACCTGAGCACCCCGTGGCTGCTTCACTTCTCCCACCTCTCAGGCTTGCGGTGCCTAAGCTGATTGGTGCCACAAGCCTGGGAGGCGGGAGAAGTGAAGTAGCAACGGTGTGCTCGGTGGGGGAGGTGGGGTGGGGTGAGCTGGGGCGGGGAGTTCTCCTGCATGCCCCCTCCCCCTTACTTGCTGCAGGTGGCCCTCCCCACGCTGCCCTGCCCCAGCTCCCTCTGCCTAAATGCTGGTGGCAACCAGGGCGGCTGAAGATCCAGCCATCGCAGTCGCTGCCGAAGAAAATGGCGCCCTCCAAATCCCAGTGCCCTAGGCAACCGCCTAGATCGCCTAAATGGTTGCACCAGCCCTGGCCCCAAGCGTGTTGCATTTCACAGCCTCACTCGTTAATTTCATTGCTGCTCACTCAAACTGAAAAAGTTTCCCTCTGTTAAATTACTCTCCATTGGGATTTTGTGGAAAAGGGTTGGAGCTGTCAGAAGGTAGAGCCTGGGCCTTGAGCCACGCTGACATCGCTCCATGGGCTGTGTGCGCATTTATTTCAACTTTATAAAATAGCAGTAACCGATGTCCAGGCCACTGCTCTGGGCCCCCATGCAATAGACTAAAATAATCCATTTCTAGGTACAGCCAAACAGCCGGCCTGATGTTGCCCACCAAGAAAATTCATGCTAGTCCCAGGACCCCCAGTTATCCCTATAAATCCTTCAGTCCTCAAAGCTGTGGAAGACAGATGGGCCTTGCAGTGTGCTCAGAAGGTTTCAAAAGTCAAAGCAACTGAGGGAAGCAAATTCCAGAGCTGAAGGTCTGAGATGCAACTTACCGATTCAGATTCTGAACCCCTTTGGAGTCCAGGAGCACGTGATGTCAATATGGGGTCCATCTCTATTGCAAATTGGCTTAGTTGTAGTGGTGGTGTTTGGACAAAGGCCTGCATAGTTCCAGAGGGTCATGAGAATGATGTTTGGTTTTGGGAGGAGATATTATAATGCCAGTTGGGCTGCATATTATGGTCATGAGTGCTTTAGCAAGGCCTAGAACAGGGGTAGGCAACCTATGGCTCGTGTGCTAAAGGTGGCACACAAACTGATTTTCAGTGGCACTCACACTGCCCAGGTCCTGGCCACTGTTCCGTGGGCTCTGCATTTTAATTAATTTTAAATTAAGCTTCTTTAACATTTTAAAAACCTTATTTACTTTACATACAACAATAGTTTAGTTATATATTATAGACTTATAGAAAGAGGCCTTCTATAAACGTTAAAATGTATTACTGGCACGCAAAACCATAAATCAGAGTGAATAAATGAAGACTCGGCACACCACTTCTGAAAGGTTGCCGACACCTGGCCTAGAATATGCATATTTTTAGGTTCTTCACCCCTCTCCCTCCCAAGCCACCTAGGACTGAGTTGCCTGGTGACAAAAGGTGCTAATGTGGGAGCAGGGGAGAAAACAAGTTGTACTCTGGAGACAGGCCCCATCTTCTGACTCAAGGTGAAATAGTCTCTGCCTCAAACTGTACATCTTACTCCTGTATTCATGTCCTCCCCAGCCTTCTCTGCAGGTTTCAGTCACTCTCAGTCCACACTCCCCCCAGAGGCTTACCTTGACAGTTGCAGCTGTTGCATGCTCCTCACAGAAGTAGAGTGATAGGGATGGTGGATAATGAATATTGTTGGATTTCACCTTTCCTGCTTTCACATGCTGGCACAGAACAATGGGTAGCTATGGTGTGAACATCTTAAGTGTGGTCCTCTCCTGGTTGTCTCCTGCACAATGTTCACTAGGTACAACAGACTCACATCTGTCTAATCACCCGGGGCTGCTTAATTCTCTCACTTGAGGGTAGCAGGTGTTAAGCAGTGTGAGGTCAGTAGCTTCTGCAGTACGTCCTTTGCTATCTTTGGCATGTGTAGCAAGGAGACAGTAGCTATCTGTTGAGTTGGCTTATAGAGTTAGTCACCTGGTCTTATGTACCTGGTGAGGTGGCTTATTGGCGAGGTTTGCCTCCTGCGAGAGATATTGGTTTGGCTTAGAAAAGTCTATTAGTAGCTGGTAGAATTGTCAGGTTCAAGAATCGTGGTGTATTTCTTCTAGTTCAGGTCTCCTCTTTCCCAGCTTGAGATGGCAACCTGTTGTTTTACTTATTGTAAACCTCGAGATTTTGTGCTTTTTCTATCAAGATGCATAATCAGAGTGGGTCAAGTGCGAGGTAGAGCAGGGTCTGTTTCTCTGAATCTCATGCATCCAATATATGGTGAAATTTAGGCTTGCTGGGGTTTTGACTTGGTTCAGGCCTGAGAAACTGGTGACATCTACTTTTCTTCCCTCCCTCATTTGAGGAGCATTTTAGCATCTGAATTTCATTACCAGTGGTGATTTGGCTCCAATGGTCTGATTGAAATATGCTGCTTTCTGGAAAGCCGCCTATGGTAATGTTAGATGTGTGGCCTCTGAAGTCCTGCAAAATATCTCCTGCTATCCTATATGTCCTGCTGCCTGTAGCTTTCTTAGCAAACCTCTAATTTTCTCAAACTCAGGGTCACCCACAGGAACCGAAGAGATTCCCATCCTTCAGTGTCTGTCAGAATATTTTCCTGGAGAGGGAAGTGGTCCCATTATTAATGCTTATTTTACAGCATCCAACCCATAGGAATTTTGTTCTTCTTCTGCTTTTACTTTTGTTTAGTTACTGTAGCTTTTTTTTTCCTTTTGGGATTTGACTCATTTTTTGAAGTCGCTAGAGGAGACTTCAAGCCTTCAGACTTAAAGTACGTCTCAGCTCTTCCCAGAGAATATCCTTGCAAGGATGTAATTCCCACCCTCTCTTTTCCCCACCCCACCCCACTCTAAAACAGATGGAACAGTAATAAAGTTGGCTTCTTGAGAGAAACAGATGGGAAAGACAAAGATAGACTGTGAGCTTTCTGGAGGAGGGATTCTCTCAAGCTATGTGTCTGGATAGCACTTGCCTGCAGCATGTCTTGGGTGCTTCTGTGATACCACTAACAGAATAAGAATATGGCCTCCAAGGCCAGCATTCAGGCACTATGCTGAAAATTCCATTTCCTGCCATGCAGAAGAGTTGGGAGGTGGACTCCTAGCTGCTTGTGTGCTGGCCTCGAGTCAGTGGCAGGTCCTTCTTGTGATCGTTGTTTTGAAGGATGTTGCCCTCATGACCCCATGACACACCTCTGGCTAGTCCTAACTGACAGGACACCGTTAATGCTAATATGGACTCTTATGGCAGGAGGAATGAAGTAGCATTGAGTAATGCATATGAAATGTTATGAGGGGATTGTGCAAAGCTTTGGAAATCCATCAGCCTCTAGCTCAGAGACAAAGACCCCAGTGAACAGTTGCTGGTTGCTGAGTATCAATTGTGTGCTGTGCAATATACACACAAAGGCTCAGTCCCTGCCTGGAGAAGTTCACACGCTAAGGGTTACACATTTGCTGGCTGAGGGATGATGAGATGGGGACCCCAGGAAAGAATTAACTAAGAAAACAAATGAGCTCAGTTGGGCCAGTTGTGTAAAGGATGTGCCAGATCTTTCAGGAAACAGCTTTTATAAGGCAAGTGGAGCCTTCCAAGCTCCGCACAACCCAAGTGTCCCAGAGCCTATTCCAACCGGTCTGCTTTTCTGGAAGTGTGAGTCTCTGCAAGGAGAGGTTGTGTGAGGCTCAGCTACTTTTGGTTGTGAAATTGCTTTTTAGGAAGCTTAAGCAAGAGACGGCGGCAAACTCCAAAGGAAGAAAAGGATTTAATAGGATAAATTTTAAGAAATCAGAATGTTGTCTCCTTTCTACCCCCTACCCAATCCCTCTCTGATCCAACATCAGAACAATACTTGCACTTTGGAAACTTTTTATCTGCAAATACTAGCAGCTCTCCACAAGTGACATGGAAGTTAGATAGATGAATATGATCATTCCCCATTTCCAGACAAAGTTAAGTGACTTCCCCAGACCCCACAGGGTACTCTAGAGCTGGCAATAGAACAGAGTTTCTGGGACATAATCCTGTGATTAGTCCACTGGACACAGCTGTCTCAGGCGTCTCAGACCCAGCCTAGTAACTAAGAGGAAACTATCACATACGTGTTTTGCTGCCTTAGTGCAGATGGTGAGCTCTTCAGTGAAGAGGAGATCATGGGTGGGACTGTTGGTGAAGTCTTGAGTAGGTCTCCTCTCCATTCAATTCCACTTCTGAGCTTTCAACACCAGTTGCTGAGTTTGGGTTGCTAGGAATCATGCTGACTTCATTAGGTATAAGACTGCCGTTCCCTCCTATCCCGTGTTTGCTGTCACTTTCCATCTCTGTAGCAGTCTCCTGCTGTGCTCCTTCCTCCTAATCTAGATGTGTGAAAGGAAGTCCTATCATCACTGTTCCATGGATCTGCCAGTGGTGGAGGCAGTACACCTCAGTGAATCCCTCTTCACCACCCAGGAAGCAGAGATACTGAGGTTTGTCTCGTAGAATGCATAGAAGTGAAATACATTCTCCAGTGAGCCATCCTAAATAATGCATTTTATTGTCTCACCATGCTGATATCGGTCTGTTTTGGGGGAAAATCCTTTTTCCCCAGTCCCACAGATGATCAATGTGTCTGGTGGAGTCTGGAGAGCTCCCCCCCTCTTACCCTCCCTTTCTGGAGGTCTTGCGCCTCCAATCCCATCCTTCTGGCTGAGGAATATGGCACAGGAGAGTCTTTCCCTTTGTCTCTCAGAATGGCTGCTGCTTTCTACACCTTTTGCAAGGGTGAAGCACATGAGTAGGACTAGACCTAAAACTGAACTCCCTCCACTGAAACCATTAGCATGCTAGGAATTGTAGCTGACCTTATTCTGAGGCTCCTTGAGATCCTTTAGAGTGCTCCTATGTATCAGGTCACAGTACGCGTCCCTATAAACTTCCAGGTTTATGTCACACCCAGGAACAATCATAAATGCAAGCAGCCCCCATGCAAAGTCATCCCTTCCTCTTACTGCAGGGCCAAGGCATTCACTCGCTTCAGAAGTTTGCCAGCCTGCTGCTAACTGCAAATCTCCTATGGAGTTTGTGGGAAGTGTTCAATTCCCCCATGTGCCCGCCCATTCCAGGAGTGGAAGTAGGGACTGGCTTCTCCTTCTGGGGACCGACTGTGCATGGTTTTTAAAGTGAATTGGAGCCTGTGCCAGAGGAAATCTGGATGTGATTTGAAAGGTGTGGAGAAGCAAATACTTTCCGAGTCGAAGGGAGTCCTTCAGGGTAAAACGAGAGTCAGACGTTTTTCCACTCGAAATATCTGGCTTCTTTAATGGCTCTGATCAGCTTTGTGATACATTTATGGTTCCCTGCACCTCCCGCTCAGGATCAAGTAACAGACTTCAGCTCAATGGGAGCCAGTGATGAGCTGCCAAAAAATTAACAACCGGTTCCCTCCTCCTCACCCCACGAGGGAGTCGTGCCCCCGCTGGGACTCCTGCCACATCCAACCCCCACATTATTTGATGCCCCCCCGATCCCTACCCC
Organism: Gopherus flavomarginatus; assembly: GCF_025201925.1. Classification (NCBI taxonomy): domain Eukaryota; kingdom Metazoa; phylum Chordata; order Testudines; family Testudinidae; genus Gopherus; species Gopherus flavomarginatus. The sequence goes on along the minus strand of NC_066623.1, from coordinate 21,085,387 downwards.
ATCCAACCCCTCCTCTCATTCCTGAAGGCCCCCCGGGACCCCTGCCCTATCCAACCACCCCTTCTCTCTGTCCCCGACTGCCCCTGGAAGTGGAACCCCTGCCCCTGACTGGCCCCCACCGCCCCATCCAACCTCTGATCCTTCCTGACTGCCCCCCAGGACCCTTGCCCTCATTCAATCCCCCTATTCCCTGCCCTCTGACTGCCCTGACCTTTATCCACCCCACCTCCCAAAAACTCCCCTGCCCTCTTCCAACACCTCCTCCCTGCTCCCTTACCACACTGGAGGCCGGGCATGCTGGACCAGGCTGGGGCTGACCTGGAGCCGCTTGGCAGGGACCAGGCCCAGGGGAAGCCGCTTGGCTGGAGCCAGGCTTGGCAAGGTAAGATGGGGCGGGGAAGCAAGGAGGGCTCCAGGGAGGTGCGGCGCGGCCCAGCCCAGTCCTGCTCCAGCCTAGCACCCCGGGCCTCGCCTGGCCCAGGCCTGGTTGAGCAGCCCCGGCCCCGGCTCCTGCTGAGTGGCCCTGGCCCGAGCCCAGAGTCGCTCAGCCAGAGCCCGAGCCAGAGCCTCTTGGCCGCGGCCGGGGCTGAGGCTGCTCAACCAGGCCCGGACCAGGCCAGACCTGGGGCGCTCAGCCGGAGCAGGACTGGGCCAGGGCCGCTCGCGGCCGGAGCCGGAGGTGCTCACGGCCGGAGCCGGAGCTGGGCCCGGGCCAGGGCGCTCGGCTGGGCCTGGGCCCGGAGCCGCTCGGCCGGAGCCGGGGCGCTTGGCCGCTCCCGGGCTGGAGCTGGGGCGCTCACAGCCGGAGCCAGGGTGCTCAGCCAGGCCCAGGCTGGGGCCGGAGCTGGGGCGCTTGGCTGGAGCAGGACTAGGCTAGGCCACACCACCCCTTCTTGGTCCCCTCCTGGCTTCCCCGCCCCAGCTTACCTTGCCAAGCTGCTGCTTGCTTCTGAGCCCTCACCAGTCCCAGGCTTCCCACGCTAACATCTGATTTGCAGGAAGTAGGGGAGGGGGAGGAGAAGGGAGGGGCACAGCCTTCAGAGGAGGAGCCCAGGAAGCAGAGGTGAGCTGGGGCCGGGAGCAGGGCGGCCCTTTTAGAACCGATTGTCCTGGGACAACCGGTTTTAAAAGGGTTTCTAAATTTAACAACCAGTTCCTGCGAACCGGTGAGAACCGGCTCCAGCTCACCACTGATGGGAGCCACAACCACATTGCTGGCTGAAATGTCTCGGCAACTTTCCTTTCCCTCCACTCCCTCTTCCCAGTATGACTCTGACATTGGCTTGAGAATTTCAGTGGGATGGAACAGAATACACTGTCCCCTTCTCACCTGGCCTTTTTTATAGGCTAATTTCTCTCTCGTGGGCTGTCCTCCTGCCCCCAGGGTGCCTCCTGCACAGATGGGGGTAATTGCCTGTTAGCCCCTCTCCCACCCTCTCCCCTGATATTTCCCAATCCCTGAGCAGGGTAGGTGAGACCTGTAGAGGTAGCATGCTTGCCATAGAGGGGCTGCATTGGGTCACTTTACAGCCCCCCGCTCTGAACCTGCTACAGCACAACCTGTAAATCAGTCAATCAAATAAATCAGTCGGTCAAATAAGAGTGAGGGGGCTTTAATGGCCTATATAGGGCATTTCCTTCTGTGGTTTGCCACAACAAGGCCCCTGGCCGTTGGGTTGTAAAGCAGGGAGAAGGGCTCCAATAGAGTTTTTAAAGACAAAGCATGTCTCTGGTCTCCCTGGGCCCTCATCTGCTAGGGATGAAGCTTCTCTGGCTCTTATTTCTGCTGGTCACTGGTGGCTCACTGACGGTGCCTACTCTACCAGCTCCCTTTGTGGTAGCAACTGTTGTGGTAGCTGTAGTATAGGCAGGGCTCAAGCCCTATGGTGGTGGTGAAAGATGTGCCCCATTTTGTGTCTGCTGCTTGCCTAGTCAGACCTGTGTGTGCTGGGAGTGCCCCATTGCTGAGCAGTCACTTGGAAGTGCAGGAAGGCTGCTTTCTCCCTGCCTGGATATGCCGCCTTTTGTTATCGTGCAATCTCTTTGTCCTGCAGGCTTGTGCATGTGTCTCTGTGCTTGGGCATTAGGCCAGGCAGCTAACGTGAAATAATGACTCAACAACTCAGTCAGTTAGCCGCATTTGAAAATTGTTGCATAATTACTACCAGAAGAGCTGCTTGTCTGCTGCCCCGCCTTCAGCACTGAGTAAATGGCTATGGGTTTTCCCAGAATGTTGTAGCTGGGGAGACAGGGAAGAGGGGATGATTGCAGTGTTCTGAGCATGTCCTCTAAAGGCAGATTTTGATCCTTCTGTGTAAGTCTTGTACAACTCTGTCAATGTATCTTGATCATGACCTGCGGTGACCCCAGCTAACCCATTTAGACCCGCACACAGCTCTACCTGTGTCGTCTCTCCTGCCTCTTTCTTTCCCATCCTCAATGCCTTCTCTCAGGATTTTGCCAATGCTCCTGACTCCTGCCTGCCAGCACCATCTGTGGACGTAAAGCAGGCCCGTGATTAATGATCTGAGAGAGAGGATGGTCAGCATGAAGGGGAGGGAGGAGCCTTTGCTCTGCTCTCCAGTGCCACCCATTTGCTGAAGAGTCCACATGTGTATGTGTGTTCATGGGGATTTGCAGGGATGGTGTGGCCAGCGGATAAACCAAAACCCCCATGATGGTGATTCATCAACCCTGGTTCTCAGTGCAGCCCTGGGCCCAGAATTCCTGACTGGTATCTGAAGGCCCTTGCCTTAGTGTGTGCATGACTACTGGGGATTGAGGTGGATGGTAGAGGGGTGAGGTTTGGGACGCCTAGTTCTGGATGAGATGGGAGGAAGGGAGCCATTCAGCTGAGCAAAGCAATTGGGGTGTAGGAGAGCTCTCTTGTAGTGGAAGGGGTGTCTCCTGTTGAAAGGACTTTGTGAGCCGTGTCCAATTGAAGGTGTTTCCAGTGGCTGAGAAGGAGGTCTCAAGACTGCAGCTGGCTTTGAGGTAGGATTGAGAGTGGTGCTGTCCTGTGATTTTACAGGCTTCCTGCATCCCTATGGGGCAAACAGCCATAAAGTCTCACTCCTTTTATTTTCAGTAGCTCATTGCAGTTATGCAAAGGAAATGGAAGGAAGCTTCAGAGCTATTTAGATTGTATCAAATAGCCCCAGGAGTAAGTCGGAGAGAGAGCGGGGGAGAGCATAAAATAGCTGCGTGGCCAGAGCTGTGATTCCAGTCCCATGCAGAGACCTGAAGAAGAGCACTGTGTAAACTCGAAAGCTTGTGTCTCTCTCCAACAGAAGTTGGTCCAATAAAAAATATTACCTCACTCACCTTGCATCTCTGAGATCGACCACTGTCTGCCCTGACTCTGCTGAGCTGAAGAGACAGGCTACGCTTCCTTAGGGCACCTCTTCGCTGGCAACATTAGAAGTGCTGCCACGGCAGCACTTTAATATGGCTTGTGTAGTCACAGCACAGCTCTGGGAGAGAGCTCTCTAAAAAACCCACCTCCACAAGTGTCGTAGCTGGCACCACCATTGGTGCACTGTCTGTACTGGCACTTTACAGCGCTGAAACTTGCTGCGCTCAGGGGTGTGTTTTTTCACACCACACGAGTGAGAAAATTTCAGTGCTGTAAAGTGCCAGTGTAGACAAGCTCTTAGAAGCTCTATGCATGTGGCCAAATGATGGTCTTTGTGGTGGGGTTTGTGCATAGCAGAGCCATCCCATCCTCAGGCCCCCATTTAAGAACTTGCTGTTTGCCTAGCCATTCTGACTGACCATCCTTAGCTCTGTGGGGTATAAGTGCATGGTACCCACTAGGAGGGAAATGCAAACCCAAGAAGCAGCTTTACCTCCATGTGGATGGGTGTGTTGACTCTAACTCTTTAAAAAAAAAAAAATTGACTCAGTACAGAAAGTCATCAGAAGTCTGTTCTGCTCCTTTTCTTTTTGAATTCATCTTTTCTTCAGGTAGCTAAAAGCCTCATTTGTTTTGGCAGAAACCCTTTAATCTCTGAATAGTCCGGATAACTTGGCAGCAGTAGGAGAAGGAATGGCAGCTCTTGGCAGCTGGGTGCTGTGTAATGCATAAAAGTTGCAGTACTTAGCTTTGATTTGAAAAGGCTGGGGGTGGGGAGGGGCGGGAAGACAACAGCAGGATGAAGATGTGCATAGTCTGCCCTTCAAACACCTTCTGAGTCCATCCTAAATGGTGTGCAGATGCTGATTTCCCCATTTCTTTGTCTGCTCTTTTGCTATCGTGGTGGGTGTGGGGAGAGGTGTGCTGTGAATTGCTATTGCAACCCCCCTGTGGTGGTTTTATACTTCCTGCTTGGAGATGTCTGGAAAGGTCTGTATAGGAGCTAAGTATTGTATTGTATTGTTTTGCAGTTGATGTTTGGAAAAAATTGGGTTTGTTTGGTCTGGAGAAGAGAAGACTGAGGGGGGACATAAGTCTTCAAGTGCATAAAAGGTCATTATAAGAGGAGGGTGATAAACTGTTCTCCTTAACCACTGAGGATAGAACAAAAAGTAATGGGCTTAAATTACAGCAAAGGAGATTTAGGTTAGACATTAGGAAGAACTTCCTAACTGTAAGGGCAGTTAAACACTGGAACAAATTGCTTGGGGAGGTTATGGAATTTCTGTGAATGGAGATTAGACATGTATGGCAAACATCTGTCAGGGACGGTCTATATAATTCTTTGTCTTGCCTCAGTGCAGGGGGCAGGACCTATTAAAGTCCCTTCCAGTCCTACATTTCTCTGATTCTAGAGGCGTCGCTACACAGAGACTTTGAGATTAAATGGTAATTAAAGAGAGTCTTGTCCAAAAGTGCTTATGAACAAGAGAGCTAGCTTTTTTTTCCATAACCAAATTCAATTTTGTTGTGTTTGGGAAATTAGGAGAAGTTCTCCTGGCTCTTGTCTGGCTTGATAGTGTTTCACATTGGAGATGGTGCGCCTTCCTTTCTCTCCAATGTTCATGCTGCTTCTTCGAGTGATTGCTCGTGTGTATTCCACAACAGGCGTGTGTGCTCGCCACGTGCACCGGTGCCGGAAATTTCCCCCCTAGCAGTACTCGTAAGGGAGCGCCCCTAGTGACCCCTGGATTGGTGCCTCTATGGCGCGGAATAAGGGGTGCTATGCGCTTCCCCCACCCTCAGTTCCTTCTTGCCACCAGTGAAGGTGCATCGGAACTGTTCTGCTCCATCTTGTCTTTCCTCTAGAGCTCTTGTTCGTTCAAAGTAGTGGTACCTGTAGTTGAAGTTGTTTAGATTAGTGTTCATTTAGTTTAGTGCACCCGAGTCGGGGCATGCCCCATGCCCTGGGCTTTGAGTCATGTGACACTTGCAGGCGGACGATGCCAGTGAGTGACCCGCACATGGACTATTTACGCTATTTAAGGGAAACCCGTCTCAGCGATCACTGCAAGATTTCAGATCTTTCAAGCCTCAGACCAAGAAAGAAAGGGACATTCGGCTCTGAGCCATTCTGATGGAGTTGGTGTTGACCCTGGCTCTGGTGAGCCGCTCTGAGTCAGCACCGTGTACTGTAGTGTCGGCGTGGGGTGCCTTCCACCAGTTGTCACTGCTCCCCATCCACGGGGTACGCCAAGAAAGCTAAGAAGAGGTCTTCTCCACTGAGGAAGCAGAGCAAGACCGGGGGGGAGACTGGACCCACATTGTGCAGTTCTTGGTCCCTGTCGGCCTCCAGGCCTCCGACTCAGGTTGAGTGGAGTAGCCTGGCCCAGTTGGTTTAGGCTTCCCCAGATGTCTGGGTGCCCTCCATGCTGGAGGCCCTGCAAGCAGCCCAGGACATTATGTCCCTGCCGGTACCAGGGGCACCGCCACAGTTGGCTCCCCAGTCCAGAGGCAGGCTACTGCTTGGATTGCCACAGTTGCCTCCTGGTTGGTACCGTTCGTGATCAAGGGAACGTTCCCGACACCATTCGCTGCTCAGCGACCATCCCATGCATAGGCCATGGCGGTCACCATTGACTCCCACCAGGTTGTCTGTCTGCGTTGTCTGTCTGGGTCCCTGCCTCTAGAGACCGTAGCCCTCGCGAAGGGAGCAGGCCCTGTCAAGACCGAGACAGACGGCACTGGAGGTCCCCATCTCCGAGAGGCTATCGTAGCCCATCGTGATACGGGTGTCGACACCGTTCCTGTTCTTTGTCTCACTCCAGGACCTCGCCGTAGCTGTGTCATAGCTGGCACCACCATTGGTGCACTGTCTGTACTGGCACTTTACAGCGCCAGTACAGACAGTGCACCAATGGTGGTGCCAGACGCAGACGCAGTCCCGGGCGTCAATCGCCTGTGTGGATCCGCCCGCCAGAGCAGATCATGGAGCAGCTGCTACCAGCGGTACCGTTCCTCCCCGTTGGGATCACAGTCTCGTGGTCGGCACTGTTCCCGATGCCACCGTTCCTCCCAGTCCAGGGACTGTGGCAAGTCGTACACTAGCCTGGCCTCTCTCCGTAGTCGTCAGTCGATGGGACAGGCTAGTCAGGCTGAACAGCCTGCTCCACCGGTGCCACAGCACCTTAGCCGGCACTGTGGTACCGGTGGGGGCTCGCTTGGTGGCTGGAGCCTCGGAATGATTGTCGGCCTCTCTTTCCCAGCCTCTCAGGAAGGAGTTGGTGGGATGTGCATCTCCGGTTCTGTGCCCAGAGGGCGACCAAGTGGTGGGACCTCCAGTACCGGTGGGTACACAAAGTACTGTGCCTGCATCCTCACCCTCCCCTGATGAGGCGATTATGGCTCCTCCTCCCTCTGTTCCACAGGCGGAATCTAAGGCCCACCAGGAACTATTGAAAAGGGTGGCATCAAGCCTCAACCTTCAAGCCGAGGAGGTGGAGGAACCCTCAGACTCCCTCTTTAACATCCTATTGGCTTCAGTACTGGGCAGCATGGCCCTTCCACTCCACAAAGGAGTGGCAAAAATTTCAAATGCCTTGTGTCAAACTCTTTCTTCCTTGGGGAGGGATAGCTCAGTGATTTGAGCATTGGCCTGCTAAACCCAGGGTTGTGAGTTCAATCCTTGAGGGAGCCACTTAGGGATCTGGGGCAAAATCAGTACTTGGTCCTTCTAGTGAAGGCAGGGGGCTGGACTCGATGACCTTTCGGGATCCCTTCCAGCTGTATGAGATAGGTATATCTCCATACATACATACATACATATTTATGTATGTATGGAGATATACCTATGCCCCCCATTTCTAAGAGGGTGAAACTAATGTACTTTGTGCCCGCCAAGGGGCATGAATACCTGTACACTCACCCTGCCCCCAACTCCCTGGTGGTCAAGCTGGTCAACCAAAGTGAGAGGCAGGGCCAACCAGCCCCTACTCTGAAAAATAAAGACTCAAGGAAGCTGGACTTATTTGGGAGAAAGGTTTATTCATCCTCAAGTTTCCAGTTAAGGGTGGCAAACCATCAGACTCTCCTGGGTCAGTATGAATTCAACTTGTGGGGCTCTCTATCCAAATTCGAGGACTCCCTCCAGAAGCGTCAGAGGGAGGAGTTCAAAGCTCTGGGGCAGGAGAGTACAGCTGCTGCCAGGGCAACCCTGGAGGCAGCGTTGGATGCTACGGATACGGCTGCAAGGTCCGTGGCCTCCGCAGTGTCCACGAGAAGGGCGTCATGGCTCCTGCTGTTGGGCTGTCCAGTGAGGTGCAGAACTCCTTGTAGGACCTCCCATTCGATGGCAAGACCCTTTTTATGAAACAGATGGACATGAAACTGCATGGCCTGAAAGACTCCCTCACTACACTTAAGACACTTGACCTCTATGTCCCAGCTCTGGCTAGGCCCAAGTTTAAGCCTCAGCAGGCTCCCACCAGGCCACCCACTCTAAATATGAGCCCCGTTATAAAAAGACATGGGACTATAAGAAACGCCCTCAGAGGCAGACCCGATCTGCCCTCTGAGCCTGGGTCCTCCAAGGGTAAACAGGTGGGGAAACATCAGTTTTGACAGGTTGCCCAGGGGCGACCTACCAGTTCACACTAGGGATTCACCCGCAATAAAGCTTCACTTCTCCAACCAGTTGTGCGCTTTTCTCCCGGAATGGTCGCAGTTTACTTCAGACCATTGGGTCATCAACACCCTGGGGCTACACCCTCCAGTTTACCTCTACCCCGTCCAACCAACCTCCGTCCCCATCCCTCCTGGGGGGCCCCTTTCACGAGGCCCTGCTAGAGCAGAAGGTGGGGCAGCTCCTTGGCCTAGGAGCGATGGAAGTGGTGCCAGTGGAGTTCAGACATAGGGGGTAGTACTCCCGCAACTTTCTTATCCCAAAGGCCAAAGGGGGGCTCAGGTCCATCCCAGACCTGCAAGACCTGAACCAGTACATGGTAAATCTCAAGTTTCGCATGGTGTCTCTAGCCTCCGTCATCCTCTCCCTGGATCCCAGGGACTGGTATGCCACCCTCGATCTGCAGGATGCGTACTTCCGCATTTAGCCATGTCCCCATTCAGGACATTTGCAAGGCTGCCACATGGTCTTCAGTTCACACATTCACCTCGAATTATGCAATCATCTCCCAGACCAGGGAAGACACTGGGTTCAGCAGGCCTGCGCTCTGTCCCGAGAGTTTGTGAACTCCTACCTACCTCCAACAGATATAACTTGGAATTACCTATTGTGGAATACACAGGAGCAATCACTTGAAGCAGAAAAGACATTTACCTTTTCCGTAACTGACGTTCTTCGAGATGTGTTGCTCATGTCTAATCCACACCCTGCCTTCCTTCCACTCTGTTGGAGTTGTCTGGCAAGAAGGAACTGAGGGTGGGGGGAGCGCGCAGCGCCCCTTATACCGCACCATAGAGGCATCACTCCAGGGATCGCTAGGGGCGCTCCCGTACGGGTACTGCTAGGGGAAAAACTTCCAGCATCAGTGCACGTGTTGAGCACACACACCTATTGTGGAATAGACATGAGCAACATATCTTGAAGAACACCAGTTACGGAAAAGGTAACTGTCTTTTCTCCAGCATCATGCTGCCAACTTTGAAATTGTTTGTACTGGGGAGACATCATCCCTTCCCTTTTCCCCTCCTTCATTGGTGTCCTATAGTGCAGAGTTGTTACTTTCTGTTACTCTACCCACTATTACCTTACTGATTGGAGCTAGTATATATACATCCTCCAATGACTGACCCAGTAATCATGTGCTTTTTTGCAATGTACCTATGTCTACATCTACCCTTTTGATTTTACTTATTGCTCTTCTGGCCCTATTCCAACAAGCCAGTGTATTCATCAAAGCTAATTTCCCTTTTGCCTTGGCTCATCTCCCTGTTTCTCTCCAGCTGCATTTCTTTTAGCTTCTGTAAACTCTGTGCTCTAATCTCACCTGCTGTGCCTACTGCAGCCCTGCTGCTCTCCTGGGCATGAAGGAATTTGGTGCAAGGGGGAGAAGAAATGAACCACCCAGCAGACCTGTAGGATAGGGAAGTGAGCCAAGTACCATATTAAAGGCTCTTAAAAACCCTGAGGCAGCCAAATGACTTCAAGATAGAGATAGGATGGAATCTGATGTGAAGTATTGTGATTGCTTTATTCATACTGTGGATTTCTCTAGCATCAGAGGATCTCAAACCACCTAATTAAGTCTCACAGGGCAGCATTCTTATCCCCATTTTACAGATGTGAATAAGTGATGAGTGTCCAAGGACTCAGTGCAAAATCCTGAACCCAGGTCTTCAAGCTCCCATCCCACTGATTCAGCCATAAGCCCACTGTTTCTCTCCAAGCTAGTGGTGTAGTGGGGCCAGATTATGATGGAACAGCATTTTTGCCATGTGGAGGATGCCATTTTAAAACAAAATAGTGTTCTCTGCACAGTGTGACCTCCAGTAGATGCCCATTCAGGACTAGCTCATTTCTCCAGCCCAGACAGTAGCAAGCCAACATTTTGTGTGTGTGTGTCTCTCTCTCAGCAAGTCAGGGTTTTATAGCTGTTCTTGGCAGCATGGAGAGATTCTGCTTTTTGCTAATTAGTCATTTTGATGTAAATCAACTTTTTATTAAAAATAAATTTTCTGTTTGGGAAGCATCAGAACTGGGAGAAATGCAAATGTGAGAAGGGAAGGGAATTTGTTGAAGGTTTGTGTATTCAGTCACTGAAATAATTTTTAGATCTCCATTTATTTGTTTGTTTAATGTTTAAATGTTTCTCTCCAAGGTTTGTTTGTTTTAGACATTTATAATGTGCCCATCAGCAATTACATCTCAGCACACTGACAAGTTACAAATTAAATTCCGATTTCTAATGACAGTCAACAAAACCTTTTTGACCCATTAATCTTTGTGAAATCATCATTGAAATAAGAATCCAGGCAGAAAATCTACTTACGCATTTTTTTACCTTGATGGCTGATGTGAATGAATAACTATTGATAATTTACTTGCCTGCTGGGGAAAAAAATAGTAGTCACCCATGGCAAGGAAATCAACTAGAGGCTTGTAATTCCTGCCCCATCCCTCCCTGGTATTTTAGCAATAAATACTTTCCAAACTACTAATCTGCAAGAACTAAAGACCAGATTGGAGAAGAAAGCATTTTAGCAATGTCCTGGCCCTTGTGAGGGAATAGTGCATGGTGGAGCCATCCTAGTGCAGCTAAGAGCTATGCAAGCCTCTACTATGGTTTGGTTTGGGTTTTCTAGTCTTGTTCAGGAATAATAGCTGAGCCATGAATGCTCATGTGAAAATGTGCATGCATGATGGGGATGTGCTATTTACTCCATGGAGCATGTGATGGTAGCCCATTGGAAGAGAGAGTATTTCAGGTTGCTCAACTATGATCATCCTGATCAGTGGAAGAGTAGCATTGGTAACCATCTGGTCGATCTTCGCTGGTATGGTGGTGCCCTTGGGGTGGGGAAACGAAAAGAATGGGTAACTCCAAGGTGTGTGTGTGTAGGTGAGGGAGAGATGAGTGGAGGAAGGTATTTTAGTGTCGGGGCTAAATCTCCTTCTGGGGCTTGAGAGTGGATTCAAATGGCAGCTCATGTCACAGGTGTTCATGATGCTGGTTTAACTTCAGTCCCAACTGGATGCTGAGGTACAATATTTTTGTAAAACCAATGCTACTGCTTATTCATTGCTTGAGGGGTGAAGGAGGGAGGCCAGGATTAAGGTGCATCTGCAGAGCTGTCAGAGGGAGATAGCTTGCACAGCACCTGCCAACAGTGCAGTTCTCTCACTTTTCTCAAGCACTAAAGCTCTCCCTAATTCAGGGGGTAGAGTTGGCTTTTGCCTGATGATTATCTCACCATCAAACCTGAAAGCGCCAATTCAAATCCTGAAAGCTCCTAGAAGGCTGGAAGTTCTGAGACATGTTACTGGTCCCAGCTATTGGGCAATAGCTGCAGTGATTTATATTACAATATGAAAGCTAACAGCTGGGATTTAAAGGAGTTTGATAGTGCAGTCTGGAGTTGTGACACTTTGAATTGGGATTTGTGTCTGTTCTAGCTCAATGTGGGGGGCAGGTTTCTCCCTCCTACGTAAACGCATATCTCTTTCATGATCTCTCTGCTAGTGGCCTGTGTCTCTTTAAACACTAAAGAAGTTGTGCTCAGCAAAGACAGATTGAAGCTTTTAGGACTCATTAGACTTCAAAGGAAAACGGCCTGAGCCACAAGTGAGAGGGGAAGAAATGGAGTAGCTGAAGGATTCCTTTAAAGGAGAATAAAAATAAACCCCAGACAGGAAGGAAAGCCCGATAGGGTCTGAATCTGATCTGCAATCCCACAAGTCTGGCTCTGGAGACCCGCTCCATTCAGGAGCTACAAAGAGAGAGACCTTCTGTCCAAGGCTTTGTCTACACTACATATTCTGACGTCCAGTTAAGATCTAGGGTAAAATGCAAATGTTAGAAGCCTGGAACAAACGTTTGGGAAGTATCCACGCTTGCCTTTACAAAGGGGTTAACCGTGGCCTGGTTTATACCTAAGATGAAGGTCGACATAGTTACAGCTCTCAGAGGTGTGAAAAATCCGTGCAGCTGAAGCCAACCTAAGCCTTGGTGTCAGTGCAGCTAGGTCAACAGGAGAATGCTTCTGTTGATCTAACTTGTGTTGCTCAAGGAATTGGTTTTCGTTCCCCTATGGGAGAACCCCCCTCTATCAGTGTAGGTTGTATCGACACTACAGGCTTATGCAGGCACAGTTACGAAAACCTAGCTATACCAATATAGTCTCCATGATGTAGACGTAACGTGACTATTGAACAAAACGTACATCTACACTACAGAGCCTATACCACCATAGCTGTAGCCCCCTAGTGTAGAAGCAGCATATGCTGACCGGGGGAGGTTTTCTATCAGGAACACCATCTCCCAAACCGAAGTGCTCTTCCATCAGCCTAGCTGCATCTACACTAGAGTTTTTGCTGACATAATTCTGTGGGTTTTTTCCACACCCCTGCCTGACATAGCAATGCCAATATAAGTGTTCATTGTAGGCCAAATCACAGATTGTTTTTCCCCACTTCCCACAAATTAAAATCCACTCTAACTCCCTCCACTCCTCTTCTTTTTGTTAGCACACACCCTCTTTTGGGGTCTGAAGCTAGGGTATTGGCAGGAATTGGTTATTGACAACTCAAACAAACTAATATCTGTCTTTGCTTCTTCCTACTCTCCTGTTCACTCCCATCTCCTCCTCTTCATTCCAGTTCCTGGTCTCTTATGTGCTTGCAAATCTCCAAGCGCCCTTAAAGCTCACAGGCCACCCTGGGACCTTTGCGTCTTTTCTGCCTTTCATCCTTCTAATGTTAAAATGTTTTGCTATTTTACACTTGGGCATGGATTTTCAAAGGAGCCAAACTTCCAACTGCCAGTGAAGTTTAGGTGGATTGGGTGCCTAATTCCCTTAGGGTATCTGGAAAATCCAAGCAACAATTCTTTTTATTTGGTGCCTTAGGAGATAAAAAACCAGAAATCTCAAGCAAACTACTCCTGTCTAACTGGAGAATGTTGGTGGGGGTGAAGCACGATTAGCAAAAACTCCCCCTTGACCTCCAGCCATGGCAATCTGTTCCCAAACAGGCAGTAGGAGGTTGGCACGGGTGTCTGTGGTTTATAAACATTGGGTATGTATTTGAAAATTGCATAATGGCAAATTGTTGATTCTGGTGCCTTGGATCAAAATATAGCTGACTTGCCCCAGCGTTTTTAGTAATTGTGTGCATTGGGAATTGACCCTTGGTCTTTTGTCGTTGTCTTCTTTGCTAGAAGTTACAAAAAGGGCAAAACAGAGATTAGGGGGAGAAGGAGAACATCTGGAAGACCCCTGCACAGGGTCATGTTTTGAGGCTACCACATCCATTGCAGTCTGTGGGGAGAGGACCGCCCTCTGGGAGTGCATAAACAGACAAAAAACCATGACCACATGTATGCTGATCTTGTTTGGCAAGTGAACTGTAAAGATGAGACTTGGGAGACAGACCCCAGCATGTTGATCTCCAAAACCAGAGTGGCTGTTTGTACCCTTTGATTTAGCAATGGTTAGATGCCTGGGAGAGGTGGCGCTCCAAGTGTGCTCTGAAGTGATACAAGCCATTCTACCACCTCCTGGACATGCACATGAGGACACATCTGGTTGGGGAATTCGGTCGGATTTTTCTTACGTTGGGCAGGAGTATGGAAAAACGCTCCCCTAAGCGCCATAGCTGTGCTGACCTAACCCACGGTGTAGATGTGTCTATGTCAATGGAAGAATGATTCTGTCGCCCTCGCTACCGTTGCTCAAGTAGGTCTGCGTCTATACTCTGGGCTTATGCTGGCATAGCTGTGGTAACCTAGCTATGCCCATGTAGTTTCCACAGTGTAGATATGCCCTTAGTAATTTCGAATGTGCTTCTCTCCAAAAGTGTGCTTGGTGGGTTGGGGGAAGGTTCTTCTGTGTGGGCAAGGGGGCTCCTGGCAAGGCCAGTCTTTGCTTACATTGAGGATAGCTCCTGATCAGTTGATTTGAGGGAAATGGTGATGTCTGATGGAACTGCGTTGATGACTTGCACTGCTCTTATTCCTCTTTCTCACTGCAGGGAAGATCCTCTTCCGCAGAAGCCACATCCGAGATGTTGCTGTCAAGCGTCTGATACCTATTGATGAATACTGCAAGGTAAAGGGAGTTTTCTAGCTCAAATCGAAGACTTCTAGCCTGTGATATAGGCATGATTTGAACTGGTCCTTTTCTGTTGGCGATACTGGTTCCATTTCTGGGAGGGGGCAGCACATGGTGTTGCACTATAAAACCTTCATTGTGCACTTCTACCAGCTGGTGGCTTTGAGTCTGGCATAGCGCATCCACTCCATGCAGGTGTAAAAACACCCCCTGGGTCCCATGTCAGACTGAGGGGTGAGTGCTGTGGTTTTGGAGGCCTAGAGATTGCAGCATGGTAGTGACCTCATTGTTCACCATGTACTCTCCACTTCTGGTTCTCCTTAATTTGATTAATTTTTTTAAAATCCCTCCTCAGACTACAGACCAGAAGCAAATGGCCCAGTAGAGGCTCTGCTGGCTGCAGGTTAAATTTACTAGCTAGCTTATCCTGTTGGTTTCAAATGTGATCACCATGGAGCAGAGTCCAGCCCTTATCCGTAGAAGATGGGTCTCGTCACGGAACTGGCACTGTCTCGAGCTTCGGGGATAGCAAAGGGTTCTGGGCTGTGGACTGAGATGTGTTGGCAGAGCTGTGGGGGAGGCGAGCACCATGGAACTTTATACAATAATGTTAAAACTCATCTGTGCATGAGGTGAAGCTTTTTCAGGCATCAGCTGAAGACCTTGGAATGAACCCTCAGAGGAACTAAGGACCTTCCGCTCTAAGTGCAAGATGCAGTTCTTTGAACATGCCTTCTCTAACGTGTGTGTGTGTGTGAAATAAAAATTCCAGAACAAAACACTCCACTGCATACACCTCTCCCCCAGAGAGAAGATGAGAGAACAAACACATGACAGGTGTCAGTAGCTTTGCCTAATGCCCTCCTGCTCAGCGCTCAGGTACTATGGGGTTGAGCACAGTATAAGAACCTGAATAGAATAGAATTGCAGGGGGTGATGCAGATCAAGACTCAAGTGCATTGACCAAAGCTCTGAAGGAGGGACCCTGGGACTGGAATTGCAAGGGGTGCTGAAGGTCAAGACGAAGACGCATCAGCAAATGTGTCTGGAAGCCCAGTACTGGGCTAACGTGCTGCAGCTCAAAACTGTTGAGGTGCATTAGCTGAGTTACTGCAGGGTAACAGGCAGGGGGACAGCAAGGGTGAAGCACAGGTAGCCTTGAGCATATTGTCAAAGCTGGGGACTGGGGACACGGCAACTGGCTGGCTTTTGCTGGTGTGATCAGTTCCCTGTTTTCAGGGACATTAAAATATGCCAGCTACATAGATACATGCTTGCTCGTTCATTTAATTTTAGGGAGGAAAAAAGTCCGTAAGTGGTAAGAGGTTGTAGCTGTCTGTTCGGAACGAGGCTGTTAATGGCATAAGATATAATGAATCCATTTGACTTAATAACTGGAACATAATGGCTGATGTTATATGACCCACTTAGACAACAGCTTTCTCCTCCTCCAGTTAATACATTACCAAGTAATACAGTGTGCACTATGCCGGGCCTTCCAGCTCCTGCTACTTAACTGTGAAGCTGCTAGTGGGGTGCGGGGCTAAGCCACCGTAGCAGTGTGCATGGCAGAGTCAGCCCGTGCTATTTCCATGGGCGTCTCAGCCACAGCCCCTGCTCTCCCTGGCATTTCTGTTATTTTGGGTTGACTTCACATGCACCACCAGAGTGGGAGTATAATATACACTCTCAGCAAAAAAAAATAATCCCTGAGTTTGCTGTGGTTAGGGTGGTGTTTAGTGAGTACTGAGCATTACGGGAACACTGCGTAACCAGATCCCCCGCAAAATACTAGATAAATATCTTGTCCTTTGTTTTGTCTCTCCTGGGAGAGAGGTGAGGAGGCGCCGTTCCCTGAGAAAGCTCTGCAAATCCTCCTTTCTTGGCTGCAAAGAAGGTTGGCGAAATCCTGGATTGAAAACATGCAAAGGCATCTCCTCACCAAGTGGGGAGAGAATAGTCCTTTATAAAGCCCTGGTCCAGCTGCACCCACAATACTCTCTTGCTAGCAGAAAGAGCTTGACAGGTTGGAGGGAGGTCAAAGAAGAGCAGCAAAAATGATCAGGGAGCTGGTGCGATTGTCTGATTTCTAAAGTCAGATTTAAAAGAGCTAAATACAGCATATTCTCATCCCATTTCCCTTGGGTCCTACACTAAATAACCCTTTTCTCTGGGTTGGTAATAGTATTAATAGGTTTGAGAGAGAGAATGTTGGCTGAATATCTGGTAAAAGAGTTGTGACTGGGAGATCCTCTCCCAAGCCCAGTCGCTTGGGATTCTTAAAATGAAACTGGACAGAGCTCTAGAAAATGCCCTGTAGAGTGCAGTCATGAATCCTGTAAAATGGCTCATCCATCTGAATAAGTTATTCCCATCTGTCTTCTATGAATAACTTTTCCCTGCCAGTCTCCTTACCCCAGCTACCATGCTCCAAGCCAGACAAAATTGCATGGGTTTCTCTTTGGAGCCTGTTCTTCAAATTACCCTTAAGAATGAGTTGTGTGGCTGAATATATCGCCTCAGTAGTGCTCCCAGCCTGTTGGAGGGCAATGAATCTTCTCAGTCTCCTACATGGCAGGGCCATACACTAACCACAAGGCAAATGGCCCTTGGTTTCCATCCTCTTAGGACAAGCTGTGTTTTTCTGCCATCATTACCAATGCTGTAAGAGTGGAACCTTCTCTGGGCTGGGGGTGGTCACTTTACCAGGGTCTGAGTGATTCTGCATAGAGTACAGGGAATGGAGTCCTGTGAACAGCACCTCAGTGGAAATGTTGCCAGCAAGAACCTGAAGAGTCTCCTGCACCCACTATTTCCGGAGTGGACAGTTGTTTCTATATCCCATTTCTTATGATGGCTGGCATGCTGTCCCGATTCCTTGTCAGGCAGTATCACCCCCACTGCTTGGTGGCTCTGCCTGTCCTGGCTGTGGTGGTGATCAGTGCAATGGCAGGTCTAGGGTTGCCAACCTTCCCGGTTTGGCTGGAAGTCTCCTGGAATCGGACTCCGTCTCTCAGAGGCTACTGAAGCCAATCCGGGAAATTTTAGGCTGCTAGAAGTCTGGCGGTGCAGTGGGGCTAAGGCAGGATCCCTATCTGCCGTGGCTCCACGCCGCTCCTTGAAGTAGCTGGCATGTCCGGCAGTGGCTCCTAGGAGGAGGCGCGGCAGGGGGTCTCTGTGTGCTGCCCCTGCCCCTGCCCCAAGGACAGACTCCGCAGTGCCTATTGGCCGGGAATGGGGAACTGTGCCCACTGGGAGCTGCGGGAACAGTGCTTGCAGGCAGGGGCAGCAAGCAGAGCTGCCTGGCTGCCTGTGAGCCTAGGAGCCACTGCCAGACATGCCGCTGCTTCCGGGAGCTGCCTGAGGTAAGCACTGCCTGGCCGGAGCCTGCACCCTGAACCCCCTCTTGTACCCCTACCCCAGCCCCTTACACACCCAGACTCCCTCCTGGAGCGCACCCCAACCCCCCTGCCCCAGCCTGGTGAAAGTAAGTGAGGGTGGGGGAGAGTGAGTGATGGAGGGAGGGGGGCTGGAGTGAGTGGGGGTGGTGCCTTAGAAAAGGGACAGGGCAGGGATGTGGCTTTGGGCAGAGGATGTGGCCTTTGTACGATTAGACAGCTGGCAACCCAGGGCAATAAAGACTCAGGTCTGCCTCTGGGAGCAGCCTGGGGTGCTGCACGCAGGGCTGTGCCTGTTATGCGGGGACAAGCTGACGTTCTTATGATTTTGTTCATATCTCTGTCTCAGAGCCCTTTGAGGGAGGATTGTGGATATGAAGCTGAGGATTGGCTGTCAGTCATACATCAGGATGGGCCCTGCTTCCAAACCTCCTTCCTGTGACATGTCACTTTGTCACCCCCTTCCCCCCACCAACAATGAGCTCTGTGCAGCTACATGTGTCCCCTGTGCTTAAATCTGTATTACAGAGCCCTAGCCAAGTCTGCCTCCCCTCCAGCCTCAACTGGACTGAGACAGTAAGGGAAATGATGTGTGTGGCCCGCAGGAAATGGTGCTATTCTAGACACCATCCCTTCCGCCTTCTGCAGAGGCCATTACATTATTGCTCGCGCTCATTCGCTCTCACCCGGCGAGCCCCACTTCTAAAACCTGTGTTGCTGCAGAAGGCTTCCTGGGAGGGAGGGGGACAGATGTGGTGCCGCTCATTACTCCAGCCTCCACAGTTGTTGTCTGATAACAACACTAACAAAAGCTCTCCAGTCCCTGCTCGAGGTGTTTGTGGGCTCCCTTTCTGCCACTCAGACAACCTCTTCTTGAGTAGCAGTTGCTCAGCAGAGGGTTTATGAGAGACAGAGGACTCTACAGATCTCTCAAGTGCTGATGGGTCCTATGGTCCCAGGGCCATGAACCTAACCAGAAGCATCAAAGCCAGGCCCTATTGCCCTGAAAGACATGAACTGCTTGTACTTTTCAGTGGGGCTGTGGCTTTCTGCACACAGGACAGTGATGAGCTTTGGGGAGTCTCAGCCAGGCCTTAGCTAGCTAGAAGGGTGGCTATTTTGATGGGGAGGCAACTGTTACAGGGACTCTGAGGATACCCTGGATAGCGAGGGGTGAACAGTTAAAATGGCAAAGGTAGCCTGCATTGCAGGTCAGCATCTGCTTACTCCCCTTTGCACCCTACCATCTTACCCAGAGATGCAGCAGCTGAAACCGGAGGCTGTAAGTAACTTACTCCATTCTGGTGCACTGTGACATTCACTATAGCGCTAGCCACAGTTCTGAGCATCATGGTGCCTGTTTCTTGTGTTTGCCTGGCTGTTCACACACACTGACAGCCACGCCTCCAAACTCCTTTCACACTCTGGGATTAGTCTCTCTCTTCATGTTCTCAGTCTCTTTGTTTCATTCACAGGCTCTGATCCAGCTGCCACCCTACATCTCTCAGTGTGAGGAGGTTCTTCAGTTCTTTGAGACAAGACCCGAAGACCTTAATCCCCCCAAAGAGTAAGTTGGTTACAAGCTAGTGGGGTTGCTCTGCAGAATTGCTGTGGCAGTGGTTGCATCCCCTGCCGCAGATAAAACCCCCTTGAGCATGGTGACATTCAGAAGACGCTCTGAGATCCATGAACAAATCCCTAACCTGCCTGTGAATGTAATGCTCAAGAAAGGTGCTGGTTTGAGATCCCTGGAGAGTGAAGTTCTTTGTTTAGTTACAGAGCCAGGGCCATGCAAGCTTTCTTCACGCACTGCTCCCTTGCAGTGCACTCAACCTTCCCCTGGAATGTCCACTGCTAGTGATGAGGTGGAAGTGTTTTCTCCAGAAGCCACTGAATCCTTGGCCTCAGTGCTGAGCTTGCTTGCCCAGATGCCACTTCATGCTAATAGTGGTGCTGATTTTTCTGATAGTCACTTGGGAAACCCAAACTCTTTTACTGTAGGAACTGCCAAGCAGGCATCAGACAGGAGCGACTTCCAGTTATTAATGATCTCTGCCTAGAGAGAGAGACTCTCCCTTTGCCAGTCCCCTGAGCCATCCACAACAATGCCTGACTCTTGCTTTCCATTGGAAACAAGGAACATGTGCAGGGATTCTTGCGTGTCTTACGCAACCCTATGTAGTTACTAGTCTTGTGACTATGAGCTACTTGTTCCAGCCACTATTAATCACCCGGAGCATAAATACAAACACCATCTTCCCTCTGTCCTCTTGCTTCTCTCCTTAGATTGTATTTGCAGCTCTACCTAAGGTTGAGCAATGGAGGAAGATTGACTGATTGTGCAAGAAAAGGCACTAAAATATTTTGACATTGTTTTGCATTGCATGGAGGGTGGGGGGGATTAAAAGGATTTTGTTTTTCTTGGTGAAGGAACATCAAGTTTTGCATGTCTCCTATTAAGTGCTTTGCTTGTTCCTTTTGTAACTTCTCTCAACCTTTAGCTTATTTATTTCTTTTCCTCCTTGGCCTCCTGTTTTTATTTTCTTGTCCTGTCATCATTCCTTCCCCAGCCAGCAGACACTTGATTAGATTGGTCTGAGGGCCCCAGAGTCCATTAACTAATAGCTTGCTGTCAGCTGGCATTCCCATCCAGCCTGCCCAAGCTATTGTTCACCCATTAACCTTTCACCCCTTCAGTCATCCATCAGCTAATGGAGCAGCATGGGAGTGAGAGAGAGACCTAAGAAGGTTGATTTGCATGAGCAGTATCTCATGAACATCTAGGAGTCTGCTGGGGCAAGGGGCTTGGGATTCCCAGTGTTCCTGGTGTTGGGAGGACGGGGTGGTCTCTGTGATTGTTCCAACATTGACACATTGTTCTATTATGGACAGTTTATAAATAAAATCAGGATTCTGTGGATGGCTTTTGATTGTCGAATCCACCCAGTGAACCCATTGGTGAAACATGCACACAGATGGTGCCTTTGGGAGGGGGGGACGGGGAGTGAGGATTGTCATCCCCCTTTCTTCTTTTATGCACCCCATTACCCGCCCTAGCCTGATCTGTGGGTTATGAACTTGGCGTAGGGTATGGAGGCTGTCACAAAAACAAGGGGCCAATTCAAACGTATAGAATGCCAGGACACACATCTAAAAAAAGCTGAAGCAGTGTGGGTTGGGAGCTCCTGAAAGGGAGCTTTATCTCCCATGTTAGCACCCCAGCTGGCTCTGCTCTGGAGGTATTGCTCCTGCAGGCCTGGCATGTAAAGATTTCTCCCCTGTTCCCAATTTCTTCTTCTCTGCACCTGATGAGTGCTCATTTGAGGGAACTACACAGGAAGGAAAACAAAGGGACTGACTGAAATGTAAACAAAGCTGTGCGCTTTGGCGTTGAGGCCGGGCTAAGACTGTACCCTGAGAGTGTCCCTTACAACACCCTGGTTTGTGTGTATCTCCCAGCACCTATACATAGCCCAACTCACATGTGGCACAGGCTGCATGTGTTTTGCTTGCATTTATAAAGGTTTGGCTGTTGCAGCAAATGCCAGATTAACTGCGCTTGGTGCCGTGTAGTTTGGGAGTGAGATTGTAGTCATGCCACATTTTGAGCTGTTATAGAATTAGCCAACACAGCATGATCGCCTCTCCCCATGTGCTGTCCTTTCATGGGGAGGAGAAGAGGGCTTAACAGACCTCTCCTGTCCATTCTCCTCCAGCAGTGAGCTGCTGTGGTGTCTCAAGGACGTCTCTGTTGTGTTTCATATCCCAGCCTGAATGCTCCAGGGGTATTTATTAGCTACAATTCAAAATGTCAATGAATAAAAGTCCTTGAGGCTCTCCTCTGGCGAGATTGGTGGGAGCCATTTTGCCAACCCCACGTGGACAGGCTGCCAGGTTGCCAATAGCAATGTAAAATCAGGGACAGACGGCTGGGGTGGATCCAATATAGTGGTGTGCCTGGGATTTGGACGGATGTCATCATTTATAAAAGAGATAAATACTTTCTCTGGGAAGTTGAAAGGGAGCCAGGCCATGAAAGAAATAAGAAGGCAGCTTTTTATGCACTGGCGGCTGGGAGGCGAAAAATGGATAGGTCAGCACACTCTGTGCCAAGCAAAGCTGTCATTCTGGTGGCACCACTGGCCCCCTGTTTGCCTACCCCCTTCACTCTGCAGCCTCTGGCTGAGGGAAAGTCCCCTTCTGCTCTCATTAATGGCTTGGCGCCTGTTCCTGATCCCATGGCAAAACTCACATTTACTTCAATGGGAGCAAGGTCTGTTGAGAGGAGAAGCTCTGGTGTCTTTGGGGCTGCATGTGGCACCTACCTTCCTGGTTCTCCGGGCAAGGATAGAGATCCAGCTGCTTCATACCACCCACAGACCTGAAGCCAAATTTTAGAGTGGTGTCAGCAGGTGCGTTTCCATGAAGCTGGATCTCCTCATGCTAGTGGTGAATTTAGTCACTGCAGAGGGTAGCATTTTGGGATGGAAGGAGCTTGTGTGGCCATCCCTCCATCTATCTGTTTGTAGCCTCCTGTAGTTTGTGCTCCTCTTGTTGCTGCCTTTGGTGAATCCGTTCTCCACATTCAGGAGTTGCTCCTGAATCCCCTTAGGCCTCTTCTGCATGAGATATTTCTTTCATACAGTTTCCCACTATTGCTACCAGTGATGCAGCTCCAGCAGCGGCAACTGGGATGGGAGCACTAATGTTGACAGGCCCCTGGTGGCTGCTAGCCACTAACCACTGTTAATTCTAACCCTTCCTTAATCTGTGGCTCAGACCCTCGGGCCTGCTCTGCACACACGATCCCATCGCTGGCAGGAGCAAAAGTGGAAAATTGCATGAGTGGGAAAAAAGAGACTAGTTAGAAATGGCTTAGTGCCCATCCCTCTCTCCTTTCCCCTCCATTTCTTCCAGTTAGACACTGGGACAGAGCCTGAAGTGGAGCCTGTTGCATCTCTAATAGTTTGGAGGAGGTGAAGCAATTGAGTTTTTACTCAAATGTGCTAGCTGCCTCCTTCCATACCATGGAGGGACCACTCCTAATGGTGAGAAGGAAGTTGAGTCCCCATTGCCCATCCTGTACTTGGAACCTCTGGACTGGGACCCACCTACTTATTTCACATACGATTCTGCCCAGCAAAATGAGTGAAGGAATGGTGGCTGTAGCTCTGGGTCCCACAGGATTGGTTGGGGCTGGGAGGAGGAGCCAGTCAGGACAGAAGGAACTCATGTGGCATGACAAAATAAACGCTTTGCAGGCCTAGCATCACATGGATTGTAGGGAAGTGGGTTTTTTTCTGAATTGTTAGGATGAAAATCCTGTTGAAACTGCAGCCCTTGAAAGATGGAGTCATTGGATTCTTGTGTCTGACGTGTGTCGTGAGAACTGAGATGGGGGGTACATGGGGGATTAGTCTTTCCTCATTTGAAAGAGCTTTCTGGTGGCATAAGAGAGTTCCCATAGTGAGGCTGTGAAAGTCCTGGGCAGGAAGCCATTGCTAAATTAAGGGATTCAGCTGCTAATGATCCTTGCCAGCTGAACCTCAAGGCTCCAACATACAGGAGCCTGGTTAACTCTACAGTGAAGAAATACCCAAAGTGATTGTTAAAATAATCCCCTGCTCTGTACAAGGGGGAAGCATCAGGGGAAAAGATAGTCACCCTGATAGCTTTCCATCCATTCTCTCGAGGAACTTCCTGTCTCCTGGCCACATCTAATAAACAAGCAAGGGGGCATCCGCAGTCAGGGTCCATTCTCTTGGGTGCTCAGCTATCCCAATAATATAATATTTATGAGGGGAGACTTTCACTCTTAAAGAGACATTATTAATCTTAATAGACATGAAGTGATCCATTTCTTCCACCCCTTCTCTCTAATGCTACCTTTGGGAGGTAAACGGGATTTCCCCCCTTTCACCATGTCTGTCTGTCTCTCTTCAACATATTTGCAGTATTGTTGTAGCCAGGTTGGTGGCAGGCTCTGAGGGTATGGCTACGCTTACATTTGTGCAGCGCTGGGAGCTACAGCTGTGTTCGTACAGCTGTGTAGGGCCAGTGCTGCAGTGTGGCCACACTGACAGCTACCAGCGCTGCAGTGTGGCCACATTTGCAGCATTTGCAGCGCTGTTGGGAGTGGTGCATTGTGGGCAGTTATCCCACAGAGCACCTCGTCCCATTTTGGCACTGTGGGTTGTGGGAAGGGGATGGAAGGGTGCGGGTCTTTCCACTTCCTGTTCCAACGCCCCGTGGTGCTTTGCTACACATTCCAAGCAATTTGGCGCCATTGTGAGTCTGCAGCGCGATTTCTGTTACAAATGGAGCCCGAGCTGCTGAGGACCTTGCTGGTGAATGTTGCCAGCACATCATGCATGGCAGTGGAGCTATTCCTTCAGCTCCAAAGTGACAGTGAGGAGTCAGACGATGATATTGATTCGCCTAACGCGCAAGAAACTAAATTGCTTGTGGCAGTAACGGACGTGCTCAGCACCGTGGAATGCCGCCTTTGGGCTCGGGAAACGAGCACTGAGTGGTGGGATCACATCGTCCTGCAAGCCTGGGATGACGAGCAGTGGCTGCAGAACTTTCGGATGAGAAAAGCCACTTTCATGGGACTGTGTGCTGAGCTCACCCCTTCCCTGCGGCGCAGGGACACGAGATTGAGAGCTGCCCTGCCAGTGAAGAAGCGAGTGGCTATTGCAATCTGGAAGCTGGCAACTCCAGACAGCTACCGATCGGTAGCGAACCAGTTTGGAGTGGTAAAGTTCACCGTTGGAATAGTGTTGATGCAAGTTTGCACGGCCATTAATCGCACCCTGCTAAGAAGAACCGTGACTCTGGGGAACGTGCAGGACATAGTGGATGGCTTTTCACAAATGGGTTTCCCTAACTGTGGAGGGGCAATAGATGGGACGTATATTCCTATTCTGGCACCACCCCACCTGGCATCCGAGTACATTAATCGCAAGGGGTATTTCTCTGTGGTTCTCCAAGTGCTTGTGGATCACCGTGGGCATTTCACTGACATTTACTCAAGATGGCCTGGAAAGGTGCATGATGCACGCATCTTTCGGAACAGTGCCCTGTTCAGGAAGCTGATGGCCGGGACTTTTTTCCCAGACCGCAGGATCACAGTAGGGGACGTCGAAATGCCCATTGTGATCCTTGGAGACCCCGCTTACCCCTTAATGCCATGGCTCATGAAACCATATACAGGGAAGCTTGACAGGAGCAAGGACCGGTTCAACTACAGGCTGAGCCAGTGCAGAATGACTGTGGAGTGTGCTTTTGGCCTTTTAAAAGCGCGCTGGAGGTGTCTCTACGGGAAGCTAGATTTGGGGGAAAGCAGCATCTCCGCTGTTATATCCGCGTGCTGTACCCTCCATAATATTTGTGAAGGGAAGGGTGAAAGATTCAGTGAGGAATGGACCTCCGAGGTTCGACGTCTAGAGGCTGAATTTGCACAGGCAGAGAGCAGGGCTATTAGAGAGGCCCAGCAAAGGGCTTCAAGGATTAGAGATGCCTTAAGGGAGCAATTTGAGGCTGAAAGCCAACAGTAATGTTTGGTGCCTTTGCTGTGCCTGTTTTTCTCTTGGGGTACAGTATTTCTCACTTTCTGCAATAATAAAAAGTGTTTTATAAGCCAAGAAATCATTTAGTCAAAATGCAGTACATAAAAGGGCAGGGGGGTAGGGTGGTGGACTGTACATTCAGAGGTTTGAATATGTCCTGCTTGGATTGCTGTTCAGTGCCTGCTGCACTTCAGGATTAATATGCTGCATCGTGATGGGGGTTGAGTGCATAGGGTAAGGGTTGTAGTTCTCAGGGTTGGTAGGTGAACGTACAGGTGTTGGGGGCAGCCGGTGGTGGTAAGAACCAGGCTGCTGGAGAAAGGTGTTTTGTGCAAACACTGGGGAACAAGGGAGAGAGCTTTGGGAGGGGTGGGGGTTACCACGGTACTGATCTGCCTGCATGGCTACGAGAGACTGCATACAGACCGTTTGGCGAGCCAGGAGGCTTATCAGCTGCTTTGTGCTTTTCTTGGTAGCCAATTCCTTTCTCCTGCTCTGTGTTTGCCTCCACTCATGCATTTTCTGTCTCCAGTCCTGCAGCCTCTTACTATCTCTGGCATACTGATTCATAACTGCTTTGATCAAATCTTCTTTTGATTTTCTAGGATTTTTCCTCAAGTTCTGTAGTTTTCGCGCAGGCGGTGATAGGGCTGGAGTATTCAAGGACACTTAAAATAACAGAAATAGAAACATTTAATACAGAGTCTACATTGTTTATTATCACAGTGAAGGAGTTTGTAGACTTTTTGTAGCATCATTTCCACATACCTAACATAGCACAGAGAGGCCACAGCAGCGAAGGCATGGCGAGCAATGGGGTGAGTGTTTCTGCCGTGACTTCATCTGGGAAGGGGAACTGCCTGAGGGCTGGGGTTTCTGTGCATTGGGGAAAGCAGAGGGCAGATAGTTGAGGACCTGCACTGGGGAAAGCAGAGGGCAGATAGTTAGGGACCTGCACTGAACACTCATCACTACATTTTCAACAGGATTTTCTACTGCTAGATATATCACTGCTGCGTGTTACCTGGGAAGAGAGGGAGGGTCTTCTACAGCAATGTGGATTCCGCCCTGGTCCCTATGCAGCTTGCCTGTGTGCAGCAATGGTCCCCCCACCCCTCGCGGCACAGTGGCGCGGACGAGTTAGCCTGACCGGGACAAGGACCACGGTGGCTCTCCCTATAAACTTGCGCAAGCACATTGCCCACGCTCTGGCTGCAACTTTTGAAGAGATTACCGAGGCCGATTACAGAGACGTGATAGACCAAATCAATGGGCTATTCCACATTTAGGCATGCATGCAGGGAGCCATAACCCCCACCCTCCTCTCGCAAAACATTTCCATCCTGAAAATAAAATCTGCTTACCGGGAACACGCTCCTCTGCTGCTTCTTCACCAACAAGTTCCAGCTGCTGCGACTGGCTAGCCTCCTCCTGGCTTGAGAAGATCTCCTGGCTGCATGCCTCCTGGAACTCCGGAGGGTGTCTCCCTCCACCCCAGTAGCCTCACTCTCGTCTTCCTCTACACCCTCCCCCACTTCTGCCTGCTCTGAACTCTCCATCGTGCTCCTCGGATTGGCAGTGGGGTCACACCCAAGTATGGCATCCAGCTCCTTGTAAAAACGGCAGGTTGTGCGGGCAGCTTCTGAGCAGCGGTTTCCCTCAGGGGCTTTGCAATAGGCATTGCGCAGCTCCTTTACTTCTACCTTGCACTGCAACGCGTCCCGTTCATGGCCCGTTAGCAGCAAGAACTTTGATATCTGCCCATAGGTATCATAATTTCTACAGCTGGAGCGCAGCTGTGATTGCACAGCTTCCTCACCCCAAACACTGATGAGGTCCTGCAGCTCGGAAGGTTCCATGCTGGGGCTCAGCGTGGAGGTATGGTCACTGATTGATTGATTGATTGCAGTCCACACCTGGCTGAGCAAACAGGAAGGGGATTTTTAAAATTCCCGGGGCATTTAAAGGGCGGGTCACCTGAGGCCAGGGCAGTGGAGTGTGAAACGATGAGCAGAGTGGCTGAAAAGGTATGTTGGGATACCTCCTAATATCCTGGAGGCCAATAAAAGCTCTTTTGTTGTCCACACTTGATGACCAGGGCTGCATCACCAGTGCTGGAATCGCTACACTCCAGGCAGACCAGGTGTACAGCCAGCGCTGCAACCAGGGAGTTGCAGCGCTGGCCGTGCTTTGCAAGTGTGGACACAGAGTGAGTTGCAGCGCTGTAACCCGCTCACCAGCGCTGCAACTCTCCAATGTAGCCATGGCCTGAGAGAGACAAGGTAGGTGAGTTGGTGATAAAGGGACAAATTTTAGAGCTTCACGCAGCTCTTCTTCAGGACTGGGAAAGGTTACTAGAGTGTCTAAGCTAAATACAAGTTGAGACAGACAATCTGGTTGCCTTCCCCAGACCTGTGAAAGAGCTCTGTTAAGCTTGAAAGCTTGTTCCTCTTCCACCAACAGAAGGTGATCAAATAAAAGATATTATCTACTTTATCTTCAGCATGACTTCTGAAGTGGAGGATTAAAAGGCTGGTTTGTGCTCCCAATGCAATAATGGTGTGTTAATAAAAAACACAGCTCTTAAAAGAGGGCCAGCAGTGGTCAAGACAGGTCATTTTTTAAATAGCCTTTAATGACGTAGTCCCTTTAAGAAGTGAGATAAGGGCTGAAGTGGAGTTTGCCTTGCTAAAATTTTTGAAGTATTATCTGTATCTAATCTGCAGCCAGAGTTCCTTCCTCTTTTGTGTAGGGTCTTTGAGGAGGGGAGGTGCTCTGGACCTGCAAGTAGAACCTGAACCTTTTTGATAATGTGATAAAATCTATGCTTGTTCTGTTTCTGGAATGAATGTCCAGAATTCCAGACACCAGTTGCCAGAGCCCTGAACCAGGAGCCCGGCTGGCAAGCTGAGTTCTGCTTTTAGTTCCTGGCCTAAGTTATTTGCCTTTCCCGGCCTGTGCCATGTGTTTGTACATACTACCCAGACTTGCATACATGGGGGTGTCAGAGAACCACAGTCCTTTTAGCCTGTTGGGCTGTGACTGGGTTGGTATGTGGTGCAAGCAGAGAAACCTCAATCTAATTAACCTATTTTATATGCATCCCTCCCCTGTTGCTGAGTAAACAACATCCTTCAGGAAAAGCACTGTGCAAATTGTTTTGGCCACAGGCTGTTGGCCATTCTGATCTTCAAAGTCTTTTGCTCATATCAAGTACTGATCCCCTCATGAATATTAGCCCCTGGATGCAGAGATTCCTTGGGAGTAGTTCTTGACAACTTGTGCTAGCATTTAGAACTTCTGAAGATTTTCCACTGGTTACAGCTCTGTTTGCTTCACCACATAATCAACTCGTAGGCAAATGATAACTAATACAAAGCCTCCTTTAGAATTTCTAGTTCCCATTGTTTGCCTGGGGTTTTTCTGTGCCTGTTGCATCGAGGGTCTGAGAAACTTGAAAGCCACTAAGGGAAGCTGCCTCTCCAGTGCCTCCTACCCTGATTTGCCACCAAAGGCAGCAGAAATTTAAATGAAAATCAAATTCCAACTCCCACTTACATTAAAAATCCTATATTGCAAATGCTGAGCATTTCACTAAGGTTTGTGTGCACCTGATATGTATGGCTGCCTTCCTTCCAGTCCTTTCCTGGCATTACTAGGAACATCTCATCTTTAACAAGGTTATCCTGCCTCCTGCATGTTTTGTTATCTCTGAATCTCTGAATTCCTTTTAGACCCTTGTAAATTATCATCAATGTGTGGAGGCAATGCCCCTGACACCATTGTGTTGACAAGGGGATGTGCATCACAGCCTATGTACACATTACTACTCACGTTGGTATAAGTTATGTCACTCGGAGGAGGGGGTGAATAAGCCACTCCCTGAGCAACGTAAATTGCATCGATCTAAGCACCGATGTAGACAGCGCTGTGTCCATGGGAGAACTTCTCCCGACAGCTACCGCTGCTCACAGGGACTGGAGTAATTCAGTCAACAGAAGAGCTCTCTCCTATCAGCTTAGAGCATCTGCGCTAGCAGTGCTACAAGCTCTGTAGTGTAGTCATAGCGCTGGTGGTAATTCTACTGGCACCCCTCAAGCTCAGGCCCCAGGTAAATGTCCCCTGCTCTTCCCTACAAGTCAGCCTATGGCTGATAGTTTCCATTTGAATGGAGTGTTGCAGAAGAACAGCTAATCTCTGAGAATGTGGTTGGGCTCATTGCTGATGTGGTATACGGGGTACCGAGGGGAGACAAGCTAATGGAGAGGGACTGATCGACTGTAGCACCCATGGCTTCTTCCTGTCCTGAATGCAGGGAGGCCCATATTGAGAGAGCATGGAGATGGCCAAGCTGAAGTTTCTGAGGGGCAGATAGCAGACAGAATCCCTTCGGGCTGCTGCTCTGGAAGGAGCAAAGTGCTGTAATTGGCAGGTGTTGCCTGCAGCAGCCCAGGACGGAAGGCACATGATAAGGAGCGATGGCCTGACCAGACGATGAAGGCCTATTCCACTAACGAGGTTATGCCTGGTGGCAACTTCAGCAACCCTTCATTATTTTATTAATCCAGAAGCTCTGGCGCTGCATGCTCTGATGGAAACTGGAATGATAACTACAGTAAGTGATTGCTTCCTGCAGCCAGCCTGACAGGGAGTACAGGCATTAAGTAGTGCCAATAAATCAGAGGTGGGAGAGCCAGCAGGAGAGTGGGGCCACAATAAGAGTCAGGGCTGATGTGAGCTGAATGTACAAAGTTTATTTTACACGTTGCACTCGAAAGATCCCGGTTCAGGCTGCTGGGCTGGAAGCAGTCAGGAGGTAAAGCTAAAATGTTTGAGCTGGCTCCAAAGCAGCAGAAGGGATACAATGTTCCACACGTAGACCAGAGAACAAAACCTTTTCCTCCTCCCCCTTTAATCCCAGCAGCAAACATGTAGCTAGTTTCTACTGGGAGCATGTTCCTGCTCTTTCTTCCCTCAATAGCTTTGCATGTGTTCGTCCACCTTCATGGAAATGTTAGTGGCTGTACTGCACCCCTCAGACACAAGGCCTGCCGGTCTGCCCTGACCTGGCTGGCATTGGGGGGCAAGTTGGGTGTAGTGTCTCAGGCCTGACCCCAGTAGGTACAGGAGTGGGAAGGGAGTGTCCTTGGATCTTTGTGAAGGATGCTGGGGTCCCTCCTGCAAGGTGAGGTGCAGACTGTTTTGGAGGAGATCATCTTGGTACCCTGGTATCCTTATCAATATGGTAGAGTCCATTATGTGGTAACTAATATTGGTTTGTGTAAGGGCTCTCATTGGCCTGTTGGACCTGTTCAGGGGCATCTGAGACATGTCCTGATATCCAGAGAAGTCATAGCTGGAGAAGTGAATGGACTCTGCTGCAAACAGAGACAGCAGTGCTGAGGTGTAAGTGGGCGTACTGCAGGAGCAGGGACTGGAACAATCAACTCCAAAACCACAATCTCCAACACTTCAGTGAAAGGCGATCTCCCTAGATGGCAGTCAAGGCAGTAGGGGTAAGTCCCTTATGGGACAGAGGCCAACATCCTTCACTCCTACCCCTAAAGTCAGAATGCTACAGTGGGATCTCATCACTGAAATTAAAGAACTGGAAATAACTATAGGGTGGTCCCTTTTCTAACAGGGCAGCCTCTTGGAGCTGGAATTGAGTTTGGTTTAGACCAAATCTACAGTGTGAGCAGAACCATGCTAGCGGCGTCTCTGGTTAACAATGGGGGTGGCTTGCAGGATTGTAGCACAGATTTTTTTTTACCCAGCGTCAACATGGATTCTATTCTTTCCTCTGAGGACATGCTCTAACCACCAGCTTCCATAGGCTAGAGCACCAACATGTCCAAGAGCCCTGTCTGCACTGGTTGGATAAATGTTGTGAGAACCCTGTTAGCCCCAGCCATGCTTGGACAGGATAACAAGTGAACCACTTCCTCGTGGATGTTTTATGGCACTTGTGTAACAAAATGATTCCTTTTAAAAAGTTCCAATCTTTCTGTAGGAACTGTTTTTCCTAGTGGAATGAATGATGCTTCAAAAATACTTCCCCCTCGCAAAATTGGGGGTAAGTGTGGGAATTGGTAATTAAAAAAAAAAAAAAGTTCTCTACTTACAACACATCAATTCCAGGGTTCGTGTTCTGGTTCACAGCATATTCTAGATGCAAGAAGCAAAGTGGACTGACCAGAGAACACCCAACCCCAAGTAATGCATCCCTGTGACTTAAAACAGTAAGTGAAGAGAGCTACCCATATTGTCCTGAGGACGTTCCCCACCATGTTCCTGATCAGGACCTTGGAGCAACCAAAGAAACTAGAAAATCCATCTTGGGAGAGGACTTTGGGAGTTTAGTCAGTGCTGGCTGGATGCCCATGCAGTGCAGACATTATTAGTAAAGCCCATAATCATGCATCTCACTATTGTGTGTCAGTGCATCAATTTAAAGAGCTCCTGGAAACCTGTGGGACAGTCCTGATTGCTGGGTTGTCAGCCCTGCTATATGACCATTGTACTGATGTGGCTAAACAAGTTTCCCATTTCCTTTTTCACTGATTAGAAGAATCTC
This sequence comes from Gopherus flavomarginatus, assembly GCF_025201925.1. Classification (NCBI taxonomy): domain Eukaryota; kingdom Metazoa; phylum Chordata; order Testudines; family Testudinidae; genus Gopherus; species Gopherus flavomarginatus. Next base: position 21,053,701 of record NC_066623.1, on the reverse strand, counting down.
TGGCTTTCTAGAAGGCTTGTATGTGTGCTCCTGCCACCTGGCTTTCCCCAGTCAGTGGGGGAAGGGGAGATACTGCAGGCTGCTGGGAGCTTATTGCTGTTTCCTGTCTTGTCTGAGCTCTTGTTCTCTCTGAGGTGATGGGCTGGGATCTTCTCATGTTCAAACCGGCCGGTCTTTGTGTTCCTGCCAAAGACATCCCAGCAGCAAAGTGAAATTGCAGCCCTTCCCTCCCTTGTCCCCCCCGCCCCCCCCGACCCTCTCAAGCCCTCCTCATTCAGACAGAGCAGCCGGTGGAATGAGATAGAGGAGTGTGAGTTAGGGTAACACTTTTAGCAGATGATGATGGAAAAGGTAGTAACTCTCCTCTTCCAGCACCATCTGGAGTCGGAAGAAATGCACATCACCCTTCTGCAAAAACTCACTGAGATCCATTCATAGCAATGCAATGCTGGCCTCCCCTCCCTCCCCTCTCCCCACAGCTCCATCCCCAGCAAACTGAGCTGCTTCCAGAGCAGGGGAGTAGCAGCTGGTGGTAGGCAGGCTGCTGGGGTGCACCTGGCTTTGCCTTCCAGCAGTGACCCAGTCTGGAAAGCCTGGAAGCCTGGGGGTAACTCGGCTCCTCAGCACAAATGGCAGATAAGAAGCTGGAGGTGGGCAGGGAGCAGCGGCATATCCAGACAGGTGTTAAGAAGGAGAGGGAATGGAATTTGAAGATGATTGTTGATGAAATATCGGTTTTGTGTTGCCCTGTCTGAGTCTCTAATCCCTAGGGCCCGGTGTCCCACCCCAGAGGGCGAGGGTAACATTTTGTCAGCGGAAAGGCAACCTCTTCAGTCTCTGCCTAGGGCCAAAGAGAGGGTTAATCCAAGATGGTCTGAGCATGGGGGGTGGGAGAGGTAACTGGGCAAGGAGGCTCCTGGTGAGTGGTTGTGGGAACAGTGAGAAGGGGAGGAGCACTCACCTTGGGCACTGGCCTAAGGAAATATGGCCCCGTGCGTTCCCTCCCCACCAGCATGTGCCTGGAATGGGGGAAGTGGATCTGGAGCGGTGAGGCGGGTGGGAACATCAGCCACAGAGTAAAGAAACAGGGCAAACCATGCCCTGTGGGGAGAAGCAAAGCTCCTCCTTTCCCCTTGTGTTGTGACTTTAGACCACGTTAGCACCTGAGGAGACCAGACATCCCAACTGTCCTGTGACTCTTGTGCCACCCTCTTTATTTGGGAGTGGGATGTATACACATAGTGCCTGAGAAGAAGGAACTGGGAGGTGTCTCAGGGCCTGGCCTAGGAGGGGTTAAAACATAGAAGTTCCCAATTAGTGCTTAGTGGTTTGGCTGAGGGTGGTTTCCACAGCCCCCCTCTCCCCTTGATCACCTGCTTCCCGTTAGAGCTGGCACAGGCTAGGCCAAGTGGAGGGCAGGGTCAGAGAGAGTTCCTTTTCGGGTACCTCTCGAGCTGTGACGTAGGCTCTGCGTTCACTCAGCAGATTGGAAACACATGTTGACAGGATGAAAGGCTGGTCTCTGAAGGCAGCAGACTGAGTCCCGGAATCACCCCAGCGCTTCAGGGAATAAAATTTTACATTTGCAATAGTGAAGTTCTTAAAATGCTGATAAGTTTGATAGAAAACTCAGCAGAGCTCTGTCTTGGCTCCCTTTCTTACTGATTCTGGAGCTGTCTCGTCATTTGGCCTTAGACCAAGTGGGGAGGGGAGTTTTTCACGAGCAAAGGAAGTGGCTGTTTGGCTGCCCTATGCTTCTGGGGCCTCAGCCTCTCATGCAGTCTCAGCAACTCTTGGGCCTGCTGAATCTCACCTTCTAGCCATGGTCAGGAAACTGCAAGCCTGGGGAAGGTCCCCTGTATTGTAAGGTTGACCCTGTGGATGTTGTCATCCTTGGAAGCAAGTGCATGCGTGTGTATGCGTGTGTGTCTTACTCCTGCTTTAGGACAGAAGGAGTGATGCTTCATATGCGCTCCTTCATCCAGACGGGCTAGGATTCACTTGTGGATTGGGAAGAGGGATGGCCAAAAGGTAGGGTGATTATTATTAATTCATATTCCAGTAGTGTTTAAAGGCCCCAGTGTGGGATCAGGGTTCCATTGTGTTAAGTGATGTAAAACAGTCTCTGTCCCCACAGACCTGTAGTTACCACAAGTGTCAGGCACAGAGTTGCCCTCTTGGAAATATGGGCAGACAGCTAGCAGTTGATTAACATGCTTTCAAATTTGCTTACAGGTAAAGCTGGCCAGGTGTCCCAGGTTACTAGGAACATACTGGTTTTGGGGGCCTGCCCTGGCATCCTGGGTGTGTTTTAAATGCCTTAGACGTTATTATACTCACAAGGAAGTTGTGTATGGGCCCCACGGCAGAGTTAGCTAGACTCTGAGTTCCTTAGTAAAGTGAAAATGGTGGAAGTGAAACTGGGAGACCAGGGAATATGTGGTTACCCTCTCCCCTTCCTCCCCCCCATGCTGCCAATACCTTCCCCAACTCCAGGACAAGCCCTCTTGCTACCTTATTTCCACCCCCTACCCACCGAACCCTCTTGCACCCCTTGTGAAATGCTCTCCTGCTCTGACCATCTGCTCCCAAAACCCTGATGTACATTCTCTCCTTCTCGTAGTAGTATCTAGCAAGGTGTTTGGGTTTAGTGTTCAAGAATCTGACTTCCCTCAAAACACTGGCCAACTGCTGTCTCTTGTTCCTGAGGGAATCTCAACACCCTGAGAAATTGCAATTCTCCTTTTCCAGGAGGGATATAAATATTTCTGTTCTGTATTTGGGGAAAAAACAACAGATGATGTAGTTTCATCATATGATCATATGATGATAACACTCTTTCCATTCCACTGGTGTCTCAGGAGGATGTTAAACAGAGCTACTAGAATTAGAGATTTTTAAATCAGTGGGTCCAGATAACTTGCATCCTAGAGCGTGAAGTTGGCAGAGAAACTCTCTGGACCATTAATGTTGATTTTTCATTAAGTCGTGGAACACTGAGGTAGTTCCAAAAGACTGGAAGAAAACTAGTGTTGTGCCAATATTTAATGGGGTGACCTGCGTAATTATAGATAGGCCTGTCATGCTGACATCAATCCCAGGCAAGATAATGGAGCGGCTGAGACAGGACCTGATTAATAAAGAATTAAAGGAGGGTAATATAATTAATGCCAATCAATATGGGTTTATGGAATATAGATTCTATCAAACTAACTTGATTTTTAAATGAGATTACAAATTTGTTTGATAAAGGTAATAGTGTTGATGGAATATATTTAGATTTCTGTAAGGTGTTTCATACCGCATAACATTTTGATATAAAAAACTAGAATGAGATAAAATTAATATGGCACATATTAAGTGGATTTAAAAGGTCTCAAAATGTAATTGTAAATGCAGAACAATCATCTTGCCTATGTGTTTCTAGTGGGGTCCTGCCTGGATCTGTTCTTGGCCTTACACTATTTAACATTTTTGTCAGTAACCTGGAAGAAAACATAGAATCATCACTGATAAAGTTGACAGAGTTTGCAGATGATGCACAAATTGGGGCAGTGGTAAACAATGAAGAGGACAGGTCATTGATTCAGAATGATCTGGATTGTTTGGTAAACTGGACACAAGTAAGCAATATGTATTTTAATATGGCTAAATGTAAATGTATATATCTAGGATCAAGGAACGTAGGCCATAATTACAGGATTGGGGCTTTGTCTTGGGGAGCAGTGACTCTAAAGAAGATTTGAGGGCTCATGCTGGATAATCAACGGAACCTGAGCTCCCAGTGCAACGCTGTGGCCAAAAGGGCTAATGCCATTTCTTGGATGCATGAATGGGAGAATCTCATGTTGGAGTGGAGAGCTTACTTTACCCCTGCATTTGGATCCGGTGTGACACTGCTGGAATATTGTGCCTACTTCTGGTGCCCCCTCCCCCCTAATTCAAGTAGGATGTTTATAAATTAGAGACAGTTCGGATAAGAGCCACATGAATGATTAAAGGATTAGAAAATCTGCCTTATGGTGATAGGCTCAAGGACTCAATCTATTTAGTTTAAGAAAGAGATGGTTAAGGGTGATTGGATTATGATCTAGAATTACCTACATGGGGAACAAATATTTAATAGTGGGTTCTTCAATTTAGCAGAGAAAGGTACAGTATAACACGATCCAATGGCTGGAAGTTGAAATTGTTCAAATTCAGACTAGAAATAAGGTGTACGTTTTTAATAAGTAAGAATAATTAACTGTTGGAACAACTTGCCAAGGGTTGTGGTGGATTCTCTGTCACTGGCAATTTTTAAATCACGATTGGATGTTTTTCTAAAAGATCTGCCCTAGGAGTTATTTGAGGGAAGTTCTACGGCCAGTGTTACACAGGAGGTCGCTGATTACAATGGTTCTTTCTGCCCTTAGAATCTGTGAATCTCCAAACATCTTCACAGTAGTGTTCACATTCGGCAGGAGCCTATGTTTGTGTTAGAATCACATTGGATCACTGCTAGCATACAAGTTGGGCCCCCACTGCTGGAAATGTCTTGGTCAGACCAACACTAGTTCCTGTCCTGTTCCTCCAAGCCACCATGTCAGAACTGTGGCTCCCAGGTCAGGCAGCTAGGGGAGGGCAAGTGGGGCACCTGTCAAGAACTGAACTTCACTGTGTAAAAAGAGTCCTGGAAAGGAATACACATCAGTGGGAGAAACAGCTATTTGAAAGGCTGATCATGCTGGACGTCCTCCATTGGAAAAGCAACTGGTCACATGGTGAGTCAGTGGCAAAGCCAGGAATAAAACCTGGGGCCCTGTCTCAAGGCCTCTGCTCTAACCACTAAACCACACTAATACGTGCTGTCTCAAAGTTAGATGGCTCAGTGTATCCTCTTTCTTTGCTGATCTTCCCCTTTTCTCTCCTTTTCAGGGAACCCATTGGAAAGAAGAAGTCTGGTAAGGACAAGTTTTACTTCTTTAATTTCAGCATCTCCTGCCTTTTGTCTTGCTGCCATTGTAACCTGTCCAGGCAGCACAAGTTTTGGAGAGCAGGGGGAAGAGTCCATAACACCAGCTTGTACACGTCCATTGATCAGCTGCAGCACCAATAAGGTGAGAGAGAGATTGATGGTCATCATCTTAGGAGCTCCATCTGGAGTCACAGAAGTGGAGCAAGCCTCTCTGCTTGGATCTTTTCCTTCCTCTGCTCCCTAACTTGGTTACTGCGTCTCCCCAGATGCTGATGGGAGAGATTGAGCAAGGAATGAATGTGAACAGGAGGCTGATTTCCCAGCAGCCCATCAATGTGTTTCATTGCAAACCATTGTGAGCTCCAATTCTAGGCTCCTCTCTGACTCCTGTATGGTGTCCCTGCAGGTATATAGGGGCCTCAAAGATAATAGACTTCCTCTGCCCTTCTAGAGTGTACTACATATAAGAGGCAGAGGGAATCCTCTGGTGGCATGGGGACAGTGGAACAACCCTCTTCCATTCCCCCTTGCAGACCTCAGCATAGGGATGTGCTGGGGCAGTCGGGAGGGCAGAAGGGGAATAGCTGGAGCATATTGCTCTCCACCTATTCAGGGCTACAGGATTGTTTGTTGTTGAGCTAACCATTTCCACCATCACCTTCACCTCCATGTTTATTTCCCCCTTCCCTCATGCTTTCTTTCTCCACCATTTTGTTCCTTCATTAGGGTTTATCCAGAGAACGGCTTCTTTCCTTCAGAGAGGTAGTAACAGCCACTCCCCGCTTGGGCCTTGCTCTTGCTTTGCCTTTCCGCTGGGCGACACCGGCTGTTTCTGTGTGGGGAAATCAGGGGCCCCTTGCAAGAAGCTATCTCACACCCCACAGCTCTGTTTTGTTGCTGGTTGACTTGAGGGGTTGATGAGGGGCTGGGAAAAAAATATCTACTGGGTTTTGTGACTGTCTGCTCAGGATGGAAAGGCCCGTGCAACAGTCTCCTATTGAGCCCTAACTACTAGATCTGAGCAGCTCAGAACAGTCTGTGCAGATTGGAGGGACTATCCTAAAGGTCTTCAGGCACAGGACAGAAACTTTGTTTTGGGCTGGAAATGTGGAGCTGCAGGTGCCAATCAATCCCTGCTCCTGGAGAATTGGCCTGGGTGTGTGATATATTGGATGTGTTGACAGAGCTGTGTACACACACCCAAAGTATTAGCTTCATCTTCTCTGTTCTCATTGGCTCTGAAGGGTGTCCCTCCAACGCAAGACTTCATGGTGTCTTTCTCATCAGATACCTTCAATTGATTCTGGGCTTTGGTGCTGACGTCTATCGTTCCTTTATCGTCCTTTTGTGCCTCTTGGTACACCTATAACTTGTACCTTTTCAAAAAGTTCCCAGCATCAGTTGGTCTGAACAAAGCTTCTGGAGGACTATTAAGAACTCTCCAGTCAAATATTGCCCTGTCACGTGATGGCAGAGAGAACAGTGGCCCCCTGAGAACACAGGGTTTTCTTTGTTCTTGGGGCATGTCATGCCCTTGTTGTTATTTGGTATATTGCTTACTAGGATTTTAGCTACATAGCAGAGCACTATGGATGATGGTTCCTCTTTTCTCTGGCTCTGACTGCCACTAGGCACAGCTGTCTAAAACTGGACCCCACAGCATGGCTTACACAACTCTCTCAGGTGCCAGCTGCAGGAGCCTTCCACTGCTCTTTAGTGTCAGGCCTTGGCTGATTCTCCTGTGGCAAAACAATGGGATATGAGCAAAGTCTGCATGGAGATTAGATGGCGGAAGCTTAAGGTTGTGGTGTAAGCTTAGGTGGTCCTTTGAGTGGTAGGTGAGAGGGCGCAGAAAATGCCCTGGTGTGGTTGGGGGACAAGTGTAGGCTGAAACTGTGGTTTGCTCTTTTGCTAAAGCTGAGATAAAACTGATGAGCCTGTTAGTCTCACAAAGTCCTTTTATAGGACTGAGTGAGAGCAGCTGGCAGCAAAATGTGGGAGGGGAGGGTATTTGTATGCAGTATGGAATCAATATATTGTTGTTTCACCCCAACCCACCCAGACAGGGCAGGGGGGAACCTTTTGGTGTTGGGTAGCTTTGATTGAGAGTGTGTGCTAAAAATATCAGCATAGCCGTGGTGGCAGTGGGCTCGCCGCCAAGTACAGTCTGGTCCACAGGACTCAGGTGGCTAGCCTGAGCCATCACCCACGCTGCCATGGCTATGCAGATAATTTAAGCAAACTTGCTCACTCAAAGCTAGTGTGTGTACATCGACCCAAGCTGGAAATTACACCTCCAGCTGCTTTGTAGACGTGCCCTTAGTCCCACAGACCCAATGAGAGTCGAGAACAATATGTGGAGTTGGGGCTGGGGGTGCAGGGGAGTGTTTCTGTGGTTTAATGTTCCCTGAGGGCAGAGTCACAGCAGCCACCTTAGAGTCCCTGTCTGTCCAAGCTGCCAAAGGCTTTTCAGTTAGCTTCATTAGCAGATTTGCTCCACCTGCTGCTGCAAACCCACCAGCAGGCCAGGTTTATAGGCAATGCCATTATGGTGCAAGGATTAGAGAGGCAGTGGTTTTATAGTCATCATTAACCTCTTGAATTATACTTTCTGTGCACCAGAAGGGGAAGCTATTGGTTGTTTGTTGTGGCACCTGCTGGATCACAGCCAAACTCTGATACAGCAGGAGAACTCTGACTGCAGCAGTGTGGACATAATTCCACTCCTGTTCTCAAGGCCTGAGGGCTCCTAGGTAATGTTCTGTAACAAGCAAGGGAAAGATGCTTGTGTAAATGCAACTTTAAGGCCTGAGGATGCTTCATGGCAAGATCCTTTTCAGAGACCATTGTTGATACCTTACATCTTCTAGCAGAGGGTGGTCCCTTGCCTTGTCTCTGTTTTAAGGGATCATTACTGTAAAGATCTTTGCTCCTCAGGTCCATTCACTCTTGCTGCTTATCTCTTTCCTATGTTGGTCCTGACTCCACACACACAGCAAGAAATAAACTTTAATGCACATTGTCCCTAAGGAACTAACAACAAGCTGCTGGTAACACATTCTCAGGGATAGAATTGTTTTCCAATTGCATATTTCTCTGAGGATAGTCAAGAGGTGTCAGCTGCCCTTTAAGGTAACATTAAGAAGAACAATCACTCCAGGGCCAGTGGCAGGAGCAATCCATGTTTATAAACTGGATTTTTGTGGATATAAACAAATGTGCTGTTAAATGGCCGTAGGTAATGCGCTAAATCCCCTCAACCCTATTTGGTGAAGAATGAAGGGAGTGAGTTACTCAATTCCCATTAAAAGTCAATGAGAGTTGGGCACTGTACATTAAAGCCCAGGCCTGCACAACTCGTAAATCAGCGAGGGCCATATTACTCCAAAGAAAACAGCTGAGGGTCAAGCCACCCCAGCCCTGCCGAATGCCCCCCACCAGCGCCGCCAAACCCCTCCAAAACACAACACCCTCCCCAGCGCCACCCCACCCCCTTGAAATACACCCCCCTCCCACACTGCCCGCCCCGCGGAAACAAACCCTCCTTCCCCAGCCCTGCCCTACCGAAACAGCGGTATTGAACCTTGGTAATATGTTATAGAGGGCCCCTAAGGTAGTATAATTAGGGTAAAAGAAAAATGTCTTTTTGCTAGAAGTAGAATAAGATCTTCCCCCAACTTTGTAATCAATTGCCCTGTTGAATGAATGAGGTGTGACTGAGGAAGGCGTGGAAGGCAGGCACCTCCAGACAGCTGCAACCCTTGGAGAGGGAATGGGAGCCAGACCAGATCAGTAGAACAGGTCAGCCATGGACTCATCGCTCGCCTCCTCAGCCCCCCACCCTCCCAGCTCGTCTACTCATCCCGCACTGCCCACCTACTTGCCTACTCAGCCCCTGCCACTGCCTGCTCAGCCCCCCCCCACCCCGCCACTGGCTCACCTGCCCCCCCGTCACTGCCCGCCTGCTCGCCTCCTTAGCCCCCCACCCCTCCCAGCTCGCCTACTCAACCCCCACCACTGCCCGCCTGCCTCTTCAGACCCCCTCCCTCACCTACCGCTTGCCTACTCACCCCGCGCGGGCTGCACAGTGAGCCCACGTGGGCCCCATGCGGCCCCCGGGCCACATGTTGTGCAGGCCTGTTATAGCCCCTTTGAAAATCTGTTTGATGGCTGATGTGTTTCTGGAGGTCAGGCTAGATGATGGGGGCAACAGGAGAACTCCGAAGTCTGATTTTGTCACTAATTTGTTTGTGTTTAAACTGTTTTACAAACCTCTTCCCTCAACACTATTTTTTTAAAGCTTCCAATAGAAAATATTTAAGTAAATACACATTCACCTGTAAGGTGTTTACAACCCATACACTGCAGCATTGGGCTAATGCTTGAGAATCTGAAAGTGAAATTGACATTTTATATATATATATTTCATATATATAATACACACACACACACACACACGCACAAACATGGTGGAACTCGTCTAGCAGATTATCAAAGGGCTAGTAACATAGATAAGGACATTTGGATGTTGGTTTTATTTTTAAATTATTCTTAACCTGGTCATGTCTCTTTAATTGTACTCAGGGCCGGCTCCAGGCACCAGCGAAGGAAGCAGGTGCCTGGGGCGGCCAATAGAAAGGGGCAGCACTCCGTCCGTTGTTGGGGCGGCACATCTAGGTCCGTGGCAGCAATTCAGCTTTGGGTCCTTTAGTGCCTCGCTTCCTCTTCCACAGCAGCTCAGTCAGGCTTTTCTTTGTTTTTTTTTTTATCTTCTCTTCACTGTGTGGGGCAGCAAAAAAAGCTGGAGCTGGCCCTGATTGTACTACATGTTGTTGTACTATGATCCTGCCTAGAGATCCCAACCAGGATCAGGTCACCATTGTGCTAGGTGCTATAGGAACAGAGAAAGAGACAGTCCTGCCTGAAGAGGTTCCATCTCAATAGGCAAGACAGGCAAAGGACGGCAGAAGGAAAACAAGCCAGACCCTGGCATGTCCACAGTGGAGACCTTTCAAGACTATTGATAAATGGCAATTCCATGTGATTTTTTTTTCTCACTTCCAGCCCTGATGAAGTTGCTGAACAAATAAGAGGGGCAGCAAAGAGGGGCTTGCCCTTCAGCATGTTCTCTGCATAACAGCAGAAAGAAATCACCACTGCAATAACCATGACATTCATAGACTCAGAGACCATCTAGTCTAACCTGCATAACACAGGCCAGAGAACCAGTGGAACTGGTGATGAAATAACATTTGCACAAAGTGAAGCCGGAGGTTTTTTGCAGGGGAGCAGGCGAAAGGGTTTAGCAAAAATGCCTATTTTACCTTTTTTGTTTCCTGTTTCTGTTTGGAAATGGAAGTGTCAAAACACCATGAGATAGGCTCTATTCTCAGTTATGACATCTCAGGACCACAATGGGGATGGGCTGGATATCTCTCTAGTGAGCCTGTTCTCGTGAAACTTCCCGCCTGTATTGGCAAGCCTCAGTGGTTTGGGTAAATGTCCAAACTTGCAGTTGAATTGAACTGCCACAGCTTTTGAGGTTGACTGTCACTTTTACAGTAAATGGTGCTGTGTATGGTTATTGGTGGCCTGTCACTGGAGTGAACCTACCCCTTTAGCAGTCCCTAGGCTGGTAGCTGGCTTGCCATGTGTTTACATGCTGAGCTGAACATAGCTGGGACTTGAGCTAGGTGAAGGCAACAGGCAGTGCCTTACAAGAGGCAGCTTCTGCCTGGCCCGGACGAGAGGAGCTGTACTTATCTCCCTTAGAACTCATTCTCTTGGCTTATCTTTAAACCTTAGCACCACAAGCCTAATCCAAAGACTTCACTGAGCTCTGGATCAGGGTCTGTTGATGCAGTGAGCACCCCCTTACTGGACCACATGCTTGTGGCAGTAGGTGCATTAGAGGCCATTCATGCAACACTTGGAAGGTCTCTTCATTCCTTGTTACAATTATTTGGCCCATAGTTCTTTTTCAAAGAACTTACCTTAAACTTTCTCCCCAGGCATACGCCTCTGGGTACTGCTCCCCCATCTTAAACCATCGATCTACTGCATGGTTATTTCTGAGACCCAAGCTTAGTCCTGAATAGGCCATTTTATTGTTAACTCAACATTGTATTTTTGTGGTTGTGGATAATTACCCCAAGAGAAGGAGCTGCTGGAATTAACTCCTACCTCTTCCGCCAGTAGCTGTTTACTGCTTTCTGTTGCTGGTTTAATAGCTATGGTGCAGGTGCCAGAATTGCCGGTTGAAGCTGCAAATAGCCCCAGAACAACGGATGTAATTATGTCTGGGGAAGCAGTGTTCTTCCCTCTCCTGTGTTCCTGTCCTCACTGGCTAGGTAAATCCTCTGTTCAGTGTAAAGCAGGAACCCTTCAAAGAAGCAATAAGAGCAGGAGAGGACATGGGTCCAGAACTCAAAGCACACTCAGTTCACTTGGGAGGGTTATTTTTAACTCATCCTGGTGACTGCCTCCCGTTTTTGACATGGAGGAAGCTCTAATTAACTGTAACTGAACCTCTGCACTCCCTGCTCACCTGGAACGCTGCAGATAGCTGTTTATAGTATGACACATGGAAAATTGCCTTTTGTGCCTTCGAATAGGACTGTCCAAAAAATACATCTTCCATTTAAACTTCTGTTATAGCGGTGCCTTCCCAGAGCAGGCTTTACATGTTAAGAACCTGGCACCGAGGAGTTGCTTCCTAGTGATCATAGCCTCCCAAAAATTTGGGATAGATTAGACCTAATAGGTCTCCGCCATCTCCACCTTCACCCTCCAGCTTTGGCTATCGCAGGATTGTTCCCTACAGTATGTTCTCCCTGGAGGGTATTCTCCAGGCTGTTTATTGTGTTCAGTTTTAAACTTCTCAAGTGGTGGGTCTCCCATCACTTCCCTTGGGAGGTAATTCCAGTCTAACTGGTCTCAGGAGTAGGATCCTTTTCCTGATATGCAGCCTGAATATTTTTGTGGCATTTCATTCCAATACTCTTAATCATGACCTTCACTTCTTACAGAATTCCTTTTCCTCATGGGGATACACACCTTGCTGAGATTTGCAGATGGTCATCTTATCTCCTTGTAATGTCATAGTCACTCTACTGAGGCAATGGGCGGCTAGGATTTATGCCTCCGGAGGGGTCCTTTATCTGAGACTTGAGGACAATAGCTGGAATATATGCAAAGCCCCTCAGCAAGCTCGATCTAAATTCTTTGACAAGACCCCTACTTTTAGCAACACTCTAGCTATAATAAACACTTAAGTCGCACAGATCCAATTCCTAGAGCACTTGGCAAATTAATTAATCCTCAACACATCCAAGAGAGAGAGGAAGTATTATCTTACAGGTGGGGAAGCTGAGACAGAGAGAGGTTAAATTATTTATCTGAGGCTGCAAAATGAGTTTCTGGCAGAACCAGGAGTAGCGTTCAGGAACTCCTAGACCACGTCTACACTACAGCATAAAATCAAAATTATTAAAACCGGTTTTACGCGTCCACACTAGGGCACATTAATTTGGTGGTGTACGTCCATGGTCCTAGGCTACCATCGATTTCCGGAGCGGTGCACTCTGGGTAGCTCAGTAAAAGAATATTTCCGTCCACACTAACCCTAAATCGATATAGTAATATCGATTTTAGGGTTACTCCTCTCATTGGGGAGGAGTACAGAAATTGATTTTAAGAGCCCTTAAAATCAATTTAAAGTGCCTTGTAGTGTGGAAGGGTACAGCGTTAAATCGATTTAACGCTGTTTAAATCGATTTAACGCTGTAGTGTGGACCAGGCCCTAGCTTGGCTTCTTTTTTTCAGTTCTCTCTACCACAATGTCTTACTTGTTAGAACTGTCTCCACTCGGATAACATATAGGCAAACAGCTGTGCCATTTATGTGGGTAGAATTTTATGATATATAAGGACAAACTGAGTTAGTAGAACTCCATTTCCAAAATGCAGCTGATTTGCACCATACACATGTTCCACAGAAGGAGAGCTGCACTGGAAATAAATACCAAGCAATGGCAGTGGATCTGTATCCAGAGCATTTTAATAAATGAGAAGTATTTTAAAAATCAATATAGCTTTGCACTCTCTTGCCAATTCTAGTTACATTTTTTTCCTCGCCTGATATATTCCAGCTTCCATCTGCTGGACCAGACTCAACGCATTTTAGTTTATACTGCCCCCTAGAGGCTGAGAATATTCTGAGCAAAACCAAAACTTTTCTGCCTTTGTCTTTCTGCAGGGCGTGGGCATGATGGATTTTGGTTTTAGTTCTTTTGGTTGTAACTTGTGTTAATATTCCATTCTGTAGCTGGCAGGACTCTTCTTACCATAGTGAGAATTGTGCTCTCTCTCTCTATCCTGTCTGTACTTGTCCCATGTCCAGCAGAGCAGGAAGATGCTTTGGAACATGAGGAAGCAGGCACATGTTAAACTGCAAGGCCAGCTGAATTCTTGGGGTTTTTAAAAATCTCTGTTTGCTTAAGCTTCATCCTCCAGAAGTGCAAGCTCAGAGCTCCTGTAGTGCCAGATGTAGTTACCACAGGAAATAACTCCACATATTTTACCTTGGCCAAAGGCCATGAAGGACAGCAGCAGAGACCCTGCCGCAGGATGCAAGTTATACTGGCTAACAATGTGCAGGGCATAGTGCAAACTCTCCTGCAGGCCTTAAGCTCCCTACACATTCCAATCACATTTGGCTGCGTTTTCCCTATCCAGCATGGAGAGTTGAAAGGCACTAAGCCTCAGGTTGATTTTCATTTGAACCACAGAAGTGCATGGTGTTTTACAAACATACAAGACAACAGAGTCCCTCTCTGCCCATGAAGTTTCTGATGTAAAGGACCGATCCTGTAAGCCTTCAATGAGTGAGTTCTTTGGCATTTAGGTGCATAGAGGGCTGATTAGATCAGGCCGTAAATGAGACAACTACTCACTCATGACATCACAAGGGGAGGCAATGGGAAAGGAGTTGAGTGCGAATGGGCAGAGTGAGACATAGAGGAGGGGTAATACTTTTCCCCCTTTCTTTTTCTCTGTCAGTGAGTTGCCTTCCTTGGATTTTCTTTGGTTATTTATGTGTATTTTAAATAAGAATCTACTGCAGGCAGAGGGCAGGACTTGGCAATGGAGACTAGTGGTGAAAAGCAAACCACGAGAATGAATCTGTGGAAGGACTTTTAATGGGGAGAAACATGAGGCAGTCTCTGAAATATATTGGGTTAGGCAGTAAGGCAAAGGAATGGGAGGATCTGTTTTGTCCTGTGGATGCTCGTGAAGCTGCTATGTGCAAACCCCTAGGTCAAGACTTTTAAAAGTGAGTTGTGAGTTTGGGTAACCAAACTGAGGCACTGTAAAGGGCCCTGATTTTCAGAGGGCAGATGCGCTGCACTTTCTGAAAATTGAGACTTTTAGGTTATGTTTCAACTTGGCCCTCCAAAATCTTGGCCTGTAGTTGTGCAGAATTATACAGGACGCCCCATCAGAACAGCCTCTCTTGGGGTATTTTGGCATTTCTGCTTGGAACCAGGATGGGCAGCAGCAGTGAGAAAATAACCAGATTTTTAAGTTACTTTGTTCTCTTAAGCTTTGCCCAACTTCCAAGAAGTTTGGGTTGAGGTTCAGGGTGATTCTCAGTTTATTGGAACCAGTTCTCCTGTCCATCAAAAATCTGTGCACTAGTTAAAGCCTCCCTTGGTTTTTCCTGAAATGACATCACTACCAGAGGAGACCAGGCAGATGTTTGCATCTATGGTGGTAGGAATGCTTGTGCACCTCTGGAGTGCAGGCAGGAGGTGGGAAGCAGGTTAAGAGGCCTCACCTGGCTGCACTGATCTCACCTGGCCACTCATTTTCTCTTCCTTTTCGCTCTGACTGTTTGATTCACCTTTCTCACGCTGGGGTCCAAATGATGCCCTGCTCCTGTAGCTTCTTGCAGGCCAGCAGTAGCTATGGAGCAGGTTGCTGATATGTGCTGTCGTGAGCCACTGGTGATTGGGTGCACAGATTGTGTTTTGTTCCCCACATGTAGGCGGTGACTTGGCATCAGTAGATCCCATGGTCCTGGAGCAGTATGTGGTGGTGGCAGATTACCAGAAGCAGGAGAGCTCTGAGATCAGCTTGTGCGTGGGTCAGGTGGTGGATATCATTGAGAAGAATGAATCAGGTAAGGAGAGCCCAAGTCTCTGTGGACCCAGATACGTGGCCTTAAAGAAATGGTTTTGAATCTAGCTCATCTCTAGCAGAGCAAGGTCCCCAGCACAGAGGGTGATAGCCCCAGAGTGTCATCATGGAAATAAAAATAACTTGAGCCAGCTGGCCTCTGGACACCTCCAAGGGGTCTCCTAAGGCTGTCCTCTCAGTTTGCCCACATCGGCAGTAACTGCTAGTGTTGCCATCTGAAGGCAGTCGGGGGCTGGTGTGAAATGGCTGTTCCTAGTGAACATAGTCAAGATATAGGCCCCTAAATTATGAGCCAGGTTATCCACAGTGCTGAGCACTCAGCAGATTCTGTTGACCTCTGTTGGACTTGGGGGTGCTCCGCACGTCTGAAATTTTAGCCACTTATTTAGGAGCCTGTTTACAGATATCTTGGCTCGTGTGTCCACATCACAAAAATCATGCCCAGAGATGGCCCCCTTGTTGGTGACCTCAGCTGAAAAGGACATGGGTGGAATGGAGAATGAAACGCCAGTGCAGCAAGGCACTTCAGCACAGGCGGAGCCTCACTGAAGTCAACAGAACAACCAACATGCTTCAAGTGAAGCACATACTTAATTACTTGGAAGGGACTATGTGAGTGGTTTAGGCCCAGTTTTGGGAATTTGTTTAAAAAGAGAATTAGCTTACAGACGTAATAGAAATTACTTCATGGATTTAACAAAGAAATCTGCAAATAGCTTTTGCTTTGAATTTTAACATTCTGGAAACCCAAAAACAAAAAGATTAATTGTATCAGCTCCTAATTTTTGAGAACCAGAAAGATGACATTGCAGCAAAAGTTAAACTAATTATCAGAGTCAAATATATATATATATATATATATATATATATATATATATATATATGAATCACACACACGTGCGCGCGTGCACACATACACACACACACACACACACACACCACAACACATTAGATTTCAGCCCTACTTTTCTGTTAGCAGATTGTACATGAGCAACTGCTGATGTTTCGTTCAAATTTTCCTGTCCTTCACAGATTTGTTTTTACAAATAATGTTTGGTCTTTAGATTATTCTCTCAACAAATGGCTTGTGTGTTTGATAATAGAGTGGGGTTGATTCATTTTGATTGGACACACAAGGTCACATGGTCCTGTTTGTGACCTCTGGATAGTTAGGTTTCCAGTGAGAATACTCCTGTTTGAGTTCTGAATTTGCTTTCCACAGATAGTCTTTAAAATTGGCTGTTTTCATGAATGCACAAGTGGTGGGAGCCAGTGGAGTATTTTTTTTTTTTTATTTGCAGCCAAATTCATTCATCTCTGCTAATTAGGCTGGGCTTGAATAATAAGCTGAGACAAGTGCAGGGAAAAAAAACAGTATAAAGAAGAAAAGTAAATTAGATTTTAAGAATCTTTGCTACTCCTAGCGACACATAGGGAGGGACTGTTGTCTTTTAAAGCCTGACCACTTTCCCTTCAAACTGTAAATCTCTGTAAGGTGGTCCGTGGTGCTCATGCAGCCGTTTGCCCTGTTGCTGTGGGTTCACCCAGATGTAGGCCCACTTTCCAGCCTGTTGCATACAGACCAGGCAAAGAGCATGATTGAACGGACTCCTGACTGGTTGGGGAGATCAGTCGTCAGCTGGTGGTTGTGGGTGCATGTTAAAACGGATGCCCCCAGCTAAAGGGTCTGCTGCTTATTTTCAGGCTGGTGGTTTGTGAGCACATCTGATGAGCAAGGCTGGGTCCCGGCTACATGCCTGGAAGCTCAGGATGGTGTCCAGGATGAATTCTCAATGCAACCTGAAGAAGGTAAGAAGCCAGTTTGAGAAGAACTGATCCACCACTCTATCCCAGTGTGCATGGGGACTTCCTGGGCTGCTTAGACCTTTTCCATTTAGCAGGATGGAGCCCAGGGCAGCAAACCCCCAAGTGACCTTGGATTGGGTCATTTAACAAGGCATGGCCTTAATCTCCCTATCTTCCCACCAGCAGTCAAGATGAGAACTGCAGCCAGCTGCTCTAGTGCTACTGGCAGAGCAGTTGGATGCTGATGGGTTTGAATAAGTGGCCTGCTCCTCCCTTTCTGCCGCAAAAGGGGCTGTGTGTGCCACCTCCCCAAAACACTCAGTCCTGCAACCTTGTGGGAGCCACAAGCCCTAATGTGGACCCCTTATCTGTGTAGCTGTTCACTTACTATTAATAAGAACATCAGGACTTCGGCAGGGCTTGCCTCTCCGCTCCTATTTCACATGAGCTACAGCCTTCCCCTTATTAGAGTGTTGTGTGGGGCTGGCAGGAGAAAGGAGAATACAGTGGCACATGCAGTTGGAATAACAAGAGTACAAGCTTTATTTAAGATAACTCGAAAGTGCCCCATGCTCCCATACAGCACATCCTGATCTCTCTAGGAACTGGAGCTCCAAGAAGTCTGGGTTTAATTTAGGTCCATAGTCAGGTTTACTCCACAGTCTGGGAGGGGGATCAGTGACCTGAAACCCAGATGAGTACAATCTGACAGCTCCATGGTGTCATCCCTGTCTTCTGCCTACGGGTGAGAATATAAGGTCTGGTGCTGCCTCCTTACGTCCTCTTTTGTCCCTCTCCTGCTTCCCTGACGTACTCCTCCCAGTCCCTTGGAGATACTGGTCTCTGCCCAGGCATGTTGGCCGCCGTCGGACTCTTGGGGACTTGTACACGAGTGGATGGGGTCAAGGTGGACGCTATAGAGACTTTTTCCACTGCCTTTGTTCTGTGCTTGGAGCCTTGCCTGTATCTGTCTGCATGTGCTGCAGCCTGTGGTATTTGTATGCCTTGCATGTGGTGAACTCTGCTTGTGTCAGCCTTCTGCATTCCAACTGTGCCTGTGTGCATTGCTGCCTCCTGCTGGTTGTATTGTCAAACCTGCTCACATCAATAAGCATTCCCTCTGCTGGCTACTCCTTTAGCTCATTGGGTAAAGGCCTATCTATTCTGCGTCTGAAGGCTGGAGTTTCTGCTCCCTGATATCATATGTGTGCAGAGCTTGTACACTGGGCTATGAACCTGGATCATAGCACTTCAGTGGGGGTTAGGAGATGAGGGCTCAGCTCAGAGCTTCTGGATGTTACAGGACATTTCTTAGCTTTGACTCAGCATGCAAAGTGGATGGAGAGTCATATGGAAAATGAGCTTCCAGCTCTCCAGTGGGCAGTTCCATTCCAGGGATGCAGAGGTGGGAAAACTGTAGGGTGGAGAAAAGTGATGCTGCAGCATCTCTGAGTTTTGAGTTTTTCCCCAGGTGTTCTGCATCCTGTTCCAGCACCAGCTAAGTGCAAGCCCTGCATGGGTTTGCCCCTCAAAAGCAGGGACAAGGTGAGGGAGATGAGGAAATAAGGGACAGCTGGTTGATCTATCGCATCTTGTTTGCAAAGTGGGTGTTGCTAGCAGAGTGTTTTGTCCTTGCATCTCCTTCCCCATTAGAAAGAAGACCTCCATATCCCTGCCTGCGGTCGCTCAGTCCAGGAGGTAGGGCACCAGATTAGGAATCTGTTCCCAGCTCTGCCTCTCACTCATTGTGTGACCTTGGCCAAGTCACTTCCCTGCTTGCTCGATTTCCTCCTCTGTAAAAGGGTGTGTTAGCACAGACCTACCTTTGTAGAGGGATTTGAGATCCCTGCATGACAAGTTATTTCTTTTTGCGCTTTTTAATTATTGTTCCATGGTGCCCCCTGTCTGAACTGTGGCTAACACAGCATCATGGCGCATCAGGGTGGCTCAGTGACTGAGTGGATGTGAGAGGTGGGAAGATTAAGATTAAAGCAATGGACACCCTGAAGCACAATCCCCAGGTTGGCTGTGGGCTAAGGGGAGTGGCAAGAGAGCTGGGTTTCTTAAAGGGATCATATCCAGTCCTGCTTCCCTAGAAGAATAGTGATTGTAAAATAGGGATTCAAAGCGGCGAGGGGTGGGGTGAATCCTTGAGGCTTTAGAAATAACAGAGGACACAGCCCTGAAGGAAAACGGGAACTGTTCAGAGAGCTAAGCCAGCCTTGCCTGGGCCAGGTCTGTCCTACCATATGGAATGCAGATTGGGACTCTATGGCCCTGCCCAGTGTGTTGGTGAACTGGTGTGCGCTTGTACATTTCAAAGCAAATCCATCAGCATTTGGAAATGTATTTTACCGACAAGTCTGTTCCAGAGGAGTATGTACGCGTGCACTCTTAGCGTGGCTCCTATTCTAAGGAATTTTGGTTTTCCTAAAATAATCCATTTATGACACTGTGTTTGTGCTTAACAGAGGAGAAGTACACAGTCATTTACCCATATACTGCTAGAGACGAGGATGAAATGAACCTAGACAAAGGGGATGTGGTAGAGGTGATCCAGAAAAACCTTGAGGGCTGGTGGAAAATCAGGTACCTTCCTCCCTCTTACTATTCTCACAGGATGCAGGTGGTGTTTGTACAAAGGTTGGGCGTGCTGGGGGGAGATATTGAGTGTGTGTGAGAAATAATCTGAACTATCTTTTTAAGGTTTTTGTCTGAGGGGGGCTTGCTCCAAAATCCTAGAGGGTGGCATCCTCTAGCTCAATGTATTAGGGAAACAGCCAGTAGCTGGAGTGAAAGACTGGGCGTTGGTGCCTCTGGGTTCTGTTCCCAGCCCTGCCACTGACTCACTGTGTGGTCTGGGGTTCTCGGGGTTCTGATTATCCAGGCTGTAAAATGGGTGCCATGATCATGATCCTTGCCCATCTTTCATCCCTAGATCTCAGAGCACTTCAGAAAAGTGTCAGGTAAATGCACAGTATTATTACTACTGCTAAAATGCCAAAGGCACTAACAGTAGAGCAAGTAGGAAGAGATGCCAATTTGGCAGCCTTGTTCTGCCTGTTATTTGGGGAAAAGGAAAAGGGTGGTAGTTAAGGGCACTTCTGCACTGTAGAAGCTATTGTGTGTGTCAGAGGACCTTGGTATGTGATGGTCTCAGACACAGCTCTGTCTTCTCGCCTGATTGTCTCTGTCTAATGTATCTCTCCAAGTCCTTATATGACCCCGGTCAACATGGTTTGCTGTTGCAGTGCAGATAGGACTTGGTCTTACCTCATTCCCAAACCACTACAGCCCTGCTAAGGTCCCATGCCCTGGCACAGCTCAGGCACATGGTTAAAACACAGATCAGTCCCATCTTGGTGCAAGGGTGAGCTGTGTTTTAATTGTGTTGGGGGAAGCAACGACACCACGGTAGTACCTCAACAGCATATGAGAGACCTATATCAGCCCCTTAATCTTACTGCATGCATCATTTTCATGGAAATGCCAGTGTGCTGGTGACTGTACATATGTCCTGTATGAAGGCCATCTATGCAGGCTAGATCCTCCGACTGTATTATGAGGCTTTTCTTGAAACATTGTCATCCAGGCCAGACCTGCTGTCCTCAGCCTGTTTCACAGGCCAAAAGTCTCTGAGCATCCAGGGCTGAGGCTCATTTAGTCTCAGAGGCTGGGCGGGTGTTTGCAGGCTAGCAAAGGGCATGTGCGGAGTTGGGTGGGAAACGCCTTGGTTTTCTTAACCTTGCACTGAACCTGTGGCATTGGTAGCAGCCAGGCCAAAAATATGCACATTGATTTCTTAAACTGGAAAAAGTTGCTGTGGAAAAGCTCAAGCCAGTTACAAGCTCAGCAGCTGATGCCATCTGAGCCCTATGACTTCACCCCTAGCCAGCTGGGAGAGGTCTCCTGAGCTTGATGCGAGACCCATGTGCATGGCAGAGGCACTCTGTGGATGGATGTGTTTTTTCAATCAGAGCGAGGGGGTTGGGTTCTCCACCAGACTCCGTGTGAATTTAGTGCAGGGAAAGGAGCCAGACAGACAGCCCTGCACACTAAATGCCTGTGTTTTAATCCAAAGAGCAGGTACATCATGGGGAGTAGCGGCTGTTCAGTTTCCCCTGACGTTGCTCCGTCACTGTGCCTCACTCCAGTCTCAGCCATTCCTGAAGGGGAGAGAGGAGAGGAGATTTCATTTCCCACTTAGTCCCAGATCTCTCTGCTACATCTGCTTGCAAAGGGGGCACCTGGCCCCTGGAAGCATGGACTGAAACCAAACAAATTCGTTTCATACAGAGGCCTGTGTGGAGAAGTCTTGGTCAGCACCTTCCAGACCTGCCAGCTAGCACTGTATGTCTCTGTGACTCAACACTGATCCCCTGACCCAGCCACTGCCCCGCCCAAACGTAGTTGGGCAGACATATGGGTTGGCTCACTGGAGCAGGCAGAGCTCTGAGGTGTAGGAGGTGCCAAAGTAAGAGAGGTTGGTGCTGGCACGAGCCCCAGGTGATGAGGCTGAAGGAAGGATCACATTGTTACAGGTATCAGGGTCAAGAGGGCTGGGCTCCGGCATCCTATCTGAAGAAAGGAACTGGAGAGATGTTTACACAGAAATTAGGATCTGGCTCATCCACCCACTCATGTGCCCTGGATCTGGATGGTGTTCCCCGGCAGCAGAACTCAACGGGCCGAGAGAAGGACGGGCCCAACAACCAAAGAGAGGGAAGGTTTGATGGTCGACCATTACCTCAAGCTGACATTCGACGCAGTAAGTGGGTAGTGGGAAGATTCTAAAAGTTGGGTGTTTGGTGCAGCTCCTGCAGCATGGCTGTGTTACTGAACAGTGCAGCTGGGTGCAGGAGAGGAAGCCAGCTGCCCTTCCAAGGGCTCCTGGGTACTGGGCGCTTTGCCACTATGTCTGGACATGACTGTGTTAAGAACGAGGCTCTTAGTGGAGATCAGGGAGACTGGCCTGGGAGCCAGTGAGGATCGTTCTGTGTAGTTACCTGAGATCTTTAGATCTCTCTAATGGGGCAAAGACAAACATGGGTTCTGCTCCCCCTCCACTAAGTCTTCCCATTCTCCTTTCTCATGAATGGAGCACATCTCATCCCCCTTGGTAGCTGTGGGTGGGTGCTTCTGGATTGTCCCTGCAAGGTTAATCACTGAACCGGGTTTGAATGCAGGTTTCTGTATGGGTACAGCAAGTGCACTAACATGCCACCCAGCTTCCCCCTTCCCATGCATGCCCACTTGTGCACTGTGGCTTTCGCTTCTGGTTAGGCTCCCCTGGCTGGGTGTGCTGGAAAGACTCTAGGTCCCGATAGTTCCTGAATGGATTAGGCTCTGTCTGACTCTGTTTGCTTTAGGAGAAATGAGAAGCAGGAGCAGCCTAGCTGCACTCTGTGGGGAGGGAAGGGCATAAGGTTTAGATGTGGGGTTCGTTGCTGCTCTCCTCTGAAACGTGTCGTTTTGGTAACATGTCTGGACATTGTGCCTCAAACTTCAATGGAATCTGGAATTGTTTCTCCACAGAGTCACCAAAGATGAGGCAGAGGCCCCCTCCTCGCCGAGATCTCACTATAGTAAGTGACTGGACCCAGCTGTCCCACTTGCCATCACTGCCACCTCCCCTCTGCCAGAGACGTTTGTGTTTCCCTTGGCTCAGGATCCCGGGAGAATGAAGCTTCTGGGGCAGAAGAGATGGGAGATTTCTCTCAGAAGGGAGCTCTGGTTCTTTCACGTTCTCTGCTTGGGATCTCGCTATGTGCAACAGCTCTGTTGCATGCAGATGTATCTAATGCAAGGGCAGGGCCTCCCTGCAGCCATAAACACTCAGCTGGTTGTATTTATTCTCGAAGCAAAACTTTTTGTTTTTTAAGTCAAGGGGATAGTTGGATTGAATAAATTGTTCGTCCCATAGGTTACAGACTTGCCACGGTTAGACTGAAAACCCGCTCCCTTTCCCTGGGGCTGGCAAGCCTACAGGAATAGTAGCTGAGTCAGATGTGCCATTGAAAGCAATCTGGACAAATTTGTGTCCAGCCTGAAGACAGGGTTAGTGTCTGTGTCTGTGAGGGTGCTCTGTGTGCCAAGTGGGTCAGCTAGTGATGCTGTCTGGCAGCCTCCTTCTCTCTGGCTAGTTAGCCATTGTGAGCCATCCATGCAGGTGTTCGAACACGTCTTCCAAGAGATGAGCTGGATTATTGTTTTTTATTTACAATAGCCACGTGGTTTGAACCTGCCTAAACCTCCTGTCCCTCCCCAAGTGGAAGAAGAATATTACACCATTGCTGACTTCCAGACCATCATCCCCGACGGCATCAGCTTCCACGCAGGAATGAAAGTGGAGGTGAGACTACATGCCATCTTCCCTCCCTCCCTCTCACTTCTCCTCCTCTAAGTCACCCATTCAGTTCACCGTGAGTGAGTCTGGGATCACCCTCTTATCAACCCCCACTGAGATTTTCCGTGGGTGAGGTTCACAAAAGAACTAGATAAGTTCATGGAGGATAGGTCCATCAATAGCTATTAGTCAAGATGGGCAGGGATGGTGTCCCTGCTTCTGTTTGCAAGAAGCTGGGAGTTGACAGCAAGGGATGGATCACTTGATGATGACCTGTTCTGTTAATTCCTTCTGGGGACCCTGGCATTGGCCACTGTCGGAAGACAGGATACTGGGCTAAATGGACCTTTGGTCTGACCCCAGTATGGCCATTCTTATGCTATTATGGCCTATTGAGGTGGATTCCAGTCCTGGTGGGCTGTGTGTCGCACCACTCCCAAATCCTGTTAGCCCATGGGGTGGGTTTCCAGACGTGGAGTCTGTTGCTGGTCATAGAGGCACTATTAGCTGCCCCGGGGAGAGGCTGAATCCTGGTGGTAGGCCCATCTGTGCACTTGGAGGGTTGATTCTGTGCCAGGCAAAATGAGTCTCCGGTACATGGAAGGGATCCTCCACATGCTCATAGCATTTTCGAGCCTCTGACCCTCGAATGCCCTAGTGGACTCTTGTGTTTGGCCCTGTGGCAGGGTGCTGTGCTCCTGCACCAGAGGCCATTGGAAGCCTCTTGACTAATAGTGGTAGGTTCTTCCTCCTTCCAGAGATGGGGCTTTCATTCACCTAGTCACAGGTCTGGTCTACACTTAAAAGTTTTGCCAGCATATCTGTGTCTGTTAGGAGTCTGAAAAAATCTCACACACTCCTGCTGGCATAGCTGTGCTGGTAGAAGCCCTAACACATGCCATTATACTGGCAAAATAATCCTGGTATAGGCTATCCTGGCAAAAGGACTCTCTTGCCAGTATAAAAGCTGCGTCTTCTCTTGGACAATGGAAGCTGCATCTCCACTTGCTGATATAGCTACACTGGCAAACCCTTTCTAGTGTAGACCCAGAGCAATCTAATTTACCATGCCGTCAGTGGCTGGGGGTTTCAGCGATCTGCTTGTGGTAACTGTCTTGGCTGGATGGCTCAACAGTGTCACCTAGTGGCTAGTTGCATTATGTGTCTTGATTTTTTTTCCCCTTTGAAGTCTTGAAAAATCTCAGACTGTCCTTGTCTCCTGTTCAGGGTCAGATAGAGCTGAAAGGTGACTCTGAACCCAGCAGAACCTCCCTCATGTGCTGGTGTGCCTGAGATGTTTTTTCTTTTGAAAAATACTATGAATTTGGTGCTCATGAAAATGGAAAATGTAGAAAAGCCTGTATCTCCAAATGGGCATGTGGGTTTAAAAACATGGGCCAGAATCAGCTAAGGCCAGACAGAGTGCAGGCACTGAGACAGCTTCTCCCCCTACACATATGCTGGTACACCTCTGTCTTGACCTGCAGCCCTTCTGCTATTCCAGCCCCACTGCTCTGCCAGTCCACCTCTCTCCTGACCTGAACCATCCTCTGTAGTGAGAGGGACCCAGGATTGAAATAACAAACAGCTCTGCCAATGCATCTCAGTCCTGACCCAGAGCACCCCTTGCAATTCTATCCTCACCTCTTCTCATGAAACTCCTCCTGCAGGCCCCCTGCTCTTGCAGTGCCAATCATGTCCAACGTGCGGAGTGTTCTGATGTGGCAGTAGTAAAAACTTGATTTAAATCCATTAGACTCACTTCCCTGTGACTATATCAAGTTTTAATACTGGGCTTGTGGAGTTGACAACAGTGAGGTCTAGTACCTGGAGCACTGGACTGGGACTTGGGGAAACCTGAGTTCTCTTCCTGGCTCTGCCACTCCCCTGCTGGCTGAGTTTGGGCCAAGTCACTTCTCCTTTCTGTGCCTCAGTTTCCCCACCTGTAAAATGAGGATAATTCCCTCTTATAAAGTGCTTTGAGATCTCTGGATGAAAAGCGCTATAGATGAGAGGTGGTATTATTATCTTTATTATTATTATTATTATTTGTTGGCCCATTGTACCTGCTGCCTCCCTTTCATGCTCATGGTCCAACGTTTCAGAGGTGAGAGCCTCCATTTCTAGGCCACACTTTTTTTGCCCTTTGATTCATAGGCAGCTGTTGTGCAGAGAGGCCTGGTTATATACTTCTAAGATGTGATGGTCGTGTTTTTTCTTCCAGGTGATTGAGAAGAACCTGAGTGGGTGGTGGTACATTCAGATTGAGGAGAAGGAAGGCTGGGCCCCAGCTACCTTTATTGATAAATACAAGAAAACTAGCAATGCTTCTAGACCTAACTTTCTAGCACCGTTGCCTAATGAGATGGCCCAGCTCCAGCTTGGCGAGGCCACTGCGGAGCGCAACACCAATGAAGAAGCCACTGGGCCATCCAGGCCTCTGCCTGAAGCTCCACCTAATGGTATAGACTGTGGAATGAAATGGGCCAAAGACTGGAAGGGAAAGGAGGCTCTCAAGAGTGCCCCTTCGGAGAGCGGTGATGTAGCTGCTGGGTATGAGGAGATCTCTGATCCGGATACAGAGGAGAAGCCCAGCCTCCCACCCAGGAAGGAGTCGATCATTAAATCCGAAGGTGAGTTAACGGAGAGGCAAAGGCCTCCACCCAAGCCCCCAGGCATGATCTTGCCAATGATCCCTCCAAAGCAGACAGCCGCCCCGAGGGACAGCAAGAAGCCAGAGCTGAAAACAGAAAAAGGAAAACTGTTCCAGCTGAAAAATGAAATGGGCCTGGAGTGCGGGCACAAGGTGTCAGCCAAAGAAGTGAAGAAGCCGAACCTCCGACCCACTGTCAAGCCAGCCAAGCCAAAAGCTGAGCCCCCAGAAGACAAGTCTGAGCCAATGACCCAGAATCCCTTCTTGAAATCAAAACCTCAGATCAGGCCGAAACCAACTGCAGCCTCCAGGACAGACCCACCTCAGGCAGATGATAAACTGGACATTGGCAATCTGAGAAGCAAGCTCAGACCTGCTAAGTCCCAAGAGAAACCCTCTGAGCAGGACCCCATGCCTACTGAAAATGTCTTCAATAACAATGTGCTCCCAGCAGAGGTTTCTGGTAGGCCTCAGGAGCGACCGAGTGTGGAGAACAAACCTCCAACCAAACAGGATAGCCAGATCCCAAAGGAGGCTCCAACCAGAGCTCCCTTCAGCCTGCCAAAGATAGTCGACAGTGAGCCCAAGAACAGCTCCCCGACTCCCAGAGAGCCACCACTTCAGCGGCCAGTGGTGCCACCCAGGAGACCTCCTCCTCCAAAGAAAGTGGTATCCTCCTCCTCTGGTCCCACTGCAGAGCTGAAAGCCCCACAGAGGGAAGTGCCTGAAATCAGAGCTGCCTCGGTGCCTGGCCGGCCCATGCTGGTTCCGCCAAAGGCCAAACCATTCCTGCCTGCTATGTGCCAAGATGAAGCCAAAGGGAAAAGCAGCTTAGGCCCAAAGGTAACATCCAAGCAGGTGGAGAGAGGGGAAGCCAGGGAGAGGACAGCTGCCCCCTTCACCAGTCCAGATATCTCCAAAGAAGCCCTCTATGTGGCTGTGGCAGATTTTGAAGGAGACGAAGAGACCAGCAGCTTTAAAGAAGGGACCTTATTTGAAGTTCGTGAGAAGAACAGCAGCGGCTGGTGGTTTTGCAAGGTCCTAACTGGTGGACCTTGTTGGGAGGGCTGGATTCCCTCCAATTATCTAAGGAAGAAGCCATAGCCTTCCCTCAGTTTACACAGTTGAAGGTTCCTGTTCTTTCACCCGAGTATTTAATTAGCTTATTAATTTATAGTTTTCTATAATGCTGGCTTAAAAATATGCGGGATACTGTACATTCCAATTTGTGCCATTCCTGAGACAGAATTCAAGAAGCAGGCTTGACATAACGCAGCTAGGCCTTCATTCCTGCTCTATCTGCTCCCCCCTTCATAGGAAATACTTTCCTCCTTTGTCCATCTATGGCAGCCCAGCCCCTGTAGATGGACATGTGAAGTTATTTCTCAACAAGCTTCTTGGTGTATGTTGGCTAACACAGTTCCTTCCCTATCCTAGAAAAATTATTGGTGCCCACTAGGCTTTTTGATGTGACAACAGGGAAACCAGAGGAAATTCAGCCACGATCCAGGTAAAGAAATGAAGCCAGCCCCACTCACCAAATGGAATCTGGAATAACAAAAAGAGTTGCTTTTCCTGGTGGCTCAGAGTCACTGTTAAATGTCTGATACTGTATAGCCAAGTCCGGCCTTACATAGGAACCACAGGAAACCATGGGGGCAGGGAGAAACAGTACTGTAAAATCAGGTCTATATAGCTGTGTGTGCATTAACATGCTCACTCATGGCCATGTGTCGCAGTCCAGTTAAGTTTGTGCCTTGCTTGCTTGTACCATCAAACACAGTCCTTTTACCTCTTGTTTCCTGTGCAATGATGTGTGTTAATTTAAATATCATTTTATTTTTTAAAAAAGATAAACTAATGGAATGGAGGATCCTCTGTGCTGGGCCAGGGCCCTGCTCCGACTTGTGGCTGATGGTGATTCAGGCAAGCTCTGTCACATTTCATTTCAGTGGCTGGAGAGAACTATATGCAGCATGGTTCACAATGGGCTTGGCAAAGAGAACTTGGATGATCGTGGGCGAGAAGGTGCTGGTATCATCTAGTACAATCCAGAGTGTGGACTTGGTCCCTGGAGGTGAAAAAGAAGAGGGGAGCATGTGTGACTTTTCTGGTACTCAGGTGTTGCTGTTTCTCTTAGGCTTGGCTGTCCCTTGTTTTGCTTTCCTTTGGGGTGGGAGAATATAGTGCCTTTTATTGATACCTTGCTTCCCATTTAAAGAGTTCTCATCTCCTAACCATACTGGGCTTGTTAAACTCTCTCTGAAATGGTTTATCTGCCTGTTTCTTCATCTCTCTTTCAAGCTGTTCTCGAGATACTTCCACTGTGTCCTCCATGTCTGTGCATATGTCGATGTGCTTGGAGGTTTCACTTAAAATAAAGTGTGTTTCAACATTTTCACACTCCTGCCTGCCTGGACTAACCCCACTTGCTTGCAGTGTTGCTGATTCCAGGAGGAAAGTAGATTTCATCTGATTGGCTGTCATTCCCTCACATCCCTTTCTTTCCTTTTGTATTCAACTCACTGTGGATTCAGCACAGTGCCTTCTCGAGCCTAGAAGAGTTTTAAACCCCACTTTTGAGGATTACCACTTGCTCCTTCCCACCTGCCACATGCTAACTGTAGCAGTAAGCACTGCAGAGGTGACTCCACAGATACAGTTTCCATAGATGGAATTCTGCACAGGTTCCAACAAAAGCAAAGTCCAACAGAATCAGATACTGGCAACCTTATTGATGCAGCTTGACAAGTCATATCAGGGCATTTTGTCCCCATGCACACAGTCCCATCCCCTGGACAACTATTCATTTAACTCCATTCCTATTCATCAAGTCTTTATCACGAAGGTATATGTAGGATTATCAGTCTTAGTTTATAGAGCACAAACTTAATGAGAACCGTATTGTACATGTCTCTTTCTCTTTCTCCATCCCCCTCTCTCTTTTTTCCCTTTGTCTAGAGCTTTATAAGATTGCAGCTTGTGGGTCATGTGGTAACTAATAATCTCATTGTTTTTGGTGACCCGTGGTAAATACTTTATAATAGGATCCAACAATGCAAGGTAACTCGTGTAGTATTGGTGATGTGCTTAGATGCTCCCAGCAGAATCGGGTAGAAATGTAACCCTGCAACGTTGCTGCATTGCATCTCTTTGCTTAGTTAAAATTCCTCCTTTGTGTAAATATGGATGTGGCTGATTATGGGTTAAAAGTGGGCTGGCCAGCAGTAAAACTTTGTTCATGTCTTCTTTGAGTTGTGAAGGTACTAGACAGAATTGTGTCCCTTCTCTTTCACTAGCCTTGGGCTGCTACTGTGCTGTTAGTTCGCATACACATACTCACACTAGCTTGATGAGAGCTAGCACAAGTACAGACAGCAGTGTGGCCGTGGTAGCATGAGC
This sequence comes from Gopherus flavomarginatus, assembly GCF_025201925.1. Taxonomy (NCBI): domain Eukaryota; kingdom Metazoa; phylum Chordata; order Testudines; family Testudinidae; genus Gopherus; species Gopherus flavomarginatus. The sequence goes on along the minus strand of NC_066623.1, from coordinate 21,024,338 downwards.
AGCGGCATTGCTTAGCCATCCTGAATACGTACCTACAGGGTGCAGGTGGGTTTGTACTTGAACCAGCAAATATAGACACTGCGCGTGCTTTCCCTATGGTATTTCAGCTCTCTCTGTCACGCTTAGACTTCATTGATCTTTGTTCCGTTTCAGTGAGACAATGTCATTTCTGTTGCTTTGGTGCCAAATTAGGGCTATTTTCCCCCAGACTAAATGCTGAGACTGTGTTAATGAATGCTTCGTGCTGTAGAACTCTTAATACATTGAGCCAACTACAGTGATAATTACAGAATTGATCTGTGGTTACTGCACAGGCGTCACATAGCTGTGGGTTAGTTACCATCACCTGCTGTATAAGTGGTGGTAACACTTCAAAGGATCACAAGCCCTATAAACTAGCTGGCTTAGAGAACACAAATAATCGTCTAATGCCCCTGCCATTTCCTAGTCTTTCCCAGACCAGATATTGCGCCGCCCTGCCCTTGCCATATTTTAAATCAGAAAGGGTCTCAGGCTGGCAAAGAAGATCCCTGTGTGGAAGAGGCTGAGAACTTTACTACATAACACCCTCCCTTTTATCTGGGATCTACAAGAAAACTCTTCAGACACAGATAGTATGGTTCAGTGCTCAGAGCAGAGGGGACAACCTTCTGATTTCTCCCTGTCTGTGCTACTGAAGCTCTGTCACCACAGGCAGGGCATGTCACCTCTGTGCCTTGTTTACCTGTCTGTAAAATGGGGGTAATTCTACTGACCTACCTTGCTGGGGGATTGGGAAGCTCAGTTAGCTAATGCTTGCAAAGCACTTTGAGAACCTAAGCCAGAAGGTACTGGAGAAGGGCAGAGTTTCATTTTAAATATGATTCCCTGGTACCTCAGCATTAAACTCCTCTATTGTTACAAAGTACCTGCCTTCCATGGAAATCCTTCACCATGCAGCTCAGTGATTAGCATTTGCTGTATGGGTGTACAATACTCTTACTTTCTGTATAACAAACCCAGCTTTGCGGCTCTTCAGTTCGGTGTATCGCAGGCAGGCTGGAGGCCTCAACTGCAAACTATGGAAGACTGTTTGTTTGTCTCCTTATACTATGTAAACACGTATAAATCTCTACATTACTGTGGGTGGGCAGGGGTGCCTGAGGAAGGTAGATATGGCCTATGTAAATGCCATATCTATACTTTCGCCATTAGGCTTGTTTGGTATGGGGGGGGGGGTAGGGAGGGATTTTTTTGATTTGTTTTTTAAATAAAAAAAACTGCTTGACTGGTTTCAAGCAGAATTGTGACCATGTCTGTGGTTGGTGTGTGTTTGTGCTGCTAAGGAGCTGGCTGTCGTGGAAGTTGAGTCTTGGCACTGGGCTTGGGGGCTGCAATGTAGTGTTATTTTGGAAAGTATGTTGCATCCACTTTAGAGCGTGACAGCAAATCCACACAGAACCAGGCCCTTCTGTTTGTTGCCTGTTCTCATTGGGGAGCGAAAGGGATTTCTCTCCTCCATCAAGGTTTTTACACAGTGTCAGCGCAGCTTCTTCATTTATCACTTTATTTGCCCCTTTGTGTCCATCACAATAGCCGGTGACCCACATTTCAGTCTGTACTTCTTAGCTGGGAGCAGAGGAGCTGCTCTTCAAAGACCTCCTGAGAAGATCTTTTTATGATGACTGTCAACACCATCCAGAGAGCCGCTGATCATCTCTGCTGAACAGACTGTAAAAATGGCCATACTGAGTCAGACCAATGGTCCATCTAGCCAGTATCCTGTCTTCCAGCAGTGGCCAATGCCAGATGCTTCAGAAGGAATGAATAGAACAGGGCAATTATAGCGTGATCCATCCCCTGTTGTACAGTCCCAGCTTCTGGCAGTCAGAGGTTTAGGGACAGCTGGAGCATGGGCCATCTGCTAATAGCCAGTGGTGGATCTATCCTCCATGATAAGTCCAGCAGTCCAACATCCTGGGACAGAGAATGGGAGTGCAATGGAGTTTAGCTGCAAAGTGAAGCTTTTTAAACTAGTTGTTTTTCTGGGGGGAGCACTATGGAAAGAGTGAGATGTAAGCTAGAAAATGATGCATAGTCCATTATTACTTGTAGTGTGCTAGCACCTGGGAGCCCTGGTCATGGACCAAGAACCCATTGTGCTGTTTGCTGTACAAAGAAAACAAAAACACAGCCCCTGCCTCAAAGAGCATACCATCAAAGTATCAGACAAGAGACAACAGGTGCATACAACAGACAGGCAAATTCTTGGCCCTGTTCTGGGTTGGCCTCCAGTAGAGATGAATGAAATGCCCAATTGGCCTTTCTCCTGGTAATCAGAGCTCATCATGTACAGTAAACACTGGAGGATCGTGACAGTGTAGGAAGGAACAGCTCTCTGTCCACTGATGCTTCTACTGCAGTTAATAGCAACAGAGGAAAAGATATACAGATATGGAAAGGTAAAGAGAAGGAGCAGCAAACACCAGGGAGGAGCAGTAAGTCTGAATTTGTTATTGCTTCATATAAAGCTTAATATAATGCTGTATAGATAGCATAGTATGGGGTGAATGGTGTATGCAAGTTTGTCCCATAACAGGTTCACCCAAGGGAGCGTGGCTCTCAAAGCCAGCCCTGAGTATTTATAATTGAAATTACACAGCGGCACTTTATTAAAAGGCTTAAACATAGGCTGAGTATATTTATTCAGGGAGAGAGCTTTATGGGGTGGTGTGATTTGCTTTTAGATGCCCTGAGCTCTTTTCTGTTCATTTTAGCCCTGTAAGAAATAGGTGCCTTGAATCCAAAGATCCACATGGAGGCCCAGGTTCATTAGCACAGAACTGTCATTTCTCCTACCTGTTCCAAACAATAATCCTGTGGTGCTTTGCTACTCATTGTGCCCCATTTCATTGACCCAGCTGCTGAACCTCCACACACAGCTGGGGAAGTTGGTGAGGGTTGGATGTGCATATCATAAATAATGTCCAGCCAAGAAAATGGGTCTTGCCCAAGCTGTGCCTAAAAAAAAAATCAATTCCCCCATCCCAAATGCGAATATGTGTGTTATTGTTCTAATTTATCCATCAAGTGTTTATACAAGGCCCCATGCACTGTTGGAGATGAACAGGGGCACCAGTCCTTCTTTGTATTCAGCTGTGTTTTGTTACACTGGCCCATGAATTGCATTGTGATAAAGCTGAACATTTGGATCTGGGGCCAAAAAGTCCCCACAACATCTGTTGTTGGTGTGTTTTGGACCAAGACAGCTTCTAATGGTGCATTGGGAAAAGTTCACTTGGAAGTATCCCTGGGAAGTCGCTGCTGCCTCCATCATACAAGGTGAGACTATTAAGCATACAGTTTTCAAGTTCTGGAGAACATCCTTCTTTATCTTCAGGGCATACACACCATGAGCTTCCCCCAAACCCTTCCTCCTTGTGCTTCCAACCATCTCTGGGGAGGCAGTCTAGTAGATACGACCCTGGATTGAGAATCAGGAGAACAGAGGTGTATTTCTGCTGGGTCAGCTCTAGGGGCCTCTGCTTCCCCTCTCATGCTTGGGTCTGTATGTTTGTATTGTCAACTCTTTAGGGCAGGCTGCTTTGCTTAAAAATACAACTGCTGTCCCGTGCTCAGTGCCTAAAGCAATTGCAAGAGAGAGGTCATAATGACCTGCTTTAACATCTAGCCCTCTTCTGAGTGCAACGAGAGGAGCACGAACGTCTTGGCTAGATAAGCAAAAATAAAAGGCTGCCTTGCAGCTGCATTTAAAGAAAAGCTCCACTCATCTTGCTGGGCTTGGGAATCTGGCAACAGCTTGAGTGTGAACAAGTGTCCACATCACAAAAACCACCACTGCCAGTGGCACCAAATTTCTGCTTTATCAGCTGTCTCCTGAGGTAGGTCGAAGACTCACCAAGCAGACACTCCTACTCAGGGGAAGCTTGCACTGTTTTATTATTATTTATTGTTTGCATTACTGTAGCATCAGTCATGGACCAGGCCCCATTGTGCTAGGCCCTGTACAAACAAGAACAAGAAGATGGTGCCTACTCCAGGGAGCTCACAGTCTAAGTAGATAAAGAGAGAACAGGTTGGGACAAACAGACAGAAGAATACAAGGAAACAGTGAGACAGTATTGATTAGCACAATAGGCAGTGGTCTCAGTGCAGCAGCAACCTTGCCTCTGTAAAGTTTTTTATATGCATCATGGCAAAGGAGAGTTTGGAAAAGGTGTTTGAAGGAGGATATTGATGTCGCTTTACAGGTGTTTATGGGGAGCTCTTCCAAAGCAAATGGGGCAGCCTGGGAGAAAGCACAAAGGTGTTTGAAAATGTAACAAGTGGTTGATGGAGGCTGGCATCGTGGGCTGATTGGAAGTGAGTATGCTCCATAGTGAATGAGAGATGATGGGTAGGGTGGGGGTTGACTGTGAAGGACCTTGAAAGTGAAGAGAAACAGCTTATGTTTGTTGCAATAGACAAGCCAGTGGGGAGGGATGTAAAGCATTGGGATCAGATAGGAGATTGGTTTCAGCAGCAGCAGCATTCTGAATGGATGTGGTGAGGGCAAAACTGCATTTGTCAAGGCCAGAGAAAAGTGTGCTGCAGTAATGGAGATGTTAGTCTTGATTATGACCAGCAAGGAAGAATTGGTTGCAGATCTGAGGGGGCAAGGCAATTTGAGTGAAAGCTATCATGAACTTGCTGGTGGATTCTCTGCAGCTTGAGGTCTTCAAACCACAATTTGAAGACTTCAATAACTCGGACATAGGTTAGGGGTTTGTTATAGGAGTGGATGGGTAGGGTTCTGTGGCCTGCTTTGTGCAGGAGGTCAGACTAGATGATCACATTGGTCCCTTCTGACCTTGAAGTCTATGAGTCTATGAACTGATAGGCTTCGTGGTTTTAAGGAAAGGAAGGAATGAGAACAGAAGAACAAGGACAATATACTTTAAAAAGCAGACTTTCGCAAACTCCAAGAACTGGTAGGTAAGGTCCCGTGGAAAGAAAATCTAAGGGGAAAAGATGTTCAGGAGAGCTGGCAGTTTCTCAAAGAGACAGTGCTGAGGGCACAACAGCAAACTCTCTAGATGCAAAGAAAAGATAGGAAGACTATTAAGAGGTCAAGATGGCTGCATCAGGAGCTCTTTAATGACCTGAGAAGTCAAAAGGGAATCCTACAAAAAGTGGAAAGATGAACAAATTGTTACAGAGTACAAAAGAATAACACAAGCATGTAGGGACAAAATCAGAAGAGCTAAGTCACAAGATGAGTTACACCTTGCAAGGGACATAAAAGGCAATAAGAAGAGGTTCTATAAATACGGTAAGAGCAAGGGAAAGATGAAGGAAAGTGTAGGTCCTGAGCTGGAAGGAGAGTTAATAACAGATGACTCCTAGAAGACTGATGTGCTTAATGCCTGTTTTGCTTCAGTCTTCACTAAGAAAGTTGATTATGACCAGATGCTTAACACAACAGCAAGGAGGAAAGATCACGAGCCAAAACAGGGAAAGAAGCGGTTGAATAGTTAGATGTGAGATATATTTAAGTCAGTAGGGCCTTACAAAATTCACTCTAGGGTGAACTGACCAAAGCAATTTTGGAACCATTAGCAATCATCTTCAAGAACTCATGGCGGATGGGTGAAGTCCCAGAAGACTGACGAAGGGCAAATGTAGTACTTATATTTAAAAAGGGGAACAAAGAGGGCCCAGGGAGTTATAAACCAATCAGCCTAACTTTGATACCTGTAAACATACTGACATAAATCGTTAAACAATCAGTCTGTAAGCACCCAGAGAATAATAGGGTTATAAATTAATGCCAACATGGATTTGTCAAGAATAAATAATGCCGAACAAATTTAATTTTCAAAGCAATAGTGGGAAGCAATAGACATGATATATCTTGATTTTAGTAAAGTTTTTTACATCATCCCACATGACATTCTCGTAAGCAAACTGGAGAAATGTGTTCTAGATTAAACTACTATAACTCATTGCACAACTCATTGAAGAAACTAACCGAAAGCTCTGTGATAAAGCGAGGGATAGCTCCCTTTGATGGACATCCAGCCAGCAAGTTAGCTGTAAAATCCCTCTTGGTAGCTGTTCTTTACTTGCTTTAAGGGTTAAAAAGTCTCCCAGGTAAAGAAAAAAAAAAAGTGGGCACCTGACCAAAAGATCCAATGGGAAGGCTAGAACTTTTTTAAATTGGGAAATAAACTTTGCCTTTGTCTGTTCTCTCTGGACTGGAGGGACAGAGCAGCCATGCTATAAGCAGCTTAAGCCAGGTATGATCATAAATCATCAGATCATGCCTAGAATTACTTATCTGAACTCCAAATGTATAAGTAGATCAGAATGTTTAGCTAGACGTGATTAGGGTTATTTTATTTGCTGTTAGCTTATGGACTCCTCTGTGCTAACCCCAGATGCTTTTGTTTGCTTGTAACCTTTAAGCTGAGTCCCCCAAGAAAGCTATTTTGGGTTCTTGATTTTTGGAATTGTTCTTTTAAAATCTAGCAAAAGTCTAAGTTCCAGGTGTATTTTCTTTTTTTGGTTTTTTTTTTGTTTTTAATACAACATACTTTTTTTAAGAACAGGATTGGATTTTTGGTGTCCTAAGAGGTTTGTGCATGTTGTTTGATTAGCTGGTAGCCACAGCTAATTTTCCTTTTTCTTTCTCAGCTCTTCCTGGGAGGGGGGTGAAAAGGCTTGAGGGTACCCCACAGGGAGGAATTGCCAAGTACTCCTTCCTGGTCCAAGGTGGGTTTTTGCATTTGGGTGGTGTCAGCATTTACCAAGCCAAGGTTAGAGATAAGCTGCAACCTTGGGAGTTTAATACAAGCCTGGAGTGGCAAGTATTAATTATTAAAATCCTTGCGTGCCCCACTTCTGCACTCGGAGTGACAGATTTGGGATTCAGCCTTGACAAGAGCAGTTATCGATAGTTCACTGTCAAACTGGGAGGATGCATCTACTGGGGTTCCACAAGGGGCTGTCCTGGGTCTGGTACTGTTCAATATTTTCATTAGTGACTTAGATAATGAAGTGGAGAAAGTGGGCTTATAAAATTGGTAAATGACACTAAGTCAGGAGGGTTCACAAGCACTTTGGAGGGCAGGATTGGAATTCAAAATGACCTTAATAAATTGGAGAATTTGTGTGAATTTAACAAGTACATTCAAGAAAATCAAATGCAAATTGCTTAAGGTGACCAGATGTCCCGATTTTATAGGGACAGTCCCGATTTTTGGGTCTTTTTCTTATATAGGCTCCTGTTACCCCCACCCTATCCTGATTTTTCACATTTGCTGTCTGGTCACCTTAAAATTGCTACACTTAGGAATGAGAAATAAAATGCACAACTACAACACGGGGAGCAACTAGCAAGGCTGTAGTACTGCAAAAAAAGGATCTGGGGATTACAATGGATCACAAATTGAATATGAAGCAACAATATGATGCATTTGCAAAAAGGCTAATGTCATTCTGGGGTGCATTAACAGGAGTGTCATACATAAGACGTGCAAGATAATTGTTCTGCTCGACACTGGCAAGGTCTCAGATATAATACTGGATACTGTTTTGGGTGCCACACTTTAAGAAAGATGTGGATAAAATTGGAGAGAATCTAGAAGAGAGCAGCAAAAATGATGAAAAAAGCCTTGATAACTTGAGCTATGACAAAAGGTTTAAAAAACTGGGTATGTTTAGTCTTGAGAAAAAAAGACTAAGGGGAGACCTGATAAATCTTCAGATACGTTAAGAATTGTTATAAAGAGGACAGTTCAATAATTCTCCATGTCCACTGAAAGTAGGACAAGAAGTAGTCTGCTTTGTCTGTGTCTGCAGCAAGGGAGACAGATCAGATGTTAGGAAAAACTTTCAAACCATAAGGATTGTTAAGCACTGGAGTAGGGAATTAAGGGAGGTTGTGGAATCTCCATCATTGGAGGTTTTTTAAAATCAAGTTAGATACTTATCAGGGATGGTCTATGTTTTCTTGGTCCTGCCTCAGCACAGGTGAGTGGCCTTGATGACTTCTCAAGATCCCTACCAACCCTACATTTCTATGATCAAGATTTAGACATAACCTGGATGTCATGGCCGTTAGAGATGCATCAAGTCAAAGATGACACTCAGGTTACAAGCCTGAGTGATGGGTAGGATGGTGGTGGTGTCTCCAATAATTGAGAAAGGAGGCAGCAGGCAGGGCTTTTCAGCGGGGGATGGAGGGAGGTAATTAAGAGCTCTGTGTTAGACATGTTCAGCTTGAGGTGACAGCTCAACAGCCATGCGGAATGTCAGCGAGACAGCCAGAGATTTTAGTCAGGACAGAAGGAGACAGGTCTGAAGTACAGAGGTAGATCTGCGAGATGTCAGCATAGAGATCATAGCTCAGTTTGTGTTTGCGGATGAGATTCCCCAGAGATAAGCAGTAGAAGGAGAAGAGCTGGGGACCAAGGTCAGAGCCCTCTGGAAGCCACCACAGAAAGCTGCAGGGCCGAGACTTAGATTCCAAAGCCACAAGGGACCATTGTGATCATCTAGTCTGACCTTCTGTATAACACAGGCTATAGAACTCCCCCCAAAGTAATTCCTAGAACAGATCTTTTAGAAAAACATCCAGTTTTGATTTAAAATTTGCAAATAACAGAGAATCCTTCATAAATTGTACTGATGGTTAATTAGTTAAAATTTCTGCCTTCTTTCCAGTCATTGGTCTAGCTTCAGTATTCAGCTATTGGATCATGTTATACCTTTCTCTGCTAGACTGAAGAGCCCACTTCTAAATATTTGGTCATCATGTTGATTCCTGTAGAGCAGTGGATCCCAAACTGGGGTTCGGGTTCACGAAATATTACAGGGGGTTCTCTAGAAAAAGTTCTCTAATGGCAGACAGAGCTGTCCCTAGGGACCCCGGGCAGCATAGGGCCAGCAGCCTGGAGCCCCTGAACTTCCAGGAGCGAAGCAGATCAAAGCAAGCATATCTATCACACTGAGGAGATTTAAACTTCAAGACGCCTTACAAGAAATTGAAAGGGAGGTGGATTTTTTTTTGCTGTTTTTAAAATTAAATAGGCAGCTAGTATTGTTTTTAAAATTATTATGAAGAACAAGTTTAAGCTTTGTGTAACATGCGTTGTTTGCCTGGACTGCTCAAGACCTGAATGTTGTGTAGGAGAAACTCTTTGAGGTGGCTTCTTAAATACCTTCATGCTGTTTCACATCTGATACTTCTTGATGAAACCTAGGAGCCTTGTCTTATAACAGGCTTAATCAAAGTGATAAAAGCTGCAAAAGTGAGATCTTGGAAGAGTGTTGCTGTTTTCATAATGTAATAAAATACTGTAATGATAAATAATAGTGTGTAATAAGCATGTCATAAAAACAAATTTTATACTTCCAAGATCACTGCTTTTGTGCTTTATCCTCAGGTAAGGGAGAAAATCCCTGGAAATATTCATTTTTAGGAGAGGGTTCACAAGACTTGACATTTTAGTGAAAGGGGTTCATGGGTTGTTAAAGTTTGGGCACCACTGCTATAGACTGTATTCAAGTCACCCCATAACTTCTCTTTGTTAATCTAAATAGATTGAGCTCCTTGGGTCTGTCACCATAAGGCAGGTTTCTTCTTCGAGTGATTGCTCACATCCATTCCAGGTAGGTGTGCGCGCTGCGCGTGCACGTTCATCGGAAACTTTTTACCCTAGCAACTCCAGTGGGCCGGCAGGTCGCCCCCTAGAGTGGCGCCGCCATGGCGCTCGATATATACCCCTGCCGGCCCACCCGCTCCTCAGTTCCTTCTTACCGCCGTGTCGGTCGTTGGAACTGTGGAGCGCGGCATAGCTGTCCTCCACGTCCCTAGCTCTCCTTGTTAACTACCGTTATTGTTACAGTTGTTAGTTAGATCGTTAAGTGTAGTTAGTTAAGTAATTAGGTGTAAATAGTATTGTAGATAGTTGTTCGCCGGTCTGGGCTGTAGCCCTTCCCGGCACCGGGCTCATGCCTGGTTCGCCGGGCTTTAAGCAGTGTGCGGCCTGTAAGAAGCCTATGCCTACCAGCGACCCCCACGACACGTGCCTGAAGTGCCTGGGGGAATCACACAGGTCGGACAAGTGCCGCATCTGCAAGGCTTTTAAGCCAAGGACAAAGAAGGAGAGAGACCAAAGACTCAGGACTCTCCTCATGGAGGCGGCACTTGACCCGGCAGCTTCACAGGCCGTGATCTCGGCGCCGGCACCGGATCGCACCGGCACCGGGAAGACTCCCCGGCACCGACCTTCCCCGGCACTGGGTGCAGAGGCGAGACCGTCAGCGTCTGCTACTCCAGCCAGGCAGACCCGATTGGAGCGCCCGGCATCGACATCGGCCGCGGCACCACCGGCACCATCGACTCTGGGCCCGGTGGGTCCGTCGAGTCCGGTGCCGCCAAGCTCCCCCATAAGATCTGGGGTTGAGCTATTGGTCCCATCCACGCCGGAGACCTTCGCCACGGCACGGGACCTTATCGCCCTAACTGAGTCTACTCAGCTGCCACCCCCGGTACCTCCGGCGCGGGTCGCATCTAGAGGCAAGCCCATGATGACGGCACCGTCTCGGGACTCGCGCTCGCGATCCAGGTCCCGACGCCACGGTCGCTCGAGATCCCGCCGCCGCTCGCAGTCCCGGCACCGCTCCCCTCGGCGGTACCGGTCGCACTCGCGGCACCGATCGACCTCCAGACGGTCGCGGTCTGACTCCAGCCATCGATACCGGCACCGTGACTCCAGGAGCCAGTCTCGCCGTCACTCGCCGCGCCGGTCGACCTCCCGGCACCGAACAGGTGGCAGGTCCCGGTCCCGGTCGACCTCCCGGCATCGCGTCGGTGGCAGGTCCCGGTCCCGATCCCGGCACCGAAGCAGCGGCCGGTACCGTTCCAGATCCCGGCACCGAGACAGAACCCGGTCCCGATCCCGGCACCGCTATGACTCCCGGTACCGATCCCCGGCACCGAGAAGATCTTCGGTGCCGACCCGCGCAGACCCTTACCAGCCGGGGTCGGCCCCGCCATGGCCTTCTAGGCAGCCGTCGGTGTCTTCTCAAGCAGACAGCGTGTATGCGCTGGGCACCGACAGGCAGGCGGCATTATTTCAAGACCCTCCGCAACAGGACCAAGGTCCGCAGCAGTGGGGGTTTTGGACCCCCTGGGCATACCATCAAGCCCAGGGCCCCCAACAGCTTCCTGCTAGGCCTGCAACGACAGAGCACAGGGTGCCGGAGGCTTCGTTGTCTCGCCCCCCTCCCTCCCCGGATGGAGAGGAAGGATCCAAGCAGCAAGACCCTGCTCTTGCTCCAGAGACAGAGGCGAGGGCCGAGGGAGACCCCCCACTGGACACTTTCTTGCCGGGGGTCTCCTCATCCTCCTCCCCTGATGAAGCGGTGGCTGGCACCTCCTCCAGTAGCCCTCCTCCGCTGGATCTCAGGGCACACCAAGACCTCCTTAGGCGAGTAGCTCAGAATCTGAGCCTGCAAGCCGAGGAGGTCTCTGAGATCGAGGACCCTATCGTCACCATCCTCTCGTCTGATGCTCCCACCAGGGTCGCCCTACCCTTCATTAGGACGATCCAGGCCAACGCCAATACAATCTGGCAATCACCGGCCTCTATCCCCCCTACAGCGAGGGGCGTCGAGAGGAAGTACATGGCCCCCTCCAAGGGCTATGAGTACCTCCACGTCCACCCGACACCGTGTTCCCTGGTGGTGCAGTCGGTGAACGAGAGGGAGCGTCATGGGCAGGAAGCTCCAGCCCCCAAATCCAAGGAGGCCAGACGTATGGACCTCCTTGGCCGCAAGGTCTACTCAGCTGAGGCCCTTCAGCTCAGGGTTTCAAACCAACAAGCCCTGCTCAGCAGATACGCTTTTAACTCGTGGGTGGCAGCGGACAAATTCAAAGAGCTGCTGCCACAGGAGGCCCGCCAAGAATTTGCGGCCATTCTGGACGAGGGCAAGAAGGTTGCATGAACCTCGTTGCAAGCTTCTTTGGACGCTGCAGACTCGGCTGCCCGCACCCTCGCCTCGGGGGTAACGATGCGCCGTATCTCCTGGCTTCAGGTCTCTGGCCTTCCACCGGAGCTCCAATATACCATCCAGGACCTCCCGTTCGAAGGCCAGGGCCTGTTTTCAGAAAAGACAGACCCCAGACTTAAGAGTCTCAAAGACAATCAGGTCATCATGCGCTCCCTCGGGATGCGCACGCCGGGAACGCAGCGCAGACCCTTCCGGCCCCAGCAGCAACAGCAGCGCAGGCCATACCCCCAGTTCCGCCAACGGCAGGACCTCAATAGGCGCCGTGGCGGGAATGGAAGGCGTAGGCATTCGGGGAACCAGGGGGGGCAGAATCAAAGCTCCTCTAAGCCCCCGCCTGGACCCAAGCCTTCGTTTTGAAGGTGCGCCCGAGGGTGCAGTAACAGTTTCCCCCACGGATCCTTCCCCCCCGTTTTCCAACCGCCTTTCGTTTTTCCTCCCGGCGTGGACCCAAATAACATCGGACCGCTGGGTCTTGCGCACGGTGCAGACGGGATACTGCCTGCAGTTTATATCGTTTCCTCCTTCCCGCCCCCCTTCCTCGTCCCTCTTCAGGGACCCCTCTCATGAGCAATTCCTTCGACAGGAGGTACAGACGCTCCTCAACAAAGGAGCTATAGAGGCGGTTCCGGAAAACGAGAAAGGCAAGGGGTTTTATTCCCGCTACTTTCTGATCCCCAAGGCCAAGGGAGGCCTCAGGCCTATCCTCGACCTGCGAGAGCTCAACAAATACCTAGTGAAGTTGAAGTTCCGCATGGTATCCCTGGGGACCATTATCCCATCCCTGGATCCGGGAGACTGGTACGCCGCCCTCAACATGCGGGACGCTTATTTTCACATTGCCATTTGGCCACACCACAGACGTTTCCTTTGATTCATGGTGGGCCGCCTTCACTATCAATTTGCAGTCCTCCCATTTGGCCTTTCTACGGCCCCGAGGGTATTTACAAAATGCATGGCAGTCGTTGTGGCACATCTCCGGCGCAGTCGTATCCACGTGTTCCCTTACCTAGACGATTGGTTAATTCGGGGCACGTCGGAGCTACAGGTTTGCAGCCACGTCCGCAAGATCACCGGCCTGTTTGCTACCTTGGGCCTCATGATCAACATAGACAAGTCCACCCTGCTCCCCACGCAGAGGGTGGAGTTCATCGGGGCCGTCCTGGACTCCACCGTGGCCAGGGCTCTTCTGCCGTTACCGAGGTTCCAGGCATTGTCGGCGATCGTTCAGCGATTGCGGGCAGCCCCCTTGACATCAATACGGACATGTCTAACCCTGTTAGGCCACATGGCAGCATGCACATTTGTGACCAGTTACGCTCGGCTCCGCATGAGGCCCCTCCAGTTGTGGCTCATCGCACATTACCGGCCGGCAAGGCAACCACTAGACATGCTGATCACAATCCCCCAGGGGGTGTTAGATTCTCTCAGCTGGTGGCTAGACCAGTCCGTAGTGTGTGCGGAGCTCCCTTTCCACCCACCTCAGCCTTCGGTGTCCCTAACAACGGATGCCTCAGATCTCGGCTGGGGGGCCCACCTGGGAACCCTGGGAACACAGGGCCTGTGGTCCCCGCAGGAGGTGAAGCTGCACATCAACATGCGGGAGTTGAGAGCGGTCCGCCTTGCTTGTCAAACGTTCTGTCACCAGCTTCGAGGTCGTTGTGTTGCGGTGTTTACCGACAACACGACGACCATGTACTATATCAACAAGCAGGGCGGCACCAGATCCTCTCCCCTATGTCACGAGGCGATGCGACTCTGGGACTTTTGTGTAGCCCACTCCATTCACCTCACGGCTTCCTTCCTCCCCAGAGTACGGAACACGCTGGCGGATCGCCTGAGCAGATCCTTCCTGTCACACGAGTGGTCCCTTCGCCCGGACGTCGCCCTCTCAATTTTCCAGAGGTGGGGTTATCCCCGTGTGGACCTCTTCGCGTCCGGGGGGAACAAGAAGTGCCAGGCGTTCTGCTCCTTTCAGGTCAGGGAGCCCGGGTCTATAGCGGATGCCTTCCTTATTCCGTGGACGACCCACTTGTACTACGCCTTTCCCCCGTTCCCACTGGTCCACAGGGTCCTTCTGAAGGTGCGCAGGGACAGGGCTCGCGTGATCATGGTAGCCCCGGCATGGCCCAGGCAACATTGGTACCCCATGCTGCTGGACCTGGCCATAGCCGACCCAGTTCCCCTGCCCCTTCACTCAGACCTGATTACCCAGGAACACGGGACTCTCTGTCACCCGGACCTGCAGTCGCTGCACCTAGCGGCGTGGTTCCTGCGTGCCTGACCGGTTCTGAACTGCGCTGCTCCACCCCGGTACGGGAGGTACTTTTGGGCAGCAGGAAGCCTTCCACTAGAGCGACATACTCGGCCAAGTGGAAGCGTTTCTCCTGTTGGTGCGTGGAGAAAGGTCTCCGCCCTATGGAAGTTTCGGTGGCCAATATCTTAGACTATGTTTGGTCCCTCAAACAACAGGGCCTGGCGATATCGTCTTTGCGGGTCCACCTGGCAGCTATCTCCACCTTTCACCCGGGTGGGGATGGCCGCTCCGTTTTTTCTCACCCGACGGTGACTAGATTCCTGAAGGGGCTGGAACGTTTATACCCTAACGTCCGTCTCCCTGCTCCAACCTGGGATCTTAACCTGGTGTTGTCTCGGCTCATGGGGCCCCCCTTTGAGCTGTTAGCTACTTGCTCCCTACTCTATCTCTCTTGGAAGACTGCCTTTCTAGTAGCTATCACCTCAGCTAGGCGGGTGTCAGAACTCCGGGCTCTCGTGGTAGACCCCCCGTATACAGTCTTCCACAAAGATAAGGTGCAGCTGAGGCCACAACCTGCCTTTCTCCCCAAGGTGGTCTCGACCTTCCACATCAACCAAGAGATATTCCTCCCGGTTTTTTTCCCGAAACCTCACTCTTCAGGCAGGGAGCAACAGCTCCACTCGCTTGACGTCCGTAGGGCTCTCGTGTTCTATGTGGAGAGGACCAAACCGTTCCGCAAATCCCCCCAACTTTTTGTGGCAGTAGCGGACCGCATGAAGGGGCTTCCTATCTCCTCGCAGAGGTTATCCTCATGGGTAACGTCCTGTATCAGGACCTGCTATGAGCTGGCCCACGTTCCTACGGGCCGTGTGACTGCGCATTCTACCAGGGCGCAGGCGTCGTCGCTGGCTTTCCTCGCCCGCGTGCCCATCCAGGAAATCTGTCGGGCAGCGACCTGGTCATCGGTCCACACCTTCGCTTCCCACTACGCCCTGGTCCAGCAGTCAAGAGAGGATGCGGCCTTCGGATCTGCAGTGCTCCATGCCGCGACTTCTCACTCCGACCCCACCGCCTAGGTATGGCTTGGGATTCACCTACCTGGAATGGATGTGAGCAATCACTCGAAGAAGAAAAGACGGTTACTCACCTTTGTAACTGTTGTTCTTCGAGATGTGTTGCTCACATCCATTCCACACCCGCCCTCCTTCCCCACTGTCGGAGTAGCCGGCAAGAAGGAACTGAGGAGCGGGTGGGCCGGCAGGGGTATATATCGAGCGCCATGGCGGCGCCACTCTAGGGGGCGACCTGCCGGCCCACTGGAGTTGCTAGGGTAAAAAGTTTCCGACGAACGTGCACGCGCGGCGCGCACACCTACCTGGAATGGATGTGAGCAACACATCTCGAAGAACAACAGTTACAAAGGTGAGTAACCGTCTTTTTCTCATCCTTTAATCATTATTGTGGCTGTTCTCTGAACATTTTGCAAATTATCAACATCTGCTTGAACTGTGGGCACCAGAAATGGGCACAGTATTCCAGAAGCTGTCATACCAGTGTCATATACAAAGGTAAAATAACCTCTCATACTGGAGTACTGTTTATGCATTCCAGAATCACATTAACTCCTTTGGCCATAACGTTGCATTGGGATCTCATGTTTAGCTGATTATTCATCATGACCTGTCATGAGGAGGATCCTCTGGAGGAGCGATTAGAGAGGTAAGAGGAGAGCCAGGAAAGGACAGAGTTATGGAAACCACGGAAGGACACGATTTCAAGATGTGGTTGGTTACTGGTGTTGAAAGGTTTGACAAGTCAAGGAGAATGTGGATGGAGTACTGGATCTGAGCTTTGGATAGGAAGAGGTCATTAGGGACTTTAACAAGAGCGGTTTCAGTTTAGGGCAAGGGTTGGAAACCTGATTGGAGAGTGTCTAGGATGGAATTGGAGGAATAGAATTCCAGACCATGGTTGTAGACGCCGCAGTCAATGAGCTTCAAGATGAAATAGACAAGTGAAATGGGATGGTAGTGAGGCAGGTGGGGTCAAGAGAGGGATTTTTAGATGGCAGAGAGTAGATCATGCTCATATTGTGAGGGGAAAGAGCCAGAGGAGAATGAGGTTACGAAGAAGAGTAGTGGAGAGAATGCAATTGAGTGCAAGGGAGATCAGGAGATGGGGCGGGGGTCGCTTGGACAAAGAGAGGGAATAGAGAAGGAGAGCAGATGAGAAACTTCTGCATTTGTGACAGGAGACAGGAGAAGGAGGTCAGAGTTGTAGGAAGAAGGGAATGCCAACCAATGGGAAGTGGAAGGTCACCTTGTATTTCGTTAGTTTTCTCTTGGAAGAAATTGGTGAAATCCTGTGTGGAGACGAGGGAGAGGTGGTGAAAAGGCATCTGAGATTGTGGTTGTGGATTAAGAAAAATTGGAGAAGTGGAGTTGTTTAGCAAGGAAGACGGCGGAACTGAAAGAGGAAGGAACAGATTTGCAGTGGAGGATGACAAGATGTCCACCAGAGTTATACTGGAGCACAGCTGTTCTGTGAGTAACAAGGCACCTTCCAGCTCAAGGGCTGTTCAGCTAAATCCATTTGCCGTTTTTGTTTTGATCTCAATCAGGTTTTCATCTCATAATGCAAATCTTATTTGAGTGAATATAAGTTCTTTCCTTTACACTGGCCAGCTCAGACTGGAACCACTTGAGTATGTTCTCAGTGATATCAGAAGTTTTCTAGGTGCTTCAGCAAGAGATGAGGATCCAAAGAAGCAAGAACAGATGGCTTCAGAGCACTGAGGTCAGGCCTCTTTCTCACTGCATCCAACTTAGCAGGGTACTGGAGACTGATAAGGATTCAGACTGGACCCTTATCTTGTAGCCTGTCACCATCGAGATGCTCCTACAGCTTTATTACTGGCCTCTTCTTCCAGTTTTTTATCAAAAAGGGCAGGGTAGAGACTGGTATATAATTACCAAGGATAACTTCCCCAACCCATATCTTGTCATTTTGTTCCTGTTGGCAAAAGCAGGGCACACCTGGCACTGTAGAGCCGCAATCCATTTTTATAACAGACACCCCACTGTCTATAACCTCCGATTCAGGATTTTGTACTTGTGATCTACATGTGTGTTAGAGGCTATAGCCAGAACCTGGCCCCACTCTAAGGTTTGGAGAAAAGAGATATTGAGAAAATGAGGCCTGGCTCTTCACCCAGCCCTTGTGCCAACTTTCCAGAACTTGATGGGTTTGCAAAACCACAAGTTTTGGCCTATCTCAACTGTTTTTATCGTGAATAAGTGAGATTTTTTTTCCCTAAGGAGCAGAGGTGAATTTAGGACTAAACTGAGAGATAATGGCAAGGCATGAGTGGCCATCCATAGCGGGGGCCCTGCATAGTGATGGATGAGATAAGCAGGAGGTGATAGGCTAGATCATCAGTGTAAGTCATTTTCTTTTTATAAGGTTTCCGTGATACAGTAAAGCCATGGTCTGAGCGTTGGCTGTCCTCTCCGTGTTCTATATACTTCAAGTGACCACTGTGTGGTGCTGTTACTACATCATGTTGGCATGGGCAGAAAATGCTTCAGCCTTTTCCTTCCTTGGACCGGCTGGAGGAGGAGGGACAGCAGAGTTTCACTGGGATGGAGCCTTGGCCCACAGTTCAAAGACAGCTGCCATGGCTGGGGTCTGAGCATTCGGAAGCCAGGGTAACAGGAAAATTAGACAAAGCACTGTCTGGGAGGATAGCAGCAGATCGGAGAGAGCTATGGGGATGGGAGGGAAATGTCCATGTGCTTTGTAAAGATCGTGGCAGGGAACTGTGGCTGCTAAACTCCATCACCTCATGTGACCAAAAGGTTAGATGAGGGGCTAGATGAGGCAGAGGCCTCGGGGGGCAGGTCAGTGGGGCTGGGATCTTGTCTTGCAGTCCTGTGACCAGTCCCCAGGATCCCTGGGCTATTGTGTCATTGCTGCACCTTAGCGTCCCTCTCTTACAGACCCTGGTGCTTGGCCCATGTTCTTTGGAGGTGTGATTCAGCTCTTTGGGACAGGGCCAATCTTTGTGTTCTGCCTTTGAACAGGGCTTAGCACAATGGGGTCCTGATGCACGACGAGGGTTCCTCAGTCATAATTAGAACATTTACTAGCCCAGGCACGGCATTCTCCTTGCCTGCTTTGTACTTGTAGAATGAGAGGAACCTGGGGAAAATGCTATTGCTTGCTGAGGTGCCTGTCAAAACAACACTGCTCTCCCCAGCCAAACGGCTGGGTGGAGTGTCACAGGGCTGGCTTGCTCCAGTCCGTTTGTTGCACGGTGCCTATTGTTGATCTTAATCAATGCTGGTGTTTGGCAGAGATCCCAGCACATGCCAAGGAAGCAGCAGCCCCGCTCAGTTTCCAGCAGGAACCCTCTGGTGTAAATAACAGATGGGGTCGCCATGTTCCACTGGCTTCTGCTGCTTTGTCAGTCCCTCAGGACCAAGCTGGTGTTAGTAACAATCCCAGCCAAGCAATTCTTTGGCTCCCTGACCAATGACAAGCCACGTGGACCAGCGCACTGCCCACCCCGTGTTCCCCAGGGAAAAGGCCAGGAAGCTCGCAGAACTCTGAACTTGTGTGTTGGATTTAAAAAAAAAAAAATCAGGAAAGGGCTGAGGGGAAAGAATTCCCCTTTGTATGCCTGTAGTGTCTGCAAACGATGAACTCAGCATGGCTGAGTCTTTGCAGCAAAAGGACTGGGGGATGGTTTAGTGAGGGACTTGAGATTAAGACAAGAAAACACGTTCCAGGAGATGAAGTTAATAGGTCCCAGCAGGGGCGGCTCCAGGCACCAGCATGCCAAACGTGTGCCAGGGCTCAAGCCACGGGGGGGCACTCTGCTGGTCGCCGGGAGGGCGGCAGGCAGGTTGCCTGTGGAAGGTCCTCTGGCCCCGCGGCTTTGGCGGACCTCCCGCAGGCGTGCCACCAAATCTGTGGGACCACGGACCTCCGATAGGCAAGCCACCGAAGGCAGCCTGCCTACTGTGCTTGGGGCAGCAAAATACCTAGAGCTGCCCCTGGGTTCCAGGCCAGAAGGGCCCATTGTGATCATCTAATCTGGCCTTCAGTGTAACACAGGCCAGAGAACGTTATCAAAATAATGCCTGGAACTGATCTTTTAGCAAAACTTCCAATCTTGAGTTAAAAATTGCCAGTGGTGGAGAATTCATCACAACCTCTGGTAAACTGTTCAAGTGCTCAACATTAAAAATTTACCTCTATTTTAATTTAATGTACCTCTATTTTAATTTAATACCGCGCTATGCCCCCACTAGCCCCAGATTTTGAGTCTAGATATCCTGCCTCTGAGGTTTTTAAAAATAATTCTTCCTTCACTGCCTGTCTCCTAATCTCGCATAGGGCGCTTGGAGTAGAGCTTGCTGTGCACAAAGATGTGGCTGGAGGGGACCTATGACCAAAGGGCACAGGCAAGGGAGCTGACACAACAAACCCAATATCCTACGAATAGGTGGCCAGGACACAATTGCCTTTGCTCATCAGCTTGCAGTACCAACTCAAAAAAAGGGGAGAGAGAAAAAGCAACACTAGCCTCTTTTGGTGTCAGTATAGAAAGGGCTTAGACAATCTCACTCAGCTATGTTGGCCCCAGAGCTAGACCATAAGAGCACAGGTCGGGCCTTTGGAAGACGCTAGACAGCTCAGAGCATGGCCCTGCTTTGGCATGAGAAGCTTTAGCGCAGCTCCTCTGCTACCTCACCCTTAGACGGGGCGTAGAATGGGACACCCAAGCTGTATGTCTTGCCGGAGTTATGAATGAATTCCTCTGCACTTGGCTTAGCCAGCTCCGAGGCTACTCGACTGCTTGTGGGATCCAACAGGCCGCAGTTTAGCATATAAACAGTTTACAAATCAATGCTGTGCCTGGCTTGTTAAATCAAGAGCAGGAACATTTGCAATAAGCAGTCCGTGTGCATAGCCTCAGCACTGCGTGTGGGGAAAACGGACGGAACATGACACCAGAGCACTAGGTTTGGGATGCAGTGGAGGCTGCTAGGAGGCAATGTTGGAATGAAGCCAGGTGTGACTCAGGATTGCTGAAGGAGCTGCACCTTGGGACTGAAGGCAACACTTGGGGAGTGTGCACAAGGAGGCTTATAGCTGCTTGGTGATGAGGCATCAGGCCCAGTGAAGGTGGCTGTTGCTCCTACCCCACCTTCCACCAGACTGGCCTTCAGCAGCCAAATTTTCATGTGATTATGAACAAGCAAGAGCCTTGCAATGATATAGGTCGAAGGGGCTGGGCGAAGTTGTTCGATGGTGCTTGGTGACATAGAGTGGCGTATAGCTGAGACAATTGGAGCACAGGGGTTTTGGTCTTTGACTTAGGTGACCCATCCCTCAGCTCCCACACCAACTGGATATTGGCCAATTTTCTGGTGCCAGACAGCCATTTGAATTCCCCACCTCCTCTAACTGATTTGGTGCTAGCTGCTGTACCCACAGGCACTCAGCACCTGGGGCAAAGCTTAGTACCGCCTAGGAACAAGCTGTTCTGCTGCATAAAATGCTCATAGGAGTTTCATGCATGACCTAGCAAGTAATACAAGCACAAAGTGCTAGTGTATAGGGGCATTAGATGCCCTAACCTTGGAGGCCACAAAAGTATCACATCTGCTGATCAGGTTGCCTTAATGCTTACCTTTCTGCCAGGGCCCATGTGCACAGTCACCTGAGGCTGCCAAGTTGCTCAATGCCCTAGCTGCTGCCTAAGCCTCCGTGGGTCTCTCAGACCGGGTGTACCCCCCAGTAGCACTTGATGCAGGAGGCCTGTGAAGAGGATGCCTAAAAGATAGCTGGGGTGAGCAGCTCAGGTGGTGTGTCTACCTAGTAACCTTGTGGTCAAACCCTCAGCTGGGATATAGGAGAGCGCTAGGTTTGAAGCCCAGCTCTGCTTGCTTTGGAGCAAACTCTTGACCCCACCCCAGGTCTCCACCTGCCAGTAGAATGCACGGCGCAGTGATAGCTGTGGGGCACTTGGGGAATGGGTCTGGCTCACTTGCTGATGAGGTTCCCCTTTGTTTAATTAATTAGATATTCATTGGAGCAGGGATTTGAACTTAGGTCTCCCACATCACAGGTGAGACTCCTAAGCACGAGCCTCTCACTTTGCAACTGGCTGGGCCCCAGCTCTTTTATGCAAGGCCAATCCTGTAGACGTGCTTCCCTATGAGCTAGACACGGATTGCCTAGTTTCGGACACTTGCTTTCAGGATTTTGGCTTTAATGATGGCACTGAGCTGAGGGGATGTCAGCACTCAGGTGGCTTTGCCCCTGCCTACTGGCAGAAACATAGGTTCCTACAGGGCTAGGCGGCAGCTGAGACCTGGTTTTGATGTTGTCAGTGACACCTAAATACCTTTGTGGATCTAGCGCTAGGGGCTTGGCTAGGCTCTGTTGCACACACCAATCCAAAATGGCTTGAGGCAGATGTGACCGAGAGGCTCCATCTCTCTCCTACCCCACCACCGCCCTCCTAAAGGGGGATGGATGATAAAAGAGCAGTCACAGCTCTGGGGTATGGCGAAAGCCATGTTCCAATCATGCTGGAGGAGAGTGAGGTGCAACGACTGCCTGAGAGAGCGAGGTGTTTGGTGCACAGGAGGCAGACAGTAGACAGGCAGGAAGCTGCGGGTGGGGGAGGGAGAAGAGGTCTTATGGCTCTCATTTTTGCTGTCTTGGGGCTTGTCTGCTCTAAATTAATGCCTGTGCTTCCAAGGATTGTGTCATCCTCCTTCCTGCCCATCTTGGAGCTGCCCTGGCTCTGGTAACTGACTTGCTGTAGCCTTGTGGTAGCTGGGGATTTCAGCTGGAGCACTGGAAATACCCCAGCAACTCCTCTACCTGCCTCAACACACCCTTTTTGCTGGAGACAACTGCAGGAGAAGCAGCGCCCACAGCACCAGCTTTGCTCCCAGTAGGGAAGGCCCGTGCTGGAAGTGTTCCCCCGTTTCTCCTTATTCCTGTTGAACTCCATGGCAAAACTCCCATTGACTTCAGTGAGTGACAGCTCAGGTCTTAGTCCTTTTTTGGGGTGAAGAATAGACCCACCCAGTGAAACCCCTAGGTAGATGTGTATCTTAAGATTCAAAAACAGCCCTTGTTGGGCGTGGCGGGTGGAATGGACCATAAACTCCTTTATTCTGTCTGCTCTCCCCGTGTTTCAGAGCAGAGCCAGATTCCTTCCCAGTGCTGCGAATTCCCCAATACATTTGGAAGTAAAAGTGGAGCTACAGCCCTTCTGAGCTGGGCTGCGTGGTGAACGCTTAAAGCCTCTCCTTATGTGACGCTGATCCACCTTAGACCACAGAACTGTCCTCCAAGCCTAGTGTACATCTTGAAGGTAGGTGGCTCAATAGTGCTTTAGCTGGCTGTTACTACCACTTAGTAACTTTGGTGTGCCAAGAACCTCTTCACCCTTCCACGGAAGTCAGAGGTCAAAGAACTATTTGCCCACTTCCAGCCTGCATGGGCCAGATGTTCTGCTGTATGCACTGTCTAGCTGTAGCTACTCTGTGGTTGAAGCATGTCCCTGCCATTTATTATTAGCTTTTCATTTTTAAATGTTGTTGTACGTACTCTTGGGTCACAGTCTTATGACCAAATTATACCCCTGCATGCATGCGTGGGGTTCTTACTCTTAATGGGAACCATGTGGCTGCAGCTGAAACAAGACCATGGTCCCATGTGTCTCCTGTGTATGTATATACCATAGTGAAGACAAGAGCCTCAGCTGCTGTGTGGGGTTTTTTACTTCAATGGAGCAGCACCACTTCACATAAGCTGGAGAGGTGGCCCTGCTTCTTGACCAAACAGCAATTAAAAAAATAAATAAGAAAATAAAGTTAGTTAAACATGCTTAAAAGCCGGGGAGAACTTGTACAAGACAGTGTTTTATTTGTTTCATAATCAGGTAAAATTATATTAATGTAAAACAGATAAACAGACAAAACTAAAACACACAGCACAGAACACTATGCTATAGAATACAGACATGGAGGAGTGCAAACCCCTCCCCCGTGCCCCTTTCCCCCCCACCCCCAACAATCTGCTTTAAAACTAACAATACAAGATTAACTGTCTTAGAAATTGGGAAAATAAAAATGCTGCTTTTTCTTAAACCGAGGTGGGAGGGGGCAATCCATAGAAACAAATTTCACTCCAATATCAAAAAAGCAGGATTTTTAGTGAACACAGAATTCTATAAAATTACCATTGATGTGTAATTTTTTTTTTCAAATTTTTTAAAGTTGCTTTAAAAAGGATAAAAAGTGCACAGACACCCTTATAAGGCACAAACAGATCTTCTGTACAAATCATATCAGACTAAAAATATATATATAGCAATACAAGTACAAACAATTAAATTCCTGTGAGGCCACCTTTTTCCTGGGAATCTGAGGCCTCTCTGGATCTCAACTGGAAAATCCTCAACTAACTGGAATAGGTAGGGATACACGTCCACTAATGCGCATTTCACAATCCACGGCACGGCCACACTGTGGACATTAAACGAGCTTAATTACCCTGAATGAATGAGCCCTCTCCAGTCTCTGCTGGCTGCTACCCTTTTGGAAATCGGTTTGCAGCTGCTATTCTGGGAAGGAAAACCTGTGCAGCATTTTCTCTTCCCAGCTCTGTCCCCTGCATTGACCCATCATCTGAAAAAGATGTATGCCAAACACACTGTTGGTGGCACGTGCCACAGCAGTAGATGGCCACAGGGATGAGTGTATTAAGGAACAGGTTTGGGAGAGCCACTTGGGACCATCAAAGCAGGGGTGGCTCAGTTGGGTTTTGCACCATTTTGCCAAATTATAACACGCAATGGAGGCGGCTGTGTTAGCAGCCCTAGGCTACGTCTCGGTTCTGTCATACTGAGCCAAAGCACAATGGTAAACATAATATGTGCAGTTTTTAAAGTCAGTAGGACCAGATCTTCAGCTGGTGTAAACTGTGATAGCGCCATTGACTTAATGGCATTATGACAGTTTACACCATTTAAAGATCTGGCCCAAATCTGTGCAAGTCTGTCTCTCTCCCTCCTCCTGTCTCTGCTGAGGCTGTGATTTTTAAACAGAGATCAGGCCTCCCTGAAACTAGTTGTTGAAAGGGCAGATTCCCAAGAAATTCCATCAACTTTGATTTGCAGCCATCCTGTGTTCTTTGAGCATAAGCAGCACGCTATTTCCCTCTTTTCTCAGTAACAGCAGTGACGAGGCTTGGAATCTGGGCTTCTACAACTGGAGACCAGCTGACCCAGACACAGCAAGGTCTGGTAAGTATCCTCTTCCCTACTACTAATCCACAATCAGAGAGAGCAGCTTCCAGGAACAATGTCTTGGCCCTAACTGTTGGACTGTGAAGGGGGTATTCTGCCACTGGGCTTAAGGCATCAACATGGTGATCTGCAACCTCCCCTTGAGATCCTCCAAATCTGGAGACCTAACTAATGGTATTCAGAGCTCCTAAGGTAGAGTCTAATGCCTTTAGCTTATCTTTGGCCAGAAACCAACCTCTCTCACATCTGCTGAACTAGTGCTCATTAGCATACCCAGAGAGTAGAGTACTTACCTAGGCCTACTAAATCCAAAGCCAAACCTCTTTTTTTTCTTCCTACTGTGGGGTTCAAGGAGTCATTTGTGCTGTAAAACTCAGAGAAGCCCTGCTCAGCTGCTGATACAAGAACTTGGAAGCCTCCACAAGAGGCAATGCAATTGCTGTCCTCTGTTGTAATGTTTAATGTGAAGGCCCAGGGGAGGGGCAGGTTATCAGCTGTTGTAGGTTGTCATTAGCTCAGTCCCTCCAGAGCTATGATGGTTTACACCACGTCTAGACCTGCTCCTGTCTTTAAGCTGTACCTGGAGTTTTGCAGTTGGTTGATAGTTTAAGGGATGCCGTTTGCTTTGTTACATTTATTGTGCACCATGGTGAGACCCCAAGCAGTCCGAATCCACCTAATGAATCCTTTTCAGAAATCTCAAATCTGGCCAGCCAGGGTGCTAGTATGGAAATGCAGTGCATGAGATCTGAGCTAAGGCTGCAGCAGCTACTCTAATGTTCTTCAAGAAAAGAGAGTTTTCCTCTTCCCTGTGTTTAGCTACTTCAACAGCTGCACATCAGGAAAAAAAACCCAAAGGGGAGGGAAGACACTTTGATCCCTTTGAAGCATTTCTCATTATCTAACAGGTAACGATAATCTGTCTCCATTTGAGCTCTGTTATTCCACCACCAGCTTCCAAAGCACGAGCTGGGCAGATCAAAGCAAGTTTGCTGATGCCACTCAACTGTGAAGCGCTACAGTTAAAGCATCCAGGTCAAGAACAGCCAAAGACTGAGCGCAACGAAGTGGAGATGGAATGAAATGAGGCCAGAGGGCCCAGGGCCAGAGGAAGAGACCCCAAGAAATAAATGACCTCAAATAGCTTCTCGTGGTTAAGCTACTCTAGCCCTGTGGTGCATGTGACTGTTCGGTTTTCCTTTCTAGATAGATAAATGCATCTCTCCTGAGAAAGCAGGGCTGTAAATGATCACTATGATGGGATCAGACATGCCTCATTTCCACCTTGGCCATCATGACCGCGTCCTTATCGCTTCCATGTGTACATGAGCGTGGCTGCTACTAGCACAGGGCTGAGTAAAAAGTCACCTCCAGGCTTTTTCTATGAGCTGACTGAGGGAAAGCAGAGGTGGGCATACAGATGTGTCCATTCTGGGGTACAAAAGACAGAGCCAACACGAAGTAAGTAGAGCTACATCTACCTCACCTCAGTTCACTGTAGTAGTGGGTTTTACAGCCCAGGCAGAATTCCATAGTTTATAGCTGTCTAAAATGAAAACTAAAATCCATTTACCTTTTAAGTCCCTGCATCTAATAATAGCCTTCAATCCTGTTTTCAGGAGGTAATGCCAAGTGGGATGCTTGTTAATTTCAATTAGATGCCCTGAACTGCTCACTAAAATAACAGGATTTCCTGCCAGGGCAGAGCCAGCCTAGCCCGTTGCATGCTTTGTGGATAAAACCATGAGCAGAGGAGAATGCAAATTAAATTGTACTTTTTAAGGACAAAAAGGAAACTTTCTGGAACTTCGAAATACTAAATGTTGCCAGCGGCAGCCTCTCTGGTGAGAGTATAACCTTTCTGCCACTGCTCAGAGGCCTGGGTACAATAAATGCAGTGGAGGCTGTAAGCTAGGGACTTCAGCTCCATGAGGTTTCTGTAAGACATTTTACTACCCGGGGGGGGGGGGGGGGGAGGGAAGATGTTAAGTACCATGCTTGGGTGCAGGCTGCAAAGAAGGGATTAAAGTCACAAATGACTTTGAGTGCTTAGCAGCTGTTAGATGACCCATGAAGATACTGTTTTATGGGGAAAAGCAATGCAATCTATTTTACGTTCAGCATTTTACAATTACAAGAATATTAAAGATTTCTCTCCCCCCTGTACAGACTAGCTACCTGCTCATTTCCTTTGCTCTAGGCTGAGATAATGTAGCTGCGTCTGTCTCTCTTTCATGATCAAAGGCCAGGTGGTAACAGACTACTATGAAAATAACTCCAGTAAATACATTAAAAGGCCTATTAACTAAATTACAACAGTTGCTTTGACTGTATGAGGATCCAAAATAGATTGTATTAGTTCCTCCCCTTGCTAGTACCAAGGTCTGGCTTCAGCCAATCTACTGCTATATTGAGTCTTAAGGTCCTTTGCACCTAATATGCACTTAGTCTCCTTCCTGCATTCCCCTCCCAATTCCTTTAAGAAGGTGAATGCAAAAGCTGCTTTACATATACACAAACTCAGGGTTCTGTGTTCCCACTGCAAGAGCCAGTGACAATACAGACATCTCAGACTGCTTTGGGCACTCGTTATTCTGGTACAGTTGTTGACACTACAGAGTTCAGATCTTGGGTAAGGAAATGAGGATCTGATTTCTAAACTACTTTGTTCTGAAGTGTAATTTGTAGCCTACACCTATATTCAGTCCCCGACTTGGAATTAAATATTTTTATTCTTTTTACGATACAAAAAGCATTCAGTTTCACCTTTAGCTACTATCCTAGGGCTGATTCTGACTCTGTTCCATCACATGGTGCTGCCTTGACAAGCACTATCCCCAGTGGCAGTTTAAGTTTTCACTCCCGGGGTGTGAAAGCGGGAGCTCCTGACCCAGGTGACACCACAAAGATTAATAAACTCCCTCCCTGCACACCCTCCCTAAAAAAAAAAAAAAAGCCATTGCACAAGAAATTTCTCTTATGCAGTTGGAATGGGCCCATACCAGCAATTTGCTGGCTGGCTTCACAGAGCAGCATCATTTTGAAGTCCTGCCTACGTGGAAGCCTTAGCTTCAGACCAGAGAGTTCCTCAGCTCAGTTATATCCCTGATTTGTTCTACCAGTCAAATATGGAAACACAGACAATGAGCCACTTGGTAACAACCAACCAGCATGATAACCCATAAGCAGGGACGGAAAGGCATGGTTACTGCTAGCAGAGTTCCTTCCTCCCACGCTGAGGGAGGGCGGGATCAAGGGCGGTATATTTTAATAACATCTTTGATGACTCGTCGGCAGATTGGGCAGCAGGCATTGAGTTGCTTCTTCAGCTTAAGACCACAGGTGTTGCACAGGCACATGTGTCCGCAGGTGTAGATCACAGTGTCCACTTCACTGTCGAAGCAGACAGTGCACTCCCCATTCTTGCTGCTCGAGGCCTCTGGAGGGGGAAAGATGGGAGAGACGGGGGGGCTCAGAGGGGAACTTGGAGCAGTCACTGCAAAGGAGAGGGCAGGAAAAAGAGAAATGTTACTCAGTAGCAAGAATGGATCAAACAAGAGGGTTTGATAGTTATATTGTATTATTAGCCACACACCCAATTTAATCATTTTTCCTAGGTATTTCCCTCAATCTCCATCCTTAAATCCTATTGTGTGAGTCCTGTATTATGTGTTCAAATGAATCAGATTTGGTCTACACATCTGGTTACAAGCACAGCGTGTGTGTCCATTCACAGCCTGGCATGAATTTTAAACAGCTGCATGTTTCCCTTGCCCTCAAGAGCGAAGCATTACATTCACAGGCCTGTACATCTGGGTTGGTGCACAGCACCCTGGTCTTTCAGAAGGCCCTACTCTGTCAAAGGAACGTGGCTGAGTCAACTCTTATGCAGCGATGAGACGTATTATAATAGTGGTATTTCTGGCTCGGAATGCAGCACTGTACTTCGAGCCACAAGTATTTGCCAGTTATATTACAAGATGGGAAATTCTTGGGAATCTGCCTGAGCTCCAGACAATAGCACTTTGTGCAGTGTTTTCAGGGTGTAAAGTGCTAGCCACACAGTGACTGATCCTCACCCTGGGAGGTGAACAAGAAGTTGTATTTCTGTACATAGTAGAGGAAACTAGAAGAATTTAAATGGTTTATGGGGCCACAGAGAACTTCCTGGCTCCCAGTTCCACTGAACCACATTGTCCTGAAAATACACGCTCCTGCTATTTTGTGTATGGTCTCAGAATAGTACCCTCTAGGCTGTCACACATTAGCACTGATGCGTATTACATCAGTGAGCTGCCTTGGGAAATCCAGGCTCCTATGTCTGGATGCTGGATTTCCATACACCAGGCAGATAGCAACAATTCTAAGGTAGGCAAGAAAACCTGCTGGGTTGTTCTTGTTTGTTTCCTGACTAGGACGATGATCACGTCTTCCAAGCTGGAGGGGCGCACCGCAGAGGCCTCCCTTACCTAGTGATGACTCTGAAGCAGACGAGGACCTATTCACGCTGAAGGCCATATCGGAGTCACTGTCATACTGTGAGCCTCCAGGGGATCCTGAGGGAGAGAGAGTTCCAGGACTGGACTGGACAGTGCCTGAAGTACAACAGAGTTCAGTCAGTTACAGGTAGAATGGACCTCCCAAGCATCAGCAGTGCTAAATAACCTGAACAGCAGCATCTCTGCTTCACTCGGTACTAGATGGTAGATCAAGCTTTGTAAAGAAATAAACTAAGTTTCTGAGTTCAAGGTTATTACTTAGCAATTCTAATTGTATTTATTTAAAAGATGAACCTCTGTCTTGGCCCAGAGTGTGCTGGACATGCTGCTGAGGACAGTGCTTGTTCCCAGTTCATTCAGCCTGTCTGCTACCCGCCTGATCTGACTAGGAGGCTGCGATTATCTCCCTATTTACTTTCATATGAACATCTTTTCAAGCAAAGACAACTAAGCAAACAGTGGCTGGTTGCCTGACATGAACCTATGTCTGCAAAGGCAGCCAGCCTCATCAGCTGGGGAGTTGAGAAGAAAATCTTCAAAGCTACATCCTACACAGACTAAGCAAAAGTTTAAAGAGCTACAGCTCTGAGATTTTTAAATGGAAGGTGCTTTAGGATAATAATCAAAATGCAGTGCAATATGTGGAGTGACTGTGATATATTATTTCTACTTAAGTTTAAAATAATGAGTCTGCTTAAGGCAACAAGGGATATTGCTGTTCAGCTAGGAACATTTTGCATCATGTCAATGGAAGAAAAGCTTGAGAATTCTCCATCAGATACTGTAGAGAATTGAATTAACCGTGTCCTGATAATGACTCACTTGAAGTCCTGTGCAACTTTGACTATACTGTGCTTCCAAGCTGAATATTTACAGGCCAAATTGTGTGCTACAGATCATTCCTAGTGAAGCTTCCAGAAGCTGCAAGCACATACATATCTGAGGGTGAAACTGAGCACTTGGGTTACTAAAAATGCATACAAACATTTTTTACCAAGGTAATATTTACTTAGAGAAAAAGCTTGATTCTCTTTAGATACAAGCTGGTGTAACTCAGAAATAACAAATGAAGTCATGGTGACATTTTAGGGTATGTCTGCACTGCACTCTTAGCCTGAGTGATTGATACCTGGTTCTGTGTGACTTGCACTCAGGCTGGCCTAGCCGTAATATGAGCCTTCTCACTCAAAGCCTTAACCCGTTACTGTGTCCAAACTATTTCTTCACTGACTCGTGTGTGTTTAGGGGCATATCTCAGGACGCTTTGTGCTGAGATGCTCTAGGATTCTTTCCCAGTCAACTGGATCAATTGCAGGAGAACCTCTGTCTCACAAAGGGCACTGTGGGAAGGGTCTTGGAGGACTATCCGCACTCAAGTGATCTTGCCTGAAACTGTACTGCAAAGTGAGTGGGTTAAAGCCCAAGCTGTATTTTAGCCTTGCGAGCAAGCATGGGTTCAAAACCTAAACAAACGTGCTTCAAGATTTTATGTCTGGATGGTGGGGGTGGGCAAAACCACATGTAGGAGCACAGGCTAAGGCTATAGTGTAGACATATGCTTAGAGGCACTCTAGCTGGAGAATAATAAGCCGTAGTCATTTTTTTCTGCCTCATGCATCCCAACTGAAACTGCCACTTAAAGTTCCAGCTGAAGAAACACTGTTGCTGTTGATGACCCAGGGCACACAGAAGAAATAGCAGAGCTAGATATGCAGAGGAAAGAGTAAGTCTGCAGTGCTGACAGTTAGAAAGAGCCTCAATTTAACTGAGCGAATTGCTTCTAGATGGAGCAGAAAGATGTGACCTCCAAAGCACTCGTTCCTTTTTAAAGAGCACAGCTGTATTCTACAGCAATGGTCTAAAGTGTGACATCTGATAATGAGTTACTGCAGTCTTTGGGGAGATACCATCTAACAGTGTGATATACGTTAAAACCACTGTTGGTTTATAAAAATCATCAGTGCTAGTGAGTTCAAAGTTTAATACCCGTCGGCAGGACTAGTGGGCTCATAAAGATTCTCTTGTGAAAAGTATTGAAATACAAAACAGCTTAGCATTTGCCCATGTAAAACTGTAAGTCTCATGCAATGGCCTTACATGTGAAGGATACACCTATGTTATTTCTTTCCATTTATAAACACAAGCACCCATCTTATTACATGCTTGACAGAGCTGACCACGCTCACTAGGGATCAGATCGTGAACTGCTTATTCACAGTGGTGCTCACCTCCTCACAGGAGCATTACTATTGTGCGAATGAGAGGCTCACAATCTGGTGAAATTTCACAAGACACATGCTCCTTCACATTACTTTTAGGCTGCACTTACCTAATATTTTGAGCTGGTTGATTACTCCATGAATTGTGAAAAACACCCAGAGAGACTGCGAGGTGTCCACGCACATCAGCATCCCTCGGCTGACTCCGTTCATCCCATGGTGCACTTCTCCATTTGGCAAGACCATGAAGCTGAGGATGTCGCCGCTGCTGAAGACTGGGAATGCTCGGTAAACCACCCAGTACTCCTTGCGGTCCAAGAGAAAGTCCGGATCCGCTGGGAGCTCATTTGTCCGTAAAGTACCTGGATCACAAGAAGTGATGCCAAACGAAAGGGCCCCATGATATGGCAACCCTAGGAGTCCTATTTCCACAAAGAGGCTTTCACCAATGTGCAAAGGCCGGTCAGAAAACACCAAAGTCCTATTGCTTTCTTGCCAATTGGTGCATGCCACCATGCGGTCCTGAGAAAAGGTAACATCAGGCCCGCGGGTGGGGTGGAAATGCAGATCCGTATCCAGAAAGGCAGGCACACCCTGGGCACGCTGCCGTCTGTTTGGGCAACAGGGGATTATGTGGTTATCCATCGAAAGCCCCGGCACCCGACTCAAATTTAGGTTAGCAATTTTGGCCACCACTTGGTTGTTCTCCAGTTCATTGTTATTGAAGTTGGCGGAATCATGACTGCTCTGAGGAAGGCAAGTGCTCAATCGTGCACTACTGAGGTGGGTGGAGGTCATGGTCTCTGCAAACATGCTATCTGTGAGACAATTATGAGAACAAGCTGCATTAGATTCAAGTACTTTCCCCACTCTCCCCTACGGGTCAGCTACATTTAGCTCTCCTGCAGACCTCTGCCCACTGACCATCAGTGAGAAAGTGAATGGAGTTCAGCCACTGATTTCTGATGGAGTATGTTAGAGAAACTTATCTGCAACCACCATCAATGATGGAAATCAGATGTCAGCTACATGGCTCATCCCTGGGTTATCTCAAGAGTAGCAAGTGCTATAAATCTTATTCATTGAAGTGAAAAGTGCTTACACTGGTAAAAACAGGGTGACACAGTGAACTAGACAGGCAGTTGCGATCAGGGAGGGGTATAAAGGCTTGAAAACACTCTATACAATATAATTCTCCAGTTCTATCTATCTGCTTTAATGAGAAATATCCCAATACCCTGCCCCCATCCCAAACTCCCCCCCGCCACCCTGTAGTCATATAAGGGTGATGGAAAAGGTAATGCAAGCATAATACATTAATTTTACAGTCCATTTCATAACTATGAAAAATACATGTGAACACAGACAAATTACACACAAAAAAAGTATTTTTTAAAAAAAGAAACGTGTTCGCTTTAACAAAGAGGTCACTGTGCTTTGAAACATATGAGCAAGTCACAGGCTCTGTCAAAAGACCACTTCCCATTTGCTACTGTCTTATCAAGAGACTGACTATAACAGATGTTAATGACCCAGAAATATTAAGACCAAGATAATGTTCAAAGTTGATATTGTGTGTCGATTCCTGTCAAGAGCTGGTCACGAAAACTACACCTAATATATATATTTAAAACAGGAGGAAATTATTTTGATTTTTAAAAAGTCCTCTTACAAAGCAGGGTGAAATCACAGAAGCTCAAGTCTCACAAATTGAATGTGCACTTCAGCCAGACGCAACTCCCTGCTGCCTGTGTATTTACTTCTTAGACAATTATATTAAAACCCAGACTAAATCCAATGCATAAGGCATCAAGACAAGAGTGAGCAAACCATGATTCAATTCATTCTCAAAGATGGAAAAGCATCAGCATCATCCGTGCTGTCTGCTACTTATAGGAGAAGATCTATTGGATTTTTACCAAAGAAGGCAAACACACGAGCCAGTTCAGTGGTTGGAAAGGACAGGATGCCTCGGCTTAGATGCGTGATTTCTTTGAGTGGCCAAGCAGCAAAGCCTCAAGCGTAATCTTAACGGCTGGACCAGCTACTTCCAGAAAGGACAGAGAATCTGGCGATAAGTAGAGCTCAGATACAGGATGAAGGACACTTCAGAGCTTCATGATACCAACACTGAAGGATGCATTCTATGGAGGGGCTACAGTGCTGCTATATTTGGGCTACATTCCCAGCTTTCCCCATTCCTGCAGTTTTGGAATGGAAATCCAGTGAGACTGGCATGCCTAGTTAACAGACCAAAAGAACCAAACTAAAGAAACACCGGAGGGGTAGCTGTGTTAGCCTGGATCTGTAAAAAGCAACAAAGAGTCCTGGGGCACCTTTTAGACTAACAGACGTACTGGAGCATAAGCTTTCGTGGGTGAATACCCTCTTCGTCAGATGCACGTCAGATGGATTTCCACTCCATACGGCTACATGCGTCTGATGAAGTGGGTATTCATCCACGAAAGCTTATGCTCCGATACATCTGTTAGTCTATAAGGTGCCACAGGACGATTTGTCACTTTTTAAAGAAACACCATAGCATGTAAACCAAGCCGACAAGTAAGACTGAAATAAAGAAACTTCTCACAATTGTCCCTTTGGCATCTGAAACCTTCATTTACTGTCTATGTTCAGAGAGGCCTTAAAGAGAGGCTTTTTATAATGGGAAGAATTGAGGAGGAGAAAAACGCTTAAACCCAAAGCAAATCCCTCTGTCCAGTCCCTCTCTGCGACCTTTCCCAATGTGCAGAGACCAAATGAGCAGAAGCGACAGACTAATTCAGACAACTTGGCAGTGAAGTCACAATACTGTGCTTTGGCTGTCAGAGGCTTTTGTCATATTAATAAATGGTCATGAATGAGAAATTCCATGCTGCATTCTACAGCACCTTTAGTCTGAGGATCTCAAAACATCGCACTTAACCTCCAAGCTCCCGAGAGGTAGTTATTCCTATTTTACAAAGGAGGAAACTGAGGCACAGAAATTAAGGGCCTGAATTTCACAGGTGCTGATCAGTCCCTGCTCCAAGTGAAACTCAGTTTCCCCACCATCACCTAGTGAGTCAGTTTCCCCACCATCACCTAGCGAGAACTGAGAACGTTGCTTAGTGGCCTGCCTTTCTAAGATCTGGAATGTCTACAGCTCCCATCGACTTCAAGGGGATTTGTGGGGCACTTGGCATTTTGAAGATCAGGACAGAGGAGTCCTGATCCCTGGTCCTTTGTTCTGTCCACTACTCCACTGCAGGATGGAACTGGTGAACAAAATATACTATGACAAGAGTAAAGGGTTTTGTTTTTCTAACTAGAACTAGAACTACCGCTGGCACTTTAAAAAGCAACACGGATAATGAGGGAAAAAAAACTGTCAGTGGTTAAATAGATTTGTTGTCCATTATTATATTACAGTGCTACCGTGGATAGTAGCTACAATTTAGGGATAACTGAATAATAATGCTTAACATGTTTCAGGCAATCAGAGCACGCAGTAGCACTGCGTGAAGTGCTGTTTATAGTTCAGCATTATTTGCTGTAATATAGTAAGTACCATATCAAAAAGGATCTCGGTCATCGCTGAGTATCTGATGGACTAATCACTTTGGCCAAATCTAAAATATTTGATCTGGTGCCCATTCGATACATCAGAGGCACCTTCTTAGAAAAAATAAAAGCTGTGGCTATTCGGATTAAATCAGCTGATCAGTAGGGAAGGGGTTGGTGGTGGGGAAAGAGGTTGTACGTAGATTTTAGCTGAACTTCAGTTTTGATGCATGCTAGTTTTAAATACGACCCCAAAATTCACTTGAATCTTGAATGTCTTTTTAAAATAATCCATGAACGTTACATGCATCACTTCTATGGAGCTTCATTTAAGAGTCTGCTTAAAACAACCAAATCCTCTTTTACATTTGCGTCCACTGAAAGTGACAAAACTCAAAAGCCTCCCTGCAAACCAAATCTGAAGTCACAGATGAACCCAGTGACTTGGTTAAGGTCAGCTTTTTGGTACCACACGTCAGGGTGGGATATAATACACTATTGCAGATAGCCCAGCAGCACCTGGGAAACATGCAAGTTTTATGTTAATGTTCTTAGAACACTTCACTGGCAGATTACATCACATCAGGTACTAGCATGCCCAGTGCTTTGTAAATGTATGGTAATGGCCTTGTTTATGTATGGTAATGGCCTTGTTTATATGAGCAAAGATAAGTCAGCTCTGGCTTGCGAGCACAGTCTGTTGAGCTGTAAATCTAGGTTGGCTGACTGAGCCAAAAGTGATATCACCTGTAATACAGGACAAAAGACTATGTCAAGAGAAACATGACCTTAAATCTCTTGTCTAAATGGAAGAGTTTAGTGGGGGGAGGGAGGAGGGAGGGAAGGGACCCAAAGCTTAGAAAAGGTTTCCAAACTCTTAGAAAGAAAATGACGACACTGCTGTCCCCTGGCTGATAAGCATGGAAGCTGGCCTCTCTTGTGTTTAGGTGCTGTGCTTTCTAAAAAACCCTTTGATAGCACTGGAATGTAACGTGAGAGGCTCTAAGTGGCCCTGATAGGAGATAAAATATATAAACTGCAGCCTCAGACACAGGGGCTGGGGAAGGGGAATAGGACACGCTTGGAGGATGAGTCATAGCATTTCACTGGACCACTACAATTGGGTGTCTGAGACAGGAACAGAGGAAGCCTGATTCAACAGACTGTCTCTTCAGTCACCGATGTACCCTGCTCCAAAGCAGCATCCTATTTCACTCCAGTGCAGCATAAGCAAGCACACTTACAATAAATATTTTTGTTTTCCTGGCCTAGTGTAATCAAGAGAAACCCGCTAGTGAGATGTGCTGCAAGACACAATGAGCAAATAAATGGAAGAGATCATATAAATTTTACTGGGACCCTGTATGAATATTGAGTACAAACCAGTCATGGACTGACTAAGAACTAGAATTGGGACTGTAAAGAGAAATTAAAAATCACATTTCTAAAGGAAATGCAAGCTTGAAACTAAACGTTTAAAGGAGTCGAAGGAAAGATGAATAAAACTATGTGTGTTTTACTTGACTAGAAGTTGACTGTTTACTAAGGAACATGATCACCATCAATATATATTTGTAAGGTCTATAGTCCACAGAGCAAATGCAGTTTAACGTGGCACAAAGAATGATTACAACACAGCCAGATGCCAGGTGAGACACATAGGAACAAAGATTGTGGGTGACACTGATAAGATGGGGCTGTATTCTAGAAAACAGAGAATCTGAAAATGACTTAGGGGTCATGGCAGATAACCAACTGAACATGAGCTCCCAGAGGCATTGCATCTATCAGAATTCTGTGTCCAGCTCTGATGTTCATACTTCAAAAAAAAGATTAAAAAATTGGAAATGTTTCAGAAAAGAGCTACACAAATGATTCGAGATCTGAAAAACATGCCTTATCGCAAGAGACTGAAGAAGTTTAATATATCCAAGTGAAGGTGTAGCATGTAATCAAGTCACCTCTACAAGTACCTACATGAGGAAGAAATTTTTGATTGTAGCAAATGCTCATCTAACAGAAGAAGGAACAAGAAGATTCAGTGGTTGGAAGCTGAAGCTAGACTAAAAATAAAACAATGCATCTTAACCATCAGGTTAATTACCACAGGAACAACTTACCTAAAGATGTAGTGACTTATCTCAAGTCTAGAGACTGGGTGTCTTTCTAAAAGATACGCTATAGCTCAACAGAAGTTACAGGCTTGCTGCAGAAATTATAGGGTAGGGTTCTTTGCCCTGTGTTAGGCAGAAGGTGAGACTATGTGGTCTCATAATGGTCACTTCTGGCCTTTAAGCCCATCATCCATAGATTTCACAGATTTTAACTACCAAAATGGAAACTGAGGCTGGGTATCAGTGAAAAAGAAATTACAGAATAAGCAGTGACATTTATTAGATTGCAGAAGAGCTTCTCAAGAGAAACACTGGACACGCCATTACCCGAGAGGTTTAGAACCAGAGTGGACAGAGCACTGGAAAATATACTTTAGGGAGCTACATTACACTGGCAAGGGGATGGACTGTACAGGATTCATGAGAGCTTTCCAATCACTAGCTTCTAAGAATCCTGGGGCTCCCTGGATCCCTGCTGCTGGCAATACTGAAATGTTCATGGTGCCATTCACAAATTGTTCATGCTTAAGCCCGTTTTTAGGAACATCAGGTAAAATGTGCCATGTTTGCTTCCTCCATGAAGATGCAGCTGGCTTTACAGAAAGCATGATCCATAGGAGCAGGCCTATGCAGAGAAAGTACACTCACCTAGGATTTGCACTTCATGGGTAATTCCATAGACATCTATCAGCCCCCAGAGAGGCCCAGAGACCTTAATGCCACAGTGAAACAATATTGGCTCCTCATCGTTAATACTATAGAAGACTCTCCCATGGCGGTCGACCCAGAATCCTAGGATATTGTCCCTCAGTGCGAACCTCTCTGGCAAAGCTTTAGCCCAGAATCCAGGTCGAGTCACCAAGTCGGGGCAGGCGTACTTTGGTATGTCATCAGAGCTCATCTGTGATGGATCGTGGATGGTGAAGCCAAAGCGAAGTGCCCCGCTCCACCCATGGTGCACGGCCACCAGCTTGAGCCGCACCTTCTCATAGAGGTGGATGGGCCGGTTGGTGAAAGTGACCCCATTGCAGAAGCTATTCCTCCGGGTGGCCTTGCGGGAGTGGGCATCCAGACGGACGTTTTTGCCCTTGGCTTGGGAGTGGAAACGCGGGGGCTCCGCAATGGTGAGGACAGAGCGCCTTCCATGGCTGCTGTTGGGCAACGTGTAGTAAGGTCTGCTGGACACAGAGCGAGCCTGGTGACTTGCGTCTGCAAAAACAAACAATAACGGCATGGTTAGGCGCATTTAGCCTGAGAAACCTGCATTTGTTCAGTTTGTGAAACTAGGTGAGTGGCTTTACACTCACATTAAAATGGAGTATTGCATGCTGGGGGGTCCTGTAGTTTCTGGGCTTAAAATGCTCTACTCCCAGCTGTACCTGGCTCTACTTTCTGCAAGTTAGGTGTCCAACTTTATTTTTACACCTTTGGAAACTTAAAAAATAACACTCTCATATTCCTACTAGATTTGTTCTATTCCATTTGGAAAACAGCAGTACCTTTGGCTGAGTGTCTAACCGAGCGCCAATTAACAAATAGCCAACCCCTCAGCTGATCTGCACTGCCTTAAGGAATAATGTTTGTTAGGCTCAGGGCTCCTGGAGAGGGTGCACGAAGTATTGATTTCCATGGGACACTCATGCACACAGTTTCTTAGCAGCAGAGTTGTACCTTTTGAAAAATAAACCAAGTTATTTAGAATCTGGAGTATCACATAAGCCTAGCATTTTTCAAAAATGTTAAAAGCTCTGCTTGAAACCATATATAGATTCAGACATCAGATGCAGCTGGCACATAAAGGAGCCAAAGTGTCTTTCACAGAACTACAAAACAATCATGAGACATTGCATTTATGCCACATCTCCCCCGTTTGAAAATCTCTTAAGTGCTTTACGAGCAATAACTGTTCTTGTTAGCCTCACAGAACCCCCACGTGGTAAGGATGTATCATCACCCACATTTTACAGAGAGGTGAATGGAGGCCCAGAGTTTGTGGGCTTGATCCTGCACCATTTTAGTCCCTGGGAATTTTGACATTGATTTCAATGAGAGCCTGTTCAGGCACTATGTGCAGATTACACAGTGAGTTGGGAACAGAGATGGGAATAGAACATAAATTTTGCTTCCAGTCTTGAGCCTCAACTGTAAGATTTGGGAGACAGGGATTGTCTTTTTCTTCTGCATTTGTACAGCACCTAGCACTGTAGGATCCTGGTCTATGACTGGGGCTCCTGGGTGTTACCATAATACCAATAAATAGGGTGACCAGACAGCAAGTGTGAAAAATCGGGATGGGGGTGGGGGGTAACAGGAGCCTATATAAGAAAAAGACCCCAAAATGGGGACTGTCCCTATAAAATCGGGACATCTGGTCACGCTATCAATAAAGAATACAAAAGAACAACAGAAAAGTTAACTACAGGATCATCTGTTCTTCCCATCTCCCCCTCCTTTTGGTTCTGGTTATAATGTAATCAATATTTCATACACCTTTTTAAAGATACAAAATCAGACACAAAAAAGAAACTGAAGGAAAAATGTCTGAATGTTCAGTGCCAGCTATATTAAACATAAAACCTACAAACACATTGATTTTGAAATATTTTGCCATATGAGACTTTTTTTTTTGTAAATTGGACTTTCCCTCAAGCTGTTTCCTCCCTGGGTGTAAGCAATGGCTTCTCCTGGTGTCAGGAAGAGTGTCATGGGAAGCACTTGCTAATAGATTCCTTTGTTTTCAAGAGAACATCAGATGATACTAAAAACTCAGTTTGGAAGAGCTGGCAGGAGATCTGCAATCATGACACCTTTTTGCAAGTGAAAATATAATGGGCACTGCCATGACAGCCCCGTACTTTCATTCGCTTTTTGAACGATCCTATGCTCTACATAACAACAGCTTGACAGGCCAGGGAAGCAAAAGGCTTGGATGGAAGACAAAGGACAAGAGCGAATATCAGAAAACAGGATTACAGTTTATCATAAACAGATAGTTAAGGGTTAATAGAACAGGAGTACTTCATGTCTCTTTTGACTGTAAAGGGTTAACAAGTTCAGTGAGCCTGGCTGTCACCTGACCAGAGGACCAATCAGGGGACAGGATACTTTCAAATCTTGAGGGAGGGAAGTTTGTGTGTGTGCTGTTAGTGTTTGGTTGTTGTTCACTCTGGGGGCTCAGAGGGACCAGATGCGCAACCAGGTTTCTCTCTAATCTCTCTGATA
This sequence comes from Gopherus flavomarginatus, assembly GCF_025201925.1. Taxonomy (NCBI): domain Eukaryota; kingdom Metazoa; phylum Chordata; order Testudines; family Testudinidae; genus Gopherus; species Gopherus flavomarginatus. The sequence continues at coordinate 20,984,088 of NC_066623.1, read as the reverse complement.
GAGGCTCTTATATGCCCAGAATAGTGAGTACTACGTAGATAAGGCGAGTTAGGTTATGTTTGTTTTCTTTATTTGCAAATGTGTATTTGGCTGGAAGGAGTTCAAATGTGTATTTTGCTGAAAGGATTTTAATTTGTACTTGTATATTTAGGCTGGGAGGGTATTCCCAGTGTCTATAACTGAAAGACCCTGTAACATATTCCATCTTAAATTTACAAAGATAAAGAAAAAGAAAAAACAGTAAAAATTAATTAAAAGCTTTTCTTGTTTAAGAACCTGATTGTTTTTTTTATTCTGGTGAGATCCCAGGGGACAGGGTCTGGATCCACCAGGAAATTGGTGGGGAGAAAGGAGGGAAGGGGCAGGGAAAGGTTAATTTTCTCTCTGTGTTAGGATTACTTTCTCTCTCAGGGAGAGTCTGGGAGGGGGAAAGAGAAGGAGGTGGGGAAGGTGGATTTTCCTCTCTGTTTTAAGATTCAAGGAGTTTGAATCACAGTGATCTTCCAGGGTAACCCAGGGAGGGGAAGCCTGGGAGAGGCAATGGTGAGGGAAAGGGTTTACTTTCCTTGTGTTAAGATCCAGAGGGACTGGGTCTTGGGGGTCCCCAGGCAAGGTTTTGGGGGGACCAGAGTGTACCAAGCACTGGAATTCCTGGTTGGTGGCAGCGCTACAAGTACTAAACTGGTAATTGAGCTTAGAGGAATTCATGCTGGTACCCCCATCTTTTGGACGCTAAGGTTCAGAGTGGGGAATTATACCATGACACAGCTCACGAGGAATCAATTCTGCTCCTGCCATTTCCATGAAGCCCTAAATATTAAAGATCAGAGGCCCAGAACCAACAGATAAACAGAGTGGTCTCTGGTTATTGTGTTTTCTTCAGTGGGGTACTGCATGTGGCAACTGCTGCACTATAAACAATGCCTGTCAAATCCCCTGTGCTCCAATTACTAAAAACCTGTGAATTTACTGGGCTGGACACACACTTAGGTGCTCTTGGCAAGATGTTTCCCATTGAAGTCAATAGGAGTTTTGCCATTAGCGTCCGTGAGACTAGGAGGAGGCCCTCAAGAGAGATCAAGAGTAAAAAATGCAACACATACGGTTTTAAATCCATTTGATGTGTGTGTGCACCTTGCCCACCTGGCTGCAATCTGTTATCAGTTATGCCCATTGGTGTACAGAGCATAAACCTTTCACAGTGCCACGCTTAAAACGGGCTGAGTTCTTGGCTTGCGTATAGGATGTACCAAATTCTTTAATCTCCTATGAAGTCAGATGCTCTAATATATACACAAAATTCCCCTTGGAGCATCGTCTGAGTAAGGACAGCAGCTCAGTCCCTTGAGAATTTTAAGTTGCACTCACCAATGAAGATTTTTGTTTCATTCCTCCTTAAAAGCCCAGATACAGAAGACAGCTGCTACTGGCACTGATCCAACTGTTGTAACGTGGGTGGCGCTCCATGCGTGCAGCGCCAAATGTTCTAAACAAACTATTTTGCTGCAGAGAGAATGTGATTTTGGTTCCTTCAGCAAAGTGAGGGACACTGATACAAACACACACAGACCAGCAGCTAGCGTGTAAAAATGCAGCTACCAACGGCAGTCAGAAAACTAACATTCTTACTAAGAAGCTGGAGTTGGACATTTACCAACTTCAAAATGTGTCTTGGAGCAACAATGCAATCAATCAGCCTCAACAGGTACCACCCTACCCTGAGGCTGGCAAAAACATTTTCAAAACTAATGTTAATTATAGTCTATAATCCTCTGATCTGTATTTTCCAAATGACTGACAATAAAATCCAGGAGGGAAACAATATATTGCCCTCAATTTAGGTTTACTTTGGTAGGGAGTGGGAAGGAGAGCTTTTGTTCACCTTCTCCTTTCTAGCATCAGAAAAATCCACAAGTTTTTGCAAGAACTTTAACATCAGCTTTCCTAGTGCACAGAGTTGGTGAACAAAGGGAACACTCATAGAAACTGAGAACTAGAACAGCATTTTTATAAGTGAGTTATCTTACAGTATTTTCTCCACATGTACTTATCACACAACTTTCAAAAGCAGAGACAGAATGAAAGGGGAGTGTCAGTTATGTCAGTGCAAAGGATGGAAAAGCAATTACAAATCCCCCCACTTCAAACACTTCTCTCATTCCATCCTGCCATAGGCCAGGGTTTTATTTTTTGTTTTAAGTTGTTTTTTAAAAACAGGAAAGCACATTGTGACCACACAATAGGAAACTCTCCAGAGGAAATGAATGGATAATTTATTTAAAATGCCATTCTCTCCTAACATGAACACCTGTTGGTTCCATTTTGAATAAAATTCCATTTACCCCGAGAGCCAGAAGAGGCACTACTCACACAATATTGCTCATTTTTTGTTTTTTCTCAGTTTATTCCTTGTATTACTTCTCTAAAACATACACCACCCTTGCCCCCTCTTTCTATACCTGACATCAAGAAACATCATCGAGTTGGTGGAAAACTATCAGCATTTACAATTACATTACAGTCCTATGCAGCATCTCATTGCAGCTTTTACATTTTCATTCTAGAATAAAAGCCTTAGAGTAAATAACAACGCTTTGTCCAGTGCTTACAGCACTAGCCTAGCACCTGGAAGAATGAGGTTCAGTTTCCTGCATCACCAGAGACCTCCCGTGTGACCTGGAGCAAGTCACTTTTTAGTCTCTGTGCCTCAGTTCCCGATCTGCAAAGCTGGGATAACAGCATCTTCCTATCTGTTCTGAGAATGAATAAAGACTGTGAGGTACTCAGTGCAGTTAGGTAACATGGTATTGGTAAATTCTTAAATATACACATATGTTCTTAAAATAGACTAAGGTATGCAAAAGAACCATAAAACACAATCGGCACCCTCTCCGCATTATAAAGCTTGCCATTCTCTTTCTTCTCAGTTGAACTAATCAACATCATGACCCTTACATTAGTCTCTTGAACACGCGAAAGTTTTACAGTAGTACAGAGGGCTTCAGGGAACATGGAAATAAACTAGGTAAATCAAAGCAAACTGAAATTAAGAAAATATAATTTGTAGGTAGACACTTCTCACTGAAAATACACTGCAAGAAATGGCATCTGACTTTAATTCTATATTTCCATGAACCTATTCTGCAGAGCTACATAAACTGGGCTAAAGCAAAATTAAACTTCTCTAACAGAGACCCATGTACTCTACAGCAAGTCAATATGTACTCATACCACATCTAAAACCTCAGCCTATTTTCAAAAGTCTAGTCAATTTAATTCTTAAGTTACGTTGACCTTTAGAGAGGTATTATAATCAAGACATTTTGTATTTCAAAAACATAGTGCGGACAGACAGGGCCATTTCCATATATTTCTCATGGTTTTAATCTGAAAAATAAAACCCTTCTAGCTCATTTGTGCAGAACACTAGGGATTCTAGCAGACCACAACCACACCTTCACCACCACTCCTATTGTTGTATTGTTCTATGAAAAGCTGCTGCTGTCCATTATACAAACCTAAGATGGGGGCTGGTCTGATGATTTGCTGCTGTCCTGAAGCCCCGAGGCCTGATTCTCCCTTCACTTATAGGACATCTGAAGTAATTCCACTGAAATCACTAAAGTGAGCAAGAAGAGAAGCAGGTCCTGGAAATCAAAGTTAACCTTCGACTTGCTGGGTACCAGTGACTGAGAATAACCAAGGTCATGCTTTAATGCTGAGGTGGAATGAAATCAGAGGTGCTGTGTAAGGCACCACTCCTATATTATTATTATTTGTATTGCCAGAGCACCTAGGAGCCCCAGTCATGGACCAGGACCCCCTTGTGCCAGGCGCTGCACAAACATAGAACACAAAGATTGTCCCTGCCCCAGGAAGCTTAGTTGGGGAAAGTCCAAAGCATGCACCTTTGACTGTGTAACTGCAAGACAGGCAGAATATCGATCAGAGGCAGGTTCTTATTGCTGGTGGCATACCCACAGAAACGAACACAGCACACACCACAGGAGAAAAGGGAATGGATGGATTATTAACAATGCCCAGCCTGGTAAGTGGTGCTAAAGGGGCTAATAGCTCATTGTGACAGTGAAGTTTGGCCTTCCCATTGTGCTCAGAGAATAAATGCTGAGTATGAAGTGCAGTATGAAACGTGTCCGTTAATACTTACTACACCAGGAACATGCTTATCGCCACCACCTTATCTTTATGGGCACAGCTTTATCAAATGGGTTTATCAGAAACGTTAGAACTTTCTCCTTTCACAGTAAACTGTTCGGCAAATGCTGCCACAACCCTGTTTAATAATAAAGGAGGTTTCCAAAGAGCTTGGCACCTTATGTTATGGTGGCCCCTTATCAGGATCCCTCACAAACCCCAACAGACGGGAAGGTTGTGACAATACAATAATGTTTAGCGCACCCCTTAAAAGTTAACTAGATTATAGAAACTCTCCTTTCGCCCCAGACGGCTAAATCCTGCCATGATTTATTTCTGCGGTCCAATGAAAACATAGCAACCCTGCAATGCCAGCTACCAACAAAGGACACGTGATGCTGCTGTCCGTAAATGCATCTCGTAACTTACGTTAGAGTGGAAGGGAAGTTTTCCATTGCTGTTCTAAGCAGAAATGAAATAAACATTCTAATAAAATGCAGAACTTCTTTTAAATATTTATTAAATCTTGATTATATAATCTCTTGAGACAAAGGGATACAATCTGCAATAAATTTTTTTTAGCGCACTGCTTCGATGTTTAAAATAAAGGAACATGACAGCAGTCTCTGAGGAAGTGTTAATTTCACATATTTAACACATGGTTAAGTCAAATTTTTGCAACTTCAGTTCCCAAAGTTAAATCTATGTTTAGGGACCTAAATAAGTGTGGCTTTATTTCTACAGGTGCTAAGGATCTGCAGCTCCTTAATGATATCAACTACCATTGAGGGTGTTCAATCTCTCTGGAAAAAAATCGGGCCACTTTTAATTGGGTAAAATTGGTCTAAACAGCGATTTTGAATTGGTAATGTTGGCCATAGAATACTAAAAGAAAGAAAAGAATAGGGAAAAAAATAAAAAAGCTACAAGTTCATGGTTAGACGTAAACTGACATATGCCTGTATGGACTCCTCACAGCAACATCCTTATAACTGAAGTTTTGAATTTGTAAGTCATTTTGGAAGTGTAAGAGCTAGAACTGTATATAACTTGGTCATTGGAGAGCAGAGGGTAATGTGAATGTTTTCTTCCTTTTTCGATTCATGTGGATTTGCATCACCGGAAGTTCACATGATTTCTTCTAAAAAACAAAGACATGATTTGTTTGAAGGGTCTTCCAGCCATTCTACTGACCTAGGACAAGTTTCCCATTAGTAACAAAAACTCGAGGGACTGTTGAGTGGTTTTGGAAACAATCTGTGCAGCTCTTGCAAATAAATATATATGCGAGGAGACAAAGTGACCTCTTTAAGGGATGCTTCTGCATTCATAATGGAACCTAGAAAATGTGAAATTTTTGCTATGAGACTGAATTTCTTTATGAAATTTTAAGAAATGGTGGATGAAGTCATCTACCATAGCACAAAGGTTAATGAAAATTAGTGTGATTGTGTTGAAATTCTTATTTCACACTCACACATACACCCTTACTGGCTATGTCGTCACTGCAAAAAAGGTGTATTTTTACAATGAGATTGCTGTCCTAGTGAGGACAGTGAACTATAGTTTTTACCTTAATATAACAAGTCAGGGTAAATCCCAGCTGGGCAATACAAGGTTGACCACAACGAGCAATATCAAGGCAAAAACTGCCTGTGCTTTGTCTTCATTGGGATTTTACATTGAGATGGTTAATTCGAGTTCTCGTTCACCGTAAAAACATACCTTTTTTTTTTTTTTTTGGCGCAGTGAACACATAAGGCCATGTCTACACTACCACATCCCTGAGCGACATAAGTTTTGCCGGCATAAGTGGTAGCGTACACAGTGCCATGGCGGCGGGAGGGCTTCTCCAATGACATCGCTACCGCTGCTCGTTGAGGTGGTTTTATTATGCTGACAGGGGAGCTCTCCCCCATTGGCCTAGAGCGGCTACACAAGAGATCTTACAGCGGCTATGTGCATTGGTACAGCTGTGCCGCTGTAAGCTCGCTAGTGTAGACATGGCCTTACTTCAAGTCAAAGACCAAAAACAAATTTTTCTTGGTCTTCCAAACCTTTCTCCTCCTTGCAAAGAAGTCTATTTGTTAACGGCAATGTTTGCAAAACTACTTCTGTGGAATACCACCAATTAAGAATATTTCAGCAGTTTCTCTTGAGACTCACTATTTTTCCACACCAGTCTAGTCTCCTGTCTCCAGATGTGTCCTCAAGTAACAAACTTGCACATGGCTGTTCCTCTAAAATTAAAACAATTTATCTGCATGAGGAGCTCATACAAACGCACAGTTCAGCTGCATCATTAAAAAACAGTACACAAAAGAATGGCTGCCTTGAAAGGAAAATAACCCCGGGCCCAAGTTATCATGGTTAACTGAACATTCCTTGGTCACACGAGCATCAGCAGCTGAAAGACAGAAAATGATGAATAAAGGGCGGCTATTCCAAGGGTGAAAAACAGCTATAGCAAAGAAGTCTTTCATGAACTACAGATGACCACAGAGTATCACAAGGCATTTGGGACAACCAGTCTACCTCCAAACTCACAGTGTGGCAGAGACTGTGATGCTTTACGTAAATAGCCCTGCTTTTGGGGGAGGGAAGGGAGGAGGAGACAGTCCTTCTCTCTTCTTTCTACATGGCGACTGACCTTGTAGCCCCGACCCACCACCTTGAATGGGGCTAGAGTGGCACCAACCAGAAGTGGCTTCTTCATCATCAACACGGGCTCCATCAACCTGGAGTAAGCTGTGTAGCCCATTGTATCACGAAACATCACCAACTCTCTCTATGCTCCCCAGGAACAGAAGGCTGCCATGGTTGTTGCTGAACACCATATAAAGCTGGCATTATGCAGTTCCCTTGCATGAGAGATTATTCAGAAATTAACTAACACACCTATATATGAACTCTGCATTAAAATGCACACTGGACCAATCTCTTGTCAGTGCATGGCTGCATATTTTTAGGGTTATTTTCATCCTCCCAGTTTGAAAACTTGCAAAAACACCCTCTAACTGTTCCAAAAATAATCAGAGCCTTGTATAATTTGGGATAATGTTGACAGGTATAATCATTTCTTTATTCTTCAGAGCCTATGTTTTTCTGTTGCTCTCTTAGATCTTAGAACACCCTTTGTCTTCATGCATAACCTGTAGAATACATTGGATAGTTTTCCTCTGCTTCTGCCCCAGTCCCCACAATCAACTCTGAGCTCAATATGTTTTGCCCCTAACCCCAGCTACTCTTCAAGATAATTTTTTTTAACGCAACAACTTCAGTTTTGTCACCTGAAAGTGAAATATTTCAACTCAAAGCAGCTGATTAGTATTTCCTGGTCCTGAAGCTGATGAGAAAATTCTTCACTCGACAAACTGTTGTTATCACTCTGCATAGCTGAGGTAACAAAAAAAAACGTGTTCAGCTGTTAAGGAAAAAATGTGAGCCAGCATAGGATTTTGAGGTGGGGAGGCTGGATTTCCAAAATAAGGGACAGACCATGAGGGAAGGCAGTATCATCTCGGAACAGGGCACAGAACTGAGAACCAGAAGGAGTGAGTTCTACTCCTGGTTCCGTGACTTTACCTACCCTTGCCTCCTGTTTCCCCTCCCACCTTTTGTCTGTTCTGACTGAAAGCTCTTTGGGGCAGACCCTACCTCTCACTATGTGTTTGCATAGTGCCTCGCACAATGGGGCCTCAAGGTGCTACTGTAATATAAATAAGCACAAACTGAACTCAGTGGAAGCACATGGAAAAACTCACCCACTCAGTCTGGTCAATGAGTATGTTTTAGTAGCAAATTCTTGGAATCAATGAGGCAGAGAGAGAGAGAGATGGAGAAAAGGCAGGGCCCACACGATAATGCCTTCTTGAGTCTCTTTGTGTGCAAGCGATGAAAGCAGCTGCATGATAGATGGAAGCCTTGGAAAGTGCTTAGTTTGTCACCATCTATCACATTTTGTTGACACCCACGTCCATTGGTGTGTTGTTTCAGAAGGCCATGCTCATGAACTAGAATGCTTTGAAAGATGGCCTGTCTGTTGGGTTTTGAAAGTAATGAAATAAGGGATGCAAAATAGATGAAAAGTGAAACCTTTGGGTATGGGCTAAAGAAAAACATCTTAACAACAGTCAGGCAGCTAATCTTACTATAAATAAATCTAGTCAGCAATTTTGGACTATGTGCTCATTAATAGACTGTATATACAAGGCATATTCGTTTTCATACAAGGCCAGCATAGCAAAGCTATGCATCACTAAGTATCTTAGTTGATGTGATATAGAAAAGAAGTCATCATATATGTTTTTACTAACCGTTGTCATTGGTTTTTTTAAGTTCACACTAATTTAGGGAGAGGGTTGGGGTTTTTCTGTTGTATTCACTCTTCCTAAACTTGGAGTCAAAGCAGCAGTTTTTGGTAGTGATCAAAAGTTTGAACAGTGCAAAACTGGAATAAATGGCTATTGTTTCTTTTATCAGTTCCATGTACCAGTCCCAATGGCTGCTGGGATAGAAAGTTAACAGTCAGGGATAAACGTTCAGGACACTGAATAAATTCTACCTATTAATGCTACGGTTCTGTCAGTCACTTAACTATATTAAAAATTGTCACAGCTGCAGTATTTTTCACAGATTTAAAAATTACTTTCCTCCTTGCCATTTGTAGCCATCCATTAGCTCTGGCTTATAAACATTCCTTTCCTTCTAGAGCAAATAAGCTAAGTTGATATTGTAGTGTTGTTGGTCAACTGATTATTTCTCAAACCAATGCTTTATGTTTTGATTTATTTAAAAAAATAAAGATTGCACTGAAGTAGTTGGTCTGAAAGAGCAAATAGTTATGCTGATTTTGCACAGAGAATAAAGGTAGGAACACACAATTCTGGTGAACTCATTAACATGTAAATAGTCTGTTCTCTTGCCCTTTTGCCTCAGAGTAACTCCCATTACTCTCTAATAGAGTCTTGTTTTCTAGCAAAGCACCTTTATTCTTACCAACTGTACTAAGTTATGTGCACTGGGCACTTATAACTCGTGATCATGTCATTCCAATGTGAATGGGTTTTAATGCAATTGGAGAATGAAATGCATTCCCTATTAATATCCTCGCAGCAGCAGTTTTAATTTTGTTCCATCACTGAGATGCAGGGGCCCACGGAAAGAGTGCTGTAGCTTGCACACCATTCCAATGAGTCTACCGGTGCATAGCTTCCAGCACAGACAGGAATAGGAACAGGGAAAGAATTGTGTTGTCCATCGGACACAGGAAATCCAACCCATCCCCTACAGAGTCAAACCATCACTACACCGCACCAGGAGACTAGCTAGTAAAACAACTAAAAGACTTAAAAAATAAGAGTTGTAATTCAGCATGGCTTGCATTTCTATTGTTCTATGGAAACTCTATAAAACTCAGTGCCCAGGATGAATTCATATTGCTATACAATTTCTCTTAATTCCTTTTCCACCCTCAAAAAGCAAATTTGGACAAAGCCCAATTCATGAGACACGCTCAGGAGCCACACTGTCAAATCCCTGAATGTATCTGTGTATGCACCATATGATTTTATGGTGGAACCGTACTGTGTTTGTCTAAGTTTGGTTGTAAGATCCTTGAGACAAGAATAGCCCTATCTTCCTTGTCTTCTGTGCACTCAGTAAAAAGCAACAGAGCTTTCAATATTAGCTGCTCAACTGCTGAGAGATTGAGATTGGTTTATGCACGTAAAGTCACAGCTGAAAAGCAGGAACACCATTCAACTCCAAAGTGACATTGCAAGAGCTGAACTGAGTGCACGCCAGTCCATTTGTGCTTTAAACTCTTCCAAGAAAGTGCTACACTGAATGGAAGGACCCTGCTATTTGTCTTTGCCTTTGTTAAATTTGCTGCAGAAGCTTCACTCTTCACAATGGTTCTAGCGTCTTTCCACTAATTACAAGTGCTGTGTAGTCAGACCTTGAAAGAATCTAGTCCTTTTTATTTTTTATTTTTTTTAAGTCATAGTACTATTTCAGTCCAAACAACTGGGATGGATAACCAGATAAGCACCATACTTCACAATGCAAGGCTTTTGATGTCTTTAGAGAGCCACAAAACCCACAGTAGAAGGGGAAATGAGGCCTCTAGGAAGACGTTCCTTCCAGAGGCCTGGCTCCCAACATGGTATAGGATTTTAAAACGTACTTCTTTTATATTTACACACAGTCTAAACAGTGTTTTGGCAAAGATGGGGGAAAATGCTTTGGGAGGAACACACAGTGGAGGAAGCTAAATAAAGCTGTGACTAGGTCTTCAATCATCTTATTCTTTATGTATACAAAGGCTACGATCCCACTAAATTTTTCAGAAACAATATGTAAGGAATCCGGGAGGCGGGGGTGAAGAGACATGAACAACTGTTAATAGTTAAATTAATGGGAAAAAATACAGCTTTCCTACTTGCCGGGTTACCTCGTGGTTTACAGAGTTCTTTTCCTGTAAAAGATTTAAGGATAAAGTGATTTTGGAGGTGGGGACACAACTGAATCATGAACAGCTGCAGTGCAACTGATTCAGAACTGACAGCCTCTATGTGCGGGAAGGGCAGGGGAAGATGAATCAATCGATCAAGACTACTCGAGTGTGTGTTATGTAAGTATATAAGCACATGGCTGAGGCAGAGAGAGGCCAGGCATGTGACCTGCATCAGCAGCACAACTTCATTTGAAATGTACTACGCTGTCAATGGGGCAGACAACAATTAAGTCTGCCTTGGACAGCAGTGGAAGCCATGGGGCTAAATTCACACACTGTTTGGAAAAATGTATCCCAAACAGTCATGATCTGTGGGGTTGTACAAACTAGGATCCTATCGATTTTAACGGGCTGGCACCAGAACCAATCCAACTCCTGCTCCTTCACTTTGGTCCAAAATAACCTATGTCTCTTGAGCCTCTAGGTAAACCAAAAAGCCTATTTACTTACTGTTGTGGAAGGGGGAGCTTAATGGGGGCCAAGTTTTGTGGGCAAGATTTGTTGGAGGCTGCAAGCAGTTTAGCTACCGGTTTACTTTTTTTGTCTCTTTCTCTCTCTCAAAAGCATATTAGCTGGCTCCTTTATGTTTGTATGAATAGTAATTCAAAGTAATAAATACTTTATAGCAAGGGGAGGGGAGGGAAAACCACCTGTAGCACGGTGATCCCCTGCTCCTGCCTGAAGGGTTAAAAGCAGCCCTGGGAGGGGGCTGTGGCCGGAGAAAGCAGCTTTTAGGCTGGTTTGATTGGAGGAAGTGGCTGCAGCTCGGGCCACACCCCAAACAGATTCACCTGGCCCCATAAAGGCAGAGAAGCCAGGGGCAGACAGTATCTTCCTCTGCCTGTAGAGGGAGAAGGGCCTGGCTGCAGGAAGCTAGACACGGTACCTGAGTGAAGCAGGGCTGGGGAAAGGCAGAGGAGCTGGGGAGGTCTAGCCTGGAAAGCCCAGGCTGCGGCCTAGCAGAAGGCCAAGGGGTACTAAGGGTTGCAGAGGGCAGCCCAGGGGTAGGACAAGGCAGCAGGTATAAACTCTCCTTGCCAGTGATGAGTAGGCTGATACTGCAGTCTGCCCCAGGGCGCAGGGGCTAGCAATAACTGGCAGTTTCCATATACTGAGGTGAGGTGGGGATAGAGGGTGGGGGTTTCCCGGGGAGGGAAGACCCTGAGAGAAAGGGGTTAGTGCCAGGGGGGAGAACTCCATGTAAAAGGGCACTGGGGTCCAGGAGGGACATGGGCCAGAGGACAAGCGGATCACCGGCCTGCAGAGGGCGCTCCAGAGCTGAAATGAGCTAATTCCCAGAAGTCACCAGCAGGAGGTGCCGCAGGGGTGAGTCCACAGGTCTACACCACCCTTTAAACTTAAAATCAGACTCTTTGTGGTCAGCAGAACACCAGTGTGGATAAAATTTCAGTCACAAATTGTGCATTCCTTGAAGAAAGCGGTTTGCACTAAGAATAGGTAGAGGGATATACCAGCTAGAGAATGGAGTGCCATACTGGGTTTGAACAGTGTACATTTTAAGTCAACAGCTTCAAAATGTCTTACCAGAAAGGCACAAGCTGTTATCTCTCAAAGTACAGATCCTTCTTTCTTGTTAAATTCCTGTTTTAATGTAGGACAGTCCACTTCTTAATATTTATGCAATCAGAGAACGTATGAACCTCCAATGAAGTAATACAAACAGATGTCTGAAAACCCCAGCTTCTACACGAATTGATGGGCTCAAAATTTAATTCAAAGTCAATTACTTGCCTTGGTTAGATTTTCTTGGGAAAATAAACCTACAAATCACATGTAGAAAATTGGAGATTTGGGGAGGGGGGGTTTTGCACTGAGCAGGATTTTATTACTAGACAAGATTTTTAATTATATGTTCACAGCTTAGAGTCTCTTGTGATTGAAGCTACAATAAAATACAGACCAAGGGACATACACCCTGTGTGTTTTCTGCCTGTTTGAAACAAGTGGCATCAAATGTCTTTCATTCCAATTTTGTGATGCTGGCATTGTCCACCAGAGAATCATGCATGTGGGAGCAGAAGGACAGACGGGAAGCAGCATAAGATGCTGAACATATAGAAGAACTGAATTGAACAAAAAGAGCCTGTAATGAGGGTTCTTCCCCCACATACCCTTTCAAATTATTGTTGTTTTTAATTTAAGGGTTGTGTGTAACAGATGAGCAGTTTAGCAGCAGTGACAAAGCTCTGCTCAGTTGGTCATTTCTAGCAGTCTCCTGCCTTTGATAGAATTAAGGTGGGGAGATTGACTTTCCCTGACTTCCTCCAGTGTGTTAGGCGCAGACAGGCTTTTCTCCACTAGCAGGCATGCATCTCTTTCCTGTCCACCCATTTCTTCTTCTACATTAAGCCCATTTACTATTTCCCTGGTGGCAGTTGAAGAGAATTACATTTAATGCATCTACAGGTCTGTCTCATCTTACGCAGGGGTTACGTTCCGCGGTCAGTGCGTAAAGCGAAAACCACGTATAGTCAAAATTACATTGAGTGTAATGGTGGGCAGAATCGCCCGCACTACAGGAAGAGTATTTAAATTGTTTTTTCTTTTTTTGTTTTGCCAACCGCATAAAGCTGAATTTGCACATGTTAAACGCGTGTAAGATGCAACAGACCTGTAATAACTTTTTTAAATCTACATTGCAGTAGCCAACATCCACACTCAGGGCTGGTCTACACTACGGGGGAAAATCAATCTTAGATACGCAACTTCAGCTACGTGAATAACGTAGCTGAAGTCGAAGTATCTAAGATTAAATTACTCACCCGTCCTCACTGCGCGGGATCGATGTCCGCGGCTCCCCCTGTCGATTCCGCAACTCCGTTGGGGTTGGTGGAGTTACGGAACCGATATAAGCGCGTTCAGGGATCGATATATCGCGTCTAGATGAGACGCGATATATTGATCCCCGAACAATCGATTGCTACCCACCGATACGGCGGGTAGTGAAGACGTACCCTCAAACATCCCTTTTTAGCAGGAAAGGAATTTATTTGCCATGATTGGCCAATTACTTTTTAAAAAAATCATCTGGCAGTTCATACTCCATGGAGAGTTCATTAAATCATAAGCATTTGCACTGTGTTCTTTACATAAATGCCAGGTACGTGCAAGGCATTTTACTGACAGGCAAGAGCTCCAGGTCACTGCATAAAGAGCTTACAGTCTAAAATCTAGTTCAGTGTACTTACCTACCATTAGAAACAAGTCTGTAAATGGGAACTCATTTGAATGAGTTGATAGCAATGCACTACAAATTAACCAGCAAATTTCACAGAAAACCCTGTGCGCTAATACACTTAACAGAAGCTAGTTACATATACAAAAAGGAACTAATGGCAGCTGACAGACATGCAGTAAGTCATAGAATCCCAGAACTAGAAGGGACCTTGAGAGGTCATCTAGTCCAGTCCCCTGCACTCATGGCAGGACTAAGGATTGTCTAGACTAGTGCTTCTCAAAGTTGGGCCGCCACTTGTTCAGGGAAAGCCCCTGGCGGTCCAGGCCTGTTTGCTTACCTGCCGCGTCCTCAGGTTTGGCTGATCGCAGCTCCCACAGGCCACGGTTCACTGCTCCAGGCCACTGGGGGTTGCAGGAAGGGCGGCCAGTGCCGCTTCCCTCGGCCCGCACCACTTCCCACAGCCCCCTCTGACCTGGGACGGCGAACCACAGCAGAAGCGGCAGGTAAACAAACCGGCCTGGACCGCCGGGGGCTTTCCCTGAACAAGCGGTGGCTCGACTTTGAGAAGCACTGGTCTAGACCATTCCTGACACGTGTTTGTCTAACCCGCTCTTAAAAACCTCCAATGATGGAGATTTCACAACCTCCCTAGACCATTTATTCCAGTGCTTAACCAGCCTGACAGTTAGGAAGTTTTTCTTATTATCGAACCTAAATGTCCCTTGCTGCAATTTAAGCCCATTGGGTTTTGTCCTATCCTAAGAGATTAAGAAAAACATTTTTTCTCCCTCCTCCTGGTAACAACCTTTTACATACTTGAAAACTGTTATGTCCCCTCTTAGTCATCTCTTTTCCAGACTAAACAAACCCATATTTTTCCAATCTTCCTTGAGAGGTCATGTTTTTTCTAGACCTTTAATCATTTTTGTTGCTCTTCTCTGGACTCTCTCCAGTTTGTCCACATCTTTCCTGAAATGTGGTGCCCAGTACTGGACACAATATTCCAGCTGAGGCCTAATCAGCGCAGAGTAGAGTGGAAGTATTACTTCTTGTGTCTTGCTTATAACACTCCTGCTAATACATCCCTGAATGTTTGCTTTTTTTGCAACAACATTACACTGTTGGCTCATATTTAGCTTGTGATCCACTATGATCCCCAGATTCCTTTCTGCAGTACTCTTTCCTAAGCAGTCATTTCGCATTTTGTATGTGTGCACTGATTGTTCCTTCCTAAATGGAGTACTTTGCATTTGTCCTTATTGAATTTCATCCTATTTACTTCAGACCACTTCTCCAGTTTGTCCAGATCATTTTGAATTATAATCCTATCTTCCAAAGCACTTGCAACCCCTCCCAGCTTGGTATCGTCCGCAAACTGCGTAAGTGTACTCTCTATGCCATTATCTAAATCACTGATGAAGATATTGAAGAGAACCAGACCCAGAACTGATCCCTGTGGGAACCCCACTCATCATGTCCTTCCAGCATGACTGTGAACCACTGATAACTATAAGATATACCACGTCTACTGCTTTCCACCTATCCACAAGGCTTGTTACCTTGTCAAAGGCGGCTATCAGGTTGGTTTAACACGATTTGTTCTTGACAAATCCATGCTGACTGTTACTTATCTTATCTTCTAGATGTTTGCAAATTGATTGCTTAATTATTTGCTCCATTGTTTTTCTAGGTACAGAATTTAAGCTGTCTGGTCTGTAATTCTCTGGGTTGTCCTTGTTTCCATTTTTATAGATTGGCACTATAGTTGCCTTTTTCCAGTCATCTGGAATCTCTCCCATCTTTTATGACTTTTCAAAAATAATTGCTAATGGCTCAGATATCTCCTCACTCAGCTCCTTGAGTATTCTAGGATGCATTTCATCAGGGCCTGGTGACTTGAAGACACCTAATTTGTCTAAGTAATTTTTAACCTGTTCTTTCCCTGTTTTAGCCTCTTCTGATCCTACCTCATTTTCACTGGTATTCACTATCACCACCAACCTTGGTGAAAACTGAAACAAAGAAGTCATTAAACACCTCTGCTATTTCCACATTTTCTGTTACTGTTTCCCCCTCTTTATTGAGTAACAGTCCTACACTCTCCTTGGTCTTCCTCTGGCTTCTAATGTATTTGTAGAATATTTTCTAGTTGCCCTTTATGCCTCTAGCTAGTTTAATCTCATTTTGTGCCTTGGCCTTTCTAATTTTGTCCCAACATACTTGTGTTATTTGTTTATATTCATCCTTTGTAATTTGACCCAGTTTCCACTTTTTGTAGGACTCTTTTTTGATGTTTAGATCTTTGAAGATCTCCTAGTTAAGCCAGGGTGATCTCTTGCTATACTTCCTATCTTTCCTATGCAGTGGGATAGCTTGCTCTTGTGCCCTTAATAATGTCGCTGAGAAACTGCCTACTGTCTTCAGTTGTTTTTCCCCTTAGACTTGCTTCCCATGGGATATTACCTACCAACTCCCTGAGTTTGCTGAAGTCTGCCTTCTTGAAATCTGTTTTTATTTTGCTGTTTTCCCTCTTACCATTCCTTAGAATCATGAACTCACCATTTCGTGATCACTTTCACCCAAGCTGCGTTCCACTTTCAATTTCTCAACCAGTCCACTCCTCAGCTTTCATTCATCCCTTTAGATGAGAAAAGCTGGACCTCAAAAAGATTTTCCAAACTTCTTCCTGCCTCCAAACAGCGCACCATAGAAGTGCAGTGTATGAATGGTTAAAAGTTATCTGCACGTGGAGCTGGTTATCACCATGAAATTGGTTAAGAGCTGTATCCTGGAAAATTAGCTGACCTTTCGATAACATATTCAATAATTCATTTCATCAAAGAAAACTGATGGACAGTACCCAATATCTGAACTGTAGTGTATCTGTGGTGTGCATGTGATGATCTATACCACTTTCAGAAAAGCTTAAAACTGGGGAAGAATTGCTAGTGCTTCTATCCCAGAGATAAGCAAACTATGGCCCTCGGGACCGTCCTGCCAGCCCCCAAGCTCCTGGCCGGGGAGGCTAACCCTGGCCCCCAGGGCCGGTGCAACCTATTAGGCGACCTAGGCGGTCACCTAGGGCGCTAGGATTTGGGGGGCGGCATTTTCTTCAGCAGCGACCACGGCAGCTAGATCTTTGGCCGCCCCGGTCGCCACCGACATTTAGGAGGAGGGAGCTGGGGCAGGGGGGTGCGGGGAGGGCCGCCTGCAGCAAGTAAGGGGTGAGGGCGGCACGCAGGGGAACTCCCCCCCCGCCTCACCTCACCCCTGCTCCCCCTCCTCTCTGAGCACATCGTTGCTGCTTCACTTCTCCCGTCTCCCAGGCTTGCAGTGCCAATCAGCTTAGGCGCTGCAAGTCTGGGAGGTGGGAGAAGTGAAGCAGCGACGGCGTGCTCAGGGAGGAGACGGAGCAGGGGTGAGCTGGGGTGGGGAGCTGCTGCATGGCTCCCCAGGCCTGGGGGGGAGCTGCCACGTGTGGGGGGGCGTCTCAGGGTGGAAGGGGGCTGCTGCGGGGGAGGTGCCTCGGGGTGGGGGTGGGAGTTGCCACAGGGCTCGGGGAGGGGGTGGAGCAGAGGTGAGCTGGGGTGGGGAGCTGCAGCAGGGGGGGCGCCTCAGGGAGGAGGGGGGTAGGCCTCAGGGCGGAGGGGAGGCAGGGAGCTGCTGCAGGGCTTGGGGATGGGAGGGTGCAAGGTGGAAGTT
Source organism: Gopherus flavomarginatus (assembly GCF_025201925.1). Classification (NCBI taxonomy): domain Eukaryota; kingdom Metazoa; phylum Chordata; order Testudines; family Testudinidae; genus Gopherus; species Gopherus flavomarginatus. The sequence continues at coordinate 20,966,515 of NC_066623.1, read as the reverse complement.
TCGCCTAGGGCGCAAAACGTCCTTGCACCGACCCTGCTAGCCCATGCCCCGCAGCCTCAGCTCACTCGCTCTGACACCGGCACAACGCTCCGGGCGGCAGGGCTGTGAGCTCCTGGGGCAGCGCAGCTGCAGAGCCTGGCCTCTGTGCTGTGTGGTGGTGGCAGCAGGGTGGGCCGGCTCCAGCCGGCACAACCAGCCACTGGTGCGCCAGGCAGCGCAATAAGGGAGCAGGGAGCGGGGGGGGGGGATTGGATAGAGGGCAGGGGAGTTTGAGTTGGTGGTCAGGGGGCGGGGGTGTGGATGGGGTCGAGGTGGTCGGGGGAACAGGGGGTTGAATGGGGGCAGGGGTCCCAGGAAGGCAGTCAGGAAGGAGTGGAGGGGAGTTGGATGGGGCGGAAGGGGGCAGTCAGGGGCAGGCGTTCTGGTTGCAGTCAGGGGACAGGGAGAAGGGGTGGTTGGATGGGTCTGGGGTCCTGAGGGGGGCCGTCAGGAATGAGAGGAGGGGATGGACGGGACAGCGAGGGTCCGGGGGTGGTCGGGGACAGGGAGCCAGGGCGTGTGGATGGGGCAGGGGTCCCCGGGGGGCCATCAGAGAACAGGGAGGGTTGGATGGGGCAGGAGTCCCGGGGGGAGCAGATAGGAGGTGGAGGCTGGGCCATAAACCTCCTCCCCTAACCGGCCCGCCATACAATTTACAAAACCCAATGCAGCCCTCAGGCCAAAAAGTTTGCCCACCTCTGTTCTATCCCATCCTTCCCCAAGGCTTTCATTTTGGATTTACCTCGGTTGTCTCTGGTTTCTATTTAGAATTCCTGAGTTTACTTTACTAGCTGGTTTCTAGTGACAAAGACACCCATTAATTACTAATGCCTATCCTTCTGAAGATAAAGCACAGCCAGCAAACAGAAACCATTCTTTGGCAAGACACCTCAACAACCTGCTGTTAACATTAAAATGAGCGATCTAGGTGGACTGACTCCAATTCATCTTTCTACACAAGACAAGCACAAAGAGTTAAGAGGTACAACATGTCATCCATATGCCCTCAGCACATTTTCTAGGAAATACTAGTTAGGGCAGGTCTACCTTAGAAACTTTTCCTGTAGTAATGTTGGTAAGTGTGTGTGGGGTTTTTTTTTTTAAACATTTCTCTCCTGCAAAAGCCCTAGTGTAGATGCAATTATAATGGCATAAGCTACACCAGCATAGACATTCTTATTTTGCTTGGGGCAGCAGTATTAACTATACAAGAAGAAGCACTTTTGTGCTGGGATAAGCAATGTCCACGCTAGGTGGGTTTGCTGGTATAGTTATACCAATTAGCTATACTACCAAACCTTTTCTCATGTGGACCTAGCCTTAATGTCGACTAGTTTAAACCACATACACAACATCAGAGAGCCTCCCCACATGTATTGGCTAAAGTCTCCAGGCATCTCATATGCTCTGTGAACAGCATCTCGTGTGTGCTGCATAAACCATCTGTCTGTGCCCAAGGACCTATTGGTACATTTCTGTCGTATGTGGAATTCCTTTCTTTCTCCTCTCCCACATCTCAACTTTCTATTTCCCATGGCAGAGGCATCCAAAATACCATCTCTCTGTGAATCCCAAGTGTGTCAATTTGACGGGCCCACCATATTGAGGAGGGTCAGCAGGAGAGGCTAGGATGGGAGGTGGCTTTCACATACCCAGCGCTGGGCCAACATTTCTTCCTTGGTGAACTCCGTTACACCCAACTTCCCACCTCACACAACAGCCAAGAGTGGCGCAATCTCCAATGACAGAATGGGGCCCATCTACCTTGAAGCTCCCTGAACCCCTCCTTACCGCTCGAGGCTGATATAACAATCAGCATGCACAATGCTCACCCTAACAGGTAAAGCAGGATCATCTAGCCTCCCCACCCACATAGTTATCTACCCCTCAGCAGTGTAGTGTCAGAACATCTATCCCTGTGATGCCCTGTCTCACGTGAAGCAGGTAATACATTTCAGGAGAATTCGCAAACCCAAGTCTCCTCCCAGATACACGAAAGCAACAGCTACTGCACTATCAGAGCAGTGTCACTCCCTTTAGCTAATCTTCTGTTTATACAGAAAGGGACAAGTCACAACATGAGCTACTAGTGCTGTTACTGGCCTTGGAACAAATGGAGGAATGAAACTAGAGAGGGGCAGTCAAAAGTGTCTCAACTGCCTAAGGTGGCAGCTCAGCCGTTACTAATGACTGCAGTGATATCCATAAATAGAGAGACACTGACACAGCAACTCAATGATAGAAGGGATGTTCTGTGCCCAAAAGAGAAATATAGACACAGAAATATATGGGAAATTTCTTTAGTGTTGAACTGCTCAAAATCTCTACCCATCACTGTTCCTGTAATTTAAAGACATGGGCAGTGAATTCTTTATGACAGTACTGGATTCAAGAAGAGGAAAGGAGGATCAACGAACAGGTCAGCTGGGAGAGATCTGGTCCAGATAAAGATGCATGTGAAGAAACCATCTCAGATATTTTGCCCATATTTCTACTAACCTTTTACATGGCTGTCACACGCAGCTTTAAGCTTGTCTTTCCTTAGGAAAATCTCAGTGATCAGCAAAAACGCCTTAGCAATTCCCATTCAAGTCAATGGTGATGTTCCTATTGATTACAATGTGTGTCAGAGCGTGACTGTCAATCGTTAAGTATTTTTCTAAATAGGAATATATTTTAAAAGAAAGTTTTAATCTATAGCTTGTTTGTAAATAAGAGCTACTTGGGGCTCTTCCACTGCCCCATGTTAGGGGCTGCCAACTGAGAGATTAGAGATAGTGGGAAAGTGATCATTTTCCTACTGAAAACTTTTGAAATTAACAATTTTTAAAATTTATATTGGTTTTTAAAACCAGGGAAAATTAAAAACAAATAAATTCTGTGACAGTTTTCATTTTAAAAAAGAGACCATTTTTCATTAAAAAGGATCAAAAAAGAAAAGAAAAAACAAAACGAACCAACAAAACTTCAAACGAAACATTTTGAGCAGTTCTTTTAATGGCACCTTCCACAGTTCCACCCATGGCCTACATCTCAGTGACAGGATAACAATAAAAACAATAATATATGTGTGTTTCTATCCTGTTTGTCATTCAAAGGTCTCAGTGCTCTCTATAAACTTTAACTAATTAAGTTTCACAACATGCTTGTGAAGTAGGCATGAATTATCCAGTAAACAAATGGGGAACCTGAGGCACAGAGGGAAAGTGACTTGCCCAAGGTCACGTGAGAAGTCTCTGGCAGAGCCAGGAACCGAACACAGTATTTCTAGGGCTGCCAGCTCTGTGTCTTAAGCACACAACTATTATCTGACAGAATTTGCTTTCCTACTAGAGAGCACTGGAAATAATTGAATTTCTCTCTTTGCAGGGGAAAGAAAGTTTAAACTTAAAACCCAGTTTATCAGTTATGAATATAAAAGTATGATTATATTACTTCACAACTACTCTAACTTCCAGTGCTAACCTACTCTGCATAATCAAACTGCTAAGATAGTGGTTTTCTGTCCGATTGTCTTAAATAATAAAGCAACAATTAAAAGCACAAGCCTTCTCCCACCCACACACAAGAATTATTTGTTCTTCCTTCTAATTAGTTGCCACATTAGCATCTTTTTTACATTCGCTGAAGACTTCCCTTCCAGGCTTAGCTGCTCAAGTTAAACATAACACAGAATAAAGATTACTAATGGAAAAACAAGCCAGTTTGTTACTAGAATACGTCACTCAGAACCATTCACCAGCAAACAGTGATAACAGAACACATGCAAATCTCACCAAATTATGGATTTCTCTCTACCTTTCTTACAGAACAGGGTTCCCAGCGGCATTTCTTCTAGCACTGTAACATTAATTATTATTTTAATTATGATGCAAAAGCAAAACTAACAGAGCTCATGGCTGACTAAGAAAGGTGCTGATTCTGCACTGAAAACCATATGGCCACAAGAGTTCATCTACATAGTTCTCAATGCATGAAGTGGGTCAAAATTAGAGGAAGGATGAGCCAGTGGACAGAATGCTAGCCTAGGCAGTGGGAAACAAGGATTCAATTCCCTACTCTGCTGCAAACTCCTGTGTGATCCAGAGCAAGTCACACTGTGCCTCAGTTCCCCATCTGTAAAGTGGATGAAATAGTGGTTCCCTGTCTCTTAAGGGTGTTATAAAGCTAAACACATTAAGGATGGGGAGGCAGTCAGACATGATGGCAAAGTGAACCATATAAGCATGATAGAGAAGGCAGGTTTTGCACTTGGAGGCAGGTACATATCCAGTTTCCAAAGCAGGCACTGGGTGGCCAGGACAGGAGTTGTTATTATTGATTTGACAACACTTATATATAAGGTTCCCAATTTGGACTTAAGTAAAGTCTACTGTCTCTCAACTGTCCACGCCCTCCATTACTTTCAATAGATATTTGACACCAACATCATGCTTGGTGACTTACAAATAAATCAGTAGGGACAGTCCTTGCTTGAGGGAGTTCACAGTCCATATGGAACTGGACACACACTGAATACCAAGAAAACTGGAGGTGGGAGAATCTAGCTGTACTTAAAGCCCCTTTGAGCTTGGCTTTGTACAACCCACATGGAGAGAGAGAGTCTCTGCCCTGAAGATTTTCCCATCTAAATAGACAAGACAGACAAGGGTGGGGAGGGGAAACAGAAACAGAAATGTCTTGCTCAGGGGGTCACACAGCATTGTCAGCGTCAGAGTCAGGAGTAGAACTCAGATCTCCTGAAGCTCAGCCCAGTGATGTATCCGCTCCAACACACAGCCTCCAAAGGGCAACTGTATTCAGAGGCTGAAGATTTGAAACCTGGGTGCCTGAAGTTAGGGGAATAAATATGGATTTAGGCATCTAAATAAAAGGCCCACTTTTCAGAAGTACCTACAGCTCTAAGAGTCAAAGCACTTATGTAGCTGCCTAAATATGAATTTGGTGGCCTAAATTCAGGCACCTAGTTCTGAAAATGTTGATTTTTTTATCACTGCAGGAGAACCTCCTCAAAACATCCTCAAAGATCAAGAGCTCTGATCAGCATTTATAAGGACAAGAGAAGTGAGAGAATCTGTCAGGCTCCTCAACAGATACAGTAAGAACAGACTAAGATACGTACACAGTACAGCTTATGTCGGTATAAGTTATGTCCCTCAGGGGTGTTAACAAGCCACCCCAAGTGATGTAAGTTACACGGACCTAAGCGCCAATGTGAACAACGCTGTGTGTGGGAGAGTTTCTCCTGCCTAACTACCGCTGCTCACAGGGACTGGAGTAATTAAGTCGATGGGAGAGCTCTCTCCTATCAGCTTAGAGCACCTGAACTAGCAGTGCTACACAGGGCCAGCTCTAGCAATTTGGCCACCCCAAGCACGGCGGCACGCCGCGGGGGGTGCTCTGCCGCTCGCCGGTCCCGCGGCTCCGGTGGACCTCCCACAGGCATTTCTGCAGACGGTCTGCTGATCCTGCGGCTCTGGTGGACCTGCCGCAGGCGTTTCTGCGGAGGGTCCGATGGTCCCGCGGCTCCGGTGGAGCTGCCGCAGGTGTGTCTGCGGGAGGTCCACCGGAGCCGCGGGACCAGCGGACTGTCCGCAGCCACGCCTGCGGCAGCTCCACCGGAGCCGCCTGCCGCCCTCCCAGCAACCAGCAGAGCGCCCCCCGCGGCGTGCCACACCAAGCACGCGCGTGGCACGCTGTGGCCTGGAGCCGGCCCTGGTGCTACAGCTGCATTGGTGTAGCTGTGCCGCTGTAAGCTCTGTAGTGTACCCATAGCCTAACGTACTATGGAACACTCAAGTAACATAGCTGCTTATGTCCGTACCCAAATGTTGGTAGTATCCTCAAGGAAGACAAGTCTCACTGATCTAGGAGTCACGGCTGATAGGCAGTGCATAAGAAACTAAAACTATACAATCACAGAGGTAGGGAACTCTGCCACAGTTCTCCGAGGTGGAGGAAGGACAGGAAAATTGCTGTGTTTTAGTTCCATTCTTGGGGGAATTCATCATAACTATTGTTACATGTAGGGCTTGAGTATTAAATCCATGAAAAACAAGATTTAACATGAAAGCGCTATGTCCCTTCAGAAAGCCTCCCCCAAATACACACACACACACACACACACACACACACACCACACACACACTCTCTCTCTCTCTCTCTGACAATCTCACAGGCCAAATGCAACATTTGCATGAGTGCTGTGTGAATGTCTCAAAAACAAGGATCACATGAAAATCCTAGGACTCCATCTCTCTCCCATCGAGGAAGTGGGAGTTCCCTTGAGGTGCATGCTGGTTGACCCTGAAGTTTTCCTCAGCAAAGGAGAGGGTAAGTGCAAACCCAAGAATCCTTGAAGCTTTTCAAATATGAAAAATAAGTTGCTCTCAGACAGCTAAGCTCCAAAGCCAGCATTTTTAAAATGTTCCTAAGGGATTTTGGAACCCAAGTCCCACAGACTTTCAATGAGATTTAGACTCTTGAGTGTCTAAGTCATTTTGGCCCTTTTGAAACCATCACCCAGAGTCAGCACATTACCTCAGGTGGCCAAGGGAATAAGACCCTTCTGAAGACATTTTATCTCTATTTGAGGGGGGGTGGGGTATATTTGCCCCCCAAACTTGTCACATCCTGCATTAACACTAAATACCAAGGCGTGACTCAGTACAAAAATCACTGTTCGGGGCTGTGGTATTTATACACACATATACGGATCCCTCGGTTAAGTTTTTATAAACTTCAACACAAGATGTATTTGTTTGAAATTCTTACTTGTAAAACATCCATCTTGCTCACTCTATTCCTTGATCAGGGAGACAGTACAAACAGAACCCTGCTACGCTGTAGGTGAATTATACAGTAATTGGTATTTAAAGCTTACAAATCAGATGCTGGTATGAAGATCTGTCCCAGCTCAACTAGAATTTTAATAAGACACTCTCTCTGGGAAATAAGTCAACTGCAATGCATAACTTATTAAAATATTTGTAGGATTTCTTCCATGGAACCACAGTGAATTTGTACATGCAGTATGCAAAGGCAAATAGACTTAAAGATACATAGGGTTTGAAAAACTCCATCACCCTTGCAGAGGGTACAGTGACCCCTGCTGTTTAGGGGATGAAGGGGCTAAATTGAAGACCAAGGGGGCTGGAAGTTGAGCCTGGGAAGAAAAGGGCCAAAGACTATTGTCTAGGGACATCAACTTTGGTTGTCTCTCAACTGCTGGCCCAATCCGATGGAACAATGAACTCTCTACGCATAAGCCTGACAAGAGAAAGGGGCAGGAGTTTCCCTCAGCCTAAGCACATGGCAAAAGGGAACAGACTGTGTTTACGGAGGGCTGTTTCTTTGCTGAGCGGGGGGCATCTACCCCTACATGCAAGAAGAACTGGCTGGAGAGAGAAGGCAAAAGAGAATCTGCCTGACCTGAAATGCTGATAAAACCTCAGCTCACAGAAAGGGTGAAATCAGACCAGAAAGGTGCATCTAAGACTTTTATTTTGCAAGATTTGTAACTCTCCACAGCTTTTTAAGAGTAAAGTGACTGTGATTAAGAATTTCCGGTGCTAAACCAGTGTTCCTTGTCTTCCTGCCATGTCGTCCACAAAGAACCCAAAGCGACCACAGCTTACTGGAACTCTGAGGAAGCATGTGTAAGCAACTAGGTGGACTCAAGAGGTCTGAAATACAGAAGAAGCCAGATAGTGGAGTCCCAAAGCCCCAAGGGAGAGTTCAGACAAAGGGTCTGAACCTGGGGATGTGTATTACAGACCTAGAGGTAGAGGCAGAGACCAGGTTCTGCCCAGAAGCAGGTGGCTTAGATACACATAGGATCCAGCACCTGGGTCCACTCACAATCAACTGATGTCCATCCAGATGGAACTGGTCCAGGTTTTGACACTAGGCACACAACAGTCTTTAGCTGCTCTTCCTGGGCTCAACTTTCAGCCCTCCTGGGTTCCAGTTAGTCCTTCTTCCCCACCTCAACAGCAGGGATTTCTGCACCCTCTACCAGGGTGATAGCATAGCAGGAACTCACATCCATCCTCACCTATGGGATCCCAGTGCTGGGAACCCTTAGTAACGGCACTGTACTTTTTGTTACTTTTAAGTTTAAAAAAAAAATTCGACTCAACATTGTCAAATCCAAGACCCCAAGAAATGGTAATTTCCCCTCATTAAGAAATATGCTCTTAAACTTAACATTGCCAGAGAAGAGTAGAGATAGCTTTGTAACTATTCTGTGGGTTATAGGTGCATTAAGATGAGAGCCATAGACCTCCTTGTGAAACCAAAATAGATCACAAGCTAAGAAAAGCAGCTGTCAGAATTCTGTTTATATCTAAGAGCAAAAAAGGTAAGCCTGGATGGAATTATCTTTTTTTGCCACAAAAGACGACATTTCATCATTAATCTTAGGCTTGTCAGGCAGGATAAGCTGCTTTAACATTCCACTACTATTAAGAAGAGCAAACTCTAGCAACTTTTCAGTTTAGAGAACCAATGAAAAAAAATTTTTGTCCAGAGAGAACTTCCCCAAGAGATTGTATTTTCCAAGTTCCTTCACTAGAAATGAAAGTGAGATCTTTCTTCATCTGTTCTGGCTGTTTATTCATCACTTGGAGCCATGGTCCAATACAACATCACAAGCATAGTCACAGAAACAACTGTAATGTCATAGACAACTGTGACTCTGCAGCACAGGAAATAAACAGATGAACTCCTGAAGTACAAAGGTCTTGTTTTAATGCAAACATCGGTAGTAAAATAAGAGAACAGGGAATTAGTGTCATATACAATGAGCTGGCAGAAAAGTCTATAAACAGACCTCTTCCCCATTTTTTTCCCTTGAAGTGTCAGCAGCTCTTAGACACATCATAAATGGGTGATTTTCCCCTCTATATTAATAAAGAACTTTAAAATGTGGTTAAATGACTTGGTCTGTGAAGGAGCTTCACAGGCATTCCCAACAGCAAAGGGCAAGTCATTCCTAGCCTGATGATTTGGCTTCTCCATGCCAGCCCTGACAGTGGGGCAGAGCCATAACAAGGAATTTTTGCACCGGAGGCAAGGGCCAGCTCCAGACTCTTTGGCAGCATTCAGCGGCGGGTCCCTCAGCCCCTCTCAGAGGGAAGGACCCGCCGCCAAATTGCCGTCAAAGAATGAATGAAGCTGCGGCGGCAATTCAGCAGCAGGTCCTTCCCTCTGAGAGGGGCCTGGGGACCCACTGCCAAATTGCCGCTGATCACGGCTTTTTTTTTTTTCCTTCCACCCCGCCTGGGCGGTAGAGCTGCGCCCCTCCGCTTTGCACGCCCAAGACAAGTGCCTCACTCTCCTTGCCCTTGCTATGGCACTGCAATGGGGAAAGGAGAAAAGCAAAGCTCTTTCATCACATTGCTCCCGCTCTAACATGGAAAGGAACCTGGGCTCTTCTGCTCAGTTTGGAGACTTTCTGAACTACACACATCCCATTGGCAATAAAGAAACGCGTAAGAAAAAAATTCAGGGGGAAAACATCTCTGCCAGCACAACAAAGCAGAATGAGAAGTCTGGACTGCCAAAGAGGGAAAAACAAATTAACAAGCAGCAACTCACTTCTCCTCCAAAGTCCCTCTGCACCAGTTCAGACAGCAGGAAGCTGCAGTAGTGACACTCTGCAATTGAGACAGCAGGGCACCTAGGTCTGCAGGCAGACAGAAAAAGCCTGTGGCTAAGCTATCCTTTCACACACCTCCACACCCCTACACAGTGCAGAGGTTCATGCTCTTCTTCCAATAAAGCTGTCAACCAGCAGCACAGGGAGCAACATTAAGAAAATTGTGCCTATCTGTGAGCAAACAAGATCTGTCTGAGACCAGTATCTTATCCCAATAGCTACTGTCCTTACAGCAGGATCACCTCTGCTTGGCTCAAAGTGCCTTTTCCTCTCAGGCAGACAGTGGGTGTCCAGAACTGGAGAAGTCAATGGAACTACACAAACTTCGTCTGTTTTGTTTCAACAAGTTCAGGGGTGGGGAGGTTCAGGTAGCAGAGGTGCCACTCTGCAACCAGAAGGCTGCGTTCTGGCAGGATGATCCCTGACATCCAAAGCTGGCAACACTACAGCAGTGGGAACAACTTCCTAGCCTAGAGGGCTCCAGCAAGACAAAACTACCTACTCCTGACAGCTTTCTCCCCCCGACCCCCCCAATCTCCACCTGTGCATAGGTAAACTTACTTCTGCCATCTAGCGTGGCACTGAGCAGGGCTGGAAAATGGTTCCTTGGGTGAGCTATCACCTAAGATCAAGAAGCCCCCGATGGGTGTCACAAATCAGAGAGCTCATAGGAGTCAGGAAAGGTGTGAGTAACTACTGAAAGACGTTGTCTGGCTGCCATAACAGGTAGCATTAACAGATGGAGATAAGCAGCAGTCAAAAACATGGGAGACAAAAAGAAAAGGTGCACACACTGGGGAAGAACACGACTATCAGACAGAGAGAGAGTCCTTTAAATTGAGAACCTTAGATGAGATTGGACACACAAGCTTGCAACAGATCTCGCAAGGGGAGAATAAGGAAGACATTGCCCACTCATGTTCAAATCCCGCAGAATGGGAAAAGAGAGAGGCAGGGCCGCCCAGAGGATTCAGGGGGCCTGGGGACTTTGGCGGTGGGGACCCCCGCCGCCGAATTGCCACCGAAGACCCGGCACTTCGGTGGCAGGTCCCAGAGTGGAAGGACCTACCACCGCCGAAGACCTGGAGCGGAAGAAGCTCCGAGGGCCCGGGCCCCGCGAGAGTTTTCTGGGACCCCCAGAGCGAGTAAAGGACCCTGCTCCAGGGGCCCCGAAAAACTCTCATGGGGGCCTCTGTGGAGCCCACGGCCTGGGGAAAATTGCCCCACTTGCACTCTCCCCCGCCAGGCGGCCGTGGAGAGAGGCAGGTAATGGGAAGCCCGGGAGAATAGCTGGCTGTAATCACCCAAAGAGAGATAGGCAGGAGAAGTAGGTGCCCAGGCAGCATGCAGCTCAGCAATGTAAAAATACAAAGCAGTCAAAGATTCCAAATCTTTGGGATAACTTTATAAACACACTTACCTCTCTGCTGGATGCAACACTTGGCTTGACTCCTCTCTCTTTCACTTTCTATCTACTTTCTAAGAGAAAGAAGGTGGGTGAGGTAATAACTTTTATTGGACCAACTTCTGTCCGAGGAAGAGCTCTGTGTAAGCTCGAAAGCTGGTCTCTCTCACCAACAAAAGTTGGTCCAACAAAAGAGATCACCTCACCCACCTTGTCTCTAATATCCTGGGACCAACATGACCACAACACCACCGCATGTACCAGCTTTCTAAGTCATCTCAACAAATGAGCACTCACGTGTGTGTTCTCACAAATGCTCTCTCCCGCTCCACTCTTACCAATTTCAATAGCTTCATTGTAACCTCCTTCCTTCCTTTCCTGTCTTTTGAACCCAGCAACATCCATCACTAAGACACGCGCATACCCCCACTCTGTGAAGGCTTATTTTAGTTACAAACCTTCACAGACAGGGACTGTGACAATTTGATAGAGAAGAAGAACACAAGCTTTCTTTTCAAGGCAAGCTGTGCAGCAGGCATTGCCTAACCAGAAGTGTACCTGGAAAACAGAACTGGCTTAATGCTAAATCCACTGGCGCAGATAAAGAGCAATATGTTTATCTCCACCCTTGATTAAAGCCAATGAAAATTATACCGAGGAGGATCCTTGATGGAATGAGACCAGGACTGTTATATAAGCTTCAAAGTGAATTATCAAATCAAATAAACATAAATGCTCACATTTTCAAACTTGAGTGCTTAAAGTTCAGCACCTAAACCCATATTTATACTTCCACATTAGTGGTCTAATTTTCAGAGGAGCTGGACACATACAATTTCCTTTACCTTTCAAAGGGAGCTGTGTGTGTTCAACATCTTTGAAAGTCAGGCCACTATAACAAGGTGTTTAAATACACACATTTAGGGGTGTGACTTTAAGCATCTATGTTTGAAAAGTTGGGCCTAAACGAACAATGGTTATATTTGGGTACACCTGTCTTCTGAATGAAAAATCCTTTGAATTCCAGTAATTTTCTGACTGTCACACAGTGCAAAAGTGCTGTGTTTACTAGAGGCAGCATTTTACCAGTTACTAAAACAATACTGTACCCCTTCTAGAATGCAAAAAGTACAACAAAATGGAAGGTAACTGAATTGCATGTGTCAAGAATGCACTATATAATTTAGCAGCAGATAGTAACTGAGAAGTGCTCTGATTTGAATAATACCCTTGGAAAAGTAATGTATGGTTGTCTGAACAGACAGAGGGCACTGGGGCCAGCATGGTGGATTAACAGAGCTACAATTTTGATAGATGCTGTTTTCCTGGATGTGTATATAGTTGGTTATATAGTCTGAACAATCCAGATTTTGACAGTAGCATCTGAATTTACCAAACCAGTTGGATGCAAGGAATTTCTGGATTTGTCCTGTGCTAGGCTGTTTATATATAGTTCTCAGCATATGAATCATACATACTGTGCTAGAGCCTGAATCACACAACAGTCTTCAGTGTTGGGTTTCCTTCAGAGGAATACAAATGCAAAAAGCTACAACACACACCACAAGATAATCTTATTTTGCACTTCTATGGCTTCTTTCGTTGGAGGATTTCATGGTCTACAGATGTTAATTAGATCTTACAAGCCCTCGGGCAACAAAACAATATTTATATCCAAAAATGAGACATAGCATGATAAAGTGACTTGATCAAAGTCCACAGCAAGTCAGTAGCAGAGCCAATAAGAGAATTCAGGAACCCTAACTCCCACGCTCTGCTTTACCAATCCAAAAGGAAAAGAGATATAAATAAGGTGGTTGTTGGAATAAGAATGACATGACACTGACAAGTCCTTCTAACCAATCAATCCCTATCAACCAGACAAAACAAAAAGAGGAAATGAATTAAATGTAAACAATCAACACCAAAAATCATGCTACAAGCTGAGTTTTTACCTCAGAAAGGGAGAAAGACCAGAGGCTCCGGGAAATTCACTAGGGGCTTCAATAGTGCTATTGATTTTACATGGAGGCTGATGGGCAGCAACATAGAACAGACAGATGTGTTTGTTCCTCCCATATTTACCCATTAGGATCTTTCCTTGCCAACATTTTGAAAGAAGCTCATGTTGAGAAACATCACTTGGGTGAAGGAGATTTTTAACTGTGGCAAAAGGGTTAGTTTCCCTCCTTGTTTCCATTATGGCAAGGATATTTTCACCCCACAAAACACCCCAACTCTGAATGTGCCAGCAAAGAACATGTGTTCTCAAGTGATCCCCAACGTAGGGTCTAAGTACTCTCACCTCCGAGGGAAGCTAGTGCTCAGCAGCTCCTGGGATTGCATCGTAATAGCTAGATAAAACAGTACAGTACACACAAGGAAAGGTGTAGAGCAGAGTGGGGATTTTTGGTTTAAATACAAGCAGCCATTCAGAGAGTGTACATTGGTCGATACAATTCACAGACGTGGTGCGTTAAGGAGGGGCTTGAAGAGGAGTGAGCGAAAGCATGGTATGAATCTGAAAGGAGTTTCAGACGCATGAAGGTGTAAAGATTAGCAGTGGGAGTAGGACGAGAAGGGTGTAGCTGGGGGGCATGTATATTTTTCATACATACGGAAGAGGCCTTGAAGCTAAGGAGAAGATCTTTTTTTTTTTAGAACAAGCCCCATTATTCCTCATGTTTACCAAAGAGACATGCCAGCCATACTTGATATTCTTTGCAGTTGTGATTAAGGCTGGGGGAGCAGCCTGGCAATCAAACCCAAGCCAGATTGTAAAAAGGGAGTCTGGTTGCTTTGTTAAATACCAATGGCCCTATTTGGGCCAGAGTCACCAACTGGGAACCCAACTGGTACATTCTTGGCTTGTACATGGGTCACTTACTTTGATTCTCCCTGCTGCGTTCTCGCCCTCCTGCTGGAGCAGCTGTCAGTGCTTCTCTCCAGCCACTGCAGGTGGCTGGCTAAGACATCCCCTGTTTCTCTCAGCTGGACCTCTCTCTGCATGCCAATCATTGCAGCGTTCTGCTACGCCCTGATTCAATGTAGGGACTTCTCCAAGTCACGAGGCTCTCAGCAGTTCTCTTCAGCACTCCCTCTCTCAGCCTCTCCAAGCCTGTCTGATGACCTCTCCACTCTCCTCAGGCACCTATACACTCACCGCTCTTTACCATACCTCAGCTCCCTACTAGACATATTATGAGCACGAGGAAGCCCAGCACACACATATATTTTGAGGAAAAATGGCCAGAGCAGTGTGACAGGCTGAGAAAGAGATGAGAGAAGTTAGTAGCCAGGATGGGGCTAGGGCTGAGGACGCAAGTCAGGTGGTTAGAAATAGGGAACAGTTAGAAACCTTATTGTTGGTAACAGGGGAGGAGGAGGAGGAGGAAAGGGCATGGGGGGGAGAAGGGGGCTGCAGTGCATATTGGGGGTGGAGGAAGGGCTGGAGTGAGTGTCACCATAAAGGAGGAGAATGTGACAGGAAGAATTTGAGATAGCTTATAGGATTTGTGTTGGTGAACGAGAGGAAGAGTGAGTGAAAAGGTCGGGCTGAAACGGAGGAGTGGGGGGTAAAATAAAAAAGAAGAAGCAACAGAGACAGTGGGAGGGGAGGGAGGATGAGAAGAAATAATCAGGTAGAGGAGAGGTGAAGTCAAAGCCAAGGGGACCAATAGCAGAGACTAGGGAGATGAAAGCAACCAGTGGGGAAAGCTAGGTAATCAGCAAAAACAGACAAGAACAAATTAGCTTCAAAAACACAAGGGTAACATTACCTACAACCTCACCTCAATGTCATAAAATTAGTCCTTGGTATGTGACATAATCCTCCAACAACTTCCACTTGACCACGCAGCCAGCTTTGCAAGTCAGCAAAAGTTCTACCTATTGACTGCAAATTGCAAACTAGTTTATCATCTACAGAAGAAAGAAAAGTGATGGGCTTGAATGAAGTTTTCACTCTTGCTTAACCACTCAGCTACAAATTATTTTAAACAACATACAGCAGGAGGGTGGAGGCAAAGGGTGCATATCCAAACACAGGGTCCAATACTGCCTTCCTCCACTCAGGCAATGCTCCCATTCAAGTCTCACTAGGCACAGTAGGTCTGGGCCCACATATCAGGGAAAGGAGGTGCAGCATAAGGATTTAAATTCCCAGAGTTGTTGTGCAGTGAACATATCTTGCACATCATATTGATTCACTTTCATGTATGAACAGATTGCTAAGGAGTTCTGTTGACCGATTGGTGGCTGAGATTAATAACCAAAGGGAAAGCTTATTTTGCTGACAGAGTGCTTTATGTATCATCAAGCTGTCACCTAGAGAAGATCAATTTCCACCCCAGAGTCTTTGTTAAATGTATTTGACACATCTCAGCTCTTTTCATCCAATGCCTGCTTAACCAGTTCAAATATAGAAACTGGCTTTCATTAGCCCTGCTCTGTCACTTATTTCAGTACCACTCCATTTAGGAATCTTGCTGTTAATTTGACAGTTGCCTTAATCTACTGTGTTAACCATCAAAATGCTTGGACAGCAGAAGGTAACCAAGCTCCTGATACAATTTCTTCAGCATCAGTAGGATGCTTGCTTCTATCGTTAAATGCAGATGCCTGATAAAAAGAGATAAGGAGGATTAACGTTTCAAGTGGCAATAAGCAGCTAAAGTTCAATCAAGTGAACTTATAAACACAAATGAATGAACAATGCAAAGGGGGGGAGGGATTTCAGATTGCCTTTCAGCATTTGAGATAAGAATTGGACAAATTTATATGTAAATCCAAAAATAGTTTGATTGTTTGGCTTTTCCATGAGGCAAATGCAAAAGCTCTCTCTAGATTTTCTCCACATCTAATCAGAATGGAAATCAGTTTTCCATCTTCAACTCTTTTTATGTTGATTTAAAAAAATAAAAAGAAAGAAAAAAAAAAAAAAGAAGCCGCATTGTACATCTAGCAAAAAGTTTAAAAGAAGTGTTGGGCTAGTATTAATGGGCTTTTTTCTTCCTTCAAATCCTTCCACAGCTTCTGTGACATGGGAGAGAAATTTCTCTGTGAGCTAAAACGAGACAACGTGTTGTTCATTTTGTCAGGGTGCAAAGGAAGAATTTTTCAGATATATGCAGGAAAGGAGGAGATGAAATGCTCAAAGATATTAGGTTAGATTTAAGTAATTCTATATAGTCATGGCCTTTGTAAATAGGAATTC
Organism: Gopherus flavomarginatus; assembly: GCF_025201925.1. Lineage (NCBI taxonomy): Eukaryota > Metazoa > Chordata > Testudines > Testudinidae > Gopherus > Gopherus flavomarginatus. The sequence continues at coordinate 20,950,195 of NC_066623.1, read as the reverse complement.
ACCCAAGAATTCAGTCCGCAGAAAGGACTTTCCCATTTTCAAACAACTGCTCTGAAAAAAAAAATTCAACACCTGCTTCTATCTAGAATGACAGTTTGGTAACAAAGGGTTGCTACACTACAAACTATGAACCCAATATGGCAAACACGCCCTTTTAACCAATCAGTGGAAGTTAGGAACTTAAATACCTTTAAGGTTCAGGGCCTCAGTTCCCCAGAAGCAAATAATTAAGTTCAGATTTGCTGAATTTGGTCCTAAACTTGAAAAATATGTGTATTTTAAAGGGAAAAAAATTGTTGTTCTTTCATCTTAAATGCTTTGTGCAGCATTATGCTGCCTTTTTTTTTTTTAACTTTTACTATTTAAAAAAATCAGCAGAATTTCAGAAATGTCACATTTTTAGAATCTTTCAGAACAATTTCAAACAACATTTGAGCATCATAAATGTTTTTGCCTTGCACATCTTGGAAAACATTTACAAGCAGAATATTCCCAACCAATTGGTACTTTTCAGAAAACCTCAGTTCAGGGGTACAACATGAAAATGAAGGTTAATCAGAACAATGACAAAGTGAGGAATTTTATAGTCTGAAGAAAAGGCTTTTTAAGAAAAATAAAAAAAACACGGAGAAAAACAAAAAAAGTCTTTCATCACCAGTAATTGCTCAATATCAAAACACAACTGACTTCACCAAGGATTTAACTCCCAGCTATTATGTTATGCACATGTAGGCTGCTCAGTAAAGACTGTTCTAGCAACAGGCAGAAATAACTTTTATAACCCCTTAACCTTATATAGAATATAAAAGCGCTTCTAGCTACATCCCACATCCCAGCAGGTAAAGCTGTTTGCTCATGAAGTTCTGTCTTTAACAATGAGGGATAGCTTAGTGGTTTGGGCATTGGCCTGCTAAACCCAGGGTTGTGAGTTCAATCATTGAGGGGGCCATTTAGGGATCAGGGGCTAAAATCAGTCTGGGGATTGGGCCTGCTCTGAGCAGGAGATTAGACTAGATGACCCCCTGAGGTCCCTTCCAACCCTAATATTCTATGTACCTCTGGCTTGTGGCTCTCTCCCATGTTTGGGATGGTTGCCCTCTATCTGTAGAGCTTACTGATTGGATGAATTTTCTCCAATCTTAAGAACTCCCTTTAAGTCTTTTATTCGTTGATTCATCAAGTATTACATAAATCAGCTCTGATGTCTTTTATGATGAGAAAAGATCATTTCCTATATAGGCGTAATATCTGTAGGAGAGAGATGCAAGTGCAGATGGAAATAAGATATAAACTTCCATCTAAAAAATCTCCTGCTGGGTTCATAGCTAATCTCAAACAACAACCCTAAAAGCTCTTTTGTGAGTCACCCTCTCTTTTCACAGAAAATATAAGGGCAAATCCAAGTGCAAATCTTCAGTATTCAAACCTTGGGCTGATTACTGGAAGGCATGTGTGCACTCAGTAGGTCCTTCTGTTTCTTTAAATAAGCTCAATAATACTCTTTTTATTTATGGGGTGCCCAAAGTACAAAGGGGGAAATGCAGGATGGCTACAAGGAAAGGAAAAGAAAAGAAAGAACAGCTGAAGATAGCAATTCACAGGGGTTCAGTAATTCAGTACTGTTGATTCTATCAAGACCCACAGCTTTTATTATTCACTGATTCTTTCAGGGGAAAAACTCGCAATTATGAGCTTGTAAGAAAAAGAATATCTGCTTCTCTTATATAAGAGGAGCATTCACTGAAAAGGCCTTTTAAAACCAAGGCAGTCCACCAAACATTTCAGATCTGCTGTCAGATAGTTTCCCTCTTGTGTCGCTGAGCAGCTGAAGAAGTTGTGCACAATTACACACAAAGTCCTTTTTTAAAAACAGCAATGAAAAGCATTTCAATTGAAAGCCAGGGTCTCTCCATTTCAGCTGCAAGAACAGTACCAGTTTACCCTCTTTTGTTGCACTCCCAGGATTCAGAATCTACCCCAGCTGCTAAAGGTCCATTGTCTTTATTCCCATCACTTCCGGGGTCTCTGGTGGACCCTCGAGTTTTAGAAAGCTTATTCTGGTTATGACACAGGAACTGGGATTAAAAGGAAGGGAAAATATACAGATCCTAAACTGTCCCTAAAGTGATCTCATCTGTCAGCGCAATGCTTGGCTACTGAACAAAAGCCATTAGTTTCAGCATCTGTCCCTTCACATATCTAACCCTGCCCCATGTGTCCACTGGAAAGGAACACCCTTCCTCACCTCCTCAGCACACCCCTTCAGCCCCTACTTCTCATGGACAACAGAAAACTAGCCCCCTTTACCACACGCTCATACACACAAAACTGAGCACCATTTGGAAAGTAAAGAGAGCTAAGGGTTGCTGGTCTGAGCAACTTAAACAGGTGAGATGTAAAGATACACAAAAAGAATTTGGATTTTAAATGTCTCCTTGCTAAACAATGCTGCTTCCTTCACTGCCAAAGACTGCAAAGAGGACTTTAAAACTCCCTCCCCCCTTTTAAAAAGAAATTCCTCCTTTTCTCTTTTAGACTGTACACACACCATTCATCCCCTTTCCTTCCTGACATTTTAATATGTGGCAGTGAGAGAAGGGGGGCCGTTCTTCCCCCAAATACACCCACGTGTTGGCACTCCAGAACCGCAAACCCAGGGGATAAAACCCGGTCTCCTTGATCTCAGTAACAGCGGCATGTGACAGAAAGCAGCATGTGCAGCAGCCGGGGCAGCGCTCTGCCTTTCCTACTGACTGCAGGACACCAGGAGAGCAGCATGGAAACTCCAGATCATACAGCGTAAAGCTGCTGCCCACTTGCTCAGACAAAAACAGCCGCTTCCTAGGAGGTGGAGCAGCTCCCTCCAGCCCTGGCATCTCAGGAGAGGGGGAGCATGGGGAAAGGTATCTCCATCCCGAGTACTCTGCGGGGCGTCGGGCTCGCTCTCTAGCCCTGCCATGGATGAGCGGTTAGTTCCCTCCAGATGAGAGAGGGGGCGGGGGCAGCTCCGTCCAGCACGTCCCTCCCCGGGGACAGCGCGCTCCAGCCCCTTACCTGGCAGACTCTTGTGCGCCGTGTTGCCCATCACTTCGCGCGGCGGGGGGCGGACGGTCTGCGGGCCCGGGGCTGCGCTGCGCTCCGAAGGGCCATTTGCCGGGGGCTGGGAGCGTCTCCTGCCGTGCCCGGGCTCCGCTCAGCGAGGCTCCCCACACCGCAGCCCGAGCCGCACTGAGCCAGGCTTGGCAGCCAGCAGCTCCCCGAGCTCCCCGCGGCCGGGCCGCCTCCAGGGGGCTGGGCGCGGGCTCAGAGCCCGCCCTGCCGGGGCGGAGCCGGCAGCTGCAGGAGCCTGGCCCTGGCGCTCAGTGGGGGCTGCAGGGCAAGATAACAAGGGAAACTCCAGGGCGCTGCGGGGTGGCAGAGGCGCAGGCTGCGGGCGGATTCCGCGTCTGAACCAGCTAGTGAGCGGGGAGGCTAGGAAGCGCCTGCTGGGCGGTGGGGCTGTGCTACCCCCCCCCCACCCAGCGCATACTGGGCCTGCCCTTTTGAGCGTGCAGGGGGAGGGTGAGCCTATCCACCAGGGTAAGGACAGCTGCTTACAAGGACCCCTCAGTTCTGTTATGAGAAGGGGGCCCTACACGTTGGCGAGCCTACAGGGTGTATGCAAGACCCTCCACTACCGATAGAAATGCAATTAAACCCCCCCCCCCCACAACCTACAAAATTCTTCCCTGGCACCGAGAGGGCTCAGCTTACAGGCTCAAGGAGGAGACCACTCTCTTTACCTTTCTGCTTTAGAAAAATCAATCACGGTCGTTTTTACCAGGCTCAGACCATTCTAGTGATTCAAGCTTTGTTCTCAGAACAGATAGTTACCACTAAAAACTTCCTTTAAAAAGTTTCATTTAGGGAACATGGTCCAGTGATTAAAAGGGAGACTTGAGCTCTGTTCTCACTTATTTGCTATACGACTGCTTTGTGACTTAGCAAAAACAAAGAGCCCTTGTGGCACCTTAGAGATCAACACATTTATGTGGGCATAAGCTTTCATGGGCTAAAACCTAATTCATCAGATGCAGATCCATACATCTGATGAAGTGGGTTTTAGCCCACAAAAGCTTATGACCACATAAATCTGTTAAGTCTCTAAGGTGCCACAAGGGCTCTGTGTTGTTTTTGCTGATACAGACTAACACAGCTACCACTCTGAAATCTGTGACTCAGTTTTCTCACTTGAGAACCAAGGACAATAACACTCCCCGCAGCACAGAGGTTTTGTTTTGATAAATTCAGTAATAGTTATGGAGGACTCAGCTATTATGATAATGAAGGCCATAGAAGCAGTCAGTTGGAAGTGCAGCATTCACAATATTATAATTGTGATTTTTACATTATTCTGTCTGAAATATAACGGCAAATTTAGAACAGCCATAAGACAAGTTGTCTATAGGTGTTACAGTTCTGCAGAAAATGTGAACCAAACGTAACCTATAAAGAGATGTCTGAGCCCACAAAGTCTGGAACAGTAATTTAAGGTGTTAATTCAGATCATCAGTGATAAATCATGATAATTTAGATATCATAATTGTTAACCATTTCATTCCTCATGTAAGAAGGAAGAGAGAGAATCGCAGATCTGCACCATCTACTGTGAGTGATGTCTTACATTGGTGCCACAAGACAGTCGTGGTTGGGAGATATCACCACTTATTCTTGTCCTCTCTATCAAGGAGGCAAGCCCAAAGAACACTGGGTACATTGATGCTTCACTGAGGGGGACCTAAGCTCAGAGGTACTGGAACAATTTGTATAGTGGGGATGCTGAGAGCCATTGAACCAAACTGTAAACCTTGTATATGATAGAAACCACTTCAAGCCAGAGGGTGCTGCCGCACCCCCAGCAGCCCTAGTTCTAAAGAGCATACACAATCATATTTTGAACGTCCACGCAATCTACAGCCAGAGGAATCTAATTTGTGAGACAAGAGTGGTGCTTGTGACAGTGGAGCTTAGACCAAATACCACCAGGCAAGATAAACCTAGTGGGTCAGATTTTTCATCTCATGTACCCAGGTAAAAATCTAGAGCAATTGCAATGAAATGACTTTGGATTTACACTGGCCCACCTCAGAGTCTTGTCCACTGTGTAAAAGCTGAAATGACAGTCGAAATGCTAAGGCATGTAGAACTTGGTCAAGTAAAGCTGAGGATAGCAGAGGGGGCAAAAAGATCTAATTCCCAGTATTATGCCATGATACAGATTTGTTACAAAAGGCCTTATCAAATGAGACACCAGCAGCTGTTCTCAAAACAGCCTGCACCCATCTGCTGTCTTCTTGGGTTAGCATACATTGTACCACTGACTTGGTTGCCCTGAGCTGCAAAGACATATGCAGAAATTGTCAAAGGACACGAGCGCACTCACTAAAGCACGTTCCCCTTCAAGGGGAAGGAGGAGGAAAAGTTCAGTCATGTTATCTACGCTGAGAGAAAGTCTTCGTATCACTAGAGAACACTGAAGGTGAGGCTTTGGCTAATGCAAACAACTTCCCCAGCAAGAAGATGCACTTATTATTTTAGGACTTAACAGCCTCAGATTGCAAGGAGAGCTGTAGAGGGGCTATTCTGCAACTGGGTTTCTTCCACTGCATGCACGCTGTTGCGACACCTCGGCTATGCTTTCAAACACATCTACTGTGCACTCTCCCCCTAGGGGCACCAGGTGGAGAGACGGCTCCTTGTTCCTCCTTCCCCACCCTTACACAGGGACAGGGGAAATCCTTCCCACAGACTGTCCCAAACCACTCAAAAACAGATACAAATAGAATAAAGTAAAATGGAAATCTACATCCTGGTGACACTGAGGCACCTCAGGGAACGCAATCAAGTTTCCTAAATTTAATATTTTGTTAAAACAACTAGCATGAGAAATGCTCAAGGAATGTGATTTCTCCCCTCTCCTGAAGTATCCAAAAGCAACCACAGCCAGCAAGTGCAAAAGAACCAGAAACTGACATGGATTAATTTGGAAACAGAAAGTGAAATTGAGCAGTCCAGGCTCATTTTCCAAGCTTGGAGAAATGCAAAAAGGAAACCAACTGTCTGAATAGTGAAAAACTAACAAGAGCTCAAAGAGAATTTTAAAAATCTTCCAGCTTCAGCAACTGGAGGAGTTATTAATAACACATTTCAAGAATATTTTAGCCAGATGATTATCTTAACAGAGAACTCTCCTATAGCTTTTCCACACAAACACATATCTTGACAGTGGAACAGAATGAAACTGAAGTTATGAATTTACTGCACGCTAAGCCCAGACCCACTTCCGTCCACACACAAATCAGTCTGAGTCAGGTCAGAAAGCACCTCGCACCTTGGTCTTAGGACCCCGGTCAGCACCAAGACCTGTTATTTTTGTGTGTGGACACTGCTCAAGCTGCAGAGCAGTGTCAAGAGGTCTGAGTAGTGCAAAGAGACAGCTGGGCCATCATGCACAGACAGGGATGCAACTCAGAAAGTGTCTTATTATCTGTGTGTGTGCACAAGAATTTTTATTAGATACCTTGGGCTGTATTTGGCTTTTAAGCCACAGGGTGACAATCATATAAAAGTAATCTCTCAGGAGATGGGAATAATTTATTAGGAACAACTAAATCTCCATTGATTGACACCAAACTGATATATAGTATCAAATGACCCACATGCTGTCTCTTAATCCCCTTGAGAGGAGGAGGGTTGGAATGAAAGATGCTATGTAAATGTATACATTATTGTTATCACTCCATAGTCTTACTTTTCTAACAGGTGGCAGTAAATAATTACAGGCTAATCTCTTTTGATAACAGCCAGGTAAAGTGTTGACAATTTGTAGACCTTTTCTGTTTGGGGACAGAACCTGCAGTGCTTGAGAGGAATCATTTCTTCCTGTTTTGGATCATCATGTACATTAGCCATCGGACCTTCCCTTTCCATAAAACGGAACCACCGTGCAGATACACAGATTTTCTGGCTTCTGTGGGGCAAGCCTCCTGTTTATTCTTGTTCCTCCTTGGTCAGAATCAATAGAATCAATTCCCTTTTACTCTGCTGAACTCCCTTCTCACTTAGTCACATCTTCTTGCTCCTCCCTCTTTTCTGGCCTCCTAAACACTTGTCCTCAAAATTTCAGGGAGACCAGATACCTCTCAGTCTGGGATTTAGGGGTGTATCACACTCCTGCCCTCGTGAGCTTCCTACCCATCTTGAAATCAGATTCAATAGTCACCCTGTTGGCTTTCAAACTGTCCATGGAGTCTTTCCAACCCACTCCTCTCTAACCTTGCTTTGCCCTCGGTCCACTGACTCACTCCAGCCTTGGTCTCCTACCCCTTCACTCTACATTTTGGGTTGCAGATAGAAAAGTCAATCCCTCTGATTGGAACTCTGTCCTGCCAAGCCACTTCTCTCTCTTTAAAGCTTCCTTTCCTGCCGGTAGCTTAAGACTGGCAATCTGAGCAGCATCTGCCCATGAAAGATGCTCTATAAACATAAACCAATCTAGTGTAGACTTCCACAGCCCTATCAGGCATTCAGGAATGGAGATGCTAACTTGGGCGCCGCACTATCTGAAAAGGCATAGAAATGGTGGAATAATGTTCTCTGAGATACGAGGCAGTAGGGACATACTTCATCTCCAGGAACAAATATACTTAAGTCAGAATACACTGTTATAGTATTATAGAACTCATTCCTCTTCTAGTGTAAACACACACACACAGAGAGAAAGGCTTTCTTCTGCAGCACTCTGGTTGATGATAGATATGTTTACAAATATAGATTACACTCTTACTGCACCCGGAGCGTTCTTCCCCATAAACTGGGTAAACGGACTGATTCTGTTTTAGCAGAGGGAGGGTCATTAGAGAAGGGATTCAACCATTTAAGTGTCAAAGGAAAGATAAAGCAAAAGCATCTTCACTCATCTTGCAACTTTGTTGGCGATGGCTCAAACCTGAGACAAAGACAGGGGTTCAAGTAGTGGGAATAATTCTGCTCAAACAATTTATACAGATACTCCCCCCACAGAGAGAAGAGACTGGGTCTTAGGCCACCGGTCTCCAAGAACCGATGGGCTGAGAGCATTAAGAACAGCAGCTGCTGGTTAAGGCAGAGCAAACCGTAAAAGCTCTGCTGGAAAACTGTAAAAGCTGTTTCTCTACTTTCCATAGTATACAGAGGTATTTGTTTAGGAAGGATTCATGTACATCATGGCCTCAGTTGCTGCACAGAGCTATCCTGCCACCCACACATTCCAAATGCTGAAAGCAGTTACCTTCCTCCCCTACTCTTAAGTGCTATCACAGGACACTTACGGGACATGCAAAGAAACTTTAAAAAAAAAAAAAAAATCAAGGGAAGCAGGAGCTTCCAGTGCAACAGTAGGAAAACCTACACCATCCAAAGAACTTCTTGAACTGGCCTTGACTGCTGAGCAATTGAAGCTGTTTCCTGCCTGGAATCCCTATGGCCTCCAGGAGATTTGGCGATGGTGCGGCTTTTTTGTTTATTTCATGTCCCTGAGAGTGCACCTCCGTCTTCTGGGTGGTCAGGGCAGGAGTGGCCACAAAGCTCAGACACACATCCCTAAACCACCCTCATCTGAATATGGAAGTGCAGCCCACCATGATGAGAGCTCCCTGCCAGCAATGTTCTGATTTGAGCAGATTGATTCTGTTTTGATGGAGCAATGCCTATTTGCATAGGCCACACCCAGGGCCACCCAGAGGGGGGGCAAGTGGGGCAATTTGCCCCAGGCCCCGGGCCCTGCAGGGGCCCTCACGAGAATATAGTATCCTATAGTATTGCAACTTTTCTTTAATGGAAGGGGCCCCCAAAATTGCTTTGCACCAGGCTCCCTGAATCCTCTGGGCAGCCCTGGCCACACTCCTATATTTCAAAGGAGGGCAGCTGCAACATGCTCTATTTGATACAATACAGGGGAGATTCTGGGACTCCTGGCACGTTGCCTGCAAAACCCTCAGCTGAGCAAAGTTTGGGCCTTATAGATGAAGGGGTTCACATAAAAGGGGACTAGGAAATAGCAAAACAATACAGCTTAACAGTACATTTAACAGAGTACAGTGCCACTCATACCAACATTATCTCAAAAGGACTTGCAGGGTGAAATAATACATTTACAGAGATAAATGTTAAATAAATGCAGAGGGAGAGACTAGATGCAGAGGAGAAGGTGCTTGTAGCAACAGTGGTCAGGCTGTGTGGAAGTGCAGAGCAGAGGGTGGAGCTAGCTGAGCAAAGGCAGTAGGGGAGAGAGACAATGAAAGCATCATTTGAAGGGAAGGCCCAGCAGTGTTTGATTTCAGGTTTGGTTTTGTAATACATTTGAACCTCTTTGGAAGGATCAGTACCTGCCTCACTGAGAGCAAATGGAAATGCATTGCCTTGGGTTATTCTCTCCCCTCCTACTAGACATTTTAGATGCAAAAGAGAGAGGCGCTCACAATGACTTAACACAGGATTTGAACCTACATTTCCAGAGGCAACAAGCTGATCCATCATTATCCTAAAATTTTTATTTTTAAATTATAGGTAAATACCCTTTCATGAGGGGGGTGGGATTTTTCAACACTATTTGGAAACAGACATAGGCAAGTCCCCTTATTGTTAATGGGATATCACCGTCATCTATTTGTCCTCAGCACCACTATCAACACATACATCTGCAAGCACTCTTTAGCATCAGCCCAAGAAAGCATTTAAAATAAAGCATATGTAACTCAGCCTTCACTAGATGCATAACATGTCCTCCCTTTTCTTTTTAAACCCAATGTTGCCCATGTAATTCTAACACAAAGGAATAGGTTGTAGGCTGTGTTATCAAATGAGTCATCATTTTCTGTGACAATTCAATATGATTTGGATAATTCTTGGCACGCATGTATGGATTATAAATTATATCCTGTATATCCAGACTTTTGGTACTGTGGTCCAATGGCTGAAGCAGGGAGCTAGAAAGTCAGGTATTCTGGGTTCTCAGCCACTACCTTGTTATGTAACCTTAGAAAGTCACTTAACTGCTCTCTGACTCATTTTCCTCCTCTGCAAAATAGCGATAATGCATCCCTACATCTCACAGGAGGGTTGTAAGACATCTTTAGTTAATGTTTGTAAAAGGGCTTTGATATCCTTGAATGAAAGATGTTACATAAGTGCAAAATTATTATTTTAAAATGTGAAAAAGATAGACACACTGTTCCTTCATCTGACTGATCACAGTCATCTTCCATGCAATAGGCTAATGAAAATTCCCAGAACACAGATCTTGCATGGGTCACATAGCAGACTCAGGTTAATTCAAAGCAATGGATAATGGTCAGAAATATTGGGAGTGGCAGGCAATGAGAGGGGAGAGCTTCAAAGTATGATCCTTGTGAGTAATTTCTGATTAATATTGACACAAGGTGGACTAAAAGTGCTCGATTCATTTTCCATAGGACAACTGAACAGCCATCAGACTGGAACAGTTTTTTTATCACAATTGTTTGGGATGGATCAAAGCAGCAACCCATAGATGAACACCTGTAAATCCCATTGCCAATCCCCTAAACCACACAACTCCCTGTGTTTTTGTTAAATATAAACAGACCCATATTTGGTAAAGGGCCCTCAGCCAGTGATAAGACCTGACACTCATTTCAAAAGCTACCACCTGTCCTTTGGTTATCTGCATTCTTAACGAAACCATGAAGCTTGGCTCTGTGTGTCTAAAAGCAATGAACATGCCGGTGTTAGAATATGGCAGCCTCTGTCTGTGCATACAAGGAAGATGGGTTCATGGGATGCAAATGCCCAGGGAGGAATTCTGATATCATAAGAAATCCCCACAGATGGTGAAATAGGAGCAGAGGAAATTTAAAAACTAGGAACTATATTTGCTGGCACAAGGGTTTCTTCTAACCCCTTGAAAAGTGATGACTGCCTGCCAAGAGCAATCTGCTGTAATTGGAACACAGCTGGGATGGATAATTGGTCAACCCTGAAACTGACTACAAATGGGATTTTTCCCAAACACCAGCAAGGAAGGGAGGTTACTCCTGTAGAACTTTGTTAAGCAGGCTGTCAGAAGTGGCCCCAGAGCCCTTGGGGGAAAAAAGGGAACCAGAAAGATATTCAAACATCACAAGACTTCCTATGCTTTGAGATCTCTCAACTGTTATTTGTTTCTGTGCCCAGGGCAGTGTTTACAAGGGGCATTTAAAATACACTAACTAAAAATACTTTACATCTTAGGTACCGAGTATGCAGAGGAAAAAAAAAAAAAAAAAAGACTCATGGCAGCGATTCTCAGAGCCTGGGGCCACTGACTCGTGCTCCAGCACTTAACATAGCAGTGTAGATGCTGGAGTGTAACCTGGGCTCTGAGATCCTCCCACCTTGCCAAGTTTCAGAGCTCAGGCCCGAACATCTACATGGCTATTTTTAACTAGGCAGCGCAAGCCCCACAAGCCAGAGTCAGTTGACCTAGCCTGTGAGACTTGCTGCCGCTGGTCTTTTTTCTGCAGTCTGCTCAGTCCACTAAATGTTAAAAATAAAAATAGGTAGTGGGGAGGCTGAATGGGATGGGGATACAAAGCCTTGAAACTCTAGATCACAAGTTCAAATCCATCCATGGTCAACTGTGGTCAGAGATGGGTCCCATCTGATGGCTCTTAGATGATTTACATGCAGTGAGCTGAGTTTTGAGTGGACAAGTGTCCACATCACACTTGGCATGAATTGTCATCCTTGCTTGTAGTCTAAGCAGAGAGCCATGGACTGGAGGGGCCAAGAGCTAGTCCCTAGTAGTGGTCTGTCTAGGTCACGGGCATAGAAAGCTTACACGGTCGCTGGTGGCTGTCCCTGTTGTGTAGCTCCACAGAAGACTGGCAATCTATGAACACAAAACGTTCGTAAGCACTAAATTCATGGTGGAAAAATCAATGTAGGGGCTGCCAGCACTTATATGCAAGCTTAATTTAAAAACCAAATTCTTTGTTCTTACAACCTTGTGTTCTCCATTAAATGCATCAAACACAAACTGGGAGAGCGATGACTCAAAGCTGCACCACGCATCTCAAGAGCTCTGGGTAAATATCTCAAACCACTTGACTGCAATTCTCGTGGTTACCATGATTTCATACGGCGCCTTAGACACACAAGTTTCTATTGAACCTACAAAGTATTCGCCCCCTCTGTCCCGGCATGCAATTGATTAGGATAGGAACTGAGAGCTCAAGGCCTAGGTCTCTGCTTTACTGTCAGCTGCCAGTGGAGAATGGATTAATCATGATGCTTGCTGTGGATTCTCAGAGCAACCCACAAGGATTTTGAAAAGAATAAGAATCTGTGCAAGGGCAAGGGCAGGTTCTGAGCTTTATTTACCATATCAGGTGTAATCCCGGATTGAAGTGAGATGGACCAACCAAGTTGCAGGGCACCCCAAATATCTGCACACAGACATAATTCCACGCAGGGATTTCTCTCTCCTGGGTGGAAGAAGATGGTAGTGTCAGTGTTTTCTACAGCAGCCGCCTTGGTCCACTGGAGAGGGCCTTCTGGGAGCTGGGATCCAAGTTATCTCCCACTGATGCCATGGAGGGTGCCTCCTGGGGCTGCATTAACTCTTTTGCAGTGGACCTTCCATAGAGGGGAGGCAGAGGAAACCCATCTGTCTCCAACAGAGAGAGACTCCCCTCTCAGGTTTTCACCCCTGGCCCCTTCCTCTGATTTGAGCCTAGGAGAGGGCAATCCAGACAGTGGTTTCTTTGGTTGCTGGGAAGGATAGCAAGTATGGACAGTGGAGTCTTTCTGTGCAGAGACACTTCAGTTGTGCCATTAGGGCTTTGTAATGACTTTCATCTGACCTACCTGTGTAGCTCACGAGTGCTAGGCTGTACACACTGCTTTGCACAGCCAGGAGCAATTACCTTTTGAAGATGGGGGAAGGGACAAATGGGTGGTACTGTATTCATAGAATCATAGAATATTAGGGTTGGAAGAGACCTCAGGAGGTCATCTAGTCCAACCCCCTGCAGCCCCAACTAAATCATCCCAGCCAGGGCTTTATCAACCTGGGCCTTAAAAACCCTCTAAGGATGGAGATTCCACCACCTCCCTAGGTAACCCATTCCAATGCTTCACCACCCTCCTAGTGAAACAGTGTTTCCTAATATCCAGCCTAGACCTTCCCCACTGCAACTTGAGACCATTACTCCTTGTTCTGTCATCTCCCACCACTGAGAACAGCTGAGCTCCATCCTCTTTGGAACCCCCTCCTTCAGGTAGTTGAAGGCTGCTATCAAATCCCCGCTCACTCTTCTCTTCTGAAGATAAACAAGCCCAGATCCCTCAGCCTCTCCTTGTAAATCATGTGCCCCAGCCCACTAATAATTTTCATTGCCCTCTGCTGGACTCTCTCCAATTTGTCCACATCCTTTCTGTAGTAGGGGACCCAAAACTGGATGCAATACTCCAGATGTGTATTGAAAAATTCAGATAGTCAAAATTGCTAACGTTACATTGGCATCCTGCGAACCAGCCAGTCCCAAAATAGAGCCAACACAATACACATCCTGCCCAAACTAGCAACCTTCATCGTATGCAAACTAGGGTTACCAACTTTCTAGTCGCACAAAACCGAACACCCTAGGCCCTGCCCCTTCCCTGGGGCCCCGCCCCCTGCTCACTACATTTCCCCTCCCTCAGTGGTTCGCTCTCACTTTCACTAGGCTAGGGCAGGGGTTTGGGGTGCAGAAGGGGGTAAAGGCTCTAACTGAGGGTGCTGGCTCTGGGGTGGGACCAGAAATGAGGGGTTCAGGGTATGGGAGGGGGCTCCAGGCTGGAGTAGGGAGTTGGGGTGCACGAGAGGGTACTGGTTCTAGACTTGTGCCAGTGATGAGGGGTTTGGGGTGTAGGAGGGGGCTACAGGTTGGGAGGTGGAGCTGAGGGATTCAGAGTGCAGGTGGGGGCTGTGGGTTGAGGGAGGGGGTTGAAGTGCAGGAGGGGGTAAGGGCTCTGGGGGAGGGGATGAGGGGTGTAGGAGGGGGCTCTGGGCTAGGGCAGGAGGCTGGGGTGCAGGAGGGGCCTCCAGGTTTAGAGGGGCTCAGGGCTAGAGCAGGGGGTCAGGGTGCAGGAGGGGATACAGGCTCTAGGCTGGGGCCAGGGATGAGGGTTTTGGACTGCAGCATGGGCCTTCAGGTTTCGGGGGGGTTCAGAGATGAAGCAGGGGATTTGGGGCTCCGGGTCAGGGCACAGGCTTACCTTGGATGGCTCCCAGTCAGCAGGGCTAAAGCAGGATAGTCCCCACCTGTTCTGGCACTGCGCTGTGCCCCTGAAGTGGCCAGCAGGTCCGGCTCCTAGGCGAGTGGGGGCCAGGAGGCTCCATGTGCCATTCTCGCCCACAGGCACCGCCCCCCGCCACCCCAGCTCCTATTGGCCTGTTTGTGGCCAGTGGGAGTGCGGAGCCAGTGCTCGGGGTAGGGGCAGCAAGCAGAACCCTGTGCCTCCTCACCTAGGAGCTAGAACTGCCAGCCACTTCTGGGGTGCAGTGCGGTGCCAGCACAGGTAGGGAACTAGCCTGCCTTAGATCTGCAACACCACTGACCAGACTTCGAACAGCCTGGTTAATGGTGCTGACTGAAGATGCCAGGGTCCCTTTTCGACCAGGTGTTCTGGTTGAAAATCTGACACCTTATCACCCTAATGCAAACCTCCCTCCCATGCTCTGAGCTAATGGCGTCTGACTCTGTCTCAAATCATAGCTAGCCTAGGGCCTGATCCTTCCAGCCCTTACTCATGTGAGTAGCCCTTACCTAAAGAGTCCAATAGGCTTTAGGGGAACTCAGGTGAGTAAGGATTTCCAGAATCAGGTCTTTAGGCTTTCAACTCCTCAGGACATGGATCGTGGCTATTCTCTTTGTAAAGTACCATGTACAATCATAGCACTAGGTATAAATGTTAAATTATTTCTTCCAGAGATGGTCCTTCCAGTGTTTCAACACCCAGCCCTAACCATACGTGTGGCTTGCTACCACCCTTACCACAGACCAGACAAATTCAAGTGATAAAGGATCCAGTCTGCACTGTTCTTCTCAGGGCACATAGCATAAGACATGATTTATAGATTTTTATATATATATATACACATGACCATTTATTCATCCTCTTAGCAAACAGTCCAGGAAAGCGTGGCTTAAACATTTCTGAATTGTGCAATTCTCTGCTCAGACAATCAATCCTTAGCTGAGAGCCTTCAAGGAAAGACATCATGTTGCAGGAATGCTGTAGAAGCTGTCGCAAATACTGTTCCCTTTGTTGAGAATAGCATCTTTGCCTTGGATTTTTTTTTCCCTTTCCCCTTTTAATTTCATGAAACAGGGCCCAGTTCCAGAAAGCAAGCAGAACGTCGTCAGATTTTGCTAGTACTTTACTGGAAGGCTGAGAAACCAGATTTTAAAAATGTGCTCAGTGGGCGTTTGGTGGGACGAATTCTATCTCATAGCTCAATATTTTTGAGAGAGAGAGAGAGAGAGAGAGAGAGAGAGAAATAGCTCTGTTGCATATGGTGGATGTTTTTTCTTTTTAAGCACATAGCTTACGTAGTTCCAGCTTTCCTTGCAATTAAAGAAGCACGGTAGCTGGTTTTAATTCAAATATTTCTGCAAGAGGCTGCACAGTTCAGCCTTTTCCAGAATGGTTTGCACAGAAATTCATAGGCATTTATCCAAAATTTGTGCTGAATGAGAAATAAACAGATTTGCTGCTTTAAAGAATTTCTTATGTGAGCTCTTTGGGGCAGGGGCTGTCTTTTTGTTCTGAGCTTATACAGTGCCAAGCACAATGGGGTCCTGGTCAGTGGCTCCGAGGCACTATCCCAATACAGATAAAGAATAGTAAGAATAATGTCTTGTGCAAAATATGGCGATTATTGGACCAAGTTAATTCTGCTGGCTTTAATATTGCTATTCTAGAGATGAACATGGCCCATTCTATTTAAAGACATTGTACAAGTGCTGGACCTGATTCATCTTCATGCTGTTTTTAAAAGGGGTTGGCTGCAGACTTGGAGTGATCCTGGATTTACATGGGAATGAGAACAGTATCAGGGCTAGGGTCTCCACTCCTTACAAACGCTTGTACTACTCTCAGGGCCCCATTTAGTGTTGCCTTTCATGACCTTTGTGCTTGCTAGTCTGGGCCAAAGGGGCCATGGGCAGATCTAAGCCTGCCTGGCCCCAGGAATGCCTCCCAGTTCAGCTGGATCCTCTGCTAGGTTGGCCAATAAGGGCCACTACAACAGAAGAGTGAGTTGGGCTGCCCTAGCATGCACCGGGGTCAAACTGGCCCCTGGCAGCTTTTGAATGAGGTCAGTTCAATCTGCCTCCCCTCTGTCCTTTTGCTGGCACCTGTAATAGCACAGGGACAAATCTGGCTCTCAGGGCTGGCCGACACTGCAAATTTACATTAGCGTAGCTCCATCTCTCAAGAGTGTGAAAAACTCCTATTAAGAGATCTAGCTATGCAGCCTAACCCCCGGTTTAGACAGTGCTAGGTTGTCAGAAGAATTCTCCCACTGACCTCGTTTCTGCCTCTCAGGGAGGTGGGTTACCAGCGCCAATGGGAGAACCCCATACCCTGATTCTGCTCTCAGTTATGCCAGTGAAAATCAGGAGGGATAGCTCAGTGGTTTGAGCACTGGCCTGTTAAACCCAGGATTGAGAGTTCAATCCTTGAGGGGGCCACTTAGGGATCTGGGGCAAAATCAGTACTTGGTCCTGCTAGTGAAGGCAGGGGGCTGGACTCGATCACCTTTCAGGGTACCTTCCAGCTCTATGGGATAGGTATATCTCCATACTTAATTCAATAACTGAAGTTAATGAGGTTACACTAGTGTAACTATTTGGCCTGTAGGCTTCTCCTGAAGTCTCAGTTCTTTGGGGTATCACTAGTAGTTGCTTTGGAGACCTTTCCCCGGCAGAGGGTGATGACTTTAGGTAAGAAAGCAGCAGGTAGGGAGCAGTAAGAAAACATTCCTAATGAAAAAAAGATCCTGTTTTCTTGCAAATGATCTTATTAACAGAACAAAGGGGGGGAAGGGGTGACAAAACAGTTAAAACCTGCTGCACTGGCAGAATTATCTCTACATTAATATTGTCTGTTTTCCATAAAGCATCAGCAATTCTTTAAAAACCTATTGTGTCGGGTTTGTTTTTAGCAGCTAATATTAAAATCTTCCCCAGGGAGACATGGGCCTAACCTGCTATCTCAGCTGTTAAATACAGGATATGTAAAAAACAAAACCACCACCCCCACTCCTTCAAGACTCAGCAACTTAAGGATGGAGATAACAGCCTTGCATCTGTGGAAGACGGTCTTAAAGAGCCCCTGTCCTATAGCTTAGGCTTCTGAAGCTGCTGAAAATTGCTTATGTTGGTCAAAATTTCCTTTCCAGTCCACAGTGCAGCACTCTTATGCACAGAGATACATACTGTGGGTACGTCTACACTGCAGCTGGGAGCATGCCTTCCAGCTCAGGCAGACTCGCTCATACTAGCTCTCCTTGAGCTAGCGCACTAAAAATAGCAGCATGGCCATAGTAGTGGCACAGGATAGCAGCCCGACCTCCTGGGGGTGCTGAGTCACTGCCCGTGCCATTATGGCTGGCCACACTGCTATTTTTCGTGCAGTAGCTCAATCAGAGCTAATGCATCTGACTACTCGGGCTGGGAGGTATGCTTCCAGCTACCACGTAAACATACCCTGGGTCATACTCTTCCCTGGAATCAGTGGGGTACTCTGGTTAAAAATCCATGGCACGATGCAGCCCTTTGCCAATACCCCTTGGTGACACAACCCTTTGTTCTGCTTGAGTCAATAGGGGCTCCTAAATCAACCAAGTGGTAAACTCCTGCCACTCTGCTCTCACAGGTAACCCTTCTGCCAGGTGTTGTCAGCAGCAACAAAGGCCAGGTACAATATGTGGGAGATTCCTCTTTATAATTGAAAAATAACCAGCTCCAGAAACTTGGGAAAACTAGATACCTCCCCTGCGCTCCTGTAAATAGGCAATACTTCCCAACTCACAAACACTGAGTCTGCGTAGAAAACATGAAAGTCAGAATAATAAGGAAGGGTAGATGGGTGATGAATGGGTGGAGAGGGAATGCTGGTAATTGTATTTACTGAACTCGGTGACCTTCCTCATCATTATTTACCTACCTTTTGATTTTTTAACAGGCAGTTCTGGAGAGGCCTTCTCATTCTGCCACTGACTCACTCTTTGATCATGGGCAAGTCCCTTTGGGCCAGATTCTGATCTCATCTACACCAGTCTAAATCCAGGCAGAGGAGAACAGTAATCAGCCAGGCCATTTATGCAGTGGTTGGTGCTCTGTAGGATAGCACTGAGAGGACTATTTGCACAGATTGCATTCTGCCTATAGTGGGTTATATCCACATGGACACTCAATCAAGCTTGTACCAGCTGGGATCCTATTCCTACAAGGGTAATTTCCATTCGTTGTTGCCCAGTTGACAATCAATTCATTGCAGGGGTCAGCTGCACCAGTTCAGGGAGATCAATCAGCGCTCACTCTGGAAAATTTTCCTAGTGTAGACAATAGCTAAGATAAGAATCTGGCTCCCTATTCTTCTGTAAAATGGGGAGAGTGATCCATATCCTGCTTTGAGAAGCTATTTGTGCAGCTGAAAAGCATTAATACAGGTGCCACATATTATTAGGATGTTGAGATGTTTAGAAAACTGGCTCATATGCAGAAAACACCAACTGCAAAAGTATGTCTAGAAATGAAAACGGTTTGATAAATAAACAGCGTCAAATATACACCCCCAAATTAGGTCTGGCTTTAAAGAATTTTTTAAAAAGGAGGGGCTGTTACAAAACATAATGAGACATTTTGTTCTTTACTTTGTAATTTCAACAAGTACAGCCTTTTGGTTCGGAATTTAACCCTTCCCTCAACCACAGGATCATTGTGCTAGTGCAGGAGAACGTGACATGAAATGATCAGAAACTGAGCAGTTAAGTTACACTGTCCAAGCCCTGTGAAGCATGAACTGTAAACAAATAGCATAAACGGTAAGAACTAAGTTAGAGGCCAAAATTTTCCAGTGACTTGTGATCCTGGATGCCTCTTTTTTTTTTTTTTTTTTTTTTTTTTTTGACACTTGACATGCATATAGGGTGACCAGATGTCCTGATTTTATAGGGACAGACCTGATTTTTGGGTCTTTTTCTTATATAGGCTCCTATTATCCCCCACCCCGTCCCAATTTTTCACATTTGCTGTCTGGTCACCCTACATGCATTTAAGGGGGCTGATTTTCAGAAGATGGATGCTCAGCACTTTCTGAAGCTCAGGCCAAGGCATCTCAAGCTGACCTCCTAAAAATTAAAGCACCCATGATCCCTAGTTACTTTTGAAAACCTTGGCCTGATTTTCCAATTTTAATAGTCAGAGGATTATCCATAACATGAATGGTTTTAAAACATATAAGGGGAAATCTTGGCCCTGCTGAAGCACATTGGATCTTTGCCACTGACTTCAGTAAGATCAGAATTTCATTGATAAGGCTCAATTCAGTCCCTAAACTGACTGAACATAACCCAGGCTGGGGAATTCAGGGCAGGGCAAGATACCTGCAACCCCCTAGGGACACTGATCGAATGCCTCTCCCATGCAGTCTCCACTAGCCAGATCCTCTCCAAGGAACTCCTGGAACTAGGTGATGACTCCCTCTCCACTGAATCCCCACTGTGATACACCTACTCGCTCCGAGCGCAGGGGATGCACATGCCCTACAGAGGTGAATCCAGTCCAGACTGTTGTTCTTCATAGTGTCCCAACAATACCGGACAGATGAGGGATTCTGTTTATTGGGTAACATTTGAACAGGTGAAACTGGTCTGCCCCTGACGTCCCATCTCCGACTATCCCTTGGCAGCCCCATGGGCTGATAGGTACAGGGAGGCACTGGAATGACAAGCAATCAAAAATGAAAGTCAATCTATTATGACAGTGTCGCCCTTCCTCTACTGTATGCCACATTCACTGCAATAGATCTCCTCCTCCTCCCACTCCCCTCAAAAAGTATGTGGCAGCTTTAATAACTTGAGCTAGCAGGAGCTCCTGGTAACTCATACAGCTAAGCAGTATAGAGGTGAATGTGATTGCACTGGCTTTGTAGGCAGAGGAGACGTGCAGAATTAAGTGGTTTCAACTGCATTTCATAGGGGAGTATTTAAAGTAGATGCAGTGGGAACACTTAGCATGATTAGAGAGGTGCTATATGTAAATACCACAGCTCAGGGCAAGTATTACAACTGCTGTACACTGTATTCAGAGACACACTGAGCTTTAGCTGCAGCATATTAATAAGGTCAAATCTGCTAGATTGGCTGGCTCAGGGGATTGCTAAAGGATTACAGAGCCTTTCACTTCCAGGACACCCATTAAAATCTACCCTGAGCTAGCTAGTGACAAACATCCTTGACAAGCTGCTCAACGTGACCTATAGGATGTTAGTAGGTGCTTTTGATCCAGGTCCTAGTGACTGGGTGCCTGTGTTACAATTTACAGTGGTCATATATCTCAGCAGAGAGAATAAGGACTGAATGAGTCATGGAGACTCATCCCTAGTGGGAACCTTCGAGAGCACGCTGGTGGATGGGAGGCCCGTCTGAATTAAGACATGGCCTCTTATCTGGCAGGCTAAAGAGAAGAGGGATCAAAGGGCTCCCAGTCCTCTCCAAGCACATCTGTGCTGCCCACAGTCACAGCCCCCACTGCCTGGATAGCAGGAGGCACACCACTCCTGAGGTGTCCACATGCTGAATACGACTATTTATATGTGAGGCATTTGCCCACCACCACCTGGCAAGGGCCAAGCCTGCTGCTTTCACAGCACTCCTGGCTCCCGCTGCTCCATCCATCACCTGCCATTTTAACTGCCAATGAAATTACACATACAGGCACCCACGCATACCACAGTGTATAAATTCTAATGTCCTGGGGAAAATTCCTCCTGGTGACTGGCAGGTCTTTCAGTTTCATCCGGCCTTTTATTAACAATGCAGCTAGATAGCTCCTCCTCACTGCACCCACTGTGTTAGCCTTCCATTGGGTGCCATGCACGTTTGCTTTGGGAGAGTCTGGGAAGGATTCTGGGGTAACAGAATAGCCAGTGTGCATACAGCTATTGCACTGCTAGCTTGGCACTTGGAGATGTCACAGGGTAGCCAGAGAAGAGGGAGTTGATCACACCAGCAATTTGGCTCTGGCATGAACTCTCAGACTCAGAGGGTTGTGGTTATGCTGCAGCAGCCAACACAGAATGGAACCACTAGTCATAGCCAGGTCTAAAATAGGAAATCATATGGAGTTCAGACAGACTTAACCAGTGGGTTATAGAGCTATCAAAAATATACCCCTCCCGCTGACAACAATGATGGTCCAAGCTGTTTACCTACAGTGTCTTTTTAATGTGAAATATGGATAATCATAATCATAGGACTGGAAGGGACTGCGAGAGATCATCTAGTCCAGTCCCCTGCACTCATGGCAGGACTAAGTATTAGCTATGTATGGTCTCCCCTGCATCCCAACTAAAGCCACAAAGTCTGGGGACAGCAAATACAGATGTCTCTGACTCTCTGTGATTATGAAAACAACCCAAGCAAAAAACTGACCACAACAAGTAATACCGCAACTCTCACATTATTGGTGTTTAACCCAGTACGTGTCTTCAGCCAGCTGATATTCTGTAGTAATTAAAAAAAATTTACTTTCCTAAAACTTCTAAATTCCAGTAGGACCACTAGAGAAAGCTCTCGAAGCTTTTTAGAGAGTAAATCATTTTAATTTCCATAGTATTTTTCATCCAAGGATCTAAAAGCACTTTATAAACATGGATTAAGCCTCACCATGTCACTGGGAGGTAGGTGAGTATTATAACTGCTGTTTTACAGATGAAGAAACTGAAGCATAGAAAAGTTAAGGGCTTGATTCAAAACCCAGTCAGTGAAAAGTCTTCCATTGACTTTTGTTTGGGTTTGGGGCCGGACCTAAGGCCTTTCTATAAGCTGGGAAATAGACTGAACAGCTATTCCAGAATAAGTTATTCCACAATAGCTACTAGAATAACTTCCAGTGTGGATGCTCTAATTCAGAATAAAAGTCACTTTTATTTCAAAATAATTACTCCACTTTGGCTGTTCATAGAGGCAGATTACTAAAAACTAAATGGATCCGGGGAACCCCACCCACCCAGATCAGAATGTAATGTACCAATAGAAACAAAAACAAGTGCTGAAGCAACAGAAGGGGGTTTCCTGCTACTGTAGTTAATCCACCTTTCCACAAGGCGGAAGCTAGGGCAACAGAAGAGCTCTTCCATCAGTCTAGCTGTCTCTAAAGCGGGAGTTAGGTTGCACAGGACGTAAATTTTTTCACAGCCCTGAGCGATGTAGCTAGGTCCATCTAATATTTAGGTGTAGGCCAGGCCTAACGCATCCTCCAGTACCTCAGAAGGTCCTAACTTTCATTCCCTCAGTGATTATTATTCTTAATTTGTAAATGAAAACTGGCACTTCTCAGGGACACCTAGGTTCAATCAGGACCAGTTAACACAATTTTTGAAAGGTGTTAAACCCCACATAAAACAGAGTTTAAGACATGCTAGTTAAAACATATTAGCAGACATGCACTTAAAACAAAGCCTATTTTCTTAGAAACACTTTGGCCATGTCTACACTACAGACTTTACAGTGGCACAGCTGTACCGCTGCAGCTGCGCCGCTGTAAGGTCTCCCATGTAGCCGCTCTATGCCAATGGGAGAGAGCATTCCCACCAGCCAGAGGTGAAAGTAAGCCGGTATGGTACAGCGTACTGGCAAGAGCTGGTACACTGCGGACCGTACCGGCATGTGGCAGCTTCCCCAGGCCGGCGATTTAAAGGGCCCGGGGCTCCCAGCAGTGGCTGGAGCCCCTGGCCCTTTAAGTTGCCACCAGAGCCCCACTGCCTGGGTAGTGGCGGTGGCCGGGAGCCGCGGTGGTGATTTAAAGGGCCTGTTGCTCCATGCCGCCTCTACCACAATAAGAACCTGATTCAATTGACCCAGGTCTGAGACTCAGTGCCGTGGATATTTCTTTGCAGTGTTGACAAACCTAAGTGTTCCTGTGGACCTTGCTTCCACACAACAAAAAGTTCCCTAGTGTGCTTAGATCTACTTTTGTGTCGAAGCTGATTAGTGAAGACTGTTTAAAAAGCTAGTGGGTAAATGTAATGTCCATGGAACATGGCAATCTTCTCTGCATTGTATAAAATCTCACCCTGTAGCACCCACCTAACTATTTCAGGCTATGCACAGCTCTGGCAAACACGGCACCCCTGAACTGCAGCTCCCACTGCTATTCCAGCCCTGGGAAACACTCAGGATTGTGCAGAATACTGGGGTGCCTCTGAGTTGTGGCTACGTGTCAAGTGGAGCCTTGGATGAGACCATCCAACTCATTCTCACTTGTGGTTCCCCGCATCAGAATTGGAAGCCAAGTCTCCAGAGGCAACAGGCCAGTGTACTAACTCCTTTATTATTCAGCTCGATAACAAAATGGTAACTATGCATTTGTAGCCATTTAAAGAGCTCATCACTTACAGTGGCAGAGTCCTGAATTGCTGTCTGTAACAAGGTGAATATGCTGATTAATAAAAATGGAACATGGAAAACAGGACATTTGTTTACCTTCCTTATTTCTTTAGCTGTTAATTGTTCCAGATCTGTGCAAGGGAAGCATCCCACAGGGCTTATCAGAGCAGCCACCACAAAAGGAGAACAAAAGAAACACCAATCATTTCAAGTAAATCACAAAGATGACAAGCCATAAGCTTCAAGGAGTGAGTGGATTCCTGCAAAAGGCTTGGCTGCTCTGCCTTCACGTTTCCTTTTCCCTGCATCTTGGCTTCCTAGCAAATGTTCCCTCAAACAATAGAAGCAGGCATCAAAGAAATTAAATCTTTCCACCCCTCTCACCTCTCTAGCAAACAGGCTTAAAACAGAACCTGATTCCAGGGCACTGCTGCAACTCCCTTACGGCTGCTCAGCCACTGTACCTTATTATTTGTATTGCAATAGAGCCTAGGAGCCCATCATGGACAGGAGCCCATCGTGCTAGGAGCTGTACAAACAGAAATGGTCCTTGTCCCAAAAAGGTTACAGTCTAAGTAAATAGGCCACAAGGTCAGCTTAACCGGCCTCTAGGGAATGTCCCAATATAGCATTCCCCAGCGCAGATGTGTGCTAGGGGAATGGCCAGAATGCTATCCACTCTAGCTTTTCTTGGATGAATCAGCAGCTGTGGGAACCTACTTTAAGTTAAAGCAGCCTCCAGATCAGACCAGACTCCCAGAGGTCCAAAGGCTGCCTGAAATCCCTTGCGCTGGGCCTTTGGTACCAGAAACCCAAAGGAGAGTGCATGGCATTCTATAGTAAAACAGCTCTCTTGAAATCAGACTTACATTTCAGTAACAACTTTTCATCCCATGGCACATTATAAATTACTGAAATACGGCTATCTCTGGGGTGGAACATGGCAGCTGTTTAACAGTACAGGGCAACAAGACTGGATGTGAAATCTACCCAGGTTATGACAGGAAGGGGAAGAAAACAGCATATACAATTCAACATGCAAGTAAATTTTATGCAGGCAGAATGTAATTATTTGAATTATGGTTTGGTGGGGAACCAGGACTAACACTCCTTCCCTTACAAAAAGCACCATGGAATCTTGAATGACCACAAGTGGTCAGGACATACTGCTCATCCAAACAAGTGTTAATGGAGATTAGTTATGCCCTAAGGATATACTGTTTTAATAAGAGAACTTCACACAAAGCATGGAAAGTAAAATCCCCACACCAGCCCATGGGAAAATTCAGACAGTCAAGAACTAAGAGGTTTATTATTAACCGCAGATGATGAATGGATACAAGCCATGTCATTGGCCAGGCTTCTATAATTTTCATGTCTTCCAGTGCCTCCTTTTCATGGAGGAAGCTTTCATGGGAACATGGAAGAGACCCCCCCACACTCTGCCCCAAACCCTCTTCCCTCTTATGTCCTTCCCCCATAGAGAGTCACTAAGGACTCCTCATATGTGTGTGTGTATGTAAGTTTACCTAGGAAACTTTAGCTCAGATGCAACATCTCCTTTTCACCAAGGCAGACCCCCTATTGCATGGATTCATCAAGTCTGTTCTGACGTTGGACTCTCAGGCCGTCAAGCCTTTGTGGTTGCACAGGAACGGACCAAATGGGGAACGATCACTACGGCCGATTGTCTGGCTAAGGGTATGTCCAGACCACTCACCAGACTACCCATCATCTAGACGCGATATATTGATCCCCAAACGCGCTCCCCATCGACTCTGGAACTCCACTGCAGCGAGCAGCGGTAACAGAGTGGATGGGAGAGCCGAGGATGTCGATCTCGCGCCATGAGGATGGGAGGTAAGTCGGAATAAGATACTTCGACTTCAGTTATGGTATTCCCATAGCAGAAGTTGCGTATCTTACATCGACACTCCCCTCCAGTGTAGACCAGGCCTAAGAGTTGAAGGAGAAGAGTGCTTCATTACCCTGCTGGCACTTCACCTGCTATCTCAGCAGCCCTGGTCAATGGATGCAGGTTTCCAGGCACCTCCAGTGATACAATGGATCACTCTAGGTGGAGTGACGATTGTGCTGGCTCAGCAAACCTGTGTATTTCCTTGTAAACTCCTCCTTGCTCATCAAACCAAGTCAGGTATGGCCCTGCCTTTCTCTTGTTAAAGTCTAAACTAAAGACTTATTTCTTTTTACCATCAGTAACCTACCATCTTTTAACTGGTCAGTAGCTCTGCACAAGGGACTCATTTTTCATTTGACCCTTACTGGGAAAACGCCTTGGGAGAATGCAGCAAGTTAGGGTGCTATAAAAGATTAAGTTGCTGTTACTAAGAATGTGCACCAACCTGAACAACAGGCTATTCGTAAATCTCTGAGACACTTACAGGAGCCAGATTTCAAACCACTCAGATGACTTCGGCACTGCAGAGACACACTCAGAAGAGTTCTTACAGGTAGGGCAGCCTGGCGTGCTGAACTGAGAGAGTGGCCAATGGAGGGAAGGATGCAGGTCATCAGGACAAACCCCAACACTTCAACCTCTTATCCCCACTCCTCTTTCCCCATCATCACCACATAGAAATCTCTACTTTTTACTTAAAATTTCCATCCGGGGAGACTGCAGCCCAGGTGACTTCCCAGAGTGTATCAGTGGCTCAGGTAGGATCCAAAAAGCTCCCCAGACTTTCAGTCTGCCCCACATTCCAAAACTCAGCCACAGGTTTCCCAAAAGAAGGAATACAATGGCACTAAAGTTTACTTTCACATAAACATGCACTTGTTCCCCTTTAGCAGCTAGATAACATATGTACAGCCGATGAGTCATAATGACAGTATCTGCAGCAGTGTTGAGGGCTGAAGATGCATTTTGTTAGCACTCTGTTTTAAAAAATGACTCACTAACATACTATCATCTTACTACACTGTGGCCTCTGCCGTGCTAAAGCTTGTCAAACACCCTCTGGTATAAAACGTGCCCTGTTGTTCAGGTCCTGGCTCCCCAATGTGTGCAGAGTTGTTTTTTGGGGTTTTTTTACATGATTTTTATTTAGTGCGTGCGCATGTTTCATGCTGGTGAAAGATGCAAACCTGATATCTCTGGAGACTGAAGTCCTCTATATCATCACCCCCAGAACAGGCACAGCATTGGTTTTCCCAGCACTGCCCCACACCTGACTTGGAAGGACCACCTCTAAGGGCAAGAGGATAATTCAACCTCCACAGTCTATTCCATCATCGGCATCTCTGCCAAGACTGTTAGCAAAGTTACTGCACCAATCAAGGTCAATTGCAGGGTTGGGTTTTGTGATGTGGACAGACTTGCAGTGGTGAATGGAGTGATACCAACTGAACTGGTTACATACAAGTCACCAAACAGCTGTCAGATGCAACAACCTGAAGAAGAGTTCTGTGTAAGTTCAGAAGCTTGTCTCTCTCTCCAACAGAAGCTGATCCAATAAAAGATATTAACTCAATCACCTTATGTTGGTAACACCTTTGACAGTAGCAAACTTGGGTTGCATTACAATACATGCTGAGATGTGTGCACTTCGTTAACTCAAACTTGTAAGTAATTCCAAAGCCTGAACTCTGCAGACCAATGCTTCTAGCAGTACAGAGGATACACCAGTTTACAGATTGTCTGCAGCAGGGCAGGAATTCACAAGAAAAGGGGCTTGCTTTTCTTCTGGGGTTGTTATCCTAACACATCATCTGAACCCCCTGGAATATATGGGTGGTGCTTTTGCAGCTTCCAACTCTGCACTACTTGAACCAGATTTGCAGGAACAATCTCTCATTCACAAGTACAAAATCCTTTATGTTACTTATAAGCTCCACAACTTTCAACTGTCCTTAGGATTTGACCTGTAAGTAATTAGTTAAAAATGGTGAAGCAGAGAGGGACCATACCCTCTGCTAACTCCATTCTTTCAGCCATTGGTATACAACCACCTCCCTCCGCTCTCCCTCTTCCTTTGCTCTCCTTTTATTTTTCAACCAGAGATAGTTGTAAGGTGTTGCCCCCTCCACCTTGAAAACATCAATGAAAATGGGGGGGGAGATCGTTTGTTGAAATTTTCTGTGAAAAAATTTGACTTGTCTTTAAAATAAATAAATAAAATAAATATTTTTTTAAAAAAATCAAAGTTTTTGTCTGAAAACTTAAAAGTTTTCAGATTTTTGGCCCAAAAGTTTTCACTTTTGACAAAAACTTGAAATTCTCCATGGAAAGCGATTGGTCAAAAATCCAGTTTGGTGTATAAAATCTCCACAGAAAATTTTCAACCAGCCCTAATTTTAATTCACTCAGAGCAGAGTTAATTATACTAATGAGGAGCCAATGTTCATGAAGGGCTCCCTTAAGCCGATCCATTTTCGAGTCCATGCAGCCTTAAAGCTTTTAGTCACAAGAATTTGCCCTGTGTTACATTAGTTACTTAGTTACTAAAACTTCCATCAAAAACTAAACACACAAGAACCAGAACAGAACAAACCACCCAGAACTAAAGGCCCAGCCAGGTGTGTGCATTACTCCCTAAGGGCTTAATTCAGTTATCCAGGTCAATTAGCAGTTCACTCTGCTCCACTGAAATAGGGTTTCCTACAGAAAATGGTAGAATCTGGCCCTCACCAATGACACCCTCTTGCTGTTGCAACCTATGTCCTCCTTCTACTGTCTCCTCTCCTTTTCTTGTATTCATTGGTTATGTCATGTCTGTATTTAGATGGTACAGTAAGCTCTTCAGGACAGAAACCATGCCTCCCCTCTGTGTATTGTGAGGCGCCTAGCACAATTTTGTGTGCTATAAAACAAGCAATAACAACAGTATTTTCAAACTAAAGAAAACAGACCTAGTTCCAATCTAATTTACCCTGCTGTAAAATCTAGAGCAACTCCATTGAAGCCACTGGGCCTCATTTTCCATTTCCTTATGTAGTCATTTACGCCAAACCAGAATTGTAGTAGGTTACAGCCACTTCACACTAGTAAGTGGCAGAACAAGGTACAGGGCCACAAATAATCAGGCCCATGGGGTTCACTCCAGATTTACACCAGTATCACAGAGCAAAATTGACCCACTAATTTTAGCTAATATTGACTGAGGCGCTTTGAAAACTGCTTACCGGGGAAACTTTCCTTGTCTGAAAGATCTGAGCAGGATGTACAATACCTGCCTTTCCCACCTTTGTGGTCAGCCTGGCTGAGATCTCACAAAGAGAACTGGTAGCAGGAAAGTTTGCCTCCCCTACATGGTATTGGCACAATATATGCAGCTAATAAATTAATAATAATAATGCCTATTTTTACACACACACACACACACACACACACACACACACACACACCTCAAAGTGCTTTACACGCTTCATCGTAATTATCTTCTACGTACCACTGCGAGGTAGGGAAGCACTATCATCTATGTTTTACAGATGGAAAACTCAGGCTCAGAGAGGCTAAGTGTCTTGCCCAAAGTCACAAAAGAAGTCCATGGCAAAGCAGGGAACTGAACCAGGTCTCCCACTTTCTAAGCCAGTACCCTAACCACTGGGCCATCCTGGCTACTCCTGCTAAGACTCTCCCTCATTCTCTTCTAACACTCAACTTAGTTTCTTTCAAACATCCTTACAGGCACAGGACAAGGGGAAGATACCTACACTTAGGGTCTTGCATGCATATGTCTAAATCAGGGGTGGCCAACCTGAGCCTGAGAAGGAGCCGGAATTTACCAAGGTACATTGCCAAAGAGCCACAGTAATATGTCAGCAGCGTCCACATCAGCTCCCAGCACCTTCCACCCACTGGCAGCCCCGCTACTCCCTTCCCACACCTCCTGACCACCTGTTTCATGCTGCGCAGGAGGCAAGGGCATGGCAGGCTCAAGGGAGGGGGTGGGAAGGGGTGAAGTGGGGGCAGGGCCTGTGGCAGAGCCAGGGGTTGAGCAGTGAGCATCCCCCCAGCATATTGGAAAGTTGGCGCCTGTAGCTCCAGCCCCGAAGTCGGTGCCTATACAAGGAGCTGCATATTAACTTCTGAAGAGCCAAAGCCACAGGTTGGCCAGCCCACTCTAAACGGTCACTTCCTAAAACTTGGGCCTAATGTTTTCAGTGGAAGGATCCAGCTTGAGGACAAAATGTTTGATCACAGGCTGCTCCAATTCTGCTGGGAAGTGAAGGCAATTTCCCACTGCCTGGAGCATCCAGGAAGAAAGGCAGAATTCCTGTGTTCTTGGCCAGTTCTTTGAAAATATCTATGGTTGTTACTTCTCTGAAGATTCTCTGGCAGGTCCTCTTTCCTCAGACTAAAACCTGGCAGTAGGGGCTATTCTGCAGGGATGGGATAAAGCATGAAATGTGTCACCCACCTAGACGTCAACTCATTCTTAAACTTTAAAAAGGCCTGGCTAAGAGAAAAGATCCCTATTAAGGAAACATTAATAAGGATAAAGCAGAAACATTGTTCTTCAACAGGGAGAGGGGAAAAAGCTCTCATTTTTTATGTAGTTGGAGCTTCAAATTGCAAGAGGTTTTGAAATGTCACCCACAGAAATATTAGCTCTGGTCTATTAGCTCTGTGGTCTTTTTTTTTTTTCTATCCATATTATTCATGTGGTAAGTTTGTTCTGTGATTTATTCCAGACTGACTTTTTCTCAAATATTCCCTTTTAAAGACACGAGGTTTTTGGCAGATGCTAGGTCAGAGAAAGGTTGCGTTTGTAGTAAAAAGCAAATGCAGTTCTGCAGAAAACATCAGCAGCAGCATGTAGCTCAAAGCGTGAGGACAGGACACTTGTGCCCTTTATAGACCGCAGATCTCTGGAGCATGTGCTGGCTGCTTTGATGTCCCCTGAACATTTCAGATAGGGTCAAGTCCAAGAGAGGAAGGCTAGGGAAGCTGCCAGGTTTCTGATTTTCTAAGATGAGGATGGCATCCAAAATAATCCACTTGTTCTCCGAAGACCATCAGTTGAAATCTAACTGAGGGAGACACAGACAGAGGGAGAGACTGGACGCAAAGAGGAAGAATATTTAAACTTATAAATAAAGGCACAAAAGTATGCACACCGGCCTTTGCACACAACCAGGGAAGGGGGCAGGGATAGCTCAGTGGTTTGAGCATTGGCCTGCTAAACCCAGGGTCAAGAGTTCAATCCTTAAGGGGGCCATTTGGGGATTGCTCCTGCTTTGAGCAGGGAGTTGGATTAGATGATCTCCTGAGGTCCCTTCCAACCCTAATAATCTATGAAAAGATTTAACATTTTACTATTTGTTCAGTGCCCGTGTTGCAACTCAGACCAAAGAGAGCCAGCCTAGACTTACTTAGTTAAGATTCACTATTCAGCTAAAAACATCACTTAGGCCTGGTCTACACTAAGGGGTTAGGTCAAATTTAGCCACATTAGGTCGATTTAAAAATGAAAGTGTCCACACAACCAACCCCATTCTATCAACCTAAAAGACTCTTAAAATTGACTTCTGTACTCCTCCCCGGCGAGGGGAGTAGCGCTAAAATCGACTTTGCTGGGTCAAATTTGGGGTAGTGTGGACGCAAATCGATGGTATTGGCCTCCAGGAGCTATCCCAGAGTGCTCCATTGTGACTGCTCTGGACAGCACTTTGAACTCCAGTGCATTAGCCAGGTACACAGGAAAAGCCCCGGGAACTTTTGAATTTCATTTCCTGTTTGGTCAGCGTGGTGACCATGCAGTCCCCCCAGAATCGTAGAGCGTAGAATGTTTCTATGCTTCCCCTTTCATCCATGTACCTGAGGTTAATGCAGATTAGAAGGGGAAAAAACCACACTCGCGATGACATGTTTTCCGGGCTCATGCAGTCCTCCCGCACTGATGGGGCACAGCTTAAAGCATGGAGGCATTCAGTGGCAGAGGCCAGGAAAGAATTAACTGAGCGTGAAGAGAAGCAGCAGGACATGATGCTGAGGCTAATGGGGGAGCAAACGGACATGATGAAGCATCTTTTGGAGCTGCAGGAAAGCTAACAAGAGCACAGACCCCCGCTGCATCCACTGTATAAACGCCTACCCTCCTCGCCATGTTCCATAGCCTCCTCACTCAGATGCCCAAGAACGTGTGGGGAGGCTCCAGACACCCAGCCACTCCACTCCAAGGATGGCCCAAGCAACAGAAGGCTGTCATTCAAACAGTTTGATTTTTAGTGTGGCTACAATAAGCAATGTGGCTTTGTCCTTCCCTCCTCCTCCATCCCACCCAGGCTACCTTGTCCATTATCTCATTTAAAAAAAAAAGAAAAAGAAAGAATGCATGGTTTCAAAACAAGTGTTACTTTATTTTGAAAAGGGCAAGGGGGGAAGACAGGTTTGCATCAAGGAGAAACACACACAATTGTCACACCGAAGCCTGGCCAGTCATGAAACTGGTTTTCAAAGCCTCTCTGATGCACAGTGCACCTTGCTGTGCTCTTCTAATCGCCCTGGTGTCTGTCTGCTCAAAATCAGACACCAAGCGATTTGCCTCACCCTCCCACCCCGCCATAAACATTTCCCCCATACTCTCATAGATACTATGGAGCACATAGCAAGCAGCAATAACAATGGGAATGTTGGTTGCGCTGAGGTCTGACCAACAGCACCAGTGAGGTTTTAAACATCCAAAGGCACATTCTACTACCCTTCTGCACTTGTTCGGCCTATAGTTGAACTGCTCCTTACTACTGTCCAGGCTTCATGAACAGATCCCCTGAGCTCGTCACTGAGGAGCAGGAGAGCAGAGTTGCTGGGGAAGTGATGGAGCCGTACACCATGTACTAGAGGTTACTAGAAGCCGGGCAGGGAAGACGTTCCCAGAACCCCTGGCCAAGCTACATGTCCAACGAGGACGGATACCAGTCCTACTGCACCGTCTGCTGCCAACAGCACCCAGGAGGACATGAACAGATCCCCTGAGTTCGTCGCTGGGGAGCAGGAGAGCAGAGTTGCAGCAGAAGCGGTGGATGAGACGGTTAGCAGTCCTACAGCACCGTTTGCTGCAAAGGCAAGGAGCTGCTGCCGTGTAGCAATGCCAGCTGCTGCAGGTGCTTCTGTATCGAATGCTTGGAGGGCCTGGTAGGGCAAGGTACCTCAGCCAAGGCAAAAGAGCAAGAGCCCTGGAGCTGTTACATGTGTCAACCACAAAAGTGCTATTGGATGTTACAACGCCAACCAGACTGGAATGTATGGCTGCAAGACTTCACCGGTGACAAAGGACAGGACTATGATGCACCTAAAATCTAAAAAGGCGCCCACATTTCCCAGAGTCACTACCCTTGATAATAGAATGTCAATGATTGCAATTGATTGCAATGGCAATGATTGGCTACTTGGATCACAGCAGCCCCCACAGTAGACGTGCTCACAGCAGCAGCGGTGACAGTGAGTTGAGCGGGCTCCATGCTTGCCGTGGTATGGCGTCTGCACGGGTAACAGGAAAAAAGGCGCAAAACAATTGCCTGCTGTTGCTTTCATGGAGGGAGGGGCGACTGACGACATGTACCCAAAACCACCCGTGGCAATGTTTTTGCCCCATCAGGCATTGGGAGCTTAACCCAGAATTCCAATGGGTGGCAGAGACTGCGGGAATTGTGGGATAGCTACCCACAGCCCAATGCTCCATAAGTCAATGCTAGCCACGGTAGTGAGGCTCTGCCGACCTACTGCGCTTAGTGTGGACATACGCAATCGACTGTATAAAATTGATTTATAAAAATCGACTTCTATAAAATCGACCTATTTCATAGTATAGACATACCCTAAGAATGGAAAGGGTGCACACTGCCCAGTTCCCTCCCCACCAGTGCAGAACTTTCTTCCGTTCACAGGGCTTGTTCTTTCTACCCAGGAGAGAAAATTAGATGACACCTAAACTGTGCAACTGCTAATTAGCAATGACCATGTTACATGAACACATTCCTTGATGCCACTAATTATGGGGTGGGAACCTAAAATCTACTTGTCCCCTCCCAGAATAAGGAAGAGTTGGAGATGGTTCAAAACACCCCTAGCCCCATGCACACTACTTCTTCCAACTCAGCAGTCTTTGCATACCATACATGCACTACTCACACACACAAAAGCAAAAGTTCAAACATACATATGAAGAATTGCTCGTTATAATGTGTGTGTCTATGGCCACACACTGGGTTCCAGATCACAAGCTACTTGTGACCACCCTGGCTACAGAAATCAAATCATTCTGATATATTTGCCCATCTCTGGACATTGATAGGATGGATGCGCAGAGACTGAAGGTAGGTTGTAATATTCAGAGTGCTCATCATCCAGGCTATGTTTCCAGCTCCCATCTCTCCCCTGGCAGGGAAGGTGGCTGAGCTTTTCGACTAGTCTGGACTCTGCTTACAAGTGCACATCATTCTTTTCTGTGTGTTTTGCAAAGTACAATCTTGGAAAGCTTTTCCCTTCCAGATCTTGTCAAAGGACCGTGAAAATATCATGAGTGCTTTGATGACTCAACAAAGATTCCTAACAGTCCAGAAGGCAGAATTCATCATTACTCAGCCTCAGTATATGCAGAAAAACAAGTGAGGTTAGCTCTCTGGAGCATGTTTGTTCAGGTAGGAAGGTTTGCTGTTACCAGGATGATGGATGTGAGTTACTCCACACAGACAAGGTCCCTATCACCGGTGTGCTAGGTGTTCTTTAGACTACCATGTAGGTTCACAGTGAAGGAAGAATGATGCAATTACTGGACCAATGGGCCTCCCCAAAAGTCTCGGCAGCGTCTAATCCCCAACGGAACTCAAATGGCCATATCCTGAAACAGTTGAAACCATTTCACTATTGATGTGGGAAGTCACGCACAGATGGGATACAAACCCACTAAGCTGGGTTAGTAACTAACCCAACATTCATGATCATAATTACGAGTACAATCCATTCCTCATGCCAGCAGGTTTGCTTGTGCTTTGGAGTGACTGATGTTGTCTACAGCTGCTAACTGAAGGCAGCTCCACTGGCAACAGCATATCCAGCGACAGCGAACTGAAGCAGACCCTCTAGAGATAGTCTGTAATTTTGAAAAGGTACTTTTCAGTCTTGCTAAAGGTGCTACACAAGGGCAGCCAATCAACTATACATAAACAGATGGATCAGCTACAAAATGTGTGAAACAAATTAGCTTGGTTCTGTTTTTTAAGAAGTGATGCATCCCATATCTTGCAGGAGTGTGAGTTCCACCCCCACAATGCTTTTTCTCTGGCCCTTCCAAAAACCATGGGTGCTGGCAACAGAGTAAAATTCTCATTTCATTCTTCCCACCTGATTACTTGAAAAGCATCCAAGCTGCTATAGTAAACTTCAAACAACAACAGTCTTTGCATAGTACTGTCTCACTAGTTCACACCTGCAACAATTTGCCCTTTTCTCCTTGCTTGTTAACAAAATCCAATACATCAGCTGTTCAGAGGCGTAATAAGCGCCAATACCCATGTCTTCCATTATTTTCCTTCTTTATGTTACTTACACCTCTCCATGTGTAATCAAGCTTTTTTATGAATGACTGGACCACCTGTATCCTTTGGGAGATCCATTAGCACAAGACTTAGGGGCATAATAAGGACATTTCTGCATAGTTATTAGAAGCTGCTAGCAAGATTGCAGAGATAGGTAGACCCTAGGCATGGCAGAAAGTCTGCTGGGAGCCACAAGTGCTTGGATATAAGCTCCAGCAAGGTTAACATCTCTAATCACATAATGGCAAGGAGTGGCTGTGTGATATTGAATTAGCGCAACTAGTTAGGTTTTCAACAGGAAATCTATTTTGGGACCTGGGAGGAGGACTCTAACTTCCACTCTTGAAAGGAATTATTATTGATTATCTCATTGTGTGGCTCTGGGTGTCGGATACCTTATGCTCCTGGACTTCTGAAAAGCTAGCAAGGCAGATGCATAAACTAAATAAAGAAGTAGTGTGTATGTTTCCTACTTTTTACAGGTCTATATTCAGTAGCTGGCATATGACACCTTGTGAAATGTTTGCTGTGATCTAAGATGAAAGAAACATTTATAACATAATCCAACGGGGGAAGGGATTTCACACACTTTTTAAAAGTCAGTTTCAATATAAGAAAAAACAGTAAGAGACCCCCAGGGCTATAGTTGCAAACGATGATATTACGAAAATGAGCAGATCCTTTTTGGCTACGAGCAAGTGTTGGAGCCATTTAGTATCTGAGATGTTACCTTCCAGGGACTGGTAGGAGGACAGATTCAACAACCTAGTTCAGTAGGTCTTCTCTATCTCTAATTGCTACTTTGATCCTATAACACATTCCGCAGAAGACGGGATACAAAACCATGCTGCACTCACCAGAGATGGAAAGGGGAGTACAGTTTATATCCCAGTGCCACCAGATGGCTGCTGTTTGACTGGAGCTCTTGAGAAGTTTCAGTAAAGCTTAAGTCATAAACACCCTTTTTAAAATATAGCAGTTTTCCCTATGAATCTGAAAACTCTCCACCAACTCCCTTCTCTCAGTTAGGTATTAATCAGCTAAGCATCAGTCAAGGCCATCTTCACTATTAACAAACATTTCCAGTGATCGAGACGGAATCACAGACCAATCTGGGAGACATAAATGACAGGAGCTTCTGCACTTTATTGCTGTCCTTATGTAAATACTGATTTTCAGTCCAGCACAACCTCCTAACTCCTGCCTCTTCCAAAGGCAGACCCTGGACTTGTGTTCCTTACAGACACTATTACAGGCAATGGTCACGCTTTGGTGACACAGTAACAAACATTCCATCCAAGCCAGAGATAGACAGGTAGCTTAAGGAATCTCATCCAATTTAAGGCTTTGTCTAACACCCATGATTGAGAAATTTATTTGACCTAGAAAAATGTGTGCATTCCCTTTTCTTATCACTAAAAGACACTTATAATGGGGGAGGGAAGAGGATCAACATTGGCAATAGCTACAGTAAGGCAAACCGTCGACAGAAGGGTGACCAGGAAATGGTATGAGGTTCTTTCACAGCCCCGCCCCCTGCCCCAATTCTAGAGCTGTTAAATACTCTCCTTAAAAAACTCAGACATCAGACCAGACTCAGCCTCACTCTGCCCCTCTGCACTATTCTAGTAGCACAATGGGGTCAGAAAGCTGCCTTAAAGAGCCAGCTGGGGTTCCTCCTGGTATCACAGAATCCCCTGGTGGTCTAAAGCAAGTGTCTCCAGCTATATGCCACTTGCTCAGGATCACATCCCCACAACAGGGGGCACAACCAGAGCATGCTGTGTTTTGGCAGGACAGCTCCTAGGGCACCATTACTGCTGGTGCAAGTAGCAGCAGTCCCAGGGATGCTCTAATCTTGCTTCAGGAGCCAAACTAGCTCCCACAGTCCCCCCGATCAGGTTTGGAGAGGTAAAGAAAGGTGGCAGGAAGCCACCTATACCCTGACTGCCGCTCCACTGCACTTAAGGATCTGACCTTTTTATCAGCTCTGGTGCACGGGGTTTCCTAGCAACATCTACACAATAATTGACAAAGGAGAAAAGGCTCGCAAGGAGCAGAGATTCAGGATCTCATATTGTGAACGGCATGCTAGACAAAATATAACGGAGAATGAAAAAAAAAAAGCATGTGAGAACTCAGATTACAGCTTCTAGATTCCAGCAGATCATTTTAGAGACTATTGTCCTTTGTCCTTTTTGTATGCACAAGCTCTCTCTTCCCTCACTAAATGGTTGTCATCACTGTCCCTTCCATTACCCAAGAGAGTAAAGTATTGCAGAATATGGAGATGGAAAACACGTGTTAAGTGTCACATGGTTCATTGTTCCACCCAATGCAGGACTGTCCCTACAGTACATTCTCCACAGATTTGTCAATTCTAGCTTCTATGCGACTCCGGTTATAGGACATCTACCATTCTCACCTCTAACTCCAAGGCCACTGCTCGATGAACTGAGGGATACTGTGCTGCACAAGATCAAGCAGGGAGATCTAGCATGTCAACTCTGAGAGATACCCATGGGCCTAGGAAACAGAGGCTCAAGTCATGATTCCTGGCATTGCAGCACAAAGACCTATGGTACGCAACTGCCTTGGCCTGATTTAGCTCGGTCTTTAGCTGTGACAGCAAAGAATGAAGGAACGCTAGATCACTAGGAATAGAAAAATAAATCAAGCACTAACTACAAGAATGTGTTGCTCACTCACAAGGGAGCCACGCCTCTGGCTCTACTCTACCTTCTCGGAGGTCATAGGACATGAAGAAAAGCTCTTCTAGGCAGTTACAAACTGTACTGGGAAAACCTAGTATTTTAAAAAATTAAATCCGTACTTCTGATTCACCTGCAGAGGAAGAAACTGCTGAAAAGCTGCAATACTTGCTATTATAGGAACATATGAATTTCCAGACTGGATCAGACCCAAGGTGCACCTAGTCCAGTATGCTGTTTCTGACTGTGATCAGTGCCTGATCCTTCAGAAGAGGGCATAAGAACCCTGCAACAGCCAGATGTGGAATAATTTGCCTCCTCCCTGCACCCCCATCTCTAATCCTGGTTTATTCCTATATTTTTTCTATTGTTAAACCAATATTAGGCCATTTTTATTTTATATGTACATATACATATAGTTACACATACAGTCATTGTACAATTGTGACATATTAGATGATATATGTAACAAACAATATTAAATCATATACAATACACAGGACAAAAACAAAACAGATTGAAATTTGGTAGCTCACTTTCTTTTACATCCCCAAGACCTCTCAGACCTCACTATACTAGACTCTTTAGTTGAAACCATTCCCAGGTATGTAAGTCTTACTTACCTAACCTGGATATTAAGATTATAATGCTAAATAAAAGGAATAACATAAAATAAAAACAATAAATAAAATGTAATTAAATAATACACTTCCTTTCTGTAGCACCTTCCATCCAAGGGTCTGAAATTGCTTTACAAATGTTAATCCGCACCTGTATCTTTCTGTAGTAGGAAAGGTGCATTCTCACCATTTTACAGAGGGACATACTACGACCGTGAAGGTAATCCACACAGCATTTCTGAGTGAATGGAAGAGAGCCTCCCGACCCGGATCAACAGACTCATGTTTGCAGGGCTCACAGCAACAGCTGTGTTGACTGCGCTGTGAAGTTTCAGCTCAGACTCTGAAGCCCGCCCGCTCTCTAGGCTACACAGCTGTTTTTAGAGGGTTAGTATAAGCCCCTCTAGCCCCAGTCTATCAACCTGGGCTGGAAGGCTTACACCAAAATGCTGTGTAGATATACATTGAAGGGTTACATGATTTGTCCCAGGCCACACACAGAGTTGATGGTAGAGCCTAGACTAGAACCTGGATCCCTGATTCCTAGTTGTGTGCTGTAATCACAAAACCATCTTTCTTCCATATTAAGTATTCTCAACTGGATTAACAGATTAAAACTCGCCCTGATTCTCTCCTTCTCCTGCAGCCCCTCTGCTACTCTGAC
Organism: Gopherus flavomarginatus; assembly: GCF_025201925.1. Taxonomy (NCBI): domain Eukaryota; kingdom Metazoa; phylum Chordata; order Testudines; family Testudinidae; genus Gopherus; species Gopherus flavomarginatus. The sequence goes on along the minus strand of NC_066623.1, from coordinate 20,911,003 downwards.
AGCATAAAAGGAGCCATAAATATAGCAGAATGCCACCTGAAAAATGCCCCCTGCAATGGCTTTTCCCAAGTGGCTTAGAGCTAGTGAAGTTGTTCTGTGCTGTTTTATGTGTCAGTTTCTGGTGCGAGAGGCCAGGCTGGGATACCCTGGCTGGAGAACACAGCACTTTGGCTATTCTGGGCCAGCAGAGCAGCCCATATGCTGTTGTGCCTGGAGTCCAGGAGGCATAAAGGCACCTTAAGGTACTTTGATACCTAGCCTGGGCTGTGTCTCTATGATGCAGCTCAGAATCATCATTAACCTCTAACTTTAAATGGCTCTGAGGACAGGCACAGCATTGAACCCTGGGAATGCATTAGGACTGCTTTTATTTTACACTAAATGTTTAGTTTTAAGTATTAAGGGTCAGATTTATCTAAACAGGGAGCACCAGCAAAAATGTAGGGCTAGCCACCTGGGCCAGGGACAGCCTGCGTTTGTGTGCGCATATACTCTTTGGCATGCATAAGTCAGGGAAAGATGGTTGACTAGCCATGATGCGGGCACATTTTTACCCAGCTACTGATGCAAATTGCAGGGTTTTGTGGGCACAGCAAAAGGTCACACACGCTTCTTCAGATAACCCCCTCAACCTCCCACACACCTTGGTTTGGAAATGGGAGATGTGTGAGCTGCAAATGCAATGGGTTCAATACCACATGCAGCTGCACACATTTGGTACTTGCAACTCAAAAACATAGCTCGGAATGCCTTGCTGGGGTTACTAAATCTTAATAAACAGGAGGAACAGTGGCCCAAACCTTCCAGCTCCCTCAGCGTTAGGAACTCAAGGAACCCTAGTGTAGCCAGGCTGCCGGCATCCTTTCGATTAGCCCTGCCCTGAGCAGGACTTGATGACATGCTGCTTAAAACATCAGCGGTAACTAGCCATTGATCTAACTGGAACGCACAGCCTCCTTCCCATGAGATTGGCAGTGATAAGGAAATTTCCTTAGTGTAAGCAAACCATTCTCCCCAGCTTTTGCAGTCTCAGCTTGATGCCTTCTGTCACACTGCTTGGAACAGTGTCCCTCCTTCACCCTGCCAAGCACTCTCCCGCCTTTCTCCTCCAACTCTTCCTTAGCTCTCCCCTCTCCCAGGAGCACTCAGCCAGCATAAACACAGGTGCACCACGCATGTGCACATTCCCACGTGCAGTCATAACCCTACTGCTTCGTTTTCCTCCCCACTAACCTCTCCTCGCCCTCCCACGCTGACAAATGTTATTAGCTAAGATTATAAATCACTGCCCCGTATCTTATTTTGCATTTGTCTGTCTTACTGAGCTGATACTGCAATCGCTTGGAGGCACCAATCATGGCTTGTTCTAGTGTTTGCAAAGCACTGTGTACTTTAAGACATTATATAAAGGATTGAGTTATAATCTGCAACTTCTTTTGTGTGTAATGACAAAGACTTGAAGGATGCAGGAGTTAAACTCTCCCACCAGAGCCTCCTGTCTGTATTTCTCTGGAGATGACCATTCCTGCCCAGGGGAACTTTCACTGTGGGCAGGGTCCATGGAGAAGAATGAATCACACAGAACGTGACAATGTAACCAATTGTCCTTCTAGTTCATGTTCTGTACTGTAATTTCTTAAATGAGTCGGGGGAATGGGGAAAACAGAGTGCAATTTGGTTAGTATAGGGCACGTCTCTATAAAACTGAAGCACAATTAGACTGACAGCTCCTCGGGGTAAGGACCACGTGTGTGACTCTAAAAGCACCAAGTAGTGGTCTGTGACTCCATTAAAAAATTAAAGAAGGCGACTATAGATTGGTGTTACCAGCTCAGGAGCACTGTCGGTTGCTGTAGAAAGGAACCATTACTGCTGCAGACTGATGGAAAGCCACTTTTTGGCATTCCCCTTCCCCTTCAATCAGGCCCATGAAGTCTGGTCTTAAATTACATTTTAAATAAGCTATCAAGGTCTTTGCTACTCACCTCTCTAATCTCAGTTTGTCCATATATATGTTCCCAGCTCCCCAATGGGGCAGAAATTACCTTTGACATGCTGCCCGCTAATGATCTATCATCTTCAAAGGACTGTGAAAGCAAGTGCTAGTTAGCAGGCGGATCAGCTTCAGGAGGCAAAAATCTGTTTTTTTGTTTCTTCTCTAAAAAATTCAAACAATTCTGAATTTTGGCCAGCCACAGCAGATTTCTACAGCAGAAATGCTGAATTCATACAAGTCCAGTTGTGGCTGAAATCTGCAGCAATCTGGAAGGAAATCTGAAAGCAGCACTGCCATAAGGGTCCATCAGCTTTCCCAGGCAAATCATCAAAACCCAGACAGCAGTGAGAATAGTCCAGATCTCAGCTGGAGAAGATGATCAGAATAGGACAAAATGTTGGGTAGGGGAGGGAGCCTTTATACCACCAAGAGTCTTTCAGTAATCTGATCCCATGATTCACACTCCAAGTAATAACATTCAAATAAGTCTATTTTTAGGGTGGAGCACCTCTTCCAGGGCAAGGAAGGTGCAAAAAGCACAGCCACAGTTACTCTCCATTTTATTATAACATGTGAAAATGGAATTTACTCTCCATTGTCTGCGACATCTTCTTCAGAACCTGAAGCTACCATTCTTCTCTCTCTTGATTTCATCCTTTTCCATTAGAAAAATATTGGACTCTTCCACCTCCTTTTGGGCTGACAGGTCACAAGCCAAAATGGCCTTGTCTTATTTCTTTCCTTCTTTTTCAAAAGCATCATTAAAAAATTCATCAAAGATTCCAGCACAGCTCTCGGAGTAGGTTTACTTAATTAGCTTATGCACCCTCTGCTGGCCAGCTGGCTCTACAGATGCAGAATAAAAATACTGTAGGGTCACAAGGACACATGGCTGGGTTTGTTTGTTTTCTCTCAGTGCCACCCGATTCAATTTTCTCTGTTTTCAAGCCAAATGACAATGGTTCTAATTGCATCCACTGCAAAGTTCTAAACTCCAGCTGTGCTCTTTCTGCCTCTTACATCATCCCCTATAATAAAGTTTCTGCAATCAGAATTTAGCTGACATTATTGTGGATACATGAGGCAGAATGAAATCCAGCTCACCAGTTCTGTCAGAAGACATGACGTGCTGACACACCGGAAGGGAGTGGAGTTGGTAAGTAAGAAAATGCCATCTTTACAGGGTCACTTTTCTCACAATTGCCAGACTTTCCATTTTGTGTTCCCTCCATGTTTTTTGAATTATATTCTAAATTGCTATGTCTCTTCTGCATGTTGCCATGTTTCCTCAATATCTTGTGGATATTTGCATGAAACCACTAGCTCCATCTTAACAGCTCTCTTTTTTTAATAAAAAACATTCACGTGCCAAATTGATTTGTACCTCGTTCATTTGCACTCATTGCAAATGTTTATGTGATGCTTCCACTTCTCAATGGGTCATATTCATATCTGATTTTAGTGAGCTTGTACCAGATTTTGGGCTAAATAGGACTAAAGAATGCAGTTCATGCACACATTGTGAGGTCACCAACACTTAAATACCCCGAAGTCCATAAGAAACAGTGAGACACCAGGGATCTTGAGTTTGTTGCAGTGAACCTGAGAGACGGCAGATGATGCTTGATCCCATGTATGAGAACAGAAGATCTGCCGTATCACAATCGACCAATAAGTCCATTTAACAGGTACCCCGGATCTTCAACTATGAGTGTGACACTGCACCCCATAGTCTTCACAGTGATAATATTATGATATAATTATGGCACAATTATGATGCATTTGGTACAAGACAGGTCATGAGAGGGGTCATTGGAAAAGTTAGGATAATCATATCCAGCAAATCCTATTTGTATGCATGTATCATTTTTGTATCTGAAGTTATGAATATTGAAATACAAATCCCTATTCAAATGGGCTTACTCTGGAAAATACCCACAGTCAGCCTTTCAGGCACAGCAATGAAGAAGCCAGACAGAGTTGATGACCCAACAGCAAAGACAACGGACTGTGGAATAGCTTAACCTTCCTGTGGGCATTTTGGCCAGTCTTTAAGCAATGGCTGCTATAACACTGCAAGGGCATGTGACCAGACCACATGTCTCCAGACTCCATCTTGGGATGTCAGTATTTTTCCACAGGCTGGTCTGGGAACCAAGTTTTGAAACAAAGGGTTTCTGCCGTATGCTAAAGCTATATAAGGCAAGGAGGGACATCATCAGTTGTTCTTCACTCCACATACAAGACGATTCCTGGAAAACCTGAGGAACAAGGACTGAACTGAGGGAAGTGCTGGACTCAGATGAAGGGGATTTCTAGCCTGTGTATGAAAGACCTGGGAATCCCAAGCTGTAAAGCAAGTGCAGTTTGTCCTTTAAGAATCTCAAAGCCTGCATGGACCATTTCTCAGGGTGAGAATTTGCTAATTAATATCCTATCTTTCTAGTATTTTAGGCTTAGTTTGCATTTTTGTTCATTTGCTAGGTAATCTGCTTTGATCTGTTTGCTATCACTTATAATCACTTAAAATCTCTCTTTTGTAATTAATAAACTTGTTTTTGCTTTCTCTAAACCAGTGAGTTGGAGTGAAGTGCATGGGAAATCATAGCTCAAGGGGCAAAGACTGGTGCATATTCCTTTCCACGTTGAGTGGGGAGGCAAACTCTATGAGCTTACGCTGTACAGTTCCCTGTGCAGTGCAAGACGGTATAATCGTGGGTTTATGCTCCAGAGGGGGTGCATGCCTGGAGTGCTGAGAGTTACCTTGGCTTTAGCCTTTCAACTGTTGGTTCATGCAGTGGCTAGTCAGAGAGCTTGCATGTAACTACAGTTGGGTGTAACCCTACCTGTGTGAATGCTGGTGGAAGTGTAGGACCGGGAGCAGGTCTGCAGCTTGTCACAGCAGCACAGTGAGAGAGAGAGCCCAGGTTGGTGGGTCAGAGGGCTCAGGGGAACCCCAATTCTAGGTGGCACCCCAGGGAGAACCCATCACAGTGGGTCTCACCAGACACTTCAGAGGAAGATGAAAACCCACCGACCTCCATTATGCACCTAATTGTCTTCCAGCAGATGATATAATAGTATTGCACAAATATGTGCCTGACCACAGCTGATGCCATGAAATATCAATCCATGTAACGCAATTTTAGCTAGGGTAACTGTGATGGCTATTCCTAGTAGGGATATAAAAGGTTAACTGGTAGAACTATGCTTACCAGCTAACTGCCTTAACTGTTAACCCCTGTGCCAGCCAGAGTGGGCCCAGCCCAGCCACGCCGGCTGGAGCAGGTCCAGCCACTTAAAGAGTTAACCATTTAAATGATATATTTTTAATCATTTAAACAATTAAGATTTTATAAATGGTATTCACATCCCTAATTTCTAGGGCAAATTCTGCTCAGTTACACTTGTGCAATCCTACTGACAAAAATGGAGTACTAGGGAGAGGGTTGTCTAGGAGTGTGTTTAGTGCAATGACAGCAGCAAATGTTCTCCATGACCTCTGAAGCCTCACAGCTCCTTAAGATAGTCCAGCAATAAAAGCTGAGAAACCCCATATGACCAGATTCTGCTCCCAGTTCCATCAGTGTAAGTGGGAAATTTTGCTATCGTAATCAATGGAATTATCTTCAATTTACACCGGAATCTGGCCCAATCTCAATGAATTTCCACTGTTTTTCTCCTGAAAACTGTTCAGGGTTCACTCCTGGATGCGCATTTAAAAAGAAAGAAAGAACACAAATAGGAGACAATCTGGAAGATATATACAGGGAGTTAGAGGGGTGGGTCTGACCAACCCATCTCTCTATCTAGGTTCTCATACTGCATTCATACCCATGGGATCAGACTACTTATTTGGACCACTCCTCAGCTGCATTTGAGAGTATGAGATCTGCCATGATGAAGATGACTAGATCCTTCCTGGGACTGACAATACAGTCAGCATTAAGGTACTGAGACCAGACAACCGTTGTGACAGAAAACAGAATCTGGAAAAGCAAGAGATATTTTCTTTTTCTTCTTCTTTCATCCAGAAGGACTTTTTGCTACACTAGGGAACATTCTGCTCACAGATTCCAAACATGTGGGATAGGTGGAGGACATTGCACGCGAGATGCTAATTCATGCATTGCCTTGGCCACCTCTGATATGGCATATAAACCATAAACGAATTTACAAGGCAATGAGATTAAGCAAGGGAAAATCTCAAAGACCTACAGCTGAAGGTTTCTGGATTATCCAGATTTCTTCATGGGGAGGAGAGTCCATCAGTGCTGGTGATTGCCCTGACTCAGCCGGGTGCATGAGAACTCTCAGGAACCTTGCAGCCCTGCTCATGGGTAATCCTTGTCCTTTTTAAAAAATGTATTTACTTATGACAGTCTTATTCACTCCCAGATGGTGGGTTGTTGAAATGACAGGAAGGTGGGTTAATGGTTCTTTATGGGAGGGATTGTGCAAGGGTTTGGGAGCAGTCATGGGACCTTGTTTGCACTACTGTAACTGGGTTATAAAATACAAAATAATACTACACAACAAGCACCTGGAAGAAATGGCATTCCAGTATTTACCCCTACAAGCACACATCCATCTAGCCAGACAGTAAGATAAGGCAGATAATAAACATCTATCCCCTAGTACCTAAACCAATTGGCTAGTCCCTTAACAGTGCATTTATTATCTAGGATGAAAATATCTCTGTGTACCATCCTCAAAGTGTCTCCAAAGACTCCACACACCACCGGAGTGAGATGTTATTGATTCAGATGACAGATGCGGTGCTATCCATTCCCAGTGAGGGTAGCAATCCCACTATGTCAGCTGAGTCAAACTAAGATCTTTTAGAGACACATTTTAATTTCCTGCAGAGTATAGCCACGTGGGAGGTAACTCTCCCTATGACAAAGTTGTTGGTTAGTGGATCCAGGTGCTCATATGCAAGACTTTAAACATTTTAAATGATAGTACCCAGGGAATATTTCAAGAGGTTGGATCTGGGCATCAAGACACCAGAGCTCTGTTCCCATCTCAGCCACTCAGATGCTGTGGTACCCTGGATAAATCTCTTATCCTCTTTGTATAGGTCTACACATTTCAATGCTTTAGCTATGCTGGGTACCCCTTTCTCTGTCGCTGCTCTCCTCCCTGCCCGAAACCTCAATAATGTAACACTACTACAGAGGGCCAAGAAAGTGCCCAGCAGGACTCTTTGACCAAAATGACTGGAGAAGAGAGCAATCTATCTTTTCTGGGGGAGAGGAGGGAGCATTTTCCAGCATCTGTCCCATTACCAACCCTCAAAAGCCCCATGTGAACCCAACCAATCCTTCCAGCTGAGCAGCGATGGATTCAGCTTCTTCTGGAGCCTCACAACATTGCTCCTGGGTTGGCTGGGCAGAGGAGAAGCAGGCTGTGCTTGGAGCACACAATGGGGGTGGATAATTTTGATTAATTACCTGTAATGCAGTAGTACCTCGGGATCCCAATTATAGACCAGAACCCTATTGTGCTAAATACTATACAAAACACAGAACAAAGGAGAGTCCCACTCCAGAGGGTTTACAATCTAAAGTAACAGCAGAGAATTTTTGAAGTGATAACCACATGGGTAGTGTTCACTGATATGTAGTATTGTTTGGGGAAGGGAATAAAAGAACAAGTATGATTCACAGTATATTCTGCTACACTCTTGCTGTTATATTCTTTATTAACCCTCTCCACTCCATAAGTTCTGCGTGGGGAGAATGAGCTCAGTTCTGGAGATGAAGTCCTATATTTATACACAGAACAGGTACAGCATGGACAGCAGCAGGGCAATCTTTCCGCTTATCAATGTACCTCAGCCCTGAGCTAGAGGGACCACCTCTGGGGGTTATCTCTATGGCCCATTCAGTTCTTGGTCCCTCTGCTACGACTGCCACAAGGGGGCCAGCTAGTGCCAGCTGTGATACAGACATTCGTTCCCACTGGCAACTAGAGTGAGACTCACATAACTCAATTCACACATGCCACCTAACAGCCACCAGACGGCATAGACTTTTGGTCATTACTCGACTAATGACCAGACTTGGATTTGGACTAGTGACCAAATAGTGGAGGTTCTGGCACAGAAAATGGAACTCAAATCACTCCTGACTTATGAACATGCTGACAAAACTATGCACTCTAAAAAGCAGCTGACAAGTGACTCTGAGAAATCATTATGGCCAGATGTGTGCCCATTTCCACACACATACTGCCCATTAGATAGCCAGTGAGTCTTTCTATGCCCAACTGTGGCAACTGCATGCACAATTTTGTACACAATTCTGAGAATCTGGGCCTAAATTCAGAGGCCAGGTGCTGATGTATCATATTTTCTGTATTGTTCTTACTCTGCTTTTCACTAATAGTGAAACTCATGTGTAAACAGGAATGGAGTCTCTCAACAGTTCAGCACAATATTGTTATCCACCTCATAGTCCCTTACCAGGGCTTCACGGTCAGTTGCTATGGAGACAGATGGCAGTGTGCCCCATCACTGAATGGAGAAAGGGACTAACAATAATATGCCTCTTGCTGTGCCTGCCAGGCTCTCCCCACAGCTAACAGGCTATAACACTTACCTGGGCAGAAAGCTCAGGAAAGTCATAGAGAAAAACTCTTGGCTGCTATAAAGTACCTGGGGCAGACAAGACAAGAAAGCTAGCCTAGAAGCAGCTTTGGAGAATGAGGTGCTCTCATATTGACCAGTGGGAAGCCTGCCGAGATTTTGGCAGTGGAATAAAAGCTGGCCAGTTGCAGACTAAGGGCCTGATCCAACGTCCATGGAAGTCAATGGGAGCCATTGGCTCCAGAAAGCTTTGAACCAGAGCGTAAGACAGCTGGAGCAAAGACCCACCTGGTCCTAGAACTGCCCTACTCCAAAGGGAGAAGAAACATGACTAAAATCGCTCCTAGGAAGGTGGTCAAGGAAGCCTGTCTTGCTAACATCTGTCATGTATAATTCCCAAATCTGGACCTTAGCGTCCAGGATATGGGTACTAGCATAAAGTTCTCTAAGCTTAATTACCATCTTAGATTCTGCAGTGCTGCCACCAATCAGGAATTTTTAGGGCCTGATACCCTCTGGTCCCCCCAAAACCTCCCCAGGGGACCCCAAGACCCAGATTCCTTGAGTCTCACAACAAAGAGAAATAAACCATTCCCTTCCCCCTCCCTTCTTCCTCCCAGCTCCTTCCCACCCTGGGAACACTAGGAGATTGCCTGATTCAACTTCTTGAATCACCACACCGAGAAGAGTGTTACCTTCCCCCTCACCCAGAGGCAATACAAGCTGCGTGAATATAACACAAAGAAAATTTATCCTTCCCTTCTCCCCACCAATCCCTTGAACCTTAACTAGGAAAAAAAAATCAAACAGGTCTTAAAAAGCAAAACTTTTAATAAAAAAGAAAGAAAAAAAGTAAAAGGTTTATCTCTGCACTTTAGATGGTAAACAGTTACAGGGTCTTTCAACTTATAAACAATAGAAAGAAACTTTCTCCAGCAGAAACACAATTTAAGCTACTTCCAGCAAGTACATATATGTAAATGAAAAAAACAAATTAAAAGACTATGACCGCCTTTTCTTACTTACAATTCTGAATAGATAAGAGACTGTAGCAGGGAGATTGGCAGAAACCTGGTTGCACCTCTAGTCCTATCCAGGACCCAGAGAGAACAAAGCCAAACCCAAAACCCACAAACAAAGGCTTCCCTCCACGAGATTTGAAAGTATATTGTCTCCTGATTGGTCCTCTGGTCTGGTGTTTGCAGGTCACTGTTTGTTAACCCTTTATAGGTGAAAGAGACATTAACCCTTAGCTATCTGTTTATGACAACATCCAATTACATACACAGATTTGTGCACATTTTGTAGCTGTGTTTGTATGCGGTGCACTGCCTAGATTTAGAGGGAGGAGGAATAAGATATCTCATTTTAAGGGCTCAATTCAATCCAAGACCCATGAGCTTGTCATTAGAGCTGGCCTGAAATTTTTCAATTAACTTTTTTTCTGTCAAAACAGTTTCGCAGGTCCAGTGTGAAATTTCTGGTCAGAGAGAGAGACAGCAAGCGAGCGAGCGACCTTCACCCAGAACAGCTAACTGCCCAGTGGTCAGGGCAGTCACCTGGCATGTGGAAGACCCAGAGTCCCTGGACTGAATATGGCAGTGCTAGGACCTGGACCTTCGTATCTCACATTCCAGGTGACAATTCTGGAGTCTCTCTCTATTGTTTTCATTGCATATCGGAACAAAAATTAATTTAGAAACCTCAATGTTTGTCTTAAAATGGAACTGTTATTTTCCACCCATCCCCACTTGTTACCAAGATACAGGGCCACTCGGGGGGGAAAGGCAAGTGGAGCAATTTGCCCCGGGCCCTGGGCCCTATAGGGGCCCCCATGAGAGTTTTTTGGGGCCCCTGGAGCGGGATCCTTCACTCACTCCAGGGGCCCTGGAAAACTCTCACGGGGCCCGGGCCCCCGGAGCTTCTTCTGCTCTGAGTCTTCAGCGGCGGGGGGTCCTTCTGCCGATGGAAGGACCCCCCACCACCAAATTACCACTGAAGTGGGACCCGCCGCCGAAATGCCAGGTCTTTGGCGGTAATTCAGCAGCGGGGGCCCCTGCCGTGGGTCTTCAGGGCACTTCGGCGGCGGGTCCCGGAGCGGAAGGAACCCCCGCCACCGAAGTACCGCCAAAGTGGGCGCCCCCCCACCCCCGAAGACCCCAGGCCCCTGAATCCTCTGGGCGGCCCTGCCAAGATACATAGAAGGTTACAGAAAACTGACTTCTGAGGGAAGGAATAAGCAAAAAGAGCAGATGGGGACTTCACAGCAGCAAAGATCCACTTTCATGCAACTCTCTTTAGTAGCGACCACCACAAAAGAAGAAATCCCCCCAGAAAAAATACTGAAGATATGAGCAGGCTGGTTACTGAAGAACAGAATGTTTTTAAAGCTTCCCAGAAGGCATCATCTGCTCTTGAATAGAAAGAACTGGTTGAAAGGAAAAGCAATTCTCATAGCCAGAAACTGTCCAACATGTTTCTAGGACTGCCAGTGACTTAAAAGGTATCCACAATGTGCTCAAGCATATCTAGGACTAGCTTGTGCTTGGAGCCAGTTCATGCCACCATGCATGCAGATCTGCAGCACTAAGGGCTCTAGTATTGCTTGAATTAGGTAGTTGCATTTCAGAACATTAAACCAAGCCCGTTTCTGAAGTTATACCCAAGGTATAACCCACAAGTAAAATATGGCCAGCTGCAATCCTCCCCCATTACCTTTAACGTGGAAGCGCAGCCCACAGAAACTGCAGGTGTCAAGAGTACCATGACCCATCTTCAGCTGAGAAATTCCTTTGGCTCAAGATAGAGCATTGCAAAGTGGTACCTGTAGCCTAGGTGAACTGCACCTTCCTGTTAACAGGTGAGGGCAGCTGCCATCTGCTCCATTTTATTAGGAGAAGACCTTGGACCCCGAACAAGTTGACTGATGCAGCCCTAAGCGTGGAAAGTTGGGAGTTCTCCTGTCTTCGGTCATTAATACATTTCAGTGCTGCCTCAGTAGGAGTGGGAGGATGCATCCTGACACAGTTGCAAAAGTCAAATTTTAAGGGTCAAAATATTCAGCAGTTGTTTCATCCTCTTTGAAATTCCCGGGCCTGCTTATGGCTATTTAGTAACTTGACCAAATACACTTTTGTTTTATTGCTCATTGCAAAAATCCAGCTCCTTAAAGTGCAAATACCTAGGATTTAGCCATATGTTGCATTATTCACAATCCCAGTAGAAAGTTACATTAAGCAATTCATAACCCCTGGGCAAGTCAGTACAGACAACTCACCCATTTGTTTGCATGGTGTCAAGTATCAGAGGGGTAGCCGTGTTTGTTGGTTTTTACAGATCCAGACTGAGTCCTGTGGTACCTTATACACTAACAGACGTTTTGGAGCATAAGCTTTCGTGGGTGAATACCCACTTCGTCAGATGCATGCAGCTTATGTTCCAATACATCTGTTAGTCCACAAGGTGCCACAGGACTCTTTGTTGCTTTTCACCCATTTCTGCAGACTTTGGGGATTCCTCTACCTTCAAACCAAACTGTACCACAGCTCCCACCTTGCTGAGTTATTCCACATGCCACTACCTAAGACTGTTCTCTGCGTCAGTGCAAGATAGAGCTGCAGACTGAAGGGCCAAATTGGGACAGACCCTGAAGGGAGTGAATGGCAGGTGATCAGGCAAGAAGCTCTCCCTTCCCTGGGAAAGAGCCTGGAAAAATTGCAATGACTGCTCCAGGCTGCACCACCACACCCCTCTGCATTGGCACAGAGTAGGATCAGCAGCACACAGGAAGGGGGAATATGCTGCATTCTATGGAAGGCTGGAATAGTGGATTTAGTGCCCCTGTGCCAGGGGGGTATTCTGGTGTCCAGATCTCACACTGCGGCAGTGCACGCTCTGCACCATTCTCTACATAACCAGTTCCTAACAGGCATGATAGAATCCTATATCTTTTAAAAGCATTAATCACCAAACCCTTATTCCAGTGCTCCAAGGACTGCAGGAAGCTTTCTTGATGCACAATATGGAAAAGATTATCTATATTCTATGCTAAATCGCTCTGGAGTAACTTGAGGGGACTGGAATCTTGAATCTATGCTGCAGGGTAGACACGTGTGCGTAGCACTGGGGTATCTATCCCCGATACTCAGCAATGGCACTGTATAATAGCCTAAATATAACACAGTAACCTCAGCAAGATCTCTGTCTACAGAAGCCTCCTGGTGAGTGCTAGGGACACAATCAGCAATTGAATGATTTTCTTCCAAACTGATATTTGCACCTGATCCACTACTTGGCTCTCTCCTCAGCCACAGACCTTGTAGTGACAATCACCCCAGCTGCACTCCATGTGAATTCTTTCATGAACTTTTTCCAGCACCACACAGGAGGGGAGATATGTGCCAAGCTGTAATCCTCCCCTCTCCAAAAGAGATGGCATCGTTTTGGTCCTGTACATCTCTGCTCCTGCCTACAGCTTCTTCCATGCTTTGGGCTCTCCCCCTCTTCTGGGGCTAAATGCTATTTCAGGTGCAAAGCTAAGCTGTGACCTGGGGAGGCCTGTGGGGGTCTGAGGCAAAGATTCTCCAAGCGTGGGAGGAAACACTCAGAGCTCACTTCGGACCAGAGGAAAGATCCAGTAGGTCTCCCCCTGCTGTGAAGGCCCCTGGAATGCTGTCCCATCCCTGGGCTGGGGAGCAACAGATGTCAGGGCCCTGTGTCCATGGAGGGAAGGGGCAGAGAAGCAAGATTCATCCTCCCCCACCCCATACTCAAGACTACCGCCTTATCTTGATTCCAACCCTCGTACCCAACACAATTCTTTCCATGAAACTTTTCACTAATAAATCAGCAACAACCCAACAAAAGATTGGCACCTCTTTAATACTGGTCTTCTGGGCCTCGATGACCTGCCATGCGATGGGTCTACACTACACTGCTTAGATGTTAAGCTTCTTGGGGAAAGGACAGTCTCTTTTCTAGGTATCAGAGCACTGAGCCTGCTCTTGGTGCTGCACAGATAGAAACCAGAGCTGCTGTCGTGTCTCTACATTGCAAGTGAAGGTGAGATTGCAACAGAGATAGGCCTACCCATGTTAGCTTAAACCTACAGAGTAGTGTAGATGGCACAGGCTTCAGCACGGACTAGCAACCCAAGTACATACCCAAGATCACCAGAGGGCTTATACTCAGGTGGTTAGCCTGGGCCGACCACAATAATTGTGAAGGCACAGCGGCATGGGCATCAGTGCTAGCTAGATTAAAGCTAGCGCCGGTATGCCTACTTGTGCTGCAGTCAGACCTTTGCTTTCCATGTGGATGTGCCCTGCGCCTTCCTGCTGGCCTTGAACACAGACAGACTGAGCACTGTGTGATCGCCCTTCAGCCAATGAATGCACTGTGTGTGTGTGAGAATATCTCCTGACCCACATTTCCTCTTGGCTGAGCAGGATATGGATCCTGCCAGGGAATCTGCTGCTGCTGCTGTAACTTTTCCTTCTCCTGTGAGCCGTGGCTCACTACCAGAACATCCAAAGAGACAAGAGGGGCCCACAGCCCCAAAGCAATTGGACAGTATTGGGTTAGTACAACACCTCAAGTAGCTTTTCTCAAGTAGCTTTTGGCCCAAGTTCACCCCTAATATAACTCTGCTGACTCCACCGGGGTTGCGAGGGGATAAATCTGACCCACTGTCTCTAACATGACAGTAAAGGAAATGGTGCAACGACACTGGATCTGAATCAGGGCTAGTGACCCACTTGATTCGTTTGGCACCTCCAGCATCTTTCACCAGCCTTACTGAAGAGCTATTGCCAGCAAAGGGTAGAAAGGGGAAGCCTGTAACTTCCTGAGTCACTGGCTCTCACAAATCAACCTTAGGTTCAAAAATTAATCCTGTAGTCTCTACCCTGGGCCTTTCTCCCCTGCAGTATGTGACCCAATGTACCCCATCCCAGGCAGAGGGCTTCTTCTCTCACTGCTCACCCACATCTGAGCCTCCTGCAAGGGATTTCTGCCTGTGTATTTGTTATTGTTAACCATGCGAATGCTCCAAACACACATGGATCCTATTGCCTCCCATGAGCCGCTGACATTCCATCCTCCTCAATCCCAGAAACCCCAAAGCTTCAAGCAAGTAATCAAACACTCCCACCCCCTCTGAGTCTCTTCCTTAGGGAAAAAACAAACATTTCTATGCTCCACCTTCCAAATGGCATTTATTTTAAAGCTTATGACACCATCATTGCCCTCTGCAAAAACAAGGGAGGTTCCCTTCAGGACACAAAGCATGGAACCAGTCACTAACCATCCTCCTGTCTCCATAACCAGGACAGGGAAGCACAATACCCCAGGGGAGGGGTTGAGAGAGGAGGTGTCAATGCCAGCAGACAAGCACTGGATTGCTGACTATTTTTGAATCTGAATCCTAATAACGTGGATCTGACCTGGCTCATCAGGAACAGGGAGAGGGGATGAGATTGTCTTGTTCTCTCAGTCCACAGCCTAAAAATGACGTTGACATATTTTCCCTCTATATTTAGAGGCCTCACTGTCTGGCGCTAATGCGTGCCTGTCAGCAAGTGTTTTTTTAGATGACAGAACAATAGGTACGTCAAACTTTTCTTTTTTTTTTCCTTCCCCCCACACCCCTCACACATTTTCTTGCAAATAATCTTAAATAACTCCTAAACTCCACAGCCAGCACCTGAAGTGACTTGCATACAGAATGATGCATTTCTACCGTAGCTGGGTAGGTTTTGGACTCCATGTCACTTTCTTTCAGACCTGTTATGGTTGTTAAAACCTCTTAACAGGTTGCTTTGCATTTAATTCCATTTGTCATCAGATCCCGTTTAATACACACATACATAACATACATACTTACCACTTAATAATGCCACTACTTAATTCTTACATAGCAACTGTCATCCATAGATCTCAACGCACTTTGCAAGGTGGTTTTGTGTTATTAACTACATCATCATAGGGCAAACCGAAACAGAGAAGTGAAGTGATTTACCCCAAGCTAGCCTAGTGAACCAGTGACAGGAGATGGTACTAAAACCCTGGGCCTCCATAAAAATATAAGAACAGCCATACTAGGTTAGACCAAAGGTTCATCTAGCCCAGTATTTTGTCTTCCAACAGTGGCCAATGCCAGGTGCCCCAGAGGGAATGAACAGAACAAGTCATCATCAAGTGATCCATTCCCTGTTGCCCATTCCCAGCTTCTGGCAAACAGATGCTAGGAACAGGGCCGTCCTTAGGCATAGGCAGAATAGGCAGCTGCGTAGGGCCTCACTCTGCCTGGGGGCACCACTCTGCAGGCAGCCCAGACAGTGTAGAAGCAGGGCTGCTGGGTCCTAGAGAGAGCCGAATGCAGCACAGTCTGAGGAATGGGATTGGCTGCTGGGGTCTCTGGGAAGGGGAGGGGGTAGGGTTGGGAAAGGAGCTCACCTGTGAGTGTGACTCTTTCCCCCCAGCTGAGGTCAGGTGAGGCAGGCTCTGTGGCTCTGGAACCAGTATCCTTTGTTGTTCCCCATAACATCCATTCTTCTCCCCCCCCCCCGCCCCATGGAGCACCCCCTCCCTTCTCCCTCCTCCCCAGGAGCAGCCCTCTCTCTCTCCTCCCTCCCCTCCGTCAGGGCTGGGTTGGGTAAGTGTGACTAACTGGGAATGTTCCTAATGTTTTCTCTGAATACTGTGTTGGTCCCTCAGTGTCCCCATGGCAGTTCTTATGTATCTGGCAGAGCAAAGGGCCAGTGCACCTAAATGCCTGGCACTCTGTCTCCTAGCAACTGATGGCCTGGGCCCCTCCTCTGCAAAGATGCCAGCTGAAGGTGTTGGAGACAAAGAGGTCAGGTGACCTCCTGGCCCGGGAAAGGAGCTGAGCAGAGAGGAGGGGCTGGGAGGGGTTGTTAGGCTGGAGCTGGCTGAGGGGAGACGTGGGGGTCTGGCTCACTGACCCCCAGAATGGACCCGGCCGAGGGGTCCGGTTCACTGTATCTACAAGCTCTGTTTTAGACCCTGTTCCTGTCATTGAATAAACCTGTTTTACTGGCTGGCTGAGTCACATCTGACTGCGAAGTGGGGGTGCAGGACCCTGTGGCTTCCCCAGGACCCTGCCTGGGTGGGCTCGCTGTGGGAAGCGCACGGAGGGGCAGAGGATGCTGAATGCTCCAAGGAGAGACCCAGGAAGGTGAAGCCATGTGAGCTTCTTGCCCTGAAGACAGTCTGCTCCAAGGGAGAGGAGGCTCCCCAAAGTCCTGACTGGCTTGGTGGGGAGCAGTTCCAGAGCATCACCCGGGGACTCCGTGACAGTGAGGTGCTGGGGGGGAGGGGAGGCTGGCTACCTGCTGAGGAATGAAAGTGAAAGTAACTCACTTCCTGGGCAGCGAGCCAGGATTGGAATGTCACACAGGGCTGGGTTGGGGTTAGCCAGATGTGTGAAAAATCAGGACAAGGGGTTGGGGTAGATAACCCTATTTTATAGGGCCATTCCTGATATTTGGGGTCTTTTTCTTATATAGGCTCCTTTTACCCCCACCTCCAACTGCTTGTCCTGATTTTTCACACTTGCTGTCTGGTCACTCTAAGTGGGGGTAGTTGGTGCCTATATAAGACAAAGCCCCAAATATCAGGACTGGCCCTATAAAGTCAGGACATCTGGATCTGGCTACCCTAGCTGGGGAGCACCTCTCCCCGGGCTGGCAGCTGCCAGCAATTCGTCTCATCCGGGGGGAGCTGCACAGGGCAAGATGAGCTGCTGTGGCTCCATGGGTGACCTGTCTGAGATCAGATGCTGTGCTAACTTCACCATGGTCCGTCCGTAAGGCTGGTGGTGGTGCCCATTGGCGTGTGATTGCACCTGAGGGTTTGCTGCTGCTGTTGCCACTCTGCACCCCAAGAGGTGGATTTTGGAGTCTATTGCAGCTGTTGGACCAGCAGGCTGGGGGGTGAGCCAAGCATGAAAGCAGTACTGTGTTGCCATTTAGATTGTCATTTAACAACTTTGTTTGCCAAAAATTCTTGCTAACAATCCTGAATCCAATTTCAATATTTTTTTTAAATCAATATCTTAGGCAAAAACAGAAAATTAGGTTGTTGACAATTATTAGTGACAGGTTTGGTTTGAGGCAGGGAGTGGGCCAGTTTTCATCAGAGAAACAAAAAATGTTGACTGACTTTCCTATAGCCTGTTACTCCTGATAAGAACCCTCCAACAACTGTAATATGCTCATCTCCTTACTAGTGTATAAAGCAGGGGTCGGCAACCTACGGCACACGTGTCAAAGGTGGCAGGTGAGCTGATTTTTGATGGTATGCAGCAGCAGGCTGAGCGGCTCAGCCCATCACTGCTCTGGGGTTCCAGCTGCTGCCCTATTGCCAGCTGGGATACCAGCCATCGGCCCCACTCAGCACCTGCTGCTGGCCTGGGGACCCCCAAGGAACCCCAGGCTAGCAATGGACTGAGCAGGCCAGCTGAACCACTCAACCTGCTGTCAGCCTGGGGTTCCATTCACTCAGCTGGCAGTGGGCTGAGTGGGCTGGTGGCGGGCTGAGCAGGGCCGGTGGGGGGTTGAGTGGCTCAGTCTGCTGCCAGTCTGGGATGCCAGCAGCACTCAGCCTACTGCTACTCCTGGGTTCCGGCTGCCGGTCCCTTGCCAGTCAGGAGCTCAGCCGCCAGCCCCACTCTGCCTCCTGCCAGCCTGGGTGAGCAGAATCCCAGGCTGGTAGCGGGCTGAGGGGGGGTTGGCGGCCGGGATCCTGGCTGGCAGGAGTTGGTGGTCAGAACCCCAGACCAGCAGCGGGCTGAGCAGGGCCTGGGATCCTTGTCTAGGGTTCCAGCCACCAGCCCGCTGCTGGTTTGGGGTTTCATTTACTCAGCTGGCAGTGGCCTGAGCAGGACCGGTGGCCAAGACCTCAGATAATAACAATAGTTTATTTATATAATATAGACATAGAGAGAAACCTTCTACAAACATTAAAATGTATTACTGGCACGAGAAACCTTAAATTACAGTGAACTTGGCACACCACTTCTGAAAGGTTGCCGACCCCTGGTATAGAGTGACCATATGTTGTACTAAGATTCTCCTGCTTTTTTTTTTTCCCCTGTGAATCAGTATAACTTTTGCCAGCCCAGAATTTGGGCAGCCAATGTTTTACGTTTTCACAATGTTTTCTCCAACTTTCATAAAGTAAATACATAGTTAATATGAGTTAAAAAGGCCAGGGACACCTCTTTGTGAAGAATCTGTACAGCAGATCATGCCCATAGATGATCCAGAAAAGAAATTTGAGGTTGAATTTTTTAATGTTGTGATGGATAAAGCAGTATCTGCTGTTGATGAAAGGTTTAATACCTTGCAAGTACACCATGAACAGTTTGGATTTTTGTATGACATAACTAAATTCAACAAAATAGGAAAACAAGAGCAACTAATGACAAAGTGCAAGAACCTAGAGAGCCTCCTTAAGCACGGTGATAGTTTTGATTTAAATGGACTTGAAATGTATGAAGAATTGAGTACACTGTCATCAATGTTGCCACATGCAAAATCGGTGATGGACATTGTACAGTTTATTCATACCCGCAAACTTGTTGACATATATCCTAATGTGTACATTGCCACTCGTATTCTACTGACAATTCCTGTAACAGTAGCATCAGGAGAATGGAGTTTCTCAAAACTAAAGCTCATTAAAAACTATCTCCGCTCTACCATGAGTCAGGAACGCTTAACTGGTCTTGCTATTCTTGCAATCGAACAAGACACGACTTTGTCTTTGTCATACGATGACATTATTACTGATTTTGCAGCCAAAAAAGCCAGAAAGATTGCTTTTAATTAAAAACAAATCTTTGTTTCAATACCTCTTCATATAAATTTCCAATAAATTTTTGATAAATTAAAAAAATATATTATTTGCATCATTCTGTCATATCAGAATTTTTTCTATAGTGCTGCTTCTTTAGTGCTAGTCGATCAGCATTACAGTGTGCTTAATTAAGTTAAACTGGTTTTAATAATGTGAATGTGGCAAGTTTTCCAATACTGTAAGCTTATGTTTGTGTTGCTAAGAGCAGATCAGGCACAGGGGCACCAGTTTAATAATCTCGCCTAGGGCACCATAAATCCTAAGGCCGGCCCTGGCTAGGAACACCATCCTGCCCATCCTGGCTAACAGCCATTGATGGACCTATCCTCCATGAATTTATCTAGTTCTTTTTTGTTCCAATCTGGTGTTATAACTGCTAGAGCAGAGTTTCTCAAACAGGGGTCGCTGCTTGTGTAGGGAAAGCCCCTGGCGGGCCAGGCTGGTGTGTTTACCTGCCCCGTCCACGGGTCCAGCCGATCGCGGCTCCCACTGGCCACGGATTGCTGCTCCAGGCCAATGGGAACTGCTGGAAGTAAAATAGATGAAGCTTCCCTGTCTCCTTGGTAACACTGGCATTGGCCCATTTCTGGAATCAAACTTCAAATGAATCTTCTGGAATGGTTTAGCTACATTTGTTTTCACTTCTTTTTTCACTTGTAAGGTTCAGATTGTTCAGGGATGTATCCAACACCTTTGATTCAAGGCCAAACTCTGATTCTTTTGGGTTTTGCCCTTCCATCAGTAGGAATTAGAAACAGGCCCAAACTCAATCCCCAGTCCCAACATCCCAGAGGAAATCACAACCCAGATGCAAGTTTCACAGCTACACCTCTACCTCGATATAACGCTGTCCTCAGGAGCCAAAAAATCTTACCGTGTTATAGGTGAAACCGCATTATATTGAACTTGCTTTGACCCACTGGAGTGTGCAGTCTCCCCCCCGCCAGAAGCACTGCTTTACCACGTTATATCCGAATTTGTGTTATATCGGGTCGCATTACATCGGGATAGAGGTGTATGTAGATAACAGGCTAAACCAAAACCTGGCTACCAGCACTCCAGATAATTATGGGAGTCCTGATCTGAACCTGACCAGTTTGGCTCCTACCCTATTAGAATCTACATACTAATTCAAAGTGCCAGGCAAATCCTAGATATTTTTATGATGAAATCTCTAGCATCTGTAAAACTGGTCATAAATCCTGAGTGAAAGTCTCTTTGTGAGCAATCCTGCTTCTGGTTGGATTGCAATTCACAGGGGACAGACTCTCTCCTGGAGTTTTATACCAGGAATTGCAGAGATGCATGGAAATGAAAAGAACTTTTTAAATAACAAACCTAATATTGTTATTCATACCTCCAAAGTGGCTCAGTTCAGGTTTGAGCCGCAGGTCTAGGTTGGATCTGATATTATAAACAAGCCAATTTGAGCTAAAGATGGCAAAGAGTTTGATCGTTCCCTGACTGACATCAACGGAAGTTCTGCGATAGACATCAAAGAGGAGAAGAACAGGTTCAAACATCAGATCAAGAGTTTGAAAGGGCTTTGGATCTTGGTTCTCTAGCTAGTTGATCCCTAAACCTATCTCCATCTGTCTTTAATTGTGTTGGAGCAATCAAAGGAAGGTAGCAGTGTGAGATTCAGTCAGACTAACTAATGGTTCACCAGCAAAGCTCTAGTTGCAAGCTGCTCAGGAATGCCAAATTTTAAAAAAACTTTATTTAACCAACATATAAATTCACAGGTTAGACCTGGCACAAACTGCTCCTCCCCACGTGGCATTTCAGAATGCTGCACAAACTAACATGGCAGGAACTCTTTTCCTTCTAAAGGAACCTGAACTCTCTTGTACCATTACGTGTGGTTAAGCAGCACGCACCGAGTCTGGCCCAGGTCTTAGAGGAGTGCCTATGCCAGGTTGATCCTGCTAGTAATGGCGGGGGTGGGGAGAGAGAATTGGCTGCCATTGACACACCACACCAATGTACACTGGCCAAACTAGGCCAGTTCTATAGCCTGGAGAGGATGTAAGCAAGTATGGATGATCAGGATAGACTCAAAAGCGCCCTGCAGAGGCCCTGAAAATAGCGAATGTAGATGGATAATCAGGAACAGGGCTGAAGAGGCCAGCGTCTTGCAGAGGTGGTAAGAACAGCTGGCATGGATGGAGGGAGAGGAATCATGCTTTCAAAGCCCTCGCCCCGCTGTGAGGCTGAGAATAATGGCTACAGAAATAAAGAACCCTATTCCTATGGCTTGATGCAGACGGGTAAGGTGTCCAGAGACTTGGCCTCGCATTCTTTTCATTCCCTTCTCCAGACATCTCTGCGAAAGCCTGTCTGCATTATGGGCCTTCTCCAAGTAAAAATTCCCAGCAACTCAGAGCCAAATAACCTTATGAATCCAGCAGGGAACTGACCCTTTTACATATCTAGTACCAGAAGGGCGATGGCAGGGATGATTTTTCCCAGTTTTAGGCCATGTGGTCCCAGCTGCTTTGTTTAATAGAGAAATGAAATAAGGATGCAAATAAGTCCTTTTCCAGAGGCGGGCCCTCATTTTGGCCTTTGCTGGAAAGCTCTCTCACCCTACCAGACTCCAATCACATAACCTCACACTCACTAAGCTCGTCAATATCAAGCAAAGCTCAAATAAATACAAAGGTCTAGTTTCTTCCTCACCTGCAGGCTTCACGGAGTGATTCAGAATCCACTGCCTAACCTCACTATGCATTGTTGGACCTGAATAAAGCTGGCTGCATGTTTGGAACCGTGTATGTACATCTCTTTGGACCATTACACCGGTGTACATTTGTGTTTGACTGTCTCTGGCTGCATACGCGTCCTTCCATATGTATGAAATGACAGAGTGGAGAGAGCGTGTGCACATATGTCCATCTGCTTGAGTGTATAAACCCTGTGGGAGATCATCTTTTTGTCCTGTGTTTGTACAGCACCTAGCACACTGGAGTCCTGTCCAGGAATGGAACTTTTACCCACTACCATAATACAAATGATAAATAATAGTAATGTGTATGTATGTACATCTGTATCTCACAGTGTGTGGGGTCATCACCTATGTCTGTCCAAGTGAGGTACAGCCCCTTTCTACAGCAGTCCAGTTTTAAGCCTCTCCTGACCTACTTTTTCCTCATGTATTATAATTTCCTTTTAGAATGTGTTTCTGGATCCCATTGAGCCAAAGTTCCACGCATTGATCTCCTCATAAAAGCTAGGCAGCTTTTAAACAGGATTTTTGGGAACCAAAGTAAAGCAGAGTGTTATTAGATGAAGGGGGGAAAATAATTGGTTCTCATGACACTGATGATCTCACTGAAATCAAACAAAGGCCAGGAAACTGCAAGATTGGGCAAACAGTGTGCCCCCTGATACCTGTGAACCATGGGAGATCACGGGTGGATTGAAGACCACTGCTCCAAAGCAGTACAGTGCATCTTAACGTGAATCAGTTAAATGGCTAATGCAGGGATTGGCAACCTTTCAGAAGTGGTGTGCCGAATCTTCATTTATTCACTGTAATTTAAGGTTTCGCGTGCCAGTCATACATTTTAACGTTTTTAGAAGGCCTTTTTCTATAAGTCTATAATATATAACTAAACTATTATTGTATGTAAAGTAAATAAGGGTTTTTAAATGTTTAAGAAGCTTCATTTAAAATTAAATTAAAATGCAGAGTCCCCCGGACTGGTGGCCAGGACCCAAGCATGTGAGTGCCACTGAAAATCAGCTCGTGTGCCGCCTTCGGCACCTGTGCCATAGGTTGCCTACCCCTGGGCTAACGGGAGAAAGAAGTGGGAAGAAGAACCTGGGTAAGTGCACAAGAGTTATTTTCAATTGGGTTCCTGTGGCTGAGTGACAACGTGGCACCCAGATGCTCTGGTGAAGGATGCCCTGTCAATACATGACAGACTGAAAACTTACAGTGGACAAAATATCAATGAGCTGACCAGAAACAGTGTTTTATCATCAGAAGTTATGCAGTGCTGATGACCATGCCGGAGACTGACAGTGCCTCTTTTTATCCACTGAACAGGTACAGCACAGGCAGACACTATGCAGGCTTCCATCAGACCTTGCTTCCAACCAATGTGCCAAACATCTGGGCCCACCTGTAGCAATCTGAAGGCAATTTAGTCTGCATGTCTCCCTTCAATGTTTTGTTCTTTTGACAACACATACAACAAGAAACCCATTCAGTTCGAACTGTGGGGGTGTTTTACAAGATATGGACACCACCTACGGGGAACAGGGATGACACCACTGGCTCATTTCACACAGGGCATCAAAGATCATTCAGATGGTAACAGCTTGCCAATCATTACCATTCAAGACTGGATTTGAACCAGTGACTTGTGAGGAAAGGCTCCATATTTCATTCCCAGCTACCTAAAAGAACAAAATTAAAATGGATTGCCATAGACAGACATTTCTCTGCCAATCCCTTTCCTGGTGGTCTCTGTTGCAATGCACCTTTAGGAATAGAGATTTCACTCTCTTGTTACTGCTGGGAACTGCTCGCCACTTTTGCCTCAGACATTTGGGACAACATACGAATCAGGATGAGGGCAAAATTTCATCATTTCCCATCAAACAGGTTCTTTGTGGTAGGTGCGATTGGGCGGGGGGGAAGGGATGAAATTCTCCGACAGGAACAAATCACAAATGTACATAAACTCTCCCCAGGCCAGTAGTTTGTTGTGACTCAGGGTTCTTGTGAAAAAACCACAACAACATCAAGGTGAAAAACTTTTGCACAATTCTGGTTACGTATTTTGGATGAGAATTTGCTCCCCACTCCCCATTCTTTGGCTTCTCAGCCCTACATGGAAACACTCCATTGGTCACATTTTCAAAATCTAGGTGCAGTAACCCATTGCTCAATTTTTCAGAGGCACTGAGCATCCACAACTTCTATTGAAGTCAACAGGCGCTGCAGTGTGTCATCTTCGAACAGCTTGAGAGTGTGGCAGGCTCAAATTCATGAGGGCATCAGACAGAAGCTAAGAAGAGCAGGAGGCTCAGACAGCCCAGGAGATGCTTCATTCTGCAGCAGCAGGTAATTCACGGGGCAGCCAGAGTCTGCCAGGACTGACTTCTTCATGTGTGTGAACTTTTAAATTTGAGGGTTAATCTCAGCCTTCAATTCAAAGAGAATATAGGTTTCCAACTCTCTTCACTGGGAAAATAACTTTCAAAACAAACTTCAGGGCACCAGCCTCCCTTCCAGCTGCCCAGGCTGCGTACAGGGTGACAGAGAGGGATACTTGGGATTTTAGGGATCTCTAAAGAATCAGGATAACTCTTAGCACTTTATATAAGTACTTGTCATCACTTGATCTCAAAGCACTTCACACCAGGTTTTCCAAGTGTCATTATCCCCATTACACACAGAGGGAACTGAGGCACAGATAAGCCATCTGACCTATTTAAGGTAGCAAAGCGAGTTAGTGACCCCAGTCTCCTGCCACGTAGAGTGAAACCCTGTCTACTGCACATCCTCCCCAATATCCCCCAGACACCACCAAAAGCAGCAAGAGAGGCTGCAAAGAGGACATAGCTAAGAAGAGATAGATGTGAATGTAAGGGATGGGGGAAGTACATTACAGGAGGACAGAAGCACTGGACATATGAATGGACAGAACGAGACAGGCTATATGGCCACCTTCCTTCCCTATGTTTGTCACAATAGGTATGTCTACACTACCCGCCAAATCAGCAGGTAGTGATCAATCTATCGGGGATCGATACGTGAAGTAAGTCAATCTAAGGTACATCAACTTCAGCTACGCTAGTCTCGTAGCTGAAGTTGCATATCTTAGATCGACCCCCATCCCACAGTGTAGACCAGGCCAATGAGCTCAACAGTGAGCAAATCAGAAAGACCTATTTAAAGGAGCAGCCAAGATCTGATGCACCTGCTGTTGGAGTCCTGCCTGGAGGCGAATGCAGCTAAAAGGACTGGAATAGCAGGTATGAAGAGAGGGTACAATCCTCTCCAGACTCTCACGTAGCAACAGAGGAAGTTTCTATAGCAACGTGGGGATTATTTTTAGATTCACCATATTTTAACATTAACGAGCCCATCACAGATCTTGGATGGAGGACTGATTTTTCTCCCTCTTCCTTTCTTTCTTATGATATAGAAACTGTATGTGTGTGGGAGAGAGACAGACAGACAGCTGCATCTTCAATGAAAGCCAAAGGTAAAATGATTCAGACACTCAGCTGTTTTTTCCTCCCCTTCTCCTCACGATGGTTCCTTCGTTGCTGTTTCTTCTGCTAGGGAACAATGCTCAATGAGCTGCTGGGAATTCAGCGGTCCCAGACAAAAGGGGAAAGGGCTATGGGCTCCCCCGAGGGGGGTTGGACACACAAGCCCCAGGACACCTTAGAGTTCCCTGGCTTTTTGTTTGATCTTTATCGATTCTAAAAATATATCGAGAAAAAAAGAAACTGCCTGTGGCATCTCAGTCCCAATGCGCAGTGCAAACTTGAATCACGGCAACAGATTAGGGGCTAAATTTTAGCCACTAGAGATGTGCTGTGCAGAGACTGAATGCCTGACTGAGCAACACTGGCTGGAGGAGGTATGCTAGCATGGGGCAAAGACAGCTGCCGTCTCCCAGCACCAGCCTAGCTAGAGCATCAGGGCTAAGAGAGAGGAGCTGGTTACGTGGCCAAGAAACCCAGTCATGCCTCCTTTGAAATGAGCACTGCCATGCCACATGGTGGTTGTCTTCTGGATGGGTGCACAGAGGAAGAACTTCCCCCCCTCCCCTTGCCCCTTGCGCACCCACATAGGGGCAGGCAGAATTTGGTGCTGAACATTTAACGTCGCAAGGATACAGGACCAAAAGGCCAGAGGCCTACACAAAAGAATCAAATATCAGAGCATCTACCAACAATAAGTGCCCAACTCCCCGAGGCAGTTTCAAAATCCACCTTCTGTTACTAATTATTTATTACAAGGTAAAACAGAATTCTTCCCAATATAAATTTCCTTACTTAACACTTCAACAGGAGAGTGACACACACAAAGCAGAGCTGAGGCAGTCTGGGCCACGTTAAAAACCTCAGTGTTAGGAGCAAGCACAGCAGAGGGCTATCGCACTGCTAAGGTTCCACTGACGCAAACAGAAGTGGCAGATACATACATGGGACCTCTGAACACCAGGCCACTTATTTAGGCACCTAAATACAGATATAGGTGCCTGTTTTTAGGCACCCAAGTTTGAAAATTATGTATTCATTCTACCTGGGTGTATTATCTGCACTCAGCACCAGAGGAGGTGTTTTGTTACGGGAACAAGTCTGGGACATTCAGGGACAGAGTATGGAATAGTCAGAGACTTGGCAGGCAAGTTCTGCAAGGACCTGGTGCCCTCAGCAGCAGCAGCAGCAGCAGCAGAGGTGAGGGCTACCTGGGTGTGCTTGGGCCATTCAGCAACACAGCAAGTGTGGTCTCCTTGGTTATACCTGTTGCATTCACTAGAACAGCCAGTGCGTTGAGTTTGCAGCTAAGCATTCAGTCTACAGCCGCCAAGCTGAAGAACACTAACAGCACTTTCCTCCTTCCTCACTGTACAGGATTTTGAAGACCTCAAATCCTTAACCAAAAAGTGTTACAGTAGGACAGTTAAATTCCTCCCACTGGGCTGGACTGCAATATGGCCATGGGTAAGTATTGGAGTTTTCCAAACAGCTGTTTAAACAGCAGAATGTGTCCCTTCTGGAAGCAACCACTGAACCATTGCTCCTTTGGCTTCCAGCTGAACACCCTCCTTAGAGTATGGATCCAGTCAAATCCTGAGTAATACGCATCAGATACCAGGAAAGCCTGTTCTGCTCATCATTGATCCTCTGGTGCATCTTCTCAGATCCACTCCTGCCCACAGCTTTTAACCCACACCATAACCACCACCGAACCCTGCTCAGACAGGTAGGTGATAGCACATGGAAATGGCTGAGTGGGCCAACTGGGGGAGGTACAAATTCACTCTCTCAGTAGAATTCAGGTTCTCATCTCTTGTCATACTTGCCCAGCACAGCAACACGTTTGCACTGTAATCCTATGGCAGCACATCACTTGGGAAGCCTGTGCTACTATATAGGGGTAACACGGTCACAGCTATCACCACATACCGATGCAACTCCGAGGCAAAGAGTCACCTCCCCCACCCCTTTCCTGGAGATTGCATTGCCACAATGCAGCACATTGCCCAGAATCAAGAGGGGCCTTTGATTGCTTTGTACACTGGGCTTGTACAGGATACAGACCTGCAAAACAGCAGCATCCCACTTATTTTGGAAGAGGTGGTGAGAACAAGTGACCTTTTGAATGAGCTGGTACCTTTCACGGGCGCCAAAAATGTATTCATTGCCCATGTCCAAGCCACACAAAAAGGGAAAGCTGCAAAGCCCAGCGGCAGAGCAGATATCGAGATCCCACACTCCATTAAATCACTGACACTGCTTCATCCTTCTCGCATGCCCAGAAGGTCCAAAACGGGGGGTGGGGGGGAGCTGATTAACACAATTTGCTCCTCAGCCTTTATCCACCTCCTTAAACACACTGCTCCTTCACCTCGCCCACTTCAGCATGAATAGGGTGACCAGGCATCCCCTTTTTAAGCCCTGGCCCAGCTGTCTTGACTTTTTTTTTTTTCCTAAAAGGAGGCAATTGTCCTGTTTGCTCTTACCAACTGATGTTCAGTTGGCAAGAACAAACCGGACTAATGCCCACTTTTGTCAAAGAAGTGGGGTGCAGTGCGGAGGGGGCAAGTGGAGATGCCAGCCCCCCACAGGGGAGAGGCAGAGCTGGGAGGCGAAGCAACATTCCAGCATGAGGAGCCCCTGAGGGTTCCAGCGGCCGGGAAACAGTCTCGTGGGGGGAGGAGGGTGCAGGGTTCCAGTGATGGGAAACAGCCTGGCGTGGGGAGGGGGGGGTTCCACCAATGGGCAACAGCAACAGAGGGGGACCCTCTGATCAGCGGCTGGGGTGTCCCTTTTTCTCTTTGAGAAATATGGTCACTCTAAGCATGAGTCAAGTCAACACGATTGATAGGGAAGGGAAACGCTCCGCTAATTGGGCATCTGCTGCCATGAAGGAACAGTAAGCTGGGAGAAAAGCAGGACTCCATGGCTGACGGCCGCAAGGCCATCATGCCCGCAGGTGAGCTAATATTAGCCTCTGGGAATGAAGTCAAAGGAGGCAGTTTTGTCTGCTCCCACACTCGCTTCAATGCTGTGTCTGACGCTCCAGCTCACAGTACCCATCCCTGTGTATCGCCTTGCTTTGGAAAGGCATTTATTCAGGAGCTATTTTCAGACTCTGTTACAATGAAAATCAGAAAGACCTGCAACGCCCTTGATTGAGTGGCATTCAGCAGAGCTGCTGCCGTCACCATATGGAATCCTTAGCACCTACTATCTCTGGGTTTGTTTTTCTTCTTTCCCTAGCTAGGCTAATAATATCTGATTTTCTGAATGCAATTTCGTATCTGCTTCACAACGACTTATGTACATTTACACAGTAAAGAAAATCCCAGCAGGACATAGGAAGTTCTGCCTTTTAAGGCTGCTCCTGATCTGAAATGCAGGGGTCGCTGTTAAGCAGCATTAGCTATCCCCTCTTCTTCCTTCTGGGCATGCCACCCTGCACTATCATCCAGCCCCCATTCTCAGATCCCACACTCACCAGGGTGCTGAGGGGGTTAATCCATTAATAGTTTTGAAATGCTTTGGGATCACCAGTCAGGTGTTCGAGAAAGGCCATATTCCATCCTTATTCCCTCTTCCCTCTCGTCTGATATCTCCATTAACTGGATCCAGCATAAAGTGGGTTAGGAATAGCAGCAACTGATGAGAATTCTGTGCTCTGAGCACTAGTACAAGAGTCTTGTCAATCTCCAACCCCTTCCCGCTGACTCACACTAAGGGTATGTGTACACTCCACCTGGGAGCCTGCAGGTAGGTAAGACGCACACTATCTCTGCTCAAGCTAGCACGCTAAAAAGAGCAGTGTAGCCAGGGGTAGCATGAGTGACAGCTTGGGCTAGCTGCCTAAGTACAACCCACTGGGTTCATAAAGGCACCACTTGTGCTACTCTCAGCTACACTCCTATTTTAAGTGCACTAGCTCAAGCAGAGCTAGCACATGTGCCAACCCATGCTGGGAAGCACTCTCCCAGCTGCAGTGTAGACATACCCTAACAGGGTAAGCAGGGACTGTGGAGGGACCAGTGTGTATGCAGCATCTGCAACTACAAACACACCAGCACCACAAGTCTACTGCTGGGGGTTTGGACCCAAGGAGCTGGGATTTGCAGCCCTTTTGTATTATTATTTGCGAAGTAATTTTTCAGCATTGGAGGTGACATGTCAAATTATTTATATTTTCTTATATTTTGTGCTTTTCAACACTCCAATCTTTAGTAGTTAAAGCAAAACATCTTTCAAAGAGCAACTTCCAATTGAAAATCTCCAGAGCAAGTCTTCCCCTACTGCGTCAGCCTGGACTTGGGGGAAATGGAGTTAATTTTGACTCACCTGGTAAAAGCTGCTGCCTGGGTGTGGACTATGCGGGTCTTGGTCCAAATCTCAGCCGCACGTGCGTGCGCGCGCACACACACACACACACACACAAAATCTGGCCACAGCATATGAGGTCAGACTCACCTAGTTACAATAGTGTCTAGCCACCACTTGACATATACAATGTTCTTCTAGCTTCCCCAGGATCAGACTCAGATTCATAGATTCATAGATTCTAGGGTCAGAAGGGACCAATGTGATCATCTAGTTCGACCCCCTGCACAAAGCAGGCCACAGAACCCTACCCATCCACTTCTATAACAAACCCCTAGCCTATGCCTGAGTTATTGAAGTCTTCAAATTGTGGTTTGAAGACCTCAAGCTGCAGAGAATCCACCAGCAAGTGGACTCCTGCTACTGCGCCATGGGCACCACACAGGTTGGACTGATCTGTAACAAAGACCAAAGGCCAGCTACTCTGGTCTGCTCAGCCCACTTTGTGCTTTGGAAGTGACATAAAGTAGACTTTACATGGCCAAAGATGATCAGGAGGCAATTCAGTGGAGGACTAAAAGAGGGTATTTGGTGGGGAAATCAGAGCTGATAGCTCAGAGAGTAAATCAATATACGTCAGCATAGGTGTAGAATGCAGTTATGACTAGCACATTAGAAATAGCAGAACTCCAACTCATTGGAAAAATACATGCTGGACTGAGCTGTTACCTTTGAGAGTGAAGTTTTTCCATTGATACAAAAAGGTACAATTCTCTGTATTGACTGGCTTGTAGCCTGTTTAATTATGGCTCAGCACATAACGTGGACTTATTTCTGTTTTTTATTCCTTTTCTGATTATTGTGTATATATTTAGTATGAGAGAGTTTTTTATTTGAGACAAATTGTATCCAAGTTCCCCATATTGATCTGGTAGTGCTCCTCACTCCTGATCTGCAGCACCCTTTGCTGTTCTAATCCCAGACCCCGCACAGCTCAGCAAAGTATCTCAGTCCTAATCTATGCTATTCTACCTAATCTCTCTAAGCAGACACCATTCTTATCCCAATAGTGTTCTTAAAAGGAGAGCCAGCCTATTGCTCAGAATTGTGCAATGATTGTGTGAGGTGCACAAATGTTCCAGCTGGCTTTGATGTGGCTAGCTACAGCCCAGCCAGTATATCTCTAAGGCACAAACCTAACAAGCACCACTAAGTAGGGTTGCCAATGCTCCAGGATTGTCCTAGAGTCTCCAGGAATTAAAAATTATGTCATATGGTGAAACCTCCAGGAATATGTCTAACCAAAATTGGCAACCTTACCATTAAGTCCCCCATTTTGCACATCACGGTGCCGGATGGAGGAGCAGGGGACTTGGTGATGCTTTGTGAGCTTTGCCCTCCCAAGCTGTACTTCCACTGGAATGTTGTGCAACACAGTCAAGCCAAGGAGTGGCTGGCGTGCTCCCACACTTAGCAGATTTCACTCACCCCTAAGGTGATGGAGTATTTTTCTAATTAAAACAAAAAATGATCAGGAATGTTTTGTTGAGTTGAAATCCACCCCAGAGTTGAGTAGGGCTTCAGGCAGTTCTGGAGACACTGACTTGCAGGTCAGGAAATATCCTGTCTCAGAGACGGCATTTCCTGGTGTAGAGAGGCCCCAAAAGACCCTCTCTAAAACAGAGTGAGATTTAGGGCCAAATGTTCACCTCACCTGTAAAATCTCTAACGTATTTGCAAGGTGGCTGAAATAGGAAGAAAAAGGTATTAGTCACACTGTTACCAGTCTGCAGGTGAAAATACAGGATGTAATAAGGAGGCCCACTGAAAATATGACCCACAAGTTTAGATTTTCTAGATGTCCATGGGCCTAAGTAATGGCCGCAAACCCGACAAATGTACAGGCAGACAAGATCTTATGCAATTACAGCACCTGTTTTGAACTTCATGGTTATATTTTACCAACACAGCTCTGGCACCTATACTCCTAACCCTTTAAGGAGCTTGCTGGAATGCATGGTGTGATGGTGCCACCCATAAGACTTTATGGAAATATGCTTGTGAATACATAAAACATACCTAGAATGTGTTTTATGCTACATATACCAGGTAACCTGTCTCTGTAAAGGTCATGATCTACTGAATCTATTAATCCTATTTGTATGCATGTATCATTTTTGTATTTGAAGTTATGAATATTAGCTGCATAAGTGTTTGATTCTAAGTAGGCTGTAGTGAAGCAGTTGGTCAGCTTCCTAAGAAAACACTATTTGCAGTAAGTGCCCCATCAAGAAACTCTTTAGCCAACAATGAACTTGGAGATCAATCCATATCTGGACTTTCCCAGGAATGTGGCTTGGCTGGTAAGGAACTCAGTCATGCATGGACATGTGACTTGTCCAGGTGACTCCAAAACTCCATTTTGTAGCTGCATTTTGCATAGGAGAGAGGAGGGGGTCTCCACTCACAAGAGAAAGTCTATTTAAGCCCAGGGAAGATCCCTCTATTTTGTCTTCAGATGGCTAAAGAGAGAGCCTCTTCACCCCCAAAGATACTGGAACAAAGGACAGTGACTGCAAGGGGTGTGAGTGATTGCTGGACCCAGACTAAAAGGAGATTAGTCTGTAAAATAAAGCATTCTGGAACTGGTGAGATTATCTGTATTCAGTTTGATTAGACATAGATTTGCGTGTTTTATTTTATTTTGCTTGGTGACTTACTTTGTTCTGTCTGTTACTACTTGAAACCACTTAAATCCTACTTTCTGTATCTAATAAAATTACTTTTTACTTATTAATTAATCCAGAGTATGTGTTAATACCTGGGTGGGCAAACAGCTGTGCATCTCTCTCTATCAGTGTTATAGAGCGCGAACAATTTATGAGTTTACCCTGCATAAGCATTACACAGGGTAAAACAGATTTATTTGGGTTTAGACCCCATAGAGAGTTGGGTTTTTGAGTGTTAAAGACAAGAACACTTCTGTAAGCTGCTTTCAGGTAAGCCTACAGCTGTTAGGGGATGTGATTCACACCTGGGTCTGGGTTTGCAGCAGGCTAGCAAGTCTGGCTCAAACCAGGCAGGGCACTGATGTCCTAAGCTGACGGGGCAGGAAAGCAGGGGCAGAAGTAGTCTTGGTCCATCGGGTGGTAGCTCCCAAGGAAGGTTCTGTGATCCAACCCATCACACATGGATCTATCAGAGCACTGTGATTGACAACTGTCAAGCCAACATAGCCCAGTCTCAGTTCTGAAAGGCAGCATAGCAACAAGCACCTTCCTGCCATGTGGAAATTATTTTTGATAATGAACAAATTCTATTTCCCCCAGGCCGCCATCTCTGTGATATTAGCAGGATTGGGTGGAGGGAGGGTCCCTGACAGATAATCTAGCTGGCTTCAATTATTGAAGTTCAATAAGAACAGACAAATGCCGTCGATGCCTATCTAGCCTGGGGATGGTGGACTGAGTCACCTGCAAGGGGAGGCTAACAAGTCAGCCAGTGATCTAGGCAGGAGCATGCTAAGCTGCAGCATAGGGAATCTGGGTTTGCTTCACATTTCTCTAATTCCATGCCAGACTCTTCCCTGGCCCCGTTCAGGACAAGTCAAGACACTCTGAAGGACAGTGGTAAGTCCTCTTTATTAGTTTTTATAGGGAAGGATGCCAGCCACACAACAGTACCAGTTAGAGAAGGTTGAGACAGAAGCAAGGAGAAAGACACACCTCAGGGCTCTGCTTGATTTACAGCACAACCTACCCTAAAAGGAGACATTCAGGAGAAGACAATGCAGAGCAAGACGCTGGACCCAACCTGGTCTACTGGCTGGACTGAGAAGCAAGCATCCCACACTTGCCCTTCATAGTGGGCATAAAACTGCGAGAGACAGTATGTTCTTGAAGGAAAGACCCAAGTGTTCAGGAAATGCTCTGCACAGGAGAGAAAAGCAGTCCTGCGTTATCATTGGCCAGAGTGTCCGAGATGGAAGTGCAAGTAGTTGTGTATACTTTGGCTCTGTGATAAGATTCCACAAGCCTCCTTCTCCAGCAGGATTCCTCTGCTTAAGAGAGCCCACGCAACTGGCAGGATGTGGAGATGAGGGCAGTGTGTTGGGGGCAAATGATTAATCATCTCAGTTTGCTCTCTAACCGCACTTTAATCAAACATCCTCCACATGATTAGTGTGCGAAATCTGTGTGGAAATCCAGTGCTATGGTTACAAGTCAAATAACCCTATTTCTGCATCATCTGTTGGGCACCCAACACGGTGGATTTGGTGGGAGGGGGTGGAATAATTAAAAAAAAAATGTCAAACTGTCTAGACAAGTGCAGAAAACTTCCCCTCTTTCCATTTCCCTTCCCCACCTATTCCTGTAGGTCCTCCCCAGCCATCCCAGTCCTAGAGTCTCCTTTCCAGCTTCCACTCCTTTTCTTAAATGCACCTTCCTACTTAAATGCTTGGGGGTCAGGGAGGAATTCCTCTAAGCCAAGCATCCAACTCCCATCATATAGAAGGTATTTATCTGCCCTCCATGACAGATACAGTTTATGCAGAAACCAAAGCTTACATTTAATAATGTTTCAAGCCTTTACGGTTTGCAAAGAGCGTCCCCAATGGGATCGAGGGTTACCTTCCTAAGACTGCAGATGGAGTGAAACAACAGCTTGGAGAGCTGAGAACTGCCCCCACTCATAGCAATGGTATACTGACCTTTAAGGCTAATTATGTCATGTTAAAAGCCAGATTTTCCACACATTTTAGGTGCACAATTACCACAGTGTCATGCACAAATCAGGCAAGTGTACCTGCAAAGGGTCACACAGAGGGCAAAAAGAGCAGTGGTCTGAAAATTGCCTGGAAACGTTTTCTATCCCACCAAGTAATGCTGAAGTTAAGTGGTACAGAACAGCTGCCCTCAAAGCTCATATAAACCCCTCACTGCAAGCAGCAGGAGTTGCCCTATAGATCAAGGGGTGTACATGGCCCTGATTTTTGTGGCCCAGCCAGCAGACCATCCATAACTATAATTTGGCTTTGGGCACAAAGCCATTTGATCCAGCAGCTCAAAGCCTGGGGGCTAGTGCCATACCAAGCATCTTTCCCAGATGCTCACTCTAACTCTTTGGGAAGGAGCCTGAGCACATCCAAAGCAGCAAAGAGACTGACTTTCCCAGACTGCCTTTGGGGAAACGAGCTTACAACTTTGTTGGCCAAGTGCACAACATCCTTACAAGTACTGGATCACAGGCTCTGATGGGAGGAGTGTGATAAGCTGTGTAAATTATCTTCTTATAGTACATGTCCTTCTGTGACCCATGTAATTTGTGCCCTACTTAACTTAATTCCTGGAAATGCTGGGCTATAACCTAAGGACTGGCCTGAAACACACTGCACTAAAATTAAACCAGAGATTTTTCCAATGAGGTTTGCAGACTTTGGACGCATTTTTTCCTCTTTCAATAGGTTTACTGATCAGCTGTTAGCAGCCTCGTGAATGGGCGTGTGGTATGTACATGCACATGTTTGAAGGGAGGAGGAAGAGGGCACCTAACACCTGAGATGTAGCCAGCAATTAAGGATGGATCGACCTCCAGAGGTTTGGTGTAGTTTGGTTTCATTAAGCAACCAGGTTTGGATGCAAGACCCCATTTCTCAGTTTCCCCATCTGTAAAATGGTGGCAACAATCTCCACCTTTCTAGGGTGCTTTGGATTCCTCAAAAGGAAAGGTGGTGTAGAATGGCTAAGCATTATTACTATTAAATAGCTTAATGACAGGAGAGTAGATGGGATAGTCACTTCAGAAAAGGCAGAGACCATCTTTGATGGGTTGCCTCATTCACTGATGTTCTGGCCATATCTGCTCATCCCCAGTCCACTTTACTACTTATGGCTTTCATCTTTATGCTTCTCTGGGAGACAGGCCATTTCCCTTGACTGGCCACAGGATTTTGCCCCATCCCAATGGTCCTGTGGACAAATGCCTCTGAAGCTGCACACGTGAGCAACACAGGAAGAGTGGATGGTTCTCTTAAATTGAGCCGAAAGCTTGGAGCCAAGTCCCAAGACTGAAAGATTTGTTCCCAAGGGAATGCACTGCACCTTTCCTTAAGCTTTGACAGACACAATGTGCTGGAGTGCTGGGAGCCTGTCCTCCTTTGGATTCCTGTCTCTGCTGCTGTGATGGGAAGCTAGAACACTGTCCGATGGCAGCCATTTCACACCTTTAAGCATGGCTGGCTTTTACACTTGGAGTGATAGCTCAGACTAGAGAGCCATGAACAGGGATCCCCCTTCAGCTCCACTGAAATGCACTGGATACAGACCTTGATGAAGAAGCAGAGTGGGAAAGCAGAACCTTGCTCATTTGCACTTAGCTCACTAACACTCTCTCACATCTGCACACCGCCTCTCTCCGCTTCGCAGAAATGCTTTAAGCTAAGTTTTAATTACACCTGTAAAAATTTAGGCACAATGTGACTGAGCATACAAGCAGTTATTGCAGTGCTGTAGTGTAGACGCTTCCTTCATTGATGGTGTTGGGTTGACCTACCTATGGCACTCGGTGTGTGTTTTCCAGAGCTCTGTGCAAGGCAGCTAGGTTGACCTAAGTTAGGTGTAGACCAGGCCTAAGACTTCACCAACTATACTGCCGTACTAGGGCATAATGCAATGCAATCATATAGGATTTCAACTGAAACTCAATTGCCAAAAATTCACGAACCAAGCACATTTCATTACGCATTCTCCTTGTTTGTCTTCCTTTTCAAATAGTGCACATTCGCTTACTTGCCAATTTTCAAAATTCAGTCACTTGCAATGTGTCTGCCAGTCATACACATGATATATTAATGGACTTCTGCTGTGTATTGCTACAAAACAGCTGTTCTTGAACAAAGACAGCAGGTTTGCTTGAACATGATTGACAAGGAGAGAAATCCAAGTTTTCTACTAATCTGCCATTCACCAGCAGTGGTTTAGGACGGGTTGTTTGACAGCAACTCCTTGTTAATATTCTGACGCTACCTGGGTGCATAATTCCTCAATGACTAAAGTAAAACAGCTTGGAAAAGAACCAATCAGCCAGTGGAACCTGCTGGTGCCATTGGAATCCTGATGGTAGGTGGAGCCTTGCTAGATTACTTGGACTAGATCTTCTCTGTAAATCCAATGGCAGGCACGCCATGTGTCTGGGGTACTCAGGATGACTTGGGATATGCTACATATTTTAAAGAGTACTACTGCATGTCTTCAGGGGCACCATAAGTTTTCAGCATGCTGGGGTTTGCCTAGTGCCTGGGGTGTACTTGTGCAACATACTTTGGGGCATGCCACATGTATTGGGATATGCTGGGTGTTTTTGGGCATGCTGTACATATTGGGTCAAGATACAGGTTTGGGGGTATACAGTCAGCTTTGGTGCATACTGCATCTTTGGAGAAATGATGTTTGGAGCCTGTCTTACATACTCCACAGTACTCCCCATGACAACATTCTTCTGACCTTTGGAGTTTGATTTCTTTGAATATCCCATCCCTTGGCTTTTTTACCCAGCTACTGGGGAGTCACCAGGGGAACATGCCATCTCACCTCTGGAGCTGCCCAGTACACCTGAGAGTCCTGGATATGCTCACAATGAGACTGCACCTCAGGCAGTTTTCCCACCTGCCTGGAAGCCGTACACATTATTACTTTACCGAACAGTCTCTTTACAGCTCCAGAGTGAAGGCCATGACCCTTTTTTAGATGGGAGCTTACTTCTAATATATTCTCCTTATCTCTCCTCCCTCAAAAATCCTATACTGGGCTGACACTCTTCTGGCCATGGAATATACATGAAGCACCTTCTGTAGCCCATCAATGGAAGAATAGAAGGGAGTGATGGGCACTTCAAGGAAATAACCATTCTGTCCATCCAAAGCAAGTCCCTGGGTCTTAGGGCACTTTTAGATTTTTGGGGGCAAGTTTTCTGCCCAAGCTGAGGTGGAACTCCATTTACAGGAACATTTTCCCCACCTCTCCACCCTCCAAAAAAAACTATTTGTGCCTGCATTTAAGTCACGTCAATGTCCATGGCCTGACTGTACCTACGAATCACAGAGCTAGACACCAAAGACATCTCAACTGCTAGTGCAAAAGGGGAGGAATCATTTAAGGTGGATGGAGGTGGTTTAACAATAAGGAGTACAGGAAAAAATCTAAGAAAAAAATTCATGAGACCAAGTGGCTGTCTTGAATGGCTAACGACAGTGAGTGCCAATCTCAGGGTGGACAGTCAGAAAGCAGGACAAAAACCCCAAACTGGTCGCATGCTCTATAATTTGATTTCACCTACCCAGTAACAAGGGTGAACTCTAAAGCACTAGAAAACTCTTACCAGGGAGTCACAGACCATCTCCTTTGGCATTCCAGACTATCTTGCCACCCAGGCAAGTTGGAGTATGTGATCAGTGACCACTTTACACCAAAAATCACAGCAATATTAAGGTTACTCCCAGTCCCAAAGGACCAGTCATTTGTACCAGGTCATCTGTACTCAGGTTTCAAACCAAAGACAACTCCTGTAGCTAATCCTGTAATAAACGTATTAAAGACTTAACTAAGAAAAGAAATGAGAGAGTCATTTAGAAGATTAAAACAGGAACACACACTCTTAGATTTAAAAAAAGTAATATAAAGCTTCTATAATAAGCAGTTCCATACATTCTATTTGGCTGACCCATGCCAGGCAGCATGCAATCTCTTGCTTATGTTTAGGAATTTTTGCCCCTCCAATTCCAGACAGCAGAGACACCCAGTTTCTCCTTGTCAGGGATTTTTATCCCCTTCACCCCAGAATCCAAGTTGATGGGAAGAATTCATGTGTTGGTCTCCCCTTCCTGGAGGGAGTTAGGAATGCAGTCAACAAAATCTCTGTCCTTTGATGTTACACAATGCCTCATTTGCCTTCAGTGGGTCATCTTGTGTGCCGGACAAGCACTTTACCTTAATTAATGCTTCTTTTCCTATGCGGTGAGTTACACAATTACAATGCAAACAATATAAAATTTTCTACCATGGGATACAGATATTATAAGTAGGATTAATACATGCAGCATCCTACAAGTATTCCATAAAGTCTAAACACATTCTAACACCACTAATATCTATTTTAACTACAGTAACCCACATGTGAGCCAGACTGATTTCCTGTTCAGTGTTCAGTGAGGCCCTGGGCCTGAGCAGGCACCTAGTCTGCCAGTGTCACACCAAAGTCAACTAGAAGACAGACAATTTGTCAAAGAAGGCTGCTAATACACTGGCTCAGGGGTCGACAACCTTTCAGAAGTGGTGTGAAAGCAGCAAAGAGAGTCCTGTGGCACCTTATAGACTAACAGAAGTTTTGGAGCATGAGCTTTCGTGGGTGAATACCCACTTCGTTGGATGCAACAAGAAGTGGTGTGCCGAGTCTTCATTTATTCACTCTGATTTAAGGTTTCACGTGCCAGTAATACATTTTAATGTTTTTAGAAGGTCTCTTTCTATAAGTCTATAATATGTAGCTAAATTATTGTTGTATGTAAAATAAATAAGGTTTTTAAAATGTTTAAGAAGCTTCAATTAAAATTAAATTAAAATACTGAGCCCCCTAGGCTGCTGGCCAGGACCCGGTCAGTGTGAGTGCCACTGAAAATCAGCTCGCGTGCCGCCTTTGGCACACGCGCCTTAGGTTGCCTACCCCTGCACTAGCTGTTCAAATGCAGACAAGCGAAAGCATGTACATGGTTATCCAGACCACTGCAGCTCTAGTGTAGAGGTAGCTGGGCTAGAGATGACCAGCAATTACTTCCCAACCTCAGCATCTAGCATGCAAAGCATATCAATTTCACCACACTTCTTCTGACCAAGCCCATGTTGTCTAATACACATCCTCTCACACATGCAACGCCTAATGGAACACATTCTCCAAACAGGAAGAAGAGATTCATTTGACAAAGCAATTAGAACACAATAGCCTTGATTGTACCTTTTACAATGTACCTGGGGAATAACCCCTTCCCAACCCACTCAGCCTACTCCCCAATAACACCAGGCTTAATCAGCCACATTGTTTTCTGTAGCTGCAAAGGTTACTAAATGGATCCAAGCCCTTTTAAAAGTCCAGCCACAGTATTTGCCCTCAGGGACCTCAGGCAGCAGCAAATGCACTCCGAGATTACGACTCCATGTCCTTTAAAATAGGAGCTGCAATAGGAAAGAAAGTTTGTGAGCCTGATTCTTCTCTCATTTACACATGGGTGTGTGTGGGAAAATTATGGGTCTAGGCTTTTCTGCTTGGCCTGGGCCCGCCCGGCGGCTGACAGGCCCAAAACCCGAGCTAAGCTAAGTATTGTGCTCCCTGACAAAGGAGATCAGGGGTTGGGATGCGGGGGGGGGGGGGGGCAGAGGGAGGGCGATGGAAAGCCCCCCAAAACAGGAACAATTTGCAATATGTGCCTACTGCTGTTAAAATATAATAGCCGCTTGTGTGAAGCAATAAGGTAACCTGTAAGGGTGAATCAATCACAGGCCATACCTCCCCCTATTCCATTTGTGTAACTATGCCACTCCCTACCCCATTTGTGTAACTACCTCATTGTGTAACTGGACCCCGTAAAAAGGACAAATTGTGTAATAAGCACCTCATAAAAGGCAAGGTTGTAACAACGTTGAAAACCACCAAAAAGCCCTCTACTCACATTGCACCCATCCTAGGCAAGGTTGCAACAGATGGCTGAAAATTACCAGAAGACCCTAACTCTATTTTTCCTAATAAGGTTACTGTTACTCAAGTGTGCGTAATTTGATTCTGAATATGGTCATTTATTACTTAACCGTGTGTAATTTGTTTGCAGTTTTAAGCTTTAAAAGCTGCTGTGTGCTTAACATCGGGGGAGCAGTTCCGACAACTGTTACCCCAACGTGTTGGTGTGTTTGTCAATAAAATGGGCCTCAGGCGGAGTCTCTGATCAAAATGATGTGTGGGTGAATTTTTCCACAACAGGTGTAGTTCCACTGATTACACTGGAGTCACTTCTGATATACACCAGAGAGAGGAGAATCGGGACTTTTTCTTCATTTTCAACATTGAATATCAGGCCTTGTCAACCCAGTTTGTGCAGGAGAATTCCTTGGAGGACTGGGGGAAGTCAGCAGGGATCACAAGAGGCAGGCGGTTGAGCAATATAGAGGGGAAATGACTGTTTTAAAGTCCATTGTTATTTTGTTGTTGTTTACACCTGTCCGGACAAAAGAACTGAGAGGAAATATTTCATTGCCATAGATTCAACACCATTTTTAGTTATAACTAGGAAAGATCCTGGTTCATTCCTCTGAAGGGAGAAAAAAAAAAAGACCAGTGAAGACAAGTCTGGTCTTTCTTTGATAAAAATCAAGCAAGAAATAAAAAAGCTCTAAAAATATTTTTCAGAATTTCTTACATATCATAGAAAAGGGGAACAAGCTCAGCTCTTTCCTCTTCCCAAAGCACCTTTAACATTGTGGGACGGAGGGGTTCAGCCTCTGCCATCTCAGGCGCCAGGGGAAAGAAAGCAGGACTGATTCATGGGGCTGCAGTGTTGCTTCTAAGCCAAACACAACCAGAACCTCAGCAAAGGCTCCAAGAGCCTCAGTAAAGCATTAACCTGGCTGTATTTTCGGTCAGCCATCCTTCTGTTTATGCTTCTTCTGTGCTTTGTTGTGCTTGGCAGCATCTTTGGGGATGCTAAGTCAAGCCGATTGCCTCTCAGGCATGGGAAGATCTTGACTGAAGCCATAAATAGAGTGTGTGTCTTCAACCTCTGCTTACACTGAACTTATCAGCTAATAAACAAAGTGAGTGAAAGTGCAACAAGGCAGCCAATAGTCTGAAAAGACTTCTCCACGGGGACCTACACTAGCTCGTGAACAGCTTGTAACAACAGGAGGCCCTGCTAGAAGGGCTGCTACAACCCACAAGCTTCAGAGCCCAGGTAGAAAGGGCAGGTCTCTCCAGGGAGAGTAGATGTGTTATTTCTTTCACTGTTATTTCTTTAGTGTAGGACATGGTAACTGCTTGATGCCTGCAGAATCCAAACAGCTCCCCTTCAAACACGGTCATTTCTATGCTCTTGATGTCTGCGTTTTCCCTGTCATGTTAGTGAAAGGCAAAAAGTAACCACGTGAGATCAGAAGTCTTGAAGATGTCTCTAGCCAGGTATCCATCTAGGCTACTTCTAAAGGGACTGAGCAGCACCCCGATCTCTAAGCATCACTTATGATACCATTTTCTGTGGCGTGGCTTCTTGTATAGCAAATGACTGCCCACCTCTCCTGTTTGTCTGTTTCATAGGGAAGTAAACAAAGTCTCTCCCACCTCAAGTGAACTGGAGCATGATAAATCACACATTTCCCATGCGATGTTCTCTAGCCTCATTAAGCCAGGAGGGTCCCAAAGCACTTTGCAATGCATGTATTTACGGACTTCCCTCCATTGTGACAAGAGCAGCATGCATTTAATGGAGGACAGGTACTTCTGTCTCACCACAAATAACTCCATGTCGACAGGCATATAGCGGAGTTCTCAGCAGAGCTAAGGATGTGTGGTCACAGGCGTGCAATCTCTGGGCTGCTTTTTCAGCCAGAAGGCTCCCATCTACCCTTCTCCTTATGGGGTGGATAGTTCATGTCCTCATTGTGCATATCCTCCTGTTCAGGCTACTGCTTGAGCAGTAGCCAGGTCAGTTCCATTCTTGGGAGGGTAAAGAAGCAGCTGAGGAAGGAAAAAGGCATCTACAGGCAAGGATGAGCCGGGGACTCATGAAAGAGATAAGAGAAGGCTGGAAGGCCTAATATGAACAGGATGGACTAAATTCAGACCTGCAATAAGCATGTGCAGCACTTCTGAGGCCAATGCAATTTTACCATGTTACCCCCAGGTCTGAATTTAGCCCTATACTCCTTGAAAGCCTTGGAGGTGTAAAAAAAAAAAAAAAGAAAAAAAAAAAAAAAGAAAGAAAAAAAAGAGCGAGAGACCCATGATTTGAAGCACAGGAGCCTTAAGAAGCTCTGAGTTCGGAAGTCTGTTACAAGAGCTACTGGTCCATATAGCAAGGCACTATAAAAAGCAGCTCACTGCTTGGACTCCATTGATGCTATTATTTACACCTTGCACTTTTGCTGCATTGTAACAATTTTCCTCCTATCAGCACCCGTAACGTTTTATTTGGACACCTCTTGCCACGCCTCCTGGAGTTGTTTCCTCTTACTCTGACGACGACACCATGCTCAGTGTGCCATCTGTCTCCTTTCCTGTCCTCCTGGGAAATGAGGGTGCACGGCACCGTGGGGGAAAAAGTTGGAGCCTTGCTGCCTGCCTACCTCGATCTGCTTTGAAGGGTTACCGTAATTTCCCT
Organism: Gopherus flavomarginatus; assembly: GCF_025201925.1. Taxonomy (NCBI): domain Eukaryota; kingdom Metazoa; phylum Chordata; order Testudines; family Testudinidae; genus Gopherus; species Gopherus flavomarginatus. Next base: position 20,867,575 of record NC_066623.1, on the reverse strand, counting down.
GTGACTGATGCTGTGATCCCTAGAGGAAAAGCCACTTGTTTCACCACATGACCAATGCTATTAAAGACAAAAAAAATCATAAAAACAAGGGACTTGGTTGCGGTTAACAGACACTGGCGGAGTCGGTGAGCTGTCCTGCTGAGCCACAACAGCTGGAAATCACAGAGGCAGCGAGTTCACCTGAGCTCCAAACCCCAGCAAGGGTCAGTCAGCACAAAGGGTAAAACAGATGGTAATTTCAGTGCCACAACACAGATGATCCACCTGCTTTGGGGAGTGACTTCCAGTTGGGAAAGTCAGTATGTGTCAAGCAGTACTTGGAAATTAAGTTTGAATTGCAAAGGATTCCCCTGACCCATTTATAGCCAAGACCCTCTCTAGGCAGTACTCTTCTCTCACTCAGATCCAAGCATAATTCTGCTCCTCATCTAACTCCATTAGGGGCAGAGGCCAAAAGAGGTCTCTCAAATTCTTTCACACCCATCAGACTCCATTAGGAATGAGGCCATGGAGTAAATAACTCACTCAAGAAGTCAGGATGCAAAGGGGAGGTGGGAGATATTATGGCCATTAGAAAGGGGAAGCTGCATATGGGTGTGACGTGCAGCAGGAGGGAGGAAGTCAGAGGAGACTGTGTGATCAAGGATGAGAGAAAGTGGCAAAGAATGTAGGCACCTTGGCTGGCTCTAACAAGTACAGCAGGTAACCTGCCCAGGAAGTCAATGGGTCAGTTTGGAGACAAGCTTGTAAAATCTGGCTCTTGGCCCACAGCCCTCTCCTCACTCCCTCAAAACCACTTGCTGACTTCCATACTTCCCCCCTCTCTGTCTCTCCTTTCCTCTTCGTCCTGCTGAATTCTCCTCTCCCTTCCTCCCTGGGTATTTGTGCTGCTGTGTGCTCACACACACATACCTACAGATAATGCGCCTATAAAAATGCCTAATGAATAAAACACACATGGAGTGTGTACACACACACACACCCCTCTTCCACAGCACCGCTCCTTTCCCCCAGCACAACAGCCAAACACAACACAAGCACAGTTGGCTCATCCTAAACACAAACATTTCCTCCTTTGTGGGGGCTTGTGAGTTACTGTAAGACTGAGCTCTGACATCTGGAAGCTCCCTCTGCTACTCCCCAACGTCCTGGACATGGTTCCCACACATTCCAGCAGCCACAGGCTGTTCACTATCAATGAGGTGGCAACACCAGAGTGCTTTGCCCTGGAAAGGGAGGGACCTTTTCCGACACCTAAAGCCCAGAACTAGCCCTGTATGGAATCTAACACTAAGCAAACTAGTGTACAGGGCCTTCCTTCTGTGCTGCAGCTGGGCACAAGCCACTTCGCATGCACCCATATGCTCTTGCTGGGCTCATCAGCTGGGATGCTTAATGACCAGGCCTTAGCTGTGGAAGGTCAGTTATGCAATACAGTGCGTTAAGAGATGCTAGAAGGTCATTAAACATTTTGCTGTCATCAGCAATGTGCCTGTGTAGCAGATTCAGTCTTGCTCCTTACCAACATGTGCCTCTGTCAGAACCAAGTGAGCAAAGCTAAGTCACAGCAATAGTTCTTGCCTGTGCCAGCATCCTTCTGCCGAGGAGATGCTTTGCTAAGGGAGAGCAGCCCTGGAGAATCCATGCCAAGAAGGTTAGAGGTTAGGTTAGAGCTCTCGCCAAGGTTGCAACTCCCTGAAAGCCCCTAGGAGCAGCTCAGGTTTCATGCACAGCATGATTTCATGTAGCTTTTAGCATTCCTGCTTTAATCCATAAATTAACAACATTGGACACTCTCCCTCCAGGGAATCCCAGCAGAGAAACCTTCTTGCTTTCACCTGCTCACATCTCTGCAACCCAGGAACTACACTCCTGGGTTCTTTTAAGGAACCATTGGGGTCTGGGCTTTAACTCCGGGACCTCTCCCTGCTCACTGCAAAGTCCTGCAGGATTAGAACCAAGTCACCCAAGTATTTATTCTTAGCCGGCTAAATCAAGAGGTACAAAGAGTCATCCTGTCACAGCGGTGACTGCCTGGCTTAGCCAGCTGTTTGTGCATGGTTTAGGCTGAGATGTTCTTGCCTGTGTACCTGAGTGCAATGTTCCGCAGGGGTACCTAGAGTTGTGAAGTTCCTTGATAGCACCTGCCCTTGGTATTGGGGCACCTTGTTTATGCTTGCTAGGGTCAGTTTCCTGATACCCCCAGCCACAGGCAACACAAGCACTCCCATCGAAGTCCACACGGGCTCCGCAGTCCCACTGTAGGTAAGCAATAGACACACTCCAATCCCCAAGTCCTCTGAACATCCAGTCCATTAGCCACTGGATGCTCTGACAGAATTACCAGACCCGCTGTTCTCAGAGGAACATGCGCCACAGCTTACAAGTTGCACCTTAGAACACAGCTCCACTTAACACACACTACTTCGACTTGTTTAGCGAGAGAGCAAGTATAAAAGTTTATTTAACAAAGAACAGAGATTCAAACAACTATTGGAAACAAAGGGTTACATATAAACTAAAATCACCACACACACTAGTGCTTAAACTTAACTAACAAGATGCCCTCTTGTCTGATGAGGTACAGTTTACACAAAGTCCTTCTCACAGTGTTATTCAACCAGGATGGCAGAGACCCTCCTTTTGCATCACATCTAGTCAATCATGCGACATTGCAGCCACACCCCACTGTAAATACACATCAGCCTTCTATACTTAGGCCACTGGAATCCCATGTCTCACCACAGGGCAATAGTCACTCACTCACTCACCTACCCAAGTAAACAGGCATACAGAAATCTGCTCAGACTTCCACCCCTGGAATCCTCTCTGCTGCCAGTAGGGTTGCCCAGGGTCTAGGCCAGGGGTCCCCAACACGGTGCCCGTGGGCTCCATGGTGACCGCCGGGGCATCTTAGTGAGCCCGTGTACTGGCCAGCAGACGAGCATCCGCCGAAATGCCGCTGACAAGCTGCGTCATCCAGAGGCGGCGTTGCCAAAATGCTGCTAATTTTCAGCGGTATTTTGGTGGTGACGCCTCTGGATGATGCTACTTGTCAGCAGCATTTCGACGGATGCTTGTCCGCCATCACCGTGCTCCGTGGCTTGTCATCTGGCACCCACCAGACAAAAAAGGTTGAGGATCACTGGCCTAAGCTATCAGTTAACAAAGAACAGGAATAAGAACCTGCGAATACAGGCATAAGAGGATGCAGCTGCCATTGGAGTTACGGGAAATTGCACCCACTTACACCAGGCTGTGCTTGGCTCTGTCTCTTCACTAATTTCTTATGCTTTCAGTAGACACTATGCATTTTGTATTTGGTTAATTATACGCAAGTCTAAGTCCGTCCACTGCTCAAATGGGGTATTTTCTATGTATTAAATATTACACAAATATTACTATAAATAGGGCCCTACCAAATTCCTGGCCATGAAAAATGTGGCACGGACTGTGAAATCTGATCTCCCCCACGAAATCTGGTCTTCTGTATAGTATAAGGTAAAAGCACACAAATTTCATGGGGGAGACCAGCGTTTCTCCTGATCCAAAAGTGAGTTGCAGGGGCAGGGGCGGGGTCCACAAGGTTATTTTAGGGGTGTTCGCAGAACTATCACCCTTACTTCTGTTCTGCCTTCAGAGCTGGGTGGCTGGAGAGCGGTGGCTGTTGGCCAAGCACCCAGCTCTGGAGCCAGCGCCCTGCCAGCAGCAGTGCAGAAGTAAGAGTGACAATACCATATCATGCCATCCTTACTTCTGTGCTGCTGGCGGTGGCGGCTCTGCCTTCAGAACTGGGATCCCAGCCAGCAGCTGCCTCTTTCCATCTGCCCAGCTCTGAATGCAGTGCTGCCATCAGCAGCAGTGCAGAAGTAAGGGTAGCTGTACTGCAACCCCCACTACATTAACCTTGCAACACCCTCCCCCCACCGCTCCTTTTGGGGTCAGGACCCCTACAATTACAACACCCTGAAATTTCAGATTTAAATAGATGAAATCATGAAATTTATTATTTTTAAAATCTTATGACTGTGAAATTGACCAAAATGAACCATGAATTTGATAGGGCCCTAACTATAAATGGTCTAACGGTCCAGTCTCAGTTAATTACCCATACAGATCAGAGGAAGAATGACTGTACTGGAAGCAACTGTATGGTTCTCTGGCATTAGCCACTGTCGGAAGACAGGATACTGGGCTAGGTAGACCATTAGTTTGACTCAGTATGGCTCTTTTTAAGCTTGCCAGGTGGATGTCTCATTGCCTATAACAACACAGAGTTATTACTCTGCCTCCAGCAATCAGAGTAAATCAGCAGCTCTGGAGAAAAGAGCAATCCCACAGATGTTAAACAGGTGAGTGGATAAAAATGAATTATCATTAGAGACCATGAAACAAGGAAGCCTGGAGACCTGCTGTGAGTGAGATGTTTGAGTAGCTAAGAGCTATGAGCCATGTTGGTTCCTGAGCATTACCATTCCAATGAGTTAAGTGAGTTATGTACAGTAGCATGCTAGGAATCAGGGTTGTTAGCGGTTAATCTTGCTGAGCAATGGCTTGTACTTCGCAGTGCACTGTCTGCTCACTACGCCTTTGGGAGAGTTTTGGGCCCATGAATGCAAAAAGCTGATAGCACGGCTTGTGCAGACAGATGCTGTGCAAGCTTCCTACCCAGTTCTGAACATGCTCCTTAGCCACCTGCAGTACTCAGTATCATTCCAGCCCTCGTGCCCTCACCACTGCCAGCTATTCCAATCCCACATCATAAACGGCTCTGAAAATGAACCTAGGTTATCTTAAGCACTCCCTGATTTCATCCCCAGCTATACCAAACACTGCTATTGCATCTCAGTTCTGATCTAAATGCCAATGCAAAGCTGACACTCTCAAGGGGATTCAGTGGGCCAAGCCCAGCTGGATTTGCATTGTATGTTGCAAAGATTTACAGATCAGTTAGGAAGATGCATCATGGAACTGCTACACTGCTCAGCATGACACATTACTCTCTTTATGGGAGAGAATAGGGCAGCCATGACCTGGTGACATGTTGGATCCCCTCCTAAACAGCTTTGACAGGAGAATGCAAATAAATCTATTTTCCACCACACACATTTGCTGGTCTACATTTAGCTTGCTAGAAGGCAACTGGAGCATGAAAGTGACCTGGCCTGAAGGAACTCACAGCACAGGGAAGCTGAGGTCCTCAGAAAACAAAGGCCCTGGTTTCCTCTGCTCTAATTCCATTACAAGCCTCAGCTAAGTCTGAAAAAGCCAGACCAGAGTAGAAAACATCTGCCAGCAGTGCCTAAGCGGAAAGGCATCAAGAGTCTCCTCTCCAATAGAAGGATGGATGGGAGCCTGGTATACTGCAATAGGTCTCTATTATTTTTGGAAGGGCTGTAATAGTCAGAAGTAGGCAAAGCTGTTCCAAGCGCATGCCAATGAAATATTTATCCATCCTCACCCCAGCATGGAGTTTGATTTGAACTCTCCGTTTTTCCAAGAGAGCTATTCAAGAAAATCTTTAAACATCTGATTAACCCTATTTTCTCACATTGCTTTGCCTGAAGACCAAGGAGCAGCTAAAATCATGAGTCCAGCTCAGATGGAGAGGCAAATAAATCAAAATGAACATTTCAGAAAAGCCTAAATTCTAAAGTAGTTCCTGCATACACAGAACGTCTCAATTGTAAACTCTAAAACTAGGTCCGAAAAAAGTGCTATATCCCAATGGCAAAGGGAGATTCCCAGGTCTCCCCAATGGAACAGAGTAACTATTTCAAACCTTAATGGTTTACAAGCTATTGGACCTTAAAATCCATCACTGTCTCATCCTGCAACTTAGATCAGTGGCTTTATTTTGTCTCCCATCTGCCATACTGCATGCCTTTACTAAAATGTGCTTTTCCACGGCATTTAAGAAGGTCAAGAAAACAGCAGCAGAGAGTTTTAACCACTGACATGGTGTAGCGGGGTGCTTAAAACAGCCCTGGGAGAGGGCTGTGGCAGGGAAAGCAGCTACTAGGCTGACTGGGGAGAGGCCCCAGACAAACCTGGGATCCCATAGGGGAGGTGAAAGGACTACCACGGGAACCCGAACTATGGAGGAAGGGAGCCGGCTGCTCCTTGCACTGGAGAGCATGTGCAAGGAGAGGGATTCCCTGCGTGTCCAGCTGCGAGAGACGCTGGGGCAATAGGGATCTTCCCCTCATGCATTCTTAAGGGGGAGGGTGTGTAGCGGGGTGCTTACCCCGCTCCTGCCCTGAAGGGCTTAACACAGCCCTGGGAGAAGGCTGTGGCAGGGAAAACAGCTACTAGGCTGATTGGGGAAGCAACCATAGCAGGACCACACCCCAATCAGGCCACAGCTGACCCTATATAAGAGGCTGGGAGCCAAGAGCTCAACAGTCTCTTTCTGTGTTCAGAGAGAGAAGGGCCTGGCTGCAGCGAGGTTAATCAGGTATCTGGAGTGGAGCAGGGTTGGGGAAAGGCGAAGGGAGCCAGGGAGCTCCGGCCTAGGAAAGCCTCAGGCTGCAGGCCTGGTAAGGCCTATTAGGTACTGGGTTGCAGGAGCAGCCCATGGGTAGCCAGAAGCAGCAGGTCTGAACCCCCTTGCTTGTGATGAGTGGCTTATACTGCAGTCTGTCCCAGCAAACGGGGGCTAGATGGAGACTGTGCAGTAGACAATACTGAGGTGAAGTGGGAATAGTGGGTGGGGTTTCCCCTGGAAGGGGGAGATGCAGAACTGTGGGGGTACTGCCAGGGAGCAGCACTTAGTTAAAGGGGCACCAGGGTCTTGGGAGGGACACGGCGGCCCAGTGGTAGCGGATCACCGGCTGGCAGAGGGCGATCCAGAGGGCTGGTGAGCTAATTCCCAAGGACAAGCAGCCGTAGGCGTCGCAGGGGTGAGTCCACTTGCTTACACATGCCAATAAGGAAAAAAAAAAGCTACAAAACTGAAACACAAAATTTCTGTGTAGGGTAACAGGACCGGACCCCTACACCAAGCAGCATCATTTTGATGGCTCTGATAACTGAGTAAATGTAAATAAATACTGAATGCATCATCTATGTAACTGGGAGGAGGAGAATACACAGCAGCACATTTTGATTTCACCTGTGTATTAATTTAAGAGCCAATAAGCCTCTTGGCTTTATGCTCAATTAACTACTAAGTTTAATAAGCCATCATGTACACTGGGAAATAGAAAGCATTTGCCAGATACTTGCAATCTTATCAGATCCTCTGCATGTTGCCTAGTACCATTATGCCAGGGCAGTCATTTGCCCATGGACTTTGGTAACAACAGTCAAGCAGGTACAAAAAGGGTTAACAATGCACAGCCCCCTTCTATCTTCCCCATACCTGCCTCAAGCTTTCTTTCTTTAAGAGCAGCCTGATTGATTAGTTTAATACTTGCAACAAAGAGATGAAGTGGTTAGATCTGGTATCTAGGTGTATCCATGTTGGATGCTTTGTTTGCCATCAAACTACAGACTCCAGAGAGATGCACAGGATTAGCAGTCCCATCACTCAATCTATCTGTTTGGATATCCAGACCCCAGATAGTATCTGAGAAGCTCACAATACTGCTGCGAGGTAGTTCTATTACCCCTGTTTTACTCACCAGCTCCCCAGATGGGGAATCAACAAGGCACAGAGAGACTAACTGACTTGCCCAAGGTCACATACAAAGTTTTTGGTGGAGCAGGGAACTGGACCCTGGTCTCCAAAGTCCCAGGGTACTTTCTTATAACTGGACCATCCTTCCTCTCCAGGAAATACCATTCATATTTCCATAGTAAGCAAACTTGAACCCTCAAGACAAAGGGGAGAGGGAAAAAAATAAATCTCCTTCTGGGTTTAGGATGGTTCTTTGGCTTGCATTACATTTTCATCTCCAGTGCAGCCACATCTAATATTTCCTTTAGCAAGTTATCTTTACAGCCAGGAAACGGGTCTTTCCATCTGGACAATGTCAGTTTCTTGGCTACTTCAGCCCAAACATTAACAAATCCATGCTGCTGCCTTTAATTCTCCCCCTCAGGGATATTTGGGGTTTTTATTTGTCTTCATAACCACTAAAGAATACATATTTCACAAGCCCTTGTGATCTGGTAAAAAGGTCTAATAGAACAAAAAATCTCACTCGGCTTCAAGATTATCTGTGTAGCATAAAACATAGACATAACAGGAGACATGAAAAACACCACACACCAGAGTACAAAAAACACACACACAAATGGACTCACAAAACTAGAGAGATTCTTAGTGATGAGTGTACTCAGAAAATCCTCACAGCAGTTTTGTGCAATAAAAAAGTACCACCCTGACAGCAGTTTGGATAGCCGCTTCACTCCATCTCATCGGCATCTAGTAAAACCCTACTGAAATGAACAACCCCCTCAGGTTTTCAATGACACTTTGCAGAGCAAGGATAATAAATAGGTGCAAAGAGATACTGCATGGTGAGGACAATACGTCAATCAATAGGTGATAGCAGCAATAGTCTGTATCCTGGTGGGACCATAGAAATTAGAGACAGAAAAGGCCTATTAGTTCATGTCCCAACCAATGACAGATTGTTCCTTACATCATGCCTGTTTAGCACTTTGTCCAGCCTAGCTGTAAACGCTCAAAGCCCCAGGACTGCCATCACTTTATTTAGAGAGACAGACAAACACAGTCTTAGAAATCTCATGGGCAGAAATATTTTCCTCCTTATTAAGCCATTTCATCTACATCCTCCTACTTATTCTCCACCTGGGACCCTCCTAAACAATTCTTCTCCCTTCTTAGGGCTAGATTCTGCCCTGGGTTACACCAATACACATCCAGAATAACCTCATTCAAGTCAATGCAATTAACTCCATATTTATACCAGTGAAACTGACATCAAGTCTTAGCCCTGGCCATTTATAATTATGGACAGTTTTCATCTCTTCCATTAGTCGTTATTTAGCGAAACAATTCACATTGTGCATTTCTAATTCTTTCCTTCCCTCCTGTATGTGACCCTAACAGCATCTGAATGCAAGAAGCTCGCTGAGATCTGGTATTGAGTTCTGCTGACCTGACCAGTTCAGTGTACCCCAATTCACTTATGTCACAATCTGTATCTAACTGGTGTCATGTAAGGTATCATTAGAAGGGCAATAACAGACTGATGATTAATACTCTTACGTAGCACGCATATGGTAAACACCCAAGAGACCATGTAAATATGAAGGAAATGTGGAACTGAAGTGTGGTTTACCAGACAAGTCTGGAGAGTGGTTAAACAGGTTTCTTCCAAACAAGGGACAAGCAGATGCCTCCAGGCAGTTGTCAGTTGATTGGCTATCACATGGCAAGTGGCAATTCATGTGTGTCCCAGAGGGAAGGAGCAGATCAATCTGCATTTTAGCAAACACCAGCAAGTGAAGAAATTGGCATGAAACTTCCTTCCAGCTGTGAGGAAAGTGACATGGAGTTTCCTGGTGAAGGAACTTTATTTTGGGGAGCAGCCTTCGGATGAATCCATTTCAAAGGTTCACTGAAGTATAAGAGAGAAGGGCAAAACACATCAAGTTATCTTTCACTTAAGACAATCAAGGAATTGAGCACTTTGGACTTGGTGGAGTTCCTGACCAGAAGGGCGGGGTCAGCCATCTTCCTGCAAAGTAGTGTGATACTTGAACCCAGACTGTAGTTATGTTACATCTTAATCTCTAGAAAATGTTTTTCACTTAGAAATGGTTACAAGCAAATAAAATTTATCTTTGATACTTGAACTCACTTAAAATCCTATCTCCTTTTGTTAAGCTTGTTTTACATTTAATCTAAACCAACCCAGGGCGGTGTTTGAATTAAAGTGATAGTTAACCTGTGCAGTCTGTCTCTTTAGATCAGCAAACGAATCTTCTTATTCCTCTGAATGATCCAGGAAAGAGCTGAATATTGCAGAGCACAGAGTTTTGTGAACATTCAGGACTTGGGGGCATCGGGGGCATCTTTCCAGGTCTAACCAAGGCCGGTGGAGGCCAGAGCGTGGCTGTAGTGTAACAGGCAGGCTGCTGGGGTGAGAGTTGCTGGTCCAGGGTTGCTAATCACACAGACACTCAGTGCATGCTTGTATGTTGGCTGGGAGCATCCAGATAAGGGACCTACAGCAGCAGAGCATTTTATGGCACTCAGGGTTACAAGGGAGGTAATGACACAACCCCTCACTGGTCTGGACTGACCCCAGAACATGACCATGTCCCCTAAACATTTAGGGTCAATGATGTAAATTTATGATGCGCTAGCCATCCCTATCTCTGGCCCATGGTCCTCCTCCACCAAGTGGGGATAATGAAATTCAGAAGAAAAGTTTTTCAATATAACTTAGTGTCAAATGAACCAACAAGAGCCAGGAAATTCAGTGTCAACAATGCCTCTTCCGCCTCAATCATTCCCACTGTTCATCTTGTTCACATCGAGGAGCAACCTGATGCAGCTAGGTACCTGCTGCATAATTCCCAACAGTTGAGTCAGGGAGGCAGACGCAGAATTGCCCAAGCTTTCTTTGGATTTAAGTGAGGGCCATAAAATCTCATTATCACAGTTTCATTTTCCTTTTAATAGTCATGTAAATCTGGCAAATAAATTCATATAGCGAAGTGAGTGCTTCTTGCAGCAGACAGAACAGGATGTTTAGCTAGGGAAATGCCGTCTTTATGGAGAGACATCTGTATTTTCACAAGATAACAACAAATGCCACTTTATAGGAAAAACATACTATTGGTTAGGAAGACATTCTTCCCAGATTCGAGTGTGTAAAGGAACTGGCTACTGTTCAACACCCCACAAGTAAATACAGTGCCCCAGGGTTCAGATGAGAGGTAAAAACAAGTTCTCAACACCATGTAGTCATTAAAAGACTGGCTCAGAGACCCCCTTGGCAAAAGGTCTCCTGTTCTTTGCAAACTCCTTTCACCTCAATCCTGACAAACTCACTACACCAAACACATCTTACAGGGTTAACAATGCACAGCCCCCTTCTACCTCCCCCATTCCTGCCTCAATACTTATCCATAGAGACTAACATATAAGGTATCAACAGAAAGCTCATAACTTGTCAAAACTCAAAATCATTGTGAGATGGATGGATGGATAATATTTCAAGACTAATGTATTTATATTGAAAGTATGCTTTATAGACTTGGAGTAAAAATTAGTCACCGCGGTAACACATCTCGGTGATGGCCAATTCAAGAAAGAGGGAGTTGCAACCCCTTCCTAGTCAGCTGGTAAGGTTCGATTGTCTGCCCTTGTTACATCCCAGAACAATCAATGGAAAACCATCAAAGACAATTGCAAATGATCAAATCCACAGAGTGAAAAGGAACATTATAGCAGGCAGGAGATCATCTTGAGACACATTTTGAGGTTCATCCAGGCCAGTAAGGGATTTGATCACCATCTGCTTTGTAACCCTGTGCAGGTTTGGTCCAGAGCTCTGACCCACACAGCCCGCCAGCGGCTCACAAGCCTCATCCTGGCTTTGCCCAGCCTGGTTACACCTTGCGGGCTGACCTTAGTACCCTTCCAGCCCTGAGCTGGCCCTAATGCCATCCTATTGCAGAGACCAGTCCCTTACGGTTCGCTGCCTCTACAGAGACAGTAAAACACTCCAACCTGTCAGCTTTCCAGAAGCACACACTTCACTGACCTTACACAGCACTGATGATTTATAATGAAAGCAAAACACGTTTATCAATCAAAGAACAGGGATTAAGTGATACCAGATAAAAGAGATAAAAGGTAGATGTGGTTACAAGCAAATAAAAGTGAACACACACATCTAAAAGACTAAGACTTAATCTAGCAAGATACAGTCTTTGTTCAAAGATTGTTTCTCTCACCAATAGTCTTCTTTCCAGCTTTTACTACCCAGGAGCCATCACAGAGATCCAATCGCTTGGTTCCTTTGTCTCCAGAGATGAAGAATAAAAATGGAATCTCTCTGTTCCTTACATCCCCAATAGGATAATCTTGGTCTTCCAAGTCAAGGCGGCCTCCTAATAATTCAGTCTCCTGTGTCTCTGTGGGACAGGAATAGGGTTGCCAACCCCCCAGAATTGTCCTGGAGTCTCCAGGAATTAAAGATTAATATTCAATTAAATATGTCATGTAATGAAACCCCCAGGAATACATCCAACCAGAATTGGCAACCATAGGCAGGCACCATATTAATTCTCTGTCTCTCAAGTTCAGGATCAGGATAACCACTTGCTGGTTTAGCTTGATAGCTTTGTTTACTGCTTAGAACTTAAACTGGGGTAAACTCACATTCATTTGTCTAGGACAGACTGGTTTTATCACCATTCCCTAGGCTAGCCTGTCTGGTCTTAAACATGTTCTAGCAAATCACACAGATGGAATTCATAACTTCACATATAACATTAACACATGCATTTTACAATGATATTAATAACGAGCCTTTTATTAGTTTTCTTATGAAACCCCACACAATACCTTTTGAATAAATACCATGACAGCAGAGCATTGGGTATAGTAAGTTGGTTGAGTCTGATAAGAGAAAATGTACCAAATGCCAGTGGGCTTTAAGAGCCTTTAGGTCACACCCTGGCTATGAATAAAGACATAAAGCGGTTTGAGTATAAGAGTGTGTAAGGAGAGGCACTCTGTATCCATTCACTGAGCGCTGACCAATACATGCTGGCTAGCATATATAGCAGAATAATAATATGTATTATCCACGCCATGTATAGATTCGTATGCATTAAGCACAAATAGCATAAGTGACCAAGATTATAGTAAAGGTATAAACCAGTTTAGGCTAGGGATCCCATAACACCTTTCATTGACTGAAGTAAACTTTGGCTTAGATATCTATGTCCTGATCCTGACAGCTTTCCATGAATACGTTATGTAGCACCTTTCTGTTGCTACAGTAAGAGGTAAGTCATTCTCATTATATGTTCTAGAGCAGTGATTCTCAAACTTTTTTTTCCACGGACCACTTGAAAATTGCTGAGGGTGTCTGACGACCACTTAATGATCTTTCCGAATGTTGTTTGTACCGTTAGCTAACTACTGTAAAGCGCTTTAGACAAAAGCACTATATTAAAAAAAGTAATAATAATAAACATTTTTTATTCTACAATTAATTTTAATATCAGTAGTCTTACCTTTTTTTTAATATCAGTAGTCTTACCTTTCTAATTTGATGGCTGTGCCCTCTCTCTGCTGCCGTGGTAACTCCCGAGCTAGGGCTGGGATGGAGAGGGAGATCTCTCCCTCTCTCCCCCACCACAGCAGCCACAGAGCTGAGGCTGGGAAGGAGGGCTGTCCCCGGCAGCCGCAGCCCTGGAACTTGGGAAAGTCACCTCTTTTTCTGACTGCCGCAGCCCTGCACATCCCAAATTCCCTCCACCCTCTCTTCTCACCCCACTGCCCCCTGCCACCTACCCCTTATTGCCCCCAAGGTCACCACCTCACCTTACATGTGTGTCTTGTCCAAGGTCCAGGCACCTAATTAGTGGAGCCAGGCCTGCGCAGCTCCACTAATTAGGTGGGTGGCCCTTCATTCTCTCACGTGCAGCTGCCCAGGCACCTTAGAGGGAACTATCCACGGACCACAGTTTGAGAACCTCTGTTCTAGAGCACCATCCAGGAGATTCACATAATCTAACCCTGCCAGGGCCTTCCCAGTCTCATTTGACCTCATCTTAGGATGACTCTATCTATGAGCCATGGAAAAAAACCACCACCACCACCACACATCTTGACTGCCAATCATTGCTGGGCGGGTTATTCATAGATGTGATCCTCACTAGGAGTTCACAGACTGATTTGTGGCTGGCCCATATGGTTCAGCTGCTGGAACAATGTAACATCCCTACAGGCTGCACTACCAGGGAAGGAGTAACTGGGGAGGAGAACCGTGCTAGCATTTCTAGCTTCCACAAGAAAATTGGGAGATGCTCACTTGTGCCAGCTCTACAGGCAAATCGCCCAATAAACCAGCCCTGAATGGAAGTGGAGTAAGGGAGATGTAACAAGATGCAAGATCGCTCAAAACACAGTGATCTTTTCATATTTTCAAAGCACAAATTGCAATTGTGTCACTGTTGCAGGTTTCAGAGAACCATCTTCAGTCAACTAAGGGACCTTTTCATGTGATGCTAACTGTCTAACCCATAACTCATAGCCACAACACAGACCAGGGAAAAGATTTGTTGGGTTTCTGTTAAGTCCAGCATGATGGAATAAAGATATCCCTGACAAGCTCCCCATCCAAGCAAAAGGGAAAAAAAGGTTTCCCGCACCCAGAACAATACTAGCTGCTTGCTGACTTCCTCCTAACACAAAGGAAGTCGAGAAGTCTCAAGAGCAAATGTCACTGAAGCCAGTGGCACCGTCTAGACAGCCACACAAAGTCCTTTTTATTGCAGTTGCTGCAATGGGATTGTGTGGCTTATCAGATTGTTATTCACCCCCTTAAATACAGCAACAATATTTTTAGTAACAACCCAAACAAATATTAACCTCTTTGTATGAGCTGCATGTGTGCGTCATGGACAGCAGGAGAAAGGCGACATGGATCTGAATGCTAAATGTCTGCCTCATTCTGCAGGCAGGAACCAAAGGACCCACCTAGTTTGCTCCGCACCCCTTCGTTGAATTTACTGCTGGGATTTTCCTTGAAAATTTACCACACTGACACTGGCTCAGAAACAATGAGACTGAGTGGTGCTTGTCTCAAGAATTAATATTGGACACTATTTATGTTACAGTAGCACCTCAACGAAGATTGGGACCTGACTGTGACAGGCATTTTATATATATACTTGTTACTTCCATTTTGCGAGGGAACTGAGGCACAGAGCAGTTACGTGCCTTAGCCAAGGTCTCTCAGAAAGTCTGTGGCACAATTAGGAAGTGATTCCCTGTCCAGTGCCTTAAGTCACAAGTCCATCCTTCCTAACTGGTATTACTGAGAAACATGGAAAGGGCAGATACTTCGGATATGTCTACAGTTCATCAGGGAGCCAACCTAAACTGACAGACTTGTGCTAGCAGGGCTCATGCTAGTGGCCTAAAAAAGCGGTGTAGACACTGCAATTCAGGCTGGACCTCTGTCTCTCTAGGCCCCTCCCTCCCAAGGCTTGAGAGTCCAAGCTAGAGCCCGAGTTGCAACACCAAAGCTACGTCCACATGGCTGTTTAGCCTTCTAGGGCACTCCCTGCTAATATGAACTGTGGACCTGGGCGGCTCACTCAGAGGCTGTGCCAACATACCCCCTAACAGGTAAGCCAAAAGGAGAGAGATTTACTATGGAATAATTAGTACCACATCCAGTGGTACTAATTTAAACTGGTATACGGATAGCTATGCCTTAATGGCCAGTACCTGTAGCAGAGAAAGTCACTGTGTGTGGGAAGGCAGGTAATTGTATGTGCAAGTTTTGAAATAATTTGCTACAGATCAGGAGGTGGGAACTACAACCATTGGCCCAGCAGTGAATGGCAATGGAGTATAACATGGATATTGAGCCAGAGAAGAGAGGCCATAGTAATCTGGTTTCCATTGAGCAAAATACATCAACATGCTAATACCCAAGGTGGCTTCAGGATGCTAATACAAAGGACTTGTACCTTAATTTCAAAGGCTCTCAGGGGTATATAAGACGTGACGCCCAAAAGAAAGGAAGAGGGACAAAGCAGAGCCTGTTGAATGCAGACCTGATGACTACTCCCAAATGGTTTTCATTGCAAAGGAAACTGCATTATCAGTGAGGCAGGAATTTCCATGTACATCTAATGAGAAACACTGCTGTGCTACCAATTAGTCTGACTTGGTCTTGGCAACATATCTATGTTAGAAATCCCACAGTTCACATAAGAGGTCTATTCACCCTGCTGCTTAATCTGTCTTCACTAGGGGAGATGAACTCCAGGCACAAACATGCAGTACGGTGTATAAACAGCCTCTAGGCCCATACACAGCAAGAATTAGGCGCTGCTCCATGGGGGAAGCGGGGAGAAGGGGAGAGGAATTGCTTGTTTGTTTATCACTGTTCTCCGAATTGTAAGTGCACAAAAATCCAAAACCCAGGCTAGGGTCCATCCCCAGAGCTAAACCCTGCCCAAGAGAGAACTGACAGGGGAAGATTAGCAGGAGACAGGATGCTCCACTGTTTGTTGTGGTTGGCGCGTTAGCAGAGATTTCACATTTTTAAAACAAAGGGAGGATGGGGGATGGAAAGTGATCCAGCCGAATTTCTGGAATGTAAAACTCAACAGAGAGAGAGGAGTGGGCTACCAGACAGAGACTAGTCTGCATAGATATATAGATTATAGACATTTCTAGCCTGCTCTTCACAGGAATAGCTAGGCTAGAAACAGGTTCCTGCATATGCTCCTCCACCTGCAAGGTGGTAAGCATCTCCTGAGAGGTAGGTACCAATTGCCCTTATTTTCCACAGATGTCAATGTGAGCGGAGGAAGCTCAGAACCTCATGAGATTGGACCCTTAAGGCTACAAAAGATACTTAGGGCCCCAAGTCTGTAAATTCTCCCAACAAAACATAGCACTGCTTCCCACAAGTAGCCCCAACAAATTCATCTGAGACTACCTATGGCAGTAAACCCTATACTCGCTTAGTTGTAAGCACCTGCAGGATCAGGGCCTTGGGATGGAATTCTGCCGCATATGAGATTCATTGTGCCCAGCTTTGACCGTCTGGAACATGAAGAAACTCACTCCTCTAACCCCACAAAGCCACATTCTCAGGCTCATTCGGTCAAGAGGTTTCTAATAAAGAAATGACAATGGGGAAGATCAAGTTTGCCTGTTCATTGCTTCAGGACAAGGGCGCTGTAACAAATTTGTATAGTGGGGGTGCTGAGAGCCATTGAACCAAATTGTAAACCCTGTATATGATAGAAACCACTTCAATCCAGGAGGGTACTGCATCACATCCCAGACCCCTAGTTCCAGTACCTATGCTTCAGGATTTAGCAACTTAAATGAAAAAACAACCCTCTTCCCCCCCGCCCTTGCTGCTTCTCTGAGATTTTATTATGTATACAGTGTCTCCCCTTTTTTGTTGCTTTATTTTGGTTGGTTTCATAGCACTAACACTGACTTTTTCAGAACTGTCAGAGGCTGGGGGTAAGAAAAGAAGATTCTAGCTAAGGGGGAAAAAAAAGAAAAAACACAGACACACCCCAACACCCAGACCTGTGCAAAATCACTTCTCCTACCAGGAGACAAACATGACAGGTTGAGACAAATACTGCTGCTTTATCACAGAAAGGTTCCCTGCAGTTCAGAACTGGGTTGCATATAAGCAGCAAGTCTGGTTTGTGAAGAAATAATCCAAGTGCATAGCGTGCATCTCATATGCACACAGAGGTCCTGTGCACAGCCTAGCATTTGAGGGAAAAGGTCAGACTAAGGAAATACGAAGTGATGCAAGTAAATGTGTGATCAGAGGCCCAATTGGCTAGTATTCTGCAAGGCTCCTGGCTCTTGTCCTCCTCCTTTTAAAGCAGGATACAATGCTATGAGCACAGGTGCCCCAATGATAACCCCAGAGACTGATGCCAATACCATTTTTTCCCCCTGCAGAAGGACTAAGCAAAAACAGAGTAAAGACTTCAGGCGTTTGTCATTTTCTTTAACTGGAGCAGGTTTTAGGCTCTTTGCCATTGACAGCATCCCCTTTGCTCAGAGAACAATCCATAACAAGTTCTTTCACTAGAGTCCTATAGTTGATGCCTGGGTGGACGGGTTTAGGATTCCAGGTTTTAGATTAACAGCATAGTCCATATATCTGGCATATTACATGTTGCTAATCTCGTCCTCCACTGGCTGCAACATGATAACAAATCTGCTGAAGAGAGATTAAATTTCAAGTGCAGCTATTCTGTGTATTCTACAACCAGGCTAATCACTGAGCCACAGAACATAATGTGCCAGTACTGATATGCTCCAAAATGTCTCAAGAAAACAAAATGGCAATGAAGAGAGCCCAGGAAGACAGAATGAATATGTTATACACATAGGACCTCCTATATTCAGCTCCCTTTTTCTTCTTGCTATGAAGTGAAGCTGCACTGTTACCTAACTAAACACCCACAAGAGGGTGTATGGCTAGGGCAGATGCCTGCAGGCCTTGGGCATCTTATGGGAGATACACAGTGAAGGCCACATGCCTTAAACCTCTCTGAGAAAAAGGCAGGTATCTATACATAAGGTTCCAGGATTGTCATGCTGAAGCCTAGAATGTCTGTGAAGTGATGGAAACAGCTATAAGCATGGCTGAGCTCTTTTTGTTCAGAATGTCACTAGGTTCAATCATTGAGATATAGGATCTGTTTCCATCCAATTCTTACTTTTTCAGCCATTTTGACTTTGCAAATTATGCCCATGCATCTATTGCCGTGCCAAGCATCCTAGACCACTGTGATATCAGAAGTAACTCAACCAGTCATCACCCTTACAATTTCATTGGTTCTATGAAGCAGACTACACAGAGGGTGGATTACCAGGCCCAACTGCCACACCTGTGCGACAGCATGGGCGTTCAGCTACTAGTTGTTTCTATAAAATATAGGTCTCTCATAACCATTCAGTCCCAAACCCATGTGCTTGTTCTGCAGATCCTCCTGTCCTCAGTTTTTGGCAGAGGGAGTTTGGTCTAGTGATAAAGAAAGTGAGCGGGGGACAGGACTCCTGGGTCCTATTCCCAGCTCAGCCACATACTCACTGCTTGACCTCTAATGACTTGCTTAAATTTTGTCCATGCCTCTGCTTCCCTATCTGTAAAACAGAGACAATGCGATTCAGGAAAGTGCTATGAGAATCAACCTTTGCAGGCATTTAGACTTCTCAGATGGGTGCTATTAAAAAAGGTCAAAATTCCAAAATATGATTTCTGAATGCCCTTTTAGAAAAAGAAAAGGTCACTCAGTGTGTCAAAGCCATCTCCGGGGCAAGCTTTCCATTCATCAGCTACACAAAAAAGCTTACAGGAGAGGACACAAGTCTTGTTAACATAAAGAAGTAGCCTCAAATCACGTGGCATCCAAGGAGACTGATGTGATGGTTTGCTAACCTCAGTTTTGGGGAGCTCTATCTGCTGCAGGTAGAAACTATAGTAAAGAACAGAATTGTCAGACATAGATGAACATAATTTGTTGGGAAAGAGTCAACATGGTTTTTGTAAATGGAAATCATGCCTCACCAATCTACTAGATTTCTTTGAGGGGGTCAACAAGCATGTGAACAAGGGGAATCCAGTGGATACAGTGTACTTAAATTTTCAGAAAGCCTTTGACCAGGTCCCTAACCAAAGGCTCTTAAGTAAAGTAAACTGTCATTGGATAAGAGGGAAGGTCCTCTCATCAAATAACTGGTTAAAAGATAGGAATCAAAGGGTAGGAATAAATGGTCAGTTTTCAGAATGGAGAGGAGGTAAATAGTGGTGTCCCCCAGGGGTCTGTACTGGGACCAGTACTATTTAACATATTCATAAATCATCTGGAAAAAGAGCTAATCATTGAGGTGGCAAAATTTGCACATGATACAAAACTACTCGAGATGGTTAAGTCCCCCAAGCAGACTGCAAAGAGCTACACAGGGATCTCACAAAACTGGGTGACCGGGCAACAAAATGGCAGATGAAATTCAAGGTTGATAAAAGCAAAATAATGCACATTGGAAAACATAATTTCAACTATACATATAGAATGATGGTGTCTAAACTAGCTGTTACCACTCAAAAGAGAGATCTTGGAGTCATTGTGGATAGTTCTCTGAAAACATCCACTCAATATGCAGTGACATTCAAAAAGGCCAACAGAATGTTAGGAATCATTAAGAAAGGGATAGATAATAAGACAGAAAATACCATATTGCCTCTATATAAACCCATGGTATGTCCACATCTTGAATACTGCATGCAAATATGATTGCCCCATCTCAAATATATATATATATTGGAATTGGAGACAGTTCAAAAAAGGGTGACAAAAAATGATGAGAGGTATGGAACGGCTGCCATATGCGGAGAGTTTAATAAGATTGGGACTTTTCAGCTTGGAAAAGAGACAGCTATGGGAAGATATGATAAAGGTCTATAAAATCGTGACTGGTGTGGAGAAAGTAAATAAGGAAATGTTATTTACTCCTTCTCATAACATAAGAACAATGGGTCACCAGATGAAATTAATAAGCAGCAGGTTTAAAAACAAACAAAAGGAAGTATTTCTTCATACAACGCACAGTCAACCTGTGGAACTCTTTGCCAGAGGATGTTGTGAAGGTTAAGACTAACAGCGTTCAAAAAAGAACTAGATAAATCTACGGAGGATAGGTCCATCAATGGCTATTAACCAGGATGGGTAGGGATCGTGTCCCTAGCCCAGAGGTGGAGAAACTATGGCCCGCAGGGCCATCCTGCCCAGCCCCCGAGCTCCTGGCCCAGGCAGCTAGCCCCTGGGCCCTCCCCTGCAGCCTCGGCTGCTTTCTCCGCTGGTGCAATGCTGTGGGTGGCTGGGCTGTGAGCTCCTGGGGCAGTGCAGCTGCAGAGCCAGGCCTGACCTGGCCTTTGTGCTGCGTGGTGGCGGCAGCGGCAGCATGGCCCGGCTCCAGCCGGGTGACGCGGCTGTAGCGCTGCCAGCCACTGGTGCTCCAGGCAGCGCGGTAAGGGGGCAAGGAACGGGGGGGGGGGGTTGGGGAGTTCGGGGTGGTGGTCAGGGGCGGGGATGAGGATAGGGGTCAGGGCGGTCAGGGGAAACAGAGTTGAATGGGGGCAGGTGTCCCACGGGGGCAGTCAGGAAGGAGGGGGGGTTGGATGGGGCAGCAGGGGGCAGTCAGGGGCAAGGGATCTGGGGGAAGGCGGGGACAGGGAGCAGGGTGTATGGATGGGGCAGGAGTCCCGGGGGGGCAGATAGGAAGTGGGGGCCAGACCACAACCCCCTTCCCTAACCAGCCCTCCATACAATTTACAAAATTCAATGCGGCCCTCAGGCCAAAAAGTTTGCCTGCCCCTGCCCTAGACTCTGTTTGCCAGAAGCTGGGAATGGGGATGGATCACGTCATGATTACCTGTTCTGTTCATTCCCTCTGAGGCACCAGCACAGCAAGCAGGTGCTTGGGGCGGCCCATGGGAAGGGGCGGTACGTGTGACTCTTCAGTGGAGGGTCCCTCAGTCCCTCTCGGGGGGAAGGACCTGCTGCTGAAGTGCCGCCGAAGAAGAAAGCGGCATGGTGGAGCTGCCGCCAAAGTGCTGCCGATCGCTATCACGGCTTTTTTTTTTTTTCTCCTGCCACTTGGGGTGGCAAAAACCCTGGAGCCAGCCCTGCCTGGCATTGGCCACTATTGGAAGACAGGTACTGGGCTAGATGGACCTTTGGTCTGACTCAGTGTGGCCGCTCTTATGTTCTTAAAGAAGGGCTGAGGATACTTGTGTGCCTTATCCGAGCTAGAGTTCAATTAACAGAGCACAGTGTTGCTGGATTTGATAGCATATTTATTTTACTTGAACTCTACAAATAGGAGCCTGCAAAATAGCACCAAAAAGGATTCTTTCAATGTCACAGAGGCAAATGTGTTCTACCTCAATCGGGGAGCACTGGAAGGACTGTTCCTTAACAAGCTCCTAGGCCACATTTGAACAGCCTAGCAAGGCAGAAGTGATCAGACTTGTGTACAACAAGATCAGCATCCATCTGCCACTTGCAGAGCTGAACGTGTCTCAAAGCACAGAAAACTCACTTTAGCCTATGAATGTTAAGCGCCCATGCAGTCCATAAGCTTCTATTCTCTTTAGGTTTGGCAATGTCTGCAAGCCAACAGACATTTGGGTGAGAGAGGCATACAGGTATTGTTAAAATCAACTTATGGGAGACTAGAGAACAGATCCAATCAGCTGCATGTTAACATTATCTGGGTCCTAAAGAACAATGGGTACATTTTTGAGATTTTCTGTCTTCAACATTTGTACAAATAGCTGGTGTCTATTTGACTGTGCAAACAATCATAGAATATCAGGGTTGGAAGGGGGTCATCTAGTCCAACCCCCTGCTCAAAGCAGGACCAATCCCCACACAGATTTTCACCCCAGTTCCCTAAATGGCCCCCTCAAAGATTGAACTCACAACCCTGAGCTTACCAGGCCAATATTCAAACCACAGAGCTATCCCTCCCCTGACACTGCAAAGGGAAATTGAGGCCTGGGAAGATTCTCTCCCTAGCCCATACCAGAGAGACAAGATCCAAGCACCAGCAATTCTGTGTACGAATCCAGCTTTTCCCATGCACTCTGGCACCAGTGTGACAAAAAGTCATGCAATTTGATAGGAAACAAATTCAGCTCATTACAGATAGCTCTGGTCAGAAGAGTCAGATCGAAGCTATACCTCCCCATGTTTTGCAGCATGGCCAGAGTCCTGAATGGTGCAATGCTACCTCCCTCACACAGCAGGTAATAAGTGCAGATGGGAGAAAGTAGGTGGGGGTCAAACTGAACTGCTCAGTGCTCTCATGCTCCACAGAAGCCTATAACACGTGTTCTTCCTTTGCCAGTAACTGGTAGGAAGCTAGGTTTCTGCCCCATAGAGATTTAAAATAGCAAAATGGTTTCCAAAGGAAAATTCTAGAAATAGCACAAATACACTCCAAATGAGGAACCAGATTCCCAGCTGATGTAAATCAGCTTGGTTCTACCTAAGTCAATGGAGTTATACTATTTGCACCAGCTGGGGATTTGACCCACAGAGTCTATTACTAAGATTTGTTGAGCCATGTGATTTATTTTAAAGGATTCCAACAAACAACAACAATACACTTCCTCCAGTCCCTTTTGTCAGAGTGTGTTACAGACTCTCTATCAGAACCACTTTACCCACCAGAAAAATGCAGAGTCATCCCTCCAGTGGAAGGGAACAGCCATTCAATAGCCAGGGCCGGCGCTTCCATTTAGGTGGCCTAGGCAATTGCCTGGGGCGCCAGGATTATTGGGGGGCGGCATTTTGCCGGGAGGGGGGCAATAGCTTATGTGCTATTGACAGGACCGGCGCTAGTGTTTTTAGCGCCCTAGGCGCACAGCCATTTCGCCGCCCTGCACGCTGGTCCCGCGGCTCCGGTGGACCTGCCGCAGTCGTGCCTGTGCAGGGTCCCCTGGTCCCGCGGCTCCAGTGGAGCTGCCGCAGGCATTCCTGCGGATGGTCTGCTACTCCCGCGGCTCCGGTGGACCTCCCGTACGCATGGCTGCGGCAGCTCCACCGGAGCCGCGGACCAGCGGACCCTCCGCAGGCACGACTGCGGCAGGTCCACCAGAGCCGCGGGACCAGCGTGCAGGGCGGCGAAATGGCTGTGCGCCTAGGGCGCTAAAAACACTAGCGCCGGTCCTGTCAATAGCACATAAGCCAGTACAACTGAGCCTCTGTTATGAGACAGAATATAACCATTAGAATTTGTCCAGCACACTGGGGCTAAACAATTCCACTATCAAAGGTGTTGTGGATCTTTAATGCCCACATGCGATTAGGACCTGGGGTTTATGCATTTTCTTCTAGATGGATTATTAATGCTAGTACATGACCAGACTCCCACAAACCTGTGTTTGGTAAAACAAGTCTTGCAGTGTTAGGTACAGAGTATTAAAAGCATGGTTTGAGGATCCATTTCTTACCTTGGAAATGGCTGCCCCTCTCAGTCTTTGCTTCGTTTCTCAGAGACATTGTGCCGTAAGTGCCTGTACACTTTCCTGAGCCACTTATCTCCACAAAGCCTCCTTCCATCATGGCAGCCAGGAAAGGACCAGTTGCTCAAGCCCTAAACTAGGGGGAAGGATAGCAGCAGCAGCTGGCCCCGGAATGGTCTGAGCTCCAAGCACTAGTACGACACCTGCCACTTTCCCGGTTGCTAAGGAGGCAGTTTTCCTGGAGAGGTTCCTGTGCTGGGTATCTGAGCTCTCCTCAGGGAAACCCAACCCGAGAACAAGAGCGGTTTCAAATTCCCAAGGGACAGAAATGGGACTCATCTACCATATGGGCCCAGAGGGATCAATTACAGTTGCATCAGGTGACTGTGTACTCGTTACCCACCTCCAACAAAGAGAACAATGGTGAAAAAATTACTGCACTGGGTGATCATCAATACTGTAAACATGCATTGTTCAGTATCATTGTAACTGCCTCAAATACCTGTAACTTTCCATTTCATTAACTTTAAAGAAGGAGGCTGCTGATGGCTAAGTATTATTACCCCTCCAAACCCTTAACTCCTTTGTAATGTGCTTTTAGATGTACAGCTGAAAATTGCTACATAAGACCTATCATCTCCATTTTAGAGATGGAGAAACTGAGACACAGACGTTCTGCAACTTGTCCAAGCTCACAAAATAGATCAGTGACAGAGCCAAGATTAGAACTCCAGTCTCTTAACTCTCCACCACAGTGCCCTAGTCACTGGACAATGCTAGCTCTGAACACTTTTGTAATTGGAGCTAGAGAGCCAAGTTCTTAGCAGGTATAAACTGGAACAGCTCTATTGAAGTTCATGGAGTTTATTATATTTACACAGGTGCAACTGAGCCGAATCCAGCTCAACATTGCATTCATTAAACAGTTTTTATATCGGCATATACATGTTCTTATCTGTTTGGTATTCAATTAGTAGGGGCCAGACGATGTATTTTTTTCTTATGAAATCTGACTTCAGTGCCAAAAGGTCTGCGATGACTCTCAAGACCGGAATCACCTATTTACTCTACAGAATAGTTCCAGCACAGGCTGCAACACAGAATTACCACAACCACTGTCACATAAACGAGACAAGCCCGATTTCCCTTTCTCGATTCCATTTGATCCTTGGTCTCTCTGTTATGCCTACCAACAAGGATGTCTGTTAGATAAGTTTGGGTTGGTTTTGTGACAGTATGTTTTGCTAGGGACAGTCCTGAGAGTCCACCAACTTATTGCATACAGGCTAGTGAACAAATATCAGTTGGTGAGGAGATTCAGTCACTACTGCCCACGTACGAGTTACAGGCAAAAGACGGCATATTCCACTTCTGGTCCAGTTTTCCAATACAGACATTCAAACTACCAGGATGGATGTGGCGTAAGAACTAGAAATATTTATATTATAGTAAACAGAACCCCCTGAAGGCCTCCGATCAACTCATGAAGTGACTTTATTTTTTTTTATTCATAGATTATTAGGGTTGGAAGGGACCTCAGGAGATCATCTAGTCCAACCCCCTGCTCAAAGCAGGACCAATTCCCAAATCCCTAAATGGTCCCCCTCAAGGACTGAACTCACAACCCTGGGTTTAGCAGGCCAACTCTAAACAAACAATTTTAATTGCTCCAATTATTGTGCATTACTTAGATACAAATTAGCTTTCCTGATATATTTACAGAAATTCCTTACCTGTCAAGGAGACATTCAGACAGGACTAAGATCCTAAATTCTAATCTGTGGTCTTGACTAATTCTCTGTGTCCTTGGACAATTCATCTAACACTTCTGTGACTCAGCAAGGTCTTCATACCTCCTAAGGGTGTTGGAGGATTAATTAGTCAAGGTTAGTAAATGTTGGGAGATTAAAAGCACTATTTAAGTGCCAAACATTGGTATTACTAGACTATCTAAATGCCAATTAAACTATTAAGAGCAAATTTACTATGGTGTAACAATTGTACCATAAGATAATACAGTGTTCTTCAAAAATGTTTGTTTTAATTTAAAAGAAAAGAAACCTTACTTGAGAAGCTCAATCAATCGAAAGGCACAGCCAGTATCTCTCTAATTCATATAGCTATGTATGTAAACCAGAAAAAGCAATGATGCCTCAGGAGCTTGGAAAAAAAGAGGAAAAGGTATATGGTAAATAATACAAGATGTCAAGAAACCCTATCCAGAAATTGCTACAACATTCCAGAGACAGAAAGTTACTGTGGTTTAT
The DNA here is from genome assembly GCF_025201925.1 of Gopherus flavomarginatus. Classification (NCBI taxonomy): domain Eukaryota; kingdom Metazoa; phylum Chordata; order Testudines; family Testudinidae; genus Gopherus; species Gopherus flavomarginatus. Next base: position 20,841,606 of record NC_066623.1, on the reverse strand, counting down.
GTCCAAGATCCACTCCAAGAGGAAGAGTCCTGCTGTTCTTTGAGCATTCAATCTGGTACTCAGGAAGCAAATGGGAATATTGCCATTGACTTCCAGTGGGTCAAGATCAGGCATATAGACTGTCAGTTCCTTAACAAATAAAGGAGCATATTTGAAGCCCATTGCTACAATGCAAGTGAGGCCTCATGAACTTACGTCAAAATGAGATACTCCACGTCCAAAAAGAGCTGTTTACACCTGAGCCAAGACTGCTGGGCCTCAGCAATGGGTCTAACAAAACCAAGCCCAAAATCTCAATGACATTCGAGGCAGGGGTTATTTACACCAATGGCAGATGAAATGTTTGTGTTAATGTGCCTTTTCCTTATGATGTGGAGATCCCAAAAACCCGTAAGAGGCATATATGGAGAGGAAGTTATTCAACATACAGGGCAGATTATTATTTTTTAAAAGTGAGACAGGAGAAGAACCGGCTGACTCAGGAGATAACAGACTCCTTCATTTCTAGATCACTGCTGCAAATCTGGTCCAGGTCAGTAGTCAATAAAAGTTGTTTCCATCTGATAGGCCCCCAAACAGCTATGTAAAATAAATTTGGTGGGTCTCAGTTGAATTCCAAGTGAGCAGGTGTCCATATCATGAAAGTCAACACCATAATTAGCAGCTATACAGTTATCTTGATGATAGTCTCATCACAGTAGACAAAGACAGAGTGTGCCTCGACTCACTCCCCATTAGATGTAGCCCCTTGAAGTTGGGGAGACTGCCCTGCTTTAAGCTTCTCATGTGGCACACAGGCGTCTGTCAAGTATCTGCTGGAGCAAAAACGTAAGGAAGGGGAAACCTTTTCCACTCCCCTCTCCAGGAGGCTCAAACTGTACCTTGTTCAGAACAGTGATGAGACTCTTGGATCTGCCACAGGTTTTACGATGCCCTAAAGGCATTTGTCCTACTAAAAGGAGCAAGTGGCTAAAAATATACAATGGAAATATTCTTGTATTTCTGAAAACTCTGGCTAATCCCCTCAGCTCCCCAGGTATAGAGCCAAGGCAAAAGCTATGGATATTGCAATCAGCAGTGTGATCCTGAGGAGACAAAAGAACTTGGTACAGCCCCATGAAAGGCAGCAATTATATCAGTTGAGGAGATTTGGCCAAGTTACATGGTGAGCCAGAGACTGGCAACACAGGTAGTGCTGTGGATCAGGACTAAGGTGCTTTGGCAGGGTTGTGTGGGAGAAGCTAACAGTCTGTATTATGCCAGGGTCAAGCCAAAACTGTTCAGTTCCTCCACAAATCATTTTAGACAAGAAAGAAATGACCTTTTTCACAATGTAGTTTCTGGGCATCCTGCTCTGGTCTGTGGGTTTTTCTAAACAGTTTACTTGTGCATTACCCTGTCAATTATAAACTCATTCAAAAACAGCTAAACCTGTTCCAGTCTCTCTCTTTCTTTCCCCTTACACAATCTCTAAAATTCAAATAAAAACGTGGGTCAGGTCAGCTTTGATCTAGAGAGAAACACACTAGCTAGAAGAATAAGAAGCATTGCCTCACGAGCAGGCCCTGATGTCTTGATGCCTGATCCTTAATGCCAGCGAGCTACTAACAAACAAGCACACTGAAGACATTACAGTGGATTTCCAGGCAGTTGCTTGGAATAATGCTTTAATTAAAACAGTAAGGGTAAAATTTTCAAAAGCATCTAAATAATTTAGAAGCCTAAACCACTTTTGAATATAGAATTTAGGTTCCTAACTCATGGCAACACTTTTGAAAAATTTTACCTTATAAACTTCTTCAAACAACACCAAAAGCAAACAGAAATACAGTCCAACAATACATAGAACTGTCCGCTGAGTGAGTACCTCCAGGCAGGGGTGGCATGTTTGTAGAAAGTTTGGTGGTGCCCAGAACCCGCCTCTGCCCAAATTCCGCCCCCACCTGTCCAAGGCTCTGGGAGGGAGTTTGGGTGAGGGAGGAGGTCTGGGGTGCAGGGTGCAGGCTCTGGGAGGGAGTTTGGGGATGGGAGGGGTACAGAGGGATGGGGTGCAGGGGTGAGGGCTGTGGAGTATGGCTTCAGATGAGGGATTTGGAGTGTGGGAGGGGCTCAGGGTGAAAGTAGGGGTGTAGGGGCTGAGGGCTCTGTCTGGGGCTGACAACATGGGGTTTGGGGTGTGGGAAGGGCTCAGGACAAGTGTAGGAGTGTGGAGGGCGAGGGCTCTGGCTGGGACTGGGGATAAGGTGTTTGGGGTGCTGGAGGGGCTCAGGGCTAGGGTAGAGGGTTGAGGGTGTGAAAGCTCTGACTGGGTGGGTGGGCTCTGGGGTGGGGCAGGGCTGGGGATGAGTTTGGGGTGCAGTCAGGCTGCTCTGGGACAGGGGCCAGAGAGAAGGGCCAGAGAGGAGGACTCCCCCCAGCCCTTTCCCTGCCGGCAGCAGCAAACTCTGGGGAAGGAGCCCCCCTTTCCTGCCCCCCTCAGCAGCACACTCACCCCCCACCACTGTCACTGCATATGCTCCTAGGGCCGCTCTCAGGTCCAGGAATCACCCTCACCTCCCCTGTGGTGGGTGCCATGGGGCGCTGCGCGTGCCTCCTGCCCTGCTGTTGCCCCGCACTGGGGGTGAGGGATGGGGCTGCCTCCTTGCCCAGCATGAGGCAGGAGCAGTGACTGTGGGCGGGGGAGGGGAGGGTCTGTGCTGCTGGAGGGTCCCTTGGGGAAAGGGAAGGGTCTGAGGGGGAAGGGCAGGCTCAGAGTCAGTCTGTCCTGGCAGTGGAGAAGGGGGTGCATTAGGACGAAGCAGCATGGAAGAGACAAAGACAGACACTCTGCTCTGGGGCCGGTGCAGCAAGTCGGGGCCATGGGACACTCGGGGGGGGGGGAGGGCAGGTGGGGCCTGGCAGCCCCAAATTTTGGTGGAGTTGGGCCCCTGGCTCTGAATATTGCTGGTGCCCAAGCACCACGTGGTATGGAACTCACCTCCTATGCCTCCAGGTATATTTTCTGGAAAAGTCACTTTTTGGCTTAGCACCTAATTCCCATATTATAATTAACCAAGTTGATGCTCTTATCGGTAGCCATTAGTCACATCAGCAGGTAAATTGCTTATGGAATTATGCCAGGGCCAGTCAATAACAACGTGGTTAATAACAAAATTAATGTCAAAGTGGTTTACAAAAGGTGATAACTATAATCATGGGTATTTTACAGATAAAGAAATAAAGTCACAAAGGTTAAGTGACTCACCCAACCTCACACACTAAATATATATATCGCAGAGCTGGGAACAAAGCCCATAAAGGGTTGACTGGGACAGAAGAACAGAAATAAATATTTTTAGTTTCAATATGTTTGTGCCACAGTCTTACCAATAAAACCATTTGGTTAACTAGCCCCAGTCCATACTAAGATACTAGAGATGACTCTCCAGGGAAATTTACTGTAAGAGACACCTTGTGGCAAACACATGCCACCAACTAAGAAATCAAGAAAAATGTCCAATTGTTAGTTCTCCAGAAAGATTCATTTGGAGGAGTAGTGATGGATTGAGGCCTGAACTGGCTTATAACTCTATAGAACAGAAAATTGAGTTATGGAGATGCACTGAAAGAACCATACAGGACCCAACAACGATTTCTCAATGGTGCTTAGTTTTCTTTATCAGTTTCAAAGGCATGTTTTGCACAGGCAGTTTGCCCTTGTTGTAAGCCTCATGACCTGCTCTGACAAGCCACAGTTTAGCAAGGGCCATATTCTGATCTCACATCTGCTGGTGTAATCAAAGAGTAACACCAATGAAGTAATTGGTGTAAAAGCAGAATAAGTGGCAGGAGAATCCAGCCCTAAGAAACAGTGTGGGGTTAGGAGTTCCTGGGAAAGTGATAGCAAAGAGAGTGGGGGTTTTATTTTATTTTATTTTTTTTTGCACCAACGTTATCACTAGAGTGGTGATAATATTGTGCATTAAACAATTAGCAGCTTCCGATCCCACATTCCAGGCACCAGTTCAGTATCAGCCAGCCCCTTGGGCTGAAGTGAGTGGCTGATAAGAAGCTCCACTCGAGAACAGTGAGTCCACTGCATTATACAGCATCAGCTGGTGACTCATGCCACAGCTATCTGCAGTTATTCTGTTTCTGTCGTTGCAAGAGAAAAATTTAGCTTGCCACCTTCAAAAAAAGATATTGAGGAAAGTGCAGAGTGAAGTAGGTTGGCTTTGGCTGCATAGCTGGAGATTTTGGTTTACATCTGCTCGGGTCATAGGTGAAGTGAGTTTCATATCCTCAACCTTCCCAAAAGCAGTTCTTATAGTTTGGCACAATTTAATATGATTTATAGTTTCTGTTGGGTGGAGGCCCAGAGCTGAGATAACAGACAGACTGCAGGTCAGGGCTGAGATGCTCTGGAAGAGGTGAAGGAGGGGAACCCACAACTGGAGTAGCAGGCTTAGGAAGAAATACATGTGCAGAGCTAAGTAGCGATCAGGAATAGAATATACCAAGAGATACCGAAGGTCAGAACCGAGGGAAGCTGGCAGGGCTGCATGCAGAAAGCTTGTGCTGCATCTGTCCATGCTATGCTTACTTCCAGAAAGGTCTCAGAATGACTACTGCCTGTGGAAGAAGATGGGCACACACACGCACACAGTGTTCTTTTATAGAGATTTTACTTTTGTTCCTAACCAAAACCAAAAGCCATTTGGGATTGAAAGCATACAGTGGTTCTCTGTGTATGTAAAACACCCAAGTCATGAATTCTGGAAATGGATCTAAACTTCCTTAGAGTTTGAGGAAATTCAGGTCCAAGGATCTGAAAAATTTCCTTCTTTCAGTTACAAATACCTTTGTGTAGCTATCCACCTCCCAACATGAAGAAGTCCTGTGCCCTGATGCAGCACAGCTTTGTGACAAACTAAATAGAGGAAGAAAAATAACGCAACAACAGTACTGTAGCTGCAGGGAGATTTGTGGTGAGTCACTAAAGAGCTCTGCAAGTACAGTGGAAGATACAGAGCCTGTTACAGAAGCTAACATGAAACTAGACAGTCTTTCCATCTACTACTATTTGAAGTGACTGCAGCTCCTACTTCAACGCAGGTGAAACAATCATCGAATGCTGAGTATGCAGATTCACTTCACCAACGTTTTATATACTAAAAGTTATCCCAAAATGAGGGCAGATGTCCCATTGGCTGGCTCTCATTTTCCTCTCTTGTACTTCGAAATGTCCAGCAAGCCTTGTGGAGTAAAATCAGTGCAATGTGTGGTTCTTTAAATTAGTCTCATTCCAGTTGAAGCAATTACTGTGACATTGGCAAATGTGATGTAAATATACAGTTGGCAAGTAACTAGCCCTGGGTTACCCCAACGCCACACTTCTCTGGTGAGACAGAGACAGAAATGAACTTAAACTGATAACGCAGAAAAGCTTAATAGCATCACTTCCCTGGAGATACCCAGAGATTACCAGGTGATGGTATGCACACTTAGCCTCAAATAGCCCTGGTCTTAATGGGGTCACTGCCCTTCTATCAGATGCTGGCCCAGAATAATCATCTTTTGCCCTTCTTAGCATCCGGCAACTGTTCAAACCATTAAATGGTTCTAAATTTTATGCATAAAACCCATGCCCTGCGAGTTGGGCATGTCATATTGCAGCCATTTTATAGGTGGAAAAGATGAGGCACAAAGTGCTTAGCAGTCTGATGCTCTCCCATGGAAGTCAATGCCAAAACCCTCATTCACTTCAACAGGCCCTCAGTGAATATGTCAGGGTCATGCACCAAGTCAGTGATGGTGATGGGGGCACTGACCCCAGACGTCCTGACCCCCACTAAACACCAGACCTCATTAACTTTGGGATGATGAATGCTGTCTCCCTGCCCTGAATCTCTATATTGCACTCCTTCCCAATAGACTGAAGATAAACAGAAATGTAGAGTAGCTGCCCTATTGCAATAGATGCAAAACTGTCACTCTGGACAATGTACTCCGTGTGAACAGAAGAGACCTCTGAACAATTTTTGGTGCATGCAGAAAAAGGAAAAATTGAGTGATTCACTTAAAAGGGCATTATCATTATTTCCTATTTTACAAGTAGGGAACCTGAGATCAAAGGAGGGTAAATGATTCACCCAGAGCCATAGAGATGGGCTCAGAACCCAGGCAGTTGCTAGATTCCATTACATTCCGATGCCTACTTGAATTTCGGTAGTCCTGTAGCAGCAATAGGAACCGAGGTCTCCTCCACATCATATACTGCCCACCTCGCTCAGAGCTCCCAAATGCAGAGCATGAATATTTTGCCTGCTGGGGGTCAGAAACACAAAAAAATTTGAAGTGAAAGGCTCCATTTCCCCCCAAAACTGATTTAGAATGCATATTCAACATCAATAGGCCAAAGTCAACCCTGGTGCATGTCAGTTAATGGCAATAGAGTTTCATCCAGGGGGAAATCTGCACCCAAAAGGTAGGTGGGTTGCTGTTATTTGGATCTTTAAAAGTTTTACTCCAAGGGTTAGGAAAAGCCAAAATCACTGGATTTCTTTTAACCGTTGAGACCTTTCTAAGCCCAGGAGTGTAGGGAAGAGGGAGACTCAAGTCAGAGACTGGTGGGAAAGGAAATGGGTAGTGTTGAGAGGAAACGAACATTTTCTATAACTCACATCAGTGCAGAAGTCAAAGCCGCAAAGAGGACAAAAAACAGATATCAGAAGCTATCAAAGCCTATTTGGAACAGTGACTATGTCTCTTCCCAGGTCTATTTCTCAGCCTGCCTCTGACTTACCCCAGGGAATGAAGAATACATCCAAGCCTTCAGAGCAACTGCAGCAGGGCTTTTAGTTTATTTTTAAGACACAACCATTATGGTTCCTGTGACTCACCGACTTGCAAGGAAGGAAACGTGTTGTTTGATTTGCACAGATCAAGGCAGCCGAAGGCGAAAATAAAAGAGGGAGCCTGGGAGAGAAGATGCTAGGACAGAAAATAAAAAGGCAGAAAGAGGACAGGTCAGCAGGAAGTGATTTTTTTATCCCTTTCCAGCCCACAAGGACACAGTGCTAGCTGTGCCTGCTCATCTTTCACAAAGGGTATTTCTACACTGCAGTTAGACATCCACAGCTGGCCTGTGCCACCTGATTCCGGCTCACGGGCTGTTTAATTGTGGTGTAGATGTTCAGATTCAGGCTGAAGCCTGGGCTCTAGAAAACTGCGAGGTGGGAAGGTCCCAGAGTCTGGGCTGCAGCCTAAGCCCAAATGTCTGCGCCACCATTAAACAGCTCCCCCAAGTCAGCTGGCACACACTAACCACAGGTGTCTAATTGCAGCGTAGACATACCCAAAGCAACTTTAAAAAACCCTCCCTTCTAGCTAGCTGCTGCTTTAAGGAACCCATTACAATCTGCATGGCTACTGTGGGGTACTGCTTGGGAATAAGGGATAAACTTTAGACTCAGATGGTCAGGACAGAAAATAAAACAGAGGGAGATCAAGCTCTGAAGTTCTTCCCCACTTCTGCTCACCCATCACATGGTTCCCCTTACTCCTCTACTCCCAAAGGTGACAGTAAGACCTCTGTATACTTTCAGGGCTGGTTCTTCTATGCAGGGTGGATCTTGAGTTCCTGTTTGAGGAGATGACCTCAAGCTTATGAACATAGTGTGGTTTGCGTAGACATCACAGTAATGGGGAGGGCAGGAGGGATGGACAGAAGAACACCTGGAGCCAGATCTGTGTATATTTTTGCCTTGGCTAATGTTGATGCAGGATGGATGTGCTGTCTGTACGTGAGCATCCTGCTGGCCATGTTGCCAACACTGGCTTCGTATGGGTTTTAGCTACAGTGCTATTTAAATGTCAGTTTCAAAAATGGTCACAAGGCCAACCTGGTGATTGAGGAACCAAAGTGCTTCTGTGCCTTGATGCTACATCTAACTAGTAAGGGGCACCAATCCCAGAACAGACATCTTCAATGAGCCTGTTAGACAAGTAAAGAAGCAAATAAAGCAGAGCCAGTCATCTTGACTTCTGCTCCAGCTGAAACACGTAGCCGGGCCAGGGGAAAACAGCAATGAACCAATACTTTCTCAGTTACTGTTTTCCTTTCTTTGTTTCCTCACACAAAGCTCAGCCCCTCACAGCTCCCACATTCTGTTGTCCATTACTTGAGGTCATATTTTCGGTTTTTTAATGGTGCCAACTAAATTCTGGCAGTTCAGCACTTGGCCTCCTCCCACCCTCTCAGTTTTCAGCCCCAGGCAGCATGCTATGGAGTCTGACAGACCAGGTTTTATAGGGTTGCTCGGCTTCTGCAGAAGTGCAGTGCTGTAAACACAAACCTTTTTGGAAAGAGGGCAAATGGGGAGAGTCTAGGAGGGAGCAATGTTAAACACAAGACAACGCTCTACTGTCAAAGAAGCCTTTAGTCAGGACTGATCTATATCAGTGGGTCCCAAAAGCAGATGGCCATAGGACTCCATTTGAGAAGACAGCATCAAAACTCTCTCACTGGCACTATTAGAGAAAAAAGAAAAAAGAAAAAAAACCACAAAACAAACCAACAACCACAACCCTCCCCGCTGCACAAATAGCGATTATACAAAAGCTATTTCTATAAAGGGCTATACCAATGCTAAAAATAGAGAGGAAGACTCACTCCCCGCCCCAAAGATCTTAACAGCCAGACTGGGTCAGACCAATGGTCCATTTAAGCACAGTATCCTGTCTTCTTACACAGGTCTGTGCCAGAAGCTAACTCCATAAGCTTTCTCAACAGCCGCTGAACACAGAACAGAAGTTTTCAGAGAACCACACACGACGACTCCAAGACCTCTTTCTTGAATGTTAAGAGCTAATTTAAACCCCATCATTGTGTGTATATAGTTGGGATTAATGTTTTCCAAAGTGCATTACTTTGTATTTATCAGTACTGAATTTCATTTGTCATTTGCTTGCCCAATCACCCAGTTTTGTGAGATCCCTTTGTAATTCTTCGCAGTCAGCTTTGGACATAACTATCTTGAGTAATTTTGTATCATCTGCAAACTCTGCCACCACACTGTCTACCCCTTTTTCCAGATCATTTATGAATGTGTTGAACAGTACTAGCCCCAGTATAGATCCATGGGAGACCCCACTATCTACCTCACTCCACTATGAAAACTGACCATTTATTCCTACCCTTTATTTTCTTAACCAGTTACTGATCCATGAGAGGACTTTCCCTCTTATCTCATGACTCCTTCCTTTGGTTAAGAGTCTTTCATGAGGGATCTTGTCAACAACTTTCAGAAAGTTGAAGTACACTATATCCACTGGATCACTCTTCAAAAATATAATTAGTCCCTATTAATACCCACCCAAACTTAGCTCCACCCCACAACACCCCTCAAGTCAGTCTTACAACCCCAGGGGCTGACCCTGAGCATCCTCAACTCCCATTTATTTGACAGAAATTCAGGGTCTCCTTCCACGGGTGCTCAGCACTGGAAGAGATCATTCCCCAAGGCAGAAAACACAAATAACTACAAACACCAGGCATGGGATAACACCCCCAAATAGGCCATGCTTTAGCAAGGAAATGTTGACTCACAAGAATTAATTAGCAGCATCTGTCCAACATGCTAATTACAAACAAAGGGAAAACGCCCTCAAGTCCGCCTCCTTCTTGAAAATTTCTTCCCTTTTAAAACACAAGTTTCGCAGAGAACGTGAGAGCTGACTGGAAAGTCGGGTGATAGCAAAGAGATATGGTGAATGAGGCCGTATTCCGGCTCAGATCCTCTGTCAGCCGCTCTAGCACGGCTGTCCCGCTGAGATGGGACTAGCCCGACAAGAGCTTTAATCAACTGTGAGTGATAACCTTGCCTAGCTCCAATTTTTCATTTACAGAGATCTCATTAGTTTGTCTTTATTTCCTTAACGGATGTTTTGCTAAGCTTCCTATAAATATAGCATGTAAACAGCCAGCATTATGTCAGCTGCCAGGGGCGGCTCCAGGACCCAGCACGCCAAGCATGTGATTGGGGCGGCATGCCGTGGGGGGCGCTCTGCCAGTTGCCGGGTGGGCAGCAGGCAGCTCCGGTGGACCTCCCGCAAGCATGCCTGCAGAGGGTCCACTGGTCCCGCGGGAGGTCCACCAAAGCCACGGGACCAGCGGAACCTCTGCAGGCATGCCTGCGGGAGGTCCACCGGAGCCGCTTGCTGCCCTCCCAGCGACCAGCAGAGGGCTCCCCGCAGCATGCCGCCCTGCTTGGGGCGGCGAAATGTCTAGAGCCGCCCCTGTCAGCTGCATTTGAAGACCAACCCTAATGCGGAGAAGCCCACAGGGACCGTGGGACAGCGTCATTTCAGTCACAAATCCGAGCTGCTGTCAGTATCTTTTGTAGGGTTAGGGCTCAATGTGGCATGTGAAGCATTGGTGTAGGATGAGGCCTTATTGCTCTGGATTCAGGGGGGAGGGATAGCTCAGTAGTTTGAGCATTGGCCTGCTAAACCCAGGGTTGTGATTTCAATCCTAAGCAGGGCTTTGGAGCTGTGCTCCGGCTCCCTTCCAGCTCCAGGCAAAAACCTGCAGCTCCACTGCTCTGGAGCAGCTCCGCGCTGCAGCTCCAGGCTCTGCTCCAAAGCCGTAATCCTAAGCAGGCCATTTAGGAATCTGGGGCAAAAATCTGTCTGGGGATTGGTCCTGCTTTGAGCAGGGGGTTGGATTACATGACCCCCTGAGGTCCCTTCCAACCCTGATATTCTATGATTCGCTGTGGTGCAGCAAGATCCGAATCTGACCCTGTTCTCACACACTACACTGTCAGGGCCAAACTCTGCCCTCAGACCTGTGTGCAAAGTCCCATTGGCTTCAGTGAGCACCCAGAACCAGCACTTGGCTTCTTCTACACAAACATTACCATTTGTGTTGGCCGAACGCCCACTGGAGTCTATGGATGCTGCCGTCTTGCACCTTGTACTCCCCACTCAACACACCAAACCCTCCATTGCCCATGGTCCCAGTCAGAATAACCAGGACATGGACTGGGGTGGCAGGAGTATCATGTGGTATGGGGCTGGAATGCTGGAGGACTTCCCCCTTTCAAAATATAATTGGCTCCTACTAATTACACAACACTCACTCAAGCTTAGTTCTACTCCACAATCCCCCTCAATTCAAATATCTTGGCCTCGATTCTCTGATCTGGCCAAGCCACATCATATTTAGGCTATTCAATTTGGGGCCCTAGGAGGGACTAGTTCTGCTCTGGGGTAAGATAGAGCAGACAACACTTTTTAATCTATCTCTTGCTTTTATCTATCTATCTAATACAGCATCCATCACCATAGTATCTGAGCACCTCTCGATCCTTAATGTATTAATCCTCCCAACTCCCCTGTGAGGTAGGGGAGCACTATTATTCCTATTATACAGACCCAGGACTGAGATACAGAGAAGCTAAGTGACTTTCCCAGGGTCACACAGAAAGCTTGTGGCGGAGCAGAGACTAGACTCCAGGTCTCCCAAGTCCTAGGCTAGCACCCTAAGTGCTGAGCTATCCTTCCTCACTTCACCCATTTTTGAATAGGGAAAAGCACACTTAAAAGATAAAGAACATTTAGAATTGATGCATCTGGTTTACAGTCCTCCCAGAGTCACATACAATTCTGAAAACATGAGAGATGCTAGTGCAGAAGTTAGTGAAAAAACACACGTGTCTTACTGTCAAATTAAAGATATGCCAGGCCATATTTTTGTCAATACAAATATTATTATTACTTGTATCAACTTTACAACACGCAAACAAGTCACCTGCCTCACAGAGCTTACTGTCTGAAAGCTGAACCCTTCAAATATTTACTACCGGGTGCTGTGCTTCTTACTCAGAGAACCTCTGAGGCCAAAAGGACTGCTCGTGGTAGCAGGGATAGTCATCACTTGTGGTACTGGGCCCTACAGGGGATCTGTTCCAGCTGTTCTCCTATCAAAGCAAGATGGAAAGTTCATTATGACAGGGGGTCATTTGGGAGACTAGAGTACAACGACCTTTACATTTGCTTTTTGTGTTCTATTTACTATAGGCAGTGTGCCCTAGTGGATGGAGCACTGGACTGAACTCAGGAGACCTGGGTTCTATTCATGGTTCTGCTACTGGTCCGTTGGTGACTCTGGGCGACTCACATCACTTCTCTATGTCTCAGTTTCCCTATCTGTAACAAAAACTGGAGATGATACAAGACTTCTTTTGTAAGGGGTTTTGAGATCTACTGATGAAAAGCACTATGTAACTGCTACGTATTATTATTATTGTTGTGTTTATTAGTATTAATGTATTTATTAACCCCACCCAGCTATACTGTTATGCTGAAAATTAGTAAAACAATCATTACCAATAAAGCACTTCGCACCCTCAAGGCACTTTAAAAAACTCTGGGCCTTTTTAAGCAGTCCCTACACAAGCTAAATTCCCACATGGGACTCATTTTTTATATATATTATCACAGTGCCCAAGCGCCCCAGACATGGACCTGCTGCGATATAGCTAAGTATTGTTATCCCCATTGAATAGAAGTGGAGACTGAGGCAGAGAGGTTAATTGCTGGCCAGGATCACATTGGGAGTCAGTGTCAAAGCCAGGAGCGAAGATCCTGGCTCCCAGTCCTATGTTCAGACCACAGATTGCTTGCTGTTAATTTTACACGTGAAAATTGCACCACATTTTAAAAAAAGGGGAGGGAGTAATTCATCTATAGATATACCTAGATTACAATGCCACATCAAAAAACAAACAAACAAACAAACATTCTGTATATGAGCAGAATGTTTTGTTAACACGAGTAAACATGGTGAATTATGCACGTAGGCTGGCTGAACACGTTGAAATTATCCAGATTGCCTGACGTCAGCAATCCATTTTTAAATCTGGCCCTTTGTGGGCTGTGCTCAGACAAGTCTGATTAACCGTGACGATTGTTGCAAGGGGCACCTCCGACAACTGCAGAACAATACAGTGCAATTGCTCAGAAAACAGCTCCCACTTGCACAGCTGTGTGGCGAACTGGTGGCTGGGGACTCCACAGCAGGCACTTCTCATTGCACTCTGCTGTTGATATTTACGCCCACCACGTTGCAACAGAATCTCGATTCTCTCCCCCGTGCAGCCATTAGTGAAAAACAAAGAAAATATACAAAGCCCTGAACTGAAGGATTCTCTCCCACATCCAGCCCCTAAGGGCAGGTCTACACAGCAATTAAACACCCATGGCTGGCCCGGGTCAGTTGACTCGGGCTTATGGGGCTCAGGCTGCAGGGCTATAAAACTGTCATATAGACATTTGGGCTCAGGCTGCAGCCTGAACTCTGGGATGCTGCGAGGTGGGAGGGTCCTACAGCCCAGGCTCCAGCCCAAGCATCTACACAGAAAGTTTTTTAGTCCCGCAAGCCTGAGTCAGCTGACCTGGACCATCTGAATTGGGCCAGCCACGCTTGTGCGATGGGTTTTTTATTCAAGTGTAGACATAGCTTGCATGGACCTGGAACAATTTAGGGTTTCTTGTGCATAACTGCAGGCATCGTAAGAAACCGCTCTAACATGGGAGAGAGCAACTCTAGAGACTAAAATAGGAAGTTCAGACTCAGAATTCCTAAGTAATATTCCCAGCAATGTAACTGACCTACTGTGAGACTTTGGGCAAGTCACTTAATGTCGCTCTATGCCTCAGCTTCCCCATCTGTAAAATGGGGGTAATGATACTTCCCTGCCCCAGAGAGTGGGTTATGGGGCTCTAATTCATTCACCCATCCCTTCATCAGACTGACAATCAGCTTGTGTCTTGCCTTCCATTTCTTTGTCTAACAGATTGTCAATAAAAAGAGTAGGAAATTTATCTTACTCTGTGTTTACAGAGCACCATGGAAACTTACAGTCCAAAATAAGTGACTTTAAATAAAATATTAGCTTATTATAAATTCATAATAGAACACGATTTAGAAATGCTTTGAAATTCTTTGGTGAAAGGCAGTATATATATAAGTGTAAAGTGGTATCCTCATTAAACGAGAACACCAGTGGATCAGCCAGACTGATGAAGGTAACAATTAGTAAAAATTAAAAATAAATTGGCAATCAATTATGTTTCACATGACTATTTGCTGTTAATTTGCTCAATCTAGATAACACTCTGATTAAATTACCAGGAGAAAGTCATAGTCATAGTCTGTGAGATTAGCTGTGTAGCCTAGTGAGTCTGATACACATGGCAGAGTCTTAAATGATTGTCACATATGCAAGAATTCAAGAAGAATTTTTCACCAGGATGCATGGGCAGAAACGGTCATTCCGCCAACATCCTCTGGAGCACTGAGCAGTTCATCCATTAGGAAGGCAGAGAGATCCAGTGACCAGAGCATGGAAATGCCTGGAAGGAAACTCAAGCTCTATTTCTGGATCCGCCACTGACTTGCTCTCTGTCTGCTGGCAAGTTACTTAACTCTTCTGTGCCACAGTTTACTCTTCTGTAAAATAGAGATGATATACTTACCTTTGAGATCTATAGATAAATTAAATATGGGCTCGATTCTGCCACCCTCGCTCATGATGAACAGTATCTTCATCTGAAAGTGATCACGTTGATTTCCACGGGTTATACAGAGTGGGGAAGTACGCAGCACAAGCAAGGTGGGCAGGATTGGACCCTATACGATTACAGGATCATGTGGGTGTATCCCAGGCAGCCAGTGTGTCCTAGATGCAGGCACTGATGGACTTCAGTCCCTCCCACATTCCAGCTCCGTAAGTGAAAGAAAGCGTATATATTCACAGCACATCACAACACAACAGAAGTTTTGATAAAGAGACAGGAGCTCATGCCTCTAAAATGCTAACCTGGTGCATAAAACCCAAGATACAGGCAGCATTTCTCCTCCCCTCTCCTTCCCTCCTTCTCTTGTAAACCTCATTCCCATCAACCTAACCAGGTTGGAAGGTGTAACACCTGCTATGAATAGCTGATGCAGAAACTTGCACAGGAACCTTTTGGCTATCTTTAGATAAGCTCATGTGACAGCGTGCTGCTTCTGGGCTATTCGCTCCAGAGGACTTACTGGTCAGTCTCAGATGTCAGAAGGAGGCGGGAAAATTGCTGATGAGTGCAATATTTGAAGAGTTGAGCTGTTCTGGGAAGGGAATGTGCAGCAGAGACAGGATGTCCCCTCTAGATAGAGGGATCAGGGACCTCTGACTCAAGCATGGCAAGAAAGATTTCTCGGTCAAACAGCTGCAACAACTATCCTGTGCACCCAATTAATCAATTAGAATGTTAATGACTTATTCAGTGACTGATCATTCCTCTGAGATAAGGAAAATGTTCAAGTAAAGCAGAAAAACTCCCCAGCATGCTTAAAAAGAGAAATTACTGAAAATTGGGGTTTGCTAGGAAATTTGTTTCTAGGCCATTTGAACACATAAGCTGACCCCAAAGCCCATTGAAGTTAACGGACATTTCAATGGGATCTGAGCCAAAGCCCAAGTCCACCCATGGCTCCTACATGTTCCTCTGCCTACAGGACACTGGTCACACGGAATATGCCCTCCCAGACCCCGAGATCTGAAATTTTAAATGGGCTGGTTTTTGCAACTATTTTGCACCCCCTTCTCTGTATTTGCAGTTTCAACAAAGTGCTCTTTTTGTTCTGTTTGTACAGCAGCTAGCACAGCGGGGGCTCATCTGTGACTAGGGCTCCTAGGCAGTACAGCAACACAAACAATAAATATTTTCCCCATTGACACACACAGTAACGTGAACATTCATGCTTCCCCCAACACAACTGCCACCAGCCCTGGGACGAGAGAGACGGTTCACTCAAACAGAACCTTTCTAACTTGAGAACTGGCCCACTTTCTCTGGAATAATGCGCCTCCCTCACGTAGCTTTTCTGCTCGAGTGGACTTGGGTTGGATCATATCACAAAATGTGAGACGCACTGAATTTGGGGTCATCGGGCACCTCTCCACTCTCAGGCAACTCACTCCATGTTCCAAAAGGCAGGCAGGAAAACCACCACCAGTTCCCAGGCTTTGCTACTCCACTTTCCAGAGGGGCTCCTCCAGGGCTGCTGTAGCACAGACGCAGCTCCTCCAGAGGATGAGCAATGAGAATCGGTGAGTTAGCAACACTTCCCTGCTACTGTCAAAGAACTTCATCTGCGAGCAGAGATCTTACAGGGCTCAAGCACCAACTGAGGCTGGAATACTCCCGAGTTAAAATATTTGTAAAGTCATTTTTCAGCACTGCTGAGGAAGCACCAGGCAAACATCCTTAGAGGCTGAAGTCCTGCATTTGTTCATGCAAAGAGTACACCACAAACACAAGCATGAGCCTTTCTTTCAACAGGCAGAGCCCCCACCCTGTGCCCAGGACACAGACCCTGAATCAGTGTCCAAACTTGCCCCCTTCCGGCATGTCTTTGTATCTCAGAAAGAGCAACCAGCCTAAGCTATTCCTGTGAGGTTGGCTTTTCCTAGGGTTTCCCTTCTCTGACCCAAGAAAGAGGCTCCCACCCCATTTATTTCCCAACTGGAGCTAATTGGACTCACCTGGCTCAACAGCAATTACTCTGCTTCCCACTGCAGGGTTTTAGCAGTAGAACCTGGCAAGTGACTCAACAGCTATCCCCACATTTCTGCACAGGGGCTCAGTGGGCCTCCCTGTTCCAGTCCCCCACCCTAGCCGCCTTGTACAGCGAAGGCTAGGGGCACTCTGATGAGGCCCTGTTACTGGAGACTTTTTCTCGTTTTTATCATCAGTAAAGACCTATCTACACTACAGACTCTATAGCAGCACAGCTACAGCACCACAGCGCCACACTGTAGATGCTTCCTACATCGACAGAAGGGCACTTCCAACGCTGTCGTTAATCCACCCCTCTGAGAGGCAGTAGCTAGGTCAACGGAAAAAATTCTTCAGTCCACTTAACAGCACCTGCACCAGGGGTTAGATTTTACTATGGCACTCAGAGGTGTAAACGGTTCACCTCCCCTTAGCGACGCAGCCAGGTCATCTAATTTTTCAGCCTAGACCTGGGCTTACTCTCTTTTTATAGCAGTGTTTATTCTGTAGTTAGTTCCCTGGGCTATTGCAGAACCCTATAATATCACCAATGTGTTTCATTTTCTGACCTCTAGTACAGGAGTTCTGAAACTTTATTGCACCACAACCCACTTCTGACAAAAAAAATTACTACACGATCCCAGGAGGAGGAACTGAAGCTTCCCAATCCTGCCACCCCAGGTGAGGGGGCCAAAGCCCCACTGTCTCTGGAGGAGGAGGGCAAAGCTGAAGCCCAAGGACTTCAGCCCCAGGCAGGAGGCCTGTAAGCTCAGCCTCACTGCCCAAGACTGAAGCTCTCAGCTTCGGCTTCAGACAGTGGAGCTCAGGCTTTGGCTTTGCCCCCTGACCCCAGCAAGCCTTAGCTAGCTCTGGTGACCCCATTAAAGAGGGGTCACAATCCACTTTGGGGTCCTCACCCACAGTTTGAAAACCGCTGCTCTATCATAAACATGTTCCACTCTCCAGGGTGAGATCACTTCAGCCTCTGAAGGCTGGACAATGCAAAGAGAGATTCTTGTATGTGAGAAGCTCTCCTTTCAGCTCACGTGGTACAGCTGCTAGCTAAGAACCCCACCTCAGTCCTCATCCGCATGAATATGATCATCCCAGTTTGAATCTTGGCTGCATTTACATGCTGGACTTGCAAGCCACATCACTGGACAGAGGACACTGCTCAGCCACATCAAATCTGCTCCGATGTCTGACCGCATCAGGACAGATTCTGATCTCATTTATGCGGCTGTCAGGACAGAATAATTCCATTAGAAAGTCAGTGGAGTTATTCCAAACTGACACCAGCATAACCCAGATCAGTGTTTGGCCCATCAGCTGCAACGATGTAGAGCTGCCACCATGTGTTATTCTCCAGTGCTTTGAGCGATAGATGGTCAGAAAACAGGCTTTTTTCTGCAGAAATTTTTTACTTTTATTGGAGGAGAAGGGGAATCAAAACCTGAATATTTTCAATTTGGAAATGCTGTCTTGGTGCCTCGTTAGAGTTGCAGGCCAGGTGTCTCATGGTCCCATTCTCTTCAATAGGCTGGGCTCCCTCGTCTTCCATGGTGATCACTTCAGGCAAACACCCAATACCCAGTTTAAAAAAATTAAATCAGTTTCCAAACAGAAAATTTTCCTCCAACCTTAACAAAGTCGAAAAGCTCCTCTGGAGAAGAAATCGGAAAGTATGTTCCCAGCCACCTATGCCCTGAACTCAGCTTGTGGATCATCATCATCAGAGAAGAGGGCTGAGACATGCCAGCTTCTGCAAAATTCCCATTCACTATAGCCATGAAACCTCTAGGTGAATGGATGAGGAAAGCTGGTTAATGCCCTACCAAATTCATGGTCCATTTTTGTAAATTGAATCATCATAGCATTTTTTAAAAAAATCTTGAATTTCACAGTTTCAGATATTTAAATCTCAAATTTCACAGTGTGGTAACAAAACATGAATTTGTAATTAAAAATGGCAAAATATAAAACGTAAAGTCCTTAAGTCTCAGTGTTTCTCAAACTGGGGTCTTGATCTATAAAGGGGGTCACAAGGCTATTGTAGGTGTGGGTCACAGTATTGTCACCCTTACTTCTGTGCTGCCTTCACAGTTGGGGGTTGGAGAGAAGCGGCTGCTGGCCAGATGCTTAGCTCTGGAAGCAGAGCTGCCGCCAGCAGCTGCACAGAAGTAAGGATGGCAATATCATGGCCCCCCTACAATAGCCTTGAGGCCCCCTCTTTTGGTTCAGGACCTCCAGTTTGAGAAACGCTGTGTACTTTTGTATACTTCTACTCTATACTATAGGGTAGAAGTACACCAAAGACCAGATTTCATGGTCTGTGTTGTGTTTTTCATGGCCATGAATTTGGTAGGGCCCTAGTTATGGTGAATCCAGCTTGCATTTTTCCCCACTCTGCATGCAGCCTTGTTTGCCAGCACCCCTTCTTCCCACATAGGCTGGCAGGAAGCCATGGCCTTCTTTTTTCCTTCCAGATGTTTCAGCTGCTTTTGTTGCTACAAGGAGCACAGGTTGAGTCCCCAGTGGCATGCAGCGGCAAATCCTGAGTCACAAAGCTAATGACTAGCACCAGCATCCAAGATTAATCATGGAGAGGGAAACGCACATGCAGCAAGAAGTCATTATCTCCATTTCTAATTGTTTTGATTAATAGCAAATGTTTTTTTCCCCCCCAGGATATCCGAGAAGCGGAAGAGGAGATTGAGTAGGTCGCTCACAGCCTCCTGTTTAGTGTTTGTTAGGAGCAAAGAAAGGGATAGGGTTAACAAAACCCTTCTGGCTCCAACCCAGAGTCAGCACATTCTGGAACATGTCCAGAAACGTGTCCTTTGTCCTGAAGAACAGGAGGGGCTGCTCTCTTTTTGGGACATGCCACACCCTATAGTGTTATTCGTGCAAACAGTACCACCATTTAGTGCCATGAAATTGCCCAGGCACCACACACCCAGATACAAGGGACCCCACCTCTCTCCCCACTCTAAGCAATACCCCCCTCCACACAGCCTACTCTACCACTCTCTGTGCCCTCTTCTCAGGGCATATCCTTGCCTCTGGCATCCCTTTGTGACATGCTCTGACAAGATGCCCTGATTGGCTTTGCAGTACCCCCTCCTCAGTCATGCCCTGTGTCCTCTCTACAATGCGCCACTGGCCCCCCTGCAATGTACTCTCTCCCCCTTCCACACACTCCGCAGGTCATTTCACAAGCCCTCTGTCTAACTCCAGGTAAACAAAGCCCATGCCATTATAATCAGAAGCTTGACACCACTGTGCCTCAGAGCAGCCCTGATAGCTTGAGAGGCAGCCAGTGCTCCCACGCAGCCCGTGCTATTCTGAAGTCTACTAAGAGCTGCCAGAAGAGACTCAATCCAACTCCTAAAGCTGTCTGGTCTCAGCTCTGCAAACCGTGGTACCTTTCTGAAGTGAGGTAAAAATAATAGGATCCTATTCAGCTGCTCAGAGAAACCATCAGGGGGGGCAGCTGAGCCTGCACATTCCCTCACCAGGGCACAAGCCTCTCCCCACCCTGAGCTAGGACCTCACGCCGCATGGGGTAAATCAATCAGACTGGTGGGGAAGGGGAATTCTCTGCCCCTTTACCATTTCACCACTTACCTTGTCCTAGGGTGACCAGATGAGAGGAAGAAAATATCGGGATACATGGCGAGGGGAGGCGGTCCGCCGCAGAGCAAAACAAACAAAAAAAAGCCGAATGCTGCCAGCGGAGCAAAAAATTGGGACAAATTGCATAATCGGTCAGGACGCGGGACAAACACCTAAATATCAGGACGTCTGGTCACCCTACCTCGTCTGCAAGCTGCAGCAACTGAAACATGCTCCTGGTGCAGTTTTGGGGAGACGTCAGTGATGAGTGCACAGGCAGCCATCACCACACAAAGGGGAACCACAAAAGCACTTCACAACTTGCCTGCTTCCTTGGGAGTCCACATGCACAAAGGCAAACTAGAATCTGGAGGCAAGTAAGAAACTAACCTTCCCCTCTGTAATGTACAGAGAAGGTCTGGAAGGACTTTTAACATTAGAAAGTCAGGTCCTGTCTACCCAGCTCTCCCAGAAGACTTGGTGGACATCTGGAAGACTAGCACAACTAGGATATCGTGACGGACCTGCAAAGCAGGAGACTACAACTCCCGTTAGCCCCTTCCCATCACATTCCCCTTCCCCCTGGCCCGGGAAAGGGGAAGGCCCTAAACCAGAAAGTGGCCAGGCCCTGGGTGTGGGAGCTGCATGGCAGCAGGGAGCTGGAAAGATGCCCCAGGAATTGTGGGCAGAGCTGCATGCAGAACAGATTGTGACTGCCAACAGTACAGCTGGATGCAGGTCTGTGTGGGACTTATGGGGGAGCAGCAGTGAATGTGCAGAGAGCCAGTGCAGAGGAGCCCCAATGGGACACATTAACTGAGCCTGGCCTGGAACCTTGCAAATGCCCATTTGAGGAAACAGAGACTGGACTGGAGGGGGCACCCCAGGCTGTAAGTCCATAGAGTCCTGACTTTCGATTGTACTGCCCCTGAGGGGCCCAAACAAGAACCACTATCACTCAGTGTGAACTGGGACTATTTAATCCTCTGCGCTTAGGGTATCCGGACCCTTCCCCTCTCCTGACAGCACTACTAATATACCCCTTCCCGTAGCCATGTCCATGTGGTTACTTCAGACCCACCAGTGCTCACCTACAAAGCCTAGCTGCTGAGGCACCTGCACTGCTTGCCTTCACGTCACAGTACACCTGGTACCCCAGGAACTAGGGGTACTGGGCCGCAACAATAATTACAATATCCTAGGTATCAAGGCAGTGAAACCAGAACAACAGCTGACAACTGAAAACTCCCTGCTTTTCTTAAACACCGATTTAATTCGAATGCCCATCAGCCATTTAGAAGAAAAAAAAAAAGTCTTTTATGCCATCCAAAGGGCAGAGAAAATGCCTAGTTCACATCCAAGTCAACCAGCAAGGGCCTGACTTGGCATTTTTGACATTGGTACAGTAAAGAGACCAAAGAAAACCCCACAATGAGAACAAAAAAAAATATATCTAAAAACATAATAAACGTCAAGCCTTCATTATTAAAAAAAAAAAGGCATAAACCCATTTCCTGCCCATTTCTGCTGGTCATCTTTAAGGTAAATTGATTTCCTTTTCATGGCCATACTTTGATAAACAATTTATGGCTGTCCTCTTAGTGAACTATTAGAGTAAGAGGGCATATGAAATTAACTTGGGAGACTGAGAGCAGGCAGGGAAGAGTACAAGTGTTGGTGACGACAACTAGTAATGGTGCCAAGCTGCGGTGCCAGTCTGGGGCAGGGACCGTTGGGGTAGAGATGTTCAGAAGGGGAAGAGACCAATTAGAGGCTCCTGGTTGATGCAAACTGCACCCATGTGATCTTTAGCAAGCCTCTGACATGATCTATGCATCATTGTCTCCAGTGGTAGCAGGCAGTTAATGCTGCTTCCCTAACTCCGGGCTGCTGCTGGAAGGCTTCACTCATTAACATCTGCAAAGGGCTTGGAGATCCACGCATGGAAAGTAGATTATTATTGTGCATATTTTTAACCGAGAGGGGAGACCCCTGCCAAAACTGACTGCCTATTTGGGGTGTCTTCTTTCCTGCCCCGAGTCTCCTGAGGCCTGGTCAGTTGTTTCCCAGGACGAAGGCTCCCATGCAGGCATGATCTCATTCCTGCACAGTGGCCATTTGCTTTGCAAGAACAGCAGTGTTGGGAATCATGCCCCCCAGGGGCCCCTTTGCCTTAATCCCCTCTGGTGAGCCAGCAGCTCCAGGACCCATACGTGGGCTTACAGCTCTGGTGTATGTTATTGTGACCTCAATTTCCTCCCTCTCGATTTCTCTCAGCCATAGCTGCTAAAAAACTCGCTTCTCCTCGGAGCCCAGCCAAAAACATCAAACTACTGTTCCTTTCTCCTCCGCTGTGTGCTCCCTTCCACCCCAGCCCAATGCCCAGGGAAAGCATTAGAACCATGTAACCTCGGGTCACGTTGCACTCTGGACTCAATTAGCAAGGGTTAAAAATGGAACAAGTCTTCACTTTCCCACAGGAAACTTGCACTCCATCCGCCTGCTGCCTCCAGGGACCTTTTGATGCTTTTTTTCCCTATAGAAAATAACCCAAAACATCCTCAACCCTTATTAAGAATTTTTCAGAGCCCCCTAATGAGCTCATTGCTCTTCCTTGTAAAGAAGAGCAGGCTCCATTAAAGTCACCACATCCTGTTTGATAGGGTGATATACCTATCTCATAGAACTGGAAGCGACCTTGAAAGGTCATCGAGTCCAGTCCCTTGCCTTCACTAGCAGGACCAAGTACTGTCCCTGACAGGTTTTGGTTTCTTTGTTGGGTTTTTTTGCCTTGCCCCAGATCCCTAAATGGCCCCCTCAAGGACTGAGCTCACAGCCCTGGGCTTAGCAGGCCAATGCTCAAACCACTCCTGAGTGACCCCACTATCCGACTGTGGAGCACCCCCAAAACCCACCCGAGCAAAATAATACAGCAGGCCTGGTCACAGAGCTAAAAGGGACCGCCAGATCATCTAGTCTGATCACTCGTACAGCACAAACCACTACCACCTAGCATCCACACATTAAACCCAACAACCAAAATTAGAGCAGTAGCCAGAGGGGCTGGAGCGGCCACCATGGCATGTGGGATTGAGCTGGGGGAGCAGCTATCCCCAGCCAGGGAGACCCAAACCACCAGGACCCCCCATTCCCAGCCTGAAGTCATCTGCCCCTCCCGCCCGAGCCTCAGGAGTGCCCCTCACTCTCCAGGCAAAGCACCCACCCCATTCTCCCTCCTATCCCTGAAACCGTCTCCTGCTCCTCTTGCAGAGCACCCCCTCAACCTTCCCTCCTAGCCCTGACACCCAAACTTCCCCGCACTGCCCTGACTCTTCCCATGGACCCCAGCTCAGCCCCGGCAGTGCAGTGGATGCACTGCACAGTGGCTCCCTGTGGTGGAAGCATTTGGCCCCCTCTATTGGTTTCCCCATAATTCAAGCATAGGGCAATGGGCCTGTATGTAACCCCTGCCTCCGAGTCTATTCTAGCTTTTATAAGGGGAGCAGCCGGGCATAGTGGGTACAGAACCAGAATGGGACTCATGTGACCTGAGTTCTATGACCAGCTTTGCCACTTTAGGTAAGTTATGTCCCTCCTCCGTGTGTCTGCTTCCCCTCCCACCCTGTCTTTTCTATTTAGATTGGAAATTCTTCAGGAGGAGGACAGTGTATGTACAGCACCTAGCTCCATGGGCCCACAAGTTGTCAAAACACCAAAACGAGTCCTAGGAAAGAAGAATTGCCATCCTGATCTTTAAAGAGAAAGCAACTCCACTGCAGAATCATTGCAGTAGGATGCTGGTTTATAGCACTGGTGACCTGGGAATACCAAAGACAGCAATAATGATTCCACTGCCTGAAACTGACCAGTTAGCACATAAGAGGCAGATCAAGGGTTTAGGTCCCCATCTAGGTCTCTCACATACACCCCTATCCACACAAAAGAGCACAAAACATGCCAGTTTTGGTTTTAATTTTCACCTGGACAACATCTCTGTAAGACACTTTCCTTTTTGTTTCTCTCCATTATCCTGTTGTCAGTTTGCTAATAATGGGATTTGTTCCATGTGCCTGCTAGCCTGGGGCAACCCATTAGCACAACAAACACAGTCCAAAGCAGTTTCCCTTTGGATTAGCATGTAGGTGTCCATCAGGTAACAAGGAAGTGTGAGAAGGGCTTAATTTACCCAGTCTCATCCACATGCTTTCCAGAGTCAAGATCCATTAGCGACTATGAAGCACTTGCAAAGCTCAAGGCAGTCGTCATGTTCCTTTATGCAGCAATGTTATGGGGGAGAGTGTTCTGAAGGAGGTGAGGAAGTGAGGGCTGAAAAACTACCTGCCTCCTCCTTCTGCACAGTGCAGGTGTTGACAGAGCAGAACAGATCTAAGCCATGTGCCCTGCTCTTTGTAGGTCTAGTCTGCCTCCCACAAGATCAGCATTTAGGAGGATTTAAAAATCTACATCACAAGGTAAAAAATATGTGGGACAAGTCCGTAACATGCCTAAAGACAAAGGCTGGCAGTCATGGCTGCAGTGAAAACCGCAGAGGAGGAGGACACCCTTAATTCAGATACCAGATTAAGTGAGGATCCCTGTGAGGCTGCTGCCTCATCATCACCTCAAAAGGCTTCATCATCATATAGTAAAGCTGCAACAGGAGGATTCTGGTCCCAGCACAAGAGTTCTGAAGATGGCAGCCTCACCTACATTCACAGGCATCACTTGACATCTATATTTGGGGGGACAACTCCAGTTAGGTCAATGGGGCCACACGGGGAGGGGGTAAATTCCATGTCTGCCAAGGCTTGCAGTTTGTGGGAGCAATGCCCTTGCTGCTGCCCCTGCAAACTCCGCCCATGCCTGAACTCTGTAATACCCAGGCATGCAATCGCAAGAAATGACAGCACATCCAGCCCCATCCACATGTAGGGGCGGCTATTGTCTAGTAGGAGGCTGGAAATCAAGAGACCTGGAGTTCTACTCCCTACTACCACTAACTCACTGTGTCACTTTAAGCAAGCCTTGAACTTCTCTACACTTTGGTGTCTGTTCCATGAAGAATGGGAATACGGCTCCTGCTCACCCTTCCAAACCATTTCAGGGTCTACAGCTGAGACATTCCTATACAAGTAGTACAGTAGTATTACTGCTTTCCATCTCACCCATCATTAATATTTTCACTTCAGGGCTTAGAATTCTTGTCAAGCACTGAGCTGTTTGCTGGTGCCCTCAATTCAGAGGGACAGCCCATGGAGACTGCATATCCCAGCATGTTATGTGGCCAGGCTACATAGCTCAAGATGAACCACTACATGGTGGGATGTATCAGAGGGTAGCCGTGTTAGTCTGGATCTGTAAAAGCAGCAAAGGATCCTGTGGGATGTGTAGTCTCCATAGGATAGACTACTAGTCCACACTAAAGAGGAGGGTAAATATTTTGTAGAATTCTGTGCACTGTGGTTTGTCAGGCCTTGGCTTAGATCATGGGCATCTCCATGGGGCTCCTTTATGCCAAGCCGCTGCTCAGTGCGTCATGTTACTACTTCTGCAGAATGCGGGTGTTGACAGAGCAGAACAGGTCTAAGCCGTGTGCCTGCTCTTTGTAGGTCTAGTCTGCCTTCCACAAGATCAGCGTTTAGGAGGATTTATCTGTTCATTTACCTCCCCCTCCTGTTGTTTTGAGGGCTTCCTCCTCCCTGCATAATACAGGGCTCCCCTGAAAGCCTCACTCGACAGGACATGCATCAGAAGAGTGAAAAGGGTTTTAAGAGCACAACAGTTGGGAACAGCACGGGAGAGAGAAGCAGGTCTCTGACCAAAAAGGAACAAATTTGAGAGAAAGGTTTTCCAGCCATGCAGTGTGCCTCAAGTGCTCTCCCTCCACCTGCTCATACAGAGCTTCTTGGATAGGAAGGATCACCTTGTAGTTAAGGCATAAGAGTAGGAGTCTAGTTCTCAGATTCCCAGCGATCAGGCTAGGTTAGACACAAATAGACTCCACTACTATTTTTCTTGTCGCTTTAACCTTTTAGTGCATGTGACTAAGCCAGTTGAAGGGGCCTGCTATGTAAAATGCCAGCGATGCCTTGTGCAAACTGCATTTGGATTCGCGTCACACTGAGCCTGTACTGCATCCCTGCCTTGCTACTTACATGAGAAGCAGTCTCTCTACCAGCCCCCCTACTGCATGTGCCCTTTTAATCAGAATGGGATACTCTCCTCTCATTAAAGGCTGCAATAATCTCATCATCATCATCATCACCATCACCACCACCACAGACACATGGTCACCATCCCAATGCATCCAGGCAACGGAAAGGATAGAATTCACAATCTGAGGCTCCAAAATCTGAAGCTCTGCCAAGGGAGCTAACAGAACAGCTTCACTTACTCATCCTGGATAGGAAACTGGGCCAGATTTTCAACTGTTCAGCACTCACAGTTGGGGCCTGATTTTCAGGAGTGCTTAGCACCCACCCAGCAGCTCCCACTGGAACTCTTTCTGCTGCATTCTCCAAAGAGTTCAGCATGCAGCTCACTAAGTTCTTTTCAAAAACTGCCCACCTAGTGGGCAGGTCTGATCATGCACTCCATGATTCAGCAGAGAGGCTCATACATACACATGCAGTCGCGTGTGCAATTTCCACTAGCACTGGAAGATGTTGCTTTAAAAACTGATGATCATGGGCCTGTGCCTGCTCCTGGCATAGTCAAAGGAAGTTTTGCCATTCATTCCAAAAGGAGCAGGATCAGCTGCACATGGAATCCCATCCCCACACCACAAACCCTGTGTCATATCACGGAGAAGGGGGACATTTCCAAAGTTCATTGTAAAGAAATAAGAGTCAGTGTGGCAAAGTGGATAAAGCATTGGGCTGGGGCTCAGGAGATCTGGGTACTGTTTGTGTCTCACTCACTGGCCTTCTGTGTAACCTTAGGCAAGACATTTCACCTCCCTCTGCCTCACTTTCCACATCTGTAAAATGGGGATAACCATAGCAACTGTCTTTGAAAATGCTTTGAGATCTGCTGATGAAAAGCACTATATAAGAGCTAGATAGCATTATTGTAAAGATTAAGTGAAACAAGTTAAAAAAACCAGAACAAATCACTTGGAAGAGAGTGAACTCATTTTTAAAAGCAATGAGTTTCACTGGGATTTGGCAGGGGTGTATGCTTGATGATGCTGGATTTTTGCCCCCTTGACATAATCCCGCCTCAGCCATGATAGATGACAGTGCATTCAGCAGTGTTCAGCCAAGACTTGATCTCCATATGGAAGCTGGATGGATGAAGACTGCAGGCTGTATCGCTCCCTCAAGAACAAACACGGATCCCAGACCCCCTCAGAGGGTTGTTTAAATTACCCAGAGTATAAGGCAGATGATGTGATCCTATAAAAATCCATGCAACGTCACTTGCAGCAAATGTTTGTGAAGCAGGATGACAGCAGACAGAGAGATGTATGTTGCCCAGAACCTCTGGCCGCCTTGATGAGAAGCACAGAAAGTTGCCCTCCCCTTGGGAAGGGTTTTTAAAGCTCCCCAAGGCTTTTACACTAGGCTATACTAGTGCTCCATATTGCCAAGCTTCCAGCCAGGTTCTCATTCCACGGGGTAAGAACACGCTGGATTCTGTTGTCTCATCTAAATCCCCGTGCTGTCATGTGGGAGACCTGGATAGGTTTCCTCTCCTAATGTCTTGCTACCTGGGCAGGTAAGGGCTGTGGAGGCATCATACACAGCCCCTAATGGCAGAGACTGGAGGGGGTGAGGAGGAAGCTTGGTTGCTCCCTAAGAAAATAATAGGCGCTCCAGTACTTTAGTCCTCTAACATTAAGACTGGACAATGTAGCATAGAGAGCCATCCTGCCCTAGCAACAGACAAGCTGACTAAAGAGGGTTTCTCCATCCCTGGATGTCTCTACTAGTATTGACACCTGGCTAAAGAACAGCATTGGAAGGCTCCAAAGGAAGCCCCCATGCAGCCCTCTGTCAGCTGAAGGATGGACGAAGTGGAGAAAGAGAACGAGAGATGTTCAGGACTCCAATGCTGGCTCCGTGGTGGCTTCCTGCTTCTTTCCAGTGGTTTCACGATGGACAGTGCACACAGCAGTGCAGCCCTTTGGGGGCCCAGCTGTCTGCTGCTGAGCAATGGGGGGGGGGTCAGGGCTTTGGATCAAATCAAGAGTCCCAGCAACATCTGGGGCAGAAATCCCACAAGACCAGCTTCCCTCATCACTACACCAGTGCTTCAACTTCCAGCTGAAGCTGAGCAGCGCAAAGGCACAAATGAAGACACTATTATTTTAGTCAAACTAGTCAAACCATCGCTCTTGCATGTGATGGATGCATTGTCCTCTCCACGCTTTAAGTATCACCTTAGCCGCTGCTGAGGTCCAGCCACCTCTGGAGTGCAAGAGTGGGCATGCTAACTAGCAGCTGTAACACAATCCTACAGGAAGAGAAGGGAAGGTTGGGATCCACAAAAGGACATAGACGTTGCAACGCTGAGTGTCACAGCACTTAACTTTTAGGCACCTAGAAAATCAAAGGAACAACACTGTGATCCACAAACTCAAGTGAGGTGCTGGGTGGAGACATGCTTGAAAATGTGATTCACAGAAGCCAGCATGCTAGGTATAGAGCCACCTAAGGCAGCCAATGGGGGATGCTGACCAGGAGTGTGTGCTAAGCCTGCTGCTCCTCTCTTGGACACAGGCACCTAAGTCTGGGATAGAGGAGGTGCCTCTCTCTACTAGCAGTCCACAAATGGGCACATGCCACCTGGAGTCAGATAGCTTAGGCATCTCTTGAGAGAATGAGTTAGGCGCCTGTTTTGCTCCAAACAACACGGATGGAGGAGGTTCCCACCTTATAAAGACTAGCCCAGAAGTTAGAGCGCTCACTTGGAATGTGGGACACCCAGGTTCAGTTCCCCCCATCTCCCAGAGAGGGACACAGAATTTGAGCGGGGGTCTCCCAGCTTTAAGGAAAGTGCTCTAACCACTGACCTATGGGATATATTGACATGAGACTTCCTCAGTCTCTGCCAGCGTGGCTGTTCAGTGGTAGATTAGTAATAAACGAGTGACTGGAGCAGGGGCCTGGGCCTGGAGTCTCCCACCTCCCTGGTGAGTGCTCTAACCACTGGATTATAGAGTCACATTCATTCATTCTCCCCCCCACCCCCCAGCTCTCCTCTCTTCTCATTTCAGGTGCAAAAGCCATTAATCCTAGTCCCGTAAAAAAACAGGGGGAAAATGGTTTGTAAAACGCCCTTTGAGCAGTGCAGTGTGCGGTTGTATGCTGCTGTGATGCTGCATTTCCAATGTGGCTGAAAGCTGCGTCTGTCACAGTACATGGTTAACTGAGGAAGCACACTTCAGTTCACGTCAGACACTTGCCCTATCCAACAATATCTCCATATAGCCTGCAGCCGCCTAATTCCATGGTGGTCTGTACGCAGAGAACACTGGTTTTTGCTGGTCTTCAAGGCTACTACCCATTTGTCATTCAAATCCTTCATTAAGGCCCACCGTCAATGTGACACCTACAAGTAAGGAGTCAAATGTTAGCGGCCGGTGAGAAGGATAGTTGGGAATCTGCTCTATGCATAATCAACAAAAGAAAAAGTAGCTTGTATGTTGTACATACTCAGACACTACAGCCATGGGAGATCAGACCTAGCTGGAAAGACAGATAACCCTTCTGAGCAGAATCTGCGCTGTCCAATGCATCTATATGGAAAGTAGCATATTGTACCTTTATGGAGGCAGGGACTGTAATCTCATTACACATTTGTACAGTCTGGCACAATGGTGCCCAACCCCTGTCTGGAGCCTCAGAGTGCTACCACAATACAAATAATAAGCAATACTATAATACAAATAACCATCTTGTCCAACTCAGCAAGTTTTCAGCCTTACAAGAGTGCACGGGGCCTCCCAGCTACAAATACCATTACAACTTGTTTGGATTACGTCTAAGATCGGGCCAAGCAAACACAGCACATATTTATTGCTGCTGAGAGAGGCTTTCAAACCATTTTTATTTCCCAGTGTTCATCTCATGACACCAGCAGCAATTAACTTTGAAACATTCCCTTCACATGATGCTGCTAACCATGGGAGCAAACTCACAAACTTGGACAGATCATTATCCCTTCCTGCACAGGGCTGAGGAAGAGGGTGGCATTCTATAATGACATTCATTAAGTCCTTAAAGAGTCTTAAAAGTCCTTCCGAGTCAGTAAAACACAGGTAAGACTTTAGCACCAGGCAGACTATTCCATTAAACCAGGCTTCACTGTAAACGTAATGCTGCATAATGGAATCCTATAATTATTCCTATACTGCAGAGAGTTTTCAGAAAGGAACCCTGTTTTACATTCCCTAATGCAAACAGCATGAAATGAGGTTGCTTAGGAACCTTTACACTCCTACAGCATGTGGGGCGGGGACGAAAAACACCCACACCATTATTCCAGACATCTGTATTTAAACTAAAATTTAAAAACAATACTAACACATGCATTCACATGGATCTTGGCTCCACATTGGGTGATGAAGTCTATGAAGCCTCAGAGGAAATCAAATTAAAAACCACTCAAAACTACAGTTGGAGAAGTTATTTGAGGTCACAGCTGGTACTCTTCCCCCCACCTCCCGTCCTCTACAAAAGCAATCTGGCTCAGTTGATGCCTTTCACTTTTAGGTCTCTAGGTGCAATCCAGCCTCAAATTCATAACTACCTCGTTGTCCATGTTG
Organism: Gopherus flavomarginatus; assembly: GCF_025201925.1. Taxonomy (NCBI): domain Eukaryota; kingdom Metazoa; phylum Chordata; order Testudines; family Testudinidae; genus Gopherus; species Gopherus flavomarginatus. The sequence goes on along the minus strand of NC_066623.1, from coordinate 20,810,630 downwards.
ACCTCCTAACACCTTTAAAGAGACTCTCTTCCAGAGAATTCATCCCAGGTTTTATCCTGAGCTCCCTGCATGCTAGGATAGGACTTTGGGAGTTAGTCTGTGCTGTGTGAACGTCCATGCGTCGGCATGGATGTGATCAGCAACTCTCATTGTATAGGAGAGTCATGGTGTCCTGATTTAAGGAGGTCACTTGGGACATGCCATTCATTGCTACTGACAGCCATTGGCTGGGTGATGGGATCCTGAACAGGGCGGGGTAAGTTTGCCAGCCCCAACGGCAATATTATCAGAAAACCAAGAGCAGCCCCTAAACTGCATGATATTAATAATATCCCTCGAACATTAATTTGAAGGTTGCAGCCCAGGGAGTTGACAGGTCCCAGCATGCAATGCTTCATTTTGATCCAAGCAGGCTGGTCGTGTTGCATGCAGGGACCCAGAGTCTGCATGGGCTGCACTTTTGAATTTAAGCTGGGGGCCATTGCTGAAATCTGCTTTGTGTTCATGCATAGAAATTCCCAGATTCAGCCAGTGTCCCCCAGGGAAACATCAGTGATGGGCACCGCTAAGGATCCCACTGAATCCCATCTACACATCCTCCCTGATCAGCCCTGTCTCTTCTAATGATTTGGCTGTTCTTTGCCCGGCAACCAGAACAAATGCCACAGCAGCAGGCATTGCTGATTGATGCATCACACCTGTAGTGAGGCTGTCATGTTGTTGTGAGAGGGCCAAAGGTTACCAGAGCATGACTGGTTATGAACGTGACAGATCTCAGACTCACTTAATGTATCTGTGGGCTTTGAGGTTCGTGGGTTAACTCAACCACAGGTATGCATCCCTGCCTCCCCTCCCATTCCACTGCTGTTCTCCAAGATCTGTAACACTCCTTGTTATTCCTCGTCGGAAGGATGGGGAGGGGGAATAAGAGTGGGTCTTTGATGAAGGCGGAATCATGTGGATACTCTGAGGGCTAAAACGTAAATAGCTGAAATCTCATCTCTGTCTTAAAGGCAAAGAGTCACCAGTGACGGGAAGAAGTTTGGATCAGCTGCTTTGTCTCTGACCAAACTCAGCAATGATGAGATTGTATGAACCCTGCTAGGCCTCTGCACAAAGCAAGATCCACCAGCTCTGCCTTGCTGATGCCTGGCTCCTTCTCATCCCTCCTCCAAGAAGCTCTCAGATTGTGGTGGGCTACTTTGCCCCCATAGACCTAACTCCCTCCTGTGGCCCCTTCCAATAGCAACGGCATTCCAATAGCCTTTCCCTGTGACACACACACAAACACACACACACACACACACACACACACCACGTGTGCTCATTTACCCATTCTGCTCCCCAGAGACATTGCTCCAAAACGCTTGTGCCCTATGTGAGTCAACCCAATGCATGCAGCCTCCAGGAAAACCACACCATCCTTCAGTGATCTCTACGAGACACACAGCCACTTCCTTCTCCAAGGCACCACATCCTCATGGGCATTCTCCACACTGCGAGACTCCCCAACCACCTCACTAGGTGTCACCGTGTAATATAACCTCTACTCCTACAGAAAGAAGTGCAGATCACGGTGCTTTTCCCACTGTGTCTGCACTCCCTGAGGGCCTCAGCATGGTGGTAGCAGGCCCCGTACTGCTGGAAAAGGTGTTGTCCTTCAGATCAAACATAAAATTCAGGTTCTAACCACTTGTGTGCATTAAAGATTCTGTGGCACTTTCTGCAAAATCTAACTGAGCCATTCAGCTTCCCCAAGCTTCTCCCAGCATTTCCAGTGTTCATTTCAAATTCCTGTCTTAAACAGTCATTTAGGACTGATTTGTCCTTTTGAAAGTTGTCACATCTCACCCCAGAAGAGACTTCATTTCAGTGGTAGACAAAGCAATCTCTGTAGGTTCTTCGGGATCCATCAGAACAAAGTTGGGTTACATTTCTCTATGGGTATGTCTGTACAGCGGCTGGGGGGTGGGGTGATTCCCAACATGGGGAGACAGACACGGTAGCTCTGCTTGAGCTTGCACGTTAAAACCAGCAGCGTTGCTGTGACAGCACAAGTGGCAGCTCAGGCTGGCTGAGCAAGTATGTACCTGGGCAGAGCTGGGCAAGTATGTAGGGCAGAGCTGTACTCAGGCAGCTCAACCGGTGCCATCATGGCTACCCTACTATTTTCAGGCACTAGCTCAAGCAGAGCTAGCATGTGTCCGTCTACCTGAGCTGGGCATTACACACCCCAGCTGCTGTGTAGACACCCCCTTAGAGATTAGCATACTACTCTGCTAATGCCCCTCACGAGGGCTCCCTGCACATAACCCAGACAGTGCAACCCTCCCTCAGCCCTGCCCTCACCTCTTGCTACATGCACAGGATTTGCTAGAGCCCCCACATTGCTGCCAAGGTGGGCCCTGAATTTCAGCTAACACTGGCCTTGTGTTATTCCCCACAGTCTAGTTCTTGGCCCAAGGCAGCCTCCTCCCCCACCTGCTCATTTCCCTGGCAGCAGCCACAGAGCCTCTAAGATGGATTCAGGAGAACATGGCACAGAGCAGCTCTCAGCCCTGCAGACTCAAATGGGGGACGGAGGTAGCTACAAGACTCTGCCAACAGCTCCCTCTACACATTCTGCTGCTTCACCTCTTGCTGCCTAGATATCAAGATTCCAGTGGAACAACGCCCCAGTGCCTTATGGAGCCTTCTGCACCAATGCAGAGTGTGTGGAAAACTCTGCTATTCCAACCTGAAAGCATTTTACTCCTGCTTTCGCATAGTTTACTTGGCTACTCAAGGCCACAGAAAAATTGGCAATTAACCCCTCGTGTCAGTGTTTAAAACTTTAGACTTCCTGTTTTCACCATGAGCTTTGCTAGCAACGATGGAATATGGATGGGTAAGCGGGCTGAGGTTGCATCACACACCCTCAAAGGCATAAGCCTTGGCATCCTCTCTTCCCAGACTGGCTGGGGAGCACTGGCAGAAGTGGCGCACCATTGCTCTCACACCCTCTGGCTGCCTGGGGATGATCCTCATAGATACAAAGGTAGAGCCAAGCTCTGGCCAACTGTTGCTTCTGCAGCACAGTGAATCTTGAAGGAGGGTCCACAGTGGGTTTAAAGGCCCAGAGAGCAGGGAATAGGTGGAAAACCTTACAGCAGATGTGCACAGACCCACCCATCCACAAGTCCAGTGATGAAATTGCTGAACCTATGTCCTAGACAGGTGAGAGCTCCCAGCCACCAGGCTCATGCTTAGATGCTTCACTCTACAACAGAAAGGAGTTCTCAGGAGATACGCACTGATGGTCACCATCTATGGAAGTTCTAGGATGAAGATTTCCTTGGGCACTTCTCTTCCAGCTTCTGTGCCTCACAGTCCCCATCTGTATATTGGAGACAATGAAACTGATCTCATATGCCTGCAGCAAGGCTAAATTAACAACAGGTAAAACACTATAACCCTGCAATGAAACAGAAGACACAATCATTGGTACTGAATCAAGACATGTCCTACAATCTGTTCAGCTTTGGCCTCCAATTAATTTTTCCCAGACCTGAAGAAGAGCTCTGTGTAAGCTCAAAATCTTGTCTCTCATCAACAGAAGCTTGTCCAATAAAAGATATTCCCTCTCCCACCTTGACAATTCTGGATTTTGGTTCGGACTGTGTTGTTAAGATATAGTACAGCTGCTGAGGCATGAGGCTTGGCAACTTTTGCACCCTCACGCCTGCTGTTCTCTGACTGAAGACTAGCAAAGAACAGAAATACAGAAGGTACTGTACATCCTGCTCTGGGGCACATGCATTGTACATTAGAACTGACCAATGCTCCCTCTGCTGGCTGCTCTCAATCACTCTAGAGACAGAAGAGAATTGCTTTATTTTACCTGCAATTGTTTCTAAAAATCAATAAAAGCTTTGAAGACCTGAGCCGTTCTCACAATTGTTCATTGTATAGTGAAGTCCAGATCAGATCAAGTGGAATTCCTTGCACCCAACTCCACTGTGCTTTATCTGCCATGGCAGCAGTTTAGTATCTGGGCTTTCTATCAGAGGCACACAGAGCTAATGGACATGAATGTACACATTGTTGATGGCCAGATCAGTACATTGTATCAACTGGGAGATGCCAGATCATGCACTGAAATGGAAAATAGAGATAAGAAGCCCAGAGTGTTAACATTTATGCATGCAAGTGCCCAGAATTCATGTGACATTTAAAATAAGAGCATGTGAAAAGGAACACAGTTTGGCCACCTCTTCTGCGGCATTTCAATGCTTTCTGCATATTCACTGGCTCCCTCCCCTGAATTCTCAGCCACTGCCACTTAAATGGAACCACAGCACCAGCAACGGGCCTGGTGATTGCATGGGTACCATTTTATTCTCACATCCCCAACAGGTCGAGGTGCTCCAATAAGAGGTTCCAAAACTGATCTCCATCCATCACTCATGCATATGCACTTTCAGCCCAGATAGCTTTTTATTTCAGATCAAGCCAAACAACAATGAAAGAATGAATAGAGAATCAGAGAGCAAGAGCATACACAGTAGTGAGGTGTCTTACTCTGTATAACTCTCCATCCCCTCACAGCCCTGCCCCTTCAGCACGTATATACACAGACTCTACTTTTAAAAGTACAATACACTGACAAGAATCATATCTATACACACACAACACAGGCCCATTTCTACCAGACACATCCCTCGGATACCTGATGTCACCAATTGTTCAGCAGTGACCTCCTATAGCTAATTAGGGAGCAGTATTGGTGCAGTTTAGGTCCCATCCAATTCTCCTTCACCAATACAGTTGCTGTGTTGGGGTTGCGGGGTGAGTGGGGGCAGCAATAACAGACTTCATTAGAGATACAGGGCTAGGGGCTGAGCACCCGCAGATCCCACTGACTTCAGCTGGCACTGTGGATTCTCAGCATGCCTGAAAGTCAGGCACACAGAAGACACCATTGCCCAGGAAACAGATCAGAGGTGGTGATACTTAACATACAAGGTCCACCAAAGCTGCCTGTAAGTGCCCACAACAAACAGAACATTCCCCAGCCAGCCCCAGCAAAGAGTTAAATGCATCCAACTTGTAGATTAATTTGCAGGCAATAAGCGGCACTAATAAAGCCTAAGGGACCCTAATCAAGCTGTTCAGCGGATGCCAACGTAAAGGAGGGAGATGGGCAGGGCTGTCAGGATGGATTAGTGTTTGCCTGCTGGCAACATTTCTCCTGTCCTGAATGAAAGAAACACACAAACACGCAGCCACACGGGACAAAGGGGAAATGATGAGTATGTATGCTGCTAACCGGCAGAAGGTCAGAAGGCCGGGATTATATGGAATTTACAGCCTCAGGCTGAGAGTTAATTGCAAGAGACAATTTACCATCTTGGACTTCAAGTTCTCCTCCATTGTTTGCAATTCCTTCCGAGAAGCTGGAAAGGAGCATTCTTCTTCCTGTACGATCTCATCCTTTTCCATTTGGTAAACTTTCCTGATCCTCAGCCCTTTTACATTCCCTCTAGAGCTGTATTAAAAACTAGAGTTGTTTATATAGAGAAATTTGGTGCCAAATTAGCAAGTTTTGGAGAGAGAATGGCAAGGGGCCACAAACCAAAACCAGAGGTTAAAAAAATGCTTTTCCTTTTTAAATTTTTAGGTAAACTCTTTTTTTTGGCTGAATTTATACATTTCTCCTGCAGCATTTGCCATTCTAGTATTGCAATACTGGATTAGCACACTAGAACCAGAATGAAACTGATGAGGCTATTTTCATCATCATCCAAACCAAGTGTAAACACAGCACTAACGGTGAAAAGGTAATATAAAATATACAAAAAATTATAATAACCAGTTTCATGATTAGGAATGAGGGGATTTTTATCTCTAAAACATTTGATCTCCATTTCACCTGACAGTCCCTTGAACCTCCAGGATTTCCATTTATACAGCATCATTTCCTGCAAAAACCATTTTTCTCGACTTTCATCACTGACTGCTGTTCACACAACTAGGAGAATAGGGTTTGTAAATGGATTTCTACACAAAAGTGATCAGGGGCTGCCCCAAAGTTTGATTTTGGAGAACCCCACAACAAATGGCAGATATTACTATCAGCATGTTCAGCTCCAGCATGTCTGAAGCTGAGGTGTGTGCTTGAATGAGGCCATTCCCCTCACAGGAGAAAGAAGCTGGTTTCAGGCAGCAGAGACAGCGTAGCCCTTGGGGCAGATCATCAGATGGTGTATAAACTGTCATAGCTCTATTGATTTCTATGGAGCTGTGACAATTTTCACCAGCCACAGATCTGCCCCTTCCACTTATGACTCCACAGAGCATTGCCAGGGAAATGAGCACAAGGTCAACAACTCATAATTACTGCTTGCTGGCTCATGGAGGGTTGATGAGCAGTGAGCAGATGCAAATACACCTGAGAATGAGCAAAGGTGATTATGAAAAACATGCAGCAGGAATGATAATTAATTCAGGGTTCAATCAGATGGTGAGCCCAATACGCAACCCAATAGTCCTGCTGACTTCAACAGGAATATAAGACATTTGGGGCCAGATTTTAAAAAGGCATTTAGGCACCTAAAGGTGCAGAAAGATGCCTACTGGGATTTTCAAAAGCACCTAGATGTCCAACTCCCACTGAAGTCAGGCACAGGAATTAAGTGCATAGGTGCTTTTGAAAACCCCTCTCGACATCTATCTGAATCTTTTAGGTGCCTAAATGCCTTTAAAAATCTGATCCTTGCAGAATAAGGCCCCAAGATCATTTTTAATGACACGCACAACTTTCCATTTCATAATATGGATTTAATGCAGGTAATTACTGAGTGAGGTTCTATGGTTTGTGTTATGCAGGAGGTCAGACTGGATGATCAAACTGGTCTCTTCTGGGCTTTAAAAATCCATGAATATGCTTTTTTTCAGAGGCTCTCAAAACACTCTTTCCAAACTATTGATTATGCCTCTGAATATGCCAATGAGGTCAGTATTATTATCCCCAGTTTACAGATGGTATATGTAATAGTCTGTACCCTTTGTGACAGACCCAGGCCAGTGGGGTACAGGAATCTGGTAGAGGGCAAATATACTGGTCACTGGATGAGTAGTTTTCTGTTCCCTGAGTGACCAGAACAGGGGCTGCACAAGAGTAATCAGGAACCTGCTAGAACTAAACAGCCTGTCTGCCTTAATTGGAACACCTGCAGCCAATCAAGGCAGGCTAATCAGGGCACCTGGGTTTAAAAAGCTCACTCCAGTCAAGGAGGGGAGAGCCAGAGGAGAGGAAGTGTGTGTGAAGCAAGAGGCGCAAGGAGCTGAGAGTAAGAGAGTGTGCTGCTGGAGGATTGAGGAGTACAAGCATTATCAGACACCAGGAGGAAGATCCTGTGGTGAGGATAAAGAAGGTGTTTGGAGGAGGCCATGGGGAAGTAGCCCAGGGAGTTGTAGTTATCATGCAGCTGTTACAAGAGGCACTATAGACAGCTGCAATCCACAGGGCCCTGGGCTGGAACCTGGAGTAGAAGGCAGGCCCGGGTTCCTCCCAAACCTCCCAACTCCTGATCAGACACAGGAGAAGCTGACCCAGATTCTGGGGAAGATCACTGAGGTGAGCAAAATCTGCCAATAAGCACAGGACCCACCAAGGTAGAGGAGGAACTTTGTCACACCTTATGTTCACCTTTTTTACAAGATTCTGATAAATTTTGTACAATGCATGCCTTGTGAGGTATCATTTGAAAACTCATAATTTGCTGATCATTATTGCCTAGTAAAATATGTGTGGCAACTCTGTATGTAAAGTTATAAAATTCTACTTTATAAGTCATGTTCCAGGTCTGGGGAAACAGCTTAAAATCAGTTCCCTAGAGACAAAAAGGGGAACATCTCAACCAGGCATCAATGGAATCAAATGAACTATCACTTGGTTAAGCAGCCATTCTTTGTCAGGAAGAAGAGAGCAAGAAATTTACATCTTGGCAATGGAACAGCTGGAGATTCCCATGCAAACAGACTGTCTCTTCAACTTCAGCTGAAGATGATTTTCAATTAAGAAAACAACTATAAGAAGTGAGAACAGAGGACACAAATCATCTCTCCCTTTATGTCTACTCACAACAGCCGTGACACCAGAGGAACAAAGGAAACAGCTTGGGACCGGGGGAGAGATTCTGGCTGGAGGATTCAGTCAGTAAGACTGCTAGAACACACGGTGAAAGACTTTCACTTTGAAGTCACTTAGCTTGTTAAGATAGGTATTAGGTTGCATTTTACCTTTTATTTCTTTGTAACCAGTTCTGACCCTAAGGCCTCATTACTTGTGATCACTTAAAATCGATCTTTCTGTAGTTAGTAAACTTGTTTTATTGTTTTAGCAAAACCAGTGTGTGTTTTGGATTGAAGTGTTTGTGAAACTTCATTGAGATCAGATTTGTGCATAACATTCTGTTAATAAAATAATGGACTTTCTATGAGCTTGTATAGTCCAGGAGAGAGCTAGGCAGTACAAGACTCACATTTCTGGGGACATGTCTGGGAGTGGGAATTTGCTGTAATATTTTTCAGGAGTGGCTGGCTATAGCACTCATAATACAGCTGGGAGTAATTTACATGCTAGAGGCTGTGAGAAAGCAGACCAGGAGTGGTTGCTCTCATAGCGAAGCAGTGTAAAAGGCACCCCAGGTTGGAGAATTGAGGGGACACAGTTGCTCAATAGTCCAGATTGTACCCTGGGGAATGTCACAATATAACTGAGGCACAGACATGTTCAAGATCACACAGTAAGTCAGTAACGCAGCTGTAAATAAAACTTCAGACCCATAATTTCCATTCCCCTGCCCTATCCACCAGGAATCTCTGCCCCAGAGAAACCCTGCCAAATTTTACACTGACCCCAGTGCAAGTTTGGACAGGACTTTGCAAGCTTATCCAGAGCTAGGTGGATACTTTCTCAGTGCGGGCTGATAAGCCACATTCATGCTCTTGTAATCACCTTCAATATTGAGCTACTCTGCCTTAATGTAAAGGGAGATCTCCGTAACTGACTTCAATGGGAGCTGTAACAGGACCAAAGCTGGGAAGGGGACAGCAGAGAACGTCCAACAGGGAGTAGGAGATATCAGCCCCTGGATTGTGCCTGCTGACACTAAGTGAAGTGACCTCATTTATTATCAGCTTTCCATGTGCAAAGTTCCTTGTTAAAAGGTTATTCTTATTTTAAAAACCACAACAAGCAACATAAAAATTAGATTAAAAAGTCCCACTTCAAACTGCAGAAAAACACCCACTCCTCCCCCCACGCACACACTCTTCCCCTTCTTTCTATCCCAAGTAAGCAGTTCTGCACAGGAAAATTGGCTTCATGGTAGGGCAGGATCCTGTTTTTCTGGAGTGTCCCCTTGTTGACAGAAGTAACTGGCTCCATTGAAATACACAATAACCTCCTTTATGTTTAAAATAAAGATCTGCATCTTACTAGAGTACTTTATAAGAACAGGGAAGCAGCCAAAATAAGAACATAAGAACAGCCATACTGGATCACAGCAAAGATCCATCTAACCCAGGCAGTATCCCATCAAAACCGGCAATCATCAAGTAATCCATCCCACGTCAGCTGATTTCCTAAACGGCCACGTAGTTCTTTCTCCAGCTCCCAACATGCATCACACAAGTCCTGCTTCCATCAGATTCATGCAAACCACTGTCAGAAGGATTCAACTGCAACGGCCATGCTGATTTGTGCTCTGTTTGACTGAATGATCATTACCTGGACAGTTAGAGGCTCAGAGGTTCAAATCCAACCCACTTTGAAGGGAGGAGAGTGTCAGCTTTGATTCTCTGGATCCAAATCAGTCTTCATGAGTTTTGGTTCCAGATCTGGAAGGGACATGTTTCCCCATTTGAATGGGACTGAAGTCTCCTGAGTTCTCAGGATCTTTCTCAAAGCTCACAACAGTAACTTGAGAGATTTCATTTCAGAGACAACCCTGAATCCTGATCATAAAGTCAGATCCTGAAGACTAGCCTCTACCCTAATCCAGATGCCAACACACAACCCTCATTGGCCCATCTCATTTCTTTGTCGAAGTTACCAGTCATAGACTCATAGACTTAAGGTCAGAAGGGACCATTATGATCATCTAGTCTGCAGATAGGGACTGGGACAATGGATCTAAGCAGGCACTCTGGGGAATTCAGGGTAAGAGAGAACATAGCGCTGCATCACACAAAATGGTGCTGGATGTGAGCTGTCGCCCCAGGGATTCTGGGGCGCATTTCCAATTGAGTCCATGTACCCAATAATTCAGCACATATTCAAAAACTAAAATACCTTGCAGAGATGCGTCACCATGGGAAGTTTTAGGTCTTGTTGCAGCTGCTGTAATTTGTCACTCCATCCATATCACAAAGCTAATGTGACATACAGACAACCTATCTATTCTAGGGTTTTATGCTGCTGCCCTGCTCTGTAGTATCTCAGCATCTTTCAGGTAAAAATCAATAGTAATAGTGAAGTCTCTACAGGACTTCACGGAGTCTCTGGCATTTCTCCCTTTTCTGATTTTCCTTAATTTAGTCCAGTAGGAAAGGTTATAAGAATATGGAAATTTGATCCTAGCGAAGGCAATACACATGAGCATAAATTACACGAGGCAATACATAGGAAGGAAATGAGGAGAGCTCCAATGGATTTCAAAGAGCTGAAAGTATAACAAACAAGAAATTCTTTAATTATATAAGCAGCAGGAAACCTGCTAAAGTCTTTGTGGGTCTGCTGGATCACCAGAGGTTACAATGAGCAATTAAGGAAGATAAGACCATTGCTGAAAAGCTAAATGATTTATCTGCATCAGCACTGGCTGCAGGGGATGTTGGGGAAATATTTACCTCAGACCAGTTCATTTCTGGTAACAAAAAGAGGTGCTACCAAAAACTGAGGCATCAGAAGAAGAGGTGCTAGAATAAATCTATCATTTAACAAGCAATGTCACCACACCCAGACAGGATATCTAAGAGTTCTGAAGGAGCTAACGTATGAAGTGGGTGAGCTGCTGCTGAAAGTATGCACCCCCTCAGGGTATGTCTACACTATGAAATTAGGTCAAATTTATAAAAGTCGGTTTTTTAGGAAGCGATTTTATACGGTCGATTGTGTGTGTCCCCCACTAAGCGCATTAAGTCAGTGGTGTGCGTCCACAGTACCATGCCTAGCGTCGACTTTCGGAGCATTGCGCTGTGGGTAGCTATCCCACAGTTCCCGCAATCTCTGCCGCTCATTGGAATTCTGGGTTAAGCTCTCAATGCCTGATGGGGCAAAAACATTTTCATGGGTGGTTTTGGATACAAGTTATCAGTCGCCCCTTTCTCCGTGAAAGCAACAGCAGACAACTGTTTCACGCCTTTTTTCCATGCAGACATCATACTGCTTTTAGCAGATGATGCAGTAGGACTGTAACCGTCATCATCAAACGACCACTTCCTGGTGCCATGAATCCACCTCGCAGGTCCTCTATATGGTGATTTTTTCAAATATTTTTGCATTTCATCTTTTGGAACGGAGTTCTGATACCATGGATTCGTCTCCCCATACAGCAATCAGATCCAGTACCTCCCCTTCGGTCCATGCTGGAGCTCTTTTGCGATTCTGGGACTCCATGGTCACCTCTACTGATGAGATCTGCATGGTCACCTGTGCTGATCAGCTTGCCACACTGACCAAACAGGAAATGAAATTCAAAAGTTCATGGGGCTTTTCCTGTCTACCTGACCAGTGCATCTGAGTTGAGAGTGCTGTGCAGAGCGGTCACAATGGAGCACTCTGGGATAGCTCCCAGAGGCCAATACCTTCGAATTGCGTCCACACTACCCCAAATTCGACCCAGCGATGTTGATTTCAGCACTAATTCCCTCGTCGAGGAGGAGTACAGAAATCGATTTTAGGAGTCCTTTAAGTTGACAAATATGGCTTCGTCGTGTGGACGGGTGCAGGGTTAAATCAATCTAACCCTGCTAAATTAGACCTAAACTCGTAGTGTAGACCAGGGCTCAGTGCCAGAGCACTAGAGGTAGGCAAATGTTGTGACTATATTTTAAAAATTCTCTAGGGGTGATCCAGAGAATTCCAGATCCATAAACCATACATCCATACCTGGTAAACTGGTTGAAGTAATAATTAATGGAATAATAGAACACCTATCAACGGATTATGATAGGCAAAGTTCTAACCAGCACAGAATCTGCAAAGGAAAATTGTGCCCCACCAATCTATTAGAATTCTTTGATGTGTAAATAGAGCATGTCAATCAACTCTCCTACATTCACTTATTTATTCAGACTTTCAAACAGCCTTTCACAAGACACCCCCAGAGAAGGCTGCTAAAGGAACTACCATATATACTCATTCATAAGCTGAATTCTTTTAGTAAAAAAGGGAACCACCAAAGAAGGGGATCGGCTTATGAATGGGTATAGAGGGAGAGATGGGACACAGCCCCTCCCCCCAATAGAGGGAGCAAGGAGAGCCAGCACAGCCAGCAGAGCCAGAAGGGAACAGGCAGGGTCAGAGTCTCTCCGCTTGTGGCCACGCTGCTCTCCCTACAGCCTCCGAAGCAGCTGCAGCTCTGGGGCTGGCAGGCTTCAGCCGTGCCACCCGGCCCAGCCCACTGGAACATGCTGCAGCTGCACCACCCAGTCTGGCCCACCGGAGCAGGCTGTGGCCGCGCTGCCTGGTCTGCGGAGCAGCTCCAGCCAGGTCAGAGACATCCTCCCCTGGCCCTCCCCAGATAAGATGGGAAGGGATGGGATGGGGAGAGTGTGGGGGTCTCAGGCTAGGGGTGGAGTCATGTGGGGGGGTGGTCACAGGGATTACTCCCCTGACTCCCAGCTTCTCCCTCTCAAAAAATTTCCCCACCAATTGCTGTCCTGGCCCATCAGGGTAAGCAGCCAGCGCACCGGGACACTTTGTTTACTTAAGTTTACCTCTGTGCCTGCGGACGCTCGAGGTAAACAAACCATCCTGGCCCATCAGCAGCTTATCCTGATGGCCCGGGTGCCAAAGTTTGCCAACCCCTGAATTATAGGGTCAGCTTATGAACAGGTTACAAAAATTTCCATTTTTTCTTATCCATCTTGGGGGGGGGGTCAGCTTATGATCGAGTATATATGGTAAATAGTCATGTGTTGAGGGGCAAAGTATTGTCATGCATAAAAAAAAACTCTAGCTAAGAGGAAGGAAACAAGGACTAGAGATAAATGGAAACTTACATCATGGACAAAGGTTGACAGTGGAGTGGCCTTCCAGGTTCCAAACTAAGTCTTGTGTTGTTCAATATATTTATTAACAACAATTTGAAAAACGGGTTGAGCAGTGAGGTGGTAAAATTTGTAGATAATGTTATTGCCCAGAGGGGACTGTGAGGAACTTAAGAGGGATCTAACCAAGGAAGGTATGTACACAGGAAACATGACGACAGATGAAGTTCACTGTGGATAAATGCAAAGTAACGCGCACACACAAAAATATTGACCTACTCATACATTTTACAAGATTCTAAATTAACAGCATCAAACCAGGAAAGGGCTCTGGATGTCACTGTGGACAGCTCAATTAAGAACTCTCCACATTAAGCAGATGTAGTCCAAAAAGCCAACAAGGTGTTAAAAATCCATAAGGAATACAATGGATAAAATTGAAACTATTATGCCACTATATACAATTAGGAATGTGTTCTCAGCTGGAATACTGTTTGCACTACTGATCACCCCATCTCTACAAGGATGTTACAGAATTAGAAGGGGTTCAGAGAATGGTGCTGAGAATGGGAAAAAATCTCATATGAAGAAAGACTGATAATATTTGGATTGTTCACCTTAAAAAGGAAATGAATCAGAGGAGACATGATAACGATATTAAAAGAAAGAAAGAAAGAAAGAAAGAAAGAAAGAAAGAAAGAAACCAGGTTAAAAGAACATTTGGGTTGCAACATCAAGCACTTGCAAGTCAGGAAATGGCAGAGTTTAAATTGACTGTACAACCTTACTTTGGCCCCCTTAGACACTCATCCTGTGCTCTGTATGACGTAGAGGCCCTGTGAAAAAAACGAGTATGTGATCACATAAATCAAGACTCTGATAACACATACACACAGAGGGGCTGAACTGAGGTTTCACAGGCAATATTAATTCTTATTTCCTAATTTTGAGTGCTTCACGTTACAATCTTAATTATGTTTTTTTTAAACATGGGGCAGTTTTAAAAAACAAAAAGAAAAGAAAAGGGGTTTTTTTGGTCTGTTTTTTGTTTTAAACTGGAAAACGTTAATGCTATCATATGCAAATATCACAACCTCTCCCAATCATCTTTATCAGGGTTCAAATCTTAAACCTTCAGCACAGACTTCTACTACTTGAGCTACTGGACTAACTATGTTAGCTGGTAGCAGGAGAAAGCTGTTATCCCAGAAGGGAGGATGAGCTGCAGAAGCCAGGTACTGGTAGTGCAGGTGGGAAGGAGGCTGAGACCTCTCTCCCCCTAGTTTCAGGAATCGAGGATCTCTGACCCTTGTGATGTCCCCCAAAGGATGGGGACGGGCCACTAGAGCCATGGGCTAGATCTGGAAGATGACCAGGGAAACCCAGCTGCTTCCTCAAATCCCCACCCACTGTTACAGCTGCTCTGGCAGCTCCAGGCCTTCCCTGTACAGTGTTTGTGGCGACAACAGTGTGAGCCTAACCCTAAACTAAAATGTTCATATTCGGTTATCTTGGCGGGCTACCAAAGTTTTCCTGAGCAATGTACGCAAGAGACAGGAAATGGCAATTTTCAACTGTTTATAGCTCAACAAAACCAGCTCCCAATCTATAACAACACAGTAGAGAGAAAAGTCAATAGGGAGAACAGTTGCTTCCTATCTCATAGCACAAGACAGTCAAACTGAAAGGTAGCAAATTCAAAAGTAATACTAGGAAACACTCTCTCAATAGAATGTATAATTAGACAGTGGAACTCATTGCCACAGGAGGTCACTGAGAACAAGAATTTTTCAAGATTCAAAGAGAATGGATTAGACATTTATATGGATAACAGGAATACCCAGTAATCATAGTTAATGCTAACAAAATTTTTTCAAGAGATAAGATATCATGGTTCAGGAGTTAAGCCAATCACTGGGTACTGGGGATTAGATAGAGATCTTCAGGGGACGGGGCGGCAGATTACCTCATGTGTGTCTACTGCAGGGTTTCCTGCACCTTTCTCTGAAGCATCTGGTGGTGCCACTGGATGTTACGGGATTAGATGGACCATGGCTCTGATCCAGTCTGGCAGTTCCTATGCTCCTAAGAAGAGCTCTAAGGGATTTGTGAAAGGGGAGTGGGGAGAAGAGGGAGGAAAAGGTCACTCCCCGTCTCCACTGGAACCAGTTACAGCTCTGGCACCTTAACTGAATTTTTCCCACCCCATAATAAAGATTATGAGTTGTTTTATAGAACAAACAAAGGCCTGTTATTGTGCAGCGTCTGGAGCCTCAGCCTTATCTAAGCCGTCACAGGACAAGGAACATTTGTTCATTTATCTGAAAAATGTCCCCGAAGCCATGGCAGTGGCCTGTGGAAGGTAACAGGGAGAGCCCCTTTATCTCAGGCAGATGCAGGATTTAGCATGTAGACTCTGCATAGAGATTGGGGAGGAGGGAGAGACAGTAACTAGTTATTTGAATTTTTTTTTTTGCTGTTGTTGCGAGCCCCCTCTTGGGACCCAGGCAGAAGACAGCCAACACCACCATGTCTAGCTGCATATTTTTAGGCCTGAGAATGTACTTTCCCTGAAGATGCAACCCAAGGGGATTTTTCCCTCTCCCCCTCGGATCCTTGGCCAGCTCATAGCTCAGTCTGGGATTTTTCAGAGTTGATTTGATTTTCCCATGGCTGGATCTGATGATCATTAAGACACAGACATTCAGCGACAAGTTGGCTCAGGGCCTGAGCAGCCCCCTCCCTCAGAGACGCTGGGACCTGAGAGGAATGCTACGGGGTCACTCAGAGAGAAGAGGTGGGGAGCGGGAGCTTTTGGAACCAGTTTCTCCCAAACTTTCTCAACGTCGATTCTATATTTAGACATACCGTAAAAATGTAATGGGGAGAGGGGAGACAGAGTGTCAGCAAAGGCAACTAATCCATCTTTAACAGCTGTATCGATGCAGAGGCCAATAATTTACACAGAGTGACCAAGTCTGGACCATTTCAGTTTTTTACTGTCATTAAAAGAAACGGTTAGTCCCAGAAATATCAAGATAATGACGCATTTTTATAAAACCACTCCTCGTCTACTGAATTATATCCCTGCTTCCGCCATCTATTGTCTTTCTCCCTGATCCTCCCAACTTCCTGCCCTGTTTTCTCCTCCCTCCCCCACACCCCGAACACACTCTGTGCCATCTCCATCTTACCTGCTGTCTGCCACTTTTGCAATTGAAAGGATATCTGTACCAAGACAACACCAGAGAGGAGCAACGGGGTCCTGAAAAACTTTGCAGCTCAAAGAGCAGGATGGAGCAGAGAACTACTACCAGCCTCTTCCCAGGAGTGATTTCCACTCAACACGCACTATCTGCAAGTACACGCCACTCAAAGTCCTTAAAGAGGCTCGCACATCATACTCCACTTGTAGGGTGATCAGATGAGAGGAAGAAAATATCGAAACACATGGATGGGTCACCAGGGGAGGAAAAAAAAAACCCAGAGCGTGAAATATCGGGACAAACTGTGTCCCGACCAAACATCAGTCGGGATGTGGGACAAATGCCTAAATATCGGGATAGTTCCGATTTTATCGGGACATCTGGGCACCTTACCCACCTGAGAAGTCTAGAGATGCCAGTTTGCATAGGTTTCTCTATCAGAGGAGCTATCCCAATCTCTCATTCCTTCCACAGATGCCACCTCCACCGGCTTTAGGGAATGCCAGCATCTCTGCCCAGCCCTTCACTAGATCTGAGGGCCAGATTCTCCTCTCTCTTGTGCAATATTTACATCAGTTAGGGTTGCTAGGCATCCGGTTTTCCACTGGAATGCCCAGTCAAAAAGGGACCCTGATTGTTCTGGTCAAAGTCTGGTTAGTGGCGCTAAGGCAGACTCCCTGCCTGCCCTGGCTCCGCGCAGGTGGGACAGCATGTTCTCCACACATTGCCCCCACCCCCAGCACGGGCTCTGCAGCTCCCACTGACCGGGAACCACAGCCATTGGGAGCTGCAGGGCCAGCACGCAGAGGCCCCTGGCCCTTCCACATGCTGGCCGCTTCTGGGAGCTGCTCGAGATAACTCCCTCCCAGAGACCACACCGCTTCCCACACCCCAATCCCCTGCCGCAGCCCCTTGAAAGTGAGTGAAGGTGGGGAGAGTGAGTGGAGGGTGGGGTCTCGGGGAAAGGACAGGGCAGGTGTGTTCAATTTTGTGGGATTAGAAAGGTGGCAACCCTAAAACCAGTATGAATGTCAATTTCAGTGGAATTATTCCCTAGTTATACCAATCAATTGTAAGAAGAATCAAGCCCTACATAAGGCATCTGAAAACACCATTTTGCTGTTCTATCTGTAACACCTAGGTTTCTTCCTAGAAGATGATCTAAATGCTATGCAGAAAGAGCCAGTGTCTGAATTAAAGGCCCATTTCATCTGGATCCAGTCCAGGGTGGGGTGCATCCGATATGCCACCAAGAGAGGGTGAATCCAGAGAACTGACAAGGCCAGTAGCATCTGCAACACAACACAAATCATTCCCAAGGGCTGAACAACAAGCCAGCCCCAGGGTCACAGCCCAGGGCAGGAAATGCTTTGCTTGTTGCTATTGTCTTACAAATAAAATTTCTATTAAATGCAATTGGTCTATTAAACACTATGAACATTTGGATAAAGAAGCAGTTTGCAGATTCCAGGCAATCAGCTCCACCAATTCACATTGCTCAGTTCATTTTCCCTTAGAACAGGGATGGTCAAACTACAGCCCAGGGGCCACATATGAAATTTGAATGTGGCCCTCAAACTCCCACCGGGGAGCAGGGCTTGCCCCGCTCCAGTGCTCTAGCCAGGGAGCAGGGTTGGCGGCTTGCCCCGCTCTACATTTGCCGTGGCTCTGTGCGGCTCCTGGAAATAGTAGCATATCCCCTCTCCAGCTCCTACACATAGGGGCATCCAGGGGGCTCCGCACACTGCCTCTGCCCCAAGGGCCAGCCCCGCAGCTCCCATTGGCTGGAAACCGAGGCCAATGGGAGCTCCAGGGACTGTGCCTGTGGAAGATGCAGCGTGTAGAAGCACCTGGTCACGCCTATGCATGGAAGCCGTAGGGGGGATATGCTGCTGCTTCCAGGAGCTGCTTGAACTAAGCGCCGCCCGGAGCCTGTGCCTCAACCCTCTCCCGTGCCCCAACCCCCTGCCCCAGTCCTGATCCCCTTCCCACTCTCCAAACCCCTCGGTTCCAGCCTGGAGCACCCTCCTGCACCCCCAACCCCACCCCAGAGCCAGCTCTCCGAGCCGGAGCCCTCACCTCCTCCCACACCACAATCCCCAATTTTGTGAGCATTCATGGCCCATCATACAATTTCATACCCAGAGGGGGTCCCTGGGACAAAAAGTTTGCCCACCCCTGCCTTAGAAAGAGGCACATTTAATATCTCCATTCTGGAGACTTGAGGTAGGAAATATTTTTGCAACTGCAGCCTCCCTTGGCTTTTGGCTGCACCTTGCAAGGCACTGTGGAATAGGCTGGGGGGATGGAAGGAGGTAGAGGTGAATAGCAGCAGTTGACTACCTACTGGTCCTCTATCCTACCCTAAATCGAAAGGAGAATGGGGACAATAGGACAGGTCTCACCTCTCACTTCCATGATCTTCTATTACTTTATTTGTGTTTGTAATAAATATTTGAGCTTCTGCTACCTGAGACTCCCACTATCTCCCTAGGAGCTGCTACATTCAGATTGATCAGTTCTCTCAAGAGCTGCCCCTGAATTTTAGCGTCCGAGAGTTGGAAGATAGATGTTCTCAGCAGAGGGCTTCGCAGTTTACAACTGCACACGCATGACTCACACAGGAGGAAGAAGAGAGAAACATGTGGATTGTTTGGAGCAGGGTTTCCTCAAACAGGAGTCACCGCTTGTGTAGGGAAAGCCCTTGGTGGGCCAGGCCCGTGTGTTTACCTGCTGAGTCCGCAGTTCCGGCCAATCGTGGCCCCACTGGCCGCAGATCGCTTTTCTGAGCCAATGGGACCTGCTGGAAGTGGCGGCCACGATCGGGTGGACATGCGGACGTAGCAAGTAAACACACCGGCCCAGCCCACCAGGGGCTTTCCCTACACAAGCGGTGACCCCTGTTTGAGAAACCCTGGTTTGGAGTCAAATTCACATGCCCACAGGGTGCAGACATACAAACTGACTCAGCAAGAGGAAAAAGAAATGTCCAATTCTTAGACATGACAAAATTCCCCCTAGACAAATCCCTGCATAAAAGATGCAGTATGGCCAACTCATGATTTTGTCATGAGTCTCGTGATAATTATTGTTTTCCTTAAAGCCCCAGTTCCTGGAGTCAAATGGATGTGTGATGATTTCAGTCTTTGTTCTTAAAAAAGAAAAAGTAAGTTTCTAGCCTTCGTGACTGTGAAAAAAGCTTCAAAATATGATCCCAGTGCACCCTAAAGGCTCAAAAAGCAGAAGGCAAATAAAAAGAATACCAAATCTATTATTTTTGCAGAATCTCAATCTCATGATTTTTGGTGAGCCTCTCTCGTGATTTTTTAACATTTGGGGTTGGTGATATTGATGACGCTCAAGGGGCCCAAATCCACCAAGTCCCCAGCTGATTTCAGATACAGCTTTCCATGTATCGGATACTTTTAAATCTCCAAACATCAGAGGTTTCAGGAGAGACCTGGGTCAGGACTCCTGCATTCTGTTCCAATGCTACCAGTTAGAGCATGACACAGAGCTGGACCCTACCTTGTCACAGATTCCATGTACTACCTTGGGCAAGGCACTTCAGGTCCCCCACCCCCATGCTACAGTGTCCCCATTGTAGAATGGAGGTCATATAACCCACCTTTGTAAAGTGCTTTGAGATCTCTGTCGGAAAGGTTGCTATGTACATCTATTGTTACGATGAAGACTTCACACCAGCCTCATGCTGGCACATCCTACTTTAAGAGCAATGAATATTCTGGGTTGTACAGCAAGGAGAGAGTTACACACAGGCTGGGTCCAGATTTTTTGCCACCCCAAGCGGTGAAAAAAAAAAAAGGGAGGGGAAGGAAAATCCGATTGAGCTGCCGCCGAAGTGGAAGAGACTGAGTGAAGGATCCACCACCAAATTGCCGCCAAAGCCTACAGAGTGCCACCCCAATGACGGATGGAGTCCCACCTCTTTCTATTTGCCGCGCCAGGCACCTGCTTCCTTCGCTGGTGCCTGGAGCCAGCCCTGGTTACACAGAAGTAAAAACATCAGCAAAGAGATCCCATGCACTGAAGCTAGTTCCCAGGGGTGTAGCAAGGGTGCATTGATCCACAGTGCAGAACGATCAGAGTCATGATTTGCCATGCCGCTGAAGGTTGCTCAAGCCACTGAAGAGCTCCCTGCAGCTGTTCAGTGTCAAGTGCCTCTGATCAGAGGAGATATGCCAGCATGGGCAGCAGATGCATCACTTGCCTTCATCTACTTCACCAAGGGCAGGAGGAAGACACAAACGTAAGGTGTGGATTGTTTATTTGTGTAGAAGCGTGTAGTGAATGTTATGAAGATAAAACCACTCAGCCCCGACGCTTGCATGTTAGACACATGAAGCTCCCCACCCACTTCCTTAGCAAATTTTTTGGAGATATGAGGGTAGTTGTGGGGTGATCCTGTACCGTCGTTTACTCTAAAGCTGAAAAGGAGATGGGAAAGAAGTGTTGCATTGTGTTGTCACAGACTTGGACACTCCCCAGACTGCTGTATTTGGATCCCAAGCCAAGCCATCTCTGGATCCTGCACTCTTCTAAGCCTTTTGAGTGAGCAGCATCCAAGGTCTGGCTCTGGCCTCCAAGAGTGCACAATTCCTGGCTGATGATCCTTCACAGAAGTGGCCCCCACAGTCCAGGTGACCTAGTCCCCAAGACCAGCGCTGAACATCCACCACTCTCCAAACCTCCCAATAGCTTAAGCACATCCCTTCACAGACCTCCACCCTCACGGGAACTCTCTCTAATTTACTCTTTGGTCCTTTAGGAACATGCAACAATTAAAAGCAAGGCACTCTGAGGCTTTGCAAAGTAACTTCTTAACCACACATTTAAATCCTAGAGATTTACAGATCTATGCAAACCAACAAAATCTGCATGCAAAATCTCTCACGCCGTCCTCACTGCTCCAAGAAGCCTTTGGGTTTTGGTCAATCCTTTCAGGGTCCCTGGACACTCAGCTTCTCCTGCACAGTCTTCAGATTGCCTCTGCCTGCCCCACAACAATCTCTCTCTTGCCTGCTCAAGTTCAGTAATCCAGTAGTTCCCCCTTAGCTCAGAGAGCATGTGTCTTTTCAACAGCAGCTTCTAATACCTCTCTCCGACTTCTTCTTTTCTGCTGGTTCTGAATTTTCACTGCTCCAACCACCCTCCCTGAAGACAACCTGGAATAACCAGTTCCTTCACCTTGGCCAATCTCTTTAGCATATCCATGATATTGTCAGGGCAAAAGACATTCCACGTTAATGACTACTTTGATTGTTCTCTAGTTTCTTCCAAATCAGGCATGTAATGTGTATGATTAGGCTTAGTCAGGAATTTTTCCATGAAACTTGATCGGAAAATGCCAGTTCGTCAAAACTGGACATTTTCACAGAAAGGTGTCAGGGAGAGTCTCTATCTCCCCTCTTTTTCACAATTCTTTTTTTAAGGGCTTGTTTTTGTTCCACATAGAATAAAAAACAACAAAAATCTCAAATTTTCACAGAACAGAATTCTTGTTTTCTAGCCAATCCTATGTGTGACATGATCCCTGTCAGCACATGGCTGACTTGAATACACACCAAGGGTTAGAGTTATACATAGAATTCATAAAATCTGTCAGAACTTATACATTGTACTTAAACCTATTCCCTAAACTGTCACATGTGTCTTTGCTATATTTTGGCCTGTTTGAATGTGATAAATCAGATAGAGATACACCCATACACTTTGAGGAATACAAGCGTTCTATAAACACAATCTCAAAGCACTTTATATAGCTAGTTAAGCGTAAGGGACCATTGTGATCATCTAGTCTGACCTCCTGCATAACAGGCCATTTAACTTCCCCCAAATAATTCCCGGAGCATGTCTCTTTCAGAAAAACATCCAATCTTGATTTTAAAATGGTCTATGATGGAAAATTCTCCAGTGGTTATTTACTCTCACCATTAAAAATGTACATCTTATTTCCCGTCTGAATTTGTCTAGCTTCAACTTCCAACCATTGGATCAAGTTACACCTTTCTCTGCTAGACTGAAGAGGCTACTATGAAATTTTTGTTTCCCCGCGTAAGTACTTATAGACTAATCAAGTCACCTTTAATCTTTTCTTTGTTAAATTAAATAGATTGAGGTTCTTGAGTCTGTCACTATAAGGCAGGTTTTCTAATCCTTTAATCTTTCTCATGGCTCTTCTCTGAGCCCTCTACAATTTATCAACATCCTTCTTGAATTGTGGGCACCTGAACCGATACAGTGTTTCCAGCAGTGGTTGCATCAATGCCAAATACAAAGGTAAAATAACTTCTCTAGTTGTGCTCAAGATTCCCCTGTGCATACATCCCAGAATTGCATTAGTTCTTTTGACCACAGCATCACACTGGGAGCTCATGTTCAGCTGATTAGCCACCATGACTTCCAAATCTTTTTCAGAGTCACTGCGTCCCAGGACAGAGTTGCCCGTTGAATGAATAGCCAAGTTTTATGGATGGGGAAACTGAGGCACAGAGACCTTAAGGGACTTACCGAAGTTCAGACAGCAGGTCAGTGGCAGAGTCAAGAACAGAACCTAGGTCTTTCAATTTTCAGATTCATATACGATGCCCTGGAACCAACTATCTGGGCATTATAACTGCATATTACATTCCCTTATTGTCTAATTATAGTAATCCTATTTACGTTCTAGGATTTACACAAACCCAACTCCCATCTCCCTCTGCTGGATTCACAACACATCTGACCTTTGCATGGGTCCTAAATTTGTATTTTCAAGTGCACATTACACTTCATTAGCCTCTTGTATGTGTTTTCCAGAGACACAATGGCATAACAGTAGCAGAGCCTCTGAGCCAAGCCCTGGAAAAGACGGCAACTTTAAATAGCCTCTTTGTCTTGCTTTTCCTTGCTGAACTGTTGTACATATTTAGCGTCAAGCTTCAATTTGATCAGAGACCCAGAAATAGAGACAATGAGGGGGATGAATTTCAGCATTGCTTCACTGCAAAGCACCACCCCATTCTGCCCCCACCCGCTCCCACTTTTAAGAGTCTGAAAATATCTTTTGTTTAGAAATATTTGGGGGCCAGCTGGCTCAGAGCCAGTAATAGGAAACACCTTTTCACTCTTAAGTGACCACTTCAAACCCAGCCCACGTCATCAGGGAGTGGAATTTGTTATCTTGCCAACGTAAAATGGGTTAACTGGGTGACTAGGAATTGGACTAGGCCCCAAGTCCACATCCAAGAAGCCACCACACTAAGTCCTCTTGTTGGCAGCATCAAACCAAGCTGCTCTCACACCCACAGAGGTGGCCTCTCCAGGGATAAGACACCTCTAGGGGAAAAGCTGGAACTAGTGATGGTAGGAAATGTTAGCATATTATGTGCTTTGTCTCACAAGCCCAATGCCCTTTACAAAGTGTGTCAGCTCACAGGATGGACAGTGTTTGTCCAAGAGTATCCCGAGGCTCACTGTCAGGGCGTGACAAAGTAATGATACTGACCACGCAGCTATAAGTAGCTCGTTAGCATGGGATATTCCAAAACGTATGCAGCAGGTCCCATATGGAAACAATGCAGCTGGAGCACCTAGGGTTCAGAAAACTTAGTCCATGCACACTTAAAAACCTGCTGTCCCACATCTATTTGGAAAGGATACAAAATGTAGGCCATTCACCTCATTAAACGCATGCAGTATTCCTCTCCACCCAATATTCTTCAAACATGCTGTTCAATCATCTCTAAAAACGTGGTCAGTGTCACCATTTAAATTATAGTCCTCCAATGCTTTTAAGTAGAATGGAAGTTTATAGACTGATCGATTGTACTTCCATGCGTGAAGGAGCCTTTTAAGAAACAAAATAGTATATACACACCATAAAAGGAGGGATTGGGCTCGAAGCAGGGTTGAGTTATTCAAGCTTTACATGAATAGAGCTGATCTGTTTTCATCTCTATTGACATTGTCCCCTGGAGTCTAATGTGGGCAGGTTAGCTCCAAACTGAGCTAGTGTTGATCCACACAAGACCAACAAAGCATGACATGCACTGTGCGTGGGAACTGATTGTTGTATAGAACGTTTTGGCATCAGGGTTGACTGGCTTGGAACCAGACCTATGGCATTAAGGACACAACATGATTGAATAACCCCATTCAGCATCCCTGGCTGAATGTATCAGGAGTTGCAGGTTACCAGCCAAAATTATTTTTAAACACCATGAAACAGCCAGTTATTATTGCACCAGCCACCATGTGGACAGATGACCTAGGTAAGGACAGGGCAGAATTTGAGCCTGTTGTCCCCTCTCTCTGGGCAGCAAAGAGAGTCAAAGCGATAGGGCAGCAAAAATCAGCCAAACTAACAGCCAAGGTTCCGCTTCACTGGCAGAATCCCATTCTCAGTGCAAAACCTGGCCAGCTGTTTTGCGGGGTTTGGTGCCACCTAAGCCCCAGAATCCGTTTCCACCTTTGAGCTGGGCAGCGCAGGACAGAGTAAAGTGGAACATTAACCTTTTGGTAGCATGATCCTCTTGTTTCCACAGCACCAGGGCCCTGAAGGAGACTCCACAATCACTGCTAGTTCATTCATGGATTTATTCTCCCAAGCACTGGCTAGAGGGGAGAAAGCGATTCTGCCTGGAAGGAAACATTTGATGGAATTCCAACTCTGCAAACGAGAGCAGGGCCCAGGGCAACCTTCCCAGCCACGTGACTTCAGAAACATTAGAGGGGCTTCATCTCTAACTGCCCATCCCACTAGGCTCCTCGGCATTCTCCCGACACACTTCCATGGCAGGACAGTCCAACATGTCCTCATCCACACAGCTAGATGAGCTCCAAGCAGCTGCCAATCTTGGTTGAGCAGGGATTAGCCAGGCTCTCAGGAATCAAATTGTGCCACCCACCCAAGAACAAGCCAGAGGAATGTGTCGCCCTCTTGCCCATTGTTGTTTTAAGTGAAAGCCACACCGCGAGAAGCCCCAACACAAGGCTTGGAGCCACAGGGCAATAAGCACCCGCAGGCTGGGAGGTCAGTGGGTTACAGTGACAGGAAGGAGGCTCAGGTCTGAGACCTGCCCCTGTGCTCATAGCAGGCTGACCGTTCCTGGGGGCCGGACGAGAGATGGCTTTTGAGGAACTTGGTGGTGACTCTCATAGCAATAACAAAAACAAAGCTCAACACTGCTTAGCGCCCAGGGCCTTATAGACCTCCACAGTGGTTAGACGCTTTGACAGTGGGGACAGGATTCCGTTAACAGAGACCCCCAACCACCAGTACTTTCGGAGCAGCAGATCTGAATTCTGTGTGACAGTATTCCTAGCAACCACCACATGCAGCAATGGCACCCAAAATGGCTGCTGGTGGGTTTCCTATCCACTGCCAAAGTGACTTTAGGTTCCAATACCTACTCCCATCTCCCTCCTCATTTTCTTCCCAGAAAGAGCTAGTAGGGCACTGATCACTGCACTCCAGGAAGCAACAGTTTACACAAGCCTGTCAGTACAGGATTGCCCCTCCCTCCATTGATTAGGTGTCCCCCTTGGCTGCAGGCTTAATGGCTTCCCAAGTCTGGCTCCATTCCTCATTTCCCATGCTATAAGGGAGACAGCGCCAGCAAGAGCAAATATTCCACAGTCCCCAGTGTTTTTGCCAGGCAGCATTTTCAGCAGCCTAGTAAGGTAACTTGATTTAAGTGACCCAACAACCAGCATTACATTCCAGCTCAAGCTGAGCAGTAATAGTGAGTGAATGAAAGGTTAACAAATAAGAATCATACAGAAATATCTTTTGTCCCACTCCTTTGCTACCCAGAATAAACGGGGCTGGGCCAAGATATAGCTCCCACTGTGTCTACATACTCTGGGGGCAAAGCACACCACATCTTCTACAAGGGATAGAAGGAAGAGACTGCTGTTATGATACTTTGTGCTTTTCCAAGCCAGCCTGTAGAAAAGTCATGGAGTGTCCCAAACTGTCCAGAAAAGCAAACACCCAATGGGATTCAGTTTGAGAGCTTTCAGTGCCAGACCTGAGGTCTAACAGAAATGCATTTGCCAGGAAGCAGGCCAGTCAGTGTCAGAACAGAGTCAGAATGAAGGTCGCCTTCTGCAGTACCTTTGGTGCCCCATAGCTCAGCCCAGTGTCTTTGGAGTTGGTATTCTTTGGGCTGCAAGATCACTTCAGCACCATTTAGCACACACTGTGGAGTGCCTTTTAAATCATTTTACACCTACTGAGAGGTAGCCTGGTCTAGTGGAACATGCATGGGACGGAGAGCCAAGAACTCCCCCAGAGCTAGCCCTTGCTCTGCCCCTGACTTGCTGTGTGACTAAGTTACTTGCGTCTGAATTTTCAGAAGTTTGGACATTCACAAATAGTCTCTGGGTCCAAACGAGAGCTGGGCACAAATCTGGGTGCTTGGCTGATCCAAAATTGCTCAAGCACCCAATGACAGGGCAGGGGGACTGGCTTCCAAGCAGTGTTCACACATGCAACAGGCTGCTCTGGGTGCTCAGAAACCAGTCACATCAGAGGCAGGACAAGCCAGCAGATGCCATTTAAGAAGGTGCTCACTCTGCAGTGCTTCACTAGCACCACGTGCACCTCAATGACAGACACACACAACGTAAGGACCTCACACTTATTGGGGAGAGAGGATTTATTAGGGGTCTGTAGGGTTAGTAAAGGGAAGTGGGAAAGACACAAAATTGGGATAGGGGACTGAGGGAAGATTGGGTGGATACATACCAGGGTTTGCGGAGTCAGAGAGGATCACCCAGGGATTGAAGGACAGCATCAGAAAGAGGCTGCACAGTTCAGTCAAAATGCAACAGTGAGCTGGACAAAGATGGCTACAGGAGCCATAGGTTCTTGGAAAGGAGAAATGGATTTAAAGGACATGTGTGAAACAGAAGCAGCCTCGCTCCTCCTGTCCAGAGCTCATACAGGGTTCAATGCAGGAACATCCAGCCCCTCTTAGGGTATATCTACACTATGGGATTATTCCGATTTTACAGAAACTGTTTTTTTAAAACGGATTGTATAAAGTCGAGTGCACGCGGCCACACTAAGCACATTAATTCAGCGGTGTGCATCCACGTACCGAGGCTAGCGTCGATTTCCGGAGCGTTGCACTGTGGGTAGTTATCCTGTAGCTATCCCATAGTTCCCACAGTCTCCCCCGCCCATTGGAAGTCATAGATTCTAGGATCAGAAGGGACCAATGTGATCATCTAGTCCGACCCCCTGCACAAAGCAGGCCACAGAACCCTACCCATCCACTTCTATAACAAACCCCTAACCTATGCCTGAGTTATTGAAGTCTTCAAATTGTGGTTTGAAGACCTCAAGCTGCAGAGAATCCACCAGCAAGTGACCCATGCCCCACGCTGCAGAGGAAGGTGAAAAATCTCCAGGGCCTCTGCCAATCTACCCCAGAGGAAAATTCCTTCCTGACCCCAAATATGGCGATCAGCTAAACCCTGAGCATGTGGGCAAGACTCACCAGCCAGCACTCAGAAAAGAATTCTCTGCAGTAACTCAGATCCCATCCCATCCAACATCCCATCACCGACCACTGGGCATACTTATCTGCTGATAATCAAATATCCCATCATACCATCCCTTCCATAAACTTATCAAGCTTAGTCTTAAAGCCAGATATGTCTTTTGCCCCCACTACTCCCCTTGGAAGGCTGTTCCAGAACTTCACTCCTCTAATGGTTAGAAACCTTCGTCTAATTTCAAGTCTAAACTTCCTAGTGTCCAGTTTATACCCATTTGTTCTTGTATCTACATTGGTATCAAGCTTAAATAATTCCTCTCTCTCCCTAATATTAATCCCTCTGATACATTTATAAAGAGCAAGCATATCCTCCCTTAGAGCTTGGCTTGTTTAGCCTAGCCAAAAGAAGGCTTTGAGTCTCCTTTCATAGGACAGGTATTCCATTCCTCGGATCATCCTAGTAGCCCGTCTCTGAACCTGTTCCAGTTTGAATTCTGGGTTGGGATCCCAATGCATGATGGTGCAAAAACAGTGTCGCCGGTGATTCTGGGTAAATGTCGTCACTCAATCCTTCCTCCGTGAAAGCAACGGCAGACAATCATTTCGCACCCTTTTTCCCCTGAATTGCCCTGGCAGACGCCATAGCATGGCAACCATGGAGCCTGTTTTGCCTTTTGTCACTGTCACCGTATGTGTACTGAATGCTGCTGACAGAGGTGGTACTGCAGTGCTACACAGCAGCATTAATTTGCCTTTGCAAGGTAGCAGAGATGGTTACCATCCCTATTGCACCATCTGCCACTGTAAATTGGCGATGAGATGATGGTTATCAGTCATTTTGTACCGTTTGCAATTGGAAATTGGCGATGACGGTTAGCAATCCTTTTGTACTGTCTGCTGCTGTCATGGGTGCTCCTGGCTGGCCTCGCTGAGATTGGCCAGGGGCGCACAGACAAAAATGGGAATGACTCCCCGGGTCATTCCTTTCTTTATGTTTTGTCTAAAAATAGACAAATTTGACACCATCAGCTCAGGATTGAACAAAGACTGTGAATGGCTTGCCAATTACAGAACCAGTTTCTCCTCTCTTGGTTTTCACACCTCAACTGCTAGAACAGGGCCTCATCCTCCCTGATTGAACTGACCTCGTTATCTCTAGCTTGCTTGCTAGCACACATATATATACCTGCCCCTGGATATTTCCATTACATGCATCTGAGGAAGTGGGTATTCACCCACGAAAGCTCATGCTCCAAAACGTCTGTTAGTCTATAAGGTGCCACAGGATTCTTTGCTGCTTTTACAGATCCAGACTAACACGGCTACCCTCTGATTCTAAAAATAGAGTCAGTCCTGCCTAGAATACAGGGCAAGTGTACTAGAGAACCAGAGAGCACAGCCGCTCCATGTCAGAGCCCCAGAGATCCTGCAGAAATGATGAGATGCATGCCATTCTAGGGGGTGCCCCTGCAACAACCCCACCCGTTGCTTCCCTCCTCCCCCAACCCTCCTGGGCTACTGTGGCAGTGTCCCCCCATTTGTGTGATGAAGTAATAAAGAATGCAGGAATAAGAAACACTGACTTTTTAGCGAGATAAAATGTGGGGGAGGCAGCCTCCAACTGCTATGATAGTCCAAGCAGGACATTAAAGGGTTGGGGGGAGAGAAGTGCAGCCTCCCGCCGCTATGATAGTCCAGGGAATACAGAATCTATTCTTTAGACATGAAAGGGGGGAGGGGGAGCTGATGGAGCTCAGCCTCCAGCTGCTATGATGAGGACGGTTACCAAGCATTTTGTACCATCTGCCAGGAATGGCCAGGAGTCATTCCCATTTTTACCCAGGCGCCCCCGGCCGACCTCACCAAGGCCAGCCAGGAGCACTCACGGGATGATGAGGATGGTTTCCCACCATTTTGCACCGTCTGCCATCAGGAAAGGAAGGAGAGGGGATGCTGCTGTTCAGCGCTGCAGCACCGCGTCTACCAGCAGCATGCAGTAGACATACAGTGACATTGAAAAAAGGTGAGAAATGATTTTTTTTTCCCTTTTCTTTCACGGGGTGGGAGGGGGGTTAAATTGACGCGATATGCCCTGAACCACCCCGGACAATGTTTTTGACCCGTCAGGCACTGGGAGCTCAGCCAAGAATGCAAATACTTTTTGGAGATTGCTGGGGACTGTGGGATAGCTGGAGTCCTCAGTACCCCCTCCCTCCCTCCATGAGCATTCATTTGATTCTTTGGCTTTCCGTTACGCTTGTCACATGGCACTGTGCTGAGTCCCTGCTGTGGCCTCTGTCTATCCTAGCCTGGAGATTTTTTCAAATGCTTCGTCATTTTGTCTTCTGTAATGGAGCTCTGATAGAACAGATTTGTCTCCCCATACGGCGGTCAGATCCAGTATCTCCCGTACAGTCCATACTGGAGCTCTTTTTGGATTTGGGACTGCATCACCACCCGTGCTGATCAGAGCTCCATGCTGGGCAAACAGGAAATGAAATTCAAAAGTTCGCGAGGCTTTTCCTGTCAACCTGGCCAGTGCATCTGAGTTCAGATTGTTTTCCAGAGCGGTCACAATGGTGCACTGTGGGATACCGCCCGGAGGCCAATACTGTCGAATTGCGGCCACACTAACCCTAATCCGACATGGTAATACCGATTTCAGCGCTACTCCCCTCGTTGGGGAGGAGTACAGAAATTGGTTTAAAGAGCCCTTTATATCGATATAAAGGGTTTCGTTGTGTGGACGGGTGCAGGGTTAATTCGGTTTAACGCTGCTAAATTCGGTTTAAACGCATAGTGTAGACCAGGCCTTACTCACGCAAAACTTCCACTGCATAAGACGAGCAGAATTTGACTCAGAATATGAAGTAATTCAGAAATGTCCTGACACAAAAGCATCCTTGACATTCAGCAGGATTTTTGTCCACAGCTCCTCACAAAGCAGGTGAGATACTGAGTTAGTTCAGTTGCTTTGAAGGAAAGATTTGAAATGAAAAGTGGAAATTAACCCTTCAAGACTTGGAGGCCTCCTGCAAGTTCCGCTCAGGAAGTTAAAGCAGACACTGGGACTCCCATCAGAGTCAGATGGCGCCACAGATAACAGACAAGCACCCAGCTCTCACTCTGAACTTCTTTGTCCTGCCAGTCAGCATCCTGCACCAGAACATCACTCCTACTCCGCCCAATGGCACAAGTCAAACAGCCTGTCTGCTGCTGAGGTGCCAAGAAGGAACAATTAAACATCAGTCTCAGCTGTCCAGGAACAGGTAACCAAATGGTGTGTTTGTATTAGTTGCACAGCTCAACAGTCTCAGGCCGTCAACTTCCCTCACTAGCCTTCACTATATCCAGCCCGCTCACAAACACAGCAAATGGACAAAGGATGAGAATCCAGCTTTACTGCTAGACCATGACCTGTCCTTAGTGGCTGCTTTTTACTATATCCCACTCAGATACAAGGCACAATTTGATATTAGAGGATTTTCTGCTGGGTAGTTATTTGCCTTAGGTTTGATTATGCTCATTTCCTTAAGCATTGGGTTTACAGCATCTTTTTCCTGGCCTTCACTGTTCTGTGTATCTTTACAGTTAGGCCTGAGCAGAATTGAATTTCTAACTGCAGGCTGCTCTCTAGTGGTGAATGTTCACTCCTGCAGGCTAGGGGAAAAAAGTGTCTACACTGTAGATCAGGCCTCCCCATTCACTCCAATAAAAAGCTCTGGAAGGTAAAAGTGTGGTGATTGCCCCAAAGTTACAGTTATGGGAATGAAGCTGAAGGATGTAGGCAGTACTTGGGGGCAGAATTCTGTAGAATGGTTAAGGAGGAATAGGTTAGAATCAGAGAAATGTAGGGCCATGAGGGACCTTGAGGGATGATAAAGTCCAGCCTTCTGCATTGAGGTAGGACCAAGTAAATCACCCTTGACAAGTGTTTGTCCAACCTACTCTTAAAAACCTCCAATCATGGGGATTCCACAACCTCCTTGAGAAGCCTATTCCAGAGTTTAACTACTCTTATCGTTAAAAAGATTCTCCTAATATTTAACCCAAATCTCCCTTGCTGAAAAATTAGCCTATTACTTCTTGTCCTGCCTTCAGTGGCTATGGAGATCAATTGTTCACCGTCCTCTTCATAACAGCCCTTGACATATTTGAAGACTGTTATTGGGTCCCTTCTCAGTCTTCTTTTCTCAAGACTAATATGCCCAGTTTTGATTTGTTTCTTAACTTTTCCTTATAAATCAGGTTTTCTAAACCTTTTATCATTTTTATTGCCCTCCTCTGGACTCTCTCCAATTTGTCCACATCTTTCCAAAAGTGTGATGCCCAGAACTGAACACAGTACTCCAGCTGAGGCATTAATTAATCCATTATAACACCCAGATCCTTTTCTGCAGTATTACCAGTTATTCCCCACTTTGTAGTTGTGCATTTGACTTTTCTTTCCTAAGCATAGTACTTTGCACTTGCCTTTATTGAATTTCATCTTATTGATTTCATACCAATGCTGCAATTTGTCAAGGTTTTGAATTCCAATTCTGTCCTCTAAAGTGCTTGCAACCCTCCCAGCTTGGTGTCATCCTCACATTTTATAACCATACTCTCCACTCCATTATCCAAGTCAATATTTTCATTAAATAACTAGTACCAGACCCTAATACTGATCCCCGCCGGACCTGACTAAATACACCATTTCAGTCTGTCAGCAAACCATTGATAATTACTCTCTGACTACAGTCTTTCAACCAGATGTGCACACATCTTATAGTAATTTCATCTAGACTGCATTTCTCTAGTTTGCTATAAAAATGTCATATGGGACTGTGTCAAAAGCTGTTACTAAAACCAAGATACATCATGTCTACCACTTCCTCTATCAACTATGCCAGCATCCCTGTCAAAGAAGAAAATTAGATTGCTTTGGCATGATTTGTCCTTGACAAATCCATGCTGACTATTCCTTATAATCGTATTATCTTCTGGGTGCTTACAAATTGATTGTTTAATCATTTGATACAGTATCTTTTCAGGTAGTGATGTTAGGCTGACTGGTCCATAGTTCCCCAGGTGCTCTTAGTAACTATCTTTAAAAAGGAGAACAATGTTTGTTCTTCTCCAGTCCTCTGGGACCTCAAAGATAATTGCTAATGGTTCTGAGATTGCTTCAGCTAATCCCTTAAGTACCCCCCAGGGTTTCTCAAATTCCACCAGGGCCTTTCCTTGCAGCCACAGCCATCTGGGCTGTGATGTGGGGGGGGGTACGTGCAAAGCGGTGGCAACAAGCAGCGGTTGGACCCTGCCCCCCTCCAGACAGAAAAACCTCTGGAGGTGCAGGCAGTTGGTGAATTCCCCACTTTCCCAGGAGTAGGGGAGGCAGGCTTCGGCCACGGGGCTTTCGGCTCCGTCCACGTGGTGGCAGGCTCAGGTTCCAGGCTCCGGCCCCAGGCTCACCACCCCTGCCATCATCCCTAGGCCCTGCTCCCTGCCCACCTCCCCATTCAGGACTTAAATTTGTCCCAGGGCTTGCCCGGGCTGAATAAGTTTGCTGTGAAAAGTGATATGAACAAACATACAAATATCACTTTTCACACCAGAAGACTTACCAGCTAGCAACTCTTAGAAGAAGGAAAAAAGCGCAACCAAAAGAGCAAAAGAAACAACAAAAAAACAAGAACATGCAAAGCACCTTATTTCTGTTTCTATTCTGTTTAGGTCCAGTAAAGAACAGCGACAACTGTAAATTATTTTTATTACTGAGTCTGAAAAAAAACCCAACAACCCTACATAAATAATTTACAATTATTGGACATGTATATGTGCATATTTATTTGTTTTTCCTAAAGGTAATTGAGTATTTTAGGAAAAATTGTCAGTGTAGCAGCCACCAAAAAACTTCTTGTGAGAACCCCTGCCCTAGGGTGAATTTCAGGAGGCCTTGCAGACGAACACATTTGAATATTCTTCAATCGATTCTTTCTATGTTGAGTATCCAGTCACCATTAACCTTTTTAATAAAGACTGGAGAAAAATAGTCATTTGACACCTCAGACTTCTTGATGTCATCAGTTATAAGCTCTCCTTGCCCACTAAGTAGAAGGTCTACACGTTCATTCATCTTTCTCTTGCTTCTCATATATTTACAGAACCTCTTCTTATTGCCTTTTATGTCCCTTGCTAGCTGTAACTCATTGTGTCTTAGCCTCTCTGATTTTGTCCCTATTCTTTTGCACATCTCCTTGGCAATCCATCGACATTTCTACTTTTTGTAGGATTCTTTTTTGATTTTCATGTTATGAAAGAGCTCCTGATGTAGCCGAATTGTCCTGTCACTATTCTTTCTATCTTTCCTTCACATCAGGATAGTTTGCTGTTGTGCCTTTGATGCTGAATAATGGGAGAAGATGAAGGTTAGAGAAATTAGGCTGAACAACAGGAAAGTTTCCTACCATGCAACCGTATAAGACTGTGGAAGAGTCACTCATGGGAAGCGTTGGGAGCCTCAGCTCCTGAAGCCATTTGGAAGTGACTGGAGCTGCTGGTGGTCTAATCCTCTCTTAGCCAGGACTTGGAGAAAAGCTCAGTTAAGTCCTTTCTGCAAATCCTACCTGGTAAGTTTCTGTGACTGGGAGGAAACGGGCGAGCTCTTCAGTGCTAGCTTTACCCCCTTCCATGACGTGGTGCTTTAAGGCAGTGGTAAAGGGGAGATAGAGGGAGGTGGGGCACCAGAAGAGCTCTCTCTGTGGGTGGGGAGTGGAGGTGGGGACAAGGCACAGGAAAGCTTCCCCCATGCTGCCTTACCACACATCCAGGCACTTTCATTGCCGAAGATCATTATGAAAAGAATGCTGCTAACAATCTCATAACAATAGACCAGGCACTGGGGATGGAGGAGGAACAGTCCTGCACTGACACAGGGGCCTGTGAATAAACACAACACTAGAGAGCAGACCAAGCTGCACAGACTGGATCCAGATCTAACTTCCCTAGACTTTGAGAGTTTTTGGACCTGTGGGTTGAATCTGGGACCATCCCCATTTTACAAAAATAGCCCCCTGGAGTTCTTCTGAACATAGCCTACTGTAACATACCAGCTGGGTGCAGTGCATAACAATGAGTGTGATGTGTCCCACCAGTGGCCAGGCCCAAGGAGAGTGTAAGGGTTCTACTTGTATCACCCTATCAAGAAGTAAGTGGCAGAAGCCTGTTGTTGTTGGAGGGAAGAACTAGGATTCCAGTCCCAGCTCCTGGGAGTGTTTACACGAGAAAGATTTATGGGACAGTAACTTGTGTGCATTGTCTGCATTTTGTCATTTATCATTCTATATTGCCAGTGACAATTCAATTCTGTTATGTAGCAAAGTCGTTCTGCC
Source organism: Gopherus flavomarginatus (assembly GCF_025201925.1). NCBI lineage: Eukaryota > Metazoa > Chordata > Testudines > Testudinidae > Gopherus > Gopherus flavomarginatus. Next base: position 20,775,281 of record NC_066623.1, on the reverse strand, counting down.
CACCATCACCTCAATGATTTTATAACGTCACACTCTCGAGGGCTCCAGGAGAATCCCAGTATGTCCTGCTTTCTACCAAACTAGAAACACCACAGAAAAAAGCCCCCTCTCTCTCCCCCTGCTCCCCCAGAGATGTCATTATGTCCAGTTCCGTCTGAAACCAGAAAATTCATAGGAGCAAAAGAAAATTAAATAGCCCAGCAAATGCTCCCCAAACTTGTTTCAAGTTTCATAAGTGGCTTGGGATCAGTTTGAGCTTTGGCCACAAGTTTTCATCAGTTCTCATTTTACCCAAACCATTTTACTTAAGCTTACAGCTCAGAGTGACTGGCAGCTGTAACAACAACACACTTGCTATTATAAAAGAAATTATGTATTTTCTCTCATATTCTGGAAGGAGATTAGCCCTTACAGTGAGGATTATCATACATAGAAGAGCTGAGAAAGTAAAAACCATAAGCCTTCAAAACATTGACATTTTTCATTTCAAAACAAAGAAAAAACTCAGCAGGCAATTTCACCAGGTAAGACTTTCTAAATGGAAAGAGATAAAAACAACAGCTAATATTATCCCCCTGACAACTGGCTGGCCAGGTCGATGCCATGGGCTGCCAGGCCAGGCCAATAAAAAGAAACCATATGACAAAAACCACCTGCAATTTCACTTTGAAATAAAAGGCAAAGTTGTCATAAATCAAAAAGTATCAGTCTTCAAAGCCAGCCAAGTGTCAGGGGACAATAAATGGATTTGTTTAGTAGATCTGTGTTTAGCATTAAAAACAAAAACAAAAAAAAAAACAGGCAAAAAAATCTTATTTCCAACTACAGTACAGTTCAGCCAATAATATATAGTGCTTAACAAAAGAGAGAGATAACAATCACAGAAGCATGTCTGAGAAAACACAGGGGCTGGTTTAGAACCCAAACCTGCAAACACTAACTAGTCTCACTGAAGTCAATGGAACTGTAGCAAGCACTGTGGTCCCCATGAGTGTTTATAAGATCTGGTTCTGAGTGTGGACAATCCACAAACTCTCTTCTTCAGTCTTAGAATTTACACACACTGACTATAAAGAGGAACTAAAGTGGAAACTGGCATGATCTATTGGCCAGAGCACAGGACTGGAAGCCAGGAACTCCTGGGAGCATGCACCCACACAGTGGCAAAGCACATGCCCCAAACTGTGCACACTCAGAACGAGAGCCCAGGATCATCCCAGAGGTGTGTGCAGCAAACACGCCAAGCACAGAAAGAAAGATGTGGAGCTAGTCACGTGTGACAAAGCTAAAACAGAACCTACTACAAAGGAATACAGTACAGCAACCTCTCCTAGCATGAGGATGCTAAACAGCTACCCAGGCATGAATGCTTCGGTAAACAAGACCCTATGTCCTATGCAGCACATTAGACCTATGTTATGCAGCAGCATCTCAGGAATTATGTGGCAGGGATCCCACAAATCATCACTGCCACTCAAGTCCAGTCCGAGCCATACAATGCTCCTTATTTTCTAGTTAAGGCCATTTATTTCATGCTGTCCTGACTTGAAATTTTCAGCAGGTTGCATATTATTGTGCTGACAAGGCATAACTGCCCCACAGAAGTTGTTAAAAGGAAAATTGGTGGTTTGAGCACTGAAGTAGGGGACAAGTCAAATTTTTGGCACTCAGGAAGGTGTGGTGGCTGGTTTGGGTTAGTGAAACTCAGGATGCAGCTAAGGCTTTTTGGGGAAGGGATTAATTTCTTCTTTCCGCTCTCCTTACTGGGTAAGGCAGAGGTGATTTTACATTTGAGGGGAGAAGGGGATTTGAATTCCTTGTTCCCCAACTTTTTACAACCCTCTGCATCCTCTCTCAATACCTGCTATCACATCCAACAATGACAAACCTATTTCTGCCAAAATGACCAGGAATGAAGTAGTTATCATTGACATCTAAATTATCAGAGTTTGGCATCAGCGTTAATACTCCATAAAGATGAATAGGGCAGGTCACACCTCTCCGAGCTTTTCTTTTAGGCTGTCTAAAGACTTGACAGCATCAGTTAATGTTTTGAATAATATTTTCACAACCAGAAGGGCTATACACTTGGATTTTTAACTGAAAACTGAGATTATGAAGCACAGTTATGCATTAATCGTAAAATAACCTTCAATTACACACATGCTTGTAATAGTAACTAATCAGCCCAAAGCCAGTACACTGCTAGCAGCCCACAGGAGAAAAACACATGAGCCCACTGAAAAAAACAACAAAAACAAAAACAAAGCCAGCATTTGTCCAGACAGTTAGCTGGTTAGCAACTTGATTAGCATTTAATCCTCAAACTGCCAGCAACACCCTGTGTGGGTCCCCTCCTTTGATATATATAAAATGCTCAACCTTGCTCAGCACAGTTTGGGACAGCAATAACCAGTCTGAAAGAGGAATCCAAGCCACATGCTCTTTGTACCTTCCCTCCCCTCCCCCTTTTTTGGGGGGGGAGGGGGCAGGGAGGTTATATTTGCAGCCTCTAAACTACTTCTCTCATGGAGTGAATACAACTTACTGCAGCTTCAGGCTGACCAGGCAATCTCTTGCTATACTGCACACTTCTTGAGGGAGGGGGCAGAGATGACCAGACTGCCTCTTTTCCTGCGATCAAGCCCCTTTTTCTGTTATAGTAGCTGGCACTCAGCACTAGCAGTGTGCTGCCTAACGTGGGGAGGGAGAGCAGACCAGCGCAGTATTTCTGCCTTTTATCTGGGAAGTGAACAGAACAGCTTCTCTCTTGAGTGGTTTATACCACATTCCTCATTACAAGATCCAAATGCCCTTTTCTTCCCCTCATGCTCAATTCTGCATGGAAGGTCAGATCATGGAGTCTTACAGTTCAGAATCAGAAACTGCCATTACACATGTTGCCCATTCATAGGAGAATCTCATGCATTTTATTTACATCACATTGTTGTCATATTTCTGATAGCAAAAGAACAGTTATAATTTTTTCTGAGAAAGAGAGGGGGAAGATATCAGGAGAGGGGAGTCGGTAACTGGGCATTATTTAAAAATTCACCTAAACTAGATGTTATACATGTGTCTCAGTCTAACACTGGGCACAAGGTGGGTGAGGTAATAGTTTTTATTGGGCCAACTTTTGTTGGCAAGAAGTTGGTCAATAAAAGATATTACCTCACCCACCTTGTGTCTCTAATATCCTGGGACCAACACGGCTACAGCAACACTGCATATAACTCTGTTATTCTAAATGCACTAGGAGCATACACAAGGCCTGAGGCCCAGGATGGGTTAATAAAAGACAAGTACTGCCTTGTTGAAACTTAACATTCATTATTGTGTGTTAATTTGCATTACATAAAACTGGGCTGTATTACCACACTGGATTTTTCATGTTATGATGCACTAGTATTTTATAGTGGTTGGCTGAGCTCAGTTACCAGCATCCTTTAAAACCAGCCAATCAGATTTCTCTCTATTGGACTTATCAGAACCATGGAAACAAGGGGGATGCAAAAAGGAAGCAGGCAGGATAATAAAAGCACCAAGAGATCGCCTGGCATCCAATGACAAGGACACTGTTGACTGATTTGTCTTCTTAGATTATGCTTTACCAGTCTGAGTGAGCTTGGATTGGCAGAGAGCTTTTGAATTTCAGAGGGTGGATCTGGCAAAACTCTAGTTTCCTGGGCAATAACTGCAGAGCACAATGCACACAACTCCATGAAGATAGATCAGGAACTCAAGCCACGTGACCCCCCACTGCCTGCCCAAATAAAGTTTGACAGGTGCATGATGCCTTAGAGTCTAGCTACTTTAGGATACCAGACTTTTAAAACGTGTTTTGAACTCCCTATACAGCTTATTTCATTTTTAAAATAAAACATTCATCCAAATAAAATCAGAAGCATTCCTACCCATTCCATATTTACTACGATACCTTGAAAAGCTCCCCTTAAACCTGACAGGAAAGTCTGGAATTTGGAACTAATGAGGCGGGTATCAGGTCTCATAACTGGCCTTTCAGTAGTGGATTGTTGAGTGTCAATCAACAAACATCCTTTGGAAAACACTGCAACATTTTTTTTTTTAAATCTAAGAAATATACATGGGAAGAGCGATCTGAATTTGTTGTTCTTTCCTTTCACTCCGCCTGACGGTAGGGCAACTATATTTCTATGTCCCAGATTTCCACATTCAAATGCAACAGTATTTGTTCAATTTCACTAATACAAGAGGCTGGGCAAAAGCAGCGACACTCTGACCCCGCGGGTGGGATACACGCGTTCTCCAGACACACACACCACACTGCAAAGCCCACGGCCCCCACTCACTACCCAGGGCACGAACCCCACGGTCACCCGGGCCCAGCACCGACACCCCGGCACGGCTCGCCCTGGGGGTTGCCCGCAGACCCAGCACGGGGCACTCGGGAGGAGACCCGCGCTCCCCGCTGCACTCACATAAGCTGATGCCCGGGCTCCGGCTGACGCTGAGGCGGCTTGCGGACCCTTCAGGGACAGACTCGGCGTTCCCCATGGCTCCGGCTCCCCTCCTCTCGGTCAGGCTCCTCCGTGGGGCGCGGCGCTCGGGGTCGCAGGGGCTGCAGGCGCTGGACGAAGCAGGGCGCGGAGCTCCGGGGACTCTGGCACTTGGCAGCCTGGGGCTCTCCCGCCAGATCGCGCGTTCAAATCCCGCAACCAGCCCCACACGTGGGATCGGCCTCCCACCTGGCTCCGGGACAAACCAATCGGCGAGGCCGGGCTGGGCAGTGCACCTGCCAGGCAGGCGGGCTGCAGGGAGAGCCCCGTTGGCGCGCAGCCCGCCCACGCGTGACGCCCGGCCGCCGAGGCTGCGCGGGCGCGAGTGCGGGTAGGAGCAGCGCGTGGGAGCAGCGCGGCTGGCTCGGGAGCCTGGGGAGCAGGAGCATTCCTTGTTCCTCCGCCCCAATCCGGGGGCTCTGCGGGCTGGCCGCGCGTGGGACCCTGGGGGGAGGCCGGGCTGTAGCTCCTGCAGATTTCGAAATGCCCCAGGGCACTGAGGAGGAGGAGCCCAGCGTGTCCTAGGATCCAGCTGTCCCTGTGAGAGCCTCCGGCTTCACACGGGGGGGGCTATCCTAGCCTAGCCTGGAGGCAGTAGTGCTACCCACCGCCAGGCTCCTGGAGCTTCATTACCCTGGGCAGAAAGGGCGCTGGCGGATTTCCAGCCGTGTATCTGCTCTCCCACCTTCATCCCTCCTCCCTGCACTCTATCTTCCTCAAAAAGTCCATCTGCTTCTATGCATCTCCATGGGGACCCTGCTCTCCCAGGGCCCTTGGCTGAAGGTGACCTGCAAAGAGGGGTAATATCTGCCTCCTGCACCTTCCTGTTTGCTTCCTTTTTTCTGATGGACAAAGAGGCCTGGAAGGTTTAAAAGAAGCAGGAGGGTGAAGGTCTGCTTTTTGTTTGCCCTGTATGAACTATAAATTTAGGTCCTGCCCACCCTGACAGATGCCACAGTGCCTGGAGATCTAGAGAAATTATAGGAGCACATAAACCAAGAGAGTGAAAGCAGAGCAATTGAAAGGAGGCTGGATTTGCAGTCAGATTCTCAAGGAGAATGGCTAGGGAAGCACAGTCTAGGATTGGGGGCAAGTACCTGGATCTAGAAACTCCCTAGAAGTCTAGACTAGGGCACCCAATCCTGGGCTCCCCCAGTACAGCCCTAGAGAGGAGCGGTATAGGGCTGTTCTGCCACAGGGGGAAGCTTCCTAAACCCAGGATATTCCCCAAGGCCAGCTTTAGCCCTTCTATAGCTGCTGAGATGCCATAGGGAGCCAGGGCTGGCCCAGAACCAGGGCTTTTGTTTTTTTATTAATACCTATTTAATATCAATGACCAATAAACATTTTAAAGAAAAAAGTATTTGTTAAAGATTTAACACCTCCTCCTGCCTCTTCAATTAAAATGCGAGTGTTCACAATACACATGCTTTGAGACCTCCAAAAAGTCACCAGGTGAGGCTAGCATGGACATTACTGATATCTCTATGTAAACATCAAGTAAAAAAATATTTTAAATAGCCTTCAGACCTTCCATCTCTATCATAAAGCTTTAAAAAGGCATAGTCCCATAAAAAAAAACATTCTTTTGCCTCGTTAATATTCTTCCAATTATTAGCATTTATGCTTAGTCTCAGGGCAGTGCCACCATTTGTGGCCTACAGAATCTATTAACAAACTTCTGCACAGAGGACAACAGGGAGAACCTCTCAGAGGTCTGTTGGCTTTAAAAACCCTCTAGTAAAATCATTCATTCCTGTATGTAATTCCATTGACTTCAACAAAAGAACAGCCATACTAGTCCAGACAAGTAGTCCATATAGGGGATATCCTGTCTCCAACTGTGGCCAGAACTAGCTGCTTAGAAGAAGGTGCAAGAAACTTGCAACAGGAAATTATTGAGCAACTTGGGGGGAATTTCTCCCAAATCCCACAATTTATTGTTGCCTTGTGCTGTGAAGCACGGAGGTGCATACGCTCTAAAAGCTGCTGTGAGCCCTTGTGAACTCACCTGAGCTCCTTGAATAAGGTTTGCACAGAATCTATGTGAATTTCTGCTCTGTGGAAGTCAATTATGCCAAAGATCTGGTCTGGCTATTTAGTTTTAAGAATCTAGAGATGCCTCCATACTAGCACGCTTCTCCCCTCCCCCCATCTGAAGAAGCAGGATTTTTACCCACAAATAAATCTGTTAGTCTTTAAGGTGCCAGCAGACTCCTCATTGTTTTTGCCCCATGGAGTGTACAACAACAACAAAAGTTACACAATGTGCAGATCTAGGGTGCTGCTGTTCAGAACTAGGGAAATCAATAAGTACCCAGGGACAGTAACAGAAGTTCCACTGCAGAGATACTCACACATCCCCATCATCATGTAGAGAGCCCGACTGAGGAAGGATGATGTCCAGCTATAGGGTGAGTGTGAGCGGAGGAGTGACTGTGACAGCTGGGTACTCTTTATCTATCTGCTAATGCACTTTTTATCTCCTCCTTTAGGTGAGTTCAATACTACAAGCCTCATTTCTCCAGTGGCCTTGTAAAGCATCCTGAATTATTTGATTGTACTGGTCCCAGACACTGCAGTTTATAATCATTTTAGCACAGGATTTAGGGGGCATTATTTAGCAGGGTTTTTTTAATATTTTTTTTATACTTTTTTAACCAATACTACATATTTCCAAAGCAATATACAAATGTTAATTGATTAATCCTCACAACCCTCGTGAGATACGTAGGTGGCATTTGTCCCACTTTACAGCTAGGGAAATTGAGTGACTCACAAAAGTCCCTGCAGCAAGATAGTATTAGAGCCAGGATTTGAACTGAGTGTTCAGTGCCCGCCTAGACCAGGCTGTCACTGTTCTCTGAAAGGGCACCCTCTTCACAGGCGTTCTTAAAGGGAGTAAGCTTGCATGCTCTATTGGTTCTCAGCAGATATTTGGAGTATGTTAGTGCCAGTCTTGAGGCAGGTGAGTAATAGATACAGAAGTTTTCTCTTCCCTTTAACAACAGGCAAGTTAGATCCACCTAAGCAGGTGGAATAACTGCATATATTTAGTGGTAGCAAGTTAGAACCTGATTGCTATAAAAAATCAACTCAAAAGCCAAGGAAATAGCCCTAGAGCCACATGGTTGGCATACACAGTATTTGTGATGACTTAAACCTCTCATTGTGTGAGATTCAGCCAGGAATAAGACCTCGGAGCACAACCAAGGAACTTTAATCAGATAAGAGCAGCATCCCTCTGTCTAAATCGTCTCTTGTTTTTGCATGAGTAGCTGCCCTCCTGTCCCCAGGAGGACGAAGAACAAGAGCCAGGCCAAGCAGTGTCACTCTGTGCATTCAGCAGGCGATTCGCTGACAATGGGAGCAGTCTTGGCTGTGCTTTGGTGAAAGGAGCATGACATCATGTCTGCTCAGAGGGCAGGTGATAGAAATGAAGACAATGTGACACAGAAAGGGTGATTCAATCATCTGTTTATCTCAGGAGGCAACACATTCCACTCACTCTGATCTCTGTCAGTATGTTTGCTGAACATCAGCTGGTCTCTCTGGGGACAGCATTATTTGAGCGCAGTGTGATCAATAATTAGAGCAGAGGCCAGGGCTCAGGAGACCTGAGTTCTAGTTACAGTTTTGACAGTGATTCATTGTGTGACCTTAGTCAAGTCACTTTGGCCCAGGTCCTCAAAGGTATTGAGGTTCTTCACTTTCTCTGAAATCAGTGGAAGTTTGGAGCCTCAATACCTTTGAAGATCTGGTCCGTTGGCCCCTTTGTGCCTCAGTTTCTCCATCTGTAATATGCAGAAAATGCTGACCTACTGCACACAGGTGCTGTGAAGATGCATTAACTAATATTTTGAACATGCAAAGTGCTGTTTATTAGTGTCACCCCAAATAGCTGTTAAACCATAATAACTTCAGTACATATTTATTCAGGCTGGACTGAAACCAGCAGCCTCACATAACAAGCTTCTAGATCCCCATACCAAATACACCCCAGCTCAAGAGGCACCACATCTGCTGCACTCAGGCAGCCAGCTATGAGGGCTGTACTGTGCAGCCCACTACTTTCCCAGCTGAGCCAGCTAGAAGGTGGGCACAGCACAGCTTTTGAGTCAGACCCTGTTTGATTATTATTAATTGTCGTTTCTATTGCAGCAGTGCTAGTCAGGATTGGGACCCTGTTGTCCTAACTGTTGCACAAACACACATAGGAAGAAGATATGGGCTCTGTCTCAAAGAGTGAGCAGCGGTCTGGGAACAGGCAATCTTTATCATGAAGCAAAGGGGTGCAGGTCACTCAGTACCCATAGTGCTCACAGTTGATCCTTCTGCCTTCAATGAGAGATGGAACATGCCCATTGCACACCTCTATACTTGCCCTAAGCCAACAGAGTAATGTCCTCCGTCTCCATGCCAGCAGGAATCATGTCCTCAATAGCATCTTACACTAGCAGGTGAGTGGGGCCGGGCCTGCATCTGGGGGTATTGTCGCATGATCTGCTCAGCTCCTGCCCTTGCATAAGCATTTCCAGCCACTTAGTAGCTATGCACACACACAAGCAAAAGACCATTGCAAAAGCTCCACATTTTCTGATCCCATTGCCCTGTTACATACCTACCTCACGAGTGTGTTGTGAGGATTAATTAATCATTTAATGTTCAGAAAAATATATTTAAAAATGAAAAGTGCTATGGAAATGCTAATGATTATTGTACTTGGATAGCCTGGTATTATTATGGATTGTCTGTGTTACAGTAGTGTACCTAAAGACCCTAATCAGATATTGAAATCATTGTGAGTGGTGCTGTACAAATCCACATGAAAAGATGCCCTTGCCTTGAGTCCTTTACAGTCTGGCTAAGAAACCAATATTTTCTAATTACTATTCAGTGGCTCCATTTGGCAAATATGGTAACAAAATATTATTCATAGAGCCACTAGAGGGGAAGATTTACCTCACAGATCCTTTAGCTTGAGCATATTAGGCATTGTCCACACAGGAATGCTTTTTTCATTATAAACTAAGTGAATTTAAATTGATACAGATATAGAGGTTCAACTCCCTGTGTGAACATTCTTATTCTAGGATAAGACGGCCTTTTTTGGTGTAGTTTATGTTTCTAAAGGTTTAAGGTGTATTCTTACACACACACACACACACACTCTCTCTCTCTCTCTCTCTCAAGATCCATGGGTCTTACACATGCCTATCACAACATGTGGCGTACCTCATCCAGAGCAACAAATGCCTCGGTGAAACTAGACAATCATTAAGCTCTCAAATGAACTCACACAGGAAAATGATAAAAGACAAAAACCCAGGGGAAAATACTTTTCACAACGTGATCATGCCATATCTGACCTCTCACAGACTTTAAGGTCAGAAGGGACCATCATGATCATCTAGCAAGCCACAGAACCTCACCCCCACTCTTATAATAGAATCCAACCTCTGGCTGAATTACTGAAATCCTCAAATCATAAAGACTTCAAGTTACAAAGAATCCACCATTCCAATTAGTTTAAACCTACAAGGGACCCCTGCCTCATGCTGCAGAGGAAAGGGTCTCTCTGCCAATCTGACTCCGGGAAAATTCCAACCCCAAATATGGTGATAAATTAGACCCTGAGCAAGTGTGCAAGACCCACCAGCTAAAAACCTGAGAAAGAATTCTATGTAGTAACTCAGAACTCCCCCCCCCCCCCCCAGTCCATCTAGTGTCCCATCACCAGCCATTGGAGATATTTGCTGCTAGCAGGCACAGATCAGCTACATACCATCCCCTCCATAAACTTACAAGCTAAGTCTTGAAGCCACTTAGGTTTTTTTTGCCTCCACTGCTCCCCTGCAAGGCTGCTCCAGAACATCACTCATCTCAATCCTTGTCTTCAAAGGAAACTTGCACACTTTTAAAAGATGAACCTGGGTCTAGCTTAAATTCATAACTTTGCATGACACTAAAATTCCTGGACTGAAAAGAGACACACTGGTTTTATGATTTATTATAACAATCTGTAACCCCCAGAATAACCCTAAATAATAAGATAGGTGAACTTGAGTGCCTGGTATTAAATGAGGATATTGATATAATAGGCATCACAGAAATTTGGTGGAATGAGGATAATCAATGGGACACAGTAATACCAGGGTACAAAATATATCGAAAGGACAGAACAGATTGTGCTGGTGGGGGAGTGGCATATATGTGAAAGAAAGTGTAGAATCAAATGAAGTAAAAATCTTAAATGAACCAAACTGTACCACAGAATCTCTATGAATATTAATTCCATGCTTATTATTCAAGCAGTAGGGATATATTACAGATCACCTGACCAGGACAGTTATAGTGACTGTGAAATGCTCAGGAAGATTAGAGAGGCTATTAAAATAAAAAACTCAATTATAATGGGGGATTTCAACTATCCTCATATTGATTGGGTACATATCACCTGAGGAAGGGATGCAGAGATAAAGGGTATGCCTACATACCCACCGGATCGGCGGGTAGTGATCTATCGAGGATCGATGTATCGCATCTCATCTAGACACGATATATCGATCTCCGAATGCGCTCCCCGTCGACTCTGGAACTCCACCAGGGCAAGAGGCAGAAGTGGAGTCGAAGGGGGAGCGGCGGCCATCGATCCTGCGCTGCGAGGACGCGAAGAAAGTCAATCTAAGATACATCGACTTCAGCTATTCTCATAGATGAAGTAGCGTATCTTAGATTGATATCCCCCCCACCCCTCAGTGTAGACCAGGCCAAAGTTTCTTGACATCTAAATGACTGCTTCTTGGAGTAGCTGTTCCTGGAACCCACAAAAGTAGAGGAAATTCTTCATTTAGTCCTAAGTGAGCACAGGATCAGGTCTAAGAGGTGAATACAGCTGGAGCGCTTGGTAATAGTGCCCATAATATAATTACATTTAACACTGTAGCACTTAATTTCAGAAAGGGGAACTTACACAAAAATGAGGAGGTTGGTTAAACAGAAATTAAACAGTACAGCGCCAAAAGTAAAATCTCTGCAGGCTGCATGGAAACTTTTTAAAGACACCATAATAGAGGCTCAACTTAAGTATACCCAAATTAAAAAATATAGTAAGAGAACCAAAAAAGAGCCACCATGGCTAAACAACAAAGTAAAAGAAGCAGTGAGAGGCAAAAAGGCATCCTTTAAAAATTGGAAGTTAAATCCTAATGAGAAAAATAGAAAGGAGCATAAACTCTGGCAAATGAAGTATAAAAATATAATCAGAAAGGCCAAAAAAGAATCTGAAGAACAGCTAACCAAAGACTCAAAAAGTAATAGCAACAAAATTTTTAAGTACATCAGAAGCAGGAAGCCTGCTAAACAACCAGTGGGCCACCGGAGGACTGAGATGATAAAGGAGCACTCAAGGATGATAAGGCCATTGTGGAGAAACTAAATGAATTCTTTGCATCTGTCTTCATGGTTGAGGATATGAGGGAGATTCCCAAACCTGAGCCATTCTTTTTAGGTGACAAATCTGAGGAACTGTCCCAGACTGAGGTCTCATTAGAGGAGGATTGGAACAAATTGATAAAATAAACAGCAATAAGTCACCAGCACCAGATGGAATTCACCCAAGAGTTCTAAAGGAACTCAAATGTGAAATTACAGGACTACTAACTGTCGTCTGTAACCTATCATTTAAATCAGCTTCTGTAGCAAATGACTGGAGGATAGCTAATGTGATACCAATTTTTAAAAAGTGCTCCAGAGGAGACCCTGGCAATTACAGGCAGGTAAGTCTGACTTCTAATAAAAAACAAAATTGTCAGACACATATATGAACATAATTTGTTGGGGAAGAGTCAACATGGTTTTTGTAAAGGGAAATCATGCCTCACCAATCTACTAGAATTTTCTGAGGGGATCAACAAGCATGTGGACAGGAGGATCCAGTGGGCATAATATATTTAGATTTTCAGAAAGCCTTTGACAAGGTCCCTCACCAAAAGATCTTAAGCAAAGTAAGTAGTCATGGGATAAGAGAGAAGGTTCTCTCATGGATTGGTAACTGATTAAAAGATAGGAAACAAAGGGTAGGAATAAATGGTCAATTTTCAGAATGGTGAGAGGTAAATAGTGGTCTCCCCCAGGGTCTATACTGGGTCCAGTCCTATTTAACATATTAACAAATCATCTGGAAAAAGGGGTAAACAGTGAGGTGGCAAAATTTGCATATGATACAAAACTACTCATGATAGTTAAATCCCAGGCAGACTGCGAAGAGCTACAAAAGGATCTCTCACAACTGCATGACCAGGCAACAAAATGGCAGTTGAAATCATAGGCGCCAACTCCGTGGGTGCTCTGGGGCTGGAGCACTCACAGGGAAAAATTAGTGGGTGCTCAGCACCCACTGGCAGCCAAGCTCCCCTCACCCCACCCACTCCACCACCTCCTTCCCCCTGAGTACGCCACATCCCTGTTACTCTGCCTACTGCCCAGCGCTTCCTGCCCAGCCTCCACCAAACAGCTGTTTGGCAGGGTTAGAACACTCCAGGAGGGGGTGGGAGGAGTGGGAATCTGGTGCGCTCAGGGGAAGAGGCAGGGAAGAAGTAGGGCTGGGACAGGGATTTGGGGAAGGAGTTGGAATATTGGCAGGGAGGGGGCGGAGTTGGAGCCGGGACTTTGGGGAAGGGGTTGGAATGAGCCCCGGGAAGGGGCGGGGCCTCATGGAAGGGGTGGAGTGGGGGCGAGGACAGACGGGAGATCAAGCACCCACGGGAAAGAGGGGAAGTTGCCACCTGTGGATGAAATTCAGTGTTGATAAATGCAAAGTAATGCACATTGGGAAACATAAGCCCAATTAGACATATAAAATGACGGGGTCTAAATTAGCTGTTACCACTCAAAAAAGAGAACTTGGAGTCATTGTGGATAGTTCTCTGAAAACATCAACTCAACGTGCAGCAGCAGTCACAAAAGCTAACAGAATGTTGGGAATCATTAAGAAAGGGATAGATAATAAGACAGAAAATATCATATTGTCTCTATATAAATCCATGGTATGCCCACATCTTGAATACTGTGTGCAGATGTGGTTGCCTCATCTCAAAAAAGATATATTGGACTTTGAAAAGGTTCAGAAAAGGGCAAAAAAAATATTAGGGATCTGGAACAGCTGCCATATGAAGAGAGATTAATAAGACTGGAACTTTTCAGCTTGGAAAAGAGACAACAAAGGGGGGATATGATAGAGGTCTATAAAATCATGACTGACGTAGAGAAAGTAAATAAGGAAGTGTTATTTACTCCTTCTCATAACATAAGAACTAGGGGCCACCAAATGTAATTAATAAGTGGCAGGTTTAAAACAAACAAAAAGAAGTATCAGAGGAGTAGCCGTGTTAGTCTGGATCTGTAAAAGCAGCAAAAAGTCCTGTGGCACCTTATAGACTAACAGACGTCTGTTAGTCTATAAGGTGCCACAAAACAAAAGGAAGTATTTTTTCACACAATGCACAGTCAACCTGTGGAACTCATTGCCAGAGGATATTGTGAAGGCCAAGACTATAACAGAGTTCAAAAAAGAACTAGATAAATTAATGGAGGATAGGTCCATCAATGGCTATTAGCCAGGATCGGCAGGGATGGTGTCCCTAGCCTCTGTTTGCCAGAAGCTGGGAATGGGCAACAGAGGATGGATCACTTGATGATTACCTGTTCTGTTCATTCCCTCTGGGAGCACCTGCATTGGCCACTGTTGGAAGACAGGATATTGGGCTATATGGACCTTTGGTCTGACCCAGTATGGCCGTTCTTATGTTCTAACCCACTTCCCCTCCCACCCGCCGCTGCTTTATTTTCTCCTTTCCGCCCTATGACTGGAGAGGTGTATTTAGCCACTTCACCTTGAATGGTCCCTTGAAATATGTGTTAACTACTTACCCTAAACTGTCTGTTCCACCTTGTATTTAGCTGTGACACATTTCAAAGACCTGAAGAAGAGCTCTATGTAGGGTGATCATATTTCCCAAAGGGAAAACGTGACACTACATGAGGTTTGTCTGGCACAGGGGCCAGGCAGGGCTCGAGTGAGCAGCAATGCACATACTAGATAGGGTGACCATATTTCCCAAAGGCTGGGGCTGGTGTCGCTGCTCACATGAACCCTGCCTATTCCCTGTCATCATCCTCCCCCCGGCACACAGGGCTGGCATCACACACGAGTTCCTGATCAAGTTGGCAACAGCAAAGACAAATGCCACTTTTGTCAAAAAAGTCAGGACAGCCAGGAGAGGGCTTAAAAAAGGGATTGTCTCAGCCAAAACGGGATGTGTGGTCACCCTACCTCTATGTAAGCTTCAAAGTTTGTCTCTCATCAGCAGATGTTAGTCTACCTTGTTTCTACACACACACATTCTTATTTCAGTGGTCACATTGTTGAGTGAAGAACAGCAAACTGGAAGGGCAAAGCTACTAACAAGCCAGCCAACAGCTGCAGCACAAAGGGCATGTCCTACAATGAGCTACTCCAGATCAGGCATCCTAGGGACCTTGCTCCCTCTCATATTGTTGCAATGCCAGAAATGCTTATAGGAACCAGAAACGCACTGAAGGATTTCAGTATGGACCAGGTAGAATGCAGCCACAGATCCTGAGATTTCCTCTGCCACCAGCAGGGATGAGACCTGGGTACAACAGACACAGTTATCCCTTTATCTACAAGGAGTGTCTCTTTGCAATTAATTGTCACTAGAGCCTTTTTCAATACAGTGATGGTCATTGAACCTCAAACAATAGGAAAACTTCCAGCCTCCAGCAAAAATAGATCTTTGTTAGTAATAAATGACATGGATAAAATTATGTCACAAAGGTCATGGAACTCAGCAGAGGCGTAGCGAGCGCCCTCCGTACCCTCCGACCGGAGGGGGCCCCGCAAGGAAGGGGGACCCTAAAAGTGGCAAAAAAAATGTAAGGTATAACTAGGTAAGTGACATTTATTGATGCTATTGCACAATCCATGTCGGTTTTACTGACAAAACCGTGAAGTCGTTATGATACATCATAATGCTATTGGCTACATCAGTTGTCTGTCGGTCAGTTTCGAATTTTAGTTGGACCCATTCAAAGAATGTGTATTTGCGTTCATAATGGCAGTTGGCAGATAAATGTTATTAATTTAGTTGTTTAGTTTTTTATCGTTTCCAACGCAGAAGCGTGCTTTGTGATGTCTAAGAGAATGTATAAGAGTGGAGCTAGTAAACGAAAGGCAGCAAAAGATGCCGAGAAGGAACTTGAGAAAATTCCAAAGTTGTCAACGTATTTTGCGCTGCAATCCAACGTACAGGTACAGGCACATGAAATGGACAGCGCTTGCAGCGACGAATCGTATCCAGAAGTATCCAGAAGTGCTTCAAGCGAGGTCGAAGGTGAAGCCAGTTGTTCTACCAAACAAACTGTGACAGATATTCCAGCTGCTGCAGGGAAAGAAGTATCTGAATCTGAACCACTGACTGATGATCCAGGAGATTGGCCGTCTATAATATCAGACAGGCAAGTGTGTGACATTGTTGCACGTGGCCCACTGCAGCAGAATAAAAGTTACGAATTTCCATTTAACGAGGAAAGACGGAGGTTCACAAGTACTCATTTCTATCGAACCATGGCAAATGGCGAGAAAATAAGACATTCATGGTTAATGTACTCAGTTCAGAAAGATGCCATTTTTTGTTTTTGTTGTAAATTATTTGGCACTGGCGACATACTGCTACGTCGTGGAACATCTGCTTGGAAAGCACTGTCAAAAAGACTTCAGCAGCATGAAACAGGCAAAGGTCATCAAGACTGTATGGTGAAATGGTCTGACCTTCAGTCAGGCATAGTAAACCGTACATCTATTGACCAACTCGAATTGCAGGCTTTTCTGAAAGAAAGAGATTTCTGGAGAAATGTTGTCAAACGCATGGTTGATGTCGTTATTTTCTTGTCCAAAAGAAACTTGGCATTTCGAGGAAGTAATGAAAAGCTCGGCGATCCTTCGAATGGCAACTTTTGGGGACTGTTTAAATTGCTTGCAAAGTATGATACTGTCCTCAGCGAACTTTTACAGAGGATTAAGAAGGCAAAGACACATGTTCAGTACCTCAGTCCACAGATCCAAAATGAGCTGATTCAACTTGTTGCCAGTAACATTCAAGAGGCCAACATAGCGCAGCTTAAAAAAGCAAAATATTATTCAATTATTTTGGACTGTACTCCCTACGTGTCACATGAAGAACAGATATCTGTGGTGTTACGCTTTGTTGAATGCAACGGTGAAGATGGTGTCAATATTCGTGAAGCGTTTGTTGGTTTTCTTAATGTTCATGATACAACTGGCGAGGGCTTATTGAAAGCGTTTCTTGAAAAGGCAAACAACTTAGTAATAGACATTGCTGACATAAGAGGCCAAGCTTATGATAACGGCGCAAATATGAGAGGAAAGAATAAAGGCGTTCAAGCCCGCATGCTAGAAATAAATGACCGTGCTTTGTATGTACCATGTGGAGCTCACACTTGGAATCTTGTGATCTCAGACGCGGCAAAGTCATGGAAATATGCCGTTGACTTTTTCGGTCTGATTAACAGAATATACGTTATCTTTTCTTCTTCACCTTCACGTTGGGATATACTTCAAGAACATATGCCAATATCTGTTAAAGGGTTATCGGACACTCGTTGGGAGTCGAGAATTGATGCTGTGAAGCCATTGCGTTATCACCTTGAAGAATTGTGCAATGCTTTGTCATCTTTGCAAGAATATGCGCTCGAAAAGAAAGATGGCAATACAGCAACAGAAGCCGGTGCACTTTTAGACTATGTTACTACGTGGCCTTTTGTTCTGACTGTGTACACGTGGTATGATATACTATTTCACGTCAATAAAACCAGCAAATTAATTCAGTCACCAGATGTGTCAATTGAGGTACTGCAGGCAGAAGTCGGTGCTACAATGAAGTTTTTGGAAGACTATCGAAATACAGGATATAACTCTGTGGTCACAAATGCACGTGAAATAGCAGAGCATATGGGTATTGAGCAGGTGTTTCCAGAAACCAGGGTGCGATGTAAGAAGAGAATGTTTGATTATGAATGTGCTGATGATTCGAGTCGTCTTTCTGCCGAAGAAAAATTCAAATCGCAGTTCTTTCTTGTTCTCACTGATCAGGCCATATCTTCTGTTTCATCGCGATTTGACCAACTCGTGGAGTGGTATAAGTTGTTTATATTTCTGTACAATGCTAACAGCCTGAAGCAGTGTCACAGAGAAAATGAACTGGAGAATCACAGCAAAAATTTTGAAAGAAAAATGGGAGACATTGATGCCAACAAACTCATAATGGAATTGAATCGTTTTATTTATGTCATCGAGAAAGAGAGAGGACTTGTCACGGCAAACAATTTTTTAACGTACATATACAAGAACAGCCTTCAGGAGATATATCCGAATCTTTGCATTTGCATCAGAATTCTTCTGACCACATCAGTTACTGTTGCTGGTGCTGAAAGGAGCTTCAGCAGAATGAAACTGATCAAGAATATCCTGCGCTCAACCATGACAGATGACAGGCTTTCTGCGCTTGCAGTTATCTCAATCGAAAACAAGATTGCCAGATCTCTGGATATGATGCATCGATTAACCAATTTGCGGAGAACAAGGCTCGAAAGAAGCGCTTTGCGTAAATACGGAATACATGTACACTGTAGGCCTATGTATACATAATATGAACCCTGTATATCGTATAAAATAAATACCGCATTCCAGTTTCTGCATTGTAAGGGGCCCCGGACATATGTTCGGAGGGGGCCGCGTTCTTTGTTGCTGCGGCCCTGGAACTCAGATTCCATGACTTTCAGAGACCTCCGTGATATTTTCTGCTTCAGCCCTGGGCCAATGGGGCCAGAGCTGCCAGCCAGTGGGGGGCCCTGAAGCTCTGAGCTGCCACAGGAGGCAGGGGAGCCCTGAGCACTCAGCCACCACAGGTGGCAGGGAGGCCTGGAGCCCTCAGCCACCACGGGTTGGAGAAAAGCAGGGGCTCTCAGCCGCCACGGGCAGTGGGCAGGACCGGCTCTAGCAATTTCGCCACCCCAAGCACGGCAGCACGCCATGGGGGGCGCTTTGCTGCTCACTGGTCCCACGGCTCCGGTGAAGCTGCCACAGGCATTTCTGCGGAGGGTCCGATGGTCCCTCGGCTCTGGTGGAGCTGCCGCAGGTGTGTCTGCGGGAGGTCCACCAGAGCCACGGGACCAGCGGACCGTCCACAGCCACGCCTGCGGCAGCTCCACCAGAGCTGCCTGCCGCCCTCCCAGCAACCAGCAGAGCGCCCCTTGCGGCGTGCCACCCCAAGCATGCGCTTGGCACGCTGTGGCCTGGAGCCGGCCCTGGCAGTGGAGAGTCCCAGAGCCCGGGTTTGGTGAGTGCTGGACTCTCACAGCGAGGCTTCCCCACTCCCTTTGGCTTCAGTTATCCTCTCATCAGCAGCCCACTCTCATTCCGTGAATTTTCATTTATTGCCTGCAACCTTTCATGTTCCTTATACTAAAAATAACCATGACAAAATCTTAACCTTACTCATAAAGTGAGCTGTTTTCTAGGAGATGTCTACAGAGGGCAATAAAGTGCATCTAACAGCACTGTCCTGCAGTTTCCCATTATGTCCAGTAGGTGGTAGAAAGAGACAATTATAAAGCTATTTTCTGACATTTATATATTTAATTATTGGTAATAGTTGTATTATGGTAGCGGATACCTGTATTGTATTAGGTACTGCAAAATCAAAGAGCCAGGCTCCACTGTACTGAGCACTACAGTGTTATATTTCAATAATACCCTTTACTGCAAGATACCTATGCAGTTTACAATTTTTACTGTTTTGCATTAGCCAGTTGAAAGGCTGTCATGTAGGGAGCAAGCTAAAGGAACACCATTAAGAAAGCCACTAATGAAGCTGTACATTATTTAGATTGTACTCTCCTTGGGGTAGGAACTGCATCTTTTTCTGTGAATACATTGGCTCACATCCCATAGAAATGCAGCCATCTCTGAGGTGGAGCATAGCAGACCTTTAACAGATCACAGCAACAGTGCACAATTGTCTAGGACAGGAGAAGAGGAATATTGCATCTAACTGAAACCACAGTGGTGTGGATTCTATCATATTTTCTATTGGATTGAATATGGAAGGTTTACATTTTCACATCATCCGTCTTAGGGTGACCAGACAGCAAAT
This sequence comes from Gopherus flavomarginatus, assembly GCF_025201925.1. Taxonomy (NCBI): domain Eukaryota; kingdom Metazoa; phylum Chordata; order Testudines; family Testudinidae; genus Gopherus; species Gopherus flavomarginatus. The sequence continues at coordinate 20,755,489 of NC_066623.1, read as the reverse complement.
GTGAAAAATCAGGACAGGGGGTGAAGGGTAATAGGAGCCTATACAAGAAAAAGACCCCAAAATCGTGACTGTCCCTATAAAATTGGGACATCTGATCACCCTATCTGTCCTTTAAGACTCATTCTTGGGCCTTAATATCACTTCATTCCACAGGATAGGAAAATGGGCTGTGTTAATAATGCTACAATGACATTGTAACTATGTACTAAACTTGTACAATACCCTCAATACTCTCATTAACTGTTCAGTCTGTGATGCCAAGCCGGGTTCTACTAAATACCCAGTTAAGCGGAAGGAAAGATCTTTTCCTGCTGTTTGTGGAGGAGGATACAAAACTCTTTTCTTTTGCACTATCTATATGCTAGAGCAGGGGTCGGCGACCTTTCAGAAGTGGTGTGCTGAGTCTTCATTTATTCACTCTAATTTAAGGTTTCACATGCCAGTCATACATTTTAACGTTTTTAGAAGGTCTCTTTCTATGTCTATAATATATAACTAAACTATTGTTGTATGTAAAGTAAATAAGGTTTTTAAAATGTTTAAGAAGCTTCATTTAAAATTCAATTAAAATGCAGAGCCCCTCGGACAGGTGGCCAGGACCTGGGCAGTGTGAGTGCCACTGAAAATCAGTTCACGTGCCGCCTTCGGCATATATGCCATAGGTTGCCTACCCCTGATCTAAATAGATACGACAGACAGAGTAGGATGCAAAGTGAGGATAAGAACTAAAATTTCCTGACTCCCAGTCCAGTGCCCTGCCCGCTAGAACACCCGGTCTCCCATGAACACAGACCATCCGGATGTAGGAAATCTTTCTTCTACCATTCCACACAGTGGCATGCACAGAAGTCCATACTACACAACAGTAAGAAGTAACAGATCTCTCCTCAGGGATATTTCTGCAGGCTCTGTGCCTGCCTGTAGGTTTTTGGTTTGAAAGACAATACTTTCCTGGATCATAAGTCCCTGCATCATCTGACTATCCGTTTCCTGGTATCCAAGGGACAGGAAAATGTCACAGCTGGTAGGGTGGGACTCTTTGGTGATACAAAATAGTCTACTGAAACAAACCCCTTCTGGAACTTGCAGCCAGAGAAAAGCCACACAGGTGATTAGCTGAATGGCCACAAGCTTCATATGATGAGAAATGACACAAAAACTATGATTGTTTAGCATGGAAAGGGGGGGAACTAGGTGGAGTGTGATTGAGGTATTTGAGGTGAGGTAGAAAGTGAAAGCTGATCCATCCCACCCTTTGCGCTGTCCCATAATACATGAATCACATGATTCTTGTGGAAGTTATAAATGGCTGGTTAATTTAGAAGCAATAACTGGAAACACTGCATCCCACAGCATGTAACAGGCCTGGGATGTTATGTCCACAAGGGGCCACAGAGCCAAGGTGTGTTTGTGGATTTTTAAAAGGAATGACTCTTTTTATAACCATTAATAACAGCTGTGGGTGTGCAGCTATGATAGTGATAATCTGACTCTTGCTGCAGAGCATCAGCTGATCATCCGTAAAGTCAAGAATCCCTAAAACCCTCTCCCTGCCCTGAAGAGCATTGCACAGTGAGTTAGGACAGAGCACAGTGTTGGTTTCCATCAGTGTCTCTGGTGAAGGTGAAGTGCCAGACTAAGCAATTGAACAGATCCATTACAGTGGCCTGGATTTCCCAACATGCTGAAATCAATAGAAGTTTGGAGCCTAAATACCTTTGAGGACCTGGGCCTATGTCCTCACAGGTCTGCATTGCCCAGGGGGCTAGCTCCACTTCTACTGGAGACCATTCTGGAGTATGGTCTGCTTCCTTCAGCAAGGGCTGGATGAAGTGAAGGATCCCCAGGGGTGCAAGTAAGACAGTACCCTGCAGTACGCAGTACCGGTAAGAGATTTTTAGCAGGTACCGGGTACCAGAAAATTTGGGGCTAGCCCCCCCCCCCCACTCCAGGGGGATGGGCTGCACTCTACTTCTTAAAGGAGCAGAACACAGCTAGGGAGGACATTCATTCTTTATATGGCTTTAACAGCACAATACATATGCTAACAAACTGAAACAAAGCCTTTGTTTAAGTTTGTTAGCATATGTATTGTGCTGTTACACTGGCCCTTAAGGGGGTGGGGAGTATTCAAGAGGGGTGGGGAGGACGGAAAGTGTTTAAGCAGTGTTTTTATTGTGTTTCTCCCCATTGGTCTGAATTATTCATGACATCCATACTGCATCACAGCAAGTCCAAATCATTGGAGGAATGCCTCTGCTTGCACTGACCAGAGGATGTTTGGACTCTGATGTCAGCCCAGTTCTGCAGCCTGATAGGAATCAGGTGTTGTCCCCAGTGTACCTAGAATTCTTCTTTGCAGAGAGACTAGTCTAATATGCATTTTGTTAACTGGAACTGAAGCAGCAACACAAAGAAAACAAATTCCTCATTTTCCAGCTTTGTGGGTCAGAGAACTATAAGTGAAGATTATAATGCCGGACACTGACAGCCTTAACCAGTGAGCTTCCTCAGGAATTTGTCAAGAACTTTGCTGAAAATATGTTCCTCATCTTAGCAACAGAGCTAAGACTTATCACACATCTGCCCACCTTTATTTGAATGAAGCTCCTTCTGATGTGACAGCTCAGGCATTGTCAGTTTCATCCAGAACAATTTACAAACTTGGAACCTAATCCTGTAAACCCTTAAGCATTTGATCAATCCCACTGAAGACAATGGGACTATTTGCATGACCACTTTTGTGGACTGGTAAGAGTTTGAGGAGTCTGTTCTGTTCCTATAAAGGAAGTTGAATCCCCCATTGAAATTGAATGTTTGGGTACAATACCATAAAGCAGTATAGGACAAAGTTTTACTTAAAATTTGTCTTTTAGTAAGTCATACATACGCTGAAATAGCTCCACACCCAACTTCCATATAAACAGACTGAATACTACATATTTTGTGGGGGAAAGTGGGTAATTAAGCATGTTGATGTTTGTATATACGAAGGGGGGTGTCAGAGGGGACAGGGAGAGCGTGGGGACCCCAGGCTGTGGGCAGGGTGAGGAGGAGTCACATGGAGGGTCACATGGGAAGGTCATGTGCCCCTCCTTTGTGTCCCTCCCATGAGTGTAGTACCTGCAAGAAATGAATTCTACTTGCACCACTAAGGATCCCTCACCTGCCTCTGAGCCTCAGTTTTCCTGCACAGGAACTCAGCAAACTGCAGCTGCATCCCCAGGCTGGTTTGTACTGACCCATGGAGTCAGGCCCAGGATTGCTATCCCAAGAGTCTTTGAGAGAGAGAGAACAGAAGCCACCCACTGATGGAAGGACCCCAGTCCATATTAATTTGAGAAATGGGCCTGGCCAATCCAGAATTGAACTTTCTCAGTTCAGAGTGTTCACATCCGTGGGTTGGTTTGGCCAATTATGGAGTTAGGAACCAACTGTGAAATATCGATTGGGATTTGAGCGGCCTCATAATTCACAGGGGCTTGGTCCAGGAGTTTGCTTCAGACCCACTGAAGCAGTTAATATCATGTAAGAATCCTCTAGCCAAAGTAGGGGGAGGGAGGAACTAGCCCCCTTCCCAGCCCATCTAATCCTCTTGACATTCTAAAAGGCACAGCAGATGCCTCAAATCTCCAGAAGTCTTGGATGCAGAGACATAACTATGCCTCTGAGCCAAGCCTGAGTGGCGCAGTGTAGGTAGATTCTGCAGACTGCGGTCTCCATACCATGGAGCAGCTGTTGAGACCCTGCAAAGCCTCAACATTTCTGCAAGGGGGCAGTGCCCAGTGGCTCCATGCAACAGAGGATCCACTGACCCCATCCTTGGCCATTCTCTCTTCAAACCCCACTGTGCAGCTGGGCTTTGTGGTACATCGGGGTCCAGTTCAGCAGCCTCTGGGATGCTGAGTTACCATCTCATCCCCACAGCAACTGTAGCATTACCCTGAGCCAGTCTTCAGTTCCCCAAATCCTTGCCACTTGCTTCACTTACGACAGCCTTGAAAAACAAGTTCCTGTGCCATCACCAGTGCTGCTTTGCTGTTGCTATGTTTTGCTGTGGTTAAGTGAGGCCCATTTCTCATTTCAGGCACTGACGTGAGCTGTGCAAATCTGGAACTGGTTAAATCGGGCTGCAGGCATTCCAGAGAGCTTCTCTGCCAGTTCCTTTTTGGCCAATGAGTGTGTGCTCCAACCAGACTCTCACATTCCCCCCCTCCCCCACAGCTAGCAAGGCAGAGAGGAGACCAAAAGAGGAAAGCACAACAATGGATTCAGGCTGCAAAGGTTTCTGATTTTGTGGAGAAGGTTCTGGCCACAGATTGGGGACCAGTGGACCTTTCCTGTTGTCTGAGTGTTTGGACCCTGAATTTTGAAGTGGTCCCAGTTGTAATTGAAAAGCAGAATAGCAAAAGCCCCTTGAAAGGAAAGAGTGTTTTCTAGCAGCTAACTCAGGATACCTTATTCATGGTTCTGTTCCCATCTCTGGCTGCATCATGGTGTGGGCAAGTCACCTAAAATCTCCTGAAGTCCCTCTCTAAAATGGCAATAATAATCCTGGCCTATGTCACAGTGGCTTTGAGAATGAATGTATGGAGCTTTGGGATCCTCAAATAGAAGGTGCACAGCATTCTGAGTGAATTTGGCCTTTCATCCAAAAAGGTTGGTAATAAACAAGGAACACCGACCCCTATTTTAATACCAGTCTCGGGGATCTGGATGTGTCAGGGGACTGGAAGTGGGATACAGCACCTTTCATCCCTGGGTCACCACATGAACTGTGCCTTCCAGAGTCCTCTTCCTCCAACAGCATTCATTGGCCCTGGTGAGTGGAGTTTGGCTTCTCAGTCCATTCTACACATCCCTTGTTGGAAGTCTCAGCAGAAAGGTCAAGGACTGAACAAAACTTGGAGACTGAACTCTTCCTTGCCCTAGAAACGCTGAGCTGGAGCAGAGTCAGAGGCCAGGTACCTTGCTCAGGTTTGTGTGTGGCAAAAGCTTGAGAGTCCTCCCCTGCTGCTGCTGTTCTGACCTATGTAGCTCCCACTCAGGAGTAAAAGACCTGATCTGGTGGGGGAAAGGTGCCCAGGGATCATTATTAAATCCTCATGCACTGTCCAGCTCCTGGCAGACCCATCTGCCATCCCAGCCCCCAAATGCATGAGCTTTGTATTTTGACGGAGAGAGATGTCACTGGGAAATGGGGCAGGAGGGTTTTTTGAGGGTTCATTTCACACTGCTGATATATAAGGAGCTTTATTCCCTGTCCTCCTTTTGCCCGCTTCCTCTTTATAAGGAGAAGTGCAGGGTCTGCGGCTCGGATTGCACAAACACTCAGCTCTGTTGTGTTTGAGGTTGTTTTTTGCCAGCGTTACTAGGGTACAGGGATGACTAATTCTCTCCAAGCTTTCAGTTTCAGTCTCTCAAACACTATTTCTCAAGGCCCTGGAATCCATTTCTTGGGCAGACGCCTGCAAACAGCTCAGAGATGCATCAGCCTGAAGCAGTATCGTCTACACATACACACACTGATCATTCTGGGATTCTTTGGTGCTTTACTGCATTGCACTGTTAGGCTGCAGGTTTAGGCAAGGCTGGCTCTTTAACCTGTCACAGGTCAGGGCTCAGAAAGCAGGTCTGGAAGGAGGAGAAGAGCGTATGCACTCACCTGCCGGTTCCCTTTCATTGAAGCTTTGAAATAATAGCAGAAATACCATTATCAAAAAAATTATTGGCATCTCCATGAGGTGTGTCCTAAGAGAGTTTGAGGGTCCAGAGCCAACTGTTGCTCGAAGGGACAGAGCAAAATGTGACAGATAATTATCCTGCATAACTTGTTATAGTTCCCAGGTGCTACACAGGCACTTGCTATTTAATACAGCCCCAGTGAAGTAGGTAAGGATCTTTTTCTCCATTCTAGACATGGGGAAACCAAGGCACTGAGAGATTAAAATGACTTGCCCAAGGTGTCTGAGTAAGTTAATGCCTGACTCAAGCTCCTGGTTTGAAGCCTCATGTTTGGCCTCAGGGGATAACATGAAATGTAAGGGGGTTTGAGGGCACAATGCGATTGGTGCTTCCCTTTTGTCCTCTTGGGAGCCCGGAATCCAAGGGAATTTTCTGTCAATAAACACTAGCCTACTGAGATCCCCCCTTCTGCTTCCTGAGACTTGAGGGGCCACAGGCTACCCTCAGTGACACCAGAAAAACATGCTTCTGTCCCATGCACATAGCATACCCTGTGCTGTGCTGATGGGCCCTGAATGCACTGGAAAAGTACAGCAAGTGAAAAGGTTGCCAGCTGGACACTTTTGGGAGGCATTTGCTTCCCTGTTTCATGTGAAAAGAAATATAAATCTGGAAATCTGCCATGGAAATGGGTTTCAATAATAGCCTCATCTCCCTGTGGGACTCTCCTGGAGATTGGCTTATGTGATGAAAAATGGGGGGCGAGGTAGAGAGGGGCGACGTGCCAGATCCTTGCTTAGTTATGAATGGAATGTCTCCGGCTCCCTTCAGGAACAGTGTGTTCCTTCCTGAGATATTAACGTCATCAGCTCCCTACAAGAAGCCCAGGCAGGAAGGCTCAAGCTGCCCTTCAGGTTCCCACCCTCCTTCATGCTAGATCCTGTTTTCTTGACCTCACATAAACAATCCCTCCTTTCAGAAACAGGAGGAGAGGAAAGTGAATGGAACAATGGCAGCGAGTCACCAAGCATAGGCTGATTGCTGGCTAAAGCGATTAGCTCCCAAGCCGCACAGCTCTTGCAGCATTGCATCCATGTGTGAGGCAGAAAGGACCAGCTGGTTCCCATGTGTGGTGATTGCATTGGGGTGTAAATCCAGCAGGTGTTGTTAGCAAAGGATCTTCTCCTGTGGCTTGAATATCCAGAAGCAGAGACACATGCATGGCTTGAAAGATCAGTCTCTCTGTCACCTGCTCATCTGAAGGAGCGTTGCATTCCCAGAAGAATAAGGAGGGCTCCAGATGTCTCCACTGCACACGAGCTGGCAAGGAACTATGCAGGAGAAAGCACCAGGGGGTGAAGAAGAAGCCTCCAGTACTTCCCATGGTGGAAAGCAAGCATAAATGAATGAACCATGAGTGCTCACGGATGGTCTCCAGTACCACTTACCATAGGATGTAACTCAGATTTATTCCATTCAGGAAACTGGTTGAAGCTATCCTTGTAAAAGAACGTCTTGCTGGTATAAACTGTGCTAGGGGGTTTCCAGTGTACCTCTACTGGTATAAGCTATAACCACAAATCTTTTCAAGGGCAAATGAGGCCTTAGAGAAGTAGTTTCCCTTCCTCTATTTGACAGCTGTATCCCACCAATTTGTTCCCATTTCTCTGTTACTCACTATGCTTTATTTTCCCAAATGAGCACCCTCATTTTGCCCATGTGGGGCAGAGCCCTAGTGAATGACACTATATTATTATTATTTAAAGCATTACAGTAGCACCCAGTCGGGTTTGGGCCCCCATTGTGATGGGCACTGTACAGATACGTGAAAAGATACAGTCTCTGCCCCAAAAAGCAGGTATCTATAGCCAAGAGGTCACCGCACACCCACAGCTCTGCTGGGCAGATGAAATGGTGCTCTGGGGGTGAGACACCTTGCTCAGACACCCCAGAAATGAGCAGGTTAGAAACACCTGGGCAGGCAGATTCATTGAGCACTCCCGCACAGCAGCACCCATCCCCCTAGGTCACTCCCCCATTGCTGCTGCTCCCCATGTTGGCTCCCCAACCTGTGTCCACTCCCTCATGCAGCCGGAAAGGCCTTTGCAGACTGGTTAGCAGATTGAACGGATAGCGCAGCAAGAGCTTTTTTTAGTGCGTGAGCTCTGACCATTACCAAAGGGCCTCCGGTGTCCTGGACCCTATTTGAACTCCAGAGCAAGAAGCAGAAGCAATTCACACGGCCTGGGAAGGGGATAAACATACCACAGCATCCACCAGGCAACTGGACAAACAGTGGAGCGTGTCTGTAAACACAACCATGGCCTCTTCATTCCTGACAAGTGACTGTACAGTTGGCAATAGCCACTCCCTGGAGGCAGATCAAACTGAGGCATCCAGGTCACTGTTCCTGGAGAATCATTACATCTCCCCTCCACTGTCTCTCAGGAGATGTTTTTTCACCCATTACTGGCTTGAAAGAAAAAGCCAAACTTTTCACATGAAAATCCCTACAAGAGTCATCAGGGAAATATCTCTAGCAGGGGTTCTCACAACAAATTTTTTAGTGGCCTCGGAGTACAGCCACCAACTCTTGCTGCTGGCCGTGCTGACAATTTTTCCTACAATACTTAATTACGTTTAGGAAAAACAAATAAATATGCCCATATACATGTCCAAATCATTGCAATTTATTTATGTAGGGTTTTTTCAGACTCAGTCATGAAAATAATTGACAGTTGTCTCTATTCTTTACTGGACCGACACAGAATAGAAACATAAATAAGGCGCTTTGCATGTTCACGTCGTTTCTTTTGCTTTTTTGTTGCACTTTTTTTTCTTCTAAGACTTGCTAGCTGATAAGTCTTCTGCTGTGAAAAATGATATTTGTATGTTTGTTAATATCACTTTTCACAGCAAACTTACTCAGCCCCTGCAAACCCTGGGACAAGTTTAAATCCTGAATGGGAAGTGGGCAAGGAGAAAGCGAGCCCCAGGGACGATGGCGGGGGTGGTGAGCCTGGGGCCGGAGCTTTTTCTCTCTGGAGGGGGGCAGGACCCAATCACTGGTGGTGGTCCTGGGAGAGGAGCCACTGCTTTTCGCCCCCCCCCATCACATCCCAGGTGGTTGTGACTGCAAAGACAGGCCCTGGTGGCTGCATGCAGCCATGGTGGCTGCATTTGAGAAGCACTGTGTCTAGAGCAGCTTGCAAGAGATCTTGTGCCGTACTCGTCAACCAGTAGGGTCTCCAGGATGAGGGAGAGTGACGAAAAAAAGGAGAGGTAGGCTTGGGTTTTGAATAATGATGGGATGTGCAGGTCAGACTGAGGTACACTGGCAGAGGTGTGTGATGGTGCAGGACTAGAATAAGTAAGGATGCTATGGATTGGGGTGCATTGGCAGCTGGGGAAAAGGGGGCGTCTAGGACTCAAATAACTTCACATAGGTAAAACACACATAGGGTGGGCCTGATTCTCCCATGTCTTGCCCCTTTGTAGACCTTTTTCACACGTGCATAGGGAGTGCAAAGTACTACCACCACTATTGGCAAGTGGAGCATTCTGACTTGGTTGTCTCTTACACCTACTTTTCACAAGTGTAAATTGGAACACAAAGGGGAAGGCAGTGGAGAATCAGGCCCAATATGTGCTAATGGCTAAAAAGCCTTTTGGAAGTGTGAGCTGATCATATGATAGGAGGAAACAAAGACAGGGATCTGTTCAAAGAGCAACAGTGGCTGATTTTATTCCTGGGAGCGGCTTGGACAAAAGTTGGCATGAGCTTCAGAAGCTCAGATACAAAGAGACACTACATTGGTTAAAACACTGTAAGAAGGGGAGAGAAATAAGGCCTTCACCTTTACTAGGACGCGCAGCATTTGCTCCAAGCAATTCTATGCCGAAGGCCCTGAATAAGTGGTGAAAAAATTGGTGTAAGATGGAAAAAGTTGAGAAAGAGAGTACATGCTCTCCAAGGAGATACTGGCCCTCAATGGCCATTTAACCTTCCATGCTGCCAGGGCAGGGGTGTGCCTGGTTTGGGGGAAGATATCACAAGAAGCTCCAGTTCAGCTGGATGCAAAAGACTAAGGAAACCTGTTGCCTAGGAAACACATCTTTGATCACTCATCCATTCCCATAAAAAGGACCATTTTACAAGGGCAGCCTTCTGCAAATCTGTGTGTAGCTTTGATCTTGAGCAGCAAAGTGACCTTACTGAATTGTCTGAGAAATAAAAATACTTGGCTGTTGACAAGAGCCTCTTCCATGCCATTCAGAAATGCAGGCCACTGTGCTAAACTGAACAGTGAACTGTATGGATTTATGTACCCTGCAGCTAGGAGGTGAGATTCCCAGCATGGGGACATACTTGAACTAACTCAGCTCAGCCACTAAAAATAGCAGCATGGATGTTGTGGCATGGGCGGTTGCTCGGGCCCTCGCTACACAAGTCCAAGGCCCTCCAAACACCTGGGTCCAAGCGTGGCTGTGTAGATGTACCCTAAGGCTGCATCTACACAGCTAGCAGCAGTGAGCCTCCCAGCCCAGGTCAGCAGACTCGGGCTTGTGGGGCTCATACTAGTGCTCTAAAAATAGCTGTGTCCACAGTGTTTTGAAATTGCAGCTTGGGTTGGAGTTCAGGTTCTTAAACCCACTCCCGTCCCAAGGCTTCAGAGCCCGAATTCCAGCCTGAGCTGCAACTCGTAAGTGCTGTCTACACAGCTATTTTGAGAGCGCTAGTGCCAGCCCTGCTAACCCAAGTCTGGTAGCCTGGACTGGAGGCTTGCTGCCTCAGGCTATGTAGACATACCCGTAGTGGTCCATGCACAGGCCTAAGAACAAAAAGCTCTGAGTTTTAATCCTGCTATAACTCCCTCCATGGCCTTGGATAAGTCATAATCTCTCTGGGTCTCACTTTCCCTATGTGCAAAATGGGGATAATAATACTTCCTTTCCCCACAAGGGATCGTGAGGAATGACTGAATTCTGTACAGTGTGAAGTATTAATAAAGATCATTAACTTTGGAAATGAAGCTGCTAGGGAATGTTTCCACCCCTTGCAATAGCTTATCTGATGGGATCCAGCTGCAGCACTGATTTATAGACAACCTTATGGATGAAATTTTCAAAAGCACTTACCATTGGTCCAATGGTTGCCACTGAAGTAAATGGCAAAACTCCCACTGATTTCAACAGGAGTGGAGTTAGGCCAATGTTACTTTTGAAAAATCCACCATAAAAATGTATTGCATATTCCACTGGAAAAGGACTCATAGGTTTGTATTCTGCCAATGCAGCATGCTCTGCTTGTTATCAACTCACTATATCATAATAATACTTTGTCCTGTATTGTCTTTCATCCAAAAGTCTCAAAGTACTTTTATAAACATTCATTAATTAAACCTTATAAAACCCCTATTGTTATCTGGTCAGTGTCATCCTCATTTTACAGAGAGGTAAACTGAGACACAAAGTCAAAGTCAAATTGAGACACAAAGGGAAACAAGTCAAAAAGAGCCATAAAGAGAACCCAAGAGTCCTACCTACCAGTCTCCTACTCTGTCCACTAGTCCACGTCACTCTCCTGGAATACAAATAACAATGATGATAATGGTATTCTATTTCTCAATCATTTGGAGTCTTTAAATCAAGTTGGATGCCTTTCTAAAAAATATGCTCTAGTTCCACCAGAAGTATGGTTTGTATTATGCAGGAGGTCAGACCAGATAATAGTTCAGAATGGTGTCTTCGGGCCTTACAAATCTATGAATCTATATATGATGGGTTCGGTCAGAGAGACCCCCCTTGGGACTGTCACCTGATGTGCTGAAACTACCTCTGAGCCCATTTCCCCTGCCAGCTTGGGATTTCAGAACCCTGTCTTGTTGAGCCAGACATGCTAGCCTGCTGCTACACAGACCCAAGGTCTGAACCAAACCCCAAAGCTGCAGACTTAACTGAAAACAGCTCAGCAAGTACTCCTGTTTCCAGCACCCAGACACCCAGTTTCCAATGGGATCCAAACCCCAAATAAATCTGTTTTACTTTGTATAAAGCTTATACAGGGTAAACTCATAAATTGTCCGCCCTTTATAACACTGAGAGAGAGATATGCACAGCTGTTTGCTCCTCCAAGTATTAATCACTTACTCTGGGTTAATTAATAAACAAAAGTGATTGTATTAAGTATAAAAAATAGGATTTAAGTGGTTCCAAGTAATAACAGACAGAACAAAGTGTATTACCAAGCAAAATATGCAAGTCTAAGCCTAATACATTAAGAAAGTGAATACACGTAAATTTCACCCTCAGAGTTCCAATAATCTTCTTTCATAGACTAGACTCCTTCCTAGTCTGGGCCCAATCCTTTCTCCGGTACAATCCTTGTTAGTTCCAGCTCAGGTGGTAACTAGGGGATTTCTCATGATTGCCAGTCCTCTTTGTTCTGTTCCACCCCCTTTTATAGCTTTGGCACAAGGCAGGAATCTTTTGTTTCTCTGGATCCCCATCCCTCCTTCTAAATGGAAAAGCACCAGGTTTAAGATAGATTCCAGTTCAGGTGACATGATCACATGTCACGGTAAGACCTTCTTCATTACCTAGTATCTGGAAGACAGGTACATAGGAAGGCTTGCAGGTAAACAAATCCATTCACAGTTCATTGATTCTGAAGCACCCTTAATGGCTTTCACTTAACATGTTTACATCAGTAATACAAGTTTATATCTTATTCTCCTAACTCCAGGCATAGAAATAATACATGCAAACAAATAGAATGAACACACTCAGTAGATCATAAGCTTTGTAATGATACCTTGCAAGAGACCTTTAGCATGAAGCATATTCCAGTTACATCGTATTCACACTTATAAACATATTTTCCATAAAACATATGGAGTGCAACATCGCACTATATGTATCTTCATATCTGCTGGCATTAGTAACATAGCATGGTCCGTAGGAAATGCCAGCCCAACACTGGCACACTGAATCTACTGGTCTGCATCTACTAATTGGACAGATCAAGATCCCTCTGTCAGTGTTATTACTCACTCCTTACTTGTGTGGGTTGGCAGGAGGGAGAAGGGAAGTATACTGTAGTCTACCTCCTTGAGTCAGATTTTTATAGACAGTATTAAATCAGTCCTGATTAGAAGTCACAAAGTAGAAAAAAATTTTCCAGCTTCAAAACACTAAACTTTCCTCCAAAAGAACATATCAAAAGCAAAGCTGCCATTAATCTTGTGCCCAGACAAATCCTTTGGAGATACCAAATATTTCCCCTTTGGCATCATGATTTTTAGAAAAAGCCTTCCCAGGATGGGTGTGGTGGTCTTTACACACACAGCAGGTCTCAGCTTTGAGGCATCTGAAACATCAGGGTTTAGTACTGCAAGCATTGAGATACTGTTTGTTACTGAAGACAAGGAATAGCTCATGTAATGGGGGCGAGGGATGTTATCCCCTACAAATGATCATAAAATTAGAAATGAGAATGGTGAACTCCTGTGTGCTTTAAAGAAACAACATATTCGTCTGTCTGATTTTCTGTAAAGTCTGTGTGGTTGTCTGCCCATTTGTGCCGAGAGGATATTAAAAAATATAGTCACATTTTCAAATGTAGGCATATTGTTTGCATTGGCAAAACTCAGATAAATGGGGGTTTCAGGTGTGTAGTAAGTACACATGCAACTTTTTGACCTGCAGTATAGATGTCTACATTTGACTGCTTGGCCCTTGGTGTACAATGGCCTAGGACTCATCTGGGAGCCAAAGGAGAACTATCTTCTACTGTGTGAATGTACAGCACCTAACACAATGGAGCCCCAATCTCAGCCAGGGCTTCTAGATACTGCTGTAGTACAAATAATAACTGTTGTTGCATCATTCTTCTTAGGAATTTCCCCAACTCCAGGGAGAAGGAAGGTGTTTTGCTGCACTTCAGAGCCACTTGATTTGGGGTAAAAATTGGGCCCAGAATGGGTGATGGCAGCTGGTAACTTAGCAGCCCTGCATTTACCTCCATCATTGTTTTTCCATTTTTAAATGTTTAAGAATTTAAAACTCCCCTGCTTTCTATTTCAAGCAAAGGCACAGCCCTCCAGTACCCTCAGTAAACCCCCATATGTAAAATGAAACCTTGTCTTCTTTAATTCCTGACGAGTGAATGTAAAATTGGCAATGACCATTCAGTGGAGGCAGAGTGCACTCCCCCTTCCAAGTCATTAATGTCCCAACACCCCTTAACACTCCCCTCCTGTTTAGTTGCCTTTCCTCCACCGTTGTCCTAATGCTTTCTCTCTTTAGTTGACTTGAAACCAAAAATCATGCATTTCACAATAAAAATGTCCACATCTTCCAGGAAGATCGTTTTGCACCAAGAATAGAGTGAACCATTCTTGGGATCCGGCCCAAACCTATTAAAAATAGCTCAGTGTGTAGCCCTCAGTGCCATTAATCCATTCTGCCGTAACTCTGTGGATGGATATATGGGTACCCCAATGAACAGGCCTGCCACAAACACAATGCCATAAATGACCATAGTGCTCTCCATTGCACCAATTAGCTGCTGGTACACAGAGGGCTACATGCTGGTTAGCATCCTTCTTCTATGATCCCCTCCCCCCTCCAATAGTCTGCTCCCCTTCCCCCACCTCCAGCCAGCTCACATTGCATTTCACATTCCAAGAGCTTAAGGAATGCATTAGCGCAGAATAAAAGTACAAGGAGCCCAAATGTAGGGCCCTGACGTCAACCGTCCCTGGAGTTTGGAAGAGAAGCAGTAAACAGTGTAATGAAAGGAGGTTATAAAAAGACCATCTGGCTTTGGCTTCCATGGACAAGTCTCCAAAAAAAAAAAAAGAGAGAGAAAAGGTGCTGAAAGTTGAGGTTAGCTCTGCAATGAGGTGGCCACTGGCATCTGGAGACAGTGATCAGTGTGAAGGGAATGACAACAGCAAAGAATCAAGGCTGAAAGGGTGTTTCTGCCTTTGAAATTTCTTCTGTCCTTGCAGTCCATGCCTGATCAGTAGAAGGGGGGTGAGAATTATTGTGTAATATGCTACAGCTACACAGCTGGATAGCTGAGTTCTTGAGAGGATCCAGGGGGAAGGGCACAAAAATTCCTACAGCACAAGGAGAATTATGTTCATGTAATGTGAATTCTGACCAGGTTACAGCAGCAAATATGGTTTCAACTTGTCCATGTTGTAGCATTTTACCAAGTATAACCATGCTGTACCTACCCTGCTATACAATTGGGCTTGTACCGGTGCATCCTGGGAAGATATGACCTGTTCTCCCATAGTGCCTCAATTGCTAGTAATGCTTTTGGATGTCCTTCAAGATGTCCCCTTCCCCTGGGGTGCAAGGCACTTTGGGATGTCTTCTTATACAGAGACTTAGAAACTGAAAAATTGACAAAGCTGGTTACACAAACCCCACTGCAAAAGAAGTGGGTTAGGACCTGCTTGTATCAACTCCATTGTACTATATCCTTGGCCCCTAGAAACTTTTAAGCATGTTGTGACAAAGTTAGAATACAACTGAACTGTATTTTAATCCCCTGACTCAGTTATAGTTAGTTTTTAAATGGGGCCTACATTTTTAGGAGCAAGCAACACAGTTATGACAAGGATCACCCTAATGCAGTGGTTCTCAAACTGTGGGTTGGGACCCCAAAGTCAGTGGGATCACAAGGGCTGGGTTAGACTTGTTGGGGCTCAGGGCCAAAGCCAAAGCCCCACCACCTGGGACTGAAACCAAAGCCTGAGGGCTTCTGCCCTGGGTGATGGGGCTCAGGTTATAGGCCCTTGGCCTGGGGCTACTTTGGGCCCCTCTTCCTCCACCTGGGGCAGCAGGGCTTGGGCAGGCTCAGGCTTTGGTCCCCCCCTTCTGGGGCCATGTAGTAATTTTTGTTGTCAGAAGGGGATCGGAATGCAATGAAGTTTGAGAACCCCTGCCCTAATGTGTAATCATCATCCTGACGGAAAAGTAGCCTTCTCCATGGCCTTCTGCTAGGCCCTGTCTGATAGGGTATTGGAAATCAGTTGACTGATAAAAGTGCTACTCACACAGCTCAGACTGGTTTGCCAAACAGAGGCCTAGTTAAGCCAGGATCCTTAGGTGACAGAGGCCCAGGCGTAACAGTGAGGCAAGCATCAGGTGACAGCGCAGCATATCTGCTAGTGGCTGACCACCTACTGGGGTTGACTATGCTCAGCTGTCTTGGTTGGGAGGAAGATCAAGGATTCAGGAATGAAAAGAATACAAAAGCCTATCCAATGGGTCTAGGAGGAAGAGTAGCTCCCTAATAGATTCCTTTTATAAGCCTATTGGATTCCTGAAAATCCCTCCTTCACCACTATATAATTCTCTCTACTTCCCTAATGGATCACTGAGGATCCCTTCTACAGCCCTGTGATATCCTTGAAAATCCTCTCCATGCCCCCCACTGGATCCTTGAGGGTCTCCTCATTCTTATCCTGATATACATCTTGCACCCTTGTGACTCTGGATCCCAGAAACCAGGGGCTATTGTAGCTGAGGAGCACTGGACAGGATTCCCACAGGAATGCTTGGCTGGGGGGGTCACCGGAGTGGCACAAGCTATTCATCGCTGATCCCTCTGGACAAGTGACATCAGCAGGAACTGTAATGTACCTGTGGACTGTCTCTGGCTTCGCCTCCCACTCACTTTTCTGCCTCTTAGCAGTGTCAAGATCGGGGAAGCCCAGCACTACTCATTTCAGTGTCTACCAGGAAGTACATGCAAATCTAAGGGCTTGAGAGATCCATTCAGGAAAACCCCGTCAAAAAAGAGCCAACTCAGCAATCCTCAGAAGGATCTGAGATTAACCTCAGCCTCTCATACCCAGAGCACAGAGAGACTGGGCAAGAATCTACGGTTGTCCTTGTGTTGGGTCTAAACTTTTGGTGAACTTTGGGGAGCCAAAACACACCCAGACTGGCTGTCTCTGCATAATCCTTCCTAAACCCTTTTGAACAAAGCACTGACCTGCAAACTACTCATGACACCCCCTTTCTTTAGTAGCCATTAGCCTTTATCTCTATGCATTTACTTGTTAACTTGCTTTTCCTGTAAAATCTTGATTGATTATGCATGACCATTATCTTTTGTTAATCACTTTGTTTACTTCTGTGTATAAATATTGATGCTCACCCCTAATAAAGGGGCCACACTTAATCTAAAGCTTTTAGAGCTAAGGATAGTGTGAGCCCGTTGATCAACGCATTGGTGTCTGGTCTCTGACAGAATTGTGTGCCCCATACCAACTCCGCACGAACTCGGGTGCTGAAGAGGTGAGTGAGGACTTGCTTTATTTACCTAACAATTTGGGGGCTCGTCCGGGATTCCTTCTGGTGCGGTACCTCTGTCCAGTGGTCAGACCACTCATATATGAATTGGCAAGGCGCCACAGGAGATTTCTCCCAGCCAATTCAATATTGAGGGGTCGTGTATTGGACAGCAGGGTAAACGCCAGTTGGAGGGCTCCTGTCAGACACCATGGGTCAAGGGACTAGCGTGCCTCTTGAGAGTCCGTTGGGGATTGTAAATAAGTTATGGAACGAAGGGAAACTCCCAGTACAGACAGGAATGTCTAGGAAGAAGTTGTACACACTATGTGTAAGGAATTGGACTGGGTACACCGCGGTATTGGCCGACCCGGAGATGAGGTGGCCTTCGTATGGCTCTTTCGAACAGGCTGCCTTAAGAGGAGTAAAGAGCCAGATCGAAAAAGACCATCCGGGACAGTTATGTTACTGGTTTTGTTGGGACACAGCAGCAGAGCTGTGGAAATCTTTAAAAATTATGGCAGTCAGGTACTCTCCCGAGAGTGAACCCCCTCCAGGTTATTTCGATGAAGGGTGTAGACCACGGCGTGTTTTGACTCGTCAGCTGGTCCCCTCTGCACCTGCCCCTATTCCTCCGCAGGGGGATTCTCTCCATGTAGCAGAGGGGAATCTGCAGGATCCCAGATTGGAATTTCTGCAGAAGGATGAGGAGGAAATGAAGGGGCAAACCTCGGGAGGAGTAGTTACTAGGCTAATGTCCAAGCAGATACAGCAGGGTGCATGCCCCCCCCCTGAGGATAGCCCAGAGGATGTCCCCGTCAAATCTCTTGCGAGTAATAAAAGTATAGTTAAAGAAATGCCTTTACAGGTGCACGATCAACCTTATATGGGCAATGATGGACGGTTACAACATGCTAATATTGTGGAATATAAAGGATGGCTAGAATGGGATTTGAAAGAGTGGGGACGGTTGTCAGGGTCTTTTGGGGAAAATCCCCGAAAGATCATAGAACTTCTAGAAAGATTGTTTTTAAGTTATAATCCTACTTATACGGATGTGGATCAGTTGTTAAATAGAGTTTTGACCGGAGAGGAACGTAGTAGATTGTGGATGGCAGAAAGGACATGGGGAGATAGCAATGCAGTTAATCTTACTTGGATGGATAGGCGGGATCTGGCCGCTGGCTGGAATCCCCTAGACTGGACTCAGCCAAGGCTGACTCAGCTGCGAACAAATCGAGAGCGATTGTTAGAAAGACTCAAGGAAATGGCTCGCCGCTCGCCTAATCAGGCTAAGTTCATGCAGATTCGGCAGGAATCTGATGAGCCGCCCAGAAAGTTCTGGTCGAGGCTATTGGAGGGGGCCCGAATGTTCACTCAGATGGATCCTGAGAGAGAAGCAGACCACCCTACTCTTATTTCGTTTTTTGTGAATCAGTCGGTGCCCCCTGTAAGGGATTACTTCTTAAAGTTTCGCCCTGGTTGGGGAGGTGAGTCAGTCACTTCAGTGTTGGACGTAGCTGATTTTGCCTGGGAAAAAGAAAGGGAAAGTAGTAAAAAGAAAGAGAAAAAGGAAAAATATAAGCTGATGGCTTTAGCTTTTCACGGCGGTGTTCGAGGCAAAGGCCGTGGCCGTGGCAGGGGATTCCAGGGTGCTCGGGGAAGAGGGTCCTGGCAACCCCAGCCATCAGGAAATTGTTTTCAGTGCGGACAGCCCGGTCACTTTAAACGTGAATGCCCCTGGGGACGCCCAGAGGGTCTGGTTGCATCCGCAGATGCTTACACAAGTGAGAAATACACCCCTGCACCACCAGCTCAGCCCATTCCCCAGGCCTGGATCAACTACGGGAAACAGCAGCAGCCGCAGCAAACTCAGCCTCCTCAATGACGGTACCCCGGGGGCGAAGGCAAACAATGTAATGGTCTTATTTCCTTAATGTCTTTAGCCGCTCCTTTCTCACTTTCTCCCCTCCCAGCAAAGAGCCTCGTTTAACCCTTTCAGTCCAGGGACTGCCTGTCTCTTTCCTCATTGATACTGGGGCTACTTTCTCTCTTTTAAATCATGCCCCCTCTCCCTGGCTATCCTCTGAGGTTAAAACTGCGACTGGGGTGGAGGGCAACCCACAGTCTCTGGGACTCACTTTGCCTTTGAATGTTATTTATGCTGATAAATGTTTTCCTCACCGTTTTCTTTTTTCCCCAGCTTGTCCGATCCCTTTGATGGGCCGGGATTTACTCTGTAAGCTTGAGGCTACTTTAACCTGCACTCCTGAAGGGGTAGGATTATTGATGACAGTGTTAGGAGATTCGGCCCCTACTCAGGGTAATTGGGAAACACCCCCCTCTCTCTCCCCTGACCTCACTGACTTGCCTTCAACCCTCTGGGGAATTTCTGACACTGATGTTGGCCTGCTCCTTTCGGCAGAGCCCGTAAGGATTCAGGTGAAGCCTTCCTTAACCCCCCTGTCAGTCCCTCAATACCCCCTGTTGCTGGAAGCCCGGGAGGGCATCCGCCCCATTATCGAGGGATTCATTGCACAAAAGCTAGTCCGCCCTCAGCGCACTCCCTGTAACACCCCTATACTGCCTGTCAAAAAGCCTCCTAAAAAGGACGGAGACCCTGTTCGTTGGCGCTTTGTACAGGATCTACGAGTTGTTAATCAGTATGTGGTCCCTCTTCATGCAGTAGTTCCTGACCCAGCTACTATCATCAGCCAAATCCCCTCGGATGCTGAGTGGTTCACTGTTATTGACTTAAAATCAGCTTTTTTCAGCATTCCTGTGCACCCAGACTCTCAGTATCTCTTTGGTTTCACCTGGGAGGGACAAAGTTATGTCTGGCAACGACTTCCTCAAGGCTACAGAGACAGCCCCACGATTTTCAGCCAGTGCCTCCGCCACAACTTGGAAGGTTTCACCAGTCCGCAGGAATCCACATTGGTCCTATACGTAGATGACATTCTATTAGGTAATCGCGAAGAAGCTGCCCTCCGCATCGATGGTAAGGCACTTTTATTATACCTACACACCAGAGGCCACAAGGTAGACCCTAAAAAAATTCAGTGGGTCTCACAGAAGGTCCAATATCTGGGCTTCCTGTTAACCCCAGAGGGAAGACAGATGGACCCAGCCCGCATAAAGACTATTCAAAACTGCCGTCTACCGAACACCAAGAAACAACTTCGAGGTTTCTTAGGATTAATTGGCTTCTGTCGCCCCTGGTTGCCGTCCTGCGGGGAGTTAAGCAAACCGCTCCACCGACTCACTGCTAACCTTGCTCCTAACCCTTTGCAGTGGTCCCCGAACACTATTCAAGCCTTTCAGTTACTCAAGAACAGTGTGGCCTCCTCCATGTCTCTCCGCCCCCCCAATTACAGCAAACCCTTTCACCTTTTTGTCCACGAGAGGGGCGGAATTGCTAGTGGTGTCCTTACCCAGCTGAGCGGGCCCCACCATTTCCCGCTTGCTTTTTACTCTCAGCAAATCGACCCTGTCGCTCAGGGAACCCCATCCTGCACCCGGACTCTGGCAGCAGCTGCCCTGCTGATCACAAAGGCAAAGAGCCTAACCCTGGGTCATTTTACCACGGTTTGGACCTCTCATGCCTTGTCAGCCCTTCTGCGTAGGGGCACAACCCAAGTCTTTTCGGCCCATCGTCAGCAACAGCTAGAGGCCGAACTCTTAAAAGACACTAACCTAATTTTTAAAAGGTGTGGACCCCTTAATCCAGCTACCTTGCTTCCTGACCTGCCAGTCCTCCAGGATCAGCACGACTGTGTGGAAGTAGTTTACAGCATCTTACAGATAAGAGACAACCTGTTTAACGTGCCACTGGACAATCCCGATTGCATCCTCTTCTCGGACGGAAGCTCCTTCTATGTTGATGGCAAGCGTTTCACTGGTTATGCTGTCACCTCTAAATGGGACATTCAAAAGGCCGCCTCACTGCCAGGCAACTGGGGAGCCCAAGCCGCTAAACTCTATGCCCTGGCCCGAGCTTGCCAGTTGGCCGCTGGTAAGACCGTTACCATTTTTACTGATAGCAAATATGCTTTTGAAGTTGTGCATTGTCATATCCACCTCTGGAAGTTTCGAGGTTTCCAGACAGCTGCCGGTAAACCCATTCAGCACCTCCCCCTCACCCACAAGCTTTTGGACGCCCTCCAAAAACCCTCTGTCCTGGCTGTAGTTCACTGCCGGGCCCATACTAAAGATAGTAGCCCCGTTACCCGTGGGAATGCCCTGGCTAACGCCTCCGCCAAGAAGGCTGCCACCTTACCTTTAGCCATGCCCACCTTGGCTATTGCAGCCTCCTCCTTTACTCCACCGCACCCCGTACCAGTACCCGCTGCTGAACTACAATCGTGGGAGAGCCTCGGGGCCACTCTGGTCAAAGGGACCTGGCTTATGCCAGATGGCCGAGCCTGCCTCCCTCGCTCCACATACCCCGTGGCAGTTCGCTGGCATCATGATAAAGGGGGTCACTACGGCACGCACGCCCTTGTGGACACCATCGCTCGCTTTTGGTATGCTCCAGGCATTCAACCCTATTGCCTATCAATAGTGAAAGCATGCAGCACATGTCAGCGTAATGGACCTGCTCCGCCTCTTAACAAAATTAAGGGTGGAAGACCTCCGCCTGCTGCTCCATTTCAACATCTTCAAATTGACTTTGCAAATATGCCAAAGGCTTTTGGGAAAAAGCACCTCCTTGTTTTGGTTTGCCCTCTGACTTCCTGGGTCGAAGCTTTTCCTACTGCTAATTGTACTGCCGCCACAGTGGCGAAGATTCTCCTTAGAGACATTGTACCCCGTTTTGGCATCCCTCTTGTGCTCGACTCAGATCGCGGACCTCACTTTACTGGTCATGTCCTTGGCCGTTTAGAACAAGGACTGGGCATTTCACACTCCTTTCATACACCCTACCACCCCCAGTCTAGCGGGAAAGTTGAGCGTATGAATAGGGAACTTAAGTTTACATTGGCTAAATACTGTCAGGAAACAGGATTAAAGTGGCCTCAGGTACTTCCTTTGGTCCTGTTTCACCTTCGTACTCGCCCAACCCGCGCATTGGGATTATCCCCCTTTGAACTGCTCTATGGACACCCCCCTTTCAAAGGCGGGGCGCTACCACGTACTGATGTTTCACTATTGGGAGGGGATCATATGACCGCGTGTCAGTTTCTCTCCCTACAGGCTCGCCTCCGTACCCTTTGGAAAGCCTCGCAGTTTTCCCAGACTGTGCCGCTGGAGGAACAGATCCACCCGTTCCAACCAGGGGACTTCGTCTGGGCCAAAAAGTTCGTTCGTGACGACACCCTCCAGCCAAGGTTTACTGGACCCCACCAGGTTCTTTTGACAACCCAGACTGCAGTGTTCCTGGAAGGACGCAAATCTTGGATCCACCACTCCCACGTCAAGCCAGCCGTAGTGGACCACAGTGACGGACCAGCAGCTCTTGTCACCACTGAGGACACTGCCTCCGACCAGTGGACCAGCTTACCTCTCTCAGACATTAGACTTAAATTGACTCGAAAAAAATGAGAGGACCCTTTATTCTGACAACTGTATGTTTTTTTTATGCTTTTTTAGTTTATTTTCTGCTTATGAAGATAATGCTTTTATTAGATATTCCCACGAGGTTAAAACTCGTATTTTAGGAAATAAAAGTAATTGCTGGGTATGTACTCAATTTCCAGTAAATGCAGCACAGGGACTCCCCTTCACACCCATTCCCCTAACCACTGCTAATATAACTTGAATGCCACCGACTAGAATAAAAGATCCAGTCCAACCCAATCTTACATGGGACAAAACAGGAGTGCCAATTAACAAATATCTCAGGGTAACCAATCAAACAGGATCACTGTGTTTTGTTAAAGGAAAAGGGTCAACTTTTGTGGGAACAAGTAAATGCAACATATATTTTAATGGCACCGCCTTTAGTAAAAATCTTGGCTTCAAGCCTTGCGCATCCCACTTATCCCGTATGTGGATCCCTCACCCCGATCCAACCTTTTCAACTTTTTCATGGAGGGGCAGGTTTTCAGAGTCAGTTTTTAAAAAGCCCTGCTCAGATCTCAAGGGTGTCCAACTAATTGTTAAAAGCTACACAATTGCCTTCTACAACTGCTCAAGCAGTACTACACTGTCCTTTAAGAACAACACTACCAAATTGTGCCTCTGCAGTTCACACAACGACCCCTCTGCGTTACCAGGGGAACAGTGGTACAACGGGTGGTGGGTTACCTCCTACTTTGAGAAATGGAATACCCAAAACGCATCATATGGAACATACTGGGTGTGCGGGCCCAAAGCTTATTATTTTCTCTCCCCTGATTGGGCAGGGTCATGTTATTTGGCATGGCTAGCACCGCCTTCTCGCATCTCCCTCACTCCCCCTCATTTTCCCCACGTTCGTAACATCCGTGAAACTGACAGAGATATTAATCTCCGTGATGGTTTGTCCTGGCAGCGGTGGGCTGGTCACACTAGCTTAAAGGGTGCTATCATCCGTCTACAGGGACTATTAAAATCTCTGACCAATGAAACTGCAACCCTATTTAAAAATCAGGCCGGGGAAATGTCCCAGCTGCGCCAGTTAGCTTTGCAAAACAGAATGGCTTTAGACATAATGTTAGCAGCCCAGGGAGGAACTTGCGCCCTCATAAATGAAGAATGCTGTGTTTTTGTAAATGACACCTACTCTGACACTTTTCAACGTACCAAACACCTAAGGGAAATGGCTAAAAACTACTCCTCTGGCCAGCCACCTTATGATTGGTGGGGAGCCTTATGGAATTGGCTGCCCGGATTTGGGTGGGTTAAAAAACTCTTGGTGGGTGTTGTTGGGGCCATAGTAGTCCTTATAATACTGTGTTGCTGTATTCAGTGTGTCCCCTCCCTCATAAACTCATGTAAGTCAGTTTATTCTTTTCCCACTTCAGCTAAAAGCCTTACTCTCTTCGAATTGGCCCAGGCTAAAATTGCCAAGCGGCCCTTGAGATCTTGAAATAGGGTGTAGCTTTTTGATTAATAGTTATCCCAAAGCTACAAATGGAGGAATGTTGGGTCTAAACTTTTGGTGAACTTTGGGGAGCCAAAACACACCCAGACTGGCTGTCTCTGCATAATCCTTCCTAAACCCTTTTGAACAAAGCACTGACCTGCAAACTACTCATGACACCCCCTTTCTTTAGTAGCCATTAGCCTTTATCTCTATGCATTTACTTGTTAACTTGCTTTTCCTGTAAAATCTTGATTGATTATGCATGACCATTATCTTTTGTTAATCACTTTGTTTACTTCTGTATATAAATATTGATGCTCACCCCTAATAAAGGGGCCACACTTAATCTAAAGCTTTTAGAGCTAAGGATAGTGTGAGCCCGTTGATCAACGCATTGGTGTCTGGTCTCTGACAGAATTGTGTGCCCCATACCAACTCCGCACGAACTCGGGTGCTGAAGAGGTGAGTGAGGACTTGCTTTATTTACCTAACACTTGGGTCACTCAAAATGGGGCACAGAGGCGGAGGAAGTATTCCTGTGTGAACAAAGGGGGCTCATTAACCTCCATTGAATACTTATGCCTCTGTCCCCTAAATTTAGATAGCCCTGAAAATGGAAATCCTCTCTTGATCTGCAGAACAGGTTCTTCTTTGGAAGTGGCAGAGTAGGTTTCCCCTGTGCTGTAAAATGAAATAAAGTAGAAACTCCGTCATTGCTTTGTTTCCTGTTAGTGGTTTTAGAATGACGAAATCATTCTTGACCGTGTAACGCACTGAAGCTATCCGCTCAGACTGTGCCTGTAGGACCTGGCCCTAGAATGACCCTCTGTATAATCAAGGGTTAGTAACTCTCATGTATTTAGCCTAAAAAGTAAAGCATCCTTTATCCTCTCTTGTCCCACTCATAGTGGGACTCCAGGCAGGGTAACTCTACTGTTCACACATAAAATTATCTGAAAACTCACCCCTTAATTTCAAGTAACAAAGGCCTGAAGCAGAGCTATACTCACAAGCATAGAGCCAGGTCCTCAGCTGATGTAAATTGGCATCTATTGAAGTCATACTGTCAGTTTACATCAGCTGATCCTCTGGCCTATGAAATTCAAGCTTGATCTCCTCCCTGAGCTGCCTAATCTCTAGTCGTTTCTATCTTCAGGACTGTGTGCCCCTCCCTCTTGTCTCACAAAGTCTTTCCGCCTTTTATAGTCCTGACTTGAACTAGAGAGAACCACCTGGCCTGACTACCTTATGTCCTGAAGCCTAACCTCACCTCTTGCCCTGCCCCATTCTCTACAGTCACTGACCCTTCTATACTGTAATAACTACCACGGCAGCGGAGGGAGGGCTGGTTACAAGATGGTTGTTGCCTAGCAGAGTTTGGTCTTGTATTGTAGACGGGAGTGAACTGCCTTTTAACCGTACTCCTAGCCTTACTACAACCACAGATTTCAGCACAGTTTGGGAACACGCAAAACTGAGCTTAGTCTCATCTATGCTGTAAACCCAAACGGCGTTTTATCCATGTTGAGGGACAACTGTGCTTCAACCAAGTCATCCATCAGGGGAGTTGTCATAGTGCGGATGGGACTGAAAGGAACTGTGTTTAAATGTCAGATGTTTTTACACACTACGACACAGCCCAGCCTAGAACATGGTTCTTACAGAGTATCACTTCATTCACAATAACCAGCCAAACTGTGCTAGAAAGTGGTTTATCTGGAACTGTGTTTAAACTCGGTTTGAAAATGATTCTCAAACCACTGGAGATAAAACCTGCCTCTTTCCTGCCTGTGGTATGGAAGCCAGACAGAAGAAAAAACAGGTGCTAACTAGCTGAGCCGGAGGCCTCATGTGTGATCATAATCATGTAATGTCCCTTCCCAACAAGTACCTGATGGCCTTATGTAACTTGGTCTCTGCTGGGTTGATACCAAGAATTGCTTATGTGGGACAGTCAGGGAACTAATTCACATTGCTCCCTTTAAAAGTGCTGATTATAGAAGGAAGACAGAAGCTTTGGACATGGGCCTTAACCCAGCTGCATCTGATCTGGCACAGTGTGTGTATGTTATATGTTCATTATGTATGCTGTGTATGTTGATTGTGTGTTTTGTGTTTGTTGGGTGCTATGTGCTTGTGTTATATGTTGCCTGTTAGATGTTGCATTTTGTGACTGAATGGCTGCCTGCTTTTTTCTGTGCTCTGCTTTTTCAGGCCCTTGAATATGTTCACATCTATCTCACGGGGTCCCCTTCAGAAGTAGACAAAATGGCCAGTGTTCAGCATGTATGTGCATTTGTGGTTCTGCCTGGCAACTAACAAAGCCTGGAACCAGCTGCTGTAAACGCTAAACATGCTTTTTTATCACTTCAGGACAAACTGATTTGTCAGCAACAGGAAGTGATGTTACTGCCTTTCTCACAAAAGGGAAACTCCTAGTAGTTTGTTTCCATGGGGACACAGGCAACTGTGTAATGACAAACTTATATAATCTTAAAGTTACACACACTATTTTTGTGCCTTATTCACTGGGGAGAGGGTGACCAGATAGCAAGGATGAAAAATCAGGACGGGGGTAATTGGCACCTATATAAGACAAAGCCCCAAATATCGGGACTGTCCCTATAAAATTGGGATATCTGGTCACCCTACAAGGAGATTAAAGGCCTGATACAAAATATAGGGTCTTATCCTGAGAGGCCTGGAAACACCTCTCTGTATGCAATCCATGGATTTTGATTGTGAGAATCAGTGGAGGTTGGGTCTCAAAGCTATGAGCCATGCTAAATAGTGTGCCATGGTATACTGAGCAAATGATAATGCACAACAGACAGAACATATATAGAGGAGCAGAAGGGCAAAATCATCCCTTGAGCATTTAGAATTGGCAAAATGAAGTTTAGTTAGGGTGAATTACCCTGACTTCCTCTCCTGCAAATAAAACACTGAGCATAATTAATTACACTTACTACAGTTGCAACTGGTCTTTCTCTGCCCTTGTAACTGGCTGTTTGCTCCAGCCCCCTCCTGTCCTCTCCCACCCTCCTTTCATAGTCTCTTCATTCAGTTTCATTCCACACCTACCCCTAGTAACTTCCTCACCTACATCTTTGCAATGCTCTGTCCCCTTCACCCTTCTCCCTTCCCTTGTCTTTCTGTTTAGCTAATCCTCTCTGGACAAAACCTCACAATCTCCTCCCAAAATCATGGCACTAATATGATGTTTGTCATTGTCATTTGTCAGTGATCTCTCTGCTTGTATGTTGTATCCCCAGTTCTTTATCTATTTGGACTTCCTCTTCTTTGGGGCAGAGCCTGTCTACTACTCTGCGTTTGTACAGCACCTAGCACAAGGGGGACCCAATCTTGGTTGGTCCCTAAGCACTACTGTAATAACTATGTTTAAGATTATGGGCATATATTGCAACCCTTCAGAACTAGAAATGTATTTTTTGCCTTGCAGAGAACGTTTTAACCAGCTTGAATTGGCTTGTTTTTCAGAAACGTGATTTGTGCTGAAGCAGCTCTTTTTGTGCCCCTCTCTCAGGTGCCTGTTTAGGTTGCAAAAACAACCAGCTGCCAGGTAATGAGTTTTATTGTTCCCAGAAACATATAAACAAACCTCCATGCCTGATGGGGAGCGGAATTCTGTTTGAACGGTGATTCATGGGTGGGATTCTTTTTTTTTGTTTTTGTCAGTTGTACCGCAGCCAAGGTTGTATTTTTCCACTGAATAAGCTTTGCTTTGAAGGTGAATGCATGTTCCCCTGATCACTGCAGGTGTAACAAGGCTCACATATTCAGAAATAGTTTGTCAGGGAATGTGCCGGTGGGTGTAATTCCATGGAACAATAAGACCTTCCAAGTTCATTTCCATGGAACAAGGAAAGGGGGTGGGTAGCATTCCGGGATTTGGGGAGTGGGAGAGGCTCTGGGGGTGGATAATTCAATACCAGTAGGAGGGTCATGTATGCAATGAATTGTGGGGAGGAAGGGGGAAGGGTTTTCGCTTCAGTTGTCAGTGAATAGAGATGTTCGTTTACTTCCCTTTTGCTTTCCATTTGTTTTTGTCCCTTGGGGTCAGGTTGTGGCCCACTGATTGCTAACATATATTCCTGCAGGCAGAGCAGCGTCTGTGGAATATTTCATCTGGGAGAATTTCAGACCTAGCTGTGCAATCAGATTAACTTTTAAGGGTATCTCCTCCCAAGAGATCAGAACTGGATTTTACATAGAATGGATTTACATGAACACTTCAGTTATCTCACAGGGCTTTACAAAGCAACAAATTATGTGGTGTCTGATTCAGCACTGGTTGTGTAGGCAAACAGCAGCTATTATATACTCAATAAGAGCTCACGATAACCTTGGACTTCAGCATCTATTTTAATGATAAGTGCCTTCATTTCAAGTAAAGAGACAAGGTCAAATTCTACTTCTATCTGCATCTGTGCAAACTCATCTTCAATGAGGCTGCATAATATCCAGGAGAATTAGATCCATTGGATTTTAAAGATACAGTGCCTGATCATGTCCAGTTGGTGCAAGAAGCCAGTCACAGTTGCAGTTCTGGCACTCTTCTGAGCACAAGGCTAGCATTGCTAGTGTTATTAACTACTCTAAATATAGAGGGAAACAGGTGGGGAAATACCCATACCCACCCTGTACCTCCAGCATTACCTTGTCTCAGCGGGAAGTATACGGGTGGCACAGCAGCTGCGGTCCTGAATGTACAATCTCTCCCACAACTCCCAGTGGGATAGCCTGATGCTACAACACCCACAGGGCTGCGCACAACTAATCTCATACTGTTTATTGTAGTTATAGGTTGTTGTAGGTCTTACCTTCAAGGTGGCATGAATATTCATTGGCTAAAATTCCTGTCTCTGTTACAGCACATAATGAAATAGCTTCTGCTCTGTTACATCAATATAAATGCAGACTAACTCCCCTGGAGTCAAAAGAGACATGCAGGAAGAGAGCAGAATTTGACATAGTGTGTGAGAAATAAAATATGTGCTCTAAACACAGTGCAATTTGTTTAAACTATCTCCTGTTGTAGATATGGCCAGATTTGTGTACAATGCATGGAACAAGAGGGCAGGCATTTCATTTGGGGTAATAGAAATATTCTGGGCTGGACAGAGAAACATTCAGGGTGACAAAGAAAGCCACTACACTCCTTAAGGGGAGCTTTACAAATATGGGCCAATTGTCAGTGGTGGGCCAGATTTTAGACTTAATGTTTAAAGTGTTACGAGTAAATAAGTAATAAGGAAGGTCCTCAAAAAAGGGATCTATTTTGTTTTGCAGCAGGGTGCCTGCTAGTCATCTACCAGTTTCTCCGCTGATTTAAATTGGCACAGCTCTGTTGATATCAATGCAGCTAACACCACTTCACACTGCTGAAAAGGTGGCCTGGAGTGTTTATAACATGATTTATTAAAGCAGGGGACAGAGTATTGCTATTATACCACAATCTGAACCACAGGTTTATTGATCATTTACATACCCATGTCGAGCTTAGCTCAGGAGCAGAATCTGGTTTTCAGTGAGGTCCCTGCCCTTTCACAAACCCATTTTTCCAGCAGGGGGTTGAGTTATTTGCTTGCTGTCACAAAGTTAAGCAGAAGGACTTGAACTCAATACTTTTCTCCTGTGCTGTATGCTGCAGCCCTAGCTGGGAGACAGCCTAGGTGAGGTTTAACCCTACATCCTGAAAACATAAGACTTTATACATCCAGATTTCAATAGAAATGTCATAATTTATTCTGTTTGTATAAAAAGTCATAATCACGTAACAAAACCATGTCTTCTTTCCTAAGAAGAAATATATTATTTCACATCATAAATAAAATCAGCAAACATACAACCCTGGGCAACTAAAAAAAAAGCACTCATCTGGTGCTTTCACGTCAGTGCTTAGGAAACAGTTTAAGATGTATTTACAGGATTACAGTACCCAAAAAATACTGAGGTATTTGGTTTCTCTAGAAATGAAACTTCAGGCTTGTGAAGGCAAGAACAATGCATCTACACAAAAATAAATAAATAACAGGACTTTCATATAAAAGAGGACAGCATCACTGTTGCTTAGAATGTCCAGAAATGGTAATACCGGTCGGTATGCTATTTAACAAGGACTAGTCTCTTAGAACTGACAGACAAAGGAGAAATAACTCAGGAGAAGAAAGCAATGTTCTGTGTTCTTTGTCTCCCTTGTAGATATCCAGATATTGGTGGAAAATATGCCAACAAACTCAAGAAAGGACTAGCTCTCTGGAGTCAAGTCAGCCCCTCTGTGTTTGTGACAATGTGTTCTGGGATGGATGGAATCCCATGTGAACCAAAATGACTGAAGACACTGTCCCTAGGGTTATTGCACTTTTTAGACAAGAGTCAAGTTTTTGTGTTCTGAATAAATGTTCATCTACCCTTCAGCAGCTCGGAGAAGTGGTGATGGGACTCTGTAGATAGCTTAAAGCACTGGAAGAAGGGTGTACAGGGATAGAGACTGGGAAGTTAAAGACAGTGGTGGTTGATGTTCCTCTATCCAATACAGACATGGCAGGGCTTCCAGCCTCTGCTGAGCAGTTAGGGGCTAGGACTTGAGACTCAAACTGAAGTAGCTGCCCCATGAAGCTGAAATTTGGGGAGATGATGCTTCTCCTCTGCTTCACAAACTCAAAGGCCTCATCTAGTTTGACTCGGTTGGTCCTCATCAGATAAGCAAGGCAGATAGTTGCTGAGCGGGAGATGCCAGCCTGGCAGTGCACAAATACCCTTCCGCCATCTTTTTTAACAGAATCTGAAATAATCAATTCAATGACATGGTTAACACATGGGTCAGGCTGCTGCAATGCTACATAAATACAAGCTGCTATTTCACGTCTTTTTTTAAATTTGTTCTTTCCATAACACTCTAGCTGTGCATGGCACTTCATAGACAAAGGAGACTCTTGTCCTGAGGGAAAAGCAATGTAGGGATTTCTATACTAAACTCTAATTCCAATAATACAAATAGTTTCCTTCAGCCACTGATATTTGTTTGAAGCAGTCATCTCTATTTAAAAAAATAAAAATGTATTGGTGGAACACTAGACTAAGTTACTAACTACTTTCTGTTATGGGATTCAATATTTCAGACAGCTTTATAAAGTTAAGGCTCTCTCCGCATTTAGCAATACGGCCTCGTAGGGAGTACTGACTCTAATAAAATAGCTACAGATTTATTTCGTATTACTTTAATCGCAGAGTAAACAGTTTCCCAGGTATTTTAAAATTAAACTGGGCTAGAGTTTTCCACTGAGATTTCTGCCTCAAGGCTAACACAAACTGATTCTTTGGAAGCACAGGCTGCAGAGAGCATTCATTTACCTATGAAGTCAATGGCTTCATTAAACCAGGAGCTGATGTCAGCCTTGTGGTTGTCCTCCACTGGGATGCTTTTGTACTGGTAATGCCCCTCAAAATGGTTGGGGCAGTTTGCCGAGACGTTAATTAAGGCTGTGATCCCCAAAGCATCCAGCATGTCCTTTCTGGAGGCATGATAGGCACTGCCCAAGTAGAGAAATGGTAGGATTTCCACCGGCCCACCCTAAAAGAGAAGAGACAAAGGAAGAGGATCAGTTAATTGCACTCTGTGATTTAAAATAGCCTCCTTCTTTTCTGTTACATGCAGGCAAGCAGATGTTTGTCTCTTTACATGGTTTTAGTAAATGTATCTGTATCTGGGCATCACCTCTGGAGATACTCAGCCTCCAGGGCTACCCTCAGTTCAAATTATCCCTTATTTCTTTGCCCATTTCCTACTGACCTGGTCATGGAGCGGGGTGCCACAGGAGCTGCAGCCAGAATCCGCACTGTTGGGCACGCTGTTGACACTCAGAGGCAGGCTCAGGCCGGTGGGAGCAGTTGGCTTGGTGCATAGCTCAGCGTACGCAGAAGAGAAGGCTTCATACCCTCCTGGAATGGCAAGGGGGAAAAAAAGAGGGAAAAGATCTTGTTAGCCTTGGTGAGACATAAATTCTCTGCGCCTCCCTGAAAACACCCAGGCTGGATTGTGTCAGCCAGAATCTCCTTCCCCCCAGGCTCACCACTGATGCCACCCGTGCCCTGAGCCCTCCCGGGACTCACCCTTGAGGAAGCAGATGCGGGTGTCCCTGGCCTCCCTGCAGAGGGTGTTCACGGCCAGCATGATGGTGCTGTCCCGCTTGGGCAGCTCCAGGTCCGAGCTGCGCTCGTCTAGCAGCACCACGGCGTGGTATCCCCCGCTGAGCAGGCGGCCCCGCAGCTCCTCGTTGGGGATGATGTGCTCCAGCCCCATGGCCCCCTTGGCCCGCCGCTTCACGATGGTGCTGAAGCGGACGTTGGCGGAGCCCAGGATGTGCGCGGAGTTGAAGGAGAAGAAGGAACGGCAGTCCAGCACCAGGCACTGGGCAGCCCGCTCCTGCAGGAGCCCCCGGAGCGTCTCGCAATCCAGGGCGCACACTTGCATGTTGACCATAGCTCGGTGCACGGCGGGAGAGGAGCGGCAGGGAGGAGAGCTCGGAGCGGCTGGTCGGGCCCCCAGCTGCAGGACGCCGGCGGGGAGAGAGGGGGGTAGGTTGTTGGTTTCTTTCAAGGCCAAAGTGCTCGTTCGGATGGGAGAAGGCGAGTCCCCTTTGTCTGTGCCTGGGGGCTGGTTCCTCTCCCGGCTCCTTTGTTTCTTCTCGGGGGTTACTTGGTTTCTACTATTAGAGTTTCTTTTAAAAAAAGCTGCCAGCGCTTCTTGTAAAATTCTTTTTTTAACTCCAGCCACCCCCCGCTGTATCGCCAAGGCAGAGTCCGGGTCGGAGGGGGCAGCTTGATTTGCGGCTGGCGCCTCACTTCAGTAGCCGCTCTTTGTGCTTCCTCGGTATTAGCAGTTTCCTTGCTCGCCGCAGCCTTGCGCGTGGCCTTATATAGTCAGCTTGCTGCCCGCTCCCTCCCCTTTTTTTGTGAATGAGACTGGGTCACATGACTGCTTCAGGCAAGACGTCACTTGCCGGGGTGTAGAGCAGACACTCCCTGCCCAGGGGTACTCACGTCATCGGCACTTTTGCAGTCCTTGAATGCAAAACACACACACACACATACAAAACTTCCATCCTGATCAGGCAGGAAATCAACTGATGCAACCCTACGCTCCCCAGCGCTGCGGGCAGAAACAACCTGGCCTCCTGGCAGTGATGAAAAGGCACACAATGTACAGCGGAAAGCTGAAGAACATATACATCAGGGGTAGGCAACCTGTGTGCCGAAGGGGACACACACACTGGCCACTGGTCGGGGGGTGGGGGGCTCTGCATTTCAATTTAATTTTAAATGAAGCTTCTTATACATTTTAAAGACCTTATTTACATACAACAACAATAGTTTAGTTATATATTATAGACTTATAGAAAGAGACCTTCTAAAAACGTTAACATTTATTACTGGCATGCAAAATCTTAAATTAGAGTGAATAAATGACGACAGGGCATACCACTTCTGAAAGGTTGCTGACCCATGATATACACTCTTCCTTCATAGTAGGTACTGCTCCACATTCTCTAATCCATTTGGCAGGTAAGAATTCCCACACACTCACCTTGTGCCTAGTGCGATGGCATGGCTAGGCTGTATAACTCTCTAACTGCCCTCTGCTGGGTGGAACTAGAACTCTGCCACTCAGTGTCATAGACCCCACACTGCTAAAAAGCTAAGTGAGGTTCTTTTAAAGCACAAGTGGCAGTGATTCCTCCTGTCTTCAAAACAATATTAGTTCATGTCCATGTTCCTTTATAGATTAGAAATGTGACTGCAGGCACAGACTCTTCATATTATTTGTCTTTACGCTTACACACACACCCCTACTGACATTTACTGTTTCATGTAATCTCCTAGGTCTGGTATGTGAAAGGGGTTTTGAGAAAAGCATCACAGTGTGGACAGAACAGGAATTTTTGTATGGAAGAAAGAGCAACACAACTAAACTCTAGGCCTAGGACTGTATTCTTTGCGTACTCAAAATTCCCACTGAAATCAGGGCTACCAAATAACTGGCAGTAGAGCAGTTCACTCTCTGATTTTTTCCCCTTCACAAATGTAGCAAGGCTTCCCAAAAGTTATTTTTCCCTGAATGATCAGCTTTAAGCAACCCACTGGGGTATTTCTTACTCAGGGCTTCCAATCACAGTTGCGTTTGCTTCCCCTTCCTGGGTGCCTGGCTTCTAATATGGTCTCTCACAGCCTGTTTTTCCCTTGCTGTGTGTTTTCTCTATCCCTCCTGATGAGGGAGGAGATTCCTCTTGTCTCTCTACCTTCTCTTTTCCCTACTGCCCACTTGTGACTCCTGCTTCTCTCCCAATATTGTCCCCGTACAACTGCTTTTCTCTTCTCTGCCTTGTTCCTTCCCCCGCCACGCAGCAGTACTCTCTTACTAGTCCTCTTCTCCAGCTGCTCCTTTCAACACAAACTTTCCCTGTTCTCATTTCCTCAAACTCCCTCAAACTGCTTTGAACTCCCTCTCACACTATCTAACTCCCAGACAGCCACACTTTTCTGGGACTTTCCAGAACTTTCTCCTTGGGCTCCTGACAAACTATTACCGGCCAACTGCCTCAGAATGTTCCAGAAGCTTCTCAGTAAGTCTCTGATAGTCCATAAACAACAAAGTGCCCTGCAACCTTCTAGAATGTCTTGCATTCCCTGCTGATCTGTATCTGATCAAGTGCCCCAGAGCCATCCAGAATCTTCTCCTTAGATAGCTGGTGAGGTACTAATTGCCAGTCTGAAATTGATTAACTGATTGTGCAATTGCATCTATCCTGCCAAACCATGACGTCTGCCAAAGCTGCAGACTCAAAGCAAATCTGTTTTTTTCCCTTCAAAATAAACACAGAGCTGCACTTTTTCATTTCTATTTATTTATTATTGCAATTATAATAACACCATGACTGAGAGACAGATTGTGAGTGAAGGATTCATATGTTTCAATGCTTGATGTTTCAGCCCCCTATGAACTATTCACTTACTAGAACTGTAGAAGCAGTTTATAACTAATCGTTTCCAGTGAATCATTAATGCCCATGCAGCATGATCAGTGAAATATTGTGCTCACAGTAGAGTGGCCATTCGGTTAGAACAGGTCACATAGTCTGTTGGATGTGCTGCATAAGATGCTGCCATTAGCAAGGTTATTATTTATAACCCTCAGCCTTTACAATGCTCCTATCAAACTTTTACTGACTAGGCATCCACAAATCTCTTTTAGGGGAATAATAATAGTGATAATTATTAATAATTAATTAATAGCCTTTTCACAAAATAAAGCAGTCAAGAAAGGATAGGCAAAGAGCTGAGACTCTTATTTAGAGTTTATTGTCTTGGCAGAACTCCTACTTACTGCATATACAAGTATAAACACGGGAACCATGTCAGGCAGGAGGAGGGTGGAATGCAGCAGTAGTTTAATGTGGCACACTACAATAGTTTAATATGTGGGTGAAACTAGACAAGCACTACACTCTTGAATGAACTCACAGGAAAAACATAAAAGACAAAAGCACCACGTCACCTGTGGGTGAACACTTTTTACAAAGCAATCAAGCTATATCAGTCCTCATCCTCAAAGGAAACCTGCACAACACTTTAAAAAGACGAGCCTGGGAACTTAATTTCATTACTCTGCTAGACACTAAAAATCACGGACTGAACAGAGACATTGGATTTATGGCCTGTTACAACAATCTGTAACCAACTAATCCCCTCTTTTTGTCCTATATCTGCAGAGGTGTTAATGGGCCTAAAATGTTCCCTTACAGTATGTGCTACCTACTTATATGCCAAACAATCTGTTCCACCTTGCATTTTGCTGTAATGATGGGAGTATCTTTTCCAGACCTGAAGAAGAGATCCATGTGGCTCAAAATCTTGTCTCTCTCACCAACAGAAGTTGGTCCAATAAAAGATATTACCTCACCCACCTTGTTTCTGCAAGAACCCCCTATCCAGCTGAAAATACAGCAGGAAAGGAGAATGTAATTCTGAAATGGAACTTGACTAGAATACTGGGCTTTTAATACCTCACCAGTTCCAAAAAGCACCAATGGAATTGTTAGGCCTGATCTACAGTGCAGAGTTAAGTCGACGCAAGGCAGTTTAGATCAACCTAACTAAGTAAGTGTCTACACTAAAAATTCACTTCCACCAACGTAACTGCCGTGCTACACCGACTTAATAACTCCACCTCATGAGAGGCATAGAATCAATGTTCATGTAGTTAGGGCGATGCAGTGTCAGTGTAGACACAGTGTTGCTTACATCAACTGCTATTGGCTTTTAGAAGCCATCCCACAATGCTCCACACTGACAGTACAATTGGTATAAGTGTTTCTGGTGAGGATGCACATCAACGACACAAGGAGTAACGTGTAGACACATACAAGCAATGTAATTACTGTGGCAGCTGTATGCCAATGTAAGTTATGTCGACTTAATTTTGTACTGTAGACATGCCATTAGTAACCACAAACCTCATTTTAATGTTTCATCTGAAGGATGGCACTGTCAGCAGCACAGTGCCCCTTAGCGCCATGCTAGGGCACTGGGCCAACACTGACCCAAAGGCACAAGGGCCATTTCGCAACACTATTTCCTCCAAAATTCTGGATTCTTCCTTGGAGGTTTCCAATTCAAGGACTGATTAGGACCAGCCCTGTGAGATCAGACAAGATCACAACCCAAGGTAGCATTGCTTCAGCTATAACTTAGCTATACCAATATTATCCTGCCAGGTGTCAGCCTGGGGGCACATTTTCTTTTCACTGATTTAACCAAATTTAACAACTTGAGGATTGGCTGTTTTAAAATTACTTGAGAGTAAAAGTAAAATAAAAATGGCTTTTTTTCCATCTAGGAAGGCTTTACTTTTCCTGAGCTTATATGAAGAATCATATCTCTGGTCTTTGTACAATAGTTAGAATGCACCTCAATAGCAATTAGCCTTTTCCAAAACATCGTTATTAATCAGCACCAGAATATTAAATATTGGGCCAGACACACTCTAGCTGCTGTAGGGTGGTGCAAAAAAAACACTGTCCATGCCACTATGGCATCCTGTATCCTAGGGGAATCCACCCAAATGAGGGCAGTATCAGTTGTGCCTGTTGGTTTTGTCATCAAAGGAGGAGAGCTTTGATTCTGACCATGTTTACACTACAACAAAGCAGGAGGCACACGATCAAGATAAATGGAATGACACCAGTGTAAAACCTGTGTCAGTAGGAAGAAAATTAAGCTCTGATAGCACCAAAGAATAATTTCCTTGCCTTTGTCTTTCATTTATTAAAAATAAACATCCTTTAAAAGCTAAGGTAATGAAAGCACAAAACAGAGTGTTAAAGTCACATTTAAAGAGTTAACTCAATTCACTTAAATTAGGGTTTGACATCCTGGCTTAAAAAAAGTCAGGAAATTCCAGCTTAACCCCTCGCTCCTAAACAAGTCCCTGTTTCCAATCAGGCTAAAATGTCATTGGGAAAATAACAACAACAACAACAACAACAACAAACAACAGAAAAGGACAGTGCACTGGTGCAAAGGAGGAAGGTGGCTCTTTAATTTGAGCATCTGGGTGGCTCGCATTATTCCACATTATTTTAACCTTAGAGTTGTGGGACTGTGAAATCACGGTTGTTTTACAGTACCTCTAACAAGTCTGTAGACATGAAAACCACATGAAGATGATACCATGCTCATGGGGTAGGATACTCATGATTCAGTGACATCACCATGAATTCATAGTCACATTTGTTGTGCCTTTACATGTTTTCTGTCTCTTTGTGCGTATGGACAGTGGGAGGGAAGATTAAATTATCTTTTTTCAGCGTAAAGGGGCTTCACATTCCAACCTGACACTTATCTGGGAGTGTAATAATTAAAAGACCATGGAAAACTTTACACTGACCGACTCTGATGCTGATTTGTTTAGCAATCCTGTGACTATCACAGATAACCTCTGAGCCGGGATCCTTCCACCTATACAGATTTCTACCATACACATGGTATTCTCCTTCTTAGCTTTCAATCTGTAGAGAGCTAAATCGGTGACAAAGACTTCTGAAGTGGTGACTCAGGGCCAAATTCAGACCTAATGTAAGTGAGTGAAACTCCACGAAAATCAGAATTATAGCAGGTTTAGATGTGACCTTTTGTGCTTTACTGACTTCAGCATGTCCTTTTCCTGAGTAAAGATATGCAAGATCAATTCTACAGTGAGACAGACATGTCGGGGAAACTGGAAACGGTGCTGGATTCATTTCTTTAGCATTTGTAACATTTTCTCTAAATTCAGTTTCACAGCCCAGCATTTCTGTTTATAAATAATTATGTTGATCTTGTATATATCAAGACAAATTAACAAGTGGGAGGGGGAAAAAGGGATGAAAGGAATTAACAGGTAAAATATAATCAATATAGAATTATCAATCAGATACACTACAGATAACTAGATTTCTTTACACATTTAAATCCAGGTTGAGGACTGCATCTTCTTGTTGAGTTCTGGTCAAGTTCTAATTTTATCAACTTCATAGTGTTACAGAGGTGAGGGTGGGGAATCTGTTTAATTGTTCACAGGGCCAGTCCAGACAATGCAACAGGAGGCCCTGGGTTGGGGGTCTTATCCGATGAAAGGGAAGCTGAAAATCCAATATGGTATTTTCTGTATATGCTCATGTCTGGTTGTGTGCAGTGTGAACTGCTTCTTACTAACTGGAAGCTCAGTGATATAGAGGTTCAGTGGTACAGTGATTATGGTAAGGAATATGACTGGCATACAGACAAGTAGACCCCCCCTTTAGGGAATAACAACATCTCCTCCTTTATCTCAGCCCTTGCTGGGGCATATCTTAGACTTCCTCTTCTCTTGTTCAGCAGACAACCCCCACCCACTGTTCCACTAAATACCTGCACTAAAATACCAGTTCTGGACACATCATCTGTCTAGCCCAAGAATGATCACTGCCTCC
Organism: Gopherus flavomarginatus; assembly: GCF_025201925.1. NCBI lineage: Eukaryota > Metazoa > Chordata > Testudines > Testudinidae > Gopherus > Gopherus flavomarginatus. The sequence goes on along the minus strand of NC_066623.1, from coordinate 20,716,447 downwards.
AAAGTCTAGTTTGGGGCAGGTATGGAAAAAAAAGGACATATACACTGATATTTGGCCCTTGCAGATGGGGATGGCCCAAGAGAATGGTTTTACAGCAGATCCAAGATTTGCTTGAACTGGTCCTGGGAGCCAGGAGATAGAGCTTCTATTCCTTACTCTGACACTGAATTACTGTGTAGCCTTGAGCAAGTCACTTAAGGGCCAATTTTCAAAAGCAGCCCCTGATTTTGGGTGTCCAGCTTGGGATACCTTGGCCTTGATTTTCAGAAATGCTAAGCACTGTCCCTCTGGTTGAAATCTGTTGGAGAATAGCACCATTCAGCAGGCACTCAGCACCTGGCAGGATCAGGGCAGCAGTACTCATGATTTTAGCCAGATTAGCATTACAGTTAATTAACTGTAATCATCTTCAGTGAAACATGAAATGTACTGGACGTAGGCATTATTCATCTGATAGTGGTTGTGAAGCTACAGTATTTGTAAAGCTGGGATCCTTCAGAATGAAAGGCACTGGATATATCAGAGCATAATTTGTGCCGGGACTTGCTGGAGCTCAGCCCCAGCATCCTTTCATGTCAAGCCGCAGCCCCTGCACCTCTTCTGTTAGGGGCATGCAAAGCGTGACCTCATACATATGGTGCATGCAAGGTTACTCTGGGCAGAGGATGCCATTTTGTAAAATAGAATGTTACCTTCCCTGCAGCACGACTACACACATATGTTCATGTGTGAGGTCACACTGTGTGGGGGACGCCATTGTTATTGCTAGAGCCCCAGCACCTCTGTCTTTGGAAATTAAGCCCTGTGTAAAATGCATTTACACTAGGTCATTCTCTCTTTGAAACTTTTTATTAAGGCAAAGTTACAATAAAACTTTAACATACTACACATACATTACTTATTACTTATTCAGGGCCAGGTTAATATTCAAAGAACTGGGCTAAAGATTCTGGCTTGCTGCCTGGGGAGCCCTCCTCCTGTGAGTACCCTAAATAGGGGTGACCATTCTCTCTAATGGTATCCAATAATTCATCCCCGCTACCCATTTATTAGTAACATACACTGATGAGCAAGTTTTTGTGGAAGGGAGGTAGATTTGAATAGAAAATGAGTGACGTACCTTGTAACCAGATAGCGGTAAGAAGTGTGTTGCTCTCATGCAGAAATATGAGACATGGATCTATTGTTAGTCAGCTGATTCCAGCATCCTGTGGGTGCAGTGATCATATGTGAGTTCCTAAGCTCTGAAATCAGCAGCTGTGTAGCAAAGATTGTAATGACGTCCCTTGGGGCAATGTAAACTGTAGGTTGCTCTTCTGACTTTCTCCCTTTTGTTGTTATTATTGATTACAAATTTAGCTCCATAAATGTGCATGGTATTTAGTAGACAAGAGAAAAGTATAGGGTCAGATTCTGATTTCAGTAACAGTGGTATAAAAGAGGAGTAACTCTCCAGGGTGAATGAGCTCAAAGGGATAGCTCAGTGGTTTGAGCATTGGCCTGCTAAACCCAGGGTTGTGAGCTCAGGTCATGAGGGGGCCATTTAGGGATCTGGGGCAAAGATCTGCCTGGGGATTGGTCCTGTTTTGAGCAGGGGGTTGGACTAGATGACCTCCTGAGGTCCCTTTCAACCCTGATATTCTAGGATTCTATGAATATGACTCAATGGTACCTGTAATGAAGAATTTACAAACCAGGGCCCTGATTCAGATGTGAATCTAAGTAAGCCTAAAAGGAGGAAGGACTCTAATTTGATGTAACTTACACTTTCTGGTCCCCTCAATGCATCTATTATACCAATTTAGGTTTCCTCTGCATTCCTGGGCCCAGTTCTCCATAAGATACAACTGTTTCCACTGGTCTACTGATGCAGTGGAGCCATAAAGCCAGTTTAACCAGCTACCCCCAAATTCCCCCATCTTAGGAAGCATTGCTGAGGAAGAAAGAAAGGACATGACCAGAGCTCCTATGTGATCTAGCTACTGATGGCTGCCAGAACAGCCCCTGGGAGCCATAGGCAGCTGGGAGTCATTTACAAGAGTCAGGGGCCATCTGTAGAATTGGGCAGCTGCCAATGTGATGTAAAGCCACTTTTGCCTCCCTCTGAGGTCCTATGCCAATGCATCTCCACTGATCCCAGGAATCATGGCACTTTACACTTAAATACACTTACCAACATCTAAGCAAAACCCTCTGCCTCACACATCACCAATGCTCGAATTTCAGGGAAGCCTGATGTAGGGGGACTTGTCCCCCTTAGTACTGTTAGTGGCTCCTGCACTTCTGTCTTATGGCCCCCTTACTTCTTAATATTGTTTACATTAAAGCAAGCCACTTGACATTCAGGGCCCATCTACTTTTTTCCAATAATGGAAGCACTGCACATCACCCCTACACTTGTCCCAGTATGTCTAATGGAGTGTAAGGAGGCGTAGCGGCTGAGGGGATGAAGAGAAGAAGGTAGCAGCAAAATCAACTAGCAGGAGGATGTAGGGAGGTGTAAGCTAAAATGCTCGTCTATTTAATTTCATAGCTTCTGCCTAATTAGGGCTTGTCTATACTACTGCAAGGGGTCGATTGAAGATACGCAACGTCAGCTACGTGAATAGCATAGCTGAAGTTGATGTACTTAGAGCTACTTACCGCGGTGTCTTGACTGCAGTAAATCGACAGCTGACGCTCTCCCGTCAACTCCGCTTGTGCTCCTCATTCTGGTGGAGTACCAGAATCGACGTGAGAGTGCTCAGTGGTCGATTTATCACATCTATGTGATAAATCGACCCCCGCTGGATTGATCACTGCCCGCTGATCCGCCGGGTAGTGTAGTTAAGTCCTTAGTGTGTAAGTTACACCAGCTTAGACAGTCTGACAGTTGGTCAGTTGATGTGAGTTGGTCTAAGGGAATCTGAGTGTAGGGGAGTCCAAGCATAAAGGGAGTTCAATTTACACTACTGTCTGCATCCCCTCTGAATCTATTTAGTTACCTTATCTCCTTTTTTCTGTAGTATCTTTTGAGTTTACCCATGTGAATAGCTAATCTTTGAGTAGCACCTTCTGATTGTCTGTTAAACAAAAAAAAGACAGTATCAGTTAACACAGAACAGCTTTTTCATTTTCACTATAAAATGTGTTAACATATTTGCACTGTGACTTGATTCTCATGTGATAGTGTGAGGTGATGGTTGTGTGTAAGAGAGAAGCTAGTGAAAACACAAGATTAGTCATTGCCGGGAACAGTGCTTGGCTGTTTTGAATATGAAAAACTTTAGGCTGGTGAAAAAAGTCAAACCTTATCCTCCTGTTTTGTTTCTTAAAGCACATTTGAATACATGGGGACTGACTCACACATGTGGTGTTCTGTGTCTATTGCCTCTAATGGAACAATGTGGTTTATTCATACAATTCTTTGCTCATGTGATGTCCTGTCATTGTCCCTGTGCCTTGTCAATGCCACCTCACTACCTACCTGACTTTATACAAGTCAGTGTTTACCTGATCTAATCTACCTGAGATATTACCCTCCCACAAGATCCTTTTGCCTCAGGTAAGCTTACAAAATATCATCTTGCTAGTTTTCTCCTGTGCTTTTGGCAAACACTTTGTTTCCCAACTGGAATGAATAAGCAATGAAGTCATAAGAAAGATCTGGCTGAAATGAATTTTACCAAACATGGCACATTCCTCAGGGGGGTTGGACTCATATTCCAAACGTTCTGTGGATCCTGGAACCAGCTGCAAAGTGTGATTTCACCTCATACTCTGCGCAGGTCTATTTAGATAGAGGCCCAACAGAAGGAGTTTAATAGGACTATGCTTCCTACAGAGCAAGTTTTACCACTCCTGTAGAGTCAAAAACACTCTTGCTAACAAAGCAAGTAGGAAAACCATAGAGCCAGCATGCTCAGCTGGAATCTTTTCATTGATTTAAGCAAGCTTTGGATCAGACATTAGTTGTCATTTCGTATGAGCCACCAAAGTCCCCCGAGATGATAACATCTTTCAGTCATTTCTGATTTAAAGGCAGATTCAAAACAGTGATTTAGAGGCTCATCTGAGAGGTACATCTTTTCCTGTGTCACACTGCGCTTACTGTGATCAGCTGAGGCACTCAGACTGATAGCTCCTTGGTTTGAACTGGAAGGAGTGGGTGGGAGGGCATACATTCTTGGGAGTCTCTGATTCTTGAATTCACTCCCCCGCTGGATTTGATTACCTTAAGATCATGATAAAAAGCCAGTTATCCTAGACCAGTGATTCTCAAACTTTTTTTTTTCATGGACCACTTGAAAATTACTGAGGGTCTTGGCGGACCACTTAATGATCTTTCCAATTGTTGTTTGTACCGTTAGCTAACTATTGTAAAGTGCTAAACCTTAATAATAATTAATTTTTTTTGTTCTACAAATAAAAGCACAACTTATATTTTAATATCAGTAGTCTTACATTTTTAATGCCATGGATGTGCCCACTCTCCCCTGCCGTGGCAGCCCCTGAGCTGGGGCTGCAAAGGCGGGGCGGTCTCTCCCTCTCTCCCCCACTGTAGCAGCCCCCAAGCTGGGGCTGGGAAGGAGTGGGGTATCTCCCCTGCCACAGCAGCCACAGAGCTGAATCTGGGAAGGAGGGCCGTCTCTTCCCGGCAGCCACAGCCCTGGAGCTGGGGTAAGTCGCCTCTTTCCCTGGCTGCCGCAGCCCTGCACATCCCAAATTCCCCCACCCCCTCTTCTCACCCCACCCCCTATTCCCCCACAAGGCTACCCCTCACCTTACATGTGCGTCTTCTCCAGGGTCCAGGCACCTAATTAGTGGAGCCGTGCCTGCGCAGCTTCACTAACTAGGTGAGTGGCCCTTCATTCTCTCATGTGTGACTGCCCAGACGCGCATCTTAGAGCAGTGGTTCCCAAACTTTAACAACCTTGAACTCCTTTCACTAAAATGTCAAGTCTTGCGAACCCCCTCCAACAAATGAATATTTCCAGGGATTTTCTCCTGTGCCTGAGTATAAATTATAAAAGCAGTGATCTTGGAAATATAAAATTTGTTTTTATGACATGCTTATTACACACAATTTATTATTAATTATTATTTATCATTACAATATTTTTATTACATGATGAAAATGGCAACACTTTTCCAAGATCTCACTTTCGTAGCTTGTATCACTTTGAATAAGCCTGTTATAACATAAGGCTCCTATGTTTCATCAAGGAGTATCAGATATGAAACAGCATGAAGGTATTTAAGAAGCCAACTCAAAGAGTTCCTCCTACACAAGCATTCAGGTCTTGAGCAGTCCAGGGAAACAGCGCACGTTACAACAAAGCTTAAACTTGTTTGTCATAATAATTTAAAAAACAATACTAGCTGCCTATTTCATTTTAAAAATAGCAAAAAATATCCACCTCCCTTTCTTATAAGGAGTCTTGAAGTTTAAATCTCCTCTGTGTGATAGATATGCTTGCTTTGATCTGCTTAGCTCTTGGAAGTCCAGGGTCTCCTGGCTACTGGCCCTGTGCTGCTCGGGGTCCCTAGGGACAGCTCTGTCTGCCATTAGGGAATTTACAAGAACCCCCTGTAACATTTCGCGAACCCCCCGGGGTTCATGAACCCCAGTTTGGGAACAACTGCCTTAGAGGGAACTATCTGCGGACCACCTGAATGGAGCTTGCGGACCACTAGTGATCCATGGACCACAGTTTGAGAACCTTTGTCCTAGACCTTTTTCCAGGTAGTGTGGATGGGTGGGAGAATATGAGTTCAGGTATTTTCTAGAGGGTTTGCATACGGATTTTACAGCAGACTCTTGTGCATTTATGCCCAGAGCCAAGGATGGGCAGATTTATAATAAATTCAAATAAATTAATAAATAAAACTCTAGCATTACCTCCACCAGTCAGAACCACCCAGACAGAATCAGCCTCCATAAGAAACAAATGAGGAAAGCAGAAGCAAGTCAAAAGGGACTGTATGTAAAAGCCTTGGAATCTGTGTAGCTCCGACTTCAAAATGGTTTTATTGGAGCTGGGCTTGAAAAAAAAACCAGACTTGAGCACCCTGGAAGTTTGGAACACAGAGAATGCAGCTCGGTATCTGAATTTTGACTCTTGGGCCCATGATTTGTTTAATTAGTTACAGGATTTCTCCCTCTATTCTATTCTAGTCTATTCTATTCAAGTTTATATACCATGAGCCTCAACCTGATATCTCAGTGCCCGGTGATTGGTTTCCTTCTCCCAGGTCTGATTGTTCTCATGAAAAAGAGGAAGAAGAAGTGAAATTTGATAAAAGCCTGAAGCAGATTCTGAAATAGTAAATAAGAGTCATGAATCATCCTCTTGCAGAAATGACGAGGAAGGATGGAAAAGATAGTGGTTTGGGAGAAGAAAGCTGTGTTCTACATGGTTGATTCAGCGCTCTGGACTAAAAATGAATCACCAGAATATTTCAGTCACATTACCAGCATTAACACACACAAAACCCCCAACCTCAGAAAACCTTGGTTATGAAACTAACTTGATGGAAGTTGTATGCAGTGTTGTAGCTGTGCTGGTCCCAGAATATGAGAGAAACAAGGTGGGTGAGCAGGGCCGGTTCCAGCTTTTTTTCCGCCCCAAGCAGCGAAGACAAAAAAGAAAAAAAAGAAAAAAAAGGAAAACCCAGTTGAGGTGTTGCCAGAGAGGAAGAGAAGGACCTGCCGCCGAAGACTAACGTGGAGCGGTTGAGCTGCCGCCGAAGTGCCGCCGAATACCTGGACATGCCGCCCCAATAATGGCCAGAGTGCCACCCCTTTTTATTGGCTGCCCCAGGCACCTGCTTCCTTCACTGGTGCCTGGAGCCGGCCCTGTGGGTGAGGTAATATCTTTTATTGGACCAACTTCTGTGATGGAAGTTATCTTTCAGATCAGTATGATGACTTTCTCAAAACACTGTGTTCAACTAGATTTGTAGCATGTGCCAGCTAGTAAGAGCTCACTGGAAATGGGAAGTATGTTGTGATAATAATAACAATGCTGTAGCTTATCTCTACATGGCACCTTCCAACCCAAAGTACTTTAGAAACTACAGGCCAGGTTCTCTTTTGCCCTGTGACAACTTTATGCTGCTGCCTTGGTAAAGAGGCCATAAAAGTAGAGGATATACTCACTGGAGAATATCCCTAGTATAGGGGTTTCCCTGGATGATGTGGTGCTAGCTATGATAGCTCTTCACTGCTTCCTCATAGCTCCTGGTGTAGGCATTATGATGAGATCATGGCTAGGGGATGGGAATGGTTGCACTTTGGCTGTTCTTAGCTACTAGTTTGTAGCTGAGTATAAGTTAGAGCATCCCCAATGCTGTTCTAACTTACACTAGGCTCCAGGCAAGCCCTAGTACAGTCCTAGAGTGTGGGAAGGTACAAAGCGGGCTTAAACTCCCCTTTACCCCTTGCTCCATTCCTGGGCTAAGCACAGCTCAATCAACCCCTATAATTAGGGGATTTTTCATCCACTCCTGAAGAGCAGCCACCTTCGGGGTGTAACAAGGCAGCTGTTTCACAGCAATACCAACACAATACAACCACTGGGCTCCATTCCTTTGCCATACTAAATAACTCTCATTATTAAAAGTCAGAATCTCTGTTTTATAAGCTAGGATTTTCAATGGAGCCAGCTGGAGCTAGGTGCCCAGTTCCCAATACATTTCAATAGGTTTTGGGTGTCTAACTCCCTCAGGTGCCTTTGAAGGTAAGTTACAGATGGCCAGGAAAGGCAGAAAATAAGGGTGACAAACAAAAAGACAAACACTCATTCCCAAAGAACCCCGCAGAACATCTGGAATGCTGCAGCGATGTAATTTACCAAGAATGTCAGCCAATCCCAATACATGTGGTTCCCACTAGTGTAAGATCAGGAGACCAGCAAGGCTAAAAATATTTCACTTTGCTTTTTTAAAACTAGATTTAGTTTTCTAGGTTTTTTTAAAATCATGCTTATGCCACCTTTGTAAGTTAGAAATGTTTTTGTGGACAGTCACTTGAACTTTGGTTGGATTCTAGTCCCCGCACCATTGCTATTACTCAGAACTTTTCCCACTGAGGGTTTCATGATGCCTTTTTACTTAGCAATGGGGCATGATTCATATTTAATACCTAACCCAAAATGGTTTCTTTTGGTCATAAATCTGTGACTAGATAGATAGATAGATAGATAGATAGATAGATAGATAAGGCAAGATCCTGAGCTGGTGTAAATATGTGTAACTCCACTGAAGTGAATAGGAGTACCATACAGAAGGTTTAATTCATTAGCATTACACCAATTGTTACCAGCTAAGGATCTGATTCTGGTCTAGAGGAAGCGGGATTGAGAGACAGATCATGCAACTTATATGTATAGATCCTTACCCATATATCTCCAAGGAGGGGCAGAAATGTGCCTTCTACCGGCCCTGGTCACAAGGCACATGGTCATCCATTTAGAGTTATAGTAGCTTGGGAGGGTCTTATTGCTTCTATGATATGGAATTCAGGCTCTGAATCAAGGAAAAAGTGGATAAGGAAAAGTTATTTAATTATTCCCATAATATAAGAACTAGGGGTCACCAAATGAAATTATTGGGCAGCAGGTTTAAAACAAATACAAGGAAGTTCTTCACGCAGCGCACAGTCAACTTGTGGAACTCCTTACCTGAGGAGGTTGCGAAGGCTAGGACTATAACAGCGTTTAAAAGAGAACTGGATAAATTCGTGGTGGTGAAGTCCATTAATGGTTATTAGCCAGGATGGGTAAGGAATGGTGTCCCTAGCTTCTGTTTGTCAGAGGATGGAGATGGATGGCAGGAGAGAGATCACTTGATCATTACCTGTTAGGTTCACTCCCTCTGGGGCACCAGGCATTGGCCACTGTCGGTAGACAGGATACTGGGCTAGATGGACCTTTGGTCTGACCCGGTACGCCCGTTCTTATGTTATGAAAAGAGATTTGGCATTAGCAGTGCCTATACACTTGGGGACGACATCACTGACAGTCAACCAGAAAGCTCCAGCTGTTTCCAGAGCACTGGGAGGAAAAAAATGTAAATCTGAAGAAAAATATTTTCATTTCTTCATTGCGGCCTGGAGCTTTCAGGCTTCAGTCCAAATCAGTCAATCAATTCTCTCTTTTCCATGCTTAGGGCAAGGAAAGCTCAATGCCTGTAGCATGGGATGGTTCAGGGAATCATTGCCCCAGTGGGAGTTCCGAGAGGCACTGTACTTGGGGATAATGCCTCCAGAAGTACTATGCTCTTTATAAAGGCTCAGTGTGTGCTTCCCATCAGCTGACTGAGCCCCACTGGCTAACAGAATGGGATCAGCATGGAGTGAGAGAGGTGCTCTATAGTGCAAGCAAGGCACTAGGTGTGCCGAGCCCCTGCCCTGAGGCACAAACGGGAGAAAAATCCTTGTGCCCTCTGCCCTACCCCTTGTGCACCCATGCATAGTCTGCCACTACCTAGCCTATACCTTAAAATTAAGAGTCTTGAATCTATGAGTAACAGGGGTGGAGAATGCCCCCCAGCACCAGGAAACTCCATGTGATTCTTAGTTTGGATTTTGATCATTACATTTCCTATTCAGAAAAGCCTGAAGTAAGTGAGTCCAGCGTTATGACAGCTGGTACGTGCAGATTTGCAGCTCATCTGATTGCCCCTGGGGACAGTCATTACAAATCTCTCCGAACAGCCTTGTTACCTCTTCTGCACAAGTGCTTCCAGTGTTCATAGTCACAGTAAGAAACCTCATTAAACAGTTTAGGGCTACCTGGTTTTCATTTTCACTTATCTATTTCTTTTCAGTTATGAGATGAGTTTCTCCCTTGCTTCTTGCTTCAAGGACTTCGTTAGAATTAGCTCAGTGCTGTGAAGTGAGTGCAGAGCTTGCAGGGATCATGTATAATGCAGTCAATGATTTCACAGCATTTACACAAATAATCCAAAGTCAAGAATGTTACTTCAACCAGGGTGGGGAAGATACCTTGCACTTCCAGAGTCAACAATATTTTCAAAGTGCTTTACAAACAGCAACTATTGGACCCTCTCAGCACTCCTGGAGATAGGTAAACTGTTACGATTACAGGGTATGGCTACACTTACAGTTGTACAGCGCTGGGAGTTACAGCTGTCTTCGTACAGCTGTGTAGGGAAAGCACTGCAGTGTGGTCACACTGACAGCTACCAGCGCTGCAGTGTGACCACATTTGCAGCGCTGTTGGGAGTGGTGCATTATGGGCTGCTATCCCAGCGTTCAAGTGGCTGCAACATGCTTTTCAAAAGAGGGGAGTGGGGTGGAGTGTGACAGGGAGCGTGGGGGAGACAGAGAGAGTGGATTTTTGGAGGTGACACTGTGTCAGCTCCCTGCCTTGCAAGTTCTAAGGACTGGAAGATATACAGCACCAACCTGCAATCAATTCAAAAGTTTTGAGACATTCCCCCACCCCTCTCTTATTCACTAAATGCAAATTATGCATTCCTAAATAGCCTTCAGACCACATAAGCAGCTGCTCAACACGGACTCCCCCCTACCCCTCTGCCATGTGACTTCTTTCTTCAAGCAAACAGCTGTGAACCTTCCAAAGCAATTCCCCTGCCTGCCTCTGCTTGATCGAGCAAACAGGAGCTGTGTTTGTTTTTTAGATAAGCAGGTCGGGGGAGCTCGGAGTTTAGGCATTCTGGGATACCTCCTAATACCCTGGAGGCCAATAACAGCGCTTTTGGTGGCCATACTTGATGAGCAGCGCTGCATCACCAGCGCTGCAATCGTTACACCCCAAGCAGACCAGGTGTACAGCCAGCGCTGCAGCCAGGGTGTTGCAGCGCTGGATGTGCCTTGCAGGTGTGGACAGTTACTAAGTTGCAGCGCTGTAAACCCACCACCAGAGCTGCAACTCTCCAGTGTAGCCAAGCCCACAGAGAGGAAAATGAGGCATAGAGAGCTGAAAGGTGAAATTCTGGTCACACACACAATTCCTAAGTAAAAGGATTTGCGGCCCATATATAGTTCCTGCTGGCCATCTTCCTACCCATTATCAGTTGGGAATTTCCAATAGGCACCATGAAAGAAGTGGGTTTTGAGAGGGATTTGAGGAGGACTGGGTAAGAGTTTTACAGACTAATTTGAGGGAGCGTTCAATGCATAAAAGTTCTTGTGAAAGAAAACACAAAGGCACTTGTGGAAGAAGTGAACAAATAGTCCATCAAAGCTGACACCCTTAGTGGATTAGAGGGAGCAGGGGTTTCGGGATAAGATACCAGCATGGATAACTAGGGAGGGGCAGAGTTGTGAAGAGCTTGAAAGTGACAACAAGATATTTGCATTTCATGTGGTGGAGGAGAGCGAGCCTGCAGAAAGACTTAAAGAGGTGGGTTGAATGCAGGGAAGATGATTTTAGCTGCAGCAGTTTGGATGGCCCCTAACAAGGACAAGAGGCTGTCAGAAAGCCCAGAGGGGAGGAGATTACAGTAATCGAGTTGGGAGATGCTGAGGCCTGGATGAGAAAGTTGGTCAGCTGGAGAGAAAAAAAGAAGCCAGATCTTGGATATGTTATGGACGACCAAGTGGTGAGGTCTGGGAATGGCCTGCATGAGTTGGTCTACTAGACAGCGGTCCAAGATAACCACCAGCTAAGGAACCTAAATGTCTTGGAAGATGTGATTCTGCCAACAGTGATAGAGAAAGGAAGGTTTCAGAGGAAAGTAATGACATTCACTTTTGGTCTCATTAAATTTAATTTGGACACATCCCAAAGGAGTTGTCAGCATGGCCGAGATGTGGGACTGGATGGAGGGTGTAACGAGGCATTCATTTGCCCTTGGAATAAATCAGCCAGAGACCTCTTCTGAGTGCAATCACCAGTGCCTTTTTATTTTTAGTGTCAGCTCCCACCACCTTCTATTTACAGTGTTCTCCAAACCAGCCATCTGGGGGACAGCTAGTGTCTCCAGCCAGCAGGGACGCACAGCCCTGCCCTGACCTGACCTGCCCTTTCCTTTCCCATTCTCTCCCCTCCCGCCTTCACTTCCTTCCTGCCTACCTGCCTGCCAGCCTCACATAGTCCCGTGGGTAATAAGGCCCACGGGTGCTTCTCTTCTAGCAATTAGGTGTGGCATACTCAGCCAGCCCTAATTAATACTTCTTAATTGGAGCTGGGCTAACAGGGGCCTGGCTCAGGACCTCCTGGCCAGCATCCTGTTACAGAGAAACATAGTTCAGATACTGACCAAATGTTCTTACCTTTTGGTAGGTGTTTGGTGGCCTATGAAGAATGAATTGATGGGTTTCAGTCTATTTCCTAGTGGGACAGGTGTTCACAACACAAAGAACACTCATTGGCTCCCTGGTCTTAGTGGAAAAAACAAGGGTTTAATGGACAACAGAGAAGAGAGTGAACTTCTCATTTACCCTGACAAATTGTCCTTCTATAGCAAGCTAGAGGCACGTCGGTGGGGCAGAGTATGGGACACTTGCCTTAACACTTCCCATGACGTACTTGCTCTATGGATAATAGAGGATTCAATTGTTGAGGGCTGACAAAATGACACTGTCACAGGATGGCTGGCCCCAGTAAATGAAGGCGGTCCAACATCCCCATGCCAGAACAGGCGCTCTCATTGGCCAATTGAGAGTGTGGGACTGGAACAGACCTCGGGCTATGAAGGATGAGGGAGAATCTGAGGGGGAGAGACCCAGTAAGAGACAGTGACCTGCTGAGTTAGGGCTGCAGTGTTAGGAGACTGGAGAGGAGGTCTCTACGAAGAGCTGCAGAGAGCAGAAAAGTCGCTACAGGCCCTCCCTGGAAAGAGAAAGGAATGATCAGAAAGTCAGCAGAGGGGCTAACCTAAATTCATAAATTCATGGTGGCTAAGTCCATAAATGGCTATTAGCCAGGAAGGGTAAAGAATGGTGTCCCTAGCCTCTGTTCATCAGAGGATGGAGATGGATGGCAGGAGAGAGATCACTTGATCATTGCCTGTTAGCTTCACTTCCTCTGGGGCACCTGGCATTGGCCACTGTTGGTAGACAGATACTGGGCTAGATGGACCTTTGGTCTGACCCGGTACGGCCGTTCTTATGTTCTTATGTTAACCTGCTGACTTTCAGGAGCCAAAGCCAGTGCTGGGAGCCTGAAAAGAGTGTAAGGGTAGGAGACCAGTGGAGAGGCTAGCTGGATGTTCTTCCTGAGCCAATGAGCCAAGGCCAGAAGGAATGAAGACTGTAGGGGGAGGGTGAGGGATGTCAGGTCTGAGCTGGAGAACTGGGACCTGGTGGGGGATGCCGAGTCTGAGCTGGAGAGCTGGGGCACAGTGAGGGATGCCAGGTCTGAGCTGGAGAGCCGGGGCACAGTGAGGGATGCCATGGCTGTGCTGGAAAGTTGAGGAGTGATGAGGGATGCCACGGCATCACTTGGTGTACAGTCTGGACTATTGTTGTGTTCTTGGTGATGGAACTTGTTTTCTTATTGGTGATGGAACTTGTTTTCTTATGGTTTATGTACATGGGGCTTTCTTTTGCAATAAACTAACCCCACAAGGGCCATCTGTACTCAGAAACTGTTTAGGCCATTTTTTGGGACTTTGACGGAGGGAAACTGAGGCAGGCATGCCTGTTGTACTGTGGCCTGCCACTGGAGGATGCTCCAGTCAGGGACAACCTCTGACAGGCACTTTTCACTGTAGGGAATGTAGCAGCACTAACTGAAACCAACAGTTACTAAGAAAATGTCACAGAATATGTAAACAGAACTAAAAAAACAACCCTGTTCGGTGATAGATTCCAGATCTTCTGATACACTGATACTTCTTTTTCTTGAAATAACTCTAAACGATTTCCTTGAAACAACACTAACTCCTCTACCCTATTCCAGTCAAGAGATATGTGATTTTCAGCAGTACTGTCAGATTAAGGAATGGATGACTGCTGTGGTGTGAGTAATTCAAGTATCCCAGTGATTGCACCAGAGTCAGAGAACATGTAAATTGTGTCCTGCATCCAGCTGTTAGTCACTCTCCTGGGGGGACTCTCTCCTGCAAAGTTATTGTCCCAGAACACACTGTATGTTTGCTTATTTGCATTCTTTTCAGTCTTTCAACAGAAACATTAAATCCTCTCAAAAATGTTTGTGACTTAAAACAGCTGGAATGAAATACTCTGTTGTTTCCCAAAATAGCAAATTTCTGTAGTTGTTACTCATCATTCACCTCACTACTGTATAACAATTGGAGGTATTAGTTTAAAGGGACTCTAAGTATTTTACATATTAATTAATTAATACTCTGTGATAAGCATTATTATGGAAGACAGTGTGTCTAGGGATTCTTGCAGGGGAGAAGAAATGAAGTCTGCTGGGTTCTATTCCAGCCTCTTACTTGCTGTGTGACCTGAGACAAGTCCCTCAGATTCCATGTGCCTCAGTTTCTCCAACTGTAAAACAGGGTTAATTATACTTAGCTTCAGTTGTAAAGTTCTTTCAGAGAAATCCTCAGATTGAAAATGGTATATGACCTTTACCTTGGGGATTATGTTACCAGGACATATATATCAAATGGGACTCTGAAGGCCGCTCTGTCTTATATGTAGGGCCCTACCAAATTTAAGATCTATTTTGGACAGTTTCATGGTCATAGGATTTTAAAAATCATAAATTTCATGATTTCAGATATTTAGATCTGAAATTTCACCATGTTGTAATTGTTAGTGTCCTGACACAAAAAGGAGTGGGAAGGTCGCAAGGTTATTTTAGCGGGCTTGCTGAACTGCTACCCTTACTTCTGCACTACTGCTGGCGAGGTAGTGCTGCCTTCAGAGCTGGGTGGCCAGAGAATGGCAGCTACTGGCCAGGCATGCAGTCCTAAAGGCAGAGCTGCCACCAGCAGCAGCGCAGAAGGATGGCAGGGTATGGTATTGCCACCCTTACTTCAGTGCTGCTGCTGCTGCTGGGTTGCTGCCTTCAGAGCTGGGGAATTGGAGGGAGGTCTCGACTGGGGTTCCACAGGGATCTATTCTGGGTCTGGTGTTGTTTAACATCTGTATTAATGACGTGGATATAGGTATAGAGAGCATACTGATCAAATTTGCAGATGACAAAGCTGTGGGAGTTGCCAACACTTTGGAGGATAGAACTAAAATTCAGAGGGATCTGATAAATTGGAGAACTGGGTTAGAGCCAACAAAATGAAATTCAAGAAAGGCAAATGTAGGGTGCTACACTTAGGGAAGAAAAACCAAATGCATAAATACAGAATGAGAGAAAACTAGCTTGGCAGCAGCCTTGCTGAGAAGGATCTGGGAGTTGTGGTGGATCACAACCTCAAGATGAGTCAGCAGTGCAATGCTCTTGCAAAAAAAGCAAATACAATTTTAGGTTGTATTAATAGAGGTATAGCATGCAAGTAATGGGAGGTGACAGTTCCGCTCTAGTTGGCACTGGTTAGGCCTCAGCTGGAGTACTGGGTCCAGTTTTGGTCACCAATGTATAGAAAGGATGCAGAGAAACTGGAAAGGATCCAGAGGCAAGCGATAAAGATGATCAAAGGGATGAAATACAAGCAATATGAGCAAAGGCTGAAGGAACTGGGTATGATTAGTTTGGAAAAGAGGAGATTAAGGGAGGATATGATAGCGGTCTTCAGATACTTAAAAGACTGCCATAAAAAAAGATGGAAAAAAGTTGTCCTCCTTTGCCCCAGAGGGCAGGACAAGAGAGAATGGGTTTAAACTACAGCATAGCAGATTTAGATTAAATCTCAGGAAAAATTTCCAACTGTAAAAACAGTAGGACAATGGAACAGACTGTCTCTGGAGGTTGTGGAAGCTTCTTTACTGGAGGTTTTCCAAAGGAGGCTGGCCATCTATCTGGGATGGTGTAAACACAACAAATCCTGCATCTTGGCAGAGGGTTAGACTAGATGATTCATGTGGTCCCTTCTAGCCCTATGAGTCTATGATTTTATAACAGCATTGCTCTACCTCACAGGGATGTTGTGAAAATGAAGATATTAAAGACATGGGGCCTCAGTGCACTGACTGATGCCAGATATTTAAAATTAAATTCAAATATGCCATTTCTACCAAAACTTGTCTATTGTTAGAGAGGAAACTGAGTTCATTTCCAGTAAATCTGTGAAAAGGACTGAATGAGTGTAGCTACAGGATGATTAAGACAGGATTTTCCATAAGGACCCAGGGACATTGGGACATGTAAGATAGGAGTGTGAAGCTGAGTAAAGTTTGCAGTTAAATACACATCAGCACACTCAGATAACACTCACAAGAATTTCTTTACCCTGAAAAGCAAAGAAGCGGGTGTTTATCCTGATGTGTGATCTGAAATTGAGCATACACTCTTTCAGAACTACCTGCCTTGAATCCTTTCTAATTGCTTGTTCTCCTGAGAACTGATTGTGGCTGATTCAGTGTAGCCAACTCACGCAATATTGAGTTGTTCAGATACCTCACCGGTGTGTTTATGACTCTGTGTGGCACAGTCACTTGTGTAAATAATGCACAAACAAGAGAATGACCTTTGCTCATTGCACTCTGAATAGAGTCTATTTTTATGAGCCATTCTTAGTCACCTGATTTTTAGGTCCATATCAGATGTTTTGCTCTGCTCTGGTTCTACAAAGTATGTTGGAAACCAACTGGATTTAGCCCTCTCAGGATTTCCCCTGTGTAGGGAGGAAAGGTCATCTAGTTGATTTAGTGGGAGCACTGGACAGGGATGCAGGAGACCTGCCTTCAATTCCTGTGTCTTCAAGTCACTTAATCTACATGTGCCTCAGTTGCCTGTCTTTAAAATGGGCATAGTACACACTATGGGCTGGTCTACATTACTGCTTCAGTTGATGTAACTTACGTTGCACAGGGGTGTGAAATAGTCACTCCCCTGAGCGACACAAGTTACATCAACTTAAGCGCTGTCCACATCGGCGCTATGTCAGCAGGAGACACTCTCCCATAGACATATCTTCACCTCTCACGGAGGTGGAGTAATTATGCCAACGGGAGAGCACTCTCCCATCGGCATAGCGCGTCTTCACCAGATGTGCTACAGCGGTGCAGCTGCGTCAATGTAGCGCTGTAGTGTAGACTTGCCCTTAGTCACAGGGATATGTGAGGATAAAATCTACTAATGGTTGTGAGGTGCTCAGAAACTATGGTGCTGAGGGCTGTATAAATACCTAGATAGTACAGAGAATCCCTGTGTGGCTGCAGCTCCTTTTTCCCCCCACCCTGGCTTCTGGTGTAGGGGGCATTTACAGAAGAAAGGGAGCACTGAAGGGGTGCTGGCAATCCTGTGGCTGGAACACTCCTTGGAACTATGGGGAGCTAGATATAAATAGGGCCCTACCAAATTCACAGCTATGAAAAACATGTCACAGACCATGAAATCTGGTCTCCCCCCGTTTTCATGTCCTCCTTTCAATAGGATCTTGAATTCTATCAGATCATGATCACTTCCTCCCAAGTTCCTGATCATCTTCACAACTAATTCATCTCTGCTGATTAAAACCAGATCCAAAATGGACGACCTCCTGTTTCCTCAACTTTCTGAATCAGAAAGCAGCCCCCTACGCACGCTAAGAATTTTCAGAGTGTATTATATTTTGCTGCAATAGTCTTCCAACAGATATCAGGGAAGTTAACATCCCCCATTTATACTAGCTCATGTGTGTTAGCTAATCTTGTTCCCTGCTTGTAGAATGACTCATCCACTTCCTCTTCCTGATTTGGTGGTCTACAACAGATTCCCACCAGAACATTGTTACTGTTCTTTCCCCTTGTTATCCTCACTAAGTAGGTCTGTTGCTCACTTCCTCTTGGACTTTGGAGCAAGTGTATACATTCTGGACATACAGCACAACACCTCTTCTTTTTCCCCATACCTATCTTTCTGGAACAAGCTATATTCCTCAATGCTGGTACTCCAATAATGGGCCCTGTCACCATTTCACAGATGGGGAACAGGGGCACAGAGAAGCTAAGGGTACATCTACTCTGCAAAACCCCCAAAACCCTGCAGCAGTGAGACTCAGAGCCTGGGTGAACTGACTCAGGTTCACAGGACTAAAATTAGCTGTGTAGATATTCCCACTGAGCTGGAATCTAGGCTCAGACCCTCCTTCCTCCCCAGGTTTCAGAGCCCAGGCTGTAGCCTGAGCAGGAATGTCTACACTGCTATTTTTAGCCCCATAGCATGAACCCGAGTCAATTAATGCAGGCTCTGAGACTTGTTGCTGTGCGGTTTCTTTTGCAGCATAGACGTACTCTAAGTGGCTTGCCCATGGTCATACAGGAAGTCTGTGGCAAAACAGAGAATTAAACCTGGTTGCTCAAGTCCTAGGTTAACCACTAACCCAGCCTTCCCCTCTAGGACTGCCCAGCCCCTCCTATACTAGCTGAAAAAGTGTAACATGGTGACATCTACAATGGTTTCTTCCTGGTGTGAACAAGAAGCCATAAGCATTGCAACTGCACTGGTTCAGCCAGTTTCCACCCCCCACACTCCCAACAAAGCAGTTCAGCAATTACCAAAAAGCCACTTCTCTCAGTAACAGTGATGGGTTGTAGGGATAGGTGGTTTCTGGGATGCTGTTTCTGAACAATTATAATTTTCCTTTGCTCAGCATTCATAAATAACCCATTAATAACAAACAAGTGGGCAGAGTCCCAGCACTTTATGAACAGTTAAACAAATGTGTGCAGTGCCAACTTTTATGGGCAATAATAAAACAATGTGACAAAGCTATCTCCTCCTCCTCCCATGTCAGGGTTGAAGTGTGTCCACAGAGGACAGCATGATATCCCTAGTCTGTTGAGAAGTAGAAGCCATTAGTCTTCAGGGCTGCCAATACAACATTTTTTGTACCTGAAAAAATCACGGTTCATTTTGCTCAGTTTCACAATCATAGGATTTTAAAAATAATTTTAAAAATAATAAATGTCATGATTTCAGACATTTAAATCTGAAATTTCACCATGTTGTAATTGTTGGTGTCCTGACCCAAAAAGGAGTGGGTGGGGGGTGTTGCAAGATTATTGTAGGGGGGATTGCTGTACTGCTACCCTTACTTCTGCACTGCTGCTGGCAAGGCGGTGCTGCCTTCAGAGCTGAGTGTCCGGAAAGTGGCGGCTGCTGGCCAGACACCCCAGCTGGGAAGGCAGAGCTGCCACCAGCAGCAGCGAAGAAGTAAGGTGGCATGGTATGGTATTGCCACCTTTACTTCTGCGCTCCTGCCTGCAGATCTGTGCCCTTGGTCAGTAACCGCCATTCTCCAACCATCCAACTCTGAAGGCAGCAGCGCAGAAGTAAAGATGGCATGGTATGGTATTGCCACCCTTACTTCTGTGCTGCTGCTGACAAGGTGCTGCCTTCTTAGCTGGGCACCAGTAAACAGCCACCATTCTCTGGCCACCCAGCTCTGAAGGAAGCACAGAAGCAAGAGTGGCAAAACCATGACCTAATGACCCCCCCTTTCAACTGCTTTTTTGGTCAGGACCCCCAATTTGAGAAACGCTGGTCTCCCCCCATGAAATCTGTATAGTATAGGGCAAAAGCACACAAAAGACCAGATTTCATAGGAGGAGACCGGATTTCACGGTCCATGACGTGTGTTTCATGGTCATGAATTTGGTAGGGCCCTATTTATTAATGTCTGAGCCTTTCACATGGAAAGCACTATGGAATTATGGAAGTTAGAGATTATTTATCTGGCTCCCTGGGGACAATACAGGATTGTTCCTTTCAGTGCAATCTTTAATCCGTTGTCCAGTCTATTTTTAAAAAGTCCCAGGAAATGGAGTTTCCATCACTTCCCTTGAGAGACTGCTCCATAGTCAAATACATCCTGTTGATGGGAAGTCTGTCCTGCTATTTAGTCTATAGTTAGAGTGCAAAATGTAATCAGTCATCATTATCAGAAATAAATTAATTTTCCTAAAGAATTAAACTCAAATATAGATACACAGGACCAACTCCTGGGATTCTTACTCTGTTTGATTTAAAATTATAGTCAAGCAACCTCCATTGTCTTCACGGGAAGTTTTGCCTTAATAAGGGAGGAATACAAACTGAGTAAGGACTGCCAGATGTGGGTAAAAATCTACATCTTTACAAAGAAAGAAGCTGGAAGTTCCTGTTCACACAAACTTTCTGTCTCCTGAACTTCAGCTGGAGATGATTCTCAAAGAAGAGAAAGACTACCAGAGGAGAGAGGACGCACCCCAAATTATTTCTTCCTCCCTTTCTACCCATGGCATCCACAATGCCTGAAGAACAAAGGAAATAGCTCTGGACTAGGGGAAGGATCCTGACTGAAAGGAATTTAGCCAGCAAGATTGCTGTAACATGGTGAGAGAGACTTTTTCTTTGAATTCACTTAGCTTGTTAAGTTAGGTATTAGTTGAGTTTTAGTTTTATTTTCTTGTAACCAATTCTGACTTTTATGCCTCATTACTTGTAATCACTTAAAATCTATCTTTTATAGTTAATAAACGTGTTTTGTTGTTTTATCTAAATCAGAGTGTTTAGACTTAAGTATCTGAGAAACTCCATTTGAGATAACAGGATTTGTGCATATCATTTTCTGTTAATAAAAGGACGGACTTTATATGAGCTTGTATTGTCCAGAGAGAGCTGGGCAGTACAAGATCCACATTTCTGGGAGAAAGTCGGGGACTAGGAATTTGCTGGTGTTGCTCTACAGTGTAATTCACAATTGATTGACTATAAAACTCATACAATATAATTGGGAGTAATTTACATACTGGAGGCTGTGTGTGAGGAGACCAGGACTGGTAACTCTCATGGCGAAGCAGTATAAAAGGCACCCCAGGTTAGAGAATTAAGGGGACACAGCTGTTCATTGGTCCAGATTGTACTCTGTGTAATATCACAACTTCTACTTGCTATTACTAGACTCTTTATCCTTTGTTAAATAAACTTATACTTGTTTTCACTATAAACATATCTGGGTGCTGTGTGTTTAGCAGAGTGGTGATCTGAGGTGTAACTGTAAGTTGGGCTGAGCTGCTCTTTTGGGAGCAGCAAATCTGTGAATACTGTGAGTGTCCAATGGAGTAGAGGCTGGACACTTCAGGGAGATGTTTGGAGGGCTCAGGGGTTGCATCATGCCTATTGCTAACCAACAGAGAGACAGCGGGACCTGTGTATGTCTAGAGGGGAGCGCCTGTATTGCCCATGGCCAGTGGAGTTGAACCATGGCAGGCACAGACAAGGTTTCCTCACACTAAACACGGATGGTAGTGAGGTGCCTCACAGGTGGGAAGCATCACAATCAGCTTGTCTCTCTAATAAACCAGAACAGCAGGAGCAAACTACATTGTTGTTTACTTGTGTCACCAGTGAATTGCAACCCCTGAACCTTTTGTACATTGCATGTGCCAATGATGTGAAATCAACATTACTGTGCTGAAACAGGAAGTAGCAGATAAGACATGGTGCAACATAAACCTTTCCCAAAGGTTGAGCAGCTGTTCAGTTCTTTGTTTATGTTTTATAAAGCACAGACTCTTACAAGTACAGTTGACAAAACTATTTTTTGCACGTTTTAGCCCTTTTTTCTATCTTATGAACCAATTCGACATTCTGTGAATGCATCTGTTATTGCTAAATATTTACCTAATAATTTGGAAAAACAATTTTTAGCCTATGGGATGTTTGCACACCGCTCACTTACACTGTTTGTTATTTGAATTGTGTAGTAATGGTGGTATAGCTTCTGCTCCCTGGCTGAATGATTGAAATTTTAAAGTCAGAAAATTGAGGATGAAAGACAAATAGCAAATTTAGCTACAACGAGTCAGGAAAAAGATCTTGGAGTCATCGTGGATAGTTCTCTGAAGATGTCCACGCAGTGTGCAGAGGCAGTCAAAAAAGCAAATAGGATGTTAAGAATCATTAAAAAGGGGATAGAGAATAAGACTGAGAATATATTATTGCCCTTATATAAATCCATGGTACGCCCACATCTCGAATACTGCATACAGATGTGGTCTCCTCACCTCAAAAAAGTTATACTGGCAATTTAAAAGGTTCTGAAAAGGGCAGCTAAAATGATTAGGGGTTTGGGGAGGGTCCCATATAAGGAAAGGTTAAAGACTCTTCAGCTTGGAAAAGAGGAGACTAAGGGGGGGATTTGATAGAGGTATATAAAATCATGAGTGATGTGGAGAAAGTGGATAAGGAAAAGTTATTTACTTATTCACATAATACAAGAACTAGGGGTCACCAAATGAAATTAATAGGCAGCAGGTTTAAAACAAATAAAAGGAAGTTCTTCTTCATGCAGCGCACAGTCAACTTGTGGAACTCCTTTCCTGAGGAGGTTGTGAAGGTTAGGACTATAACAGTGTTTAAAAGAGAACTGGATAAATTCATGGAGGTTAAGTCCATTAATGGCTATTAGCCAGGATGGGTAAGGAATGGTGTCCCTAGTCTCTGTTTGTCAGAGGATGAAGATGGATGGCAGGAGAGAGATCACTTGATCGTTGCCTGTTAGGTTCACTCCCTCTGGGGCACCTAGCATTCGCCACTGTTGGTAGACAGATACTGGGCTAGATGGACCTTTGGTCTGACCCAGTACAGCCGTTCTTATGTTCTTATGTTCTTAAATTGCAATTAATATGTATTTCAGAATGAATTAGTGGAAAAATAATTACTTGTGCTAACATCTGTGTAACTCCCAGGATTCATGAGCATTTTTTAAAAATACTGAGTGGTCATCCAAATACTAACAATAACATGACAACAAATAATATTACAACCATGGAGCAAACCCGGCTTTTTCATTAATCAGCCAGGTCAAATTATCAGCATTGGTAAGTGTTACTCTAAAACTGACTGGGTGCCTATTCTGTTCTTGAAGTCCAAAAAAAGAGTGCTGCTTCCTTATTGTCTTTTGACAAGTGTGCAGAGTTTAGCATATTCTGTTTGTGGTATTCTCTAGTCTACAACTGCTGAACCGAAACATTCAAATTTCTAGGGCACATACGCTTGACAGCAAAGAAAATGCAATTCCAACTCGGGGCATGCTCAGATATCATCAAGATATACTGCACAGTTCATTTAATGGAACAGAAGCCAGCACAACCAAGATGCTGATTAAAGTGAACAATTGCAGAAGATTTCCTATTATGCTAAGCTTTGAAAGAAAACAGTAAGTATCGCAAAGGAAATTAGTGTATTTGCTCAAACTGAAAAGGTCATCCAGTAGTAACTCTTCAGTGCAGACATACATGTTACAATTCAATTTTGTTTCCATCATAAGTTATAACTTCCCAAAGTCTGCAGGAAGAGGACAGAAAGATTGCAAGATCATTGGGTGACTGTGGGAACATAACTGACCATGGGTTACACACACCTTACAGCAACACATCCTCATTTAAGTAATTACATACAAAATAACTGTGTCACAGTGTTGCAACGTTTGCATTTTCCCATACTGATGCAACTTCATCATGTCAAATGATCCACCTTCTGTTGGTGTCAGGATGATTCAAGACCCCCATAGGAATATCCTGCAAGCCCAGATTAATAGGACTTGTGAAAAGTTGGACTCTCCTGTTAAAATGGAGAACAGGTGACAACCCTGTAAGTCAGAGAGAATCCAGACAGGTGTCCATTCACTTTGATGTAACACAGAGTTATATATTGGCCAAACTGGACAGTCTCTATGCAAAAGAATAAATGGACACAAATCTGACATCAGGAATCATAACATTCAAAAACCAGTAAGAGAACACTTCAATCTCTCTGGTCACTCAATAACAGACTTCAAAGTGACAATTCTTCAACAAAAAAACTTGGAAAACAGACTCCAATGTGAAGCTGCAGAACTGGAATTAATTTGCAAACTAGATACCGTCAGATTAGGCCTGAATAAAGACTGGGAGTGGCTGGGTCATTACAAAATCTAAACTTAATTTCCCCAATACTAATTTCTCCCTATTGTTACTCACACCTTCTTGTCAACTGTCAGTAATGGGCCACTCTCTTACCACTTCAAAAGTTATTTTTCCTCGCTTGGTATCCTGCTGTTAATTGATTTATCTCATTAGACTGACCTAACACTAGGTAAAGCACCCCCATCCTTTCATGTATTTATACCTACTCCTGTATTTTTTACTTCATACATCTGATGAAGTGGGTTCTAGCCCATGAAAGCTTATGCCCAAAGAAATTTGTTAGTCTCTAAGGCCATGGCTACACTTACAGTTCTGCAGCGCTGGTAGTTACAGCTGTGTTCGTACAGCTGTGTAGGGCCAGCGCTGCAGTGTGGCCACACTGACAGCTACCAGCGCTGCAGTGTGGCCACATTTGCAGCATTTGCAGCGCTGTTGGGAGTGGTGCATTGTGGGCAGCTATCCCAGCATTCAAGTGGCTGCAACGTGCTTTTCAAGAGGGGGGTGGGGTGGAATGTGACAGGGAGCGTGGGGGAGACAGAGTGGATTTTTGGAGCTGACACTGTTCTCAGCTCTCTGCCTTGCAAGTTCTAAGGACTGGAAGACACACAGTGCCTACCTTCAATCATTTTAAAAGTTCTGACCCCTTTCCCCACCCCTCTCTTATTCACTAAATGCAAATTATGCACTCCTAAATAGCCGTCAGACCAGATAAGCATCTGCTCAACACGGACTTCCCCCTCCGCCTCTGCCGCGTGAGCGTGCGTTTCTCTCTTCAAGCAAACAGCTGTGAACATTCCAAAGTAATTCCCCTGCCTGCCTCCGCTCGCTCAGCAAACAGGAGCTGTGTTTGTTTTTTAAATAAGCAGTTTGGCTGAACTCCGAGCTCCCCCTTTCTTCCGGTTTGTTGTGGACAGGAATTCTGGGATACCTCCTTATACCCCGGAGGCCAATAAAAGCGCTGGTGGTGTCCACACTTGCTGACCAGCGCTGCATCACCAGCGCTGGAATCGCTACACCCGAGGCACAACCGGGTGTACAGCCAGCTCTGCAACCAAGGAGTTGCAGCGCTGGCTGTGCTTTGCAAGTGTGGCCACATCCTGAGTTGCAGCGCTGTAACCCCCTCACCAGCGCTGCAACTCTCCAGTGTAGCCAAGCCCTAAGGTGCCACAAGGAATCCTGTTTTTTTTTGCAGATACAGACTAACATGGCTACCACTGAAACAGATCAATCACTGTGAATACCACAATATCTTTGATTAAGAATATCACCATATAAGAAGTGAGACAAGCTAGGTGATGTAATATCTTTTATAGGACCAACTTCTGTTGGTGAGAGAGACAAGGTTTCAAGCCACGCAGAGCTCTTCTTCAGGTCTGGGGAAGATATTCCCAGCATCACAGAAAAATTCAAGGTGGAGCAGATTGTTTATCGTAAGTAGTTAGCACATACTGTCAAAGTTAGACTCAGGACTCACAGTTTGTCAGACCACTCTGTTTTATTAGCACAGCGCTCTGCTAATAACATCCAGATAATGTGAGCACCATGTAAGACACAAACTATCTTATTTATACAGATAAAAGAGCGGGAATTAGACAAAGGGACAAAGAAAGCAAAACAGTAAAATTCACCTGGGGCACAGCATGCATATCCTACTTCCTTACTAACTCTTATCGATCTAAGGCTAATACTTCACCAATTGCCCTTAAACGGTGCAACTGTTCTATGTTAATGTCTGTATTCCTGACACCTGGATTGCAGCATTCCAACAATTTTGCTTAAAGATACAGACAGCATTTCTTTAATCCTT
Source organism: Gopherus flavomarginatus (assembly GCF_025201925.1). NCBI lineage: Eukaryota > Metazoa > Chordata > Testudines > Testudinidae > Gopherus > Gopherus flavomarginatus. Next base: position 20,690,705 of record NC_066623.1, on the reverse strand, counting down.
TCTATTTTCACAATATAATTCATTCTACTTTCACAATACTATAAGGGACCATTCAAGGCAAAGTGGCCCATTAACACCTCTGCAGTCGTAGGACAAAGAGAGAGGGTTAGCTGGTTACAGATTGTTGTAGTAAGCCATAAATTCAGTGTCTGTTCAGTCCATGATTTTTAGTGTCTAGCAGAGTAATGAAATTAAGCTTCCATGCCCATCTTTTGAAAGTGTTGCACATGTTTCCATTGAGGGTGACGACTTATAGGTCAGATATAGAGCGATCACTTTGTGAAAGGTGTTCACTCACAGGTGATGTGGTGTTTTTGTTTTTTATAATTTTCCTGTGTGAGTTAATTTGAGAGCGTAGTGATTGTCTGGTTTCACCTTCATAGTTGTTACTGGGACATTTAGTGCACCGGATGAGGTACACTACATATTATGAGAGGTGTGTGTAAGACCCAGGGATCTTAAAAACCGTGTTGAGGGAGGTGTTGCTCATTGTAGCAGTCAAGATATGTCTGCAGGTTTTGCATCTGTTGTTCTGGCAGGGTCTGGAGCTATCTTGAGTTGGTTTGTCCTGATCTGTGGGGAGCTTTCTTCTGATGATGAGCTTGGAGAGGCTGCAGGGTTGTTTGAAGGCTAGGGGTAGGGGTTCAGGAAAGATTTCCAGATGGGATCCCCACTGAGTAGGAGTTGCAGTTGTCTGAAGATATCCCATATGGGTTCCAGTGTGGTGTGATCAGTGACAATTAGGGATATACGGTCAAAGGGGTTTTTATTTCTGTGTTGAAGAAATACTCTCTCGGGGTATTTGGTTGACCCATTCCATGATTCGATCTACTTCTGTGGTGGAGTGGCCTTGTTTGGTGAAGGCAGTTTTAACTGTGTGAAGGTGTATAGCCCAGACTCACTCATTTTATATCTCTAATATCCTGGGACTGACATGGCTACAACTACACTCCATACATATGAGAAGTGAACAGAACTCCTGGGTTCCATCCACAAAACTACCACTGCCTACCTGCGGGGCACTGGTTATATCACTTAACCTCTCTATCACTTGGTTTCTACATTTGTAAACTGGGAACAATAACATTAAACTATCTCTGAAGAAGCATTATGAGAATTAATTAATTTATGTAAAGTACATTAAGATCCTCCGATGAAAGGTGCAAGAGACAAGGTGTCTGGGACTCTAATTAGGCAGCACTCACACACCCAATGCATGGACACTGCCCAAGGTGGAGTGTAACCAACCAGATGCAGCCAAGTCACCTCTAGTCGCAGGCCATGACACTCTGATTAGGCAGCGCTCATACACCCAATGCATGGACACTGCCCGAGGTGGAGTGTGACCAACCACTCAGGCACCAACTTTCATTGGCGCCAGTGGGTGCTTGCGCCCCGACTTTGCCTCCCGCCCTATTGGACCCTCCCCAAATCCCCACCCCAGCCCCCCCTCTTCCCTGAGTGTGCCGCATTCCTCCTCCCCCCCCCCCCAGTGCTTGCCGCGTGAAACAACTGTTTTGCAGTGCAAGAGCTGGGAGGGAGGGGGGAGAAGAAGGACGCGGGCGCACTCAGAGGAGGAAGCTGAGATGAGCTGGGGTGGGGGGATGGGTCAGGAACTGCCAGTGGGTGCAGACACCCACCAATTTTCCCCTGTGGGTGCTCCAGCCCCGAAGCACCCATTGAGTTGGCATCTATGACCAACAAGACGCAGCCAAGTCATCTCCAGTCACAGGCCAGGAGGAACAGGTGTGCACTCACAAGCTTGTACTTCCCGTGAAGGCCCTTTGCCCAGACCACCTAGCCAGTGGTTCATCACATTGCATTCCATTGTGCCTTGGGAAGACTTACCTTCATTGCACCATCCATCGCTGTGCTGTGGGACACTTACCTTGAAGGATCCTGACATCTCCAGTGCCGTGCCTGTCCTGGAAGCGTGAGTATTCGAGAGCGAGTGTGACCCCTCCCCACACCTCTTTTTTAGCTTAGCTATCAGTATAATAAACGTGCTGCTTTCTGCCAAACTCTAGTGGGTCATTAGTCCTCCCTAAGTTTACTAGCTGGCCCAATTTCAGGTAACAAATACTACTTGTAAAAAAAAAGAAAAAGAAGCTACTTGTACAGAGTGTTACTGTATCTCACAGAACCTTATGAGATATAACTAAAACACCAGATGCAGAAGACTTAGCAAACACTAACTGAAGGCCAGGCTGGGAGAACAGAATTTTGATCTATGGTACTTGCACAATTCATTAGAGAATTACATTTCTGAAAATTGGAGACAGCATGCTCCATGGATGAGGTGTCCATTGAGAAAATGACATACCCCAACGGCCTGCAGACAGAAAGATGGCACAGTTTTTAGCCTTTAATCTGTGGAGTCTGTTGGAGAACAGGCAACAAAAATATATAAAGGACTCAGCTCATGGAGGGACTTTAAAGGTCATGAGTATGACCCTTAAAACAAATAGGAAATGCTGCCTTTAATCAGGGCACCAATTCACTTTTGTCGGGAAGCTTTACTGCATGCAAATCAATGTAGACAGAAGTCCAGCGAGACTAAGGTTAAAATAATTGATATTGGCTTGCTATTACGGAGGCTTGAATTGGGGCAGTGGATTGGATGATTAACTAATGAGGAAAGGATTACAGAACTAAATACACAGAACTTTAGGAAACTAAGACTATGGTAGATTATGATACTTTTCTATAGTGCCTGCTGGGTGCGAAAGGAACTGGTTAAAGTGGTTCGAGCTGGGGAGTAGGGGGATATCCACAAATAAAAGGATGAAGTGACATATACGTAAAAATAGGCTGAATAACAGGAAATGGTTTCTCACAGTGAAATCTGCTAGATAGTTTTATAATCTCCAAAGGGAAGTAGTGAAAGACTTGTGCTGGTTTCAACTGATTGAGCAAAACTCTGGAGAATCAACTGCAGGGAACAATCCTTCTATGATCTCTGGGGATGGAAAAGAAGAGTAACGTCTTTTTCATCTCTAATTTCAGATCATGAAGTCCTTCCTCAAGTAAAACTCCCGGTGAAGTCAATTAAATTTCGCCTGTGTAAGGATCTTAGAATTCTTTCTATAATTCTACCCAATGTACCCAATACAAGGCAAATGTGTTCTAGTTTGCCAGAGTTTATCATGCCTTTTGGTTCTCCAAAGTTCAGTCCTCCACAGTAGACACTGCTACGCTATATCTGCTGGCAATATGTACACATATGGGTCACTGGATGATGCACAGTAGAAACAAGAATAGCTGAAAGGGTCAAAGTCTTTGGGCCTGGGCCTGATTCTCCTCCTGTTTAGTTACATCAGTTTTACACTCATGTAACTCCATGGACTTCAGTGGAGTTCTGCTTTGAGAGAATAATCAGACCCTCTTTCTTGAAAAATATTATCTGATGGGTTTGTGGGGTCAGACACTTCACACCTGGTGCATTCGGCTGCTTTCACTGCTCATCATCACTGCCATTGCCTGGAGTACGCTGCCTGTGTGAGGTTTGTTAGGAGATGGCACGCAATGTGGTGCCCCGCAACAGCAGGACTTTTTTTTATGTCATTACTGAACTAAATGAGGGACTCTAACAAGAAAAAGCTACCCTTCAAACTAACCAAAAGTGATAGGTTCCCAGTGGGGAGAAGGCTTTATTGCAGTCCACAACTTCTCGTTTTTCAATTCCAACTCAACATTTACAGTCAGCATGTAGAGATTCAGTGACTTTTGCAATCCAAAGCAACCACCAGGACTGTATAGTCAGGCCAGCATTCCAAGAGACCTTCACATTCAGAATGACTTGCCATTCTGCCTCATTGCCCCATCAACAATGCTGTGCAGTTGGAGAACCATGGCCTCCCACCCATAATAGCACTGCTCCGAGAAGAAGAGAGAGGGAGCACAGTACATCTTGTAACTGAACTGAACTCAGCCTGGCTTGTTGGGAAAACAGGAAATGGCAACAGAGACTTCTCATTTACATAAAGTTCAAACTATGAGTCATTTTTTCTTTCACAGCTTCAGCTTGTCACTGTGACGAGCTTTTGGGCGGTAAGTGAGCACATCGGCTGCTGGTCACACGCTCACGCAGCATCCATGTGACTTGATCAGTGTCTGGTTCAGGGAAATGTGCAAACATTCAGAAGGTGAAATTTCCCTGTGGTGTGGGGAAAGTTATGTGCATGGCTTCTGTTATTGTTGGTGAGAGTTATTCACTAATAGCTCAAGTTATTCCCAAGCTGATGGCTTAAACATAAACCTTATATATCCATTCTTGCCTACCTATCCCCTCATATACATTACTTTGCCAATTTTCAAAGGGTCTTACATTAATTAACATAATTTATTTTCACACCATTTTACAGATCGGAAAACGGAGGCATGGAGCTGTCTTTCCCAAGGCTGCTCAGAAACTCACTGTGAGAGTTCCAAAGTGAACACAGGAGTCCTGGCTTTCAGTTACCTGGTTTCCAGTTACCTAGTTTAGGGCATCCATGCAGAGAAAGGCAATCTCATTTCTCCCTGTAACTATAAGAGGCCAATATGTTTGTGATAGTACAACTAGTAATAATTGGCTAAATTCATCCCTATTGTAACTCCTCTGAAGTTAGGGGTAGATTTTACTCTTCAGCATTTTATTTTCAGACTTTGATGTTATTGTCACTGCTCTTACCAGCAACAACCATCTACTGAAATGGAAAGGGCACAGCAGGCAATTTCCACTGGAGCAAATGGAATTGGAAACCTCCCTCTATCTTATGGTATATGAGTGTGTTTCCATCAAGATTTCAGGGAGGAGACTGAGTAAGTAGGGGTGAATCTGGGAAGTCACCACATTATTTCAGAATAAACCTTCAAAAAAAAAAAGACAAACTTAGAAATGACAGAAACAGAATTTAAATGAGAGTGTGGGAGGCTTCTAAAAAATGCAATAAAGGGAAGCGAAATATAAATGTGCTGAGGAAAACATTCTTTAGGATTTGGGGAAAAACCATAATTAATAGAATGGCCATCTTTGTGAACTGCAAACAGATCGCAAGGTCAGCTGGGCCCCTGTGACCTACAGATCCATGGATTTTTAGGGCCAGAAGGGACCATTAGATCATCTAGTCTGAACTCCTACACAGGCCAAAGAATTTCACGGGTACTCCATGACTATCATTTTGGCAGTATCACAGGGTGACTGGCCCACTCTACCTCTGACTTTTTAAAGAAGAACAATGCTCCTGCCTCACTTGTAAGTAACCAAGGGTATGTCTATACAGCAAAGAAAAACCCATGGCTGGTCCATGCCAGTCAATTCAGGCTCGTGAGGCTTGGGCTGTGGGGCTGTTTCATTCTGGGCTTGGGCTGGAGCTTGGGCTCTAGGATCCTGTGGGGTGGGAGGGTCCCAGAGCTCCTGGGCCCAATAAATGTCTACCAGAGCACAACTGAAGGAGGGTGCTTCTAAAGATAAGAGCTACCACAGAAGCTAGTAGCAGATGCCTGCCTACTGACTGATCTCTCCAAGCCTGCAGAAAATGGCTCAGCTTGAGAGAAGCTGGCTGAGGCCTGCAGCTGGCCTGAGTCACAACCCAGGTCTGGGAGGAGAGCTGTGGTACTCCTGCATGTAAGGAGGGTAAGCCTACCTGAGTTATTAGACAGGCCAGTAAGAGTCTGCGGGATTCCTGAACTTAGGAGGGGATACCTGCCTACCTACTCTAGTACTGAAGCTTACAGAAGACAAGGGTCTTGAGGGTCTAAAGAGTTTGTATGCTATATGAGAGTTAATAAATAAGCCCCACAAAGACGGAACCTTGGTATAAGTACTCTAGTCTGGAAGTAGAGCACTGTAAGGAGGAGAGAAGGAAGGCAGTGGGCCTGCAGGGCCATACCACAAATGGGCCTGCTTGGTGGATGGTGCCCTGTCACAGGCAGACAATAATATAGTTTAATAAAATGTCAACTTTTGGAGTATTTTAGTAGCACAGAATCTTCTGAGCCCACTTGTTTCTTGCAGGATCTGATTCAATGATTTGATAAGTTCAGGAAGTCTGATACCTTCAGGATGCCACCAGTTGTGATATGTTCCCTTTTGATGGCCCTCACAGGGGACAGGTAAACCGTACATACACCCTAAATTGTGGCACAGAGTTACTGCATTAACCTACAATAGCTAAGATCAGTTCTTGCAACTAATCTAGTCCCTAAATTAGTCAGTTGGATCTAGGGTTGCCAACTTTCTAATTGTTGAAAACCAGACACCCATGCTCTGCCTCTTCCTGAGGCCACGCCCCTCACCTCCCTGCTTTTCCCCCTGAGGGCCCTCCCCTGCTCACCGTCAAGAACAGTATCCCTGATAATATCACGGCAAACCTGGTGGCTGAACTTTGTGACTTTGTCCTCACCCACAACTATTTCACATTTGGGGACAATGTATACCTTAAAGTCAGCGACACTGCAATGGGTACCCGCATGGCCCCACAGTATGCCAACATTTGTATGGCTGACTTAGAACAATGCTTTCTCAGCTTTTGTCCCCTAATGCCACTACTCTGCTTGCGCTACATTGATGACATCTTTATCATCTGGACCCATGGAAAAGAAGCCCTTGAGGAATTCCACCATGATTTCAACAATTTCCATCCCACCATCAACCTCAGCCTGGACCAGTCCACACAAGAGATCCACTTCCTGGACACTACAGTGCTAATAAGCGATGGTCACATAAACACCATCCTATACCAGAGACCTACTGACCACTATACTTACCTACATGCTTCCCGCTTTCATCCAGACCACACCATACGATCCATTGTCTACAGCCAAGCTCTAATATACAACTGCATTTGCTCCAACCCCTCAGACAAACACTTACACGATCTCTGTCAAGCATTCTTAAAACTACAATACCCACCTGCTGAAGTGAAAAAACAGATTGACAGAGCCAGAAGAGTACCCAGAAGTCACCTACTACAGGACAGGCCCAACAAAGAAAGTAACAATGCCACTAGCCATCACCTTCAGCCCTTAACTAAAACCTCTCCAGTGCATCATCAAGGATCTACAACCTATCCTGAAGGATGATCCCTTACTCTCACAGATCTTGGGAGACAGGCCAGTCCTCGCCTACAGACAGCCTCCCAACCTGAAGCAAATACTCACCAGCAACCACACAACAAAACACTAACCCAGGAACCTATCCTTGCAACAAAGCCCATTGACAACTCTGTCCACATATCTATTCAGGGGACACCATCATAGGACCTAATCACATCAGCCACACTATCAGAGGCTTGTTCACCTGCACATCTACCAATGTGATATATGCCATCATGTGCCAGCAATGCCCCTCTCCCATGTAGATTGGCCAAACCGGACAGTCTCTATGTAAAAGAATAAATGGACACAAATCAGGCGTCAAGAATTATAACATTAAAAAACCAGTCATAGAACACTTCAACCTCCCTGGTCGCTCAATTACAGACATCAATTCTCCAACAAAAAAAATCTTCAAAAACAGACTCCAGTGAGAAACTGCAGAATTAGAATTAATTTGCAAACTGGACACCATTAAATTAGGCTTGAATAAAGACTGGGAGTGGATGGGTCATTACATAAAGTAAAACCTATTTCCCCATGCTATTTTTCCCCCTACTGTTACTCACACCTTCTTGTCAACTGTTGGAAATGGGCCATCCTGATTATCACTAAAAAAGTTTTTTTTCCCCTCCTGCTAATTGCTCATCTTAATTAATTACTCGCATTACAGTTGGTATGGCAACACCCATTTTTTCATGTTCTCTGTGTATATATATCTTCCTACTGTATTTTCCACTGCATGCATCTGATGAAGTGGGTTTTAGCCCATGAAAGCTTATGCTTATGTTAGTCTCTAAGTGCCACAAGTACTCCTCGTTCTTTTTGCTGATACAGACTAACATGGCTACCACTCTGAAACCTGCCCCCACCCAAGCTGTGACTGAGTAAGCTGATTCTTGAGACTTAGAACAGCATGAGACGTTTAAAAGAGGTGTTTGTTCTTTCCCTTTTGGAAAACTTTTTTTCTCATACTTGATTCCTTCCTACAACAAAATTCTCCACAGAAAATTCATGTAGAAAAACGATCCAGCCTTAGGAGCGTTCATTAAATGTCTCACCGTTTCTGTAGGTAGGCTTTCCCCACACACCTTCTCAAGGACTTTTTAAAAGAGAAAACTGATTGCACACTCAAATGAAGCAAACCTAAGGAGCAGGTTCAGCACTGTATTATACAAATACATATCAACATTTACTCAATGTGCATCTCTTTGTAATTGTGTTCTAATACTTCAGGCTTATCTATATTAGAAAAGTTGTAAAGTCTTAACTAAATTAATTTGAGGTCTGTGTAGTTAAATAGGTGATACCCCCTAATGTAGATGCATCTAAACCCATTTAATTCTTGTTTAGCATGTACTAGTAAATTACTAAATTTATTTAAACTGATTTAAGTGAGTATTAAACAGGTTTAAGTGCATCTACATTAAGTGAGAAGTACCAATAACATCCATAACTAATATCCAAAAGCAAAGTTAAAAAATCTTCCTATAACTTGGTTAAAAGCCCATTCCACCTCTTTTCTTTGTGCTATTAAATACCAACCAATACAGGAATGTGAGTTTTTTCTTTGGGTGAGGGCAAATGAGAAGTTCCACAAACATAGTATCTCAAGAAAATGCCAAACAAAATGGACAGCATATATAATTCTGTTATAAAATGCACCAACCCATTTGCCAGGTTGCTGCTAGCTATCGCCCCATTTTCCACAGTCCTAATCATCTTGTTTCTGTTTTAGAATCTCAATTTGGTACAATTTTTTTGGCTTCTGGCACGTTATGCACAGTAAGATTTGTTTTGTGGACAGGATCCCCACTGTGTAGGGTTATCAGATAGCAACTGTGAAAAAATGGGATGGGGGTGGGGGGGTAATAGGCATCTATATAAGAAAAAGTCCCCAAAAAGGGACTGTCCCTTTAAAAACTGGACATCTGGTCATCCAACCCCGGGCAGCGGTGATATCTACCTCTCCGCTGGAGAGGCTGGAGGCTGGAGCCGTGTCTGGGAGCCAACCAGTTCTCTCTATCAGCAGCAGCAGCTGAGCAGTTGTTGTTCTTCCTGCCCTCTCAGCAGGGAGGTTGATTGCAGTTATGCTGGTAACTGGACTTTTGGTGTCCAGTCAGCAGTGCTGACTGGCTACTGCCAGGTCCTCTTTTCGACTGGACTGTCCAGTCCAGTCCAAAACTGGACACGTGGCAACCCAACTTGGATCCTTTCTGTTCAGAAACTTTGAAGTACGACAAAAAGTGAGACTGATCCAATTAAAACACAGTAATCTCTACTGCAGTTTCTCTAGCACAGTGTGAGAGGGTGCAGGGGTTCCATGAGGTCTCCAGTGAATAAGGGGTTATTTCAACTCAGTTTTGCTCCTCCCTTAATCCAGATACTTGGGGAAGAACCATCAACTGGCTTCTTGGGAGGCACAGGAGAATGATTCCTTTAGGAGGTAATTTTGCACCCAGGAACCTTGAACTGCAGGCTGAGGGAGTTTTGTTACACTTTTGTTTTATAAACAGGCTCCTCTGAAGGAAAGCTTTGCTTGACTGTACTTGTTTTGTTTCTGAGGAGTGAGCCCACTGGCTTAGACTTGTTTCTTTCTTACTACATCATATTCAGGCTTCTTATTCTCACTTTCTTAGACCTGGACAAATCTGCCTCTGCCTATGCCTCTGCTCTCATTACCTCCTACTCAGCTTCCTGCTGGCCACACTCCTTTTAAGCTACTTTTCTATGTGTCTCCTGTCTTTGGTGCTCACTCTAAGCAGAAGCCAACACTTTCAAAAGTGGTAACAGATTTGGGGTGACCATTTGAAAGCCCAAACTGATAATTTTGGCCTAACTGAACACCCACAGCTCCAAATTGAAGTCAATGGGAGTTGCTGGTGCTTGGCATTTCTGCAAGGTCTGTCAAGCTGGGCACCCAAAAACAATCATTCCAAATCACTGTCCATGTCTGAAAATCAAGCTCTTACAGCTACATTTCAGAAGTAGGTAGTGACCAAAACTCTAGTGGAAATCATTGGAAGCTGTGGCTGCTCAGCATCTCTGAAAATAAGGCCCCGGCAAATACTCTCTCTTTAAAAGACTCACTACATGTGCTCTGACTTCTAGTATTGACTGAAGTGCCCCCTCCCATTCCAAGGGTCCCACAAATCACTATGGTTTTCATATAATCTGCAAGACAACAAATGAGAAAAGAAAACTGAAATGGCAGAAAATGCTGCCTGCTACAGACTGTCTTGTATATGAGGAATTATTACGGGCCTATGTCACTACAGTGAAAAAGGCAAAGAGATCCACTTCCAAGGCCCTCAACTATGAAGTCCCACAAGGTTTGGTCCACTCCCCGAAGAAAACCCATGGGAGAGCTGCTATGACAACAAAGGCTGAAGTGTCAACAGTAAGTGGATGACACTCTGCTCTCCATCTCCTTTACATCAAATGTAAACAGCATCACACCTTAGCTGAAATCAGCACCTTAATAAAGTGCAGCTGCCTAAAGTTGATTCTGGGGAAGACTGAAGTGATGGTGGTAGACTAGGGAGTGCTGCCAATAAATTGTCTCCTATGAAAAATTCTCCTCTAGTATGGATCTCTGCTCTCAGGTTGATAAATGGGCTTGCTGCCATGGGGTGTTCTTGGACTCCTCAATAGTACAAAATGCTCAGATAGCCATTCTACCACCAAACAACACCACTCTTCCCCCCATCCATTTCAATATAAAATTGGCCAGATGAGCCCACTCCCACCTGTCAGATGTAGTCCTGGCTACAGGCTGATCCATGCATTCATGACTTGCAAGGATGTTGCAGCTGCTGTCTAAGAAAGAAGCCATATCCTGGAAAATCTGGTCCTTCGTGCAGCTGTTCACCTACACCCTGTGAATACACTACCCCACCATTTGGCTGTCTGCACTGGCTCCTCATTGAACAAGATGCTGTTCAAGAGCTCTGCCCTGTTATTTAAAGGTCTCTGTTGGATTGGATCCAGCTAACTGAGTGATTGCATCTCCTTCTGGCCACGTCCTCTTGGGACCACTACATTCTACTGGATCAAGAAAATGGTGACTAATGGGTGTGTGTGCTTGTGAATGCAGGAGGCAGAGCTGTCACAGCAGCTAGAGCTAGTCTATGGATCTCATTCTTACAAGGGATAAGAGTGACCATAGACTGCAGTGTGGTGAGAACTAAATGCAAAACTCATCTTGTCAATGTGGCTTTCCCTTAGTAAATTCTTCACACACTCACACAAGCTATGAAATAATTGTTACTTCTTCAGGGTGGGAAAGAAAAAGGAGAGATTGTGGTTATGTTGTCTACACAGGGCAGATGGTCAGATACTACAGCTGTGGGATCATTTAGGCACCTAGACAGGCAGGTAAGTTTATAGTAATTTATTCTAATATTAATTTAAAATCTACTTCTACCATTAATTCACCAGTGATTTAAAAATATAATGATAAATTTCTGTACTACATGAAAATTAGACCTAGGTTTTGGTCTTTTATGTGCCTGAACAATATTGTCCACGGCCAGTTTAGATTGTGAGTGCCTGGGGGCAGGGACTGAGCCTTCACGCTTGTCAGTACTAAGCATGCTATGTGAATTCAATAAACAATATTAATAACCAGGTCCTCACCTAACTGCTAACTCTCCCCCGACTTGTTCACTCACATACATTTCTCCATTTACTTTTAAAAAGTACATTTTTAACCTTTTCTTTTTGCTTCTCTGAACTATTTTCTCTTCCTCAATGTCATTTGTTTGACACATCATGCAGTCACTGACACACCCTGTAGAATTCAAGAGGGACTCAAGTAAACACACCCTGAAAACAAATGCACTTACATAAACCTGTGGTGACATGAGGACTACACATATACCTGGTTAATAAATGCACAATGACAAAACAGTAGAGCATACACCCTGGCATACACTCCCACATGAAGGGCTAGTAAAGTTCACCAGCTAGCATACACTCCTAAGCAACAGAAGAGGGTGCATGACTGAATAAGATCAATGACTGTGCGTACCAACCTTTGAACAAAATGTAATTGAGCTGAATAGTGACTGTACAGATAGAGCTCAAGAACAACACTTCACAGATATACTTTGACACATAATAACTGCTATAGTACATTCCCAATTCATGCTTGAGCACCAGAGCCCAAGCCAGAGGTTATCAAATAGCACTGAACAATGAGTAAGGGATCTCAAAAGAAAAAAGTGACCATTTGATGTGAGCCTTACAGAATATTTATTATACAGATTTGTACAGAATGATTAGGAGAATTGGGATTACTCTGTTTAGAAAAGAAGGGACTTTGGGTTGATACACTAGAGATTATGAAATTATGAAAAATCAGTATAATGTATAGAGATTCATTAATGAGGAGTTAAAAATAAGGGATGTCATATAATCTACATACTAGGAGAACCTAGGTAATTTAGGCATACATCTTCTTACCAGGAGAAACAAGTTTATGGAATAAATGATTGAGGCAGGTGATTGAAGCAAATCATATAAAGAATTCTGGACTTCATGTTATCAGAAAGATATTAGCAAACTGGAGAGAATGCAGAGAATGGCAACAATCAGAGAACTAGAGGGATTGACTTGTGAAGACTGATTAAGATAAATATGTCTAGTGGTTAACAATAACTGAAGATACATAACAGTCTATAAAAGATTGGCTAAGGCATAAACACTTAAGCCCAGTTCTGGGCCAGATCCTTAGCTTGTGTAAATCATCACAGCTCCACAATTACTAAAAATAAAATAAAGGAAAATGTAAGCTGAACATCGGTAACAGTTTCTTGACAATGAAATTTATTTGGCCGGGGAATAGTCTCCCATGGAAAGAAAAAAAGTCCCATCATTTGGGACTTTTAAAATCAGATTGAGCAAAAGACTAGAAAAATCCTGAACAGAGAGATAAAGATGTTTTTCCTTCTCTAGTGTCTATGATTTTGGGTGACAAATAGTTTTTTTCTGGGAGACAGTATAGACAGGGGGTACAAGCCAATGTTGGAGAGTCTAGAAAACCCAAGTTCTCTTTCTAGCTGTCACTTGCTCTGGTTGTGAACCTCTCTCTGGGTCTGTTTTCTCATCATTAGGTAGGGATGGATTTACCTCCCAGGGAACTTTGGAATCCAACAATAACACCCAATCATCAAAGCAAGTCTCCTGTTCTACTGCTGGAGTAGAATGGTACTGAATTCATCTGGGAGGAAGTGGCAATCTCACCTTAATTACAAGACCATTTTATTATTTCTCTATCTTTAATCTATGAGACAGTGGTTATGAATCCAGAGAGAGTCACCAGTGATCTGTTTCATCTGTAAGAAAGCGGTCAGGAATATGGAATGTTACTTTTCATACTTTTGTGAACATAGACCTAGGAGCTAGAAACTCCTGGTTGCTAATCTTGGCTGTGAAACAGACCCTACGTTGCTCCTAGGTGAGTAATTTCACCTCTCTGCCTGGGTTTCTTCATCTGAAAAATGGTCATAATGTTATTTACTCACCAACTTCAAAGGAGTTATGAGGATCAGTTAATGGTAGAAAAGCACTTTGAAGAGAAACATGAGGTAGTATTAAGATTACTATCATCAGGAGAGTGATAATTTATTGTTTATTTATTAAAAAGATAGTTACTTTCAGATCCAGTCATCAGTATCAGCTTACTTATTTCAACTCCAGTTATGCTATAGTCATGCCACATAAACTCTTGCTTTTAGTTCTTATTCTAACACACAGTATGATCTAAGCAACCGCACCCAGCTGGACTGCAGTCAAATTCCTGTTCTTATCTCTAGCTTTCTAAAAGCCTTATGTAATTAAACAATGTAATGACGAGGGGTCTTATCTCAGGGCATTAAGTTCTCCTTTCCTTGGCAGGACTGTGAGCTATATCAGGCCGTAAAGCCATTCTGGCATGCTGTGGTGGCCTCATCAGTTTCTTCGGAATTTGACCTTTTTGTTTCAAATAAAACCTTCCTAATGTGACCTATTGCTGTGTTGTATGTATTCCTAAATATATAGTCAGAGCTACTGTTTTAGGTTGCCTAAAGATCTGTGTACATTACAGTTTTTGAGTTTGTAACCAGTTTAGTAACTTGCATGGCTTACCTGGTTTATGTCTTCAACACAATATGGCTAATACTAGGTGACTGTAGCAGCTAACACTGTTTGGTTCTTGCTAGTATATATTCTAGGCTGTATCTAAATCAGCATTGGGTGTTTTTTTTTTTGTTTTGTTTTTTGTTTTGCTATAGGACCCTCTAGCCAAGCCTATCTAACCAGCTCTACCTTATGAGAGATGGAAATCGCCCTATTAATTTAGATGGGCTGTTAAATTTCAGCTGAGTATGTTAACTAGCTCACTGCTAATCATTTAAGAGAAATGTCCCACTAATGTGCTTGTACAATATGGTCAGATAATATAGATGTCTGAGTTACAAAAGATCTATTCAAAATTTTTTTACTTATTCCCAGGGGCTTTTGCAGGATTGCGCCTTACAGTCTAATCTCTAGGGCTTCCCCCAGTCTAGTTTCACATATCCCAAGAAAGGAACATAAGAATGGCCATATTGGGTCAGACCAAAGGTTCATCCAGCCCAGTATCCTGTTTTCTGAAAGTGGCCAATGCCAGGTGCCCCAGAGGGAATGAACAGAGGCTAGGGAACCATCCCTACCCATTCTGGCTAATAGCCATTGATGGACCTATCCTCCATGAATTTATCTAGTTCTTTTTTGAATCCTGTTATAGTCTTGGCCTTCACAATATCCTCTGGCAAGGAGTTCCATAGGCTGACTGTGCGTTGTGTGAAAATATACTTCCTTTTGTTTGTTTTAAACCTGCTGCTTATTAATTATATTTGGTGGCCGCTAGTTCTTGTGTTATGAGGAGTAAATAACACTTCCTTATTTACTTTCTCCACACAGTCATGATTTTATAGCCCTCTTATCATATCCCCCCTTAGTCATCTTTTTTCCAAGCTGAAAAGTCCCAGTCTTATTAATCGCTCTTCATATGGCAGCTGTTCCATATCCCTAATCATTTTTGTTACCCTTTTCTGAATCTTTTCCAATTCCAATATATCTTTTTTGAGATGGGGCAACCACATCTGCATGCAATATTCAGAATGTGAGTGTATCATGGATTTATATAGAGGCAATATTGTATTTTCCTTATTATCCCTTTCTTAATGATTCCCAACATTCTGTTCACTTTTTTTAATGCCGCTGTACATTGAGTGGATGTTTTTAGAGAACTATCCACAATGACTCCAAGATCTCTCTCTTGAGTGGTAACAGCTAATTTAGACCCCATCATTTTATATGTATAGTTTGGGATTATGTTTTCCAGTGTGCATTACTTTGCATTTATCAACCTTGAATTTCATCTGCCATTTTGTTGCCCAGTAACCCAGTTTTGAGAGATCCTTTTGTGACTCTTTGCAGTCTGCTTGGAACTTAACAATCGTGAATAGTTTTGTATCATCTGCAAATTTTGCCACCTCATGGTTTACCCCATTTTCCAGATCATTTATGAATATGTTGAATAGGACTGAGACCAGTACAGACTCCTGGAGGACACCACTATCTACCTCTCTCCATTCTGAAAACTGACCATTTATTCCTACCCTTTGTTTCCTATCTTTTAACCAGTTACTAATCGATAAGAGGACCTTCCCTCTTATCCCATCATAGCTTACTTTGCTTAAGAGTCTTTGGTGAGGGATCTTGTCAAATGCTTTCTGAAAATCTAAACACACTGTATCCACTGGATTCCCCTTGTCCACATGCTCATTGACCCCTCAAAGAATTCTAGTAGATTGGTGAGGCATGATTTCCCTTTCCAAAAACCATGTTGACTCTTCCCCAACAAATTGTATTCATCTATGTGTATGACAATTCTGTTATTTACTATAGTTTCAATCAGTTTGCTCCGTATTAAAGTTTTCACCCCTTCCTTTAGGAACCTATTTCACAGCCTAATGGATCTCAGCATTAAGAAGTGTTTCTCTGCATGTTCCAGCCCAAAAGACTCTTGCTTCTAACCATAGCCTTGGTTTCCTGCTGAGCCACCAGAGAAGGGTAAAATGGAGAGAGGTGGGTCACTGGGGAGGAGGCAGATGGCAAGAGCCATGAGAAGATGATGAAAGTGGTGGAACCACCATGGAAGGCAATGTGGCATGCACAGAGTTCTGTGCATTTCCTCTTCCCCTGGATCCCTTTTCTTGATTAACCACCAAGGGAAGGTATTTTGGCTGTAACCATGTTTCTTTTCTGCGATAAGCAACAAAGAGTCCTGTGGCACCTTATAAACTAATATGTATTGGAGCATAAACTTTCGTGGGTGAACAACCACTTCGTCAGACGTCTGCCTGTGATTTTATTGATATAAACTGGGACCATATAGAACATGGTTTGCAACCAAGGTCCTGTAGTGGCACCAAATCCTATGTAAAGGGGGTCATATAAGGTGTCTAAGATCAGGTTATGAGTTGCTGGTTATGATTGTGCTGTCTGTTTGTCTGTATCATTATGTAGTTGAAGTTATAAGTATTGGCTATGTACTGTCTGTATTTCAAATTGGTGCTGCAGTTCTGGGAAACTCCCCAGACAAGTTGGTGTTAGCTCCGCTTAGCCTGCTTGATGGCCCATTAAGGACCATCAGCTACACAACTGACCCACTGACAGGAGGCAGATACGCCTTGTGACTCAGCAAAGTATGCAGGGACTTGCCCATGTGACTCTAAACTTCATTTTGCTGTAATTTTCCACAGTAAGAACAAAGAAGTGTTCTTACACCTAGAAGTGCCTATATAAGGCTAATGCCTCATCTCCATCTTGTCTTCAATCCTGCTTCCTATCTCTGGAGGGACTTTGCTACAAACTGAAGCTCTACACAAAGGACTGATGACCCATCCTAGCAGGGGATGTTCTCCAGAGACTTAATTTGAACCTGCAGTTTACTCCATCACTGCTACAAGCCTGAACTAAGAACTTTGCCATTACTGTATGTAATTGATTCCATTTAACCAATTCTAGCTCTCATCTCTATCTTTTTCCTTTTACGAATAAACCTTTAGATTTTAGATTCTAAAGGATTGGCAACAGCGTGATTTGTGGGTAAGATCTGATGTGTATATTGACCTGGGTCTGGGGCTTGGTCCTTTGGGATCAAGAGAACCTTTTTCTTTTACTGGGGTGTTGGTTTTCATAACTATTCATCCCCAGGACGGGTGGCATTGGTGGTGATACTGGGAGACTGGAGTGTCTAAGGAAATTGCATGTGTGACTTGTGGTTAGCCAGTGGGGTGAAACCGAAGTCCTTTTTGTCTGGCTGGTTTGGTTTGCCTTAGAGGTTGAAAAACCCCAGCCTAGGGCTGTAACTGCCCTGTTTAAGCAATTAGTCCTGAACTGGCACTCTCAGTTGGGTCCCGCCAGAACCGCATCGTCACACTGCCATGCATCTGACGAAGTGGGTATTCCCTCATGAAAGCTTATGCTCCAATATGTCTGTTAGTCTATAAGATGCCACAGGACTCTTAGCTGTTTTTACAGATCCAGACTAATACAGCTACCCCGATACTTTTCTGTGCTGTGATCTAACTTGTGCTGTAGGTTAGACCACTTTGTCAACCCTCTTTCCAAAGTTAGCCCGTAGCCAGCAAAAGGCCTGGGATTATCCTTACACCTTCCTCTGAAGCCTCAGCTGCTTTTTCAGTTTTCACTTACTGCTGGACACAGAGCTGATCTGAAGCATCCCCATCAGAGACAGGCTGCAGGCATTACTGGGCCCATGCTCTCCCTGCAGTGCAGCCCCAACTACTCCTGGGGTTGCTCATTATGTAAAGAGAGTGATGATTATAGTATTTATAGTTTGAGCTAAAAGGCCCCTAGGGAGGTAAGGCCCCCTGTGCTAGGCGCTGTACAAACACGCAGTGCTTACCCCGAAGAGCTCATGAAGCCGGAGGGCGGGGAGAGGCCAGCAGAGGCACAGAGAGGGAAGGCCCTTGCCCAGGGTCCCCCAGCAGGGCAGTGGCACAGCTAGCTCTCCTGAGTGCCAGCCCGGGACCAGGGAGCGGCTCCTCTAGGCCGCGGACCGGCCTCTCCTGGCCCTTTAACTCGCCGGCGGAAGCGGCTGCCGTGGCCGGTGCCGGCTGCCCAATGGGGATGCGGTTCGCGGCCCATCACTTCCTGGCCCTGCAGCCGGGCCGGCACGAGCGAGGCTGAGGGAGCCGCGCCGGGGGAGGGGCCGGAGGCTGCGCCGCACCCGCCACCAACATGCCCTTTGACTTCAGGAGGTGAGTGCGAGGCGCCCCCGTCCCGCCCCCCAGCGCGCGGGGAGGAGCCCGGGGGCTCCGTGCGCGCGGATCGTACCGCGGCGCGAGCCCGGGCTCTAGGGCCCCTAGTGCACGGGGGCGGGGGACACCCGTGACGTCCCATGCTGTCCGCGGCGAGATCTGCCGGGGCGTCACGCGCTGGGGGAGGGGTCGATGTAGCCCCTTCCCTCCAGCCGTGCATGGTGTGGGGGAGGAAAAGAGCCACAGGATCCTTGCAGCCCTCGGCACCTTGGGGCTGCTGCTCCTCCTCCCCGAGCTGGTGACTTGTTCTTCAGGGACAGTCTTCCCTTGCAGGGTGCAGAGCACAGTTGTGTCCTTTCACCAGCTAAACCTGGCCTGGCTTCATCTGGGGACGCTGAACGCCCCCACCCGCTGAGCGCTTCCTCCCACGTGTACGTTAGTTCCCAGGGTGCAATCTGTGCGAGTGTCTCGTAGGCAGTGGGTAGTGCTCGCTGAAGCAGAGGTAGGGGTGTGATATTTGTGCAAGAAAACATGTTGTTATATAACACCATAAATGTGCCCCGCGCTTTGCAAAAACAAGGTGAGGTCCTGACCCAAATTGCTTATGACCTCACATGGGCTGAAATGAAACAAGCTGCAGAGCAGGTTGGGGATAGGGTGTGGAAGCCACCTTGAGGCTGGGGTGGGTAGGATGCCAGGGGAAGGGGACTAGGTTTTGAGAGGGAAGGTGCATGGGAAGTTGGAGGTTCTTCCAACAGTGCTGTTATGTAATAATGTTGTGTAAAGAGGGTGTCAAGGATCTTTGTAGAGCATTTTGAGGGCATGTGGGCATGCTGGGTTGGGAGGTAGAACCCTTTGTATGATTCCTAAGCTGGCTCAGTGGAGAGGATGCTTCATTACTTTAGACACAGACAGTAACAAAAGAGTTGAGTTGAGCACTCTGCCTTCTCTTCCTCTCCTTGCAAGGAGATCCCAGTATAATGCTCTTACCAAGCTAAAGCTTCTCTAGGGGGCTGCCTGATAAAATAAGGCTACATGTAACTAAAGTGACAGCATAGAAATTTTCATCAATCAAAACAGCATGGACATCTCAACTTGTACTCACCTGCATTCGTGTTAGATAAACTGTCTTGAGACACAGACCTATAAAAGAGATTGCCATGCATGCTTCATATAGCCTCATAGATACTTAGATTCATACTCAAAAACTTGAAAAACAACGAGGAGTCTGGTGGCACCTTAAAGATTAACCTTTAAGGTGCCACTGGACTCCGTGTTGTTTTTGTGGATACAGACATGGCTACCCCCTGATTTAAAAAGCTTGGTTAACATGGACTCGAGGTTGCATTGGCAAAATCGTTCCCTGTGGTCCTTGTGCTCTTCCTGAGCATGAGCTTTTAATTCCCCAAACTTGCAGTGGAAGAACAGAAAATGTGCAGTTAAGGTGTCCTCATGTGTCCCTTACAAGAGTGTTGGGCTTACAATTAAAAATGCAGAGTAAACATTGGAGAACTTAGAAAAGTAAAGTTAAGATGATATTTCCCACTTAAGAAGCTATAGAACCTTAGTTGAGCCCCCCTTTGGGATACCTTTGATTTCAGGAGATGAGATGCTCGGAGGAACTGGGAACATCACCCAAACAAAACTGTCATTTTCTCTGTGCCCACCATAACTTGAAATCAGGACTCTTATTTATACAGTTCAGTGGGATTCTCTTTGTGTTCTGTGAGGCACTATTGATCCAGTGGGTAATTGCTTCTGGTGGAATGAGCACAACAGATTGTTGCTTAGCTGGAAACAATGCAATTTCACTGAGTCCTACTAGATTTTGGGGGGTGTGTGACTTCAAAGCTCCCTGTCTGATTTGCATGACGCTTGGTGATAGAATTATTCCTCAGCTTTGGAGATGGGCTGCCAATTGCAAACCTCATAGGCCTCTATTTGCAGACAGTAGAAGTGTGTGGAAAAATAGGGCTTATAATGGGAGCTGGAGCAACTGCTATAATAGTATGTGAGGGAAGTGTGTTTCAGGTGGCTTGATAAATGCAATTCCTCTTGTTCCAAAGTTTCAAAACCCATGTGGAAACACAAGCTCACTAAAATAAAAGAAAGGACTGATGGTTCACAGCAGAATGAGACAGAGAAATTAAATAAATGTGGGGTTATAAGGTTTGATCCAAACTTCCCTAAAATGTGGGGGTGTTGGTTCAGAGCTATTTTTTGAGACTTCAAAGTCACAGATAAACTTTGCATTCTTTGTTTCTTGGCAACCCAGAGGGCTAAAATTAGACTTCTTTTAACGCGTCATCTTACATAATGTAAACTAAAAAAAGAAAACTGTTTAGCTTTCATCTAAGATGACAATCATAAAATTGTCAAACTGGTATATCCCAGAAGCCAGTCGTTTTATGGTACAGAAATTAATTGTCATGTCTGATAAAATAAAACTATACAGTGTTGAAGCCATGTTGGTCCCAGGATATTAGCGAGACAAGGTGTGTGAGGTAATATCTTTTATTGGACCAACTTCTGTTGGTGAGAGACAAGTTTTCAAACTACACAGAGCCCTTCTGTAAGAACTATGTTGCCCTGTAAAAAAGCTCTAGATAGAGTGGATTGCAGTAGTCTGGACTGGAGAAGATAAAGGTATGAGTGGAGTGACGTCTTCATCTGCCAGGAAAAAAACACTTTTTGGCCATCAAAACATGAAAGAATGTGTATTTGCTGCCCTGAATAGAGATGAGACCAAGACTACAAATCATCTTGAGAAGCTGTGGGTGTAGTTGGTCTTATCTCTTAGATCAGTAATGACCAAAATTGGCCCTTTCACAGCTTTTCAGCAACCAGCATATACAATGAGTTGGTGAGTCCCAATCCATCTGCTAGTGGACATGGATACGTCACAGGCCATGCCTACACTTACAGTTTTGCAGCGCTGGTAGTTACAGCTGTGTTAGTACAGCTGTATAGGGCCAGCGCTGCAGGGTGGCCACACTTACTGCCACCAGCGCTGCAGTGTGGCCACATTTACAGCACTTGCAGCGCTGTTGGGAGTGGTGCATTGTGGGCAGCTATCCCACAGAGCACCTCGTCCCATTTTGGCGCTGTGGCTTGTGGGAAGGGGAAGGAAGTGTGAGTGTCTTTCCGCTTCCTGTTCCAACGCCCCGTGGTGCTTTGCTACACATTCCGAGCAGTTTGGCGGCATTGTGATTCTACAGCGCTTTTTCTGCGATTTTTGTTATAAATGGATCCTAAGCAGCTGACGACCTTATTGATGAATGTTGCCAGCACATCGCGCATGGCAGTGGAGCTATTCCTTCAGCTGCAAAGTGAGAGTGACAGTGACAGTGAGGAGTCGGACGATAATATTGAATCGCCTCACTGTGAAGACAGTAAATTGCTTGTGGCAGTAACAGACGTGCTCAGCTCCATGGACTGGCGCGTTTGGGCTCGGGAAACCAGCACTCAGTGGTGGGAACAAATCGTCCTGCAATCCTGGGATGACTAGCAGTGGCTGCAGAACTTTCGGATGAGAAAAGCCACTTTCATGGCACTTTGTGCTGAGCTCGCCCCCACCCTGCGGCGCAGGGACACGAGATTGAGAGCTGCCCTGCCAGTGGAGAAGCGGGTGGCTATTGCAATCTGGAAGCTGGCAACTCCAGACTGCTTCAGATCGGTGGCGAACCAGTTTGGAGTAGGAAAGTCCACCGTTGGAATGGTGCTGATGCAAG
This sequence comes from Gopherus flavomarginatus, assembly GCF_025201925.1. Lineage (NCBI taxonomy): Eukaryota > Metazoa > Chordata > Testudines > Testudinidae > Gopherus > Gopherus flavomarginatus. The sequence continues at coordinate 20,668,579 of NC_066623.1, read as the reverse complement.
TTTGCACAGCCATTAATCGCACCCTGCTAAGAAGAACTGTGACTCTGGGGAACGTGCAGGACATTGTGGATGGCTTTGCAGAAATGGGGTTCCCTAACTGTGGAGGGGCAATAGATGGGACGCATATTCCTATTCTGTCACCACCCCACCTGGCATCAGAGTACGTTAATCGCAAGGGGTATTTCTCCGTGGTTCTGCAAGTGCTTGTGGATCACCGTGGGCGTTTCACTGACATTTACTCAGGATGGCCTGGAAAGGTGCACGATGCACGCATCTTTAGGAACAGTTCCCTGTTCAGGAGGCTGAGGGCCGGGACTTTTTTCCCAGACCGCAAGATCACAGTAGGGGATGTCGAAATGCCCATTGTGATCCTTGGAGACCCCGCTTACCCCTTAATGCCCTGGCTCATGAAACCATATACAGGGAAGCTTGACAGGAGCAAGGACCGGTTCAACTACAGGCTGAGTCAGTGCAGAATGACTGTGGAGTGTGCTTTTGGCCGTTTGAAAGCACGCTGGCGCTGTCTTTATGGGAAGCTAGATTTGGTGGAAAGCAGCATCACCGCTGTTATATCCGCGTGCTGTACCCTCCATAATATTTCTGAAGGGAAGGGTGAAAGATTCAGTGAGGAATGGACCTCCGAGGTTCGACGCCTAGAGGATGAGTTTGCTCAGCCAGAGAGCAGGGCTAATAGGGAGGCCCAGGAAAGGGCTTCAAGGATTAGGGATGCTTTAAGGGAACAATTTGATGCTGAGAGCCAACAGTAATGTTTGATGCATTTGATGTGCTTTGCTTTACCTTGGTATATAATATTTACCACTTACAGCAATAATATAACGTAGTGAAAAAGAAAAAAAACCTTTATTCAACATACAGTACATAACAGGCAAGGGGGTTGGGGTGGTGGACTGTACATTCACAGGTTTGAATATGCCCTATTTTGATCACTATTCAATATCTGCTGCACTTCAGGATTACTATGCTGCAGAATAATGGGGGTGGAGTGAACAGGGTAAGAATTATAGTTATCAGGGCTGGTAGGTGATCGTACAGGTGTTGGGGGCAGCTGGGGATAATAAGGAACTGGCTGCTGGAGAAAGTTGTTTTGTGGAAATACTGGGGAACAAGGAAGAGGGCTGTGGGTTACCACGGTACATATTTGTCTGCATGGCTACAAGAGACTCGAAAGACTCAGTTTGGCGAGCCAGGAGGCTTATCATCTGCTTTGTGGTTTTTTGGCAGACAATTCCTTTCTCCTGCTTTCTGTTTGCCTCCATTCATGTACACTCTTTCTCCATTCATGTACACTCTCTCTCCATTCATACGTCTTCTCTCTCCATTCCTGTGTCTTCCTACTTTCTCTGTTGTAGTGGCTCATAACAGATTTGATCAATTCCTCTTTTGATTTTCTAGGATTCCGTCTCAAGTTCTGCAACCTACGTGAGGCCGGTAATCCGGCTGCAGTAGTCCAGGTCACTAGAAAAAAGAGAGATAGAACCATGTAATACACAGAGGCTACATTGTTTATTATCACACGTTGAAGGACTTTTTAGACTTTTGGTAGCATCCTTCTCACATACCTCACATAACACAGAGAGGGCAGGCAAGCTAAGTCATGGCGAGCAATGGGGTGAGTGGTTTTGCCCCTATTTCCCCTTGGGAGTGGGAATTGACCAATGGGTCACTAGGGTTCATCAGCAATGGGTACAGGAGGTCGCTGGTGTCCTGAAGAGGAAACAGTAGTGAACAGGAAGGTGTTGAGCTGCTTGGGGGGGGGGGGGGGGGGGGAGTGTTCTTTGGTCCGCGTTCACGCTGTCCTGCTGGTAAGGGGGGGGGGAAGCACCGCGGTGCTGGATGCCTGCTTGGAGGGGGGGTGGGGAACACCGGAGCACACCACGGAGCTGGATGCCTGCTTGGAGGGGGGGTGGGGAACACAGGAGCACACCGCGGAGCTGGATGCCTGCTTGGAGGGGTGGTGGGGAACACCGGAGCACACCGCTGAGCTGGATGCCTGCTTGGAGGGGGGTTGGGGAACACAGGAGCACACCGCGGAGCTGGAAGCCTGCTTGGAGGGGGGGTGGGGAACACCGGAGCGCACCACGTGGCTGGCTACGTGCTGGGGGGAGGGGGGTTTAACAACAGAGCGCCATGGGCTGGGGAAACGCGAACCTGGCGCCCTGCACTCAAGTATCCCTAAACTCTCAACAGGGTTTCCTACTGCCAGACATATCACTGCTGCGTGTTACCTGGGAAGAGAGGGAGGGTCTTCTACAGGAATGTGGATACCGCCCTGGCCCCTATGCAGCTTGCCTGTGTGCAGCCATGGTCCCCCCACCCCTCGCTGCACAGTGGATCGGACGAGTTAACCTGACCGGGACAGGGACCACGGTGGCTCTCCCGATCAACTTGAGAAAGCAGATTGCAAACGCTCTTGCTGAAACTTTTCAAGAGATTACCGAGGCAGATTACAGAGATGTGATAGAGCGAATCAATGGGCTATTCCACGTTTAGGCATGCATGCAGGCAGCCATAACCAAAACCCTCCTCTCCCAAAACATAAAAATCTACTTACCCTGAGCACGATCCTCAGCTTCTTCCTCACCATCAACTTCCAGCTGCTGCGACTGGCTAGCCTCCTCCTGGCTTGAGAAGAGCTCCTGGCTGCATGTGTACTGGGACTCCGGGGTGTCTCCCTCCACGCCAGTAGCCTCACTGTCGCCGTCCTCTACAACCTCCCCCACTTCTCCCTGCTCTGAACTCTCCATCATGCTCCTAGGATTGGCAGTGGGGTCACACCCAAGTATGGCATCCAGCTCCTGGTAAAAACGGCAGGTCGTGGGGGCAGCTCCTGAGCAGCGATTTCCCTCACGAGCTTTGCAGTAAGCACTCCTCAGCTCTTTAATTTTGACCCTGCACTGCAACGCGTCCCGTTCATGGCCCCTTCTCATCAAGGACTGCGATATCTGCCCATAGGTATCATAATTTCTCCTTCTGGAGCGCAGCTGTGCTTGCACAGCCTCCTCTCCCAAAACACTTATGAGGTCCTGCAGCTCTGCATTGGTCCATGCTGGGGCTCGTTTGGTGCGTGGAGGCATGGTCGCTGAGTGATTGATTGCTTAATTGCACTCCACACCTGGCTGAGCAAACAGGAAGGGGATTTTTAAAATTCCCGGGGCATTTAAAGGAGGGGTCAGGTGAGCCCAGGGCAGTGGAGTTTGCATGATTACCAGAGAGGCTTCTAAGGTATGCTGGGATACCTGCTTATGCCACGGAGGTCAATAAAAACGCTGGTGGGTGTCTACACTTGCTGACCAGCGCTGGATCACCAGCGCTGGATCCTCTACACCCGAGGCTCAACCGGGTGTACAGCCAGCGCTGCAAACAGGGAGTTGCAGCGCTGGCCGTGCTGTGCAAGTGTGTACACATCCTAAGTTGCAGCGCTGTAACCCCCTCACCAGCGCTGCAACTCTGTAGCGTAGACAAGGCCACAGATACTAGCAGGACCGGCGCTAGGGGTTTGAGCCCCTAGGCAGACAGCAATTTCGCTGCCCCGCGCGCTGGTCCCGTGGCTCCGGTGGAGCTGCCTAAGTGGTGCCTGTGGAGGGTCCAGTGCTCCGCGGCTCCGGTGGAGCTGCTGCAGTCGTGCCTGCAGGAGGTCCACTGGAGCCCCGCGAGGAGCCGACCGTCCGCAGGCACGACTGCGGCAGCTCCACCGGAGCTGTGGACCAACGGACTCTCCGCAGGCACCACTGCGGCAGCTCCACCTGAGCTGCCTGCCGCCCCCTCCAGCAAAATGCCGCCCACCAATTATTCTGGCGCCCTAGGTGATTGCCTGGGCTGCCTAAATGGTAGCGCCGGCCCTGGATACTAGTAATTGCATGAGAGGCCAAAGCCTGAAGAGCCTATGAAGATTGAACACCTCACCAGGATTCAAGTGCATTGGCAAGGGGCAGTCTGGGGAAAGCTTGTGCTGTTGCCTGTGCTCCGTGCAGTATCTGTCTGTGGATAAATAGACCTTTTATCTCCTGTGCTGTCAAGCTGTCCATTTTCAAGAACACCAAATTCATTTCAATTTAAAATATAACGAAATTAGTTTGGAATGAATGAACAAGCACTCTGGCCCAGAGAGTATTAGCGTTTTAATAATACTTGAGCACTTATCTAGTGCTTTTCATCTTCACAGCATTTTATACATAGTGACTAATCCTGCAACCTGTCTGTGAAATAGGTAAGCAATTAAGCCTTACTTTATAGGTTGAAATCTTTGGTGCATACTGCTTTGCATCTGCATTGTTAAGACTGAAGCACATGTCATTCAGGTACATACCCATCTAACAGAACATCTTATCGTAGTAATGCACACAGCCTCCCTGCCTTTTTATTTTCTCAGCCAAAATTTGGCTACAAATGGAATATAAATGTTTCCACATGTACCCCAATCTCTGTTTTTCATGTCAAAACATCTGCATCCTACACCACCCTTTCTACTACAATTGCCAAACAACTGGGGCTGCAGGTTTTATGGGGAGCTGCAGATGTTTCTAGGGACCCAGGCTGCCTCCATGTGCAACTTCTGTGAAAGTTAGAAGCAAGCCTAAGTTAAAATGTAATTTTAGCCCATCTTGAATGGGGATGGTAGGGCAAAAACTTGTTTAATGCATGATGTAACAACTTGCATTAGCTGCTTCTGCAGAGAGCAGCATCTCTGAGAGGAAAGAGATCTTGGCGTTTTAAATGTTCTTCTTAATTCTCAGGACAATGAACAAGTCAAAAATATCATCGTGTCTGTGCATTGGGAACTAGGTAACAAGGTGGAGAGAGAAACTGCCACATGTATTATTGTTGTCCTTGTGGCTGACTGCTTTTCTGGTGTCTGGCAGTTCTCATTTCAAAGCAAGTCACAGATGGCGGTGGAGTAGCTGCTGAGGCTTTTGAATTCTTTCAAGACCATTAAACTGCTATTATTCAGCCTATGAGCAAGTATAAACTAGAGGAACTGTAACTCGGATCTTGTTTTAACTGGGCAATTCCGAAGTTATGTGCAACAGATCCAAGTGCTCTGCTATTCTGGCATTGGATAGTAAATCACCATTTATAGCTAATGGAGCAATTCAGAACTTACTTCCCATCATTTAATAATTTTGCTGGTTTTTTTTATTGCTTGATGATGTGAGTGGAATAATAGAGCTCACCAGTACATTGGGCACAGGTTTCAGAGGCATGGGGAAGGAGCCAGATTTACAGCGGATTTAGATTTAAATGTTAAGGCCTAGTCTACACTAGAAAAGGTTTGCCTTTACCTGTATAGCTATATTGGCAAATCCTCTCATTTTTTGCCTGTATAGCTTAACTGAGTTCCCTGAGCAAAGTGAGCTGTACTGGCAAAAGCATTTTTGTACAAGTATGACTGTATCTATACCAGGGCTTTTGCCGGTATAAAAAAAGTCACACTCCTTAACCAAAATTACTATATATTGTACTAGCAGAAGTTTCTAGTGTAGACTTGGCTTTAGACTGGAAGTGCTCAGAGGCAGGAACTGTCTCTTATTCTGTTAGTATGGAGCCTAGCACAATGGAGCCCTATTCTCAGTTGGCCCTAAGCACAACTGTAATAAATGTGGTGTGGTTTGTTTGTTTTTTTTTAAAGGAGGCTGTCTCTGGGATGACTATTGTAATCCACACTTTAAAACATATTTTTTGTTGGAGGATGAGCAAATGTTTGCTTCAGTTTCTGTTTGTCTTTCCTAAGCCAGTAGGACCATCTCAAATTGAAGTTGACGTGTTTTCAACCTTGTTGCTTTTAGTGGAGGGTAAAGCATATATGTGTGGTGGTGTTTTTTTCTTAAAGCTTAAACCATCCATTGTGATGGCTAATGGACAAAGTGATGCTTGAATTAGCCAGCCTGGAGTATTTGAGAAACTGGTGAAGCAGACTGCAGCAGGAATTATAGGGCAGTGTTATGTTGCCCTTCTTCTCTCCCCCTGTACCCCAAATATTAAACAGTGGCTTCAAACTGACAGATTATTGACTATAAAATCTTACAAAATTTCTCTTCTGAATTCTGAGATTCCATGAAGAACTTCTGCATTCACTTGTGAGCCCCAAGGAAAGAGCTTTGTTTTCAGTCCTCAAACATCTGAAGAAGACACACACAACTTTCCTTCTGGACACTCTTTTCTTTGACAGACTCATAAGGGTTGCAGCTCAAAATCCTGATGTGACACTCAAAGTGCTGGTTAGTTGGGAGTTGGGTGAACATCTTTTCCATATCCCCTTTTCTATAAATTCACCATTGGTGTATTTTTGAATAGACTTCCTGACCAAATGACGCATCGCTATTTCCAGGTCAATATCAAATGCTTAATGGAAATGTACGTAGTTGGTCGATAGTTTTAATTTGGAGTCTCCAAGGTGCTTGGTAGGGACTCAAATGAGTCTGTATTGCTGATAGCCCAGTAGTAGTTTGCACTGCACCAATTTATCTGTTTGCTCTTGCTGTGTATTGTTTAACTAGCTGCATTAATGCACAGTGGTAGTTCATTTGGCAAAAACACACTTTTTCAAGCGAGCTCTGGGTGCCCTTTGTGTAGAATATAAAGTGCTGGTGCTAGGTAGCAGTGGGTGTGTATTTCTGTAAGGGTGGGGAATTAATGCCAGCTTTCCACTTCTATGGCTTTTTGCTGATGAGATATGTTGGGCTTATTTTTTTGCTTTAGAATCACACAGTGTGTAAACGTTGGTATGTGCCCTATAGTAAATTAACCTCAAAGTGGCAATTCTTCAACAAAAAAATTTCAAAAACAGACTCCAACGTGAAGCTGCAGAACTGGAATTAATTTGCAAACTAGATACCATGAGATTAGGCCTGAATAAAGACTGGGAGTGGCTGGGTCATTACAAAGCCTGAACTTAATTTCCCCAATACTAATTTCTCCCTATTGTTACTCTCACCTTCTTGTCAACTGTCTGTAATGAGCCACTCTCTTACCACTTCAGAAGTTATTTTACCTCGCTTGGTATCCTGCTGTTAATTGATTTATTTCATTAGACTGACCTAATACTTGGTAAAGCACCCCCATCCTTTCATGTATTTATACCTGCTCCTGTATTTTTTACTTCATACTGCTGATGAAGTGGGTTCTAGCCCACAAAAGCTTATGCCCAAATAAATTTGTTAGTCTCTAAGATGCCACAAGGCCTCTTTTTTTTTTTTTCTTTCAGTGACAATAATTCCTGATGTTCATATCATGCCTTTATTCAGCAGAATTGGTAAAGGTCCTCCATGGACTCTTGTATATGATTCAGTTGGATGCTGTACTCTTCTCTCCCTGACCTAATTCATGCATGTATAAGTAAAAACTGTATTGTTGCTCTGTGCTGTTAAGTAGCTTCTGCTTTACACTCCAGAGATAGCTGCCTTTTTATTAGCTGTTAAAGTGATAACTAAGCACTTGGTTACACAGTACTTGTCATTCCATATTTTTTATATGATAACACAGTCACCACTGGGGTGGAAAGGGGTATGTGTTCACCAGTGATACAGCACAATGTAGAGTGACACACAACCTCTCCAAATGCACCTGATGCGGGCACCCTATGTAATTGCCAGAGTTTGATATCAGTCAGGATACTGCCTTGCCCTCAACTTTGTTTAAGATAAACAAGATACCGTTGGTGGAGAATTGAGGGGAATTATTGTGGAATCTTGGGAGTTAACTAGACAAGCGAGAACCTGAGCAAGTATTGGGATGTGCAGAACCTCTAGAAGTGTCAAGAACTTTAGTGAATCTTGTGGCGTAGGTAATGTGATTACATATGTCCATGTATCCATATATAAATACTACTTTCTTTCCAGGTATTCTTAATACCTCTCTATTCCTTCTAAAATCTAATTGCTCAAGTCAAGGTTTTTACTCCAAACACAGAAGAAAAATATTACGTTTCAGTTAGCTTTGGCTTGTTTATTCGTGACTTCACTTTACCAAGGTATTTGTCTTTCTCGGTTCATTCATTGAAGCCACAATCTTCCCTTTGTGACATCACAGTTAAATGACTTGCAAAGCTTGCAATTGTTGTATGTATTTGATTCCATTTAACCAATTTTAACTCTCATCTATATCTCTTTCTTTTTATGAATAAACCTCTAGATTTTACATTAAAAAAAAAAAACAGTCGCATCAGATAGTGCACACAGGATTGTAGCAACGCTGCATGAATTAAGCAAGAGTAGTGGAAGCTGAGAGAGCTTAAGTGTAAAACATATGTACAACCTATTGAAAAGATTCATAGATTTTTATGGCCAGAAGAGACCATTAGATCGGTCTGACCTCCTGTATGGCAGAGGCCACAGCACTTCATCCAGTTACTACTGTATTGAGCACAAAAGCAGGGAAAACTTAATCTGTGAAAGGCTGGTTGAAATAATCTTTTCCCCATCCACACTGCAAAATGTCCCATGTCCTAAAGCAGTTTTCTAAACTCTTGAATGTGTGGATAGTGATCAGTGCTCTGAAATCAGAGTTAATTGGCTAATAACTCTGAGATAGTTTGCTGTTCAGTGACTGATAACACTCATTGTAAAGAGAGGCCTGGTCCACACTATGCTGGTTAAATCGATTTTAACAGCGTTAAATCGATTTAACGCTGTACCCGTCCACACTACACTGCTCTTTATATCGATTTAAAGGGCTCTTTAAATCGATTTCTGTACTCCTACAAAATGAGAGGAGTAATGCTAAAATCGATATTACTATATCGGATTAGGGTTAGGGTGGACACAAATCGAAGTTATTGGCCTCATTATTTTACAGTAGCTACCCACAGTGAACCGCTCCAGAAATCGACGCTAGCCTCGGACCATGGACGCACACCACCGAATTAATGTGCCTAGTGTGGACGCGCACAATTGACTTTATAATATCTTGTTTTATAAAATCGGTTTAAGCTAATTCGAATTTATCCTGTAGTGTAGATGTAGCCAGAGACTTCAGTTGGAGAGTGTGTGATAAAAGGCTGGCAGCTTTTGAACTGGTTTTGCAGGTTGTTGTAGCATATAAGAAAAATCTTCCTTAATGAAGCATATTTTAAATTTTTATCAGGAAAATGCACAAGGAGCCAGAAATATAGATTTGATTTTTATAACGAATGAACACTTTGCAGTGGGCACAAATCCATGTTAAAGTAACAAATCCACTTTCTCAAATCTCTCTGCAATTTTAGTTTGAAATAGTGAGACATTTGCCCCCTTTCTTCCTGCCATCTGCCTATAGGCCAATCCATGCTCCAGATAAAATACTTTTGGGGATCCTGCTAAAACATTGTTGCAACTTACAGTGTAGATCTGTTTGTAACCATGTTTCCTAACCGGGGTGAAGCCTTGGGGACTGATACCGATGTTTGGTGTAAATTGGGAGTAACTTCACAGATTATAACTGGGCCTGTGGACTGTCATAAAATTTAGCCCGGTTGGAGAGCACTGATTAAGTCCCATCCAAATTATAAGATATAACTGTCTCCTCTCCCTCGTTGGCATTTTAGAGTGTGCCTAGCACCTTCGTAAACTTTTCTTGGAAACTGGGTCAGAAACAGGAACCGCACAGAAAGCCAGATGCTGTGTCTGATCTGAGCTAATCCTGTGGTAATGCAGTCAGTTTCAAAAGGAAATCAAAGGTACTCCCACTGCCTGTGCCTCAGAAGCAGCTCACAGGGTTTGAACACAGTAAGTGGAACTCTTAGCTTTGTGTTTCACCTAAATTTTTTAGTCCTGCCTGTCTTCATTGCTGCAAAATGTTTGTGACAGCAACATTGCTGAAGTAAATGTTCCATAGCAGACAAGCAATGGCTCAGATAGGGAATGTTACTGAACCACAACTCCTAATGTTCCATTGGCTTCAATAGATGGCTGTAGCACAGCCGGTACAGGAGAATAAATTAAGAGGTGTGGATTTTGTGGGGAGGCCATAGTGAAATTGAGATCCTATATAACTATCATGTCTTTCTTTTCTGGTAGGTAAGCTGGGACCCCAATACTGGGCCCCAGCTAAGCCTTTAAAAGAAGTTTAAAAGATGGTCCAGCTGAACTTGTTCATGTTAATTTAGATGGATGGTTACCAAGTTGAATTCTCTGTAAATGGAAAAGAATACAAAGATCATAGAAGGGTGCTCAGGAATTAAATTCTAATTGGTCTGAAAGGGAAGAGGGTGGCAGGTAAGAGAACCTTATCTAGTAGCTGCACCTTTTGAACTTTGTTGCAGGATACTTAACTGAGATGCTGCTTGATATACCAGTAGCCAGAAAATATTTGGAGCCATCTTGGTGTCCCTGGGGAAAGGGGTGTGTTGTGGCCTGAAATCTTGCATATTGGGAATGGCTTTTGTCCATACAATATTATCCCATTTTACTTTAGGAACGCAGGGGCACTCTGCAGTGCTTTGGGTGTGTGGCTGGGGTCCCACAGGAGCCACACTGAGGTTTCCTGATTAGGGGAAACTGTAAAGAATGGGGCAGACAATCCCCAAAGCTGGTGGTCATTCCAGTACTTAGATACACCAAGCTAGCCTCAAAACAGCTTCTGTAATATCTTACTGGTTACCCAGAAACCATAACACAGTTCCCTTAAAGCAACCCAGCCTTACGCCTCCACACAGACACACAAGTCAAATATGATGAGAATTACTGAAAATCTTATTCATCATATAAGAAACTTCTACCAATTCCAAAGGATCAGACTCATTACCTCCCAAGTTAATGAATATTTGAGATCTTACTCAAGTACATGCTTACAGCCAATTCTTATTAACAAAACTAAAATTTATTAGAAAAGAGAGAATTGATTAAAAGATCAGTATGCATACAGACATGAGTACCATTCTGAGATCAGTTTTATAGTAGAGATGATTAGCTTTGTAGTTGCAAAGGGTTCTTTCAGATTAGTCCATAAGTTATAAATCCAATGTTAATATTCAGTGTGATCCAGATTGGACTGGAGATCTCAATCTTATGACTCAGACTTCCCCTGCATAAAGTATCAAGCAAATCTGAGATGAAAGGATCAGGACTGAAGAGTCATTTATACAGATTTCTAGCAGCTTCTTGACCATACAGTACTTAGGCGAACAATAGGCAATCATAGAGACTCTCTCTGAAGTAGACCTATTTTCCTAAGCATCACTAGTAATTAGCTACACGGATTAACATAAGGCAATTTATCCATTAAGCCATTTATCACAAACTTTATAGAGAGATATATACAGTGACATTATTTCACCCAAGATTCATCTAAATGTTAATACTCCCTTTGATCTCTGAATCAATAGCTATAGTAATTGACAGGAACTGTCTGTTTACATGGCTAACATCTAACAAGATATAAGTAAACACATACAATTAGTATGGCCTCTAATTCTCTAACAATACAGGTTTGCGTTTCAGAGTTCTAGCCTATCTAACATGGAATGGCCCTAATTACTGTTTACATACTTTTCTAACATTCCCGGAAACCCAATAGATACAGATGGTCTTCTAGATAATACATAGTCCTTCCCCAATGCTGGGGGCTGGACTAGATGACCTATTAAGATTCCAGTCCTATATTTCTCATTCTATGTAAAATAGAAATACATAAGTGAAGGGTATTGGGATATAGCTAGCCATTTGAATGGGTGCATGCTGCTTTGTCTCTTTCTTCCATCCCGAAAATATCCATGGTCCTCCAGCACAGACATGAGTGCACCAAATTCATCTCTGGTGTATCTCCACTTAAATCAATGGCCAAGATTTTTTAAGATGACGACTAGTGATTTTGGGTGTCTCCATTTTTGGGCTCCCAACTGGCAATTCTGGAAAATCAGGCTCTTTTAAGATATCTTTGGTTGGGCACCCAAAAATATATAGTCCTTCCTGAAGATCATAGCCAAAATCAAACCTGGGCATGAATTTGGCCAATAAAAATCAGACAATGGCCTAGCACACAGCTCTTGCTATAAATAAATAGCCCAATTCTGCAACCCTTACTTAAATTGAAGTCAATGGGACTAATCATGTGAGTAAACACTATGCAACTTGGGTCTGGTTCCATAATTTACTCCTGATAAATATTAATATCTATATCTAGTACTATTTCATTATAGAGGACATAATAAATAAAGTTATTGGAGAGATCCTCAGCTGGTATAAAGAGGCCTCTCTGGGTGTGTCTACACCTCAATAAAAAAAGGCTGAAGCTGGGTCAATTAGCCTGTGAACTGCTTAGCCCTTTCTAGCTATAGGTTACAGGGTGTATACGGTGAGGCAGCATTGTCTAGTAGTCCCTGGAACAAGGGACAAGGTGTCTGGACTCCTGGGACTCATTCCTGACTCACTCAGCTCTTTGTAGCCTTGAGCAACGAATTTCACCTTTGTGTGCCTCAGTTATCTGATGTCTGAAAGGGACATATTACTTGCAGAGCACCTTTCATTTGAAGTTCTCAAAGTTCTTGTCTCTCTGGGGTAAGAAATGTCGTATTTGGCATTGTACGGTAGGAGCATAATCAGTTGTAGGTCGCAGAGCTCTAGCAGTTTCCCTGTTGGTGTGGAGAAATCTTTGTCTCCTTGAGTGGAGCATGGTTTCTCTGCAAACCATGGCTGTCCAAACCACATCTACAGGTGAGTGTTCCTCTGTCTTCCTCACCTCTTAGCATCCCTCTCATGTCCCATTCCCCTGACACAATACTGTCCTTCATTGTTCAGGAAGACTATGTGAAGTTAGTACTAGCAACAGCTATGTACCACACTTAACATGTTTTCAGTTCTTGTGTGGTACTGATGCTTTCTTTATTGGATCAGATTTTGTTTCATGGCATTGTAGAGTGCAGGACAGCAGTGGAATCTAACGCTTTTTAGTCTTGGCTCCTAAAGACCAAGTGGACATCCTGCCTGTTGGTTGTGTTAATTGCTTCACTCAGAATTACGTTCTCTCTTGCTTTCAGTCCAGCAGTGGGTTTGGTTCCTTTTAAATACTGGTCCCCTTACTTGAACATTTTTTCTTCATTACATTTTTTCTCCTGTTTTGATGAAGCACAGTGTGGTTTGCTCACTTTATTTAAAAAAAAAAAAAATCTCTCCCTCACACTCTGCCATCCCTCATTTTGACATTTTAGTCTCACTGCCTAAAAGGAAAAAAAATCACTCCTTGGCATGAATCCACAGCCATGTCTTTCTCAGTCTACAAATACAGTCTCCCTCCTAATTTCCACTGAAATATAGTTGTGCTTAATATATTTTTCCTTTGAAATTATGTGTTCTTCTGCTTCCCCGTAGCCCTCTCTTTTTTCCATTCTTTCCAACCTCTGAAACAATTTGTTCTGTTGGCACAATTTCAATGACGGTGATTTATTTGATATTCCTGGAGGATGGAGAGCAACCCACACAAGCACTTGAAGACCAAGATCTCCAAACTCATAATATAGTTGGCAAATAAGGCATAATACAGAATAATCTGACTGGTGGAGGAGCAGGGGTAGGAGAACTAGGTTGTTGGCAAAGAAGTCAGTTCAATAAAGGAACAGAGAATTTGCTTAGTTTTTTGCACCCTCTTACTGAAGTGTCCAAGTGGTGGTGAATGTATCTTTGTTCTAAAAGTAACTTGTTTAGTTTTGTATATTTTTTTCTATAGGCAGATGTATCTAGGACAGTGGTCTCCAACCTTTTTACACCCAAGATCGCTTTTTGAATTTAAGGGCAACCCAGGATCTACCCAGCCCCTTCCCCAAAGCACCCCCCCTCACTGGCTCTCCCTCCCCACTCACTTTCACTGGGTTGGGGTAGGGGCTTGGAAGGGGGGTGCAGGCTCTGGGCTGGAACTGAGGGGTTCTCAGTGTGGAGCGGGCTTTGGGCTGAGCCTGGGGCAGTGGTTTGGGGGGCAGGAGGGGGCTCTGGTCTGGGGCAGAGTGTTGGGGTGCAGGAAGGGGTACATGGTGCTGGCTCTGGGAGGGGGATCAGGACTGGGCAGGGTGTTGGAGTGCAGGAGGGGGTATGGGGTGCTGGCTCTGGAAGGAGGGTTGGGGCTGGGATTGGGGGTGCTGACTCCAAGAGGTTTGGGCATTGGGGTTCAGCCTCCTGCCAGGCAGCACTAACCTCTGGCAGCTCCCAGTTGGTGGTACAGTGTGGCTGCTGCTAAGGCAGGGTCCCTGCCTACTCTGGATCCACGCCACTCACGGAAGTGGCCAACGTGCCCCTGTGCCCCCTGGGGGTGGTGACATGTGGCTCTGCACGCTGCCTGTCTCTGCAAGCACTGCCCCTGCAGCTCCCATTGGCCACAGCTCCCTGTTCCTGGCCAATGGGAGCTGTGGGGGCGGTGCTTGCAGGCAGCAGCAGTGCGTGAAGGGAGACCCCTTGTCTGCCTGCCCCCAGGGCCATGCTGGCCACTTCCAGGAGTGGCATGGGGCCAGGGCAGGCAGGGAGCCTGTCTTAGCAGCAGCCCCGCTGTGCCACCAGAGATTGTGATCGACCGGTTGGTGACCATTGTTCTAGGAGTTCTGTATGAAGATAGACAGTGGGTGCAGGTTATCTAAATAATGGCACTGCAATCTGGGTACCACTGTACTATGTAAGCACCCACACTACTGCCAAGAGTGTTTCTGATGTCCTCTCCTCCCTGTTCCCTTACAGTCCAGTTATCTACAGGCTGAACTTGTAATGAATGTACTGTCTGTATTAAAACGGAATGTGCCAGTCCTATATAGTGTTAACCTCCTTAGCTTGTTCTCAGTACTACTCCTTGTTTGAGAAACTTCCTCTGTTTTAATGTGTCTTTGGAATCAGCATTAAGAGGAAGGGACTGGCTGGCAGAGAAATTTATTCCTGTCCTTTACCCCAGACCTAAAAGGGCAAAGAGCTATCAAATCAAAGAGGAATGGCACTGTTGAGAAGTGGTGAGGTGACAGGCCTTTTGGCTAAGATCATGTGTAGGTGACTTGTCTTGTGCCAGTATCAGCCTCATCTATTTTTAAAACAAACAAGTTAATTTAAAACTACATTAAACCCTCCGCCTCCCTGAATTTTCCAGTACATATTGGAACTTGCTTCAAGCAGTTCAGAATAAACTATTTTCATTGTGTAATTCTGAAACTGGAAAAAGATCATTCTTCTAAAACTGGCCTTTTGAAGTACATATTTAATGCAGTATTGTAAATAAGGCCAGTTGGTTGCTTAAGATATTTGCATTTTATCAACTCTTATACGGGTGCTAATTTCAAAATGTGTTTTAATAACTTGCTGGTGTATTTAATAAGCAACTTATTCATTCTGCTTTGAATGGGTGTTTGTCCATCTTCACTCAAATAGTCAGGGCAAGACTCTGTCTCTGTCTAGTTTGCATGTGTAAATTTTGATTTACAGGAACATGCAGTTTAGCTTACACCCTTTTGAAAACTGGACCTCTGTTCAGGAAAGCATCCCTGTTCGTGATGACATTTATGGTTAATGCATATGTTTAAGTGCTGTCATGAATCAAGGCCACGGCTCTTAAAGTACATGTATCATGAGGTTTTCACAAACTCCTTAAGTTTCCCTAGTAAAGACCTTCCAAAGTATTTATTAAAAAAAATAGACCTTTGATCTTAGACATTTAGCACTTACGGAGCTTTTCATTTGTAGATCTCAAAGCACTTTACACCTCTACCCTGATATAACGCAACCTGATATAACACAAATTCGGATATAACGTGGTAAAGCAGTGCTCCGGCGGATCAAAGCAAGTTCGATATAACGTGGTTTCACATATAACACAGTAAGATTTTTTTGGCTCCTGAGGACAGCGTTTTATATCGGGGTAGAGGTGTGTTGTTAGCCCCACTCTACAGGTGGAAAAAGTGAAGAACAAAGGTTAAGTGACTTGACCAAAATCACACAGTGAATCAGTGCTGAGAATAGAATAGAATCAGATCTACTAACTTCCAGTCCTTCTTCATAACCACAGGACCACACTCCCTTTATATGTTCCCACCTCTCTCCTGACCACCTCTCCCTCATGTTACACTCTCCCCTCCCATTAGATGGGAAATATGGAAACTGTTGTCTAAACAAGGAGAAGTAGTAGTAAGAACAATGAACTCCTGAGTTCTTATTCTGGGTCTGCTACTGATTTCCTGTGTAATATTGGGCAAGTCCCTTAACCTCTCAGTGTCTGTTTCCTCATCTGTAAAATGGGGATGGTAACATTTGCCAACTTAATTGCAGGAAGAATAATTAGTATTTATCAAGCATTATATTAGAAGTGCAAGATGTTCTTCCCTGTGTGTCAGAGCTGATAGCTGACTTTGGATAGGAAACAAAGGAACTTCCTGGAAACAAAGGATCTCAAAATAAAATCTTAAATTACTATTTTCCTAAAGATTGGAAAAAGTGGTTTGTACAGCTATAGCTTACCTTTGGCACATAGTTTAAACTAAGGCAATAGGCTAAGGCATTTGTCTTTTTCCTCTCTGCTTTTTGTAAGAGAATTCAGTACTGTTGAAAGGTATGTTCTGGGTTTTTAACAGCTCTGGCGAGTGAAATCCTAGATCTATCCCCAGAATAGGTACAACATGGATAGCAATAGTTTGGGAAAAAAAATAGATAACTAAACCATTTTCCCCATTAACATTTTGTTTGTATTTAAAGCAGGGATAGGCAAGCTATGGCACGTGTGCCGAAGGCGGCACGCGAGCTGATTTTCAGTGGCACTCACACTGCATGGGTCCTGGTCACTGGTCTAGGGGGCTCTGCATTTTAATTGAATTTTAAATGAAGCTTCTTAAACATTTTAAAAACCTTATTTACTTTACGTACAACAATAGTTTAGTTATATATTATAGACTTATAGAAAGAGACCTTCTAAAAATGTTAAAATGTATTACCAGCACGCAAAACCTTAAATTAGAGTGAATAAATGAAGACTCGGCACACCACCTCTGAAAGGTTGACAACCCCTGATTTAAAGAGTATGGCTACACTTGCACTTCAAAGCGCTTTGAAGTTTCGAGTGTGGTCGCAGCGCCAGCTCTGGAAGAGAGCTCTCCCAGCGCTGCACGTACTCCACATCCTCTACAGGTGTAGCTTGCAGCGCTGTTTACACTGAGGCTTTACAGCGCTATATCTTGCAGCGCTCAGGGGGGTGTTTTTTTCACACCCCTGAGCGTGAAAGTTGCAGCGCTGTAAAGCGCCAGTGTAGCCATGGCCAAAGGGACACCTTCAACTTGAAATTTAACCATTAAAAATAAAAAAAGACACTACACCACTAACCCTCCCTGAGAAATGTGGGCTTTTGTTTTTTTTGTTTTTTTTTTTGAATCACACTTTTTTTTCCCCCTCTTCCGCATTTGCTATGTGAAGCACCCAAATGAGGAGGAAAAGTAACCCTAACCCTACCCAGACTGCTGTAAAATTCACGAAGTAAAGAAACTGGAAAAATAGTAACCTTTTCTCTAATCTGAGTCACTGTGACTTTAAATACAGCTTGCAGCAATCGTAGACAAACAACAACAACAAAAAAAAAATGAACACGCCCCCACCATCAAACCCTTCAGAAGTGTGTCTGTGTTTTTCTTTAAATTGATCCTGAAAGTTCGTGTTTCAGGGTGTCTGCTGGCCACCTGTATGGGTCAGGAAGGGATTTTTTTTTTTTTTAAAGTCTTTCCTCTGAAGCATCACGGATGGCCATGGCTAGATACAGGACATTGGACAGGGAGGACTCTAAGGTGGCACCAGACATACTCTTTCTCAGGTGCTTGGGTAGCTTGATCGTGCTCATATACATGGGGTTGGGAAGGAATTTCCCCCCTGGTCAGAATGGCAGTGACACTGGGGTTTTTTCACCTTCCTTTGCTGCGTGTGGGTGCAGGGCACCTGCCAGAATTATCTGGGTATAGTTCACATAACCATTTCCGTTCCATTACGGGGGCTTCAGGCATTGGTCCATCTCAGTCTCTTCTGTTCTCTGCCTGTGACACGTAATAATTTCATCTCCCGTGGGTTATAACACTTTGGTCTAATTTTGGTTGTTGGGTTTAGTGTGTGGGTGCTGGGTGGTGTTGGTGGTATGATACAGGAGGTCAGACTAGATGATCTGAGGGTCCCTTTTGACCTTAAATTCTATGATTCAGATTGCACTGTGCTTGTGCATGGTAATCTCAACGTGAATTGGACACAACTGTTCTGATTGTTTTACCTTTTCTTTTTCCCTCAGGTTGGACAGTTGTCATAAATGTTGAAAAGTAAATAAGGTTTTTTTAACATTTGTTCTTAGTAATAATAATGGTAAGAAATTTGCTTTTAAAAAATGTTTTACCTGACACTCTCCTCCTTTTTGTAAGAAGCAGCTAGGGAAGTAAAAAGGGAAGGCTGTACACCCATAGCCCTCCCCCAACCCCGCATACCCACAGTGCACCCTGGGCAGTCCCCCCCCCCAGCACTTGCAGCTCCCCCTGAACTGCCCTCCCCGCCAGGCTGCTACTCCTCCAGCACCTGTGGCGCCACCTGGGCTGCTCCCACGAGCACCCACGGCACTCCCAAGATTTAGTCAGGGGTATAATACAAATTATGGACAGGTCCCGGGCTGTGAATTTTTGTTTATATGCTGTGACCTGTCCATGACTTTCACTAAAAATGCCCATGACTAAAACGTAGTCTATGGCCATGTCTACATCTAAAATTTTGCAGCGCTGGTTGTTACAGCTGTATTAGTACAGCTGTATAGGGCCAGCGCTGCAGAGTGGCCACACTTACAGCAACCAGCGCTGCAAGTGGTGTTAGATGTGGCCACACTGCAGCGCTGTTGGGCGGCTTCAAGGGGGGTTCGGGGAACGCGAGAGCAAACCGGGAAAGGAGACCAGCTTCGCCGCGGTTTGCTCTCGCGTTCCCCGAACCACCCTGCAAACCGCAGGGAAGGAGACCTGCTTGCTCGGGGGTTCGGGGAACGAGAGAGCAAACCGGGAAAGGAGACCAGCTTCGCCGCGGTTTGCTCTCGCGTTCCCCGAACCACCCTGCAAACCGCAGGGAAGGAGACCTGCTTGTTCGGGGAACGCGAGAGCAAACCGGGGAAGGAGACCAGCTTCGCCGCGGTTTGCTCTCGCGTTCCCCGAACCCCCCTGCAAACCGCAGGGAAGGAGACCTGCTTGTTCGGGGAACGCGAGAGCAAACCGCGGCGAAGCTGGTCTCCTTTCCCGGTTTGCTCTCGCATTCCCCGAACCACCCTGCAAACCGCAGGGAAGGAGACCTGCTTGTTCGGGGGTTCGGGGAACGAGAGAGCAAACCGGGAAAGGAGACCAGCTTCGCCGCGGTTTGCTCTCGCGTTCCCGGAACCACCCAGCAAACCTCAGGGAAGGAGACCTGCTTGCTCGGGGTTTGGGGAACGCGAGAGCAAGCCGGGGAAGGAGACCAGCTTGATTACCAGAGGCTTCCTCAGGTATGCTGGGATACCTGCTTATTCCACGGAGGTCAAGAAAAGCGCTGGTAAGTGTCTATACTTGATTACCAGCGCTGGATCACCAGCGCTGGATCCTCTACACCCGAGACAAAACGGGAGTACGGCCAGCGCTACAAACAGGGAGTTGCAGCGCTGGTGGTGCCCTGCCGATGTGTACACCTCCTAAGTTGCAGCGCTGTAACTCCCTCACCAGCGCTGCAACTTTCTGATGTAGACAAGCCCTTAGTTATAAGCCACTCAAGATGGCCACCTGTGGTAGAGTGTGTAGCAGCCCTGTTATTCATTGGGCATTGATGGGACTGCTCTAATTGTCTAGCATTCAAGGACTGTTAGCCCACCATTACTGACAAAGCAAAGATGAATTGTTCCAAAGTCATTGTTTCAGAGCAGTGACCCAAGGAAATGAAAGAACAGTTGGTGGTTCTTCACAACTTGTTTTTCTAGCCCTGCATTGTGTGGCTTGCTTTGTGTTGTAAAATCTGCTCTCCGAGGAGCACTAGAAGGTTTATGTATATGTTCTTGTTCCTTTTTCTTGTCTCCCTTTATATAGTTTTTCTAGAACTCTATAATTTATCATCTTTTTTTGTGTGTTTTGTTTCATTTTTTGGTGTCTTGGCAGAAGAGGTAGTTGTAATGATGGAACATTAGGCACCTCCACACCCCCTCCTTTCATGGAGTTGTGCCATGAAAATCTGCATTACTCTTTTATATTCCCTAGAAGATATGGTGGGAGGAGGGAAACAAGCGTGCACATGTGTTGTGTGTGCACATGCGTTGTACACACATGCCCTCCACTGACCATCTTGCATGCTGAACTACCTGGCAAAACATTAGTGAAGGGCGTTTTTCTTTGAATTTAAATGGTGGTGAGCATTCTTCCCCTCGTACCTCAAATTGTTGAGGAGCTGGAGGTAGGCTTTTAACTCATGCTCCTTCTTGCTTCCAATTCCTATAATACTTTACTTTATTCCCTGACTGTCCTTTGTTTCTCTGACCTGTTATGACTTTCTCTGTGCCCAGGTAGCTGATGTACCATAGGGGTACAAATGCTGTTCAGTAAATCAGCTAGCAGATACAGAATGGAGGCCCCAGAAATACCATAGGGAGTTAGGAAGAAGGTCGTGCCTCTCACACCAACTCTGCCCTCAGTATGACTGTCCCCTGAGACTGAAAAAGGCCTCCTCCTAAACTCAGGCCTACTGTGATTCCATGAAACATGTAGAAGGTGGAAAAAAATATAGTCAGTCCTTCTTTCCTCTCCTCTCCTCTCCTCTGCCCCCTAAATCAGGGGTGGGCAAACTGTAGGCTGGATCTGGCCCACGATCTGTTTTAAGCCGGCCCGCGAGCTGCACCATGCGGCTCGGTCCTGCTTGGCACTCCACCTAGGGCACAGGGTTGGGGGCTGCACCATGCGGCTCCCGGAAGCCATGGTATGACTCCGCTCCGGCACCTATGCGCTCCAATGGGAGCTGCAGGGGCCGTGCTTGTGGATGGGGCAGAGTGCAGAGCCACCTTGCCGTGCCTCCGCATAGGAGCCAGAGAAGAGACATGCTGCTGCTTCCGGGAACTGCTAGAGGCAAGCGCCACTCAGAGCCTGCATCCATTGAGTTTCTCCCCATGCCCCTCCTGCTCTCCAAACCCCTCGACTGCAGCTCAGAGCACCCTTCTGCACCCCAAACCTCTCATCCCTAACCCCAGCCTAGAGCCTGTACCCCCAGCCAGAACGTGCACCAATTCCCGCAACTCTGCCCCAGCCCTGATCCCTCTTCTGACCTCTGAACCCCTTGGTCCCAGCGCAGAGCATCCTCCTACAGCCCAAACTCCTCATCTCCAGCCCCACCCCAGAACCTGCACACTCTCCCACACCGCAACCCCAATTTCATGAGCGTTCATGGCCCACCATACAATTTCTATTTCTTGATGTGGCCCTCGGGCCAAAAAGTTTGCCCACCCCTGCCATAAATACGCTGAAGTTTGGGGGAAGGAGGAAACTTCTCAAGGAAACTTGGTGATGACTCTAATCTCCTCCATACAATATCCAGCCTTTGATAAAACCCTTTCTGGAAATAGAATTATGAATGGAGCCTTTAGCCTACAAATCATTCTGACTTAATCTGGCCCAAATTTATAGTGATTTTTTTCTCTGTGCTCCCTGTCTCCAATCCTCAAATTATTAGTTGTATGATTTATGCAAAATGAGCTGGTGGATTCTAAATTCCAAATGGACAGGTATCCACACAAACAGGCGGCACCTTGGTAGGAAGTCTGAACAGAAGCAGAGACTGAATGAGCCATGGTCTGTGAATTCCTTTCTTGGCGCTAGAGGTGCTCCCTCCAGAAAAATTTTGAGGTGGTGGTGGCTATGTAGGTGCAGCCTGTTCTTTGGACAAATGGAAAACTTGTTTTTGTAGGGCCATCATTTCAGCTCACTTTACCTGAACAGAAATCCTCCTGAACTAATATTCTTATAAATGCTTTCTAAATTGGGATTGTGGTTGCTCAGTTTTCCCTCAGAAACAGCCTGTGTGTTACACAGATGTCTAATTTGATGAATTGCTAGTGATCTTCTGTATCGTGAAATGGCAAATATAAAAATAGGAACTACTACACTGATCTTGGGAGAGTTGATTAGTTGTCCTGGCTGGGTATATGATATCTGGATTGATTGACCCAACTCCGCTTTCTGAGTGGCACCCTCATGATACAACAGTGCGACAGAAATGCCCAGGGAAGGAGGCAGAGACAGTAGTTGGCGAGGATGGTGCATTGGGTGAAGGGGAGGCTGACAAACTCCAAGATTCTGTGTTTTTCTTGTTTTGAGGCTAAATTCATTCTCTTGCTTAATTTTAAAAGATGATTTGTGTGTCTTCCATGACAGCTAAATAGACATAGTTTCTTGGTCGAGTTCACCAGCAGTTGTTGAGCTTTGTCCTTATGCAGTTGTTACATGAATAATTACAGATAGTTTTGTAGTCTAGAAGGATGTGATCTAAAAACTGATTATAAACAAGCCAAAGTTTAAGTTTCAGAGTAGCAGCCGTGTTAT
This sequence comes from Gopherus flavomarginatus, assembly GCF_025201925.1. NCBI lineage: Eukaryota > Metazoa > Chordata > Testudines > Testudinidae > Gopherus > Gopherus flavomarginatus. The sequence goes on along the minus strand of NC_066623.1, from coordinate 20,646,090 downwards.
CTGTATCTGCAAAAAGAACAGGAGTACTTGTGGCACCTTAGAGACTAACACATTGATATGAGTATAAGCTTTCATGGGCTACAGCCCACCTCATCGGATGCATAGAATGGAACATATAGTAAGGAGATATATATACATGCAGAGAACATGAAAAGGTAGGAGTTGCCCTATCAGCTCTAAGAGGCTAATTAATTAAGATGAGCAATTATCATCAGGAGAAAAAAAAATACTTTTGTAGTGGCAATCAAGATGGCCAGTTTGACAAGAAGATGTGAGGATACTTAACATGGGGAAATAGATTCAATGTGTGTAATAGCTCAGCCATTCCCAGTCTCTCTTCAAGCCTAAACTGATGGTTTGCATATTAATTCAAGTTGAGCAGTTTCTTGTTAGAGTCTGTTTTTGAAGCTTTTCTGTTGCAAGATAGCCACCTTTAAATCTGTTACTGAATGGCCAGAGAAGTTGAAGTGTTCTCCCACTGGTTTTTGAATGTTATGATTCCTGATGTCAGATTTGTGTCCATTTATTCTTTTGCGTAGAGACTGTCTGGTTTGGCCAATGTATGTGGCAGAGGGACATTGCTGGCACATGATGGCATATATCACATTAGTAGAGGTTGCTGGTGAGTATTTGCTTCAGGTTCGGGGGTTGTCTGTAAGCGAGGACAGGTCTGTCTCCCAAGATCTGTCAGAGTGAGGGAACATCTTTCAGGATAGGTTGTAGATATTTGATGATGCACTGGAGAGGTTTTAGTTGGGGGCTGAAGGTGACGGCTAATGGCATTCTGTTACTTTCTTTGTTGGGCCTGTCCTGTAATAGGTGACTTCTAGGTACTCTTCTGGCTCTGTCAATCTGTTTTTTTCACTTCAGCAGGTAGGTTATTGAAGTTTTAAGAATGCTTGATAGAGATCTTGTAGGTGTTTGTCTGGGGGATTGGAGCAAATGCAGTTGTATCTTAGAGCTTGGCTGTAGACAATGGATCGTGTGGTGTGTCCTGGATGGAAGCTGGAGGCATGTAGGTAAGTATAGTGGTCAGTAGGTTTCTGGTATAGGGGGTATTTATGTGACCAAAAGAAAACTGACCAGTATGTTTTAATGAGTGAGCTCTCTGTAAGAAATGAGCATGCTCCCTGTCATGTCAGCCAGGCAGTGGCATATGCCTAGATGCATTTTTATCATTCAAACGTTTTATAAAAAGGAAACATTATGCTCAAGCCTTGCTGGATTCTTGATATAAGAGGTCTGTGGAAAAATACTGTTTGGTTAAGCTCTTTTTGGTTTGCAGCGAGGCTCTAGGTATTGGAGGTTTCTCCCTTAATCTGACTGTCAAGGATGGACATGAATACATAAACATGCACACACATCTTCTCTTGTTTGCAGGAAAGATTTGACAGGGTGAGGGGGCAATAGGGAAAAAACAGTATTTGAGATGGATACACTACCCAGTTCTATTCAAGAGACTACTGCTAGTGCAGTTGTACTGTATACCATTTCATCTTTCTTTGGTTCCATGAATCTGGATTCTTTGGTTCCATAGATCTGAATCTTTTCTGGTATGAAGGTTTGTCAAAAATCCAGTCCAAATGCCCTTGAGTGCTTCTAAAGGGAGAAAAACTGTCTGATTTGTAAGCAAAAAGGAAACTGCCAGTTTAGGTGAAAGGAACACGTGACAATTTAAAAATGTAAAAAACACATTTCAGTCTGAAAATGTAATATTAATAGGTGAAAGAAGAACTAAAGTTACTAGAACTAAAGTAGATTGAAATATTTTTATATTAAATTTTACATTATGCAATTGATAAAGTGATTGATAAAGTGAGGAGGAGGGATAGCTCAGTGGTTTGAGCATTGGCCTGCTAAACCCAGGGTTGTGAGCTAAATCCTTGAGGGGGCCATTTAGAGGTCTGGGGTAAAAATCTGCCTGGGGATTGGTCCTGCTTTGAGTTAGACTAGATGACCTCCTGAGGTCCCTTCCAACCCTGTGATTCTGTGATTATATTTTGTCAGGTTTATTGCATTTCTCCTTTTTATAATAACATCCCCTGTTGGTGTGGCTCTTTCACACAGCTACAGAGTTGCATTTGTGTGTGTCTCTGTCCGACCGTTTCCCCAAATGTCTGTAAGGCGACGAAAAAGGGCCAGGGAATCCGAGGGCAAATACTTGTTTCATCTGAAACTATTTGTAATCATACTTTTTGTTTTAATTGACAAGATTTCAAGCTGATTGTGTCCTACGTAGGCTTTGTTTAACAAAATCTACTTCATGTATGTTGAATTCATTGAAACCTTCTCTTTTGCAATGTTATGAACCTACACAGGAGCAGAGCTGTGCCAGCTATTTCTGAACAAAGTTGTGAATAGCACAGTTCCATCCAGGGGTAAGGGCCTAAGAGCAGCCAGGTTCTGAAAATGGCTTTAACCAAATTGTGCCCCCCTCCATGCTGGCAACAAAATTGCGCTTGGATGAAACTTTTTAAAGCCAGTTTACTAACCTGGTTTGGGTTTTTTTTTTTTTATTATTATCCTGGATAGTGTGGCCTAAACATTCAATGACAGCAAGCATGCCAGGTTTTGGAGCTTGCTTTCTCGGTGTATAAATGGTCCAGTGATATGAGAACGTTTGTGAATGAGTTCAGAAAATGCAGTGCTCTTCTTGCTCTTGTTCCCCGTCCCACTGCGTAAAGGTGAAATAATCCTGGGCAGACAATACTGTGTGGTTCTGTGATGTGGGGGAGCCCCAGGGGCCTCCCATTAAGCAATGCCAATAACCAGCCCTAGAGAGTTCTGAGTTCTGTCATGACAGACTGTAGTGCCCTTGCAGTGTGTGGGCTCGATGACTCTTCAGCTTCCCTCTTGAGTGCAGATGTGTCACTGTGAAGTGGGTTTTCCACCACCCTCATTACACACTTCACTACAGTGAGCTGCGTGACTCCCGCCTGATGTTTGAGCACTTCTGTCCAGGAAGCAGGCTCAGCATGACTAGCATAGAGTCGTGTCTCTTTTTATTTAAAAAACCTTATTCTGTGTATGTTGCAGCTGTCTTCCCCCTCACCATCACCACCACTACCTTGTTGATCACCAACATCCCCTCTCCCTGAGCAGGAGCCTATCCTTGACTCAGTTTAGTTTATTCTACCCAGGGAGGATGCAAGAGGACTGAGAATGTTCCTGAACCAGAAATTTTTGGGGGCAGTTCAAAGTATTAAGTTTCACAGTTTTTTCCCTTACCAGGTTTTATCCTATTTTTCTGTTTATTCCTCTGGAGGCCTTGTATATATTGAGCTGGCGGAATTAAATTTTTATTTTTTTGTAAATTTGATGGTTAATTATAGGTTTTTTTTCTGATTTTTATCTTTAAATAAACTTTCACAGTGGTACTGCAGGGGGCTCCCTGCACGGCCACAGGGTCTGTGACACCTGATTCCTGCAAAAGCAGCAAAGAATCCTGTGGCACCTTATAGACTAACAGACGTCTGTTAGTCTATAAGGTGCCATAGGATTCTTTGCTGCTTTTACAGATCCAGACTAACACGGCTACCCCTCTGATACCTGATTCCTGCAGGCGCAAGGTGAGGGTCCTGGCTTGGCAGAGCAGAGACCCCTGGCCAGAACTGTGAGAAGGAGGACACGCCTCCTGCTGCATGGGAGGCCACTCCACTGCTGAAATGGCCCTTTCCTGGGAATGGCCACGGAGCTCCCAGCTGGTGAGCCAGTGACCAGGGCTGCAGATGGGGCCAGTGATGCTGTCACGGGGCCAGTGAAGCTGAATCACTGTAGGCTCTAGAGCACCTGCCAACTGTTACCAATAGACTTTTTTTCATCTATTTCAGTGTGTCAGGTGAAATCAACCTTTGCCAATCACTAGTTATTTAAATTAAATCTATATTACAGAACCAGGGATTGTGATGGACTCTCTGCCAGCACCAGGCCTCAAGAACACAGCATGCATGGCGGAATACAAATGCCTACAGTGTTGTTCTGCACGGTCAGTACAACAGTGTGCAGCCTAATGAAAATGTAGGGGCAACCTGAATTTTATACTGAAATATCCTAACCTGGGGAATATTGTAATGCTTGTATCATCCATTTTCATACCTTAATTCAATAAAATCCTGTTTTTGAACTCTACTTTAATTTCCAGCTCAACTTGGTCAACAAAATGTTTAGCTCAAATATTATATGAAAGCAGATTTTGACTGTGAAATCTGATACTAGAAAGTTAAGAGTTAATTGCTAAAGAAATTCACAGATTGATTCAGCAAATGTCACCTTTTTCGTGTTTACAGACTGATCCCAAGGTTACTGATTGTTCTAAATTGTTATTTTTCACTCTGTGCTAGTGTGGGCTTTGAGAGTGACAAGAGACACCAGGAATTAGTGACCTGCTTGACTATGAATATAGCTGCTGCACATAGTCGTACTTTTTTTTCTCTGCCCTATGGCACTCGTGCCCAAAATTGTCTGAGCATTTTCACCCAGAGGATAGTTAACACACACATTAGGTGATGTCTAGGGATTATTAATATTTAACTAATTAACAGGGACACTCTGACTTAAAAATCCTTACAAATACCACCTTTGTTTATTAAAACGGAAAGATATCACAAATCTATTATTCGACTGTGCATTTGCATTCCCTTCATTTCACCCAATTAAAAGAGACTAGTCCATTTTACTTTCAGGTACTCCAGCACTAGCATGGTGGTATGGTGCTTGGGTTGCAGTTGTTATGGGGGAATGTATGTTGTTTAAACTTTCTGTAAAAGAAGAATAAAATAAACATTTTTCATGGTGTGAAGTTTTGTAAAAAGCTTGTCTTAATGCAGCCTGTATTTCAGGCTAAACTTGACCTGAGCCTGTTGTTCTAAATCCAGGATGGATTCATTTCTGGATGAGAAGTAACGGTACTTGCTGAAAAGTAGTACTATTGCCAGGAGCTGGTTACTGCAGAAGGTGGCGACTCCATGGTTCTTTCACCATCCATATTCTTATGTTCTTATAGGCATGGAATTCAGGTGGCTTGGTTTATGACAGTTTCACTGATCGGCCATAGATACATCAGCCCCAGTGTAATCAATTTTTTTTTTCATTTCAGTGACATCAGATACATAATTTGTCCTAATGAAATGGACAACCACTCTTAGCATGGGGAATAGGGGAAGAACAATGCTTTGCCCTGACCACATTTCCTAGGCATCTTCCTTTCTCAGTACATGTTGTGCTAATTCAAGACCAGCCACTCTGGGCCCAGTGTCTATCAAAAAGCAGGTGGATGGGGAAGAGGAAGCTGATCTTTAACATACAGTTCTGCTTTGGATAAATACACTTCACTTATAGTGGGGAAAAGAAACAGCTCAGCCTACTGTAAGCATTAAAGTCAAATCTGAATCATATGAAATGTGATGGGGGAAGGGAATCATCTCTTTGCAAATCTCATCATTTATTTATGTCTTTGATAGTATTTGCTGGTGTGTGAATTCTATTCTGCAACTGGGTTGTGTGTGTTGTGGTTTTGCTTGGCTGCTGAGATAATTTTGAGAGATATAAAATGCAGCGCTATAAACAAAAAGTAGAACATCTCTTCCACCCCCCAAAATTCAGTAAACAAGCATAGATGTGTGTGTACATCTTCCTCCTCCCCCAACCTCAGTTTTGTCTGCGGTCTTGCTGAGAGTAGGTGGTTAAGGAATTTAATGTCTCTCTGTAGTGACTCACCAGAATGATTCACTAGTGCGTGGAAATAGACTGACCCCAAGAGTCACTTAACTACTCTGAAAGGCTGGATTGGGTGGCATGCTTAGCATCGCTTGCCCTTTCTGGTCTGGAGGCTGCTATTCTGTTCTCCCCATGTGCATTCCTTTATGGTGGGGCCCATAGTTTGCCTCCAGGTCCAATGAGGGGATCTGCAAACCTCACTATTCCTGCATGTGTTGACAGGAGCAGCTCCTGTATACTAGGTAGTGAGGGTATGTCTACACTGAGTTTTTAAACATGTGGCTGCAAGTCTTAGAGCCCCCAGGTCTACAGACTCAGGCTTGCAGGGCTCACACTACGGTGCTAAAAACAGCTGTGTAGACATTTGACCTTGGGCTACAGCATTCACTCTGTAGCCTGCAGTAGGGATGGGGTTCAGATCACAAGCGCAAAGTCTGCACAGGTGTTTTTAGTGCAAAAGCACAACCCCAAATCAGCAGACTCAAGCTCTGTGACTCGCTTGCACTGGTTTTAAAATAGAGTGAAGATTTACCCAGAGATACTCATCTAGATGTAGGGAGGAGAACATCTTGATTCCTGTCAAATAAATTCCTCCAGATGCCAAGGGTCCCCTCTGCTGCTAATACTTACCCACCAGGCAGCTTGATTTCTTTTCCTTTGTTGACACTTCGTACTCTCTTAGGTGTGCACTTCTTTTTTTGTGTACGAAGATCACTGTATCTTAAAGGGATGTTATTGCAGAATTTCATGTCACTCTTACAAAAGCTGTAAGGTGTACCACTGAGTTGTTTACATGCCACATACCGATGGTGTGGCCTTTGAATTTATTTAAAATACTTTGGGATCCTTTGGATTGGCAGCTGCTGTGCAAGTGTCAGGTCAGTAATATACACTCCTCCCACCCCAAAAAGCCCTGTACACTCCTCTGTACAGTGGGGTAAAGTGCTTCATGCCAACTAATGTGACAGACTCCAGATCATCTGAGTCTGAATCCTGCACAGCCTGCAATGGACTCGCGTTCTGGTTGATGGGCACAGTTGATGCCTGTTCTCTCTGTGGGAGAGTCACATCCCAGATAGGTGCTCAGTGTGTAAATCCTTCTCTTTTGAGAGCTCGTACATCTAGGGACATGTGATTAAAGCTGCATCTACTCAAACATTCAATACTTGTCACTTCAGACTCAGAGAAGGTAGCTGCCTCCAAAGAATGACTGAAAGGGTCTATTTCAGTGACAGCTCTCGTGAGCACACACACTGCCTTAGGGTTCAGCGAAAGGAAGGCAGGAAAGAAGATGCAGTCAGAACTGGCACCAACTGCGCTGACTGCCCCAGTGCGAGTTGCCTTTATGTCAGCGCTGGTTTCAGGGCCAGCACTCCTGATGCCAACAATGTCGTTATTAGAGCTGACAAAGGTGAGACTGAAAGAGAGCTGAGCAGAGCCCAAGCATGGATTCAGGCATAGGGAGATGTCATGCTGTAAGGAGGGGAGAAGCTTCGCTCCAAAGGCAAGGCATTGAAGTCTGCCGTTAGGTCAGGAATGATGCACAGTGAACTAGTACAGACTTAGATGCAGACTGTGCCAATTATGGGTCAGTGATGTGCCCTCACAGAATTATTGAGATCCCTTGCAGAGACACAGTCTGTACCAGAGAGATGCCCGGAACTGGAGCTGAAATATTATTCCACAACATCGGTGTTCAAAGAGTCATATTTTCTTCACTGCTGCTGGATTATGCCTTCCCTGTGGTGTCGAGCAAGGATGCCTGTCTTCTGAGAGTGACCTGAGGGCTGGTAGCTGACATCCCTGTGGTATGGTTTCCACTGTCAAAGCAGTGTGAGTGCGGCAACCCCAAAGTCCCTGCACCTCCTAGGAGTCAGCGATAGCCTAGTGCAGTGGTTCTCAATCGGGGACAGCAGTACCCCTAAGGGTATGCAAAGGTCTTCCAGGGTGTACATCAGCTCATCTAGATATTTGCTTAATTTGACAACAGACTACATAAAACGCATTAGCGAAGTCAGTACAAACTAAAATTTCATACAGACAATGACTTGTTTATACTACTCTATATACAATACACTGAAATGTAAGTACAATATTTATATTCCAGTTGATTTATTTTATAATTATATGGTAATAATAAGAAAGTAAGCAATTTTCCCATAATAGTGTGCTGTGACACTTCTATATTTTTATGTCTGATTTTGTAAGCAAGTAAAAGTGAGGTGAAACTTGGGGGTATGGAAGACAAATCAGACTCCTGAAAGGAGTAGAGTAGTCTGGAAAGGTTGAGAGCCACTGGCCTAATGGACTTCCTGAGTAGGCAATCTGTGACCAATTGTAAATGGTCCTTGCACAGATCCATCACAGGACCAATATTCCGTTATTGGGGATCCTCCATAATAGACTTGCTTGCTACTAAGGACAATGCCAAGTATTGCAACTTTTCCTCTAGAGGTGGCCTCCATCCAGGATTGTTGCCAGATGTAGATTGTAAGCCTAGTACAATGGGGCCGTAGGTGCTATGGGAATAATTATTAATTATTTATATCTAGTGGTTGGCTTACAAACCTTTATGATCTAGAGCATAATGTCTTACAAATTTGTGAGCACTTGCAGAGATAAGTTAGACTTATTTATACATCTCCAATCTCTTTTCCCCCCCCACCCCCACCCCAGTCCTGCTAGGCTCTTGGCCTCAATGACTTCTGTGTGGTCTTGAGTTCTGCTGGCTAACTGTGGTGTGTTTTCTCTCCAGATCCATCCCTAGAGGTGTGGTCCCTCCTGCCAGTGCTGCTTTCTGTCTTGACCGTTGCAGCATCCTGCTCCAACCCCTAAATGTAGTTGCCTAGTTCACCTACCTTTTCTGCTACTCAGGCCACATATCAGCGTTTGCCCCATGTGAAGTTTAAAACTTGTACTACCTCCCTAAGTTCTCCTTTCTGCCTACAATCCAAGCGCCTCTCACCACTCTTTTTGTGTCCTTCCTCCACGGTTTGTTATGGGACCCCTTCCTATCCCCTTCTAAAAGCTTGCCAGTTCCACAAAGCATTCCTCTTATCAGATGCAATCCATTCACTTTGCTCTGTACTGCACTTTGCATATGGGTATGTCTGTACAGTATTTTGGAGTCCATGGGAGTGAGCCTCCCAGCCTGGGTCAACAGACTCAGGGTAGCAGGGCTCATGCTAGAGCTCTAAAAATAACTGTTTAGACTTTGCTTTGAAGTTGCAGCTTGGGCTGGAGCTGGGGCTCTGAAGCCTGTCCCTCTCCCCAGCTTTCAAAGCCCAAGCTCCAGCCTGAACTGAAACGTCAAAGCACTGTCTACAGAGCTATTTTTAGAGCTCTAACATGAGCCCATGAGTCTGTTGGCCTGGGCTCTGAGGCTTGCTTCCTTGAGCTCCAAAATGCTGTGTAGACATCATGTGTCTTCAGACTGTGAGCTCCTCAGGCTAGGGCTTGATTTTCTTGGTGCACTTTGTCTGTTGTGCCGTGCTTGGGTATTAAATGTTTGTAAAGTGCTTTGAGATTCTCATGTGACAGGTACTATAGAGGTACAAAGTGTTGTGATCAGAGAGGCTTGGGCCCTGAAGTCTGGATCTGGCTCCAAAGGCTTGCGGAGTTGAGGGATATTTAAGATCCAGAGTTTTGGCTCAGTTCTGTCTCTAGTTATGATTTTATTAAATGGGAGAGGATTGGGAATACAACTCAAGCAGCTTAGAAAATGGAGAGACTTGATTTATTTTTCAGTAGGTGATTACAGCCAGCAGATAGATAAATGCTCGTGACAGGTCACAGGTCAGTTTATGTTGGTGGTTTGTCCCACCAACTTTGACTCTGTCCCTCTTTAGAGATTTCCTGTATAAATAAATCTAAAAATATTTGGTTTTGGAGGGGGAGGGGACTGTAAAGAGGCCTTAAGGAGGTGGGTGCCATTTAGGTGACTAAAATGGGAGAGGGCGCTATTTTGAAAGCAGCTTTTCTCGTATTCAAATACCTGTATATTCTGCATTTATTTTTATCCTGCGATGGGTCATAACTTTAAAACTAGTGAACATTTCTCACTCTAAAAACAGGCTTCCTTTTATAGTGTACACATGGCGGTGGTTTTACTACATTCAGCATAGAACTATTTCCTATTTTCCAGTTGTTCAGTAACACTCCAAAGCCGTTGCTGTGCCTCTCTCTCCATTGACTTTCTCGCCTTGCCAATCCATTATTGTGATTTCAGTGAGACGACGCCAGTGTTGAGCGTTTAATGGGCCGTGAGCAGGAAGTTCAGCTATTTCCTCCTCCTGTGAGACCATGATGTCATCAGCTGTTCTGGGTCACTTTATCATCTGCTGCTGCTGTTGCTTTGGTGCATGTGGAAAGAATGTAAACAGCGCTTTCCAGATGTTCTCAGGGTGGCTGCAGACCCATAAATGGGCTGTTTAGTTCAGGAGCATTAGTAATGTGTTTAGGGGGTGGCAGTGATTAGAGTAATAAAAATGTATAGTGCTATAAGCATCCAGCACAGCATGTGCTGTTAGTTACATCACATATGAGCAAAAGCTGGCAAGGGGGGGGGGGGGCAGTTCCTGCTGTGTATGTATATGGTCTCATTGGTGCAGTATCTGAGCATCTCATAGACACTAATGAGTTTAGCCTCCTAGCACACCAGGGAGGATTTCACAGGTGGGTAACTGGGACAGTGGATGATTAAGTGATTTGTTTTGTGGCTTAGTCAGGCACTGAACCCAGATACGTGATGTTCCCAGGGCCTTAACCATAAGATTATTTTTATTATTATACTTTCCTGTTTCTCCTCCCTCTCTCCCTCCCAAACCATCACCCCCAACTTTGAACCCCGGATAAAATTAAACAATAGAAAAGTATTCTAGTAAGTCTGTGGCAGGCAGGTGCTAGTCTTTGTTAACCCATTCTGCCTCCAAGTGGTGACTAAGGAGCTTGTTATGCGGATGTTCTAGTCAAACTAATGATGAAAGAATCCCAAAAGGCATTCTAGTTGTTTTCACAATCCCCCCCAAAATAGCAGATTTGGTGCTAGTGAAAGGTGCTGGATAGGTAATTTTGGAGCTGGTGGCCTCTGACCCATAATAGGCATAGCACAGATTGCAGCAGCAGAGTGAAGGTCTTCCACTCTGAGCTCTCAGTGCTCAAAAAGAGATCCCCTCTAGGTGGGAGGCTAGGTAAGTGCTGCTGGTCCATAGATTAATTAAACTAGTCCAGAGTGGGTAGATAAAATACAGCAAGGCCATGGCAGCTAATTGCTAGAGTGGGAGACTTTTTCTGGCTCTGCCAAGTTTGTCGTGTCACCTTGTGCAAGTCATTTAACTTCTCTGTACCACTGTGTCCCCCATCTGAAAAATGGGGATGATGTTGCTTCCTTACCTCACAGGGTGCTGTGAAGTGCTTTGAGACCCTTAGATAAATACTGAGGTTGACTATAAACAAAATACTTTAACTAGTGTTTTAAAAGGAAGCTACCTATTGAATTTTAGAAAGTCAAAGAGAGGGTGGAAAAATGAATCTTAGCCTTGTATCTTCTCTGTGTGAAAATGCAGGTTATTATAGTGTCCAGTTTGGGATTGGAAAGGTCTTATCTATCTCGCTGCAGCTGGAAACAAGGACTTCAGGGTGAACCATCAAACCTCATTGCACCACTAGGGAATTGAAAAACAAACAAACAGAAAAACCCCAAGGCTATTTTTGAGGGGAAGCAGTCATTTCACACTTCATGGTGTAAGGTTTTTTCAATGGACTAATTAATTTTTATTGAGTGCTGGAAAATCTGATGTCAGACCTGCATTGCAGCAGGGCATGGTGGAGCTCAAGTTGATTGGAAATTATATAGCCATGATCATAAGGCAGTGAAAGTTTAACTATGGGAGTTTAAAATAGCAAAGCTGAGCCATGTTGATATTAAAACACATGACTGAATAGAAATAATGGTCTAATATTAAACTAGTTTTCTTTTCTTGAGGGAGGAAGCAAAATGCTTGGCTGGTTTCTCTCCCAATATTTGTTGTCCAAGTATAGGTTTCTTACCTCAATACCTTGACTTTTTCTTTTTTTTTTTATTATTGCTGGGAGATAGGTGTTTGCAGCCCCCCCCCCCTCCCCAAGCCCACAAGTTATAAGTTGCTTTGTGGATTTCTGGCAGTCGTTTACGTTTGTCTCATTGTAGCACATACAACCTTGGTGTAACTCCACTGAAGTCAGCTGGATGAATGTTGCCCCTTAAGTTTCCTGGCAACTGAAGCCAAAGCTTCCTGGAGTTTTTTCCAGGCTTCTTCCATGAATCTCTGCTGCCATGTCACGGTTCTTTGGTTTTATTGATTTCAGCTAGGGGAAGGTCTAAATACCTGCTCCCCGTTCCACCTGAACCCACTCAGGTTCCCATGTGAAAGGAGCTCTTCAGTCTTAACAGACCTATTCTTTAATTAGGTTGCCTTTCTGCATTTTTCTTCCTAGTTCATAGGAGCTAATTGACTGAACAGCTTTGCTCGTTACAGCAGGATTAATTTAAAAGAGACAATTGTTTCTGTAATTCAGGTTTGGGGCTTGGGAGATGCTCCTTTTAGAAAATCTGTTCTGTGGATCGTGCTGTGAAAAACAGAAAAAGACCGGGCCCAGTAGGTTAATGTGCAGACTTTTAGTCTCCAGAGATCTGGATTCAAAACTTTATTTCCCTAAATGAAAATATATGTATGTATTCTTCTCCTAGTCCCTGGGTATGCTTTTCAGTACCTCGAAAGTGACTGTCCAGTCCCATGACACTAGCAGCCTGTCTGATATTCCATCCCTGTCCAAAGTGGGTGCTGTTGGTGAGGACAGGGGAGCTTTGGGGGTGAGCATGTGTGTGGAGAGCCTGCCTGGTTTGTACTGAGTTCCTTGCATTCATGAGCCCATAGTTTGAATACAAAAAATTTGAAAAGGGAAAAGAATACTCTTTCTGATGACATCATTGATTATACAATGGTCTATAATTTATCCACCATAACCTATTTCCCTCCAATGCTAGCTAACTAGCTAGAGTGCAGAGACCCATGAGAGCAAGGCAAGGGAAGTAGAGGAGAGAGCTTGCAAAGGTGGAGCCAAAAAGTAACGAAGTTACATAACTGTACAAAAGGAAAAGGCTTTGTGGTTTTTTTCATGTACTTCTGCAAAATGAAAAATGTTGTTGGAAACCTGAATGGAAAAATCCTGAGTATCATTGAACCCTGCAGGGACATGAAGTATATTGAAATATTCCACCTGGTTTATGGCTGTTGCTTTTCCTCTTTCAGGTTTGATATCTACAGGAAGGTGCCAAAAGACCTCACACAGCCAACCTACACAGGAGCTATTAGTAAGTACCAGCTCTCATTGCTGCCTGTGCATACCCCGGTCTAAAATTAGTATTTCTTCTGGCCTCCCTCTAAAAGGTATGATTTTTTTAAAGGGATATTAAACACATGAGAAAAGACGTCTTCTGTAGCTGAGGCAGCTTGCTGTGACGAGTCTGTGCTCTTGTACGGAGGAGCTGTGACGGCAATTTGTTTTAGAACTATATGGACGGAAAATGTCAGAAAGGGAGCTGTTAAAATTTTGCAGGCTCTGAATTACAAACAATTATCTCTGACCCAGGCTGAAGTAGATAGGGAGCTGCTAGCTCCCTCCCTTGATGGGTGTGTGCCTGCTCCAAACAGACTTTGCAATTCTTGCCCCTCCTCCTGCCCTGCCTCTTCCCTCAACGGCTTACCCCCTGCTCACTTCTCTTCCTCCACACCCCCCCATCACTTGTTCTCCACTCTCACTCCCAGCGCTCCCAGGACTCACCAGCTCCCTGCAGAGCCAGGCTAGGAGGAGCTGACGTGGAGCCTGCCCACCTGCCCAATCGGGGCACAGCGGGGGGTTGGTCCCCAGAGCAAGGGGCTGAGGCGGGGAGGGATCAGTCCCCGTAGCAAGGGGCGAGGGCTGGGGCAATCGAGGCAGAAGGGGAGGGTGGAGAAGTTCCTCCCCCCCGGCGATGGCACCTACCTCTTGGAGGCTGGTCTGGAAGCCAGCCACTGCTCTCTGTCAGGTGTTAGCAGCTGAGCAGAGAGCAGCTCCTCCATTTGGCTCCAGCTGCTGCTCTTCCTACCCCTGAGTGATGGAGACCGGTTACTGTGGCCAACAGTCAGCCCTGCTGACTGGGTTCCTCTAGGAACACCTGGCAACCCTAGCTTTGGACTCAGCTATTTTTAAATAATTTTGTATAGTCTGGAGACTTTGCCGCTTCTGGATCATTAATTAATTGACCGCTTTTCTGGATCATCAATGAATATGTTGAACAGCACAGGTTCCAATATAGACACCTCTCTCCATTGTGAAAACTGATCATTTATTTCTACCCTTTCTTTCCTATGTTTTAACCAGTTACTGATCTGGGAGAGGATCTTCCCTGTTATCCTATGACTACCTAGTTTCCTTAAGAGCCTTTGATGAGGGACCTTGTCATAGGCTTTCTGACAATCTGGATACACCATATCGACTGGATCAGCCTTATCCACACGCTTGTTGACTCTCTCAGAGAGCTCTAATAGATTGGTGATGCATGACTTCCCTTTACAAAAGCCATATTGACTCTTCCCAACAAATCATATTTACGTATGTATTTGAAAATTCTGTTCTTTACTATAGTTTCTACCAATTTACCCCCTACAATGTGGGACAATACTGCACATTTGTCACCTGAAAAGAACACCGCTCATATGGGAATCTTCCTGCACATCCTCTGCAGTGAAGATCAATACAAAGAACTCATTTAGCTTCTCTGCAATGGCCTTGTCTTCCTTGAGTGCTCTTTTAACACCTTGGCTGTCTAGTGGCCCCACTGCCGGTTTGGCAGTGTGGCAAACTCAGGACACTTAGCTACCAAGCGTGGGTAGTAATAAATCCCAGAAGGCTTAACCATGGAGGAATAAGGTTCAGCTGGAACAGGGGTTACCAGGGAGGTAATTAGTTTCAGCTGGCCCCAATGGCTGGAAACCTTTTTAAACCCTCACTGGCAGGGAAGCAGGGGGGAGGAGAGAAGTAGAGTAGCTGCCAGCGAGTAGAGGCAGCTGAACTCTAAAAACTTTTCTTGCAAGGCAGGTTGCACTCTCCCCAGAAGGAGAGGAAAACAGAACAAGGGCCTGACTGAGAAGGGATCAGCCAGACCCTGCACGACTGTGAAGGGCTTTTGCTTTGCCCAAGCCTGTGTCTCCAAGGCTGAGGAGGACTGAGCTAGGAGAGGAGAGACAGGTACTTTGCCACACGTGGTGTCAGGAGTAGGATGTACTAGTGAGTGTGGCTCGGTGGCAAGCCATCACAGGGCAAGGTGTAAAAAAAAAAAAAAAAAAAAAGAGAGAGGAAAAAAAAATTTTTTTTCTTTGGGGAAAAATGGAGGATGTGCTGAAGGCGTTGATGCAGGCCACCGCGGCTCAGCAGGAGGCTACCCGAGTACAGGTGACGGCCCAGCGAGAGTCCGTGCAGGTGCAACAGGAGACCAACCAGCTGCTGATGAGCCAGGCGGCCCAAGATCGAGCCACCCTGACCGAGGTAGTGAACCGGTTGAAGGCCCTGACTACGATGACGCACGCGGCCCAGGGGACCTGGCCGCTACGGGCAAGCAACTACTTACAGGAGATGACAACGGATGACGATATAGAGGCGTATCTCCTCGCGTTCGAGAGGATGGCACTACGGGAGGCCTGGCCCCAAGACCAGTGGGCAGGTCTGCTGGCTCCATTCCTGTGTGGGGAGGCCCAGAAAGCCTACTTCGACATGACCGCAGAAGCATCTATGGATTACCCTCGGCTGAAGGCGGAAATCCTGGCGAGGGCAGGCGTGACGCCAGCCATAAGGGCCCAGCGCTTCCACGAGTGGAAGTACCGGGAGGACAAACCACCGAGGTCCCAGCTATTTGATTTGATACACCTTGCGCGGAAGTGGCTCCGCCCCGAGGCCCGTGGGCCGGAGAAGGTAGTAGAGACCCTGATATTGGACAGGTACATGAGAGAATTGCCGCTGGACATACGGGGGTGGGTCCGCCTAAATGATCCCTCCTCTTATGACGATCTAGTTGCTCTCGTGGAGAGGCATTTGGCAGCCCAAGAACTTTCTCCGACCCCCGAGGGAGGAAGGCGCCAGTATCGGAGACCAGCTTCTGCACCGAGGCCCCGGTTTGCCCCAGCTCCAGGCCGGAAAATGGAGGGGAGGCAGGAGGCGGAAGAGCCGCCGGCAGTCCCGGAGAGACGGGAGGACTGGGGAAGAAAGGCTCAGAGGATAAATCCCAGCAGCCCGAAAAATAGGGGGCTGCCCCGAGGGAAGTACCGCTGTTACGCCTGTGGTGATTTAAGGCATATTGCTGCCCAATGCCCTAATCTAGGAGAGCCCATGCAGTGTTAACTGGGAGATATAGGGGGACCATGCGAGCTAATAAGTCTAGTCGGGGTTGCGATGGTCCCCCATAGGTACACTAGGCCCGTTAAGCTGATTGGTATAGAGACCACAGCTTTAATAGACTCGGGGAGTGCAGTCACACTGGTCTCAGGGAAGCTGGTCAGGCCGGACCAACTATCCCAGGCCAAGCGCTCGGGAATATCCTGTGTACATGGGGATATCAGCTATTGCCTGACTGTCCCCGTACGCATAGAAGTTCTAGGGAACCCCGCTGAGTTGACAGTGGGAGTCGTCCCGAAACTCCCTTACCCTGTCCTTATCGGACGAGACTTCCCAGGGTTTGATGGCCTACTCCCCGGGGACGAGGGAGAAGGAAAGAAGGACTCTGGGATCCAAAGGGTGGCCCAGATCGGGGACCCTCTCCCCACCTTCCACGAGTTTAGCCAGGATGTGTTCTCCCCACCGGGGAAGTCCAGGAAGACTCGGAGGGAACAGAGGGCGGATAAAAGGAAGGGGACGAGGATCCTGACACAGTACCTGACACCTACACTAGCAGGAGAAAGAAGGAACTCAACTGACAGTGGGACGGGGTCGGCCAACTACAACCCAATTGTTGGACCAGGTTCCCCAGGCTCTGTCCCTGAGGGAGAAACGGAGGTAGACCCCCCCGAAATAGGGCCAATAGGGACCGCGCGTGGGACTTTTGGTCAGGATCAGGCCAATGATCCCATATACCACAACATTTTTAAGGAAGTAGTCGAGGGAAATGGGGTCCCAGTGCAGGGGAGAACTAAGGGCCCAGGGCCGTATTATATGATTAAAAAAGATCTTCTGTATAGAGTAGTCCGCGTCCAAGAGCAAGTCATCGAACAACTCTTGGTCCCCCGGAAGCATCAAAAAGCGGTTATGGATCTGGCCCACAGTCATCTATTTGGGGCCCACCTAGGGATGGATAAGACCCTTGATCGGATCCTACAGAGGTTTTTTTGGCCTGGTATTTATGCGGCCGTCCGGCGATATTGTTCCTCCTTTCCGGAGTGCCAAATACATGGGCCCAGACCATACTTAAGGGCCCCTCTGGTACCTCTGCCAATTATTGAGGTTCCATTCGAACGAATAGCTATGGACATAGTGGGGCCATTGGAGAAGTCGGCCCGGGGCCATCAATACATCCTGGTAGTACTAGATTACGCCACCCGATACCCCGAGGCCATCCCCCTACGGAATGCCATGTCCAAGACCATAGCCAAAGAGCTAGTCCAGATATTCTCCAGAGTAGGGATACCTAAGGAGATCCTGACGGACCAAGGGACCCCCTTTGTTTCTAAACTGATGACGGACTTGTGTACCATGCTCCACATACGGACCCTCAGAACGTCGGTCTACCACCCCTAGACCAATGGCCTCGTTGAACGTTTTAATAGGACGTTGAAGAGCCTGTTACGGAAGGTGATTAGCCGCGACGGAAAAGACTGGGATGCCCTGCTACCTTATGTACTGTTTGCCGTACGGGAAGTTCCTCAGGCTTCCACTGGATTCTCTCCCTTCGAGCTGTTATATGGTCGACACCCCAGGGGCATACTGGACCTGGCTAAAGAAGACTGGGAAGAGCAGCCGAACCCAGGGAGAAACGTTGTGGAACATGTGCTGCAAATGAAAGACCGAATAGCCCGAGTCACCCCTCTTGTGCGCGAACACATGGAGAAGGCCCAAGGGATGCAACGGACGTACTACAATCGTCAAGCACGGTCCCGGAAGTTCCAGGTGCAGGACCAGGTGATGCTGCTCATACCCACGGCGGAGAGCAAGCTCCTGGCCAGATGGCAGGGGCCCTATGAGGTAATCGAAGCCGTAGAAGAAGTTGACTATAAGGTCCGGCAGCCAGGTCGCCGGAAGCAGGAGCAGATCTACCATATAAATCTGCTGAAACCTTGGCGGGATAGAGAAGCTCTGGTAGCTGTGCTAGGGGCACCATCCCCTAAAGGTGATCAGCCCAACCTGGAATATCCCTAGAGCTGACCCCGGAACAACGATCCGAAGTGATCAGCCTGATCAAACGCAACCAAGATGTGTTCTCAGAAAAGCCAGGCAGGACTACTGAGGTTCACCATCACATCTTCACAGAACCTGGAGTGAAGGTGCACGTTAAGCCATACCGGATCCCAGAGGCCAAGAGAGAAGAGATTACGAAAGAGGTCAGGAAGATGCTGGCCTTAGGAGTCATTGAAGAGTCTCATAGTCAATAGTCTAGTCCTGTGGTTTTAGTGCCTAAGCCAGACGGCAGTATGAGGTTCTGCAATGACTTCCGCAAGCTAAACGAGGTGTCCCGATTTGACGCCTACCCTTTACCCAGGATAGACGAGCTGATTGACAAACTGGGAAAAGCCCGTTTCATGTCTACCCTTGATCTTACTAAGGGCTATTGGCAGATCCCTCTGGCTAAAGCCGACAAGGAGAAGACGGCCTTTGCAACCCCAGAAGGACTATATCAGTATACTGTTCTTCCTTTTGGATTGCATGGGGCCCCCGCTACCTTCTAGCGGCTGATGGACAAACTGTTACGGTCCCATCGGGAGTACGCTGCTGCCTATCTTGATGACATCATCATATATAGCCCCGACTGGGAGACGCACCTAAGAAAGGTAGAGGCAGTCCTGGATACCCTGAGAAAGGCCGGACTGACTGCGAATCCCTCCAAATGTTCGATCGGATTAGCTGAGGCCAAATACCTTGGATATATTGTGGGGAGGGGCGTGGTGAGGCCCCAACTCAACAAGCTAGACGCTATACAGAAGTGGCCCCAACCACTCCGGAAAAAACAGGTCCGAGCATTCCTGGGACTCGTGGAGTACTATAGACGTTTCATTCCCCACTTCGCCACCAGGGCATGCCCACTCACGGACCTGACCAAGGCTCGGGGCCCAGATATAGTAAAATGGTCTGCTGAGGCCGAAGCCACTTTTGCAGATCTGCGAACGGCCCTCTGCACAGACCCCGTGCTGATAGCCCCAGACTGGAGGGAGAAGTTTATCCTGCAAACAGATGCCTCTGAAGTAGGGCTGGGGGCGGTGCTCTCACAAATGGTCGGAGATGACGAACACCCCGTCCTCTTCCTCAGTAGAAAGCTCCTGCCTAGGGAACGGAAGTACGCCATAGTGGAAAATGAATGCTTGGCGGTAAAATGGGCCGTTGAAAGCCTCTGCTACTATCTACTCGGACGGAGGTTTACCCTGGTCACGGACCATGCTCCGTTGCAGTGGATGCACCAAAACAAGGACAAAGATGCGAGAGTAACGAGATGGTTCCTATCGCTTCAACCCTTCCACTTCACGGTACGACACAGGTCGGGAGCCCAACATGGCAATGCGGATGGCTTGACAAGGGTGCACTGCTTTCTGACCCAAGTAGCCCAACCCCATAGTGTTGAGCGGGGGGGGGGGATATGTGGCAAACTCAGGACACTTAGCTACCAAGCGTGGAGTAGTAATTAGTCCCAGAAGGCTTAACCATGGAGGAATAAGGTTCAGCTGGAACAGGGGTTACCAGGAAGGTAATTAGTTTCAGCTGGCCTCAATGGCTGGAGACCTTTTTAAACCCTCACTGGCAGGGAAGCAGGGGGGGAGGAGAGAAGTAGAGTAGCTGCCAGCGAGTAGAGGCAGCTGAACTCTAAAAACTTTTCTTGCAAGGCAGGTTGCACTCTCCCCAGAAGGAGAGGAAAACAGAACAAGGGCCTGACTGAGAAGGGATCAGCCAGACCCTGCGCGACTGTGAAGGGCTTTTGCTTTGCCCAAGCCTGTGTCTCCAAGGCTGAGGAGGACTGAGCTAGGAGAAGAGAGACAGGTACTTTGCCACAGGCAGGCTTCCTGTTTCTGATATACTTTCAAAAAAAAAACAAAACCCAAAAACCTTACTACTAGATTTTGCATCTTAAACAAGTTGCTTCTCAAATTCCTTCTTAGCCTGTCTTATTGTACTTTTACATTTTATCTTCCAGAGTTTGTGCATCTAGGATTTGACTTCCAAATTTTAAAGGATGCTTTTTTGCCTCTAATGGCCTTCGTTACTGTGCTGTTTAGCCAGAGTGGGATTCTTTTGGTCCTTTTATAGTCTTTTCAGATTTGAGGTACGCATTTACTCTGAGTCTTTGTCGTGGTCTTTTTAAATAGTCCCCATGCTGTTTGCAGGCATTTTACCTTTGTGGCAGCTCCATTTAATTTCCATCTAACAAGTGACCATATTTTTATGTCGTTCCTGCTTTTAGTGTTGGGTCTCTTCAATATTCTCTCCCTCACAAGAATGTTAAAGTTAATTATATGATGGTCACTATTACCGAGCAGTTCAGCTATAGTCACCTCTTGAGCCAAATCTTGTGCTCCACTTAAGACTAAATCAAGAATTGCCTTTCCCCTTGTGGGTTCCGGGACTAGCTGTTCCATGAAACAGTCATTATGGTATCTAAAAATTTTAACTTTCCATTATGTCCTGAGGTGACATTTACCCAATCAATATGAAGCCGTTGAAATCACCCATTATTGTTGTGTTTTATGCTCTTGTAGCCTCTTTAACATTCCTTAGCATTTTACAATCCTGTTATCAGTCAGGAGAGAGCTGGGATGGTGGGCTGGCAATAAAGATGGGATTCCTCTGGGATCAGAGATGGGGCTGTCAAGGTGAAGAGCGCCCAATATGACTTATTTTCTGCAATATTTTTGTTTATTTTTCACTTTGCCTATAACTAGGGTCCTACCAAATTCACACCATGAAAAATGTCATGGACCGTGAAATCTGGCCTCCCCCTGTGAAATCTGGCAGCAGCAGAGAAGTAAGGGTGACAATACTGCAATCCCCCTAAAATAACTTTGCCCCCCCTGCAACTCCCTTTTGGGTCAGGACTCCCAATTTGACAAATGCTGATCTTCCTCCTTGAAATCTAGTCTTTTGTGTGCTTTTATGCTATACTGTACAGATTTCACAGGGGAGACCAGCGTTTTTCAAGTTGGGATCTTCACCAAAAAGGGAGTTGCAGGGGGGTGACAAAGTTATTTTAGGGGGATTGCAGTATTGCCACCCTTACATTTCTGCTGCTGCCTTCAGATCTGAGTGGCCAGAGAGAGTGGTGGCTGCTGACCAAGGGCCCAGCTCTGAAGGCAGCAGCGCAGAAGTAAGGATGGCAATACCATACCCTGCCATCCTTCTGTGCTGCTGCTGGTGGCAGCTCTGCCTTCAGAGCTGGGCTCCCAGCCAGCAGCTGTGGCTTTCCAGCCACTCAGCTCTGGTGTCAGCACGGCCTCCAGAAGCACAGAAGTAAGGGTAGCAGTACTGCAATCTCCCCAATCTCCCCTACAATAACCTTGGCCACCCACCGCTTTTGGGTCAGGACCTCTACAATTACAACACCATGTAATTTCAGCTCTGAATACCTGAAATCATGAAATATACAATTTTAAAAATCCTATGACCATGAAATTGACCAAAATGGACCATGAATTTGGTAGGGCCCTACCTATAACAATCCACTCCCCACCCCATGTATCTGTGCATAGTTTTTGGCTGATGTAAATTTCTTGCCTTGGGCTTTTCTTCTTCCTTCCTCCTTTTCAGATTGACTGAGTAATGTAATTTCACACCATCATTATCACTGAGTGCTCTGCATAGAGCAGTAAATACAGATCTAGCTGATCCTGCCAAATTTGTAATTAGATGCCTAATGCGGCTTTCCTGTTCCGTTTCCCACTGACTCCCTTTGATCACGTAGTTGTGCCCCATTCACTCACCCTCTGAGTTTGGGTTAGTGGCTCTGCACTCATTGCTGATGCAAGTGATGTCATATCCCTCGGTGGCGACGGGCGCTGAATAGAACTGAGTCAGTAATAGTGAATCAAAAGAATGTGAAGTGAAGGGCTGTGTGAGCTGGGGAGACTCCTGACCAAAGATGGGATGAGACATTTTACCAAACATTTGGTGTCACTGAACCATTTTTTTTCAGAGGCTCCATGCCTCTCTGGCTCTCCCAAACATCTGAATTCCTCCAGCATTGACCCTGCTCTCCTGTAGTCATGGTGCAGCTGCTAAGATTATTCCGAATGTGCCAGCACAGTAGTTTGTATAGACACCCTCTCTCCCCAACAAGCACAGCCATAAGGTCTACATGAACCTGTTGATAAGTTTGGAGGCCCCTAAGATCTGTTGTATGTCAAGGCCCCAAAACTTACCTTCCATTTGGGAAGTGACAGTGCCACACCTCATCTTGATTCCATTTGGGAGCTTGTCCCGTAGTGCACTTGTCTCCGTGTCACCTGAAAAGGAGCTTTTAAAAAACTCTTTTAGAGCTGGGATAGTGTGCCCCTCTCTGATCTGTGACATTTCATTAGTGCAGTAAGTTTGTCATGGAAAACTTTGGAGGCCAGTGACCTTACTAAAATAATCAACTGACTCATTTCTCCTTGTACCTGGCTTATCAAGCCTCCCTTTCCCTTGACAGTTTCCTCTCTAACCACTTCACATCTCCTGCCTGCCACCCTCCCGTTGTGGAGGGGATTGGAAAGCGTACAGCAATCAGGTGGTCAACATGCAAAACCAGCTGGCACTTCTGTGTGTGGCGATCTCTGTATACAGCCTTCTCAATGGGTTGCCTGTCTGACTCAGCCTGTGACTCTCTTGATTGTAAAACCAGCATCTCTAAGCTTTGCAGGCTTTTTATGGAAGTCAGGAGTGAGACAAGTCAACTGCCCTACCTAGAGTATAATGTACCAGTTTGCAGCCTGTCAGGACAGCAGGATTTTGTGATAAATATTTTATGGGATTTGGGTTGTAATAATCGTATTTAGGGGATTATGTGTGTGCTGGATGATTAATTCCCCATAAAGAATTTTTACTAGGTCACTAGAATAAATGAAAGGACTATGATACTAGAATAGATAGAAATGTGGTTGCATCTCTGAACATCCTACTTGCTTGAAGTTCTAAAACAGTTTGTAGCAGCTGATTGCTTACACTCCTGCACGTCCCATGTAAATGCTGCCTAGGCACTGGTCCAGTGTTGCCTCTGGAAGGGAACTTGCATGGTGCTGAAGCTTTCTGGAATAGAAACGTGTTTGTCAGCCAGACTCCCACAGTCACTTTTGAGTTGTAAAATGCTGCTTCTCACTATGGCAGCTTACTGGAAGGTTTGGTGTCTCAGTGCTGCCTGCACTAGGGAATGTTGAACTGATCAGGTTCTGGGAGACAGAAGCATCCAGCATGGAAAGTGCTGAAGTCCATCCCTATCTTGATGGGAGTGTGCTAGCCCATATTGATACGATGGGCAGGGGCACGTTAAAACACAGGGGATGTTCAGGAGCCAGCTGATGGGTTTCTTTGGTGTCTGTCTACCTTTTGATTATTCTATGTGGACCAGGCACTTCTGGCAGTGGTGTAGAGGGAGGGTTTGACAACCTCCTCAGATATCTCCTTCCTCAAGCAGTCCATGAACAGTAAGTGGCTGCTGCTGTACTGCCCTGCAGCTTGCCTGTGCTTGCACTGACGTACTTTACAACATTCCCACTGACGAAAACGACCACAGTGCTGCTGTTGGTGACGCCTCCCTGAGTCCCACTGAGGAGAAGCCAGCACCCAGAGTCCATGAGTTTCCAATGACAGCTGATGTGGCTGTAGATGCCCTGAAGAGTACCAGTGT
Organism: Gopherus flavomarginatus; assembly: GCF_025201925.1. Classification (NCBI taxonomy): domain Eukaryota; kingdom Metazoa; phylum Chordata; order Testudines; family Testudinidae; genus Gopherus; species Gopherus flavomarginatus. The sequence continues at coordinate 20,622,293 of NC_066623.1, read as the reverse complement.
CATATGCTTAGCCATCACTACTTCAGCAGAGTCACAAGTGGAAAGCTGCTGCTGAGAGGCTGCTCTACCTGCTCTGAATGGAGTGACCTTGAAGTTGGAGTTGAAGTGCAGTGAGGACCTGCTGATTGCAATTAAGAGGGAGGAAGAAACGTTTAAAGCACCACCTCAGATACTGGGGCAGAGGTGGACAGGTTTGTTTGGGGTCTATAGTGCCAAAGCACTGGTTGCTCTTGTAGTGTTAGCCAAAGAGCTCTCATTCATTCAAATATTCCCTTCCAGAAACAGATAAGACAGTTGTTTCTCCTCCTCATCCATTTCCTTCTTTAAATAGAACCAGCTGCTCCGTGACATATGTTAGAAATCTCTGAGTAGCAGTAGGATGTAGCATTGAACAGCAGTCCCCTGATTCATGCACAGTGTTAATGCTTACTACTCTATCCCTGCTGTCTCACAAATAAGAGATAGGTCCTTGACAATGACTGGGAATCACACCTGTGCTCCTGCAGGGCAGTGCCAGTCACTAATCGCTAGAAACCCAATATTGGGGAGAGGTATAATCTGACACGCACAGCTTTGCAATCACAGGGGATTTAATGGGTACGGCATACAACAGAGGTGTCTGAGATTCACAATGCAATCATTCCTACCACAGGTAAAAACAAACATTAATATAAATCTAAACTTCATTAGAACTGGAGGAACTAGAGCAGTCCACTAAGATATGGTGAGATGAGGTCTGGAAAAACCTAAACACCCACTGCCTCCTTTATCAGTGCATAGAGTTTCTGGAGATGATTTGTATATAGTAGTTTCAGGCCCTCATATTGTACCTCAGTTAAAACCTCCTTCATTGAGTAGTCTTTTTACTTTCTATCCTCTAAACCAGTGAACAGTACATGTGCCACTCCATTAAGTCCCTGTGTCAACATTGTCTCCCTCCCTCTGTTGCAGTGTCTGTAGTGCTAGTGAACAGTCATTTCAGCAGACCTAAGTATCACTGTGACAAACTGGCCATGTTTGGGTATGTTGACTGCAGCAGCACATGCCTGGGCAGTCTGATAGCTGGTATCTGGATGGGCATGAGCTGCCTGACATCGTCATGGGGTCTGCAGTTCAGACAACAACTCTACCAATCCTATGATTTAACAGTCGGTGTGAATGCATAGCTTACATGTATGTGTTGTACACACTGGGTAATGTTCTACAGGCTGGAGTTTTAATACACATCATGAAATATCACTTATGACTCGCATGGCAACTGTGACTTGGCCCCTCCTTGCACTTCCTAGCAGTTTATATAATTGGACATATGCCTGCAGTTGGTGTATGCCATAATACAGACATGTATCTGTGTTCTCAGTCTGCATTCATTAATTAAACATTAATCTGCTTTTGCTTTGAATGTTGTCATTTTTTTTTTTAAAAAGAGGATGGAAAAAAGGGACTAGGGTGCATAGGTGGAGGTGCTTGTTGCATGTGATACATATAGAAGAGTTAGCTTGAAAAAGGCAGTGCTGAAAAGTTGCCTAGCAAGCATCCTGTCCTCCAGGTTAGAGCTGCTCAGGAATTTTTCTGACAGAGTTTTTTAGCTGAAAAATGACAATTTGTCTAAACCCAAACTTCTCATGAAGAAAGGATTAGTTTCAACTAATTCCTTGACTGAAAGCTTTTGGGAAAAAAGTTTTAGAAATAATCAAAAAATGTCTGTTTTGACATTTTTCTAAATGAAAGATTAGTTTTCTATTTTGAAACCAGTTTTGTTTTAAAAATTAAGCAAAGTAGGGTAAAAGAATAACCAAAACCTAAACATTTGGACCCGAACCAATTTTATTTTGCATTTTTGGTTTGTGAACATTTGAGGCTTTGACTTTTCATCTCAATTGAATATGGAAATTTAAAAAAAACAACTAAAACTTTTAGGGGAAAACAGTTTCTCACTCAGCTCTACTTAAGTTTTCTAGTCAGCCAATAGCAGTAGGTTTCAATGCTAATAATGCTTTTAAACTTTAATATATTTGGAGTTTTGTAGGCAGAGTTCTATGCAGGGCTTTGGAGCAGAGCGTGGAACTGGAGCGCGAAGCAGTAGGTTTTCTCTCGGAACTAGAGCGGAGCTGGAACGGAGCAATTCAAAAATTTGATTGCTCCAAATCACTGGTTCTATGACAACAGGTCAGAGCTGGTTCTTGACAGCTCTAGGGGAACAGTGCAGTATGCATTCTCCTGCAATTGAATTAACTGCTGTAATAAAGCAGCTAGCTTCTTTATCTGCCTCTAGACTTTTAACTACTATTCCAAGCATAACAAATGTGTGACCTAGGGAATCGCACATTCATGTAGAGGCAGATAGAGGATTCCCTTGTTAAATAACTGACTGAAGTAAATTGTGCAGGCCTTCATTATGGGAGTGTTCTGTGTGCTTGGTATTCTGCAAGTATGGAGGAACTTATGTTCTATGCCTGTAAGGCTTCTGTTATAAATTAGACAGACAATACAATACAGGTAAACAGGGTGTTCAGAGGAAGGTCCCATTTCCAAACAGCATGCGTGTGTGTAATTATATAGTAGCCCAAATGTTCAGAAGTGACTTAGTGATTTTTGGGTGTGCAACTTCAGCTGTGTGATTTTTCAGGAAGTGTTGAGCACTTGTCCTCTGAAAATCAGGCCCCTGCAAGGTAGCTCAGGCTGGGCACCCAAACTCACTAATTATGTTTAAAAACTTAGGCCAGTACTATTTACCTCTACTTTATTTGTTTAGTGCTGCAAATCTTCAGTGGAGGAGCAGGTTTGAAGGGAAGATTTGCGAGAGGACAGATGTTTGGTGTTTCTGGAAGGGGGAAGGTAAAATGTTCCAAAGATAATGGCACAGAAGAAGGTGTGAAGGTGGAAGTGAAAGATACTTACAAAAGAAGTGTTGCAGAGAGCATCTTAGGGTTTGAGTAAGAGGGAATGAGAGCAGAGAAAGATCCAGGCATGGTGTTGTGGAGGAGCTTTATAAGAAGACAAGAGTCTTGAATGGGATGTGGAAGAGAAGGGGAAGCCTGTGAAGGGAATTGAGGAAGAGAGTCATGTAAGTAGCGGGTGGCAGGTGATTTTACCAGTCTCTCATTGTGATTTCAGTGCAAAGGGTTTATCTGTTTAAAATTCTGACTGATGTGCTGTATGCAGTATGTGCAATAGAGACTTCCTGTGTGTACTGCCAAGGACTTGTGGCCCTATCACTGACCTGACCTCCCTGCTGTTTGGTTGCTTATGAATAAGAAGCATCCTGACCAACCAGTTTGTGCTGGTTCAGTTAGGTGTGAACAAAGGTCTCCCGGTACTTCTCCTAGGAATTTCCCTTGGTGCTCTAGGTAAAAGCTTCCTCTCCTAACACCCATTGTTGTGCACCAGGCCAGAGGCTTCCTGGGGTAGCAGTGGAATGTTGAATTCTTCTCCCTGCCAAAGGCACAGAGATGGAAGGAACTGTGTGTGCACATCTGTGAAGGTTTCCCTTGAAGTCTCTCCTCTCTTTCCCATCTTCCTACTATTCTCAGGCTTAGTTTTCCTTTCCTCTTTCTTTTTCCTGTTTAAAGAATGACCCATTTAATGGCTTTTGCCATCTCTGTTAGTCCTTCCGCCTGCTAGAGCGTGAGTGAGCTCTGAGATGACACGACTGAGGAAGGGGGAAGCAAGGCAGGAATTTGCCTTTCCACAGAGTTGTAGGGCTGATGGATTGGAAGGATGAGGCACAAAGCTTTGAGACATCTGGACTCCGTCTTGGTGTTTTGCCTCAACTATCTCCTCCTTCCTCTCCTTGCCTCCAAACTTCACCTCAGTCTTGAACAGCAATGGTGGTTACAGCCCCTTCCTTTGTCAGATAACCATTCTGGGAGTCTCCTGAGGGAATGGAAATGAAATTGAGGCTGTATCAGCCAACTGGAATAAAGTTGAGGGGAACAGTCACCCTACATGGTTCTCAGTCCTCTGTACTCAGCGGTTGTGTTTTTGGGGTGAGGTGGTCATTACCATGGAATGCTCAGTCATTGAGACGCTGGTAGGACTGATGGGTGGGATCCTACACCACGGAGTGTTACTCCCAGGGACTGAGGGAGTGTGAGCTGGGGTCATAATGCTCTCATTGTTCCTCTGTGATTACATGCCATTTCCTGAACTACTCCTTTGTGGTGATTCACTCTGGAGCCGGAATGTGGAGAATGTTTGTTTGTTTAATACAAATGTAAATCCCAGCCAGGTCCGGACCATGGTTGCCACATCACTGTGTCCCCTTTCCACTTCCCTACTACTCCCCAAGCACTTACAGGCTCTCTTACCCTCCTGAGTCTCTTTTTTCCTCCCATTCCCTCCCGTCCCCCCCACCCCTTTGAGTGAGTGGCTCTGTAACTATCACATGAGGCTGACTGCTTGCACAGTGTGCTGACCAGTGTCCTGGTAAGGAATAGTTAATAATACACAAGCTACAGAGGGAGGGTTGCTTTTTTTGGCTCCCCATGAGATATCTTCTGGACTGAATACACACTAGGTTAGGAGAGAAAATATACACCACTGGCCTGTTGAGAGACCTGCTGTCAGAGTCACTGTAGGCCTCTTGTTCTCTGGATTACTGGGAATCTTCCGTCATTGTAGAGTTGATGCACTGAGTGGTGTAGGGGTTCAGCTCATCTAATCTGTTATCTCCATCTCCCACAGTCTCAGACCATTGACTCGTCTGATCTATGAACCTGCCTTTGACAGTGACTTGATAGTGTGTAGTGCTATAACAGTGTGGGGAAAGGATGTTTCCTTCCAAACCCCATGCGGGAGATTCTCTTATCCTACTGTCATTGGCAAGTGCTTTGAAGAAGGCATGTAATGGAGCAGTCTTTCCAGAGGGAGGGTTGGCTGCCAGCAGTAGGGGCTGTAGGATGGAGAAAATGGGAGTCAAAGGTGGGGTAGGGGGTGGATATTACACCTAGGGCTGGAAGTTGCCCTCAGAATAGAGGCACTGATCAGGAATCTCCATTCTGATTCAGAGCTGAGATTCCAGACCATGCTTCCTACTGATGTCATCATATTCTGCCGACATAGCCTGAATTGATGCCCCTGAACAGGGTGGTAGCTCCCACCTATACCTAGGGGGCAGAGTAATAGGGGGTGGGGAAACCAGTGGCAAACCGGTGTGTGTATGAAAATCAAAATCTTGTGACAGTTTTTTAAACTAACCTTCTCCCAACACCTATCTCTTCCAGTTTCTGTCTGCTGCTGTCTCTTCATACTGTTTCTTTTCCTGTCTGAGCTCACCGGATTCATAGCTACTGAAATGTAAGTAAAAGCTATTGAAAGTTTGTTTTATAGGTTTTTTTTTTCAAGTGATTCTTCTTTGGGTAGTGTCCCGATGAGTGCTCTGCACCAAGCTGTGCATGTACCCAGGCACTCTTGATAGCAGATTTTCATTAGCAGTGTCCATCGGTCCATGCCTGCACGCTAGATGTCCTTGTGCTCTGGTATGAGGGCATATAGGGAGGGGCGCACCCACCACCACTCTAGCACCTTATCAACCACTTGTAGCTTGAGGTGGAGTGTCGCTGTGTTCATTACCTAGCCGTGCGGCTTGCAGTGCTTCTTGCTTATTTTTCCTTGTTCTCTAGTGTTTTTCTTTACTTACATTATTTTAATTATGTTTTCTGTTATTTAGCACAGTTTGTACTTTTTTTTGGGAGGTGGGGGTTCCCTTTCCCTTCTTTCTTTGCCCCATCTGGGCCTTTGTTTTTGTTTTTTTCCCTCAGGCCTCAAACTGCTGCCTTGAGTATGGGTTATGGCTAAGATCCTGGGCTTCAAACCCTGCAGAACTGCCATGGACATTCAAGCTGCCTCCACTTACATCCCCTCCAAATGTAAGAACTGCTCAACATTTAAGAGCAGATGTAAGAAATTGAAGGAGTACAAAACTCCTCTTGATGGAGACCTGCAGGGTTTGAGTCACTCTCTTGTACATTGGATCCACTGACCACCTCTGCTCTGGTAGTAAGCAAAGACTCTGGGGGTCCTACGGTACCATCCACACCCTCAAATTAAAAGGATCCTATTCTCCGGAGCGAGATAAGAGAAGGGGAAAGTCACCATTGATCTGGGCCTCTGGGGACTTTGTGTCCCAATGTGGGTACCACTGAGGCTCCCATTTCTTCCAGTACTGATCCCATGGCACCAGCGGAGAAGCTATGTACTGACAAGCCACCTGAAGCAGCACTGACATTGGCACCAGACTCAGTCCCTCCTAAACATAGGGACTCCTGAGCCTAGCCAAAATCGTCGTCATGTACCAATTGTACTTTGGTACCTATTCCAGTGTTACACAAGACACTCCTGAAGTTCCTATCCAGAGTCCTCACTGCCATCCAGCCTCCTATTCTGTGAGGACATTTGAACCCTGGAAGAGCCTGAATTGCTGCTGCTGACTGGTACTGAGAGAGACTTTCTACCAGAGAGCCTACTTATCCTCCATCTCTACAGCTTCAATGGCAACATGTCCTCTGGTACCGACACAGCCTCCACGCAAGCTCTTTGAGGGTACTGAGAGAGCTTTCCAGCCAGTACTGGCACATCCTCTGGTACCTCTTCACCATGTAACCACCCATGAAACTTCAATACCAGTGAAAGTTCAGGTCCCTCCCCAGGGCCCAGCACTAATTCGACCACTTGTATCGGCACCACTTGCCCCTCAGATGGACGTGGGGATGACACCTCATCTGACTCTGAGGCATCTATACAAAGTTCTTCTACTTTCCGATCTCCCTTCCTTGAGGCTCACCGTGAGGAGGAAATTCTCAGCAGGAGATACATCCAGAGACCCTTGCAATGACAACTCTGGGTTTCTTCCTGTGGGCCCTGTGTGGTAACCAGTTCTGCAGGGTTCCATCTTGTAAAAAGGCACAGCAGAAGCAACAACAGATGGCCTTGAGCCTTGCCCCACAGGCACATCTCCCAGAGAAGCAAGAGCCAGCTCCTCTGGAGAGGAGAAAGAAAAACAACCTCCTCACCGGACAAGGCTGTCATGCCTCCTTCACCATCTTATCTTGATGATATCAAGGCCTTTCAAGAACCTATGAACCGTGTGGCAGATGTTTTACCAGGAGATATGGGAGCCCCAACATTCCTTCTTTGACAGCCTTCCTTTGTCTCCTTGGGGCAAGTCTGCCTTGCCCATCAATGATGCTCTGCTGGCCCCAGCCCAGCAAACTCCTGCCTACATGCAAATGGGCCAACAAAATATATTCCACCCAGAGGCTCGGAGTACTTTTTCTCCCACCCAATATCCAACTCTCTAGTTGTTGAGGCCATTGACCAACAAAACAGGCAACATGGGTTCCATTGAACACTATCGCACAAAGAGCCAAAATGTCTACACCTTCTGAGCCGCCAGAGCTATTTCTTGGACTCTTTGAGGTTAGTAGCAGTCAGTTACCAAGCCGTGATGGCAAAATGTGATTTTACATACTATTTTAAGTTCTCACTTTTTATTGAACACTTGCTTCGGGACCAGAGAGAACAATTTCAGGCCCTCATTACAGGAGGCTAGACAGGTGCCAAGCATCTCTCCAGGCCTTGCTCAGTGCTGCCGACACAGCTGAATGTTCCATGGCTGTGACAGTAGTCATGTTCCAAGCCTCCTGACAGCAGTCCTCTGGCCTCTCCTGGGAGATATAAATACAATTTTGGACATTCCTTTCAAGGGCCCAAGTTGTTTAGTGACACCACAGATGAGTCTCTTCATTCTCTGAAAGATTACCAGGTGACACTATTTTAAAATAATAATAATAATAATAATTAATAGGTAATAGCTCCATTATTATTATTATTATTATTATCTTCTCATAGAACTGGAAGGGACCCCAAAACATCATCATCAAGTCCAGCCCCCTGCCTTCACTAGCAGGACCAAGAACTGATTTTTCCCTAGATCCCTCAGTGGCTCCCTCAAGGATTGAACTCACAACCCTGGGTTTAGCAGGCCAATGCCCAAACCACCAAGCTATCCCTCCCTCCACTACAATTCTTGGGCATGTATACATCTGAAACGAAGAGAAAATACAGCAGATTGCCAATAGCTAAATTATCTTGTCCAGTCCACTACCAGCCCACGAGACTGGCTAAGAACCCCCTAGAAGAATCCCAGATTCACTAAGAAAATGCCCTCCATAGCCATCACCTCCTAGTCAGTGACATCCTCAAAACATCTGTTTTGACCCACAGGTTGAGGACAAACTGTCTCCCATCCAGATCCTGTGCTGCACTCCTCCATCTTTATGGGGATCAACTTTCCCATTTTCTACCTCCCTGGGAGCTTGTCACCTCAGACAAACCTTGGGGGTGATTTCTACAGGTAGTGCCATCCAGTTCAGCTCTTTACTGCCCTCCCACCTGTCCCCATCCCTCTTCAAGAACCTTTTCATGAGGATCTCTTGGGACTGGAGGTATCGGGCTTCCTAACACTGGACCTGATCAAACCTGTAAAAGCAGCAAAGAATCCTGTGGCATCTTATAGACTAACAGACGTTTTGGAGCATGAGCTTTCGTGGGTGAATACCCACTTCGTCAGATGCATGTGACGAAGTGGGTATTCACTCACGAAAGCTCATGCTCCAAAACGTCTGTTAGTCTATAAGGTGCCACAGGATTCTTTGCTGCTTTTACAGATCCAGGCTAACACGGCTATCCCTCTGATACCTGATCAAACCTGTTCCACTGAACTTCATTGGAGAAGGGTTCTATTCTCGGTGTCCGGGGCCCTATGAAAAATGGAGGATAGAGACCAATTGTGGACTTTGGGACTCTGAACACCTTCATCCATGCTCAGCAGTTCAGAATGGCAATCCTACTGCAATAACTCACTCTCTGGATCTGCAAGATTGGTTTATCTTCTCAACCTTCAGGACACTTAATGTCATGCATCCCTCACCTGGACAATACATACATTTTGTGGTAGGCAGAGACCACTACCTGTATTGCATCATACTCTTCAGCCTTTCCACTGTCCCAAGGGTCTTTACCAAGGTCCTATTGGCTGTCACAGGCTATCTTTACTAGATGGGAATAATTGTCTTTCCCTACTTGGAGGTTTGGCACCTGAAAGGTTGCTTATTTCTCAAGGCACAGACAGCAACCAGCAAAGCCCTGCCTCTGTTCTACTTAGTGAGCCTCTGCCTTAACGCAGAAGAGTCTACCCTCACAGCCACTCAATACATAAACTTCATTGGAGCCATTCTGTATTCCTCCACCACCGCCAGAGCATACTTGCCGAAGGACAGATTTGCCACAATGTCCAACCTTGTTTCAACAGCATAACAGAACCTGCAAACCCTAGCAAGGGCTTGCCAACAGCTTCTGGGCTACATGGTATCCTGTATGTTTGACACCCTTAGCAAGACTACGTCTTGGTATCTTCAAGCCTGGCTGCGAATGTCCATGCCCCCAACAAGCACAGTCTATCCAGATGAGTGTCTAACATGGACAGTCCTCAATTGATGGAAGGACCCACAAAAGATATGCATGGGAGTTGCATTCCTACAGCTTCCTCCCATGAGGATCATCACCACAGACCCCTCCCTGGTAGGTTGGAGTGCGCATTCCCAGAACCTCACAGCTTAGGGCAAGTGGACCTCTGAGGAGGTGATGCTGCATATCAATATACTAGACCTCAGAGTGATTCATTACTCTTGCCAGCACATCCTACCCCACATTAGAGGCCAAGATTTCATTCCTCTTCATAGCCATCACCTCAGCTAGGAGAGTATGAGAACTTGGAGCCTTGATGTCTGGTCCACCATACACAGTGTTCTATTGTGATAAGGTGACACTATGTCCACATCCTCATTATATAATTCTCCTGAATCAGGAGATTCACCTACTAGTGTTTTATCCCAAGCCTTGCTCTTCAAGAGAAGGAACAAGCTTCCATGCACTACATGTGAAAAGAGTTCTTGCCTTTTACCTTGACAGGACTAGATCCTTTAGGTGTTCCACTAGACTCTTCGTCTCCATTGCAGAAGAAATTAAAGGGTGTCCTACCTCCACCCAAAGACTGTCTAAATAGGTTTCAGGATGTGACTTGTCCTGTTACGAAGCCTTGGGGGTTCATCCCCCTCCAAGAGTTATTGCTTACTCCACCAGGGCTAAATCCACCTCTGTAGCCATCCTGAAAAATATACCTATCTTGGATGTTTGCAGGGCAGCCACCTGGTCTTTGCCACACATATATTACTATGTGCATTACGCTGTCATGCTCGGTTACAGAGCTGATGTGGCTTTTGGCAATGCTGTTCTATGATCTGTACTGAATCCACCTCCTTGGCACCCTCTTCTATAATTGAGGTACTGCTTGGGAGTCTCCTGACATGGAACACCCATAGCGACACTACTCGAAGGAGGAGAGGTTACTTACTTTTTACAGTAACTGGATTTCTTCGAGATGTGTGTCCCTGTGGGTGTTCCACTACCTCTCTTCCTTCCTCTCTGCCTCAGAATCTCTCACTAGACTTTTGTGGTTGAGAAGGAACTGGAGTGGCAGCAAGTCTGCCCTTCCCTACACACCCTGGTACTGGAGCATTAGGATGTCTAGGGTGCACTTGCAGACCCGCGGGTAGTGCTGACAAAAATCTCAGCTCTAGAGTGCCTGGGCATGCATGCAACTGGATGTGGAGCACGTAGGGGGACACATCTCGAAGTTATTGTACAAGTTAAGTAACCTCTCCTTCTTTGACCAAATCATCCCTCTGTAACCTTGGTGTTGTGTGTCTAATTCCACTACAGTAGTCCAGTTCATTGTTTAACAGTGTTTGGAATCCTGCTAGTTCCAACAAAATTCTCAAGCATTCACTCATCTTTTTCATTTAATGGTGTATCTTAGGAAAACTTTCATTCCTTTGAGGGAAAGCTGCTTCTTTCCTGTCCAGTCCTTTCTTTCCAGCAACATACTGGATTTCATGTCGAGTGTGATGGTTATGTTAGTCAGACTGTAGTTTGTACACAAACCCAACCCTTTTCAAAGTATCTCATGACTAGTCAAAGGGTAGTATGAATGTTAAACAAGGCAGATATCCTGCAGTTGCAGAGCCTTCTCTTTCCTGCAGTAAGAGTTCCCTTGGCTTTGCTGCAGCTTGTTTCCTGTAACCCCAGCCTAGTGCAGTGAACTTGTTTTACACACTTTTGACTAAAGGTGAGTGGTGTTCAACCCATCAAAATGTAATGATGTTATGGTGCTTAGTGGTTAAAGCAGGGGCATATGAGCTGTGACTCCAGGTTTCATTCCCAGCTCTGCTCATGACTGCGTGACCTCAGGCAAGATACTACTTCTTCACATTTCCCCATCTGTAAAATGGGCATAATGCTTTGTCCGTCTTCTTACAACACTCTGAGACTGACCTTTTGAAAGAGATGAATGATGTATGTGCAAATGGTCATTAGTAAATGTTAATGCTGAAAGCTTTTCTGTTCAGCTGAAATAGAGCTGGGGTCCTATCTCTGATACTCAGAGACATGCTCTACTCATGGCATAGTTGTTAAAATCTCCCCTTACCTCTTGTCCCTGCCACAAACTTTACTCAGAAATATGGTTGACGGTGTGTCTGTGACCTCTCAAAAACATGCGCTGAATAAAACGAGAACAATTTCTTTTAAATTAGCACGAATACCAAGGGTTTTAATTCCTGAGTTACTGCTTCCTGTTTCACCTGAAATTCCCTTCCTGTCCTCATTTTTCTGCTATCCTAAAATAAACTTTATTTAGCAACATTTGACATAGTTAAAATACATTCTATGTTCCAGGAATCATTTACTATCATCCTGTTAATATTACATATGATCTCACCAGGATACAGAACTTCCATCAGAGGCAATGCTTAGAAGATAGACCAGATAACAAGAGCAACCTAATCTGCCACTGGGGTGGAGGATATGTGTTTCCCCCAGGCTGTATGAGTCTGATTAGCCACCTCTTGACTTTAAAAAGTGTGTCAGGCTTCGTTGTGTGGCTGTTAGATAACTACCTCTTCCAGTGTTTACTACCTTGGCACAAGCATGTACTCTCCCTGAAAACCTTAACCTTGGGTGATCAGAAATAGTAGTGAAATCTAGGTTGTAACTTGTTTTAATGTGTCTCCCTGGTAGAGTTGCCAGGTGTCTGTTTTTTGACCAGAATGCCCGGTCGAAAAGGGACCCTGTTAAAAGTCGTCGGGATGAGGAGGGGGCCTGCAGCTGCGCTCTCTGTGGAGCTCAGGGCGGTGTTAGCCCCAGCAGGTAGGAGGTGGATCCCAGCAGAGGGACTGGGAGAGACATTTGGCTGCAGGCTGGGGCTGGCAGGGTTAACACCGGGCAGCAGCCTCCTCGGTGGCTGGGGGCTCCCTGTGGAGCAGGCATTGTGGCCTTTAGGAAGTGCCTTCAGCCCCTCCCTATCCCGCCTGCTGGAGAGAGTAGCAGGCCTGGCTCCCCAGGGATGGCATGCAGCCGTTGGCAGGGGAGGGGGCCTGGGGCTGCCTGCCCCAGGCCCCACAGCCCGCTCCCCAGAAGCTGCTGTGCCTGGCTTGTTTCGGGACCACGTGGCCAGCAGGTAAGGGGCTGTGGCTGGTCAGTCTCCTCCCAGGGATGAATGGACTGCGTGGATGCATGGGGCTAAAATTGGGCTCCTCTCCCCGGGAATGGGTCCGAGCAGAGTCGAGCAACAGCTGGATGCAGAGGCCCCGGGCAGCAGCTGGATGCAGAGGCCCCAGCCAGCGACCGGGCAGTGGACACATGCAGGAGAGGGGGGTCACTGCAAGTGGCGGGGGGAGGAGAAGGGGGCTTGCAGCAGTGCTGTCCCTAGAACTGCTGCGATTTGGGCTATGCTGGGGGAGCAGCGAGCCAAGGGCAGCAGTGGGGTGTGTGCGTCAATTGTGGGGAGTTCTCCCACCACGCCCCACATTCCAGAGAACAGGAAGAACTTTTTGTCATCGGTGTGCTGGCCTAGCCATATGTCCAGGATTTATGGCAGATAGAGCAACCTCTGAGGCCCAGGAAATGCCAGGGCAGCGCTGATGCAGCTGCTGTTTAAGGGGACCCCTGACATCAGTGCCTTCCAGAGCCCCCACAAACCATACCAGCTGGAGTCGCCCAGAGCCCACACCCCAAGCCCCCTCCCACACTCCAATCCCCTGCCCCAGCTCAGAGCCCCCTCACACACGCAAACTCTCTGCTGGAGCCTGCACCCTGTGCCCAAATTCCTTCCTGGAGTCCAAAACCCCACACACACTCCAAACCCCTTGGCCCCAGCCCAGAGCCCACTCCTGCACCCTAAACTCCTCATCCCTGGCCCCACCGCAGAGCCCGCACCCCAAGCTGAAGCCCTCACCCCCCCCACACCCCAACCTGGAGCCCACTCCCACACTCTGAACCCCTTGGCCCCAGCTCAGAGCACTCTCTCTCTTGCACCCTGAACCCCTCATTCCCGGCCCCACCCCAGAACCTGCACCCCCAGCTGGAATTTCACCTTTCCACACACACCCCAACCCCCTGCTCCAGCCTAGTGAAAGTGAGCAAGGGTGGGGAGAGCGAGCGATGGACGAGGGGGGGATGGAGTGAATGGGGCCTCGGGCAGGGGGCGTGGCAAGAGTGCTTGGTTTTCTGCAATTAGAGAGGTGGCAACCCTACTCCCTGGCCTACTTCGTAGATGATGTTTTCTGTTTCCCTTTCCCTCTCTCTTCAGTTAATAATTCATTGTTCTATAAAATGCTCAGGAACACCTGATCTCAGAGCCCGGTCTTTGGGGTTACCGTAATTTAAAACAAAATTTAAACAGGTAGAAAGGGCAGAACTACATCCAGTAACACATTACTTCTCTTCCCCTGGGTTATCCTGAGTCGTGTCTGGTTTGATTTTTAAAATGTAAATTTCAAGGAGCGTAAACAACTCTTCTTTCCTGACCTTAGCCAATTTAATTGAGCAATTTTTTGTGTGTGATTATGGGTGAGGGAGGTAGAGAGGGAGAGATTTGTTTCCTGGCTTAAGAGCTCCTTCAGAGTGACAAGAACTAAAGTCTCTTTGAGCTCTTGTCAAACTGATGTAGATCCTGGCATTGTCGGCCTGATGATGTGTCTTCTCAAAGACACTTCAGGTGCCGTGATCTCTTGAAAGCCCATCTGACAGAATACAAGACTGTCTTTTCAAAGTCTGTGATAGATGGTGACTCCAGTGGGGTGGCAAAGAATGGGGAAGCAAAAGGGGGAATTGTTCTGGGAGTAGGTGTTTGTGAGAAATAATGCAGTAAAATCGGGATCAGAACATGATGGGAGAGGGTGAGATGACCAAAGTAATTGCAGGGAGCTGATTCCCTGTGGACCACCAGCATGGGATTCTGAGAATACGAAAATCCACTTCTGCTCGTTATGGTGTCAACAGGATCTCTTACTGGTAGTGACTGGGACACTGTATTTGTGAAGAATTTCCCTCTCCATCTAGGGAAATGACAGGATATCAGGCAACAAGATACTTCCATGTTCATAAATTCTGGTGAACTGGGCATTTTTGTTTTACTTATTACTCTCCCTTCTGGGAAACCCAGTATATTGCAGGTGTTAATAACACTAAGAGTATATTTACACTACAAAATTAGGTAGATTTTATAGAAGACGATTTTTAGAAATCGATGTTATACAGTTGATTGTGTACGTCCACACTAAGTGCATTAAGTCCGCAGAGTGCATCCTCACTACCGTGGTGTTAAAGTTAGACTCGGGACTCACAGTTTGTCAGACCACTCTGTTTTATTAGCACAGCGCTCTGCTAATAACATCCAGATAATGTGAGCACCATGCAAGACACAAACTATCTTATTTATACAGATAAAAGGGCGAGAACTTAACAAGATAACAAAGGCCATGTCTACATCTAAAATTTTGCAGCGCTGGTTGTTACAGCTGTATTAGTACAGCTGTATAGGGCCAGCGCTGCAGAGTGGCCACACTTACAGCAACCAGCGCTGCAAGTGGTGTTAGATGTGGCCACACTGCAGCGCTGTTGGGCGGCTTCAAGGGAGGTTCGGGGAACGCGAGAGCAAACCACGGGGAAGCTGGTCTCCTTTCCCGGTTTGCTCTCTCGTTCCCCGAACCCCCGAGCAAGCAGGTCTCCTTCCCTGCGGTTTGCAGGGTGGTTCAGCGAACGCGAGAGCAAACCGGGAAAGGAGACCAGCTTCGCCGCGGTTTGCTCTCGCGTTCCTCGAACAAGCAGGTCTCCTTCCCTGCGGTTTGCAGGGTGGTTCGGCGAACGCGAGAGCAAACCGGGAAAGGAGACCAGCTTCGCCGCGGTTTGCTCTCGCGTTCCCCGAACAAGCAGGTCTCCTTCCCTGCGGTTCGCAGGGTGGTTCGGGGAACGCGAGAGCAAACCGCGGCGAAGCTGGTCTCCTTCCCCGGTTTGCTCTCGCGTTCCCGGAACCCCCCTGCAAACCGCAGGGAAGGAGACCTGCTTGCTCGGGGTTCGGGGAACGCGAGAGCAAACCGGGGAAGGAGACCAGCTTCGCCGCGGTTTGCTCTCGCGTTCCCCGAACCCCCCTGCAAACCGCAGGGAAGGAGACCTGCTTGCTCGGGGTTCGGGGAACGCGAGAGCAAACCGGGGAAGGAGACCAGCTTGATTACCAGAGGCTTCCTCAGGTACGCTGGGATACCTGCTTATTCCACAGAGGTCAAGAAAAGCGCTGGTAAGTGTCTATACTTGATTACCAGCGCTGGATCACCAGCGCTGGATCCTCTCCACCCGAGACAAAACGGGAGTACGGCCAGCGCTGCAAACAGGGAGTTGCAGCGCTGGTGGTGCCCTGCAGATGTGTACACCTCCTAAGTTGCAGCGCTGTAACTCCCTCACCAGCGCTGCAACTTTCTGATGTAGACAAGCCCAAAGGAAGCAGAATCTGATAAGTTTACCTGGGCTAGGCATGCATATCTTATTTCCTTGCTTACTATTACCGATCTTCTGCTAATGTTTCGCCATTAGTACCATTGTTTATGCCTAATGTTTCTTTTCCTGGCACCTGTATTTGAACATTTATTTCTGCTTAAAGGTACATACAACATTTCTTTAATCCATTCTTATTTTTACAATATAATTCATTCTTCTTTCACAGTGGCTAGCATCGACCTACAGACTGGTGCACTGTGGTGCATTCTGGGTTAAGCTCCCAATGCCTGATGGAGCAAAAACATTGTCGTGGGTGATTTTACATGTTGTCAGTCGCCCCTCCCTCCGTGAAAGCAACGGCAGGCAATTTTTTAGCACGTTTTTTCCTGCGTTACCTGTGCAGACGACGTAGCATGCAAGCAAGCATGGACCCTGCTAAGCTCACCATCACCGCCGCTGTTGCGAGCTGGAGGCTTCTGCCTCAAGCTGCTCTCCCAGCCAGCAGCACTGCACAGTCGCACCTACCCTAGTCTACCCCTTGCTCCTGTGGCTCATGAAACCTGGACAGTAGTAAGGAGCAGTTCAGCTATAGGCTGAGCAAGCGCAGAATGGTGGTAGAATGTGCCTTTGGACGTTTAAAAGCTCACTGGCACTGTTGGTCAGACCTCAGCGCAACCAGCATTCCCATTGTTATTGCTGCTTGCTGTGCGCTCCATGATATCTGTGAGAGTAAGGGGGAGATGTTTATGGCGGGGTGGGAGGTTGAGGCAAATCGCCTGGCATCTGATTTTGAGCAGCCAGACACCAGGGCTATTAGAAGAGCACGGCAAGGTGCACTGTGCATCAGAGAGGCTTTGAAAACCAGTTTCATGATTGGACAGGCTTCGGTGTGAGGAAGGAAGGACAAGGCCACATTGCTTATTGCTTGTCCACATTGCTGCTTGTAGCCACACTAAAAATCAAACTGTTTGAATGACAGCCTTCTGTTGCTTGCGCCATCCTTTGGAGTGGAGTGGCTGGGTGCTCGGAGCCTCCCCCCCCGTGTTCTTGGGTGTCTGGGTGAGGAGACTATGGAACATGGGGAGGAGGGTAGGCGTTTATACAGTGGATGCAGTGGGGGTCTGTGCTCTTGTTGGCTTTCCTGCAGCTCCAACAGACGCTTCATCATGTCTGTTTGCTCTCCCATTAGCCTCAGCATCGCGTCCTGCCTCTGCTCTTCGCGCTCACTTAATTCTTTCCTGGCCTCTGCCACTGAATGCCTCCATGCATTAAGCTGTGCCCTATCAGTGCGGGAGGACTGCATGCGCTTGGAAAACATGTCATTGCGGGTTCCTTTTTTTTTTTTTTTTGCCTTCTAATCTGCGATAGCCTCAGGGATGGAGACGATAGGGGGAGTGTAGAAACATTCTACGCTCTACGATTCTGGGGGGACTGGATGGTCACCTGTGCTGCTGAGTTCGCCATGCTGACCAAACAGGAAATGAAATTCAGAAGTTCCCAGGGCTTTTCCTGTATACCTGGCTAGTGCATTGGAGTTCAAAGTGCTGTCCAGAGTGGTCACAATGGAGCACTCTGGGATAGCTCCCGGAGGCCAATATCATCGATTTTGTGTCCACGTTACCCCAAATTCGACCCAGCAAGGTAGATTTTAGCGCTACTCCCCTCATCGAGGAGGAATACAGAAGTCGATTTTAAGATCCCTTTGGTCAATGGAATGGAGTTGGTTGTGTGGACGCATTCATTTTTAAATTGACCTAACGTGGCTAAATTTGACCTAACCTTGTAGTGTAGACCAGGGCTCAGTTTCTTCGCTTCCCTGTGAAACCTGAGACTAATGTTACAATTTGAGGCGGCATAGTTTAGTGTTTTGGAGTATGGGCCTAGGAGCACAGAACTCCTGGGTCCTAGTTCCAGCTCTGTGTGGTCCTTGAGCATTTATTGGGTGAGGTTACATATCGCTCATCTCCCTCTCTGTGTGTCACCGTCTGTGAAATGGCCATGAGGATACCGAGATACCTCTCCGGGATGTTGTGAGGTTTGATTAACTCACTGTCAAGTGCTTTGAAGATGTAAAGTATTATTTAACTGCAAATTAATTTTCAACCAGCTTTTGTTACCTTGCAGGCTTCTGTTGTCTTTTTTTAATAAGGAAATCTCCTACAACAAATCTCTTTTCCTGCTTGAAATTTCGTAGTGGCAGCTAGTTTATAATATTGACTGGTGTGTGCAGATGTATCAGCTGAGTTTATGAGCTTACCCTCTTTGCTTGTATCAACTGTATTGTGAGACTCTGCATCAGTCTGTCTTCTCTTGTGCAATAAAGTAACTCGTATTAAAGCCTTTCCGTAAGTGAGGTTACATGGAAATATCTGCACTGTATGGATAGCTGAGAGAAATCCAAAGCCTTTGGCCGTGTGCCGCCTTAGCCAGAGGCATGCCAGTATCCTCCTATTAGCAAATACCTGATCATGTATGATTGCTTACCTAATGTCCCCCTACTGCAGAGTGGCTATGTGCAGTATGTGTGCACATGGGTGTAGGCAAGAAGACAACCTGTGCGAGATGCTGTCTGTGTACTACTCCCCTCAATGCCTGGGTTAGACTACCCCATTCATGGATCTCCTTCTGCCTTCTTGTTGCTGTAACAACTAAAACTTCTTATATGCTCTTTAAATTTCCACTGCCATCTGAAGTCTGATGTCAATAACTCTCTTCCCCCATTGAAAGGTCAATATCTTTGACCCTGCCCATTGATTTCGCTTGCATGCTCTGTATAGCAACAGACTGATCTGGGAAATTAAAGAAATTGCACCTTCAACTCTAGCATGGCTGTGAGACCAGTAACCACTAGGTATGCTGGAGATTTTGTGGCCTTTTCTTTTCCCAAACCTGCTAGATAGTCTTAGTGGCTAGCTCTCTGCACAGCCATATGGAAGATTCAGGTTTAATTCCTGGCTGAGGTTACATATACTGCAGAAATAGAATGCCTAAGCCATAGTGAGAGAGGGCAGCACCTTACATTATTCAACTGCAATACCTCTTGCCAGCTGGGGGAAGCAGAGATTAGCTCAAAAGGGGCTTCCTGATGAGAATGGTGGTGACCTGAAGTCTTTGTGAATAATAAGGCACAAGAAATTAAGAGAGCTCCATGGCTCTGCAGAGAAGGATAAATAAAGAAAAGAAGGTCAGTGTCTCATATTTGAGCTTTTACTAAGTTGTCAGTCACAAACGCATATCCTGTCCCACTGAGAAAATGACTCAAACAGTTAGGAAAATAAAGTTGTAAGTGCTGAATGCCTCTGGTATTTCCTGGGCAGGATCGATTGCAGGCTGAGGACCTCCAGGAGTTGCTCATCATAATTTTAACAGCCTTCCTAGCTCATCTCACTGTTACATCATAAATTAAGAGCATAGAAATAATCTGTCCCTTTTTTTAATTAACCCAGATCTAGTTCTAGATGGTTGTTATTATTATTATTACAATATTCTAACTGGTGAGATAAGTCATATATCATGTGACCTAATTAATACTCTGTAGAAGTGATTCATAGACTCTAGGACTGGAAGGGACCTCGAGAGGTCATAGAGTCTAGTCCCCTGCCTTCATGGCAGGACCAAATACTTTCTAGACCATCCCTGATAAACATTTATCTAACCTACTCTTAAATATCTCCAGATATGGAGATTCCACAACTTCCCTAGGCAGTTTATTCCAGTGTTTAACTACCCTGACAGTTAGGAACTTTTTCCTAATGTCCAACCTAAATCTCCCTTGCTGCAGTTTAAGCCCATTGCTTCTTGCTCTATCATTAGAGGCTAAGGTGAGCAAGTTTTCTCCCTCCTCCTGATGACACCCTTTTAGATACCTGAAAACTGCTATCATGTCCCCTCTCAGTCTTCTCTTTTCCAAACTAAATAAACCCAATTCTTTCAGCCTTCCTTCCTAGGTCATGTTCTCAAGACCTTTAATCATTCTTGTTGCTCTTCTCTGGACCCTCTCCAATTTCTCCACATCTTGCTTGAAATGCGGTGCCCAGAACTGGACACAATACTCCAGTTGAGGCCTAACCAGCGCAGAGTAGAGCAGTGTTAAGAAATGTTTCCAAGTATTTCACAATTAGAGGGAATGAGGTAATTAACCCAGTTGATCTGCCAGTAATTGGCAGCTGTGCAGTGGAAGTGTGGCCTTGATTCCATTACGAATATGACAAATGTGTGAATATGGCAAATCAATTATTGTTGACCAAATAACTTGCGTTAAGAGCACCAGGATGGAGTTAGTTATATAATTCTGAAGTAACTGGCTAGGTTTTAGTGACTTTCTGTCAAATGAAAGCTTGTGGCCCACTGTGAGGCAACTACTTGGATAAAGTACCTACAGTAAAATAATTACCTTCACATAAAATATGAGTAGTCAGCAACCAAATCTGTCATTCTCTCCAGGGCTTGAGTCTTACCACTGGGACACCTGTTCTCCCTCTCCCTCTCCCCATATAAAAGATCCTGCACATGTCTGATGGGACAATTCAACATTTTACAGTGCTCACATACATCTACTGTTGGTCACTAAGGGCTTGTCTACATGGCAAGTTATTGCACCACAAGCCGGGATGTAAATCTGCGGTGTCCCAGATTGCCACACTATAATGTTCTGAGTGGACAATGCTGCAGCACAGTGAAAGGTCCCAGAGAATAGCTTAACATACTACCCCTTGAAAGCATAGCATGTTAAACTGCACTCCTGGATTTTGCACTGTAGCAGTATCCATGTGGGATGTTGCAAGCTGATGCAGTGTAGATTCATACCCGGGTTTGTCACACAGTAACTTGCTGTGTAGCCCAAACTGTACAAAGGGAGCAAGGAGGCTAGAGCTCATGACCTTCTATTCCAGGTCAGTGAGCTATAGGTGCAGTTCCACTAGTTCATCCAGTTGGGGGAAATGATAAAAACAGACTTATTGTAGAAGAGGAAACAGAATGACATTCAAGACTCTTGGGTTGTATTCCTAACTCTACCACTAATTGGCCTTGGGCAAGTCACATAACTTTTCTATGGCTTATTGTTCCAACTTGTAGAATGAAGATGATAATACGTAGTTGCCTACTTCCCACGGGTGTTGATCGGCTTTTTAATGTTTGCCTAACACATTGAGATTCTCTGATGAAAGGTGTTATATGGTGGGGAAGTTGTTATGCTGTTCATCCTAATCTATGTGTTTGTGGGTTAACAGGATACAGACTGTTGTGCCATTATGTCATTTACAATGGCTGACTCAAATGGATGTTGACATCTTTAATGTGGATCTCCCCTCTTCCCCACCTCCCTGAGAATTGCATTTCCTTCCTTTGTAGGTATTTTGGACACCTCTCGGCTTAGCAATGAGACGGACGGTGACCTTTTAAATGAGGAAATGACCAGAACGCAGGCACAGCAGGAAACTACAAATGACAGAGCAATAACATACGTCCAACTTATTTTGCATTAGAGAATTTGCTGTCCCACTTTTCATTCCTTATCAGGAATTGGGAAGATGAGACATTACATTGTATAAATACTGATTCTCCCGCCCACAGACAGAGGAAGCTGATTGTTGAGCAGCCTTTGCAGCGGACTCTACTGCTGGGAGCGCATCAGGTGGACAAGGAAAACAATGGGTAGGCTCAGATAGTGTGTCTGAGACACTGAGCAGGCCTGCAGAGGCCTATGAGGGTCATCCCCTAGGAAAGATGGAAAATCTCTTGAGATGACCCCTCTCTTCACGATGTTTAAATCCCAGCAAGGCTAACTGTCACCTATTGGACCTGAGAGAACAATGCAAAGTGGGAGCACGCTGACAGCATGGTGTCCTTTCTCAGACTGTTGGGGTGAGACACAGGCTGTGGTGCCTGGGAGCAGACAACGTATCAGAAGAAAGGCAGCTTGCTTTGAGGAAGGCAGCAGAAGAGGCTGGATTCCTGTGAAGCCACTTTGCGAGGGCTTGGACAGAGACTGAGGTTCAGAAGGATTAAACATGTCTCCTTTTGTGTCTGAAGGATCATAGGCATCTGGACACCTACAAGTGCAGAAGTGTTTAATGTTACTGACCAGGGACGCTTGAAAAAATAATTCTCTTTTTGTTGGAGAAACAAAGCCGTTGTATCCCAAATGTCAGTTCTAAAGGCTCCAATTTGGGGAGTGGCTCATGTTTTATCTGGGTGAAATCTTGAGTGATAACGAACTGCTCTGTTACTGTCCCCTCTATCTGCATGTGCAGTTTTCACTGTCTGCAGGCTTGCCAAAGAATCCCTGAAACCTTCTGCTGCAAGTTTGTAAGC
Organism: Gopherus flavomarginatus; assembly: GCF_025201925.1. Taxonomy (NCBI): domain Eukaryota; kingdom Metazoa; phylum Chordata; order Testudines; family Testudinidae; genus Gopherus; species Gopherus flavomarginatus. Next base: position 20,600,087 of record NC_066623.1, on the reverse strand, counting down.
AAACTGCATGAGGGAGCGAGGAGCTTAGCAACATCTCCTAGGAATCTGAAATATTTCTAGAAGCAGATCAGATTTGTTTCTGAGTGGATCATGGTTTATGCCATGTAAGGAAGCTCTCTCATTCTTTCCCCTGAAACCGTGACTGCGAGCACTTGGGGTGGGAGCGGTGTGTCGTCTTCCGCCTTCCCTTGTGCCCTCGCTTGCCCCTTTCATACACCTCAGGAGTAGTCCCTAAGAAAAGCCAATTAAAAAAACACCACCCCTGCCCTGCCACCAGAAATAGCTGTGAAGCAGCAGTGCTTGCCTCTCTGCTTTTGAGGCTACAGTGCAGCCCTACAGGCAGCCACCTCTTTAGAATCCACATCTGAAATACTCCTTCTGCCCAACTTCATGCTTATTGTTTCTGTGACTGTCTGAGCCAAGCCGTGGTGCAGGAGTCTCACGTTCCCATTGCCTGCCCTCCAGAAGGGTAGCTGTGTGCATGGTGGCATAATCCCTTGGGCCGAAGCCTTTTCTTTTGCTGGAGTCTCTAGCTCTCCAGCAAGGGTTGCTACTCACTGTGTCACAAACTGCACATATTATTTCCCACTTCACATCAGTGTTGAGTGATTAAATAATGGGAAAAACCCATGAGACTCTTAATTCCCCTTCTTGGCCTTAGAGGGAGAAATGGCAGCTGGACAGTGACTGCCTTAGCCCTGGTCTACACTGTGGGGGATCAACCTAAGATATGCAACTTCAGCTACGCAAATAGCATAGCTGAAGTCGGCGCATCTTAGGTCAATTTACCTGGCCATGAGGACGGCGGCGAGTCGACCGCTACCGCTCGCCTGTCGACTCCGCTTCCGCCTCTTGTGAGCTGGAGTTCGGAGTCAATGGGGAACGCGTTCGGGGATCGATTTATCCACGTCTAGATGAGACACGATAAATCGATCCCCAATAGATCGATCTCTACCCACCGTTCCGGCGGGTAGTGAAGACGTGCCCTTAAATAAAGGGGCATAATACAGAAATCTGCCAGTTCCATGAAGACCCTAGTAGTGGCTCAGGGGGAGTTTATAGAAAGAATGACCTTGATATGGGCGCTCTGCTTTAGCTACATGTTTCCAGTGTCTCTTCTGGGAGTGAAACTTCCAGTTCAGTGAAGGGGGATGACATTTTCTTTGAGGCCTTCCCCTAGCAAGCTAAGCCCATAGCTCATTATTAGGTGTGCAGCTGTGGCCTGGTGGATGGAGCATGGGATGGGGAGTGAGGAGTCCTAGATTCTGTTCCTGACTCTGTCACTGGCTGTGCACCCTTGGGCAGATTGTCATACTTCTCTGCCACAGGTATCCTGTTTGTAAAATGGGAGTGATTCTACTGCTTTTTTCCCTTTGTAAAGAGCTTTGAGAGCCACGATGAAAAAGCATTATGTAAGCACAAATTATATCATGTGAACTATTCCAGTACCCTATTATAATTGACCTTGGAGAGAATTAAGGTTAATCATGTATGAAGCTGCATTTGACTTTCTTGTTGGCTCATAACCTGAAAATGTTTAATAAAAATATTGATATCCTGGGAGTATACCACAGCTCTTTGAAGTGATCAATGAATTTTTTAACCTGATACACATTCCATTGCTAGCTCAGGCATGGAAGCGTCTTTTCATTGGTAATGTTAAACTGTCCAAAGCAGTGATGGGGTGTGGCCCAAATCTCAGACAGCAGAGAAGAGCTGGGAGAAAGCCAGACACTATTATGAAACTGACTGACTGACTGGTAGACTGGGATCCTGCTGGAAGTACTTATGGGGTGTAGAAAGCTGCAACATTTCTGTTAGGATTAATGCCTCTCTTGGCTGAGGTCACTCCTGGAATCCATGTCACAGCTATGACTTAATTTTTGGCACTACTTAATCTTTCAATAATAAATACATAGAAGGTTTAATACCTTCTGTCAGGAAGGGGAGCTCCCAGCCAAGAAGCTTCTAACCAGGTCACAGATGAGCAAACTTGCCCTTCCCTCTGTGTCATTTTTATTAATCGCATGAAATATATGTTAGGTAACTATTACCAACAGCTTGTCAGGCCAGTTAACAGAGAGGAGATCGTAGCAATGTGGAGCTGAACACCAACACTGTTTTGGTTTCAATCAAATGCCAATCAGATTCACTGATGCGGTGATCATTATCTTCTCAACCAAACTTGTAGTTACCTGTTTCCCTATAGGCAAACCCGTCTCTCTCTGCACTCCCTACTGGATAAATAAGTCATGCCATTCACCAGCTAGAAGCTTATGGCCCAGAGATGGGCCCTCAGAGCAAAAGCACTTTTGACTCATCTTTTAGCACCCTTCATCTGTATCGTCTGTTAGCTCTTCTGGCCAGGGACCTTTTTTCGTTTTGTTTGTCAAAAGAGCTTAGCACACTTTTGAGCACTAGATAAAAAACAATGTGGCGTTCTCACTGCTGAAGATGGTAAAGCATATCTGCAAAAAATAGACTGTTATATCATATATATTACATATTGGCAGATACAGCCACTAATGTGCTTATCTGGTGTGGCTGGATAGCACAGATCGAAAAGATCTCCTAGGTCAGTGGTCCCCAAACTTTCAGTGTGCGCGGGCGCTGGACGACTAGCCGCTGAAATGCCATCGAGGAGCGTGGCCACCGGACAAGCAGCTGCTGAAATGCGGCTGACAAGCGGCAACACCAAGAAGCATCGCCGCCGAAATGCCACCGAGAAGCATCATCATCAAGAGGTGTTGCCACCAAAATGCTGCCAAGAAGCAGCAGCATTTCGGTGGCATTTCGGCAGCTGTTTGTACAGTGGCCGTGCTCCTTGGCAGCGGGGCACAGTAGGGGGGCACTCACAGATGCCCTGGTGAGCGCCATGGTGCCCACAGGCACCATGTTGGGAAGCACTGTCCTAGGTAATCTTATCTATCTATTTGGTCCAGTGCAGGATTTTCCCCTACAATATTTTCTCCAGAGCTTTATCTAGACTGGTTTTTAAATCTCCCAAGCAAATGGGCTCCCAACTGTATCTGCATGGTGTTTGTTGCCATATTTTAAGTGATCAAAATAAGCATAAATGTTGGAACTAACAAGACTTATGCCAACCTAAATGTTCCATTGTTTTCTTGTATTCTTTCTTCCAACCTGAGTCTGTGTTTTGTCATCTGACATGTGAGGTGCCTGATGCTATAATATAATATTACCACACACAGAAAACTGTTCCAGAGTTTATTGGATTTCGCTATCCAGGAATCTTCTCCCATGTATTTTCTAGCCTAAATGCTCTTCATCTCAATTTCATGCCATTGTTTTGAATTGCTATGCAGACTTCCAAGTGAATCACCAGAGGAACGAGATGTAATTGAAGAGCTGGGAGAGGGGCACACTGGCCAAAAAGAAAGGGTCGAAAGTTAGGAATCATGTGAATTGGAGAAACCTAAAACACTTCTCCCCTCCAGCAAGGAGCTCAGACAGCTTTCCAGCACAGGCAGGATTAATCACAGGTGAGACTAATCCTAAATGTCTCATCTCACAAACTGCCCCTGCTTCTACCACCCAATGTGGGTGGCAAAAATGGATTATTATCAGCTGCACAAATGGGCCTTTCTAAGGCTGTCTCTACACTGCCACGTTCAGCGCTAAAACTTTAGTCGTTCAGTGGTGTGGAAAAAAAAACCACACACCCCTGAGCGACAAAAGTTTTAGTGCTGAAAAGCACCAGTATAGACAGTGCTTTATCGCCAGGAGATGTGCTGACGGCAATAAAGCTACCACTGCTCGTTCGGGGTGGTTTGTTTTTTTTATCGCCAGGAGAGCTCTCCCCCGGTGATAAAGCATCACACATCACTGCCCACATCACAGTGCTTCCACGGCCACGCTGTAACGTAGGCAGTGTAGACATGCACTTATGGGATAGGTGGCTGTCTCCTTTCTCTAAAACCATTTCTGATGTATCAGATTATATGTTATAGCTGTGTCAGTCCCAGGTTGTTTGAGAGACAAGGTGGGTGAGGTAATATCTTTTATTGACTACAGAGGTATTAACAGACCACTCTACCTTGAATGGTCTCTTACAATATGTGCCAACTACTTATGCTAAACAATCTGTTTCACCTTGCATTTGCTATGAAGACTAAGGCCTTGTCTACACTACATAGTTTTGTCAACAAAAATTATGTCGACACTCAAAAAGCGCTATAATAATCAGTATTGCATGTTCACACTCACTTCCTCTGTTGGCAGAGTGCATCCACAACTGGGGCACTATCATTGACAGTGTGAGCAATGCACTGTGGGTACCTTTCCCACAGTCCAGCTCGACACCTTCTGCCACTAGATCTTGTGGGAAAGCAGAGTGGATCGCGGTGCATCTAGGACCGGGCTTAATGTCCCATGATGCATTGTTTTCCATCCCAGCATTCTGTGGGCTTCCAGCTTTCTTTCGTGGCAAGAATCCCAGTTGCCTGACATGCTGTGTGATATGGATAGGACCAACTTCAGATTGTTTTTGGCATTCACGGAAGAGCTGCAGACAGTGGACTGTCACTTTTGGGTTCTGGAAATAAGCACCGAATGGTGGGATTGTATCGTTATGCAGGTCTGGGATGTGAGCAGTGGCTACAGAACTTTGGGATGTGGAAAGCCACCTTCCTGGAACTGTGTGTGGAGCTCGCCCCAGAACTGCGGCTCAAGGACACTGGAATAAGAACTGCCTATTGGTGGAGAAGCGCATGGCAATAGCTGTGTGGAAGCTGGTGACTCCAGACTGCTACTGCTTGGTTGCGAATCAATTTGGAGTGGGGAAGTCAACAGTTGAGGCTGCGTTAATGCAAGTGTGCAGGGCAATTAATCGCGTGTTCCAGTTTTGCCACCAGACCATCTTGCGACAGAGTACATCAGTAGGAAGGGGTACTTCTCCATAGTATTGCAGGTGCTTGTGGATGACCGTGGGCATTTCACTGACATCAACGCGGGGTGGTCCAGGAAGGTGCATGATGCACGCGTCTTCAGGAACACTGGCCTGTACAGAAAGCTACAAGCGGTGACTTTCTTTCCAAATCAGATGATTACAGTGGGGGATGTTGAAATGCCCATAGTGATCCTGGGAGACCCAGCATACCCCTTATAGTCCTTGCTCGTGGAACCTTACACAGGAAGCCTGGACAGCAGTAAGGAGCAGTTCAACAACAGGCTGAGTAGGTGCTGGATGACCGTGGAATGTGCCTTTGGCAGATTAAAAGTGCACTGGCAATGCCTTTATGGAAGGTTAGACCTCAGTGAAGATAATATTCCCATGGTCATAGCTGTGTCATGTACATTGCATAATCTTTGTGAAGCTGATGGTAAAAGGTTTGCTCCGAGGTGGAGTGTTGAGGCAGACGGCTCGGCTGCTGATTTTGAGCAGCCAAATACCAGGGCTATCAGAGGGGCCCAGAGGGGGGCAATTTGAATCAGAGAGGCTTTGAGGCAACAGTTTTTGAAAATGAGAACCAGTAATGTGTATATCTGTGATTGGTGCTGCAATATTATATTACATGTAGTTTTCCTAAGAAGCAATGGTGAAATTTGGGGCCTTACATTCCAGTAAGCAAATGGTTAAACTGCCTGTGTATGTATTGGTAGTGCCTGCTATCTCAGTTCGTAGGAAACAAATAAAGATGAGTTACCTTTCAAAAACTTTACTTTTATTGCACAAGAAACAGCGCGCTCACACACGCGCGCGCACGCACACACACACAAAGAGGCTTGGTGGGAAAGGAGGAACCAGGGAAGCGCAGACTTTCAGATCTGCATGTAGATCCAGCTATCATTATGAAAGTTGTCTGAGGGGGTGGAGTGAAGGGGAAACCGAGAAGTCCTGGAAAGTGGACAGGACTGTGCTGTTGGAGTTTGGGGGGAGGGCACGGAAAAGACTTCTGATTGTGCTGCATGGGACAAAAAAATTGTGCAAAAAGCCTTATGTCTCTTATCGAGGTGGTTGTATTTTCTCTCCAAAACCAAGCACTTTTGCTGCCACAGGTCACATTGCAGTGTGGATGCATTCACTGTTTTGTTGACAAAAGCTGCCTTTTGTCAACAAAATTCTTTAGTGTAGACAAGGCCTCAGAGGAGTTCTGTATGGCTGAAAAGCTTGTCTCTCACCAACAAATGTTGGTCTAATAAAAGATATTACCTCACCCCCCTTGACTCTCCAATAATATCTTTTATTGGACTAACTTCTGTTGGTGAGAGACAAGCTTTTGAGCCACAGAGAGCTCTTCTTCAGAACATCTTACATCCAAGATATCTGGGACAGTCATGGCTACAACTTTGTATCTTTCAGATTATAGGCTTCCCCTTCTTCCTAAGGGGGGTAGGAGCGCCATAATGCAGACGGCTAGTGCCTTTCACCTCTAGAAAAAGCAATCTTGTTTCATGTCACGAGTGGAAACCCCTTGTGGGGGGGAGTCTACAACTTTTTTTTTTTTAATTAGAGAAAGTGAGTTGACTTTGTTTCCTACTGGAGTGAGTGAGGTGGGTAAAGCCCCTCTGTCCTGCCATTGCTGTGTGCAAGTTGTAGAGTCAGGTTGCTAGTGTCCGTACCCATCTGATTTCACATCTCCTCTGAAAGGCTTTCTTCTCACTTAATTTCTGAGCCTTTTTAGCACGTGTCACACAAACTAACCTGAACTTTCCCTTCCTGTGCAAATTCCCCTACTGAACAGTAGCTGTGTCTGTGAGTTACAAAGTGAAACCGTCTGTGCTCATCTCCCTGCAGAGTTAACGAGCTCTACGTAGACGACCCGGACAAAGAGAGCGGAGGTAAAATAGAAGTGAATCTGAACATCAGCTTGCCGAACCTACACTGTGAATGTAAGTGTCTCTGTTCAGGCCTAGATTTCTTGCTGTATTTCTAGAGCAAAGCTCTAAGTTTACTCTTTTAACATGAGATCTGAGAGCAATCCCCACCCTATATTTTGGTGAAATGTTGTTGCCCTTTTCTTGTAGGGAAGAAATAAAAACTCTACCTTGTCCAGTGTATTGTTCTTCCCTTTCTGGGTAGTATGACTGTAGAAAGAGGCTTTTCTATATGTGTTGTCATCACTATAGGGCATCAGTTGTACCCATGTTTACACAATCCAGTGGCCCATGTTTATACAATCCAGGTTTGGGAGGGAGGTCAGATTTCTGCAGTGGCTGAATCTCTGTAAATACCTTACTACTTCACATGCTAAGCCAAGTCATCTTTTTCTTGCAATCTTACCTAGCAATGGAATATGACTCTGTCCTCCTTCTGTTCAGACTAATGACCCACCTCCCTTAGTGAGATCTCACTAAATCTGGTTTCCTATTTCATGGTCTGCTCTTTTGTGTCTGGGAGTAAGAAACCTTTGAGTTCTAATCACAGCTGTCTGACTCAGATGTCACATTTGGCCTTTGGCAAAGCACCTAACTTCTCTGCCTCACTTTCTCAATCTGAAAAATGAGAATTAGGCCTATCTCCCAATGGTGTAATGTCTAAATTAATATTCATAAAATATTCTGAAGCTGAAAAGTTCTTTGGTGATTATTCCATCACTGCTGATGGGCAGCAATGATGTTTATTTTACAGGTGAATTTACTTGAATGATTCTGTCAAATGCCCGGAAAAAGTTGTTTGTGCCCACAAAGAATTGTGCACACCTGTTCCTTCTCATAACTTTCTCTGTGTTTCTTTCCTTTTCCCCCCTCCCAACTGGGTAGTGGTTGGACTGGACATTCAGGATGAAATGGGAAGGCACGAGGTTGGTCATATTGACAATTCAATGAAAGTACCTCTCAATAATGGGGATGGCTGCAGGTTTGAGGGTCACTTCAGCATCAACAAGGTGAGTGTGAACGACACATGTTGTGGGTGTAGGGTGGTTCAGGAGCAGCTGGCAAGCCCCATATGCAAAGCACTCATGAAAGCCTACATCTGAATGGTTTTGCAGTTATTGTGGTTTCAAATCAGGACGTGAGCTCAGCTCCCTGATGCTGCGATATACTACTAGGAGGAGAGGCTGCGCAGTTAGACCAATAGAAATATTAAATCAAGCACCCATATACCCTTGTCTAGAACGACATTCCAGGTGTCACCTCTTGAATAGTGGAAAATAGGTCTGTGTTGTGGCCAACAGCCCCTTTCATTAAAACAGGCTTTAATGTCTTAGTTTGTGTGTGAGCTATTGGGGAATGCAGAATGGCTGCTGTGTTTTTCCTCCATAATCATAAAATATCAGGGTTGGAAGGGACCTCAGGAGGTCATCTAGTCCAATCCCATGCTCAAAGCAGGACCAGATTTTTACCCCAGTTCCCTAAATGACCCCTTCAAGGATTGAGCTCACAACCCTGGGTTTAGCAGGCTAATGCTCAAACCACTGAGCTGTCCCTCCGCAGTACCTCCAGTATATGACTCACTGCTGTGCAAAGAGCTTTGGCACATTTAGATCCAAACTCTCTCCTAGTCCAAGGACTGCAGAGTGATTGGAATGTTTGCCCCTTGGGGATGCCAGCTTGACAGAAATGGCTTGTGTGTTCATGCCACCTCATCTAAATGTGCGTCCATTCGTGCACACCTATGTGCTGTGTAGAAATGGAGCTCTGGCATGCTCTGAGGGAATGAATATACAGGCCTAGGGAGGTTCCTCTCTGGGATGGGTGTGTCCAGAACTGGTTATTCTTGCTATGTAATGCTGCAGATGACTAAAAGGGGTGTGAGGATTGGGAGGGTGTGGTTCACTAGCAGCTTTATTCATGCCTTGTCATGTACCACAGAGGCAGCCAAATCCTGCTTCCTTCTCCCCCTCCCAGATCATGTTAAATCACATCTAAAAATAACAGACAGAACCCCTTGCTTACGCTGGGGCATGAAAATGATTTAGACTTGCTTGTTTCTTGAAGCATAGTCTTTTTACCCTTCTCTCCCACATTGAGCAGGCAACGAGACTCATGACTGACTAGATACTAAGCTGGGGTAGGGCTCGGTGCAGTTTCATCTTTTTGTTCTGAAAGTCGGAGAGCTCCCTGAAGTGTAGGGCTAAGGTAGTTAACTCCTGTCCAGTACGTGTAATGTGTCTGCTTTCTGGCACAGGTCACAGCCAGGAGACTTGCTGTATGTTCTTCTTTCACAAAGTAGGAATAGGGTGATCTGCCTTACTCTCTCTATTTAATTTTTGTTTTTGTTATTTGGGTAATACATCAGTCTTGGGGCAGGGGTCAAACCCAGGAACTCTGGCTCTAAAAGCATGAACCTCTACTGCCTGAGCTAAAAGATCCCAGTCTATTAGCAAAAAGGTTGTATGGACTTACGAACCTCTTGGATCCAGCCACTAGAAGCAGACAAGCCACGCTGTGTAAGGATGGGTTAATTTGCATTATGGTAGGGGCTAGAGGCCAGAGTTGGGGATTTAGATCTCATTGTGCTCGACACTACACGCACAGAATGAAGGCATGATCTTACAATTGCAGGCTCTGATCCTGCAAACGGCTAAGCCTCTCTGAACTCTGTATATGTGACTAGTCCTGTTGACTTCAGTGGGACAGCTTGTGTGTGTAAAGTTAAGCATATGCTTAAATGTTTGCTCTGTAGGAGCCTAACAAGTGTATGATAGCATATAGCAAGACAAACAGTGGGTACAAGTGAATGGGAGGGAGCACAGAAAGCAGCAGTGAACATTGTACTGTTCTACAATGCATCAGTTGTTGCTAGGTGTTGCCAACCACATCAGCACTCAAGATCCTTTTGTTCTGACAACGAGTCCTTTGCCCTGAGCTGCGAAGGAAGATTTACCTGGCCCTTCCAGAGCAGCAGTTGCATTGACTCTGTTGAAAGGCTTCATGGTGCAGTTCTGGTAATCACATTCTGAAGTATCTTTGAATTCCAGAGTGATCCAATCAAAAATGACATGAGAGCGGCTGCTTTACATTGTCATGGCAACTAAAGCCCTTAGGTGAGATCTGTGTATGCAGAAGTTACTGTTCTTAGAGTACTTGCTCATGTCCATTCCATATTAGGTATGTGTGCTCACCACATGCACCGGTACCGGAAGTTTTTCCCCTGAGCAGTATCTGTAGGGGACCGGATCAGGCACCCTCTGGAGTGGCACCCGCATGGTGTGATATAAGGGGTGCGGACGGTTCCCCCCCACCCTCAGTTCCTTCTTGCCGTCAGTGATAGTGCTGGAACTTCTGCTGCTTCGGCTAGCTTTCACTTAGTTCAGTGTGTCTCCCAAATATTTCTTTGTAAAATAGTTATATATAGTTTAGTGAGGGGTGAAAACATTATCTAAGTATTTACTCTTTGTATTAGTTCTAGTTAGCTGGTCCCGGACGGCACTCCCACTAGGGACAGGGCATGCCCCGATCCTCAGGCTTTAAACCATGCGATTGTTTTAAGTGGCCTATGCCCATCAGTAACCTGCACGTTAGCTGTTTAAGGTATCTAGGAGAAGGACACATAAGTGATAAGTGTCGCATCTGTAAGTTGTTCAAACCCAGAATGAAAAATGAGAGCCACATCCGTCTCAGGGCACTCCTGATGGAGTCGATGCTGACCCCGGCACCGGAGCAGAGGTCTGACTCAGCCCTGAGCAGTGCAGCGTCGGTACGGAGTGCCCCGCTGGTGCTGTCTACGAGCCGACACCGATTCCCCTCCCCAGCCTCAGCCAAGAAGCCCAAGAGGTCCACAAGGGGAAGATTTCCCACTTCCCATAAGGGAAAGGAGAGGGCAAGAGGAGCGCCAAGATCTGTGCTGGGTGGCTCAACATCTCTGTGAGGGAGTTGGGCCCCAGCTCATGTCAAGCGGTCGAGCCCCTCCCGTACTATGCCTGTCACACTGGACAGTGACGAGAGTCTCTGTCAACTCCAAGTTCTGTCGATGCCCGAGGCCCTGCAGGCAGCGCAGGAGATTCTGATGCTACCGGTGCCACCTACACCAGCTCTGGCGGTACCCAACCCCGGGGTAAACCTGCTTTGGGACCGTTCCTAGTGTCCCTGCCTCAGCAGCGTCTCTCCCCATTGTGGGGGACATCCCGCCAGCAGTTGCCTGCACAGAGCATCATGCCTTGGACATTGGGAGGCAGGCCCAGAGAAGCCCTCTTCCGTCTCTGGACACCGACAGCAGGATTTGAGGTGTGGCTTGCAGGTACCCTGGTGCAGACTTGCGGAGGCACATGCCCCCCAACATGAGTGTCGAGACCGATTCCTCGGGTCTCCAATGCCTCAGCACTGGTCCTGCGACCGATTGGCAGAATAGGGTCACCGGTCACCTGCTCAATGGCACCTGTCACTGAGATGCGAACCCCCTCAGTTGAGGAGATTCTGTCGACGACCAGCCCGCTCAGACTCCCAGTCCTATTTAGATCCCAGTACAGCTCAAGCAGTGTGAGACATAGGTCAGCGGTCTACTGACGCAGATCCACCAAATGCCGAAGATCCCCAGGGTCCTACGGGAGGAACATCTCCCGACAGGACAGGTCAGCGTCGAGGCACAGCGGCCAGCACTGCGGTGAGGAGGGCCGCCGGGCCAGCTGCTCATGTTCATTCCGCAGCGTCCATTCTGCTTATGACTCTGGTGCTGATCAGGAGTCCCTGGCAGCAGGACAGGCCCCGGCACCAGTGGTACAGTCAGCCTCCTTGGCACTGCAATCGAGTCTGTGGCCTCCGAGCCAATGGCCGACAGCATGGTTTCACCCAGCCTTCCCAGGCCACTTGATCAGTGGTGGGGGCCTCAGATAGGCCATCGGCGGCAGCATCCCGCCCTCCGGAGGTAGAAGCCCCACAGGGGAAGACCCCCCCACCAGGGCCATGAGGAACTAGGGGAGCAGCCAGTTGGAACATCAGGAGATGTGGATCCCTTGGTGCTGGCTTCGTCCTTATCATTGCCAGACAAAGCGATTATGGGTCCCCTTCACCCAGTTCCGCAAAATAACGCCAAGGCTCATCAGGAACCTTTAAAGAGGGTCACCTCTAACCTGGGGCTCTGGGCAGAGGAACTTGAGGAGCCATCGGACTCTGTTCAACGTCCTTTGCTTCATGGCACGCACTAGTGGCTTTACCCCTACGCAAGGAGATATTGAAAATAATTAATACCCTATGGCAAATCCCCTCCTCCCTGCCATCCATCTGAAAAAGGACTGAGCGCAAATATTTTGTGCCAGCTAAAGGCCATGAGTATCTCTATACACCCCTGACCCCAAACTCCCTGGTAGCTGAGGTCGTTAACCAGAGGGAGAGGCAGGGTCAACCCAGGACTATGCCCGAGAATAAAGACTCACAGTGACTGGATCTGTTTGGGCAAAAAATATATTAATCTTCCAGCCTTCAGTTGAGAGTGGCCAATCACCAAACCTTCCTTGGCCGCTATGACTACAATATGTGGCAGCCTATGACCAAATTTGAAGTCTCACTGCCCGAAGGGTCCAAGAAGGAATTCTGGGCAACCCTTGAAGAGGGCACTGCTGCAGCAAGAGTGGCCCTCCAAGCAGCCTCAGCCATCTCCATGCAAAGGGCATCCTGGCTGCTCCTCTCAGGTCTGTCAAGGGAGACTCAGCAATCAATGCAGGACTTCCCTTCGACGGCCAGGCTCTGTTTGCAGAACAGATGGACAGTAAGCTGCATGGCTTTAAGGACTCCTGCACTGCCACAGTACCTTGCCGGTCTAGCCCGTAAGTGGTTCAGACCACAACAATCTCAGGGCCAAGGGAGTCAAACCCGCCAGGAGCCCCCCCATAAGAAGAGTTGGGACTACAAGTGCCACCTGAGCCACCCACCTCCTCCCTCTGCCCAGTCAGGCTTGACCCACAATAAGCAGGGGGAGCAAACAGGCGTTTTGAGGGTGCACTCGAGGGTGACCTACCAGACTTTACCCCAGATCTGTCTGTCCTGCTGTTCTCCAACTGCCTTTCTTTTTTCCTCCCCGCATGGACAGCTATAACTTCAGACCTCTGGGTCCTCAATACTCTGGCGGAGGGTTATACCCTACAGTTTACTTCCACCACCCCCTTCCCTGTACCTCTTCAGGATCCTTCTCATGAGAGTCTCCTCGCGCAGGAGATAAAGGGGTTGCTACAATTGGGTGCGGTGGAAGAAGTTCCTCTCGAGTACAGGAACAAGGGGTTCTGTTCCTGGTATTTCTTAATCCCAAAGGCCAAGGACAGTCTGTGTCCCATCCTGGACCTGATGTTCTGCATGGTCTCTTTGGCTAAAGTTCTGCATGGTCTCCTTGGCTTCTATCATCTCCTCCCTGGATCCGAGAGACTGGTATGCTGCCCTTGACTTGAAGGACGCATACTTGCACATAGTCATCTTTCAAGGTCACAGAGGCTTCCTCCCATTTATGCTGGAGCCCCACTACTACCAGTTTATGGTCCTTCCGTTTGGCCTGGCAACAGCACCCAGAGTGTTTACGAAGTGCATGTCGGTGGTTGCTGCTTACCTTGGGCATTGGGGTATCCAGATGTACCTGTGTTTTGACGACTGGCTAGTCAAGGGCAACTACAGGTCTCAGGTCCACAAGGATGTCGTGGTGCTTCAAGCTGCATGCCACTCTCTGGGCCTACTGGTGAACAACAAAAAGTCTGTTAGTTCCAATGCAAAGGACAGAGTTCATCGGAGGAGTGCTCGACTTTACCTGTGCCAGAGTGTTCCTGCCACAAGAAAGGTTCCAGACACTGATGGACCTCATCTTGGAGGTCTCTGCATTTCCTCCTATTACAGCCAGGGTTTGTCTGCACCTGCTGGGTCAGATGGCAGCTTGCACATACGTTGTCCGTCATGCCAGGTTCCAGATGTGGCCCCTGCAGCAATGGCTGGCGATGATCTATTCCCAGTCCAGAGATCACCTGGATAAGGTCATTACCATTCTCCCAACAGTACTTGCCTCACTGCGATGGTGGGCCAATCATAAGATAGTCCTAGAGGAGGTTCTGTTCGACACCTCCCATCACACTATTGAGTTGGTATCAGATGCCTCGGACTTCAGCTGGAGCGTGCACCTTGATGACCTCCAGACCTAGGGTATGTGGTCCCTGGAGGAGATGACATTATACATAAACGTCAAAGAACTCAGGGCGGTCCGCTTGGCATACGGAGTTTTCCTACCTCACCTGTCGGGCAAGGTGGTGAGAGTTCTGAAGGACAACACGGCCTCTATATTCTATATCAGCAGGCAAGGGGGAGCATGTTTGTCGACTCTCTTCCAAGAGGCATCTTTTACGACCTGATGAGGGTTCTGCTGCCGCCGATTGTCAGAGGCCGCTCGATGAGATGCAGGCATCTTTAGTGGCCTTCCTGGTGTATGTCACTATCCAGGACATTTGTAGAGCTGCAACGTGCCCCAGGCGGCCAAAATTGGAGGAAAAAAAAAAAGGTAAGCCGCGGCAGTGCGATCACGCCACTCCACTCTTCGGTAGCAATCCGGCAGCAGGTCCTTCGCTCCGAGAGGGCCTGAGGGACCCGCCGCCGAAGACCCGGACGTGCCACCCAGATAGTGGCTGGAGTGCCGCCCCTTGGTATTGGCCGCCCCAAGCACCTGCTTCTTTAGCTGGTGCCTGGAGCTGGCCCTGTTCAGCAGAGTGGTGTTGCAATCTGCATGTCTGTGAACTCCTACCTATCTCCAGGGGTACTGCTTTGGAGTCACCTAATATGGAATGGACATGAGCAAGCACTCAAAGAAAAGACAGTTACCTTTTCCATAACTGGTGTTCGAGATGTGTTGCTCACGTCCATTCCACAACCCATCTCCTTCCCCACTGTCGGAGTTTCTGGCAAGAAGGAACTGAGGGTGAGAGGAGCTGGCAGCAACCTTATACTGTGCCATATGGGCGCCATTCCAGAGGGTGCCAGAGCCAGTCTCCTACAAATACTGCTAAGGGAAAAACTTCCGGCACCGGTGCATGTGGCAAGCAAACACACATAATATGAAATAGACATGAGCAACACATCTCAAACACCAGTTACCTAGGGAAATAAAATATAGAGTCATGTGTTTGTTTTTGTTTTGTTTTGTTATGTTAATGATTGGCTGACTGCAGGTTCCAGGTAACTTTCACGTGTCAACACACAGTGCCACTGCACAGCCTCAGAATCCTGACATGACGCACATCATCCACAAACTCTCATTTGGGGATAAGTTACAGGTGAGTCCTCCCTCCAGGCCATCTTGCTGTCTACAGGGGCAGAGGAACCAGTCTTCTTTTTACTACATTTTGGAGCATTTTACAAAAGGGCTGAGTGTGGTGGGGAAGGTCAGGGAGGAGCTGTATTCTCATTCACAATAGAGAACTTCTGTGGCTGTTTCTCATCTATAGATCTCACAGTGCTTTTGAAAAGATGGATAAGTAGCCCTATGCTTACTGTACAGATGGTGGTGGGAAATGGAGGCACAAAAAGGTTGTGATGTCACTGGCATCACTAGGAATAGAACCTAGGAATCCTGACTCCAGATTCCCTACTACAGCACTTGGCAAGTTGCTTTGAATATTCATTTTGCACATGTAGCTTCAGTTAGTGGCTTTGTGCTGGCTAGGCATGTTTATCAAGGGACTACAATACCACAGGAGTGGTGGTTGAGAGCATATGGTACTGCAACAAATTCTAGCCCCATATCACCCTTCCTTCCACTATGCTTCTAATGGAGATCAAAGATTAGAAAATGAGACATCTAGCAACTTCCCCCTTCTCATAGGACAAATTGAGCGGTTGTTCAAAGCTGCCAGCCTACAGCTGGGGAGAAGGTGAATATGTGCATTTGCCCTATGGCTAGGGTTTCACCTGGTGTGCTATGTTATTACATAATTCCTGATTTCTCAATGGAGACAACTCTCAGCCCTGCACCTCTGTAACTTGCTTCCAGAAAGCTGAGTTCATATGGATACAAAGGTGCGTGCACACACCTATTCCGTGATTTACCTCCCAACATGGCTTAAACAGAGCCTCTCTGTAATTCTGGTTCCTCAACACAGACATTTCATTACGTTGCTCCCTGTTCCACACATGCCTGTTTACTCCAAAATCTTTGTAATGCTAATGAGTCTGAAGCATTGCTTTGTAATCCTCTATTTCATTCTGCTCCAGCTTCCTTTACAATCATAGAATATCAAGGTTGGAAGGGACCTCAGGAGGTCATCTAGTCCAACCCCGCTGCTCAAAGCAGGGCCAATCCCCAGACAAATTTTTACCCCAGTTCCCTAAATGGCCCCCTCAAAGACTGAACTCATAACCCTGGGTTTAGCAGGCCAATGCTCAAACCACTCTAGGACATGTCTTGTGTTGGAGCATTGAAATATTAGCATATTGATTAGTTGGTTTCATGTCTGTAAAGCACTTTGAAAAATATGAAAAATAAATCTTAACTTTAGTAGACATGGTGGTTCACTATGGTAGGTGCTAATAGGGACTGCTGCTGACTTCACAGGAAACGTGTCCTATACGGGAATATTCCCACCACTGCATCCTGCAGTCTTTGGAGAGTGTTAGCATGAATGTGGTAGGAAGGCTGGGCAATGGGAGGGCTTTGAGCACGGAGTGGAACAGGCAGAAGATGTCTGATTGCAGACGTTGTGTCCCCCAGCATAGAAGTATTTAGCACATCATGTAGTCTGCCACTCTCCCAGATGTAGCTGGCTATAGGTGTGTGCCATTACAAGTTGATTCAGAAATCTCAAGCCTCTAAATAACAGGGCCGCCCAGAGGATTCACCCGCCACTGAATTGCTGGAAGGACCCCCCGCTACGGGTCTTTGGCGCACTTCGGCGGCGGGTCCTGGGGCGGAAGGATGCCCCGCTGCTAAATTGCTGACTATGACCTGGAGCAGAAGAAGCTCCGGGGGCCCGGGCGCCTTGAGAGTTTTCTGGGGTCCCCGGAGTGAGTGAGGGACACTGCTCCAGGGGCCTCGAAAAACTCTCGTGGGGGCCCCTGCAGGGCCCGGGGCCTGGGGCAAATTGCCCCTCTTGCCTCCCCCCGGGCGGCCCTGCTAAATAACACATGCTGTTCAGTCACCTCTATCTCTTCATGCATGTGTGCTCACGTGCTGCTGGCACAGTAAGCAAAACCATGAGCTAAAGGGCATGTGACATGGGAGGAGATGTTCACTACTCTGCTTCTAGCTAGACTGAGCAAGCACTGGTGAGAGCTACTGAGGGTATGTCTGCGCTGCAGCCAGTGTGGTGTTCTCAGAGCAGGCACTAGTTGCACTAGTTCTGCTTGAGCTAGTGTGCTAAAAATAGCAGTGTAGCCACGGTAGCATGAACAGCAGCTCATGTTAGCCAACCATGCACAAGCTCACCTGACCTCCTGGGTATGTACTTGGGTGGCTAGCCTGAGCCACCACCACAGCCACCCTGTTTTTTAAGCATCCTAGTTGAAGTGGAGCTAGTGCGTCTGCACTGTGGGACGCATACTCCCAGCTACAGCAAAAGACATATCCAGAGTGATTTCGTGAGGGGGTGTGTGTGGATTATTTTAATGTGGTCTGGATATAGGTGAGCATTCTTTGTTCAATGTTTATTTTTGGTTTCACCTGTCTCCATCTTAGGGTATCTGCTGATCTAATAATGGGTTGAAGAGCTTGCCTGATTCCTTTGTTCCTTACTTTGTCATGTCCTGAAATGTTGGTCTTTCATAAACGCTAATTGCAAAAACTTCGCAGTTTATCCCTCAAGGGATCTCCCCTCTCCTTTTGCTGACAGACTAGGAGAATATTTATCCCCTCTCTCCAATAGTGAAAAGCTCACTGGAGTCTCAGAGGCTGTGCTACTTTAGGCTTCATTAACCTTTTCTACATTTCATCTCAGTAGTTCCTGCGAGCTCGAAATGGGGTGGGGTGTTCTCTCCAGCACACCGGATGACAGCATGCTCTAGTTGTTAGAGGATGGGACTGGTGTTCAGTAGATCAGGGTCTTGTCACTTATCTGTATCATACAGATGTTTTGTGACCTTGGTAAATCATTTAACAACTCTGTGCTTCGGTTTCTCTGTCTGCAAAATGGGGATATCTCCTGCCACCAGTGACCAGATTGGAGGGTGGCTGGGAAATGGTGGTGGTACTCCTCCAAGCTGTGCCCACAAAATAAGCTCTGTCCATGTGAGCCACCAAAATGAGATGCCACTCACTGTTAATATGATTGCATGGATCCTTGGGCTTAGCTTCTGCCCAATTTGGGATGTGCGTTGGGGTGGGGGAGTGGAATCTTCCACGCACCACCTACTTTTGGCACAAAAATGAGACATCGCTCTCAGTAAACTGTGCAGGTCTGGGATCCTCGCTCTTCTTGTTTAGAGAGAAGAATGAAGTAATTTAAAGGGCAGTTTTTTTGTATAGTAACTATGCCATCTTGAACGCAGGACACCTCGCAGGACGTTATACCTAAAGCTTGTGGGTTTTTGACATTGGAAAAACTTGGGGAATGTTTTTCAGATGCTGGACGTTTGCCCTCAAAGTCTGTTGTTTGTGCCTTGGCTGTGTGCTGTTGTGCATGGTCTCCTAGGCCTTGTCTGCACTAGGCAATCTTACAAAAAGTATCCCACCAGTTTTAGCACGGTCTCAGCTGAACTGTCATCAAAACAGATGATCACCAGAGTTCAGCCAAGGATCTAGCAACCCATTTTTACTAATATTTTAGCTAACCTTTCTGAAAAGTCAGTCTAATTGAAATAGTGGTTTAAAGACTGGTCTGGCTGCTGGAACCTTGTCTAAACGACATTTCCTATTGGTTTTAGTAGTGGCTTAAGCTGAATTGGTGGGAAACTTTTTGTAAATTTCCCTAGGGTAGACCAGGCCAAAGTACCAAGTGGAGCAGAAGCAGGTGACATGCTGCCCACTAAGATCAAGGACATTGGGGGAACTTTTATATGTATAATGTGTCAGAACTATTACTGAGTGACAAAATCTTGCCCTGCCCTTAACCTGGTAGTTTAAACTTAACTCTGATGTCTTGTGTGTACCTCAGGAAGGGTTAGACAGTTTATGGAGTTATGTAATGCACAGACAATCCTCTGAAATAGATGTTTACCTGAGCTCATCCTTTCTGAACTAGTTTTGAAGTACCACAGCTGCCTGTAAATATGCTGAGCTAAACCAGCATTCCATACACACATCCATGCTCCTATGCCTGCTAATCACACTGCCAGCTGCCTTGCTTTTCCACCTCTTCAAGATATTATGACATTGAAAACCGCCAGGTATTATGCTGGCATGTTGCAGTGGTGAGGCTTGATTGCGCTGGTCGGTCGCTTGTAGTGCAGCTAGCAGCTTATGTAAATCAAGCATGTATGCTCTCCCACTGACGTGCTCCCTCTTTAGATTATGTAGAGATCACTGTTGTTAGGCAGACTCCTGTCCTGAGCTGTCCCCAAAGTATCCCGTAATATGAGGACACTTCTGCTTGACCATTAATTCCTTCATGGGGTCACTTCGGCAGGTGGCTCCTTTTGGAGAAGGGAGGTATTCCGGGTTGTCTTCAAAAAGTACTTGATTCTTCCAGGATTAACTATTCAGCTATTGACGTGCTCTACCCTCTGAGCTGAGGCTTCAGGCTTCTTTTTCTCTGCCAGGACTTGTACTGGAAGTTGATGCTGAAAGAGTGGTTGGAAGAGCTGCTGTGTCATAAGAAGGTGCCATCTTTCAAATGAGACCTTGATGCCCTTTCTGCCTGTCTCAAAGGGTTTTCCTAGTAGAATTTTAACTCCTATTGCATGTACCAAGAAGAGCTGGGGTTAATCCTGTTGCCAAGTCAAATATCCCCTCTCTCTAGATGAACTGATGTCCAAGGATGTGTGAGCTGTAGCACAGAATGCTGTCTGCCTGCCTAGTTATTGCTACTATCCAACTCAGCACTGTGTAAGCTATTTGAGATACCAGCAGTCTGGAAGGCATTATAGAAAACCCATTTGTGGTTCCAATTATATTTGTCACCTGCATGTTACCTGTTCAATCAGTTCAATTTGATGAAAAACAAGGAATTTGTCTTGCTAGAATTTTCTTTCCTAAGATATTGATAAGGAACCTTGTTAGCTTATTTCTTTCCCAAACCATCTTTCTGTGGAATAGTGATCACGGAAACATGCCGTAGGACGAGGTGGATGTCCTATGCAGTCAAATGCTTATAGCTGTTGGAAGGACAGTGGACAATGCAAATTGGTGCTGCGACTTGTTAATGCAGTGAAAGCTAGAAGGACACAACTCTTCCTCCAAACAAAACTGCTTATCTGTTGTCTGTCAGTAATTTCCCAGCTAGTGGATATCTCTTCTCCTTCTGTATATCTTAATGTGGCATGTATTACATTGCAACTCTGACTACAGTTGCAGGACTTCTGTATAGCTTTCACCATTCCAGAAATTTCCCAAATCAATCATTCTATTGGTGGATGTTGGTGCTTATTGTTTTCAACTAATTCCATTAGCCTCTACCTTAGAGGAGTGGGGAGTAATGGGGAAATCCAATTGATCTGTGGTGAGGGGTTGGGAATGCCTAACACTTGCGTGCCTGGAACCAACTGCTAAGGAATGGATGGCCTAGCTGGCATGTCTCCTTCCCTTCTTCCAAGACATAGTGTGTGTTGTTCTAGGGATGCATCTGAGTAGAAAGTAGGCAGCTCCAAGTTCTGCCCTGAATTTGAATCTTAAAGTGTGACTCCCAGCAGGCTATAGTCTCTACATTGTATATGCATGAGATAGAATGATGAGAGCTTGCTAGTGCAAGCTTTTATTCTCCAGCTGGGAGATTGATCCTAATTATGGGATGACACCACCCACCAGCGCAGACTGGTGTGCAATGATGTCATAGTTTGCCATGGAGACTCACCTCAAAGCTTCAGACTGACTTGTGTTTCCCCACCAGTCACTTCCATTCGGGGAGTGCTCCCTTGGCTGAAGCAGTTTAGAGTGGACATTAATGTTAGATCTTTGGAGGTTGATCTTACAACCTCACCAATTGGAGCCAAGCCTTGTGGTAATGGCCACTGAGAATAATTTGTGCCTTTTTCTCATTGGGTTGAGGCTTTGCATTTGGGAACACTGAGTCAAACTGGAACCTTCAAAGGTGGGGAAGCAAAAGCCAAAAGAACCAAGTATAGAATATAACCACTGTATGTGTCTTCTTGCTCTCCAGGTCCAGAACATTCATGGAGCATTCAATGCTCTGGGGGGAGCAGACAAGCTCAGCTCAAACCGTATGTATTGTCAGTGCTTCCAGGGCTTAGCCAGCCCACTGATAGTGGGCAAAAGCAAAATGAAAACCAGGATATTAATGCAACACTGTTTATGGGGCCAGATAAGCAACCAAAGGGACCCAGGCATCAGTGAATGGGATTTCGATTCCCACCCCTGGCCCTAGGGAAAGCCTAGTCCACAGGGTCCTTTGCTACCTCTCTCTTGCACCCTGGATTTTGTTGTCGCTGGCATTTTCTGCAGCTTGATTATGATCACCTGCTGCAAGAGGGATTAGGTTGGTATCACATGGATTGTAGCAAGTCTGAGCAGGGGGCTTATGGTATTTGCATCTGTATACTGCTCTTCTGACCCCCACCCGGTACCACCATTACCACCAAAATCACCCCTATCCTTTACTAATAGCTGTCATGAGTTCCCACCCTCCTTCTGGGGGCATGGGCTTTTTCACTGGCTAATCTATCCTTTCCCTTTCTGACTCATAGCCCTTGCCTCTCACGATTATATATTGAAGATAGTCCCCACCGTGTATGAAGATATGAGCGGCAAACAGCGGTACTCATACCAGTATACTGTAGCAAACAAGGTAAGGCTGGAGGTGACTGTTACGTAGTCTTGCCATTGGGGAAGAAAAACCCAATGAGTTCATAGGAAGCTCTTTACTTAAAACTCAATCCATGCTGTTGGTATTGCGCTCTGGTATAAAGCATTTGTGTTTGGTAGGCATGCAGTAGCCTCTGCTGGAAGAGTGAGGAACTGAATTGCTTTAGAACGAGGACTCTTGCAGTCATGTCTTCTAGACTTAGCAGCAGCTACATTATAGTAGCATGGAATTTTTCTCAGCGCCTGGTGCTAATTATTCTTTCTCTGAAGAATTGTTGCCTTGCAGCTGACTCTCTCCTATGTGAGCTTAACTGACTCAAGTCCCGATATATATTGTACGAAAACCTTCATAGCCTGAAGTAATTCTAGATCCTAATTCTCTTGCTAAAGAGATTTCAGAGAGATTTATTGCCTGGTACTCTTTTTTTTTTTTTTATAGTGTGGGTACCTGGCAGGCCTTTCCCATAACTGAATTGGTTGGGGTCTAATTATTTGCCCTTTAAAGAGCCTTAAGACTCTAAAAATTAACAGTTATTTTAACACACAGAGCAAATGTAATGCATTGTTTATGGGAGTACTGCCCTTTGCTAGTTGCTCGAAATTGGGCAGGGTTGTTGCTCTTCGTGTCTGTGGATGTCTGTGCAGGATAGCTCTCGATTGCATTGGCCCAGTGGAGCATCGAGTGGCTCTTACTTCCCTTCAGACCTTTCGCATGTGGATTTATTGTGTCTATTCTACTTGAGGGTTCTGAGGCTGCCATTCTGCTAAAATATTCACTTATTTATTATGCTCTCCTGAGCTGTGCCAAGACTAGCAATAGTCTCCTGTGCTTTCTGGTTGTGCTGTACAAAGTGTCCTAAGGGTCTGGATAGCTTTCTCTCCCTGGATAGAATGTATTCTTTCTATTTAATGTTACAACCACTCTTCTGATAAGATTCTCTTGCAACACACGTTCTGAAATTAATTGGGAAAACGTACAGCCTGAGCTGCTGATCTTGATACTTCAGTGAGCAGGATTGCAACTGGGGCCCTTAGCCAAGACTGAATCATCAGGACTGTGTTGCTGAGGGCGGAGGGTAAGGAAGGAAAAAATGAGGTCAGTTCTGTCAAAACTGTTCTCTTCATAACCAGAGTGCAAGCAAATGGAGCTGTGTCTGCATTTTCTGTGCATTTTAAAAAGGTCTCTGATTCCTGCCTCTGCTCTAAACTCCCATGCTGATAAGAGGGAAGCAGGAATCGGAAGGAAGTCTTTGGAATGGTCTGGCATAGATGCCCTAGCATGAGGTGGTTCTCTACCATGATAGTGATGTGTGTGGACTGTCTGTCTCCTCTCCCATGTTATCTCCTAGATCTTCTGTTTTCTCTCCACCCAAAGCCACCACTACAGTTCTGGCATCAACCAATTAGTTGTGCTAGGAGCCCTTAAAATAAGCTGGTATGGGTCCCCTCCTATTCTGTCCATTGAAGATCAGTCCACCAACTCTGGAAGAGACTTCAAAAAGGAGGAAAAATCCCAGTGGGGTTGATGGAGCATGATGGTGCTGCCTCAGCTTCAGCTCCCTTTGCTGAGAAGAGATCGTCCTGTTGCTGTTGTACCTGTGGACATGCCTTTGTTAGTGCTTCATCCATCTCTTTAGGGTGGTTGTTGTCCCTGCCTCCTGAAGAGTTGGGTCTATCAGTCAAAAGTGGCACACTTGTCACAGGGATAGGGAAGGGGTATCTGCTGAAATAAGGGCCGGAATGTGCAGAGCATGCTCAGGCATTTCTCAAAGGTTTGCTGTATCCCAAAGCTGACTCTCCTCCTCTACTTGTTTGTCTGTCTGCTCATATCAATGGCTGGTGTTTCTCTTCGTGTTGAGGGCACAGTTAAAATATTATACAGCAAAACAACTAAATATTTTCTTGGTAAGACCTGATAGAACTAAGATGTATTTTCAAAGCAGGTTTTAGAAATCCCTTTCACAGTGCTGATTTCTCCATAACGGTGGATGATCTGGAGAGCTGCCCTTTGGCTGATACTTCACACGTACCTGCTCTATAAGAAGTGGATTAAAAAGTTGTGACCACAGTGGAGCTAAGAGTCTCTCTGCTGAACAGATTTAAAATGGTGTTTGCAAACTCTCTGCTACGTTAGTTCCCCTCCTTGCCTAGAGCAAGTTTCTTAACATGGTTTAAACACAGTTCTGTCCTATTTGCACTGGGCCGACAAAAAGCGTTAAAACTGTTTTTATCCCAGCGTGAATGGGGCCTCAGACACAGGAAATGCTTTGTTGTTCTGAATGCATGGGGCAGGCCGACAAGCTGGTGTAAGTCAAATTCCTTTTGTATTGCTTAACTTACCAGTGGGTTAGCTGCAGTTTTTAATTTTAATAGTGCTAGAACTCTCTATCTACAACCACTTGGAAAATCCATGTATCCACTTGGGGCTGATCCAAAACTGTCTGTCTTTTTTTCATTGACTTCAATGGACTTTGGATTAGGGTCATACTGAGTGGCATTTTTTGTTCTACGCCACATCACCAGGCAGTCAGTATTGTTGATTTATAGTCATTCAGAAATGAACAAGTTACTCTTCTTAGTGTAATCATTATGGGTAATTACTATCTCCTGATAGTATGTTGCAAATTTCCCAATAGGAATGAGGAGCAGCCTAGTGGGAAGGGAGTCAGTTCTGAGATCAACTTTAAAATTAAATTGCTCATGCTTTCTGCCTTCCTCTCTCCCCACTCTCTTTTCCAGGAGTATGTTGCCTATAGTCACACTGGCCGCATTATCCCCGCTATCTGGTTTCGCTATGATCTGAGCCCCATCACGGTGAAATATACAGAGAGGCGGCAACCTTTGTACAGGTTTATCACATCGGTGAGTTACTTTAAGCCTATGACTCTTCCTTCTTGCCCTCTCCTGCTCTTCCCGTGCCCTCCTTGCCCAATCTGGCAACTGAGTTCCTGCTTGAGCACTGTGACATGAGCTGAGAGTAAAGCTGAGCTCCGCCTTTGCCTTAGCCAGCTCACACACATCGAAATTGGAGGGAAAAGTGGAGCATCCGATAAGAGAGAACCAACCTTTGATGGTTTGATTTAACCGCTTTGGCATAAAAGACAGACAAATATCCTGCACCAGCGGTACCCATGCTGTTTGCCCATTGGCTTGTGGGGGGAAAGGAGGTACACTGGCAATATGCCAGGAACATGGGGGCAAAACCTAACTGATACACAATAAGAGCAGATTGCAGCAGACCTCCTCTCAAATAATGGGAGCTAGCATGTACAGATTATAGGACCCATCGTGCTGGGTACCGTGGCTACTCAGAAAAATGTGTAGCATTACATGCCAGGACACACAAGCTCCATGTGTCTATGATAAACTGACTGAAATAACCTGACTTTGGTGGCGCCCAAGACCTGTACTTTGGAACTGGGGTTTGAATATTTGAATTGTAAACATAAATGGTGCTTTATCAGTTGTGCTGTGCTCTGTCCCTAGGAGGTTTGGTTTTTGGAGTTCTCAATAAACATTCAGTCAGCGTTAGAGATGGATCAAAACACCCCCAAACTCTGAGGCAGAAGAGTTGAGATCCAGAACTTCATGGTTTGGGCCCTTCTTTAATTAGCATGTCTTCCTGGTCTCAAAGTGTGGTCAATAGGTTAAAACATTAAGGCTTACTAACCTGTTTGCAAATGCTTCTTGCTGTCCTTCTCCCTCCCAAATTATGGTCCCATGGTCTTTTCTTTTTGGGGGAGGTAGGTAACATGGTTTGGAACCTGGGACCAGTCCATACTCCAGTACTCTGCACTGCTGTTCACTGTCATGTCTATTTGCTTGTTGCTAAGAGGTCATCTCATGTTTGGGAACAGTTGTAGCACCTGTGTTAACTAAAACACTGTGCTTCAAAATTGTGTAAATAGCTGGTGGGGAGAATGTTCCAGACATTTCTCTTTCCTCCCCTGACTACCACCAAATTAGCCTCCTGAGTTTAGGTGGCTCCATTTGGGCTGGTGTGTGTTAATTTTTGTTATGTTGAGACTGCGGGTAACAGTACATCCATGGCAGCTTTAGTCCTGTCACTTGAGGGTGACTGATGTAACTTGTGTGTCAGACCTTTTGCATTTACCTATCATGCAGATCTTTGCTATATCAATGGGACCCTCTAGCCAAGATGCAGTTCCAGGTCATGTCCCCTTTATGTATATCTAGGCAGAGAACTCTAAGCTTTGGTTTGATCCCCTGTGTGTGCGTGTGCTGGCTTCTTAGGTTTCTCAATGCAGGTGTGGGGAAGCTTTGTGAAAGGATCAGGGAGAACAGGGTTGCTGGGGATTAAGATGCCTTGGTCCTCAGCTTTCTTTTCCTATCTCAATGACAATCTCTGATCTGTTGTCATTCCCATCATTCTAGCTCTTCCTAGTAGTATTACCAGCCTAGCCTTTTGCATCATGATTGCCCCGGAGACTGGTTTGTCGTCACTGGTGTGCTGAAGCCACAGCATTCTGATCCAACAGAAGATTATCTGCTTGTGACAGCTGGAGTTATTGTTGAGTGGGGCAGGCTTCGGAAACCCCTAGGCTCTTGCTATGCAGCAGATGCTTGGTTAAAAACCACAGAAGGGGGCTATAGAGGGAGCACCTGCCATTCCGTATTGAGCAGCCTGTTTACTAGACCATGCTCACACAATCATCACCAAAACACTGTTGAACTGAAATATGTTCTTGGAGTTGTAGCTGGGAAAAGACCTTGTTGGGCTGTGAGAGGCTTTGGCAGGGTTGTAAATGTAAACCTGTTTGTTGCCACAAAGGCAGCTGAATTTTTAATTTCTGAGTCTGTGGGAACCCTAAGCATGGGTGTATGTTGGGAGAATGATGTAGATGTTGAATGGTGGGTGCTAAGATCTACCAGCTGTGTGTAGGGAGGTTCTGGGAAGTCAGGTCAGAAAGAAGTGT
This sequence comes from Gopherus flavomarginatus, assembly GCF_025201925.1. Lineage (NCBI taxonomy): Eukaryota > Metazoa > Chordata > Testudines > Testudinidae > Gopherus > Gopherus flavomarginatus. The sequence continues at coordinate 20,573,381 of NC_066623.1, read as the reverse complement.
TGGGACTACGCAATATAGTTTCAGTGGACTCTTGTGCTGCTGTTGTTCTGTGGATAAACAGAGGATGTCTGACATTTTGCATGAGCATGGAATTTCTTTTTAAAATCCCAAAGGAGCTGAGATTGATATATCTGAACACACAGCACTGTACCATATGTTATGGCTTTCAGCAGGGCCGGCTTTAGCAAGTGCGAGGCTCGATTTGTACTCACCCGGCAGTGCTTCGGGTCTTCAGCGGCACTTCGGCAGCGGGTCCTTCACTTACTCCAGGTCTTCGGCAGCACTCAAAGACCCACTGCAGAAATGCCACCGAAGACCCAGAGCGAGTGAAGGGCCCATCGCCGAAATACCACTGAAGACCCCCCAGAGCGCTGCCGGGTGAGTAAAAATTAGAAATGCGCCAGCGCGGGGCCCGATTCCAGGGAATCGGGCAAATTGGCCTAAAGCTGGCCCTGGCCTTCAGTACTACCATCCGAACTGTAATGCTGTTTAGTGTAACACTTGTTAGTTTGTGGCCGCACCTTTTGTTTCCAGGGGCATTAAGAACTTCATTCTGTGACATGCAAGAGGCCTAATCTATACATTGCAAAAAGCACTGTGCTAAAAAATGGTTTAAGTATCCCATTTTAACAAATATAATGTTAAGCACAACTTAGCACTAAGTGAAGACCAGGGCTACCATGATTACCATCATGTCAACTGGTTGTGAACCCTGCGGTTAGTCACAAACAGCTGACACAAAACGTTAAACTTGACAATCCTTGTCTAAAGAGTCTTTAACATCATGATAGTTAATGTGTTGGTTAACACAGTGACATTTCGCAGTGTAGACAAGTCATTGGTGGATAAAGGTGTATGTGTGTGCAACATTTCACACTTTATCAGTTGTGAACTCCCCTAGGTGGTTAGCCAGAGAGCAGCCTTTTAGTACACAGGGTTAGCTTTGTGGGAGGAGTAAACAGAGAGAGTTACAAAGGAGCAATCCCAAGGGAAGATTAGGAAAAGATGCCTAGTATTAGAGGGCTCTTCATTCTAGTGGGCAAAGGCATAAGAAGATCCAATGTGTAGAAGTCAAAGCTAGAAAAGTTCAAACTGGAAATATGGTGCAAATTTTTAGCAGTGACAGCAATTAAGCATCAGGACGGCTTGCTGAGGAACGTGGTGGACTCCGCATCACATGAGCTGTCTTAGAAAAACACCCAGTTTTGATTTTAAATACATATGCGCTAGCTCAACAAAAAGTTACTGAGCTCAGTGCAAGGATTACTGGATGAACATATATTGCCTGTTTTATGGAGGAGCTCAGACTACATGATTACAATGACCCCTTCTGCTCTTAAAATGTGATCATGAAGAAACCCTGAAGATCCTCAGTATGGTATTTCACTTTGGGAAGAGACAGCCATGTTGCCATTGCCCTTCTTTCATCTTCCCCTCATTATACCCATGCAGCCTTCTGTTACCAATGGCTGCACTGTAGTCCCTTAATCATATCTGTTAAAACTCTAATGTGGTGCCCATGTTATCATCACATGTTGTCTCTCTCCTCCCTTACTCCCATTCCTTTATTTGTCTTCCCCCTTGGTGGGGTAGGCTTAAATATCTCCTTAAGGCAGCTACTGGTCTTCTATCTATAAAGCTCCTTTGCCCCCATGGCACTACACAAATAAATAACAGTGTGGTGCCTGCTTCCCATGAATCCCACCATAGACTGGGACTCTGAGCACATATTAGAACCTCACTGATGGACTATCTGATAAATAAATTACATAGCATCACTTCTGTATTGACCCTGAGAGAGACCTTGTGTGTCACCTTTTTTGTTGGTCACAGCAAACTCAAAAGTTGTGTGTGTACTAGGAGGCAAAGTCCAATCAAATGCCAGGTGTGTGTGAGTCATAAGCACTCAGCGGCACAGAGCTGTGCAGATTAATATGTATTTTTCTGTGGGTTTTCCTCACCCCCCCTTGTGTGGCGGCACTAAAGTCAGATTTTCCTACCATCTGATGCAAACTCTAAAAGCATTTTTTGTGGTGTAAAATCTCCTGTCAGCTGATCCCCTGTGGATTGAAATAGCCCACCACCTCAGCTATCACTTTCCCTGAGAAGTCACCATGCGTCACATTCAGAGGGGTGGCAAGGGAGGGGGGCAGAGTGCGAAGAGTGTACTCGCTCCCCAAAAATATGAATTAAGTCTCTGACAGGTGCTCTGGTTTCCGAGGCTTTCATCTGCCAGAATGCCAGCTGTGCTGCAAGAAACACATCACCCGGCCCCACCGTCATTGAGGCATCTCGCTGTTTCACTGAGCTCATAGGACACAAATATCATTGGTTATAAATATGTTTATAAATGAGTGATTTCTTCCCCACTGCCCTCTCTCATCATTAGTCTATTATTAGAGCTGTTTATTACTCTAAAAAACTCCCTGCCTAACTCCGCCACTGCTGCTCATCCGTGTGGCGAAGCAGTGGGATTTGTTCTGTGGCAAATCGGATATGGTGCAATAGGCCCAAATCGGGGTTGGCTTCCTCCCAGGGAAATTGCACAGCTAACTTCCCTATCGCTGCTGACCCTTTGCTCTGAAGCTTTAAATAATCTTATTCCGTTTTCCCATCCATCTCTAGGATCCTCCTTCTTCCTGAGCAAATGAAGCATTGCAGTTCGTTCACCTTTCACCAGCTCCAAGAGTCACTATCGTTCAGTGAGCCACCCCAGGCTGCTCTGAATGACATACAAAAAGACTACATTAAAAGAATATTAAAGTTGCAAAGGCAAGCACACATAAGTTGGAAACCTTAGCAACTTTCATTTGGGCCCCTTGTGTGTATGCGTTATTATACAGTCTTTCATTACATGATCACATAGTATTTTTACTGCCTCATTTGTTGCCCAGGATGGATGGGATATCTATTCAATATTTCTTTTTATCCCCATCATTCAGGTCTGACCCATTGTTTATTTACTGCATACAGTTTAAACCTAGCATTGAATACAGAATTATTAATTTCCTCCTGGGCTTTTCTGTGGTGCTCATCATTATAGTATTGAATGCTTCACAAATATTTATTTGTTTTATCCTCACAGCATCCCTCTGTAGCAAGATTGGTATCAACCTCATTTTACAGATGGGGAGCTGAAGCAATATAAAGGAGACATATTGATATAAAAGAGAGATGAAGGCCAAACTTCTTGTCTACTAATTTTAGATGCCCTCACTAACACACATAGGGCCTGACTTTTCAGAGTACTTAACATTTTAGATGATCACAAAACACCTCCTATTAATTTTTAGCCACAGCCATGAGCACCCAGGACTTCCACAAATCAGGCCATAAGTGATTCAAGGTGGGCACTCAGAAAATGAGGAACACACAGCTAGTGGCCCCTTGTGAAAAGTTTGGTTGTGACTTGCCCAGCATCCCATTGGAACTTCTGGTAGAGGCAGGGATAAGAATCCATTTCTCCAAGGTGGCGTTTGACTTCCTTAACCATAAAACCCACTACTTATTTTTTCTTGTAGTCCCCTGCCTCATTCACTGCACACTTTGCAACTTCTGAAACAAATGAAGCAGGCGGAGCCAACAGTCTCATTAACTAGACAGCCCTAATTCATTCCTGGAACACCATCCATCCTGTGCCTGAATGAGGTAGAGGTCTTGTGAAAAATAGTATGTGATCATGTAATTAAAGACTATATCAAAGTTCATATATATGCAGATAGAGTGGGCAGGGTGGGAATTAGAGTTGTGTAAGCAACCTTAGTGCTGTTGTTTCCTAATTTTTGAGCACGTGACTATTAAACTTAAGTGTTCTTTTAACATAGGGTTTTTCATGTAATTTCCCAAAATTTTCAAAAAGCAATCTGGAAAAAAAAACATGTGGAACCATATTGATCTCTATACCATCATGGGCCATTGGCACAATTGGAACCATTAGTTCCACAGTAGACATCTGCCCTTTAAGCTAATTGAGAGAGATGATTATGGCCTGCTATTGCTGTGTGGACCAGCTACTAGAATGTGATGACACACTGTATTAGTGGTTTTACAGGTATTTGCCAACAGAGGAATATTGGGACTCTGGAATCCCAGGTTCTGGAGAAGAATATGCTCTAGTAATTACAGGGTCTTCTGATTCTGTCCCCTAGCACAGGGGGAGGCAACCTATGGCATGCGTGCCACCTTGATTTTCAGTGGCACTCACACTGCCTGGGTCGTGGCCACCAGTTCGGGGGGCTCTGCATTTTAATTTAATTTTAAATGAAGCTTCTTAAACATTTTAAAAACCTTATTTACTTTGCATAGAACAATAGTTTAGTTATATATTATAGACTTAGAGAAAGAGACCTTCTAAAAACCTTAAAATGTATTACTGGCATGTGAAACCTTAAATTAGAGTGAATAAATGAAGACTTGGCACACCACTTCTGAAAGGTTGCCAACCCCTGCCCTAGCATGTCCCCAGCCCTCCCCAAATTGTTTCCTTCTGTCACATTCCTCCTCTGCTCCTGCCCTCACTTTAATCCTCTACCCTCCCCGAGTCAGGTTTCCTTCTTCTCCACGCTGCCCGGGCACCAGCGTGGGAGCACTGAGAGCACAGGAAAGGCAGTGGCCATGGTCTCCGTTCTGGGGCTGGGCACCACAGTGCCCCCCAACAGCTGTGAGAAGCAGTTGCAAAGAAAGTCCTGCTCCGCCCCAGGCCAGAGAATGCTGAGAGGTCTGGGCGGGGTGGAGTATGCTCAGCAGGATTGTTCCAGAGCTCTGTGGGGATGGAATGTTCAGAGAATTTTGCTGTCAAGCTCTTAGCAAACTTCTAGTGAGAAAGTACAATTGGTGATTTTCCAAAGCTTAGAATTCAGACAAATTGGGTACGTTTTCATAGGGACACCAAAAAACACCTCTGACTTCGAAGGCAGCTCTCCTGTGAAATTTCTAGTCCTTGCTCCAAAGCATGAAGGTGCTAGAGCTTCTCAGTGAAATAGTTGTGAGTTTAACAGTAGAAAAACATTTTCCCCTAAGCTTGTTTTTCTTTCTTTTTGTGTTGATTTAATTAATTAAATAATTCAGCCTGAGTTAAACACCCAGCATGGAAAACTTCAGCCTGAACAGTTAGTTTGGCAAAGTCATAAACAACTGAAAATGGGCTCTTACAATGGAAAGTGTTAGGTGGCCTTAACTATTGTGTCGCTGCCAGCTCTACCTCTTATTAGGCTCCGTCCTTTACGAGCTGAACAACACACATTCACCCTGCATTGCAAAATGCTCTACAATAAAGAAGGGAAGGCAGACTGCTATGGATGATAGAAAGCTGCAGTGGACAGATGTTGTGTGGTGACTAAATTGAAAGTCGGCTTGCCAGAATTTTATTTTTATTTTTTTGTAAGTTCAGTGGCTGATACAGATTTTTATTTTTAACCTTTTTCTGATTGATTTTAAATCAGTGTTCAGTCAATCAGTTTCACAGCAGTGCTGCAGGAGGCTCCCTGTGCAACCATGGTGGGGCATTGATAGCGGGACTGCAGGGGGCCATGACAGCAGGGCTGCAAGGGGTGCCCTGCAGGGCTGGTGACTCTGGATCCCTGCAAGCACAAGGTGAGGGAACGGTCGCAGTCCTGGCAGGGCAAAGCAGATGACTGCAAGGAGGAGGATGAGTCCCTGGCCACGGGAGGCCATCCTGCTGTTGAATGGCTCTCTCTGAGGATAGCCCCCCACACTCCCAGCCAGTGTACGAGTGAGTGGGGCCATGACAGCTTGGCGGTAGGGGGCTCCATGCATGGCCGCAGGGCTGGTGACGCTGGATCTTTGCAGACACAAGGCGTGAGGGAGGCTGCATTTGCTGATTGTTACCGATGGATATTTTAGAGTGTCAGGTGAAATCGACTTTTACTGTCAACTAATCATTTAAATCAAGTCCTGCCAAGCCTAGTTAAAAGCCATCATACTAAAGCTAGTAGGTGGTGGGTGGGGGATTTAAGAGCGATAAGAGAGAAGAAATGTTTTCTGCCGAGATTTGAAAATAGCTGTCTATGAAGCAGAGAGAGGCTGTTTCAGTCAATAAGAGTTGCATTAGGAAAGAATATTGTACCATCAGTAAGACTACGGAGGGACAGAATCACCAAAGTGAGGTGAGAGTGTGGAGGGACAGAATCACCACTAGGCCAGTGAGTCAGCAGGAAGGGAGAGTAGTGAGATTCCAGAGGGCTACTCTGCGTAGATGATGATCCAGAGGAAGACAAGGTGGATGAGGTAGTAACTTGGCGGACCAACTATAGTTTAGTTATATATTATAGACTTAATTGTACCAACTTCTGTTGGTGAGCGAGACAAGCTTTTGAGCTACACAGAGCTATTCTGGTTACCTGAAGAAGAGCTCTGTGTAAGTTCAAAAGCTTGTCTCGCTCACCAGCAGAAATTGGTCCAATAAAAGATATTACCTCACCCACCTTATCTCTTTAATATCCTGGGACTAACATGGCTACAGCAATACTGCATACATCCAGGGGAAGAGAGATTCATATTCCAGAATTCTAAAAGTTAGAGATGGATTTATGATGTGACAAGTCTTTCCCGTTACTTGGGGTCCAATGCAGCATTGTTCCCTGTGGCACATTTTTTAGTGTTCTATCCAGACGTATTTAACATGTGCTAAGTGATAGAGTTTCTACCACTGTCTTGGGAGGCTGCTCAGATATTTGTCTCTGAAATAGTGGCAGAGTATGGGAAGGGACAAAGGTGAGACAAGGGCGCTTCATTAGACATTTGAGATGGCTGTACTTTTTATTGGAACATATGATAGAAGCTGGTGGGTCAGATTCCTTTGCCTTAAATTCTTTTCTTCCTTGTGCTAGTATATTAACACTCTCTGAGGTGGGCTGGGGAACAGTGAGGGCCTGCTTCAGAGCTCCCCTACATAGCAGGTGCACATTTCAAAAGCAATGACTGAGGTGTCCTGATGTCAGCACTGTGGTGAATCCTTGGAGTATTCCTTGGGGTAGCTACTGGATTGAAATGTACCAGATTGAAACTATTTTAAATGGTCTTATATGTGGACCTGGAGTATGAAGGGGCTGGGTACTTACTCAAGTAGATAACAGCAGTAGGGAGTTCAGACAAAGTGGGATCAAGGTACACTCCAGAGGAAAATCCAATTGTATTTGTGATACTGGGGATAAAGAGAGGACTCTTGTAAATACACACCAAATGAGTGACATTGTGTTTAACATGGTGACTTCATCCTTGAGTAGGGCTGGCAGAGAGAATGGGCTAATAGTATTGTGAAGAAGTTTCTTTCCTCTTCAACAGGACTGGTAGTTCCCATGCCTTGACATGTAACTATCTCCCCAGCATTGATCCCCCTCAGAATAACCCGTTGACTCCATCAAGTACAATAACTGTAAGCACTTACCTTTTCCCTGGGTTTCAAGCTGTGTGAAGGTCTGTCTCATCAACAAATCCCTAAACTCTCTCTTTTTGTAAATTTCAGATTTGCGCCATTATTGGAGGAACATTTACTGTAGCTGGGATCCTTGACTCATGCATTTTCACAGCCTCTGAAGCCTGGAAGAAGATACAATTAGGGAAAATGCAGTAGCGATGAAACCGTTATCCAAGGCTCCAGGGGCAAGAGAGAAGAATGAGAACCCGCCTACACACACCTGTTTCTGTTTCTTCTGTTTGATTGAATCGATACATTATTCTTTAGTCAAGTTATTTGGTGAAGCCCTTTTTTTCAACAAATCAAAAATCTGTCTACATTTCAAAGCTCTGCATCATCAGCTCCCTCCCCACAAATCCCCCCAAAAGGTTTTTAATGTAGAAATTGCATTTATGAATTAACTCTCCAGGATCCTATAGAGTAACACTTTAGTGTCAGGAGGGTCCCTTATGTAGGGGTTGCAAAGATATGTGAATTCTCTTGCAGCTCTTTCATGCTATTGGAATTGCATGACTAGACAATCATGTATTTTATACGGCAAAATTATGTATTAGGAAGAAATTCTGCCTACAGTGCCAAAAAGAGTGATGTGTCCATTGATGAAGAATGGAATGTGTTTAGTCCTCACAGCAATCCCAAGGGGAGAGAGGCAAAAATGATTTCAAGATGTTTTGTTTTTTATTGAAAAGCTCCTCTGTAGATATGACCCTCTCTAGATGAAATGAGCAATTATGATGAAACCTTTCCCCAACCACCTTCTCCTTGGTAAACTATCTGTAACTGGGGAAGGCGACAGCCTCTCTTGTACTCCTTTTGGATGTAAAAATATTTTCATTTCTTCCCAATAACTGAATATGCAGTCTTGTGTTTACAGATGGCCAAATTGAGTAACACTATTATATGTGGCCTTTTGTTTTGAAGGAGAATAGTTGTCATTGCAACACTAGCTTTGTATCCGTTTCTCCTGCCTTTTTTATACACAGACCACCTCGTTTGGAGTCTGCAATTTGATCTGATTTATTTGGAAAGGGTCACCCGTACTACTTGTTCACAGAAATGCTGTGCTGTCTTGGGTGGATGTACACAGCTTGATGCCTTATGCTGTCTGTGTATGTGATGCACACCTGTAAATCATAAGAAGCCTGTCTTTTGGGATTTTGAGGTGCCTGCATTCCCAGCACTTTTTTAAAAATAAACTGAACCAGCATCTTTTACCAGCCCTAGACTGGCAGTTACTGAAGTCCTCTGTCTAGTCACAGAGACGGCACAGGCAGTAACGGGGCAAGCTTTCCTCACAGACTGTCTCCTGCCAGTAATCCTAAACCCTAAGCATGAAAGGGTAGCTCAGCTTCCAGGTCCTTCATTTAATTCTTGACCTGTCTGAGACCTCCAACAAATGGGAGTATGAGAGGAGATTTTCTGCCAGATACAGTTTGTATGTGATGTGTGAACATCAGTCAGTCCACTGGGAACTGGACTGACCCACCATGGGTTCTCCATAGGCCCCTAAACATCCCTTAAGTCCTTGCACAATTTGTGAATTGTGTGACTTGAGGGACACACGTTTTGATTGTTCCTGGGTTGCTGCAAATCATAAAACAATAAACTCCAAGTGTGTCAGCTTTACAGATTCTAGAATGGGTTAAGGCTTTCTTTGGAGTAGTATCTATTGTCCTTAGCCCTCTTCTGGAGGTGAAAGTGTCCAAATAGAGCATTGTAATTATATGCATCTTGAATATTCCACATTGATGCAAGAGCCAGAAACATTTCAATCTGCCCAGTATGTCTGTTGAAATTGTCTCATTGCTTTAGAAGTAGGGAAGATAGCCAATAATTTTTAATTGTATTGACAAAAATCTTTTGGTACCTGCCCTGTAGTAACTTCTGCAAAATGACAGCGGTGGAATTTCCCATGATTTTTTAATGAACTGATTGCTATTATTTTAGGTGTGAATTGGATCTTGTAACTTCCTGTATCTGTTAATGTATGGATGGATTTTATACATTTTTTCCATTTATAGAAATCAAGTTGAAAACAGTACATTTGTCTTCATTTCAGTGTGTGTGTTTGTGTGTTTTTGCCCACTTGGTGGTGGAGGTTGCTTTGCAGAGGGAACATGGGATTTTTCTAGTATGATCAGTTCTGCTGAGGAATTTCCTCTAATTCAGTGTTCCCAACCAAAGCTTAAAGCAAACGTTCTCATTTTTCCTCTTGCGTTTGGTGAACTTTAGCTGAGAGCCTGTTGGATTAAAGAATTAAAAGGATATGATTTTAGCATCTTGCACAGCGCATCTTTGTCCCACCCTTTAAAAATGGAGGTCCTTGGCTATAGGACAGCCGATTGCGCTGTGTTGGTTTTCAAATAGGTTTCAGCTTACCTGCTTTCTTTCCAAAACAATCCACTGAATTAACCCAGTCAAAGAGCTGTTTTTGGTAGAGATAGAACCCCAACAGCCTTTCAAACGCCAGATGAATTTGGAAAAAGGGAATGTCCAGATCTTGACATCACAGCTCAGACCTGTCTCTAGGCAATGGATCCACAGCCTCTCAAGCTTTGCCAAACCAATGCTCTGTATGTTCTAGGCATCCCCATTCCCTTGCTGTAGCTGACCCATATTTTGGCAACATGAAACCAGATGTCAGAATATGTTTAATAAAGGAGTTTGCTGTTCATCTCTCTCAAAAGAGAAGGTGACTTGTAGCAGCCACTTGTCTTTTACAGTAGCAGTCTCTCTCTCTCTCCTCCTCACCCCTTTATTCTGTTTTGTTTCCGTACACTAGGAGACACCAGTTAAAATAAGTTAACTGTTAGTGATATTTTACACAATGATGAAAACAAAACTCAACCAAGCCATCGTGGCAAGAAAACAGTCAGTGGAACCCCACTAGTCTGATGTCTAACAAAGCATACCCTAAAATTCAAGCAGAAGTTTCCACAAAGCTGTTACATTAATAGATGCTCCTTTTCCATTCCCCTCACTTTGCTTTTACATGTACCTCCATCAAAATACTGATTTGAGCGTTTCTTGGAGGGACATCCCTAGAAATAAATATTTAGCACTTTTTAAGATGTTAATCTCCGCAGTAACTAAATAATCCTCATAGGCCCCCTGAAACCTGCATTATCCCTATCACGCAGTTGAAGAAATGGGGGCCCAGAAAGTTTTGCTTAATCCTGAAGCAACCAGGATTTCAATTCCCAGATCCATGAAAAGTCATGGCCTTATGGTGTTTCCTCAAATGTACATGGAGTGCTGAGGAAAATGGGACACAGGGCTCTCTTGTGGTGCTAGTGTTTGGAAGTGGTGGAAACAAATACTCAGAAGAGGTTTGTGCATGTCTGTTTGCAGATGTTTTGCAAACCAGGGTTTAACAGAGTACCAGCTGGACTAAGTAAGATCACTGAATATTCATTATAGGCAGTTAAGATACCAACATCTATACTTAAGGTTCCCCAATGCTGTTCATTATAACTAAGACCCGCTGTTCAGTTGCTTATAACTTTGCCATAAAAAGATGGTTCAGGTTAAAATTTTCCTTGCTGGATATCTGCCTCATACTGATTTATTTTTTTTAAAAGCTTTGGATACAAAGGTTCACTGAATGAGGCAGGGCCCTGTGGAAAAAATAGCATGCAGTCATGTAATTAAAGGTTCTCACAATGCATATGCATAAAGGTGCCAAATCAGGGTTGCACAGGCAATTTTAATTCTAGCATTTCTTAACTTTTGAGTGCTTGACTTAGCAGCATTTACATTAAAAGAACATTGTCTTTTTGGATGTAATCACATAAACCTTCACTTCCGTTTGCCTCTCATTCCACTAGCTTTGCAAGACCAAGTTTGATGAAGTTTTTCATTTGTAAATGTTTTGTTTATTTCAATGAGCTGTGTATAGTGAAATCATTGTAAGCATTCTGACGTGGGTGGAAAGTTGAAACAGTCGGGAGCCTCCTTGAATTTTAATTGACGCTGACTCACTACCAGGGAATAAAAAATAGATAGGGCTCAATCTTGGAGGTGCTCAGTCTCCTCAACTCCAGCTGACTTTAGTGGAAGTAGTGTTTGCTCAGCACAATGCAGGTTATGCTCAGAACCTTCCATTACTGGCCCTTTTCAATATGGATCTTGCTGTATGAAAGCACTTTCTCTTTCTTTAAATCCTTTGCAACACAGGGTTACAATGATTGATTGAACCACTGTATTAATTAAGCTAGACAGTTTGTCAGGCTGAAGGGAAGAGGTGTTTATAAAATCAAATGATGTAGACCAGGGGTAGGCAACCTATGGCACATGTGCCAAAGACGGCACGCAAGCTGATTTTCAGTGGCACTCATACTGCCCGGGTTCTGTCCACCAGTCTCGGGGGGGCTCTACATTTTAATTTAATTTTAAATGAAGCTTCTTAAACATTTTAAAAACCTTATTTACTTTACATACAACAATAGTTTAGTTATCTATTATGGAGTTATAGAAAGTGACTTTCTAAAAACATTAAAATGTATTACTGGCACGTGAAACCTTAAATTATAGTGAATAAATGAAGACTTGGCACATCACTTCTGAAAGGTTGCCGACCCCTGATGTAGACAATGATCATTGTCTTGTTTGAGTCACCACAATCCCTTTAACTTTCATATTGTTTATTAATATCTATACTTGTGTGAAAGTTCAAAATACTGAGAAAGGATCAGGCTCTGCCAGCTTGCAGTTGACCTCAAATCTGGTTTTGAATTCAGGTTTCCAGAAGTGACAGTCCTGTGTATGAACTCACTATACTGCTAAAAAGAAAATTGAGAGTAGTACAGAAGCTGTTTTTATAAATCTGAGTACTACAACCTATCAGTTTACAAGTGGCCCCATCAAGGTAGGGCAAAACAAAGTCATGCTTCTATAGTACTTTTCATTTGAGGATTTCTTAGGGTATATCTACACAGCAGTCTGGAGCAAGCCTTCTAAGCCAGGTTGACACAGTTGGGGTAGTGGGGCTCATGCTAGTACTCTAAAAATAGTGTAGACAGCGCAGTAGAAGCTCCAGCTGTGTCGCTGATACCCATCCCTCCCTTAGGTTTCAGAGCACAAGCTCCAGCACAAGTGGCCATTTCAAAGTGCTGTCTGTACTGTATACCTACTTTTAGAGCACTTGTGCAAGCCCTGCTAGCTAAAGTCTATTGAGCCAGGCTCAAGGGATTGTTCCAAATGGCTGTGCAAACAGTGCTTTGCAGATTTTAATAACCTGGCATTACCTCCCATCACTGTGACATTATTTGCCTCAGAATACATTCAACTGTAGCCAACCTAATATTAGCTTTACTGAAGACTGTGGCAGTTTAAGGGTGTCTGTACAGCATGCAGGTAAGTTATTTTTATGGTGGTAATTATGGAGAATGTAAATTGTGATTTTTCTTAATATTCCCTGCCACCCATTTATTTTTTAAACTCACCAACTACCCTCCACCCCCCTGGAAAATCTGGAGTAGCACTTCAAAAGATGCCCTCCCACTTTTGAGGCAAATGGCTTTTTACTTTGGGATGGGGGTGAGGAGGAAGTGGAAGTCACAATTTTTCTCCGTGCACCTAGATTTTTGGGCCTGAGCTGTAAATTTCTGTGACAGTGTTTGCAAGGATGCCCTATAGTTACAGCAGGGGCGGGCAAACTACGTCCTGCGGGCTGAGCCGTTTTAAACCAGGCCACGGGCTTAGCCCCGCTCGCCAGCATGGCCCCACTCTGGCTCCTACACGCTCCAATGGGAGCTGTAGGGGTGGTGCCTGTGGATGTCGCAGTGTGCAGAGCCACCAGGCTGCACCTCCACATAGAGCTGGAGAATGGACATGCTATAGGGGAAGAGGAATAGCTCAGTGGTTTGAGCATTGGCCTGCTCAACCCAGGGTTGTGAATTCAGTCCTTGAGAGGGCCATTTGGGGAACTGAGGCAAAAATGTGGGGGTTGGTCCTGCTTTGAGCAGGGGGTTGGACTAGATGACCTCCTGAGGTACCTTTCACCCCTATGATTCTATGACATCTATAACACAAGCATATAAGCCTTGATGAGATGCTAATACATGGAATAGTTGATCTGTGATAGATTGAATGCTTTAAACAGCCCGTCTTCCGCAGGTGCCGTTTGGCTCGGCGAACACCTGGTAGCGCTGCTCGCCTTTCCTCCCCAGCTCATCCTTTGATTCTCGCGAGAACTTAGAGAGTTCGGAGGGCAGGCGGAAACAGCATCCACTCCTCTTTCCTGGCGGCCATAGTGGAGCCAGCAGCGGGGTAAGGGAGGCGCTGGGGGGAGCCGGTATAATCCGCCGCCATCCGTTCCATGAGGTGTCGATCCCGTGCCCGGGGTGTTGCGGGGAGCTCGGGAGCCGTGCGGCCGACAGAGTAGTGCTTGTATGGGAGCCTGGCGGGGCAGGAGGGGGCTCCCGGTTGCAGAAGATGCCTGGGGCCTTTGTGGGGGTGGGATTATGCCCAATAGGGAATGGGAGGGTGGTCAGTAGGGGCCGTTCGGCTGGTGGAGGGAAAACACGGCGAGCAGCCTCTCTCCCCATTGCCCTGGGGGCGATCGCCTACTGGGGGCCTAGCCTCTTTGCGGGAAATGCCTTAAGCCGGGGAGCCGAGATTAAAGGCCCCACGGAGTAGTCTGTTTCGCCGCTGTGAGACTGCACATCCCCCCGAGGTGTCGGCCGCGCGGGGAGAGATGCTGCCCCTATTTTGGGCTGATTCCAAGATTCTGTTACCTCTTGCTCCTGTGTCATGTCTGGTGGAGTGTTTCCAAAAATGTGCACGTTGGAGAGTGTTTTGAATGGTACTCGTAGACCCCAGATTCCCCTCACTGTTGTATGCCTCAATTCTGTAATTGATTCTCTTTGATCTCTCCTTTCCTGTATTCTCTTTTCTGCTGATGAGCTTTTATGTTGTGGCCTGCTATTCCTGCCTCTTGTTTAGTTCCATGCTCTCTCGTCTCCCACTGAGCTTGGGCAGCACTAAGCCTCAGGGTCCAGTATCTTATTTGTAATTGGGTTGTTTCAAAGTCCTGTCTTGTATTCCTGAGCAACCCAAGCTCAGTGCAAATTGGAACATGCACATTTGAACACATAGGCAGGTAGAGGGCACATGTTTGCATCACAGAGGACTTAATTTACCTTTAAAACACTATGTGAAGTTACTGATATTGTGGGTGTCACAAACATTTGCTAAAAGTCCAAGACATACCTGAATTACAGGATTGCTATATGCCCTAAACTTTCATTTTTCTTTTTAATAAAAGCATACAAAAAGATGCAATCCCTGGCTCTGCAAGCCCCCTCAAATATCTAGGTTATGGCCGCACTGGAAATAGAACTGTGCTGGTTACAACTACCATGCTTAATTATGGTTATTACTAGTACAGTTTTCCTGACTGGTGTGCACAGTGAGTTTTGGGTCAGAAGAAGTGTTATAAAATAGTGCTATAGATTGTCAGGGTGATGGTTCACAGTATGGTTTTTCAGGAAGAACTGTCACCGCACTGGTCAGGGAACATGCTATATAACCTTGTTGCAACCTAATGCAAGCTAGAGTCTTGTGGATGGAAACTAAAGTAAGTGCTTAAAGGACTTTGTTGAAATCTAGTTGGAACAGTGTCATATCTAATATATGCAGAATTTCACACCTAGCTTGTTTTTGCTATAAATGCTTCTGAGTTTCAATTTTTTGCTTTGTGCAGCCAAAATGAAGTTCAATCCTTTTGTGACCTCGGACCGCAGCAAGAACCGCAAGAGGCACTTCAATGCACCTTCTCACATTCGCAGGAAGATCATGTCTTCTCCCCTTTCCAAGGAGCTAAGGCAGAAATACAATGTCCGCTCTATGCCTATCCGAAAAGATGACGAAGTCCAGGTAGTCCTTGTTGTGAAATTTGAGCCTTGTGGACATCTTGTTTTTATATAGAATCAGGAGAGATGGACCAGGCAACTTTAAATAGCTGTTAGGGCTTTGGAGTTAATCTCATAGCAGGATAGGCTATGGTGGGGGAGATGTCAAGGAAAAAAATGTGTGGAACACAGGTGTTTTGAGAGCCAGACTTGGTTACAGGCCTCAAACAGGACAAATACAGAAAAAGCAACTCCTTTAATAATTTAAACTTCAAGCAGTTTAGAGTTCACTGAATCTAGTTTACTGAAGGAGAAATACAGAACAGGGTGCGCTTCCTTTCCGTTATATCTAGCTGAACATTATATTGTCCATAGTGAGATCCTATGAGATCTCACTGTAATGTCGCAAACAAGGGGTAAAGTGGGATTTCAGCCTGTGAAGATCTTACTGTTCTTATTTATGTCTGAGACTGAGTTTGTGAAACTTGAAAAAGTTAAATGCTCTGGTTTTTTTTGGTCAGGTTGTCCGGGGACATTATAAAGGCCAGCAAATCGGCAAGGTAGTCCAGGTATACAGAAAAAAATATGTCATCTACATTGAACGCGTACAGCGTGAGAAGGCCAACGGCACAACAGTCCATGTTGGAATCCATCCTAGCAAGGTATAATATGTGCATGGGAACTGAACTTTCCCAAAAGGAATTTCTGCTAGCTCTGGAAATAGGTGTAATTTGTAGAAGTAGAGTGCTATCCTAGCACACATAGTAGTTTGAGAAGCAGTAGCAGTGGCATAACTATACAGTGAGGAAATGTCCTAGTTGCAGCAGGGAAGTAGGAATCAGAATTCTGGGGTTGTTTCCTGCTGTGAATTGATTGACCATGAAGAAATTATTGGCATCTGAACTGCAGGGTCTTGTGAAAGGCTAAAGCTTTTTGTAAAAATTTCCAAAAAGCTCGGTCATTTAAAAACAAAAGTACTGTTTCTTTTTAAAAATACTGTAAGTGCACATCCACATTGTAGTAACTGCCATGTTGGGGAACCCCTCCCCCCCAACACATACATCAGTCCTGCAGCAGTGAAAATGTGATTGTCATCTATTGTGGATTGATCTGATCCATCCTTCAGCCTTGCCATATGACATTTCTGCCACTCTGATGGATGCATTAAAAATACCTAAATACACCTCCATAACTTAAGGAGTTGCTGCCAGGAAGAATATTGTTGGTTGAATCTGGCTTCAGCCTAATATGGTTTAAGGTGGTTTGTATTCAGTGAAGATGAAGGAAATACTTGTTTTGCTCATTATAGACAGGCATTTAAGAATATATAGGGAACTAATGAAATAACAGCAAAGCTAGCTAGAAACCTAGTTTGAAGCCGATAAAACAAGACTTTTGCCTGGCCCACACTGACCAGGCAAGGGTAGTTTTGAGTGAACCCAGATCTGGCAGGTTTCCTGAAACCTCTAACAAATTGTGCATGTGATAGGGGGGAACAGAATTATATCCAAAGAACACAGTTTTGTATCCAGATACTGGGTTTGAACTAATGGGTTCCACCACAAATCTACACACAGTGGAAATATGACCTCATCTGTAATGCATCATATCTACCATTCTATCCTAGATAGGTTCTTATAGCGCATTCGTCATTATAGTAGCTGTGTGTCTTCTAGTAGTGCATTAAGCAAAATGACTAACATCTGTCATTCTTTCCCCCAGAGGAAGATGTTGATTTGTACTTAAGAGTGAAAAGTAATGAGTTTTCTAATGGTCCTTAGTTCCTTTAGGAATTAATTCCAGTCTTGGGCCACCCCCAAGAAAGCAGTGTCTCCTAAGGAGGCTCTGTTTCCATAAGGAAATGACCAGCTGCAAATACAAAAGAGGAGAAAAAACAGTCTGGTTATGTAGTAAACTTCTAGGGCAGGGGTCCTCAAACTTCATTGCACTGCGACCCCCTACTGACAACAGAAAATAATTTCTACGTAACCCCAAGAAGAGTGACTGAAGCCTGAGTCTGTCTGAGCCCTGCCGCCCCGGGCAGGGAGGACCAAAACCAAAGTCCAAGGGCATCATCCTCTGACTAGGGGGCCCGATACTTAAGCCCCATCGCCCAGGACTGAAGCTGAAGCCTGAGCCACAGCCAGTCTAATGCCAGCCTTGGTGACCCACAGTTTGAGAACCACTGTTCTAGGGAGATAACAGGAATTCTGCAGTTTTCTGCCTCTCACTATGGCAGAAGAAATTCCTCCTTTTGTCCCATTGATGATGCATTTATTTCTTCAATGCTGGCAGGAGCAGAATGAATACTGGCTAGATTGTACAGCCCTGCTGCAGATCTGTGTGGCTGTATTAGTCCTAGATCCTCCGAGTTGCATTTTTTTAAAGCAAATGGTATCAAAATATTGCTTGATGGGAGATACAGTAGATATCTCATTAACTCATTACTTTACAAATATAGGGGTTTATGTGTCTGTTTTTTCTAGCACTGCTTATTGGGCTTCTAGCCCTGCTTAATCCAGTTATGTTACTTCCTTGCCAGCTGGAGAGGCAGAAAAGTAATAGGCTGCTGCAAGGGTCTGGAAACTCCAAAGGTGCCCATTGCAAACTCTTGTGTATATCACTGTCTTATTATGAAATAACGTCAGGAATCTGGAAACAAATTGGGCTTGGCAAGTAATCAGTAATGTACCCATGTGTTAATAAGGTTTGATAACTGCCTTGCCAGACTGTAACCTTTTGACAGCAGCCATGCATTTACAGCAGAGCGCACACAGCTTGGTGGCTCTTGCATTCCAAGAAAGGGGACCAGCAAAATTGTATTTGCAATGTTGTCCACTGTTTGCATGACAAACTTTTCCCATTAGTATTATTTCCCAGATGCTTTTTATCCACTATGCAAACATGGGACTATTTTTGTTTCTGGAGAAGTGCTATTCTATAACTTGCTAACAGACTTAAGAGCTGAACTTGGTTGGAAAGATATTTAACTGTAGGGTGTACAAGCAATGCAGTTTGCTGATCTTGGGCTGGTTGTGCTATCGAGTGAATCTCTAAAAGAGAGAACTTTATTCAAGGCTGGAGCACAGGGAAATGCAGATTTATAATTGCAAGAAAGTAATCTTTAATCAAAATGTTTGAGAATCTACCTATGATTATCCTGCCCAAGATGGTCCTCTATTGAATGATTTATTTGAATAAACCCAGTGTATGTATGAATGATATTTACCATCAGTTATTGCTACTTTTCTTTAACCTATTTTATTTTATAATCTTTGTCTTTTAAACTTGTCAACATATTTGTTTATATTTTGAAAATATTTTGTACTGAATACATGGATTAGCCATGCTAAATGTTTTGTTACTAAACCAATAGCATGGCCAACAGCAGCAGTGTTTTCCAAAATTATGGGGATACCTCATTATGTGCCCTGTAAAGAGGAAGAAGTTGTTATTGTGGACACCTTTGCTTAAATTGCTTATTTTTGGTACTTATGCTAGTGAATGGTGAAGGAAGCTCTCTGAAGGTATGATCATTACATGTAATCAGTTGCAGTTCTGCAAATATAGTGTCAGTTTACATGGTATAATGGCCACTAGCTCCAAATTCTATACATCCCAGCTTGATGCACGTTGTGAATTTGCATGTTTGGTTTTCATCAGATAACATTCTTTAAGACTTTGAAGAAAACTCTGCATAGTAGAGCAGATGCAATGAGGGAATAGCAGGGAAAGGGTTAAAAATATATAGTCTTTTTAGCTCTAAGCCACATACCTTGTATAGCATCTGGTAATAATACAAGCAATAAACTTATCGTGTATCTCAGTGATAATTTCATTCTTTGACTGGTTGGTTTGCAATAACCTTCGCACCCAGAAAACCTCTACCTGTAGCTAAGACAAGTTTTAAAAGTAAGATCTATAAATTAAATTTATCGCAGCACACTAGGGCTATCAATTCCCAAATACCTGAATATATGTCTATTTCAGTCCATTGTTGTTTGCAGATATGTTGGACCCAGGATATTACCCCACCCACCTTGTCTAGTGTGGGTCCATGAATACATACAATTCTAGAGCTTGTTCCATGTGCTGGCCTTTGTGATGCAGTTTTCCAATTCACATGAAACTCTGGGCTCTGGAAAACTTGTAGGCTAGCAAGTGAAACAAGGAAATGAAAATTCAGTGTAAATGAAGAAATCAGATGGCCATCAGGAAAATCTTGGATTAATGCCCCTTGTTGCTTTCCACTGGTTCTCTCATGCTGTGTATTAAGAGGACCTGACCTGTCACTGGGGAGGCAGAGGTTTAACTGTGATACCCTCAAGGTGTTAGGATTGAACAGTTCTCTGCCAAAGTTTAATATTACGGATTTTTACTATTTCTCCTTTTTCTCTAGGTGGTGATCACTAGGCTAAAACTGGACAAGGATCGCAAAAAGATCTTGGAACGCAAAGCAAAGTCTCGCCAGGTTGGCAAGGAGAAGGGCAAATACAAGGAAGAAACCATTGAAAAGATGCAAGAATAGAATGATCTCCTGTGTGTCACCCATTAAAAGAACTACTAAAATGAAACCTATTGTTGTGTGTTCTACTTTTGGAAGCATTGGTACAGTCTGTCTGGATTGGTGTTTGTCTTCATACCGCTTTCACATGTTAATATTGGATGCTCAGAAAAGCACTTCTACTAATTTAAAAGAGGCTTGTTTTCTTATCTATTGGGCGCTTTAAATTGGTTAAAGCGAATTTAATATCTTCTCATCATGCATGCACATTGATTCTTGTATTCCTTTATGTAGTACAAGAGATGTGTATGCCTTTTTACGAAGCCAGTAAAGACAGACGCTATACCTAAGAGTTTACAGTATAAGAAATCAAGAACAGTAGCAAGAGTTGATGCAGGAAAAGTTGGAGGGGCTGGAAGGACAACTGGGGAGAAAACACATGGTTAGAATGAACAGTGCATGTACTGGGTCTTTTCTCCTCTCCATCTCTATAAAATAAAACTTTAAGACGTGTAAAACGATGTAGGAACATTAAGTTATTTGGTTTGAAGTACCACATACTTGGCAAAATAAGTAGGAGAAATTGGTGTGTCTACAAAAATTTGCTTTCAAGGCAGATGAGTGCAATGCTTGCAACCACATTCTCTTGCACTAGCCAACTTTTGTCTTCAAAGAAGTTAATGGGCTTGTCTGCGTATTAGTTTTACAGTGGCATATAGTGAAGTGGAAGTAGAAGAAGACAGACAAAGATATTGAAGTACCCTGTTGTGGTAGCTTTATTTTAGTTCTGTGCAGTTACTTAGTTGTGATGTGCCTTTAAATTATTACTGAAGTTTGAGGACAGGCTTCCTTCATTTTCACCTCTTTGTGAAATTATACCAGAGTTTATGTAAGTAAAACATAATTCCATGAGCTTTGACATGAATGTAATAGAAATGACCAAAAGCTGTTGCAGAAAAGGTGAAAACAGTTCACGTTTACTGGATAGCTAAGTGGCACAGTGAATGACTTATCAATCATTGATAGGCTTGGACAAAAATTCAGCCCCTGCCTTGAAGATTTACCATCTAAAACATGGGAAGAAAATTATGATATGCAAACTAGATACAGTCACCTTAGGTTTAAATAGGGACTGGGAATGCCTGAGCCATTACAAACATTGAATCTATCTCCCCTTGTAGTATCAAAGTATAGTGTCTGTTCTTATCAGCTTATTCTCACATTTATCAAACTGTACTGGGCTATCTTGTTTATCACTTCTAAAGGTTTTTTTTTTTTTCCCTTACTTAACTGGCCTCTTAGAGTTGGTAGGCCAACTTCCACCTTTTCATGCTCTCTGTATGTGTGTATATATATCTCCTCAATATATGTTCCATTCCATGCATCCGAAGAAGTGGGCTGTAGCCCATGAAAGCTTATGCTTAAATAAATTGGTTAGTCTCTAAGGTGCCACAAGTACTCCTGTTCTTTTTGCGGATACAGACTAACACGGCTGCTACTCTGAAACGGGAAGCAGTAAGAATCCAGAGGAAAGATTAATTTGGAATGTTTTAAATAATTTGTAGACTGCTGTTGCATAAATTAAGGCCTCATCATAGTCTCTTTCGGAATGTCTACACTGCACTTAGACACCCTGTGCAAGTTGACTGGACTTGTGTGGCTGTTTATTGCAGAGATAGATTAGCCCGGGCTCTGACCTCCAACTTCACTGTCCTAGCATCTGGGCTTCAGCCCAAACTGGAATATCTACACCATAATTAAACAGCCCCTTAGCCTGAGCCCAAGTCAGTTGGTACAGGCAGTGTAGACATACCCTTGTGGACCTCTTTCCATGCTTACAAACACAGTGTATAGTTTATGTTCATGTGGGAATGGGTAAACTGAACTGACATAGTCATGTTGGAGAACTGGGAAGAGTACTTCTGCTATTTTAGCAAAATAGTCCATCTCTATCCTTTGATCTTTGAAACATAGTATTTATCTCAAAGTTTAGATGGAGAAAGTGAAATGCATAGGTAAGGTAATCTACCCAAGCCATCCAGGGAGGCAGTCAGGTCTATGAAGTGAATCCAAAGTTACTTGGTCTAATCACTGCTTTAGACCAAAGGGCCACTTTTCCACTGATATGTGATAGGATTATATTCACATTCTCCAAACATATAGTCCTATGCGTGCTATACCAACCAAGGCCCATCGATTTTGTTATGGTGGCAGATATGGCCCCTGCGACAGTAGGTGCTGTACAGAAGTATAGTCTCTGCCCTTACAATCTAAGATTTGAAATGGAGAATCCAAGTTGAAACCACTTATGGACAAAGCAATTGAACTTGCTGCTCCTGGAGCGCACAGCACGCTCAGAAGAGTTTCACTAGCTGTTCCATTTCGTGGCTTCTTGCTTTAAACTAAATTCTTGAGGGTACGGCTTGCCCTCCTCTACTTCCACAGCTGGCACGGGGTCCCCTTTCTTGTTCAAGCCTAGAGTCCGTATGGGCTGCTTCGCACTGCCTGGCAGCGGGAATCTCTCTGCTTCCTGTAGCTGTGCAGTGAAGAATGAGCAGCAGGGGTGCGGCCTTCCAGCTTCTGGTGGCTGGAGCCGACCCTGCTCTGTCCTCTCCCCGGGTGCTGGGGGACTGCCTGCCTTACGTCCCTCGCTGAGAGGAATCGGGAAGCCGCCTACAGGAGCCCTAAACTGGACTCGCGCTGTGCTGCAGGGGACCTGAGCTCCTCCCCGCAGGTGGTGGCTGCGGGGCTACAGGAACCAGCTATTCCCAAGGGCGATGTCGGGAAACCTGGGTGTCCTGCTGGGCGTGTGGGGGCGACAGCCCGAAGCCAACATTGCTGCCGACGGCCAGGCCGCGCCTCTAACTGCCGAACGGGCTCGGTAAACCAACCGCGCAGGCGCTGTGAGCCCCACCCCGGGCACGCGCGTGCCTCGCCCCACTATGGGCCGGGTCGAGTGCGGGTTCCGGGGAGGGCGGGCATAGGCCAGTGTCACGGGCCGGGCGCTGGTTGGTCGGCCGGGCTGGGGCGGGGCTCCGCGAGCAACTGTGGCTGCGGCCGACTGGGAGCCGCGCAGGACCTCGGAGTGGTACCATCGCGAGTGTCTCAGAGTGAAGCCCCCAGCCCAGCCATGGCGTACGGCGGCCTCACTGTGCCCATCATCGTCATGAGCGTTTTCTGGGGGGTAGTCGGCGGCATCCTGCCCTGGCTCGTGCCCAAGGGGCCCAACCGCGGGTGAGTGACAGGCCGCCTGGAGAGAAGGGGAGCGGACCCTGACCCTGTCCTGGGCTGGAGAGTGTCCCCCACCCTCCGGCGACGGAGCACTCCGATGGGGGAACTGCCCCCGTGTCCCCCCCCCGTGACTGGGCAGGGCCGTGTGCCATGGGGGTGGGGGGAATAGGAACCTATAAGACAAAGCCCCAAATATTGGGACTGTCCCTATAAAATCAGGACAGCTGGTCACCCTAGCTGTGAGGGGAACAAGGCTCCTGAGGCAGGGCTGTGAGTCTGGCCTGGCTCTGGTGACCTTCATAGCCCCCCCACATCTGGGGAGCGGATCTGGCTCCTTCCCCTGGGGCCTCTTGTCCGCTTCTTCCTTCAACTGAAATCGGCGTCGGGGCCCAACTTCCCCCTTCATTCCTCCCCCGCCCCCACAAGCCTGTAGGAATCTTCCCTCTCGGCCTGCCGGGCAGGGCATAGTCGATAAAACCAGCGAAGGGCCCTTGCCAATAACTATTTCGACCCTCATATAATAATACAGCCTTCTTTCTGGAGAGTGGGAGGGCAGCAGGTGCCTGCCTGGTTTGGGGGTCCAGCTGCATCGCAGTAGCACAGACAGAAGTGGTCTTGTGCCACTTGCTCATCGTAGTTCCCCATTTATTTATTTTCTGTCTGCTTGAATGTGTCTGTCTTGCTCCTCCTGAACAGAGTCATGTGATTGGGGGGTGCAGACTAATGAGCTGCTTTGCTGTGATCGCTGACCATCTGCAGGGACTGAGCCTGAGACCCGATATGTAGCTGCTGTTGTAGTGTAGCTTTTCTTTAGCTTCTTTTAATGACACAAGAACCTTTTTCTCTGTACATCCTGCTTCCTGGCATGCTCTCCCTGTATTTATCCGCCAGGTCATAAGATGTTGCTGTTCTGTTCTTATGTACTTGGGAAGTGCTCCTAGGGTGAAGGGGCACATAAGCACCTATCAGGGGTTCTGAGGACAAATTTTTTTGGTGGCCTCAGAGTGTGACCACTTGCTCTCATACTTTTTCCTAAAATACTTAATTAGCTTTGGGAAAGCCCAATGAATATGCACAGATACATGTCCAAATCATTGTAACTTATTTATTGATAGCTAGTAAGCCTGTTGTGAAAAGTGTTATTAACAAACATACAAGTATCACTTTCCACAGCAGACTTACTCAGCTCTGGCAAACCTGGGGACAAATGAAGCCCCAGATGGAGGATTGGGGGTGGCTACAGGGGTGTTGGGGGTGGGTGGGTGGGAGAGGCAGCGGAGGGCTGAAGCCCGAAGCCCTGCAGCAAGAGCCCAAAGCCCTGCAGCTGGAGGATGGGGCCCAGGGATGGCGCCTGAAGCCTGGGGCTGAAGCCCAAAGGCCGAGCCCCACCACCTCTGAGAAGGTGGGGAACTCACCAGCTGCCTTTTCCTCCAGCCTTGTGCCCCATCTGTCTCCGGAGGTGGGACAGGGCCTAACCCCTGTGAGTGGCCCTAGCAACCAACACGAAGGCCGTGCATCCAGGAGCAACAGGGAGTGGGAGGGGATGCTACTTTGCCCCCCATGCCCTCATCCACAGCCCATGATGCTGTGGCTGCAAGAATTGAATAAATTATTCACCCAATTAACACCATCATCATCTTCTCATATATAATACATAGACCATTCACCATTTTGCATCTCTCAAATTTCTTGTACAGTGTATTTGATGGATACTCTATACATTATAATTGTATTGTGTTTTACTCTACTTTTTAGAAACAACACCAGCATTAATGTTAAAGTTACTGTTCTTGAGCAGATCTATGCATTTTATAGCTTAAGAAGCCGAAGTGAGTTACTTGATCTACCTATTTCCGGTGCTGATTAGGATTTTTATTATCTAGGTTGAACTCTTCTTACACAACTGAAAACCTGCATATAGAGAAATTCCTTTTTTTTTTTTTTTAATAAAAGCAAAGATCATAACACAGAATACCCATCTTCCATTGAGCTCCATGGGCAGAACATATGACTCTTTCTTGGAAAACATAATTTTCTCATCTATACAGGATTTTGAAATGTTTGTTCAGCCACGATTTTACCATTACAGCTTCAGTTTCTTTATTGTCATTTTAGTAACACCTGCTCCGACAATCCCCTCCAATAAGGATCTTCCCATTCTGGGCAACTGTCATTATCTCCAAGATTTTGTTTGTCCTTTTAAAGATCTTTAATTTGACAATAGTTACAGTCCACAAGATTCACTTTAAACAAAATAATTGGCTCTTAATTTCCTGGTTTTCAGTGAGACTTTCTGCAAACAGAGTATCCAAATGAAGAATTCTATAAACTGTACCTTTGGGTTTTCACATATAAATCTAACAGAAAAGGTGCTTTAGGATTTGGTTCTGATTTACTGTATAGAGATAATTGTAAAAAAGAAGAAAGCTTCTTATATGAGACCTTCCCTTTGGAACAGCCTTTTTAGACAAGGCTGTATGGTCTTGTGCTTTGTATTTACATATTTATACTACAAACAAAAATGAGATGCTTTTATTTGCAAATGGCAAACTAAATCTGTGCAGAGACTAGGTTAGAGAGGCATATCTATCTTCCAGTTATACTGTTACATTACAAGAAATTAGATTGTCATTAGAACATTCATATTTTGAGTCACCTTGCATGTGATCATAGCCAAATGCATTCTTAGGTTTATTTTCTGTGCCTATGACTCTTAATCAGTTGTCTTTTTCCTATTTCTTTCTGCAGTGTTATCAACACAATGCTGGTGACCTGTGCCGTTTGCTGTTACCTCTTGTAAGTATAAATAATGCCTCTGCTCCTAATAATGGCACACCTGATAAAAATGAAAAAGACCTCTTCAGTGAAGTAAATAAATGTTTAGGGGGGAATTTTCAAAGTACCAAAAGGATTTAGGAGCACAAGTCCCTTTGAAAGTCAGTGGAACTCTTGCTCCTAAATAGCTTCAACAATCTTGAAAAAATTCCCTTTAGTGGATAATATATTAAAGTGAATCTGACATATACCCAAAGTTTTAGTACTTCTATATTGATTTATCTTGATAT
Organism: Gopherus flavomarginatus; assembly: GCF_025201925.1. Classification (NCBI taxonomy): domain Eukaryota; kingdom Metazoa; phylum Chordata; order Testudines; family Testudinidae; genus Gopherus; species Gopherus flavomarginatus. Next base: position 20,547,293 of record NC_066623.1, on the reverse strand, counting down.
TGTTTTCTGTTTTACAGACCTTGAATTATTCAGCTTAAGCCTCTTGAGGATTTCTCAGTTTCTGAATAATTTGTATTAATTGTAATAACTATTTGTATGTACCTATTGTGATAGAGTGGCAGGTCAACCATGCCTAAATCCTTTGAGGTGCCAAGAGCCCTTGACTTCCACTGAAATCAATGTGCTCCTTGATTATGCCTTATTTTATGGTATTAATAACAATTCTCTCTTAGCCACCTATGAGCAGCCTCTGCGCTCCTGGAAACACTTTGCAACCCTCTTTGCTTCCTTTATCATCTTTCCTGGCCAATAAATAGATGAGTTATAGGTACAGTGTGCAGTGAAAACCTTTAATTCTGTGAAATGATTTCTTCCTCTTGATAGAGACTTGTGATTGAGATCAAACTACCTTTCAGGCCATTTCTACACAGCACTTTTTTCTCTACAAGTACAGACTGGTACAGACAGTAAACTGACATACCTGTTGTGGGTACATCTTGCTAGGTGACTTGTTCATAATTCAATGACAGAACAAGTCCACTTGGGAGTGTTCACACGTTCTCTATTTGCAAGCCATCACTCATAACATACCATGGTGATGAGCTTAATATAAATAACCTCTTAGAGAGATACATCTCAATTTCTGGGACTCTGAGTGCAGGGATTGCCAGCACAAAGCCATGTTTTTAGTGTTTGCATTATTTGTAGTAGATGACATGTTTAAAGTAAGGTCTGTCTTGTTCCATCTTGAGTTGGTTTGGGACACAAGCTTGTGTGGGTTTGGCTTGGTTGAATGCTGTGATATGCAGGTTTTATACAAGCAAGGTCCAGTTTCTGTTTATAGTTAAACAGGCCTGAAATATTTCACATGTGAAGCCTTATGGAATCTGTCTCCTGGCTGACTTTTAGAAAAGAGCAGCTATACCAGGACACATCCTATCTTTTAAAAACCATTTAAAAAAATCTTTATTTAAATATGAAAAGATGTCTATACATAAGCACTGGGAGCCCTGTCCGTCGCACTTGCAGTTCATATAGGAATAACCACCCAGTTGCATAATTATGCTCTCACAAAATATATACTAACCTAACTTGACTTATTGGCTGGCTGAAATACCCTTAGGGCTTTTGATGGATGCCATCAAATAGATAACTTTAAACATTTATATTAAGCTATTTCTTGTGTGGGTATCTGCCTATTTAAGGATGAGTGCCTGGATCATGCTGTCTTGTACTTGTCAAAAGCAAGTATTAATTGTGGTAGGGGAAGCGGTGTGTTCTAAAAAATGCATACAAGTAGAATTTAATACTTGGCTGTCAGAGAATTACTGGATGCAGTGTAATGAAAAGCCTATACTGATGAATTTTCAGCTGGCATATGTGGAAATTGTATTCCACAAAATGTTAATGAAATCACGCTCTCATACACTTAACTGCTGTGAATTCATAAAGGTGATTCTATAGAAAGTCAATGGAGGCATCTTTATTCAACTTCCTTAGACTTTATGTGTAAACATGAATATTTGCCAAATTAAATATCCATGATGTGTTGCCCTTATTTCATCATGAAAATTGCATTTAGACTATGAGCAGATGAAATAAATTATGATTTGAAAGAAGAGGAGCATGATATGGCTGTAGCATCTTAATTTTTAGAGAGAGATTCATAGCTCCTAATAGAGGGAGCACACTGCCTCTTTCTAGGGAAATGTGAATGGCTTATTTATTTGTATTTAGGAGCAGTGCTGTGGTCCCAATAACTTGAATTTTGGAGTGCCATTGAGTATCCTTCTCAGTTTCGTAGCAATCCAGTGCATTATGAAGTAATCAGGTAGGCCCTGACAAGACTGCGGTGCTCTGTACATGTGTACCAGCGAAACTGAGAAGCAAGTCCTCACTTTCACTAGTAACTAACTCTCTTTGCTGTGTTTGATGGTCTTTGGGGTACAGTGATTCTGCCCATTTAGCTTTGAGGCACTGTGCTTGTCTCTGCTCTCTAGTTTGATTAAAAATAAAAAATAAAACAGAAAGTTTGAGGCGAGTGGGAATTGCGATTCCACATTTCTGACTTTGGCCCTGCCACTGATTTGCTGTGTAATCTTGGACAAGCCACTTAAGGCTAGTTTTTTTGTTTGTTTGTTTGTTTTTTAGGTACTGAGCACAGGCAATTCCCCTTGAAGTTAATGAAACTGAAGGGTTCTCAGAATCCCTGGAAATGAGTTTCTTTACTTTTCTGTGCGTCAAACGCCTTATCTGTAAAATGGAAATATTTACTTCACAGAATGGCTGAGGCGTGATTGAATGCTTTGAAATCCTCAAAGAAAAGGTGGTTGTGGAAGTACTGAAAGAGGTTAGCAACTACTGTACTGGAATAGGGCAGTGGTAAAACTGTTCTTCATTAAAATGACTTGTAATCTGCTCTTGTGTGTTGTGGAATGAGGGATAGATTGACTAATCTGAATAAATGCAAATAAACATGGTCTCAGGATTTATTCTCTGACATTCTCAGTTGCACCTTGCAAAGAAGGAAAAAGTAGAAGAAGCTAAAGTCTTCATACGTGATGTCTAAGGCTATGTCTACACTACGGACCTCACAGAGGTATCACTGCAGCTGCACTGCTGTAAAATCTCCTGTGTAGCCACTCTATGCCGGCAGGAGAGAGCATTCCCACTGGCATAATTAAACCACCCCAATGAGCGGCAGTAGCTATGCTGGTGAGAGCGTGTCTCCCGCCGACCTAGCGCTGTCCACACCTGCACTTCTGTTGGTGAAACTTATGTCAGTCAGTGAGGTGTTCTTTCACACCCCTGACTAACGAGTGCTATTGTAGACAAAACCTAAGTGTCTTAGTGAATACACAGTCAATCATATGGAATTGCATTTTTGGATTGGATTATATTTTTATGAATGTGGAGGAGAACTGTTGTCTCTTCTGATGCTCCAAGGTGGAATTGCCTTGTGTTGCATATTTATGGATTTGTTGTTCGTTTTTTTTAAATACTTTCTGGAAATATTGCACTTACATTCCATTTGTTAATCCTATTGAAGCTTTGGGATTTCAGATGAAAGGTTCTTTGTGTGAAAGTATTTATTATATTGGTGTCAGAGTCAAATTGATGTTAACTGCACTGTCACAAGTGTATTCCCCTATATATGAGATTCCCCTGAAAGGATCTACCACTCTGCTGAAGTGGCTGTTCCTTATTATGCAGTTTTTACAAAACCTTTTGTCTTGAAATTCTGGATTAAATAAAATGCAGGTATAAAAATTATCTTAATTTCTTTTAACATTTGATAGCACCAGTCTTAATGAAGTTCAGTTTTGTATCTGTTAAATGCCACTTAACTACCTGGCACTAGCCAAATACCTCCACATTAAAATGAATTTATTCCAATTTAATCTCAATTAAAAAACAGTCATTGCCATTTGATAAAATAAATTGGCTTCCTCTATGTGTGGAATTGGTTGAGGTCATCCCAATTAAGCTTGTTGACCGTGCTGTACAAATTTAGTTGCTTTGTGGGAAACTTTACACAATTTACTGTATATCCTTTTGTGCATGTGCTGTATGCTGTACCTCGCTAAAAGAAGTGTAACCAAACCCTCAGGAGCATGGTGGTATAAAGCAGAGTATATAGTGGTGGTACTACTGTTTTTGTTTTGTTTGTTTGTTTTTAAATTCATTTTTGTAATAGTTTTAGCTCATAATACTCTACCAGATACAAGCAAAGCCTGAGATGACCATTCCAGGTCTTTTTTTCCTATTGTCTTTTTGATAAGAAGTTTCTTTCTGTAGTACCTTCCATCAAAAACCCAGGGTGCTCAACTACATCTATTTTGAGATCACTGAAGCCACCTCTGAGATAAAAGATATAATCTGTGTAGGAGGACACAGCAGTACTACCCAGTAGTTCAGAAAAGAAAGTTTTTGGAATACTACATCAGTTGCATCTGCAAGAGAATTCTGGATGGGCTGACTGTAATTACCCAAATTAGAATCTAAATAGAAACCAGAATCTGACCTCTTATTCTGCTATAGAGAGAGACAGATTGTAGTGTTCAACCCATTAGAATGGAATTAGAATTAAAATTGCTCTGAAGTCTATACAGTAATAAAATGACATGGTTATCCTTGATCATGATGGACCATAATTTCTTTGAGTTAGCATGATAATTAACGTTGACTGTTGCAGGAGGTAGCATGTGGAATGTAGCAACACTAAAACATTATATGTTGGATATAGAGGTTTCCTTTATTGTGCTCTGAATGCCCCATTTTGTTGTTCCTTGTCGTGATAGATTATAGTGTAAAGCAGCTTGGTGTAAGATAAATGTGTGTGGGGAAGCTTTCCACAATTGTCTTTCAAAGCACTGAACTCTGTGCTCCCCTACCTTTTACTACTGTGTTCTCAGTGATCAGACCTCCAGCACTACAGGGAAGTAATGGAGCTGAAGAGCAATCAGGGTATTGACCTATAATGCCACTGTGCTTCAGAAGTTCTGTAAACAGCATGATCTGAACAAATAGCTTTTGAAACCAGTACAATGTTTGCCTAGAGCCTAATTGTACAGCTGTGGACATGTCAATATTCAGAATGAGTTTCCAGCTCATTTATTTCACAGCAGTTTTGGGTCTGATCTCCGTGAACATAGGGAGAGGTCTGGGCGTGTGCATTGGTGCCTGGAGTTCTTTTCTCTGCACAGGGTAAAGAGGCAAATTATCCCTTAACAGCAATCAACTGTTAGTTCAGGAAGTTAATGACAGTTGGTACAATGCACTCTGGTACTCTTCTAATCTGCCTTTGTATCTGAAAAATAACTTGTAAGTGGGCTACACACAGAGTTCTGGTGATGAAGGAGAGAATTTCTATCAAATCAATGAATGCTTGAGGGATTTTCTTGATATAGTAAAATGATTAGGCTACGTTCAACATAATATGCGTGTGATGCTGAGCGACCCTTTCCCTGCGGTAGCTAGGGATAACAAAATAAGAGTATTCTGGTTCTTCAGTTTACAAGTGAAAATAAATTGGCTATTTTCCTACTGGTCCTGGGTGGACATTTACCCACTTCATAATATCCATTGTGCATATCAGCATGAGTGACTGGTCTCAGTTGTTGATATACACTCAGAATACTATTGAAGGTGTGAGGGGTTGTTAGAACACTATGGGCACAGCATTTGCTTGATTTTTAGCTAGTGTCCTGCTTAATCTTGTTACTTTTTAGTATTAACACCACTAAAATTTACAAATATTTATTTTGTCAGTGCCAAGAGGATTGACCTTCCTTTTATCTAACCCTGCATCTTTTGCCTAAGGCTTCTGTAGCCATTTTGAAGCTGACCTGACCAGCACTTCATTTGCTGGTCAAAGCATCCAGGTTTATGTGGAATTTTCGATGACTGCCTAAACTCTTTGATGCATTTGTGGCAGCTCCCATTCAAAGCTGCTCTGCTTTTTCTCCTCCTTACAAAGATTCTACAAATAGCTGATGAATAAGACAGTATGTTCACTAAACGTGTATATAGTTAGTATTTTACTTAGATCTAAATCCATGCAAATGAGAAGGTTTCTTTTGTAAATATTACAAGTTCAGAAAAAGCTAAAGCAAGAACATTTTATAATACTGAAAAATTTATTTCTGTTCAGCTTTCCTGGATATCTTCCACATCCCAAATTCTTCTTCTGCATTCTGGCTGTGGTTTCTGCTGAGTTAGTCTTTCAGCTGCTCTGAGGGAGAGGCGGCTGCTGCTGCTAATCTGGATTTTGCTGTCATTGATGTTGTTTCAGTAGCTTTGCACCTTTTTGATCTAGACACCCATTTCTCTGACTTCCATTCTCAATTTGTTCTATTTTTGTTCAGGCTCTTATAAGAATTATATTGGGGGCTGGTGGTTTGAACGTGTTCAATACATTTCATTAAGATCTTTTATTGGATCGTAATGTTCCTTGTAAAGCCAAGCCTAGTATCTCTGATTTATTGGGGGGAATGTCTCAGGCACAGAGGTTGCATAGTAGGGCAGGAATACAATCAAAATTTCCCAATTCCTGTTCCTTGTTTTAACTGCTAGATTGTACTTCTATCCCTCCAATTTAATCTTTGTCATAATGTTTATTGATATAAAAGAGGCTCTGCCTTCAATTTAAATTTCATCTGTATTCTGTATATCTAAACATTTTGGCATAGTGACGGTTAAAGTAAATGAGACACATACTCCTTATTTGGAAGGTGATGTCCTTTAGTAACCCTCTGACTTCTACTGCCATTCAGGGAGGCCTTGAGCAGCTCTAGAGGCAGTGTTGTTGAAACATGGGCCCAGAGGATGGGAATGTGTCCCAGAGCACTTCACCTTTCAAGAAGCAGCAGCAGCAGCGAATTAAAAAGATGCTATAAAATCCAACTGACAGTGTTACTTTAAATTGAACAGGATAGTTCTCAGTCTAAACATGCTACAGTCTTCTGAGGTGTAATACAGTGCTAGAGCTCTTCCATTAATGTGAGACCTTTAGGAGTTTGGGTTTAGCAGCATTTTGACTTGATGTTAGACCTTTAGCGATGCTGTCTTACTGTCTCCTGATAGCCTTTATGCTTTGGCGAAGTCATCCATACTCTTGATGTCGTTTTTTTGTTTTTTTTTTCCCTTGCAGTTGGCTGATCGCGATCCTGGCCCAGCTCAACCCTCTCTTTGGTCCACAGTTAAGCAATGAAACAATCTGGTATCTTCAGTATCACTGGCCTTAAAGATGTCTGTCCTCTCTGCTGCCTTTTTTTTGTGGACTAGGTAAATATGGTTGGAGACCTTCTCCAGTTATGTCTTTGGGTTTGTTAAATGCTCAGTGAAAACTTAAGCAATAGCATGGATAACGGGTGGGTAGTTTCATAAGAGGAAGCAGTGTTTTCGCAGTCTGTAACAAAGAAGGATTTGAGTTTGGGACTGGGTGCTTTTAATCTCATTTGGAGACTGAGATGTTAGAACTAGGATGCTTGATTTCTGAAAGGATGGAGAGGGGAGTGCCACACCATGTGACAGCAGGTGGTTTTGGGGGAACCATCTGTTCCTCCTAGCAACAAAATGAGAGTCCTGAAAATGGGTATAGAGGGCGAGGGATATCTTTGTTTTCTTTAACACTTATCATAAGTTGGTTTTGTTTTTTAACAATCTTCAAGTCCTTACACTATTATGGTTGAGGTGACCTGACTATCTTCCTGCAGAGCAGGTAATCCTCCAACCTTAACTCTCCAGAGTAACATTATTATCATTTGTATTATTGTTGTGCCTAGGAGCCCAAGTCATGGACCAGGACCCCATTATGTTAGGCTCTATACAAACACAGAACAAAAAGATGGTTCCTGCCCAAAAAATCTTACAATCTGAGGGCTGGTCTACACTACCCATTTAGGTTGACATAAGGCAACTTACATCTACCTAATTATGTTAATGTCTACATTACAGCCTTGCTCCCCAATGCAAGTGCCATACTCCATCTCCACGACAGGCGTAGGGCTTATGTCAGTGTAGTTAGGACGATGCAGTGTCTATGTAAACGCTGTGTTACTTACATTGGCTGTTGGTTGTCTTGTCAATTTTAGGGCAGGAGACATGAAATTGACAAGAAAGCAGGGCAGCTACAGCCCAGGGTCCCTCCTCCTGCTCCTGTTCAGCCCCTCCCCTCGATGAAACCCCCCCTACCACCACCCTAGGTAGCCCACCAGGAGCCTGTAGAGCAGCTGGGCTCCTGACAGAGAGCTGCCAGTGGAGCTGAGGCGCCAGGCACTCTGCTCCCCACACTGTCCTCTTAGGTCATTGCAAGCCCTCCTGGTGAGGATGTGTGCCACTGACCCAAGGAGGGTAGTATGGACATATAGCCACCATAGTATGCAGTGGTGTAAGTTGACCTAATATAGGTCAACTTAAGTTTCTAGTGTAGATATATTCTAAGTATAAGACAAAAGACGGCATTTGTCAGCATGACAGGCAGTGTCTCAGCACACAGTGGGGACCAGTTTCATCAACATAAAAAAAAAAAAGCCATGGAATTGAATGAATAATTCAAAGCACTGTGTTCTACTGCCTTTGTCTTGCAGCTTTAATCCCCCCTCACTACTATAATTTTCTATGTTTTGAAAGAATTGAACAGCAGTATCTGGATGATAGCTGACAGTGCTGCTCAATTGGATGTTGGTTGTAAAGCTTGTTGAGTACTAACCCTTAAGCATAACTCTAGTGTTTCCAAATCAGGCTGAGCCTGAATAGTATCAGACTGTGGTGTATGTAAGTCTGTTTCCTACTTTTTCAGTAGAAGCCAAAGGTAGGCTGGGATCTGCTGCAGATAGAAAGCTCTAACAGTGTACAGCGGCCAAGCTGGATTTGTTTGATGTGATTGTGCTGGATTTTGTTTCTGCTGAGTAATGACCTTGACCACAGGCAGAAGGGCTGGCATATTCCCAGAAGGCCAGGGGATTGGGATTGGAATTGGAATATAATCACCTACATAGGATGGACACTTCAGACTAGAGGGTGGGCCTTGCTTTTAACTAATAATGAGCCGTCTGCTCCATGGAGTGTGCTGCCACTACCAGCCAGAACAAGCTGGAGTGAGAGATGGAATCTAGGTAAGGCTATCCAGAGAATATCTGTTGGAAGATGTTTCCCTTTTAGTGGAGTAGCATCCCAAACCATTACAAATAAATTGATACTGAGGAGAAGGGGGATTAATGTCTGATAGAACGGGGGTGGGCAAAATACGGCCTGCAGGCCAGATGTGGCCCGTCTAACATTTCTGTCCAGCCTCCTCTGCCCCCTTGCGATCTCTGAGTCCAGGACGCTAAAAGTCCTGCGGCACAGTGGGGTACTCAGGCAGGCTACCTGACTGCTGTGGCCCCACGCCGCTCCTGGAAGTGGCTGGCTGCTGCTGGCACATCTGTCCACGACCCTGGCAGGGGAGAGGCGGCTCTGTGTGCTGCTCCCGCCCCCAGCACCGTCCTCACAGCTCCCGTTGACCATAATCCAGTCAATGGGAGCTGCAAGGGTGGTGCTTGCAGGCGCAGGCAGCACACGTAGACCTGCTGCCCCCCTACATACAAGGGGTGCCCAGAGACATACGAGCAGCAGCCAGCTGTAGCCACTTCCAGGAGCAGCATGGGAGCCGCCTGTGGTAAGTGCCTCTCGGCCAGAGCCTATACCTCGCACCCCTGCCCCAGGTCACAACCGCCTCCTGCACCAAACTCCGTCCCAGAGTCCTCACCCTCTCCTGCACCCCAACACTGTGTACCAGCCGAGAGCTCCCTCCTCTACCCAAGCTCCCTCCCAGACCCCGCACCCTCTCCATTAATATAGTAGAAATGTACGGCCTGTGACAACTTTCCAAAATTCATGGAGTGGCCTCCCCCTGCAAAAATTATTGCCCACCCCTGTGATAGAATGACCAGACAGTCCCTCATCTGAAGGGATGGTGAGAGAGCAAGTTCGAATCCAGTCAAATTATGCTGCCAGAGAATCCAAATTACTGATTTGAGGGCCTTTCTGCTTGAATTCCTGTGATAAGTAGCTATAAAGCAACTTTTGTGGGTTTTTAACCTTCAGCTTATGTGGTATCACTGAGTTACACATGTGTATTCTTGCCTGTGTGACCAGAAGAAACTGGTAGCAACCATGCTGGGTATTGACCAATTTCTTCTGCCATCAGTGTACCTATGGAGCCACACAACCTTCAGTGGGCTTCTTGCTCCAGAACAAGCTTGCTATACAGACTGAAACTGAAAGAGATCTTGGATGTGCATCCCTGGCGTTACTTTGGAGATTCTGTGCACACACTACTAACATCCAGGGCACCTGCCAGAATTCTCATCAGACCCATTTATAAAACTGCACAACTTCACAGCTGGTAGCTTCTAATGTGACCCAATTAAACATGATACATGTACTAACACCATAGATGATGCTGGTTTGGGGATAGATTTCTGCAGAAAGAACTTTCAAACACCTAAGCTGACGAATTCTGTCCATACTCTATATAGCTGGGTGGCCAACCTGTTGCTCCAGAGCCACATGCAGCTCTTAAGAAGTTAATATGTGGCTCCTTGTATAGGCATCAACTCTGGAGTGAGAGCTACAGGCACCAACTTTGTGCGGGAGGGTGTTCAATGCTCAACTCCTGGCTCTGCCAGAGGCCCTGCCCCTACTCCACCCCTTCCCGCCCACTCCCTTGAGCCTGCCATGCCCTTTGTCCTTCCCCTCACCCCACCCCAGAGCCTCCTGTGTGCCAAGAAACAGCTGATGGGGAGGGAAGGGGATGCATGACTGGTGGCGCTGCTGGTGGGTGGGAGGCACTGGGAGCGTGGGGGGAGCTAATGGGGGCAGCTGACATATTACTGTGGCTCTTTGGCAATGTACGTTGGTAAATTCTGGCTCCTTCTTAGGCTCAAGTTGGCCACCTCTGCTGTACAGTTACTTGGCTACAACTGTTTCTTTACAGCATGGTATCTTCCTAGAAAGCAAACAGCCATGGTTAATTCACTGAGCAGATCTTCAGCTAGTAAATTGCCTCTATGAAAGAGAGTGACTGAATTGCCTTTTGCTTTGCAGGTAAAGAAGATATTTCCTCTAGATGTAAAAACTACATTGATCCAAAGATGCCCTTAACATAGCTGGTTGGATACCAAACCTGCTTAATGCCTTAATGTTTGTATTGTGCTTAAAATGGCTTGTTCAAAGCCTTATATTTTTCTCCTGGTTTCCTTTTTAACTGTTTAACAATGTGCCTAATACGTAAGATTTATACCTCTTTTTCTGTACTATATACTTCTACTTGTTTCAATTACACTTGAAAGTTAAGTTTTATAATTTTTTTTCTGGGATATGTGAGTTTGAGGGCAGCCTCTTCCTTGTCCTCGGTGTTGCACATTCTCCATGAGCTTCATGAAACTTCCACACACTAGGCTGTCTATTTATAGTGTAATACACAGGCATTTTCTGTCTGACTACAATTGCATAAAATAAAGTGTACAACAAAGCTGGTGACTGGGAGATGCTGCCACGTGTTTATGGCATTTATTTTTACAATGGATTGTATTCTCAAACGTTTAATCTTAAATTTCTGTGTACATGGGAATAAAATGAATCTGCTGCTTTATATGAAACATTCTTGGGAAGTATCTAATGGTTGTATAGTTGTTTTGGGTAGACTTCTGTAATGTTAATCTTGCTTAGTTAGTCAAAGAGTTCAACTTCTGAAACTTTCAGAGCTTTCAGTATGTCTGTATCTAATATTGCTTGTTGTTTCACTATGCCATCTGAATGTAAGAGTTCTTATCTAGCTGACTCCAACTCCCCAGCTGGTGATCTATACTGAGGAAAATTACGCGGCTGCTTTCCCTCTGAATCCTTTCTTGTAGTGTTTCAAGTTGTTCAACTTCAGTATCTATATTTTCCATGATATATAGTAAAGGCCTATGACAAAATAGAGCTTGGTGCTTTGGGCTAAAGCACCATCAAGAGTTAGTATAGAAAGCCACTGTCCTAATAATAAACTGCCTTAAGTTATGCTACAGCAACCAACCCTATCTAATGATAAAGACTGCAAGTAGGGAAAAATACTAGATATAGATATATGCATGTGCCTTAGAAATAGACATTATGTGAAAGACCCTTCAGAGTAAATGAGTTCTAGAGCTGAGCATCCCTCCCAGAATGTTCTATTGCCTGATGCTAGGAATTTGATCTTGGAGATTAGAGAGCCAATTTCAATAAGGCATAAGTGGAGATACTGTTACTTGGCTAACTTGATGCCAGGACTTTTGGGGGTATTGATGGTATCAAACCCTTTAGATTGACCCAGTACAGAGCAGAAAGCACAAGGACTACATTTATTTTGTACTAGCTGATGTTTCCAAGTAATCCTCAAAGGTGTTCTAATTCTAAACAGAGATCATGCCAATCCTAGGCCAAATGTGAAAAAAGACATAACTGGTGAAAGCCATGTATATCAGCTGGGCCTCCATGAGGAGAGATTAATCTAGTACTACCTGAGATTGGAAACCACTGAGGTGCAGGAAATTGGGAACAAACCTCTTCTATGCAGGGTGTAATCAAAATCCCAGTTCATGCCTACATGGGTTTGACACACTTACCCTCCTTCCTATTTAAAACATGTCCAGGATTTTGTGACCATTGCAATTAGCCACATCTATATAGAGCTGAAGGGGCATCTCCATTATACATAAGCCTAAAATACAATCTGTGATTATGATGATATTCACCCCTTTGTATTACAAAACAACACAAAGACAGCTGTTAGCATGCATATATTACAGTCTGAGCAACAAATGAAGAGGCATGCTAGGGAACAGGATATAATTCAGTGCTTTTACAAAATTAACTACTCGGAGGTATCAGATGAGAGTTTAGGAGGAATTTGAATGAGGAAAGTGGTGGATTGGTGAAGTGGGAAACCATGGCAATAGTCACAAAGCAGGCTTTTGTGTAGGCAAATAATGTTCCTATAATTTATTATTCAAAGGGGAGTATACAAGTTGGTTAACTGCATGCAAATTTTTATTAAGTCTCTTCTCAGTTTCAAGGAGAATCTCTTTTTAAAACCAGGCAACTCCCTTTTCTTTAAAAAGAACAGGAATACTTATGGCACCTTAGAGATTAACAAATTTATTTGAGCATAAGCTTTCATGGGCTACAGCCCACTTCATCGGATGCATGTAGTGGAAAATACAGTAGGAAGAGATATACACACAGAGAACATGAAACAATGGGTGTTACCATACACACTGTAAGGAGAGTGATCAGTTAGGGTGATCCATAAACTCCCCTCCCCCCTTTGCCATATGGTAGCGGGGTGCTGTGCTCAACTTGGATAGACACACTGTTAAAGGCCTTGACACCTGTAGTGTTTGCTAAGCACTAGTACTTAGGGCTGTCTAAAGCTATTGACTTTGGCTTCCTGCAGACATGCAAAAAGCCATCCAGGACTGTGTTAACTCATTGCACCCATGCAGCAGACAGCATGATAGTAATCAAAGAGAGATCCACATAATACTCATTTTTAAAAAAAATGCAGATATCTCCAATGTTCTTCACATTAACTATCTGACAGCTGTCAGAGGAAGTGTTAGCTCACCCTGCCGATGCATAAAATATAGGGAAATTCCTCAATCTGGTATTTATTTTTCTTCAGATGAATTTCTGAGGCTCACTCAGCTGGACTCTGGAGATACTTCTCTGTTTCAAAGTCATCACAGGTGAAACCCATCCCATGAACTTTATTCTTTTTATCTCATACTTTGTACATTGACAGGTAGTTTGAAGCCCAAAATGTAAATTTTGTAAAAGATTTACAAAACTGCCTATTAACACCATTGTTTTTTCTGCCATTTAATATAGTTAAGTCTAAAACTAGACCAGCTAACCTTTGCTGATTATGTTCAACTTGTTTTTAAAGTTGGTGTCTGTTCAAGATTTCCAAGTACTGTTTTCTCTCTGAAGCCCGATTTTTTTTATTTATTTTGATGCTATTGTTTCTGTTGATCTTGTCTTGCTAACAGTTATTTTTGCAAAATCATTTGAAATTAATAAAATTCATTAAAAAAATGTAAACATCAGTTAAAACTGTTTGGATTTAGATTTTTTTCTGAACTATTTGCAACCCATACAGTGTGGCACTATAGTATGGGTAGATGAAAATACAAAACTGAAACTAACTTATAAGCAGAATAATAGAGCTGTGCAGAGGATGAAATCCCATTTCCTAAAGGATTTTGAAATTTGACTTCCATTCCAAATTGGAATGAAACCCAAAAATTCCAAAATCCCTCATAAAGGAAATTAAAAAAAATTGTTTTGGGTCAATTAAAATATTCTTTAATTTTGTCTTTTTTAAATTGTGTGTGATACAAGACAAAATTCAAAAATGCGCAATGAAAAGTCATTTCAAAACAAAAAATAACAATGTCTTGTTCTGAAAATGTCAAAACAGGACATTTTGACATCATTGGTTTTCTTCTGAAATGAAATTCCATTAAAACTAAATCAATTTTGTGAAGTGTTTCAGTTTTGACAGAACTGAATATTCCGACAGAATATGGCTTTCTCTGTTTCTGCAGCCATCTCTATAGATGACTATTTTGTCCTATTTGTCTGCTTTTCTCTTCACCTCTTTCCCCTCATTGTGCTGTGCAATCCAGACCAGTGATAGGCTGTCACCTCTTCTCTGCAACCCTGGGTGTCTCTCAATGCTTTGCTGCTGGGGCTCCTCACAAACAGCCAAACAGGATGCAGGTACACCCTTAGTGTCTGTATTTAGCCATAAACTGGTCTAGCAACTTTGACCCCAGCTGCCTTTTAGCAAACACCAGCTATACTCTGGCATTCTGCAGCCTTGGTTACCACTAGCTGGGTGAAACCAACACACTCCCAGTCCTGGATTTCTCCCCCCAAAATGTGTGTTCTGGACAATACTAGGTCCATTGCCCCTCTAAGGATATCAATATACAAACATTTGCTACCATGATTGGAATTACCTACGTGGTTCAGTTTAAAGATGATGCTGGATTAGTTTTAATTAAATAATAAAACAAGTTTGTTTAATTATAAAGAAATTAAGTGAGTGCAAGTATAAGGCATTAAAGTTAGAAATGGTTACAAGAAAAATAAAGATAAAATGCTTTCCAAACTTAACAAACCAGACTTGGTTCAAAGTGAAATTCTTACCATAAGCTCCCAGCAACAGGGCTGACCAAATTTCAGGTCACAATCTGCTCCAAAAGTCCATAGGCTGTTTCTTTGTCATCTTACATGGAAAAGAGAGAGAGAAAGAGATAAGGAAAGAGAACTTGGGGTGTTTTTACTTTTTTTATAATTCAGTCACCCTTTGAAATTGCGTTTTCCTGAGGGTTATCCCTAGATAAAGTTCATTCCTGCTGTGAGGATGGAGATTAAGGCTTTGTCTACACTGGAACCTGAATGACAGAACTTTTGAGGGGGGGAACCACCTGTGAACGCCAAAAGTTTTGTCGATGAAAACTGGGGGTGTGAACAGTGCTTTGTCGGCAGGAGGTCTCCAGCCGCTCGTTGAGGGTGGAAGTTTTTTTGTCTGCGGGAGTGCTGTCTCCTGCCGACAAACAGCGACTACACTGTGTGCCTTTTAGGAGCATGGCTGTAGTGGCACGAGCGTGTCACTAAAAGGTGCATAGTGTAGACAATAGCCAAAGAGACTGGTGGTGAAAACAATCTCCATGCTGCTGTTTGCTAAGATGCAGATCTGTTTGTTCCTGCCTTGCTTCCTTTCTCAAGAATAGCCACTTGGTAGGTGATTACCTATCAGCTTTAGTGACACCTGGGTAGAGGTTTCAACTTGTTCTTTGTCTTTGAGAAACAGGTTTACCCACTCCCCAGGCTTGTCTGGAAAACACACTTCAGTCATGATTTCACCTTTTGTTCACAAACTAACATATAGCTGCATGCATTCCACCATGATATTATTAGCCAGCAAGCTTTTAGTTTTCAAACAATACCAAAGCATATTTTGTACAAAGATTATTACAGTGATGTGTAGAGTGTGAATACAGGGTGCATGTGGTCACCATTTCTACAGATAACTCTTGTCCTATTGTCTACTTCTCTTTGCGCTGCTTTACCCACACTGTCTTCTATGCATGCAATGCCCTTTTGAACTAGTCTGCCAAGCCACTAACCTCTCCTCTTTGACCTGTGATGAGAGAGAGACATTTATTTATTCTTAATAATTATTTGCTCCATCATGGTGTGCATAAGCTTTTTCTGATAACGTTATTTTATTGATGTTAACTCTGTCCATCCTCCCTTTTTCTCATTACTGTTTTGTTACTCCTCCATTTGAAATGAGGTCTGGAGCCAACAAGAAGTAGTGTGTAAGGAGATTGCTGCGGTCGTGCCTTGCGCATTGCAGAACTGGGGCAATAGATTTAAAGATCTTCAAGACAGTGACTACGTCTTCCTGTTTGTACTGATAGTTGCCTCACACATTCTTGGGTAGTGTCAAATAAATACTAATAATTGTGTTGGCCTGTGTGAAGTAAGTGCAAAAGTAAACAGCAGTCTAAACAGCAGAAAGTAAATAAGGTTTTCCAAATATATTGGTTTTAATCTAAGGAGTAATTAGTAAGACCTGGAAGGCTTTTTGAAGCTGACAATGATTTTTTCACTCTTTTTTACATCTTCTTTATTTAATAGACCTAGACTTATAGGCAATAGAATTAAATTAATCAGTAAACAATATAGGCATCCACTTGCATCTAGCCAACAGGAAATACTGAGTTTGAGCAGCCAGCACTGAGGAGCAGAAATAGGATACGAGTGGATAAAATGTGTAATGTTGTCCACAGCTGAGTAGGTGTCTTTTAATTTACAGTTTACTTTGAGATCAAACGATTTTAAGTCAAAACCCATTCATTCTCCAAGTCAGAGAGCTATAAATGGATGAAAAGCTGGTGAGGACTGGGGTTTGCTTGTCTGTTTAATGCCCATCTGGATTTAACAGGGTGGAGGCCAGGAAAGAAATAAATGAAAAAATATATAAACTCACATATTACTACAATACACACTAACTTCAGAGCCTTTGCTTATAGGCTGCAGCAGCAGCAGCTGCAGGAGAGATTTAGGTACCAAATGTGGCTCCAACTTTCAACTTTTTTTTTTTTATTGAGGGTTTATACCATACGGCAGAGGTCCCCAAACTGTGGGGCATGCCCAACCTAAGGAGGGGTGGAGGAACATCTGGTGGGGCCTGGGCAAGCCCCAGGGGGGGTGATGAGAGAGCAACACCCAGCAGGCCCCCTCACCCCTAGTTCTGCTCTAGTCTCACCCCTACTGTGTCCTAGGGTGACCAGACAGCAAATGTGAAAAATCGGGACTGGGGGTGCGGGTGGGGTAATAAATGCCTATATAAGAAAAAGACCCAAAAATCAGGACTATCTCTATAAATTCAGGACATCTGGTCACCCTACTGTGTCATATGCTGTCCCCAGCTCCGGAACCAAGGCTGGGGGCCTGGCTGCCAGCCCTCACTGCAGCCTGTCCATGGCTCAGCTCCTGCTCCTGCCCCTAGCCTTGGCCCCTGGCTGCAGCCACACTCCCAGCCGTGGCCCCAGCCTCTGCCCCTACTCCTGGGGGTTAGGGGCACACTGGGGTAAAGGGGTGCATAACCCTTAAAAGTTTGGGGACCACTGCCATATAGGTACAGGGATAAAGAGGACAAAAGTTCAACAGAGCAACAGAAATACGATTCTTGGGTTTAAGGTTTTAAGCTACATCAAAATAATCCCCACCAGTAACTCCCTGGCGTCCCATAGCCCTGACTCCCCTCCAGTGACTCCCTGGAAGACCTCACAGTGGTGGTAGAGTTAGGGCCTTCCACCCTGCAGGTATGAGGGTCTCAGAGATTCAGCCTGTGGAGTGCACCTGCTGAGGCTGGGGACTTCAGCAGGAGCAAGGCTAAAGCCCCCGCAGCCCCAGCATGTGCCTCCTGCAGGTCTGAAAACCCGAGCCCTTGTAGGTGCCTCCCACAGGGGCGCCCCAAGCCCCAGCAGATCCCTCCCATGGGGCTGAAGCCCCTGCAAAGCTTAACCCCCCAACCCTGGCAGGCGTACTCCAGCACTTGCACTTCTGAAGATTGTTATATGCAGCTCAGAATTCAAGGGTGAGGAACTTTGGCCTCTCCTGGAATATCCTGTATGGGTAGAGGCACTAATCACACACACACCCCCTCCACAGACTTATCCATATCACATGACAGAGGAGTCCCTGCTATGCAGCTTCAGAGAGACCCTGTGCATTGATTGGCCTGCTCTCAGACCCCCCCCTTCCCACGTGAGGAGGGCGAGTCACGCGATTTCCGGGAACCCGTCAGGAAGAGACATAAACAAAACAAACCCCAAAGCAGCATGGAGGGTCCGGGCTCGAGCGGGATGGGCGGCGCCCCCTACTGAGACATCCCTTTCCCCCGCTGGGTCGGGGGGACGCCAGGTGAGGGACAGGCTGGGCAGGGAGGGGTCGTGGGGGTGGCGGTAGCAGCAGCCTCTGACTGGGCGGAGGCTATAGAGACTGTTGCTCTAGTAGCCCATGGTAGGACAAGGGCTGGGGGCAGCGGTGTGGAGGCTGGTACAGTCCTTGGCGAGGCGGGAGGGGGGCTGCATTTATTGTCCTTTTAACCCAGCAGAGGGGTACAGGGGCTGCATACAGAGTAGGTCAGGAGAGTCGCTGATACATACAAGCAAGGACTAGGGTTCTGAGGCCAGGGCAATCCCAGGATGAAAAAGGGGTGTGTCTGCCTCCGATTCCCTCTCCTGGTTTTGGAGAGGCGCATGGGATGGGGGAGGTGCCACGCTGATAGAGATGTGGAGGGCAGCAGACACTTCCCCGTGCTCATTCAAGGGGGTAGTTGTTGGTAGTATGATAGGAACAGCCCCGTGCTAGGCAGATGTCTGAGTTTCTCTGCTTTCGAGATTTCTGATCCGTTGGCACAGTTGATTGTACTGCTGTCGTTTCTTAGGCCTTTGGTATGTTTTGAAATGAATGACTGCAAGTTAGTAGCAGAAGGAGTTGAAAGAGACTGTAAAGGAAAGCAGCAGCATGCAGGGCGTGCACTAAGTTAGCAGTGGCTTGTCGGCGTCCATTGCAAGCTACGTCTACCAGGCGTCTGTGCCGTGGCAAGGGGAGCAGAGCCTGCACTGTAGGATCATGGGGATTAAAGCACCTTCCCTCCAGGGGCTTTGTGGGTTCTGGTAGTATGGATGAACGAGTTGCTTAGCCCTCAGTATATAAGGGATCAGTGCAAACAGGGGAGACAGGCGACAACTGGGTGGGAAACGGGTGAGGGAGTCTCCCAACTCAGCCCTGTGACTCTGTGTATCTAGTTTGTGGTTGTGGGGCGGGGGATCCGTGGGTTCCTGGAGGAATCATAGGCTTGTGACAGGCCTGGAAAGCAGCTGGAGAGCCGTCCTTATTTCCTCCCCTATAGGGGGATTTGTGGGGCGAACCTAGCTGCCTGCGAGCCTCCTGCCCCGTCTTCCTCCTCCAGGAGAGAAGAGTTGCTGCCTACGGGCACCCCAGGGGGCGAGGGCAGCCCCCCATGCCTGGAGGCTGTAGCTGGTGAGAGTAGGTTCCATTATCCCTTCCCTCTGAAGCGAAGTAGTTCCCCCTCCTCTTCCTTTCCTTTGGAAGTGGGGGAGCGGCACTGCCTAGCTGAGGAGCCTATGAAAGTGATTTGTTTACATGTTGCCTCACACTAGCTTGAAAGAGCCGCTGGGCGGCTGAGTGGCGGCGGTGCAGGCCAATGGGTGCGAGCTTGGGAGATTGTTTGGCCAATCAGGGTGGGGAGGGGGTGGGGCTGGCTGTGTCACGGGTTAGGCTGCGCTCTGTGCTGGTTGGTGGGGCGGCCATGTTGGCTGGGAGGTGTGTTAGTGGGTCAGGAGCAGGGGGCGAGGCCCAGGCATAAGGGGTTGGCGAGGGGAGACAGCGCCTGTGGGGGCTGGGTCGGAGGTGGGGGATGCAGGGGGGCGCAGCCAGGGATGTGCTAGGAATGGTAGTTCCCTTCCCCTTTGAGGTGGTGGGGAGAGGCACAGATAGGGCTCCGGGACGATGCAGAAGGGGGACATGCCTGATCCAGGTGATTGGGCTGGAAGGTTGAGCTCCTGCTGTCTGAAGCCAAGGGGGTGTCAGGAGGCACATGCTGGACAAGAAGTAATTTACAAAACTGGGAACACCCCCTTCTTCTGACTACCCCACACATATCCAGACCGGTTCCCCTAGTTACCCTCAGACTCAGGGCAGCCCTAATTCTCTGCTGTCGCTCGCAGGACTTCTCATCATTAATATTGTTTGTTTGTATCAGAAAACTGAGGGTAAAACATCTTCATTTATTGTTAAGGAGACAGATTCTCCATAACTTAGTTCTTTAAAGTTATGTTCTCTCTCTTTGCATACTTAAACCCTCCCTCCTTCCCTCATGAGTCTGTTCACTTCTGGCTTTTGTAAATGAGGAATAATCATACACAATATTGATGTTCTACAAAAAAAGTTTGATCTAAAATTCAGAAAATGTCATAAACTGTTCGCTAACTATTCTAGGAATGTGGAGTTTAATTCAATATTAATCTGAATCACTTCCCTTTTAAAACAAATTAAGGTGTTTATCTAAGCATGAGTTTTCTGATCGTCCTTCTTTTCTTATAAATAAGCAAATATTAACATTCCATGAGATCATTCCTATAAGGAGCGTTGTGTTGATGGATCCTGGCACAGAACCTCTTTCAAATCAATGGGTCACCAAATAGGTAGACTTCTGCACCTACAAGGACTCTCCTCTACTTCAGTGGGCTTTCAGCTGGCATCTGCTTGCCAGGGAGCTTTTTGTATGATTAGGGCCTTCCTACTGAATTACTCCGTCCCTTTGAGTTAAGAGCATGCCTTAATTCAGGGGTCAGCAACCTTTCAGAAGTGGTGTGCCGAGTCTTCATTTATTCACTCTAATTTAAGGTTTCGCGTGCCAGTAATACATTTTAACATTTTTAGAAGGTCTCTTTCTATACGTCTATAACGTATAACTAAACTATCATTGTATGTAAAGTAAATAAGGTTTTTTAAATGTTTAAGAAGCTTCATTTAAAATTAAATTAAAATGCAGAGCCCCCCAGACTTGTGGCCAGGAACTGGGCAGTGTGAGTGCCACTGAAAATCAGCTTGCGTGCCGCCTTCAGCACGTATGCCATAGGTTGCCTACCCCTGCCCTAATCTCATCCATGTGATTTAACAGTTCCTTAATACAACTGTGGCATGTGCATAGGTGAGGCACACTATTTTTTTAGAGGATTATTTTCAGTAATTGATCCAATAATTAGTGTTTTAATTTCAGGACCAGAGTTCTGCTACCTTTCATTCTGAACTAACCAATTAAAACGTTCCACTTTTTTCAAACTCCAGTACAGACTAGATTCTTTATTTTAAGTTTTTAACTGTCCATACTGAAATATTAATTTCTGGATTGAAAGCACATTAGGCCTGTTTTGTTCACAGTGTAAATCAGGGGTAACTCCTTGAAGTCACACTGGTGTAAAACCGGTATAAGTGTGATGAGACTCGACTCTACGGTCTTTCAAGCTGTAAGAGACTTGAATTCGAAACAGAGTAATAAAAAGGTGGGCTGACATCTAGGTTGCATATGTCAGACAGCTTGCGTCTGAGCACAGCTGAAGTACTGGGTTTTTTAATTATAACATTTACACTTTCTTTTCTTTTTTTTGAGTAAGAATAATGGATGTAGATACAGAAGTTTTTTTTGGTGGGGGACCTGGTGCATGTTCATTGTGAGCAGCCTAAATAAGGGGTGGAAACTGCTAGGTCTGAGATATTTTAGGTGGTTGGTATACTTGGGATTGTCAACTAACCTGGTATAGTTGATGTTGAAGGACAGTGGATTATGATCACATGGTCTATAAAACTCATTGCTTGATGGTATAGCTCCTGGAGTGAGAAATGAGTTATAATTCTGAGTACTTTTCGAGTGCTGTACAAACACTAGCTAACTTATAAAGGATTATCCATGTTTGATAGAGGAATTATTTAGTGGTCAGAGGAGACCATCTCTGATTCATCCTACCACTTAACCGTATACCCCAGTTTTCCCAACTGTATAATGAAAAAATTATTTATCTGCATCAGAGAGATTCCTTGAGGATCAAGCATATAAAACTCTATGAGAGCATTTATTTGAGGTACAGTGGAACCTCAGAGTTACGAACACCAGAGTTAGGAACTGACCGATCAATCACATACCTCATTTGGAACTGGAAGTATGCAATCAGGCAGCAGAGACCAAAAAAAGCAAATATTGTACAGTACTGTGTTAAATACAAACTACTAAAAATAAAGTGAATGTTTAAAAAGATTTGATATCGTAAGGAAACTGTTTCTGTGCTTGTTTTGTTTAAATTAAGATGGTTTAAAAACAGCATTTTTCTTCTGCATGGTAAAGTTTCAAAGCTGTATTGTTATTTTTCAGGTGTAACTTTTGAAAGAACAACCATAACTCTTTGTTCAGAGTTCCAAACTTTTCAGAGTTAGGAACAACCTCCATTCCCAAGGTGTCTGTAACTCCGAGGTTCTATTACAACAGAGAATAACCAATATCTAGGAAAATCTGCCTAACGGATTGGTGCTAGGGGATGATTACTTGAATTTATTGCCTTAGGCTTTTAAGTGTATCCTGTGCCATAACTCATGTTAAGAAAAAATAAACACTTCAGTTTTTGTTCATTTACATTTCCTACAGGTTTTTGGATGGCATAGGCAATTGGATTATATTTTTATGAGTTGTTAATGGATAAATTGACTACACTTTCATACTTCTTGGCTATAAAATATGTGAGTTTGAAGCATTTTGTGTTGACCGCAATTAATCTCATAACTTTTTTTTTTTTGTTTCTGTAAATATAAAATATAATTCCACAATAGGAGGACTTAGAATAAGTTTACATTTCCCTTTACTCAGGGGTTTTCTGAGCTTAAGGATTTCTTCCTTCTTTGCGCCCCTCACATCCTCCTCAAAGACTCTGCTCTACACCCTGTACCCTGCACTGGCAGAAGAGTGGAGACAATGACTTCATATTCTACATCTCTATAGCATTGCTTATGCTAGGACACGCCTTCCAAAAGATCAGTTATATAATTGCCTAGTTTTGTTTTAGTTTCCTCTCTTCATTGTTCTGTTTCTAACAGTGAATTCCCTTGAAACGTAAGCAGAAGAAACCAGTTAAATCATTATCTCTTGTGAAAGTAACTCTTTTTTTTCTAGTTTTACAATACTTTGGTAAAATCCATATACTAATTAATCCCTTTCACAGTTAAAATTGATTCCTAAAAGTATAAAAAGATCTTAAGAATTAATTGAAAGCTCTTAATAACTTGCCTGAAAATAGTGTAATCTCTAGTACTTGAATACAGATGAAAATACAAAACAGACTTTCACTGTTGCACCTAACCTGCTGCAGTTTTCCTCTTGGTCTGATGAGGTTTTTCTTGACTAAGATGTCCATGCAGCAGGTGTTCAAAGGAAAGTGGTGCTGGTAGTATTAGAGTTTAAAGATGAATATAGTGTAGTGGTTATAGCAAGAATATGAATCAAGATATCTGGGTACTATCCTCAATTCTTTCACAGACTTGCCGTGACCTGGAACAAATCACTTAACTTCCCTGTACTTCAAATTCCCTATCTTTTTATAAGAGGGATAATGATGCTTACCTTTTGAGATCCTTGGGCGTAAGATGCTACTGTTTGAAATATGTTGCTATTAGCACGTACAGCAGCAAAACAGTGAGGCAGGTGGTGCTCAATGATTTAAAAATATTAATTAGTCCGATATGTCTGTTCAAACATCAAGCCCCTTTGCCCACCCCAAAATGCACAGAAAAGTTAACACTTTATTACAAAAGGGATAGGTGGTTGGAGGGTTTTTTAAGAATCTTAAGTGTAACAGTATTGTTTAAAGTCTCTTTGAAATATGACATGCAGTGAAAAAGCAGTGATCAGTTGCTGGCATCTGTTAGTCTGCTTATGTAATATGCAGAAATTAAGCATGCCCAAATAACCTTTGAGCTATTTGGCTGAAATTCTTGCATAAGGATATGCGTTCAAATAAACTATGAATTTAGTCTTAATAATCTAGTACCATACTCTTCTTATTTGTTGTAGTCGTTAAAGTTATTAATAGTATGGATCACTGTTTTGTGCAGTTATAGCCCAGTGGATGCCTGCTTGCAGACAAAGCGTTCTGTTTAATACAGTGGTGGCCAACCCATGGCCCACGGGCTGCGCATGGCCCGTCAGGGTAATCTGCTGGCAGGCCGCCAGACAGTTTGTTTACATTTGCATGGCTGCCCACAGTTCCCAGTGGCCGGGACATGCTGGCTGCCGCTTCCCACAGCTCCCATTGGCTGGGAACGGCGAACTGCGGCCCATTGGGAGCTGTGGGTGGCCGTGCAAATATAAACAAACTGTCTGGTGGCCCACCAGCAGATTATCTTGATGGGCTGCAGGTTGCCCACCCTGGTTTAATAGTATCATTTACAGATCTCAAAAATCAGTCTGATTTTGTCAAATAGAAATGTTGGGAGCGTAATCTCACTTGGGAGAGGGGGCAAAGCAACTGGAGCTGCTGGTTCCTTCTTCTGAGGGAAAAAGGCAAACCTGGAAGTAATATGATGCTAGGGCCTACTACTTTAAGATGAAGAGTGGAAGAATTTGCTAGCAGAAGAGTTCAGCAGTGCAGCATTTTCTTAAAATGTGGGAGGAGAGCTGGGGAGTAGAGTGTCCTGAGCTGTTGCTTGCTTTTCAGGGTGGGAGGAGAAGCCAAAAGGCACAGTGGTTCAGATTGTGCTGCTGCAGTTTTATCAGGATCTTGGTGTTGGAGGAGGTGAGGGAAATGAGCCTCTATGCAGGTGCAGGTGGATGCATATACAGGTTTGGCAGGGGGAAGTTTCAACATGTATTTATAAACTCATAGACATTAAGGCGAGAAGGGACCATCATGATCACCTGTTGTTGGAGGAAGACATTCCACCCTAGAAAAAAAAGATCCATCTTGAGTGGGTTGGGGAGAGAAACAGGAGTGAGACTTAAAATATAAGAGAAGAGGTATAGAATAGAACTTAATGTAGGGAGACAAATGGGGGTCAGGGGGAAGATATGGATAATGTTG
This sequence comes from Gopherus flavomarginatus, assembly GCF_025201925.1. Classification (NCBI taxonomy): domain Eukaryota; kingdom Metazoa; phylum Chordata; order Testudines; family Testudinidae; genus Gopherus; species Gopherus flavomarginatus. The sequence continues at coordinate 20,522,550 of NC_066623.1, read as the reverse complement.
TCCATAACAGAAAACAAAGTGAAATAAACTCAGGAAGAGGAAAGAAGCTGTAACAAAAACACAGGAGACAAATCTAGTTAACTTGGGGAAAAAAAAAAAGATTGTTAATGCTACAGCTAAGTACAGTACACACACCTAGTATATACTGTTGTTCTTCGTAAATGACATGGACATAGTATTTGGGGATGTGACATCTCTGGCATTCTTCACTATGCTGGTAGGCTTCGTCCTCAGCCTAATAGGTGTTTGGGGAAACTTTCAAACTATATTTCTTCATCTTCCAAATCATATACAAATATTAATATCAATAAAATATTGATTAGTACACATGGGAAGTCATGAAAACTTGTTTTCTCCTGCCTTTCTTCTGGTATTAAAAATGGAACTTTGACATTAATAGCAGCTGAAACACTTCTCATGATAGTGAAAATGTAATTGTTTATGTAATGCACTTTAACTCTGTAACTAAGTGCTTAGCTGCTGTGATAATAGACACTGTGCAAGTCCTTAACAAAAGATATAGCTATACTTACTATTTTCAAACTGTACCAAATGTGCATCTAACATCACAAACATGAAATAGCAATCTTGCTCATAACTAATTAAAGTACAAAATTCATATTGCAAATTGAGGTGCACTGTATTTTGTAAAGCCATTCAGCTAGATTATCCTGCAGTTGTTTGGAAATTTCTCTTTGGGGTTTCTTTTGAGTGAATTTAATGCTGGTGAAAGGTGATGGATTTACGACCTGGGAGAATAAAATACAACACAGGAAGTGGCAATGGGAGCTCCCCTGCACTACCACAGTAGTGTAACAACCCTGACATTGGAGGGTCCAGCTTGAAAGTTGTCTCTGTGGTTCATTTAGCATTTCTGTTAAGATCACCAGCAAGATAATCAGTTAGAAAAGTGTGTTTTTATGTTTAGGAACTGATTTTACATTAATATTTCCTTTTTACAAACTCTATTGAACAGGGGTTGGTTATAACTTTATGATCACAATCCACGTGGGGCATCAGTGATTTAGAAGTGAAAGGGTGTATTACATTACCAATGCCCAGCATCCTTTAATGTTTATTTAAGGAATTAATGGAACTCTCTTAAAGGGCAAGTGCTCCCATACAACTCTGCAAGTGTGCTGATCTTCACTATTACTTATACTCCTATTGTAGGCCCCCCTTCAGGTCTTTCATTCATTCAAATTTGTATTTGTATATGAAAAAGAATGATTATTTGAATACATTCTGCCTAGTCAAGTAAGGGCACAAGATGTTTGAGAATATGATGCTATGAGTTTATGTTGGAGATCAACAACTACCGTACTTAAATTTATGAGAATTTGATATGTTTCTTAATAACCATCATAACACTTGCAGACTCAGGAGATTGAGGAGCAGAGAAGTTTTTGGGAAGTGTCAAATCGTTACTGAACCCATTGTGATAGGGCTTGGGCAAAATTCTGTCCCAACTTTATACCTTGTGTATCAAAGGCAGTGAAGTTTTTTGGATTGTAAAAAGGCAGAATTTGACCTTAACACTCCATAGACTTGCAGTTTCAGATATTCTGGATGCCAAAAATCATTAGATGCTGGCATATTAAGTTTATAGAAGATAAAATTGATCCCTTTGAACATACAGAATTTCAAAGAGACTCTGACATGCAGATTGGTATTGAAAGACGAGATCCATTTCCTGAACCCTTGTGCCCCCCCCCCGCTACAAATATTAAAAGCGAGGCTCCAAAATGAGTTTCCATACTTTTTTTAAAATTAAAGTGCAAAGTTTTGCTCCTGCATTAGATGAATGAGCAAATCTATTTTGCGACCTAATGTGAAATTTCACAGCATTGAGCAAGCCGGCTCTGTAGATGTCTCTTTTCAGTGCACTGAGACAGACAAGGGCTGCAGACGTGATGCCCTGAGGTAGTCTGCCAAAAAGTTTAAACATCAGTTGACACAAAAATAAGAGATTGTTGGAAATATGAGGGTAGAAAGAAAAGCTTACTTCAGAAAAGACTGGCTGGTTTTTATTTGACATCTAGGCCCTAAAAGGGGTAGCTTCATTGGAAGCATTTGCATTGTCTTACTGAGGACCTGTCTTACCAAGTTAAAATTTGGGCTATGTTTAACTTTGTGGGTTTTTATGTTTGTTTTATATTTGTGACTCTGTGATTTAAAAACCACTTTATTTTGCGGTGGCACGAGCTTTATTTGCATTCTGTTTCACTTACCTTAAGATATAAATGACTTTTTAAAAATACTAAATTCAATATACAAAATGTTAGACTAACTCAGTGGGAAGGAATAATTTACCTTCCTGTGTTAGTTTGTCTATAAAGGGGTTCTTTTTTTCCTGCTATGTTTACTCTGCTGTTCTAGAACATGTCTAGTGCTATTTCTGCGTTTAAAAAACGACAAACTTTTAAAAGGGAATTGTGTGCAAAATAAAAAAATTACATTCAAAGAAATGGAAATATGTTTCAACTGATATTCCTGCACTGTTGTTTCAAGGCTCATAGTTGGGATTTTGGTTCAATACTCATACAACACTGCTGCTGTCTGATTTATCTAGGCATTGCATATCATTCCTTGAAGAGACTTTCATGTTTTTGGGGGTGTGAGAAGGAAGGCCAATAAATATTTGGCCAAATTCATTCCCACTGTAACAGCCTTTGTCAGTGGAATTACACCAGGAATGAATATGGCTCTTTAGTTCTGATGTATAAATCGGTTTCTCCTGCACTCACCATCATTTATCTTCTGAGCTTTTTGTCATATTTGCACCAAGTACTTCGCTTTTTCATAGCCTTGCTTCCTCATGCTGTTACAAATGCAGGATTGTCTAAATAAGATCTCCTTTCCAATCATGCATTTGAACTATCCAAGGGATTACAGAAGATACTGAGTCAAGGAAATTACTATTGAATAAATTGGATCAAAACAATCCAGGCCCAGGCAGAAGTCAGTGGAAGAGTAACGAAATTGGAATTGGCCCAGACTTAAAGTTCCAATAAGGAAGTTCCCCTTTTTAATAGTGAGTGTGTCTGCTACACTTCCCTTCTGGCACTAGATATTACTGCATGAGAAACTGATTAAACTGTAGCAGGAGGTGGATGGGCTGAACTTGTAAGAGAAGGATGGGGGAAACACTAAAACAGGTATGCCCTCAATATCCACTTTGGAAAAGATGATGATTACATGAGTCTCATTCTAGAATTTATTGACTTTGTGTTGTTAACTGTATGAAGACTGTTGTTTGTATTGACCCAAAACTATGCTGGGCACTTTCCAGACATGTGAAAAGACAGTCTCTACCCTGAAGAGCTCGCAGTCTAGCTAGAGGACATACAAACACAGTGAGGCAAAAGGTAATGGAAAACAGTCTGAACTAGCAGTAAGGTTTGCACAGGTATTGTTTGTTCCAGGCTTTTTCATTTACACTAGGGTGTGGGAGGAGAGGAGAACTAATTCTTGTAGCATGTTCCAGCATGAGGTCTATTCAGTTTTGCGGGGGATTTTTGTTTTTTGCCTCCTCAGAAATGATCATGTTGGGATAATAACTTTTTTTCTGAAGGGGAAAAAAAAGCACCTGTATTTTTCTTTCTTTCTTTCTTTCTTTTTTTTTTTTGTGGCTCTTTAATTTGTAGTGTAATAAAGGTTAACTTTTGGTGTTTGGTCTGTTCATTTTACACAGAAGTCTACAAAGAGAGAAGAGCTCCATGTGTGTGAACTGAAGTTATTTCAGGGAAAACCTCTATCCCTTTCATTGCATGAGTTATATGCTACCCACTGACACTGAAGTAAAGCTGGAAAGGAATCCAAAAGTGAAGAAAACAAGAAGTTTGGAATTGGATTTGGGGGATCTGGGCTTGGAAATGCCTCAGGTAAGCCTGGTGTGCGTGTTATGGTTGATTTACTTACGTAAAGTATTCCCTCCACATGCATACACGGCTGTATTTTTAAAAGTACAGTTGAATTACAGGATTCTTTTGAGCCAATGAGGAACCTTCAGAAGAAGAGTATAAATTATAACCAGTGAGATGCCTTTCCCAATCTGCTTTAAGTTAAAGCCAAGATGCTGGGTAGAGTCAAAACTGTCCCCTTCTCGGATTTGACTTTATTTAATAATAAAGTAATCATCAATGGACAAACAAAACTAAAAACTCAAGTTTTCTCCTCCGGTTTGACCGCTCTTAGAGTTGTTAACTCATGGCTGCTTAACCCATACTCTAGGTACTCATTCTAGAGAGCCACTTTTACCTCTCTGTCTGTGGGCGTAGGAGCCACCTGCAGAGTGAGCCAGTGAAACACACTTATCATGTTCCAGCAAGATCACCACCTACTAGCAAGGTGGGTTTTCAGGCAAACACCACAAATTATGACCTGCTAGTGTCCTAATTCAGAAACCTCTTGTCCAGTTCATTTCAAATTGTATAGAAGAAATTTTGACTTCTACCAGTCTGAGTCCAGTGTGACTTCTTTTGTGGATTTTAGAGGGAGACCAAAAATCAGGCTTGTAGCAGTAACTTATTTCAACCTTAGCTGCCATTGCTTCATAGCATTGTTTCAGTTTGTTTTGTTTGTTTTTAAATTGGCTGTTGGTTTTGACGGAGCATTACACTGCCCCATGCTTGTGCACACAAATACGGAGATATAATTGGTCTCGTTCTCTGACAGTCTTGTATCCCAGTGTGACTTCTCTGGGAATACTGCACTAAATGCTTACCCTTGCTGCGAAAATCAGTATAGAAATTCCATAGAATTTCTGGGCCCTGGTGGTGATATGACTGGTCATGTAGTCTCTGTCACAAAACAGGATTCAGCAAAGTTGTCTTCCTGATGAGGGTAGGTGCCTGGAACAGCCTTTTATTACTGCAATGATTCACATACCAGCCCAGCTCTAGGTGAGAGTGAGAGTAATCCAATGCTGCTTCCTCCCTAGCTCCCAGGACTAATGAGTGATGTCTCTTTGGGGACAGGGTGGAAACAGTAAAGCAGGAGTAAAAAATAAGGACTAAGGGCAAAAAGCAGGAAGTAGTCTTGTTACTTATAATTTCTGTGGCCTGTAATCCTAACCTAACTGCAAAATGTTTCTACGCAAAGTTCCACCTATTCCCCCAGTACGTGTGCAATTGGTTTGTAATGGAACAAGTTGGTAAAATCATCAATCTCTCCCCAGGATTGAAATAACTGAGGTGTACTTAAAGCTTCCAGGACTAGAATAGTAAGAGTGCTGCAAGGCAAGATTAAGGCCCACTGATGAAGCAGTGGATGAAAAACTTAGATAGTGCCCATTCACAAGAGTATTGGCTAGAGCCAGGGGTACTAGTCTGGCACTTCTACAAGCACTAAAATTTCACTAAACTCACCAAACAACTGAGAATTTCAAGTCAACAACAAAAAGAATAAATGAGCAACTATCTAGCAGCTACATAGTGGATACAAATTTTAGTGTCTCATGTGGGTAAAAGCACTGGATATCGTTTACTGGCTGTTTGCTTATTTGTTTATCTAAAAGTCTTCCAAATGCAAGTATAGAACAAGTTCAAAGTTGAAGTATATGGGGTGTAGGAGTGCGCATATAATATAATATGTATATATTTATATAACTTTCGTAGCTTGCTTAACAAAATCAAACGATTTTGTTGTAGCCCAGTGTGAGCGGAATGGACCCTCCTTTTGGGGATGCCTTTCAATGCCACACATTTTCAGAACAGACGCTGACGAGCACAGATCTCTTGGCAAATAGTTCAGATCCAGACTTCATGTATGAACTAGTAAGTTACTTTGTTTTTTCCCTTTGGGTTACACCTTTCTTTCCTATGTAAATGAGGGGATGGTCTATAGGGAGCTGTTCAGTGAAGGTCTGCTGTCTGATTATTCACTTATTTCTGACTTAGCCCCCAACCACCAGGCCACCAACTGGGATGTTTCACTTACAGGAAGCTGTTAAAACTAACCATCAGCAGAGGCTTTATGTTCAGGAGCCTCAGATTGACAGATAGGTGTATCGCTGCTGGGATGTTGTTTGCAGACATAAGTCCCAAGCAATGTAGTCTTGTCTAGGAAAGACATTACATTCCCCCAAGTTGAGGATGACACATGAACAGAACAAAATGTAAACTAAGCTTATGTTGGAAATAACTAATTTTTCCTATACCAGACCTACATGGACTAGGGAAAAAGATTGCTCATATTCATTATTTGACTGATCTGGCTAGAACAAGATTCTTCAGGGTTGGGATATCTGGCATTGGTAATGGCTGGTATGTGGAGCCCTGCTTTTCTTGGTCACTTGTATAAATCTGACCCAGGTGAGTAGGGAACTAAAGTAATTTCCATCTGCTGGCTTTTTTATATATGAAATGAATTGTTGGTCTTAGTCCAGTTCCCAGTGGCCAGGTGTGCAAAACCCCATAGCACAATTGGCCAGTACCCTTGTTGGCAGTCTCAGCAGAGAAGCCCAGAATTGATGGTGCATGGAAACTATGCTCCTGCCTTTCTCGTAAAAAGATTCTTTAGCTCAGGGGTGGGCAAACTTTTTGGGCTGAGGGCCACATCTTGATGGGGAAATTGTATGCAGGGCTGGGGCAGGGGGTTGGGGTGCAGGAAGGAGTGTGAGGTGTGGGAGGGGGGTGCAGGAAGGGGCTCAGGGCAAGGGATTGGGGCAGAGATGGGCTGCAGAGTGTATGAGGGGGCTCAGAGAAGGTGGTTGGGGTGCAGGAGGGGTTCAGGGTGTGGCAGGGGGCTCAGAGCAGGGGGGTGGGGTGCAGGAGAGGTTCAGGGTGCGGCAGGGGGCTCAGAGCAGGGGGTTGGGGTGCACAGGGGTGCAGGGTGCAGCAGGGAGCTCAGGGCATGGAGATGGCGTGCAGGAGAGGTGTGTGGGGAGGCTCAGGGCACAGAGTTGGGGTGCAGGAGGGGTGCGAGGTGCAGGCAGGGCGCTTAGGGCAGGGAGTTGGGGGGTAGGGAGACGGAGGGCTCTGTGTGCACTGCCCTTACCATGCCTCCAGGTACCTTCCCAGAAGCTCCCATTTGCCACGGTTCCCCATTCCCAGCCAGTGGGAGCTGTAGGGGGGGCAGTGCTTGGTGGCAAGGGCAATGCACGCAGAGCCCTCTGCCCCCCCCCCCCCCGCCCAGGGGCCACTTCTGAGAGTGGCGCCAGGCCTGCGGTGCCACGGGGGGGCAGTACCACAGGCCGTAGTTTGCACACCCCTGCTTTAGCTCAATGCTGAGCTACTTGTGCTATGTCTGGTTTGGGGATAAAAAGGCCTCATGTGCCATCAGGCTGGTACACTTCACCATCACTCAGTGTTTGGGGAGGGTTCTTTGTTTGTTTTTGGGGATTTTTTTGTTTGTTTTTATAGACCAGGCAGCTGGATGGTCTATAAAGTGTGCCTTGTTAACTTGTTTTATTATGCACAGGACAGAGAAATGGACTATCAGCAGACCTCCAGAGACAACTTCTTTTCTATGGAGGACTGCAAAGATATTGAAAATCTAGAGTCTTTTACAGACGTCCTGGATAGTGAAGCTGCTTTCACCTCAAACTGGGAGCAGTGGGACACAAACTGTGAAGACTTAACTAAGTACACCAAACTAACCAGCTGTGACATCTGGGGAACAAAGGAAGTGGATTACCTGGGCCTTGATGATTTCTCAAGCCCATACCAAGATGAAGAGGTGATAAGTAAAACTCCAACTCTGGCCCAGCTTAACAGTGAGGACTCTCAACCTGTGTCAGATTCACTTTATTACTCAGATTCACTCTTCAGTGTAAAACAAAACCCTTTAACTTCTCTGTTACCTGGGAAAAAAATCACAAGTAGAGCTGCAGCCCCTGTGTGTTCCTCAAAGAACATTCAGGCTGAGGCACCTTTGTCAGACTATGTTCAAAAGGCAAGCAAGCCCACTTCAAGCACACAAATCATGAAGACCAATGTGTACAATAATGAGAAGGTGAACAGTCATGTGGAATGTAAAGACTATGTTAAAAAGGCAAAAGTAAAGATCAGTCCATTACCACAAAGCAGACCAGTGTTGAGCCAGGCACATGCAGATGCGGCAAAGGAGAATACCTGCTATTGTGGAGCTGTAGCAAAGAGACAAGAGAGGAAAGGGATAGATTCCCTTCAGAGTCATAATACGCCTATTTTGCCTTTTAAAGAGACTCAGGAGCTGCTCCTCAGCCCACCCCAGGAACCTCCAGGGCTAGTCGTGGGGGAGAGCAGCCTTTCTGCCAGCACATCTGTCTCAGATCCTTCACAGAAGAAAGAAGAGCACAATTATTCTCTCTTTGTCACAGACGGTTTGGGTGAGCAGCCAACCAAAGGAGACCCTGAAGAGGATGAGGAGGATGAGGAAGATATTGAAGATGAGGACCATGATGAGGGGTTTGGCAGTGAGCATGAACTGTCTGAAAATGATGATGAGGAAGAAGATTATGAGGAAGACAAAGATGATGACATCAGTGATACTTTCTCTGAACCAGGTTTGTTGAATTTTGTGGTATATTAAGAGGTGGGCAGCTCTTTCTGCCAAGCAAGTATTGGGGGGAAATATGCTTTGGATGATTTATAGATATAGATGGCAACACTTTACTCTTACATAGGATCTTCCATCCAAGGATTTCAGATGCAAACATGAAACCTCAGAGCACCCCATTAGGTAGGTATTCTACCTGTTTCACAGAGAAGGTCAGGGTCACACAGTCAGTAGTAAAATCAGGAAGAGAGTGTAGAATTCTTGACTCCCAGCTTACTAGACACTACTGCATGTGTCTATCCATCCCTTTCCTGGGCTGGGATGTATTGAGTCAATCTCTTGATAGTGGGATACACGGAGCCTTACAGCTCTGTGATAGGTTGTTTCTCTTAGTGTATCAAGAGAATTTTTATCTCCTGACAGTTGCCTGGGTAGCCCATGTGAAATCAGTTGATAGTCTGTCTAGATCAGGGGTCTCAAACTCAAATCACCACGAGGGCCACATGAGGACTAGTACATTGGCCCGAGGGCTGCATCTCTGAAACCTTTTCATGCAACGATACAAAAGTATAGTCAAAAATGAAAGAAATGAAAAGTAATATAGTATGCTATTAAAAGTCAATATATTAACTTTTTAAAAACTGTAATGTGAAGCGGGTTTTAATAAAATATAAGCACCTGAAACTATTCCTTATGTGGTCTGGGGGGGGGAGCTTGGCTGCTGGTGGAGTCGGCGCCTATGGCAGGCTGCAGGAAATAACTCCCCGGGCTGCATGTTTTGAGACCCCTGGTCTAGATCCTACTGGACAATTGTCCATAATACACAGATCAATCCTATAATTGTCCCTAATTGGCCTGCTGTTGTCAGTCTCCGAGACCAAGCATTCAGTGGGACTGTGGAGACAGAACTCTTCTCTGATTTGCAAGTAGAAAACAGAGAACTAACCCTCATCTGGAAGGTGACAATGCAGTAACTGTTACTGTAAAGGTTAACTGTAAGGAAAGAGGCCTGTAGTTAAGGGGCTTAGTTTTATTAGTGGGCTTACAACTTTCTAGCATAGAATAGACATTAACAGCTTTTACAGACACTTGACAATATATAACTTTGGGGAGGAAACTCAAAAGGCAGTTAAAAAATTCCACTTTAAATCAGCAATCTCAGTCAAGCACGTTTGTAAGGAAGAAGTCATGAGTAGACCTTGTATAAAACAGTGTATTGGGTATTCAGTATGCTCTATATTACTTCTGCATGTACATTACGGGTCTTTATTAACATCCTCTAAGCTTTCCCTCTTCGTTGCTTCTTTAGGGAATCCACGCAACTTATTCTCTTTCTGAAGCATTGAGTGGCTTCTGTTACATTTTTGTGTGGTCTGACTTGATTACCGTACTGTATAACTCCTGGACCACTGTGCCACATTATTAGGTTCCCATGTTTAATAATATGTAATCTTGAAAAGGATTTTTTTTTAATTGCTAGAATTTCAGTTAGTGGCATTGCTTTAATTGCTCTTTTGAAAGTTTTTTTTCTGACCAGCAATCCATTCCACCTTCTCTTAAATACTACTGCTCTTACATGCAGCATAACTAAGAAACAAAAAAACCTCTTGGCCTATAAAAGCTCACTGGAGCTTCAAGTAAATAATGAAGGTCATTTATTCCAAGCGTGGAACTAAAAGATTAAATCACTATCTAGTCTAATTACACTGTACCAGGATTTGTGTTGCTTCTTTATTTTTCTAATCCTGCATGGAGCTTTGGCTTCGCTAAAGTGTATCCCAGGCTAAACACACCTAGATGGGAAGGAAGGAGTGGTGAAACAAGCATAGAGCAGAAAGGTTTTTCATTCTGTTATATTGAAACTAAAGGTAGAGAGTTAATTTTGATACAGAGATGCATTTCACTGAAAGGACAAAGAACATACTGTTTTTATTGACTCCTATCATGTATATTTTCTACTTTGATTCACCTTTCCCTCCACCACTCCCCGCACTGTATTTCTGTGGGTTTATGAAGCACTGACTCATCTGAAACAATGATAAATTAATAATCTGCATGCTCCTTCATTATCCATAGTTTAAAGCAGTGCTTCTCAAAGCTGGTCCGCCTCTTGTTCAGGGAAAGCCCCTGGCAGTCCGGGCTGGTTTGTTTACCTGCTGCATCCGCAGGTTTGGCCAATTGTGGCTCCCACTGGCTGCAGTTCACTGCTCCAGGCCAATGGGGGCTGCGGGAAGCCACAGCCAGCACATCCCTTGTCCCGCACCGCTTCCCACAGCCCCCATTGGCCTGGAGTGGCGAACTGCAGCCAGTGGGAGCCGCAATTGGCGAAACCTGTGAACACGGCAGGTAAACAAACTGGCCCGGACCGCCAGGGGCTTTCCCTGAACAAGCAGCGGACCGGCTTTGAGAAGCACTGCTTTAAAGGACATCCTAAAAGTGGATGGCCATTCTCTATTGAGCAACAACTGTTTTGAGGTCTTATCCTCCTCACCCAGTCATTGCAGAGGCACATCTTATGTGCACTGCATCTGCAGCTGAAAAGAGGGATAATCTAGTATAAAATGAAATTTACACTTTGGGCAGGGGTTGGTGACTCAGTCTATTTAACTACATTCTCCTTTTGTCAGGCCAGCACTGAGCTGCCTTTCTGCCATGGAGGGCAGGAGTGTAGCTAATGTATGGTAAGAGCATTAGGAGCCCAAACTTCAGCAAAGGTCAACTGACATTGCATGGGATTCCAGGTGGGTTGTCTAGGTTCTCTCTCACACTAGCTAATAGAGGACCAGCTGTTTTTAAAACAGAATTTCTCTATGCCTTTTCCATTATACAGGTAATAGAACTAGGGCACTATTTCCTAAATTGATATATGTACCATTTCTGGGCATTCTAGGCTCTACTTTCCTATAATACTGAGAATTGATGCAGCACCACTTTCTCCTACCGACCTAGGAGTATTTAGGCTAGGATACACTTTGGAGTGGCCAAAGCTCCATGCTGGATTAGAATATTCAGTAGAATAAGAGGAGGCACTAGCTGGTTCATCTGAAGTCTAGCTGGTAAATTGCTTAGAAAGACTGGGAACTGCTGATTTAGCAAGATGTCAGGGTGGATTGATTTAACTTTCAATCATGATATAGATCAGCAAGCAAGAAACATTTAATCTTGATCTGCATTTTACTCAGTTATTTTTCTAAAGAAAGGTTGATTCTTATTAGTTGCAGATCAACATTTTTAATGGTAACTTACTAGTTAAATTTAGTGTAATGGCTACATTTAATAGATCCTTTGAATAGCCAGGAGCATAACTATACATATGTTAAGTTATACAATTGCTTAAATAAATACATTTGTTCAGTATCTTAATTATTACATTTTGTTATGTTAGAAAATGATGAATGACACATATATTATTTACTAGATTAATATGTTGTTCATGATTTGTGTCCAGATGCATTTGGATGGAAATAGGAATTCAATTAAAATGCCCCAAAACTGCACAATATTTTTATTAGTTTAAAAAAAACCTACCTAAAATGTTCTGGGTACATAAGAAAGATTTATGAAAACATGTTTTGATATTTCAAACTGATTTATTAAATAAAGTCTTATCTGTAGTTAGTGAATTGAAATGATTTTCTTATCACTGTGTTCTTCAAGATTTTAGAACTAGTAGATCTCATGCAGCTCCCACTCAGTTTCTTGACTTTTAATGAATTAGTCATTGAACTGACGTAGTTGAACAAACTGAAATTAAAAAATATTCTCTCTGAACCTGCAGAAGCTACTACTGGTGTCAAATGCTGGGTTAGCATTTCAAATTTAATTTTAAATAAGTTTATTTTTAAAGTATGAGTAAAATACTTGTTTTTAAATTATCCATTTTTATTCACCCTACAAAGTTTCTCAAGCTCCAAAATGTTCTTGCCAGAAAACCAGGTCCAGAAGGATTTCTACAGACTTGTATACTTCTTTTTCAAATCCCTGAACCCTAATAATACTGGGTAGTTATAGGGAAACAAAATGGGGTAGGTCACAGAGTGCATTTTAAATCCTAAACAAGAGTGCAAGGGTCTTTCCTTATCCTTACCGTGAATTATGTGTGATTTTTGGGATTAGGGTGATGGCTCATACACTGTTCAGGAAAAATTTACCAGACATACATGTCTGGGTTTTTTGTTTGTGGACTCTTTTTTGTTGTAGTTGTTTTTTACAATGCACAATTGATGGTTAAGAGATCATGTTCTCTGGCTTAGACACTAACTTTGTGTGACATTGGGTAAGTCTCTTAACTTATCTGTACTTCAGTTTCTGTCTTGGTAAAATACTTTTCTACCTCAATATGGTGTTGCAAGGCTAAATCACTTAATATGTGCAAAGCTTTTTGAGACTTGTGAGGCAGAGGTTTTCAAATAGTGGCACGTGCCAACCTACAGGGAAATGGAGGAACATTCAGGGGGGTAAGTGGTGACTCCAGCCCCATGTGTCAGGGCTCGGGGAAGGAGCTCCACCTCCACTCCCTGACTCATCTCAGAGGGCCACCCTATGGGTCAGTGTCAACATCTGCTGCAGCTGAGCAGAATTCCGCTCATGGCAGACTCCGTGCCCAGCACTGGCTCCTCCCCCACAGACCATCTCACGTGCTTTTTCCCCACCCTGAGAACCTAGGATGGGAGGGGCAGGTATTGTGTCTATTTCTATCTGGGTTGGGGGACACAACTAGAAATTGTAACTCAAAGGGGAGCACAGCTCAAAAAGTTTGGAAACCACTGATTTGAGGAAAGATGCTTCTCTTGATTATTGCGGGTAGCTTATGGGATGCAGACTTCCTTACTCTTGCACATAGGATGTAGCAGAGAATGTATTTGGTAGGGTTGATCATATTCTTAATGTTCAGTACCCATTTCTTATACTAGTCCAGCAGTTCTCAAACTTCAGCAACCCGAGGACCACCATTTTGATTTAAAATTTGTCACGGATCCCCAGTCCACCCCTTCCCCCAAGGCCCCACCTCTGCCCCTCCTCTTCCCCATCTCTTTCCACCTCCTCCCCCTCCCTCCCAACGCCTCCTGCACACCGCTGAACAGCTCTTCCATGGCATGCAGGAGGCACTGGGAGAGAGGGGGAGGAGTTGATCAGTGGGGCTGGAAGCCCTGGACATGACTCGCAGACCCCAATTTGAGAAATCCTGTACTAGACTCTAAACTGAGGGCACTTGCGTTGATAACTGCCCCTCTGGAATGACTTGATCTAGGCAGGGTCAAAATCAAACTGGATCATTTTCTCTTCCCTTCCCTCCCCAGTGGTCCCAATACATCATCTTGTAAAGCAACTCTTGAAAAAAATGGGTCCAACTAACTAAAAACTAATAATCCATCTGTTTTACAGAATGCCCTGAATGTCTAATATTTACCCCACCATGTCATTATCTGGAGAATCTATGTTTGGTAACTTTTTTCTGTTCTCCTTGTGTCTTGGGACATTAACTAAAAGTCTTCTCACTTGTAGTTTCTTGAAGGCTTGTTTGGTACCTGTAGACACATTAGAATATTTCCAACCTTGAGTTTATAAGCTGACTAATGCAATTTATCCCTGTAGGATACGAAAATGATTCGGTGGAAGACCTAAAAGAAAGTGCTGCAGTATCTTGCCGAAAAAGAGGCAAACGAAGATACTTTTGGGAATATAGTGAGCAACTGACACCATCGCAACAAGAAAGAATGCTGAGGCCGTCGGAGTGGAGTCGAGATACGCTACCAAGTAACATGTATCAGAAGAATGGGCTCCATCATGGTAAGAGTAGTTCTCTAGTAACCAGTTAGCGTCTTTGATGCTGTCATCTTCACATACCGATGCTGTCTCTGACTTCATGTAAGGGAGCTCTTGTTATGCTATATGAGAAGGAATCACTGAAACAGTATAACTTTTATTTAACTGTTTGGAATCTGTAGTGCATCCAGGGAAGAGATAGTGCCAGTCCTTGCTGACGTGTAGCATCCACAGTTCAAAGATTATCCTGCATCCCACCCATCACTGCTCCTGTATCTCAGTCCTAACCAGCAGTGTTTGCTGTCCTGGTTCTGGATGGATTGTCAGTAGTGCCAAATTGTGTGGTGGTCCTGTTTATATTGCAGAAGGTCACAGGGACCTGACAGGTTGCACCCAGGTCTCCAGTGATGAAAACATAACCTACTCCCCAGATGCACACAACCTTCTCCCCAGATACAGTTTTTAAGAATGTTTTTCAGTTGTATGTCTCTGTATTCTAACACCCCTCAGCCCTGTCATCTGTGTATTCAAATAGGAAAATACGCAGTAAAGAAGTCACGGAGGACTGATGTGGAAGACCTGACTCCTAACCCCAAAAAACTTCTCCAGATTGGCAATGAACTAAGGAAACTGAATAAGGTGATTAGTGACCTGACACCAGTCAGTGAACTTCCCTTAACTGCCAGACCGAGGTCAAGAAAAGAAAAGAACAAACTAGCTTCCAGGTAAACTTTAAATGGCTTTTACCTGTGTGAATTAATCCTATTTGGGATTATTCTAGACATATGCTTTACAAGTGAGACCTCTTTGAATTTCTTAGAGAGGCTGCTTCATCCTTGACAAGCATTGTAAGGTTAGTATTGCTTTAACAAAAAAAATAAAAACAATCCCCCAAAACAACCATGGCATCTGATTCACATTGAAAAATGCAAACTAAATTGTACTTTCTTTCCAGTGGAAGCAGGCCTAGCTGATAGATTTTGACACAGACTCAGAAAGCCATCCTGTTAACTTAACTAACAGGAATCTGAGAGGCTACAGGAACTGCTGCCATATTGCATTTATTTGTGTTTGAGTAATACCAAATACAAGCAGTGGTTGTAGAGACGACGTGGGAGCAGATAATAAGCCACAGTCTCTGGCAGCACGGATGGAAGTTATTGGTAATGAATGTTCTATAGCGATTAGAGGCATATTGACTCTCTCCATTACAGGGCTTGCAGACTAAAGAAGAAAGCCCAGTATGAAGCCAACAAAGTGAAGCTATGGGGTCTCAACACAGAATATGGTAATTAACTTTTTTCACTTTCGCAATTTTCCCTTTGTCTTAATACAAACGGTTGTATGTTCTGTATTTTCATGTCACCAGAGTCATACTTTGGACATTTTTTCATGCAGAAAAGGGTGTTGGTATTTAACTTGTAGGTAGTGCTTAAAGATATTTTGGTTTGCTTTTGATTAGTTATTTGTGTTGTGGTAGTGCTATTATAGGGCCCATTGCTATAAAGTGTAGTACATACACATAGGGAAACACAGTTCCTGCCCCAGAGAGATTACTATGTGATCCAATGTTGTCTTTTTCTGTAGATAATTTGTTGTTTGTGATCAACTCTATCAAACAAGAAATTGTTAATCGAGTGCAGAGTCCTAAAGATGACAGAGGAACCAACATGGAACAGAAGCTTGATGTACTTATTAAAGATACTCTTGGTAAGGAATAAACTTAATCAACTACATACTCCAAAACTGTTATGTAGCAAGTGTTGAGTCCCTTCAGCCTAGTATTTCTATGGGAGCAGTTGCCCAATTATCACAGAGCTTTAGGCATTCTGCTTGGTTACTGACCAACAACAGGAATTCTGAGAGGTTTTGTATTAATTAAAATATACACGTGTGGGAATAAAAGAGATCTTAAAGTACATCCCTAATTTTCCTTTCCAGGACTACCTGTAGCTGGTCAAACATCAGAATTTGTGAACCAAGTTTTAGAGAAAACTGCGGAAGGAGACCCCACTGGTGGCCTTGTAGGGCTGCGAATACCAACATCAAAAGTTTAACAGATATCATTTCACCTAATCTCATTGGTCAGAGCTCTACCTGTGTTAAGTACTCCACTGTAAATTTCATTCTGGTCTGCATGTCAGTTTAGCATTATGTAAACACTTAAAATTAGGTTCCATAGTTTTTTAATAACAATGTAACAGGATAAGTAAACGCACGATATAAAATGCTTAATTAGCATTTTTGGAGCATAAACCATATAGTATTAAAGCTGCTTCAGGCACAAATACAGAGATTAGGTGTTTTTAAACCTAGAACCAGATCATATAATTTGCTTTAGAAGCAAAAACACATTTTGTGCTAGTGAAAATTTTAGCAAAATGCTGAACATTGTGGCAGGTTTATGCTCTGAGTAAAATTAAAAATTAAGAGGAAGCATTCTTTGTAAACTGTCAAAGTTTAGTGGGTTTTTTTAGAATTACTGCTTTTTTTCTTCTGAAAAATAAAACCAATAAGCTTTCTTTGCACCCATTAACTTGTACATAGTGCACACGGCTTTAGAGCTAGTGTGCCATATAAGACTTTTTAATTTTCTGAGCTTAATATTGTATTTAAATGTCTGTGAAAGTAAGAGGAGAAAAAACGTATATTCTTTGTGCCTTGTATTTTGGGGGAGAGCTATAAATATAAGCTAGTAAAGTTTTTGTACGATGAAAACCCTGAGGAAAAAACAAGATGTATAGATGGTAAGATTATGGGGTTTCATGTATTTGTTCCAGCTCTTACAAATTTTTGAATGTATATAAGAATATGTTGAAAATGTAGATATATGCCACAGAGTCTATGTATTGTATAAAAGATGGCTCTAGAAAATTCAATTTCGGTACTTGGCCGGAAGAAAACAAATACTTGCACATTAATGCGATTGTTTATTTTTGTACCAAAGACAAATGCAACTGATATGGCAAACTGCCAGTCTAAGTAAAGTTTTGCACAGCTTACATGATACTGTACTGAATGTAAAAAAACAAAAAAAAGAAAAAAAAATTAAAGGTCAGGGTTAGGGATCTTACTGAACTGTGAATTTTTTTTTGTTTGGGTCCAATTATCTACAGAAGGAGCATTCATACATAATATTATTTTGCTGTTCTTCTAGTTCGCTTCCATAGTAGATAAGTTGATGACCATCTCGAAGTCTTTCAATCTTTTTTTTTCTCTGCATTTGCTGTAGGAAATTTTTAATATATGTGGATTTTAGAAGGCTATTGGAAAAATAGTTTTCAACTTTGAGAATTTAAAAAAAATTATTTAGCTTGTTGTAGGATACTTCCACCAAACAACCAAAATAAAATTATTTTTATTGTAATATGTATATATGTAAAGAAGAAAAAGAGCTACAAATAATCTAATTCCTTAGTTGCCACTTTTCCAGTTGATGTATTATTATGCATGTGATGTTTCAAAGGATCAGCACAGGCTTAAAACAAAAACAAAATTTATAGTTTTCTTTTATATTTTTGTACAGAAATTTCAAAACTAGCTTCTTCAAACTTATATGTGACTTATTCTTAATTCAGTAGTTTCTATGATTAGGAAATACTAACACACGTTAGTTCTTATTTGCTCTTCTGCTCATAAGAGTTTGCTTTGTTAGTGTTTAGAGTATAAATGAAAAGCTTTATCTCTTGACGAGAAAGTCCTTTATGTCAAGGCAAGATCATTCTCTGGTTTCATGGACCCCTTTTTTTCTCCCCTTTCCTTTTTATTTAAAGATAATGACAAAACACTGTCTACTGAGAATAGAAATACCAAATACTTTAAAATGTAGCTACTGAAAAAATGGAAAGGAAATAAAAAAGTCCATGAAGGTTTTCTTTCCACTCCCTTTGGGGAAATCTCTCTCCTTCATGTAGCTTATCTAAGTTTGTACTGTGACTCCTTTTATGTATAGGTAGGATTATTTTTATACCTAAACTTTTAGTGTAAGAAGGTCTGAATCAAAAGTAGTAAACTAAAGAGTGGAAGATGAAAATGGAAATCCTGCTACATGCTTGTAGTGTGTCCACAACTTATGCTACAGCTTGATATTTTGAAAATTTTAAAAGGGTGGAGGAAGCCAAAATACCACTGAACTGTGTCACAAGTTTTTCTTTCAAGACTTGTGAAAAAGTACCCAATACTATCTAGTCAAAACTTAGAAAATTCTCTTAAAGGATTAGCAAAACTGTCTTGTATGTTTGAGGGGGGGGGATGGTGTGTGTGTGTGTGTGTGTGTTTGTTTTTTTTTAATGTGGTGGGAGGAGAAGCACAGGTTTGTAGCTTCAGAACAGAACATATTGGGTCAGATGCATCCCTGCTGTAATTCTGCCAATACCAAGAGTTATACCAGAGATGCATTTGGCCATTGAAATCTTGACAAAGAATGTCAATGTCATGTAAATTTAAAGTCATGGCTATACTTAAATTTGAATTAATGTTAGTCCTCTCTGGTGTTTAAACATTTGTGATGCTAGAAAGGTGCAAACGCTGTATCAGAACTGTATAGACAAGGCAGTATTTTAAAATACAATGACAGCAGTTTTGCAATCAGGTAGGATTTACATGACAAATTAAACTGACGATAAGGTAGAAAAATGCCCTTTTCTAGCTGCTCAGGAATACTGAGCTAACATTGCTTTATAGTTTTTATTTTGTCTGAAAACCAGAATATGATTTTGGTCTAGCATTTCAAAAAAGACTTTGAATCTCTTTAGCGGATTCCGTACCCTTGCATTTCAGTGTTTTCTATGTATTATTTTAAGTTAAATAGTTAAAAGCTTTTAAATAGTTGAGCTTTTTAATGTTGACACTTTATTTTGTACCTATTTATATAAGTATGTATATCTTAGAAAAGCACTTTGTTTAAAAAGAAGAAGAAGAAAAATGCATTTTTATATGATTCCTGCCATTTGCTGCTAACTCTGGGCTGGTCAGAATGCTGCAGCGATACTTGATCTAAATAAAACCTGGCAGTAAAATGTAGAGTAAAGTTAAGACCTTTGCTGGTTTAACTTTATCATAAAGATGACATAGGCAAGCTGTGCAGCTTTACATTTTAACCAGGGGACTCTGTGGCATTTAAACCGTCTAGAAATGGTTGTACTTTAATGCCAGTAACAATCTGCTTCCTCTAGTGTCATTAAAATATATATGTTTAGTGTATTCTTATCACAAACAAATCTTATAAGGGTAAAAATACAAATGTACATGTTCTGTTTTTTGGAAATTGTGGCATGCATTTTTGGATGATCTTTAGAGAATAGTTCTCTAAAGGCTTTCAGCATTCATACATGGTATGTGGATCTTAATGAAGTCCTTGAATATTTTTGAGTGTAGGCATTGTGAATATTCACTTTAATTCTGTCATCCAAAACCAGTTATACATTTTGATTTAATAAAAACTAAAAGTTCTTCCTTTTTTTCTGATACACTGGATTCTCTAGAATTTGTTTCCATATTAAAGCATGCTGTCAAACTGCTCTTGTTAAGATCTTGTCAGCCTGAATTTGGGTGCCACACTTTTTGAATCAGTATGATGGACTGCGTGTTCTACTGTACCATGTATGATTCTTGTCTGTTCCTATTTCCTTCATGCCAGATTATGATGTGGCTTTATATTGTGCCTTACTTGTACATTTAGAACTAAATGTTTGTATTTTTCATTCCCCTGAATCTATTAAATCCTTTGACCCTTTTGAAAGCAAAATCAGAACTATGATAAAAGCATCATGAAGGAACTTCAGATGAATCTGATTTCAAATTCTCTTAATAGTTACTTTGTATTTGTATGGAAGAGCAATTTTGAATGGCCTTGGGAGATGGGGGTGCTAGGGCTAAACAAATAAAATAAAAAATATTTTCCACTACATCCCTTCAGCTAATGCTTTCTCTGACTTTCATGAGTGTATCAAACACGTTTTCTGATTTATTTTTTGGGGGGTGCTTATTAAGTCTCCAGATAGATGTGGATGTGCTTGATTCTCCTCCCATAGAAGTATAAATCAAGAATAACAACACTGACATCCGTGATATACATTGATGTAAAAGTGATGTGAGGATCGGGTGCAGGTGTGCTCAGTTCATCAGCTTGAAGTTTAGTAAGCTCTTTTTCCAGTTTAAAGAAAAATAGCAGTAAAAAGCAAAATTCTTCCTTTATAAAATCCATGGCAGGTCTTTTAAGTAATCTAAAGGACCAGACATATTTCTGAAATTCAATACTGCCAGTTTGGGTTTCATTTTTAAAATCTATACCATTATCTGATGTTTGCCTTTATTTAATAAAACTATTAATTTATTCACAAAAATGTCAAGAATGGATGTGCTTTTATCTTCCATAAATCTTTTTAAAACATATTTTTAAAAAACTAAGATTTTTCCACCTACTTTGAAAGGGTTGTATACAGTTGCCTTCAGCAGAAATAGCAAATATAATTTTGTTCCTCAAACTTGCTTAGCAGTCTTCCTGAAATTGTGTTGAGGCATAGCCCAGTTACATAGCATGAATGTTTGTATCTTTATTTGGCCTTGGGACCTGAATTTCAAGAATGTGTCTAATCATGATTTTTTTTTTTTTATTTTAAAATTAAAGGTTTCAGTTGAGTACCACTAGTTCAGTATGCTACCAGATGAAACCTTCACTTATTCACAGAGCTGCAGTTCATTTTGTTTACCCTAGGGATCATGCAAAATACATTTCAAATAGTTACTGCTGAAGTGGCTGATTCTTGTTGTAACCATATAAAGGGTATTATCATGTTGAGAAAACACCACTTTTTTTAATATCCCAGTTTACATTGGAGATATTTCAATGTCCACATGGCGTAAGTGGTACTCTAGAGTATTTTTTTTTCCCTGCATCCAAAAACTGAATGATACCTTGCTGCTGCTGATTGATTTACATTATACAATAGGCCATGATTTTTAATGGATATAGCATGGTAAAGTGTGTGTGCTGAATTTATACCTCTCAGCATCTTAGACATTCATGAACTTACACAAAGACAAATGCTGATTATGCATTTATTAACTGTCGTTCTGTTGAGCAATGGAGCCAAAAATAAAGCCAGATCCATTTAAGACAAATCTCAATTTTATTGTTTAATCTGGACAAAAATCCTAAACTCTTTATTTTAAGCAAGCAATATATACTGTAGTACTGTATTAGCATTTAAAGATTGAATGGGTTAAGAACATCTGGATAAGCCAAACTTGGGTGCATAGAATGGTTAGAGTAGGATTCTCTTGGCTTGGACTTCATAATTACAAATGCATCTTCTACCACAATACTTCCTCTTTTTTTCCTGTCTCTTCATGGAGAAGAGACAGGAAAAACCAAACAAATGTAGTGGTAGAAATGTAGCTGCTTTTTTTTAATCTTTCTTAGAACACTATGTTCTACTAACTGCATTTCTGTTGATTGAACCACCCTTTTCCCCTCTCCTTTTTAGAAAACTTCCATCTGTCTAAAAGATGTCTTGTAGTTCAGTAATTGTGGCTAAGAATGAACTCTAAGGCTGATGGCACATGGTGGATTTAGTGAACTGACTGAAAGGCAAAAATTACAATATTTTTTTAACAAAACGTGGCAACCTGCTCTGCTTATGCTTGGGGTCATGTTTGTAATGCTGTCCTCAATATTCTGTAGTCAATTTCCAACTGGAGCTCAGAAAAACTTACTGAAAGTCTTGTGTCTCTGTCAGAAAATATTTTTTCCTTGTTAAAAGCATGATCTGTTAAGAGTTGCAATGTTTAATGTTGGTTAATAGTTGTACAGTTTTCTTTTTAAAGAGGCACAATTAAAATACTGATTTTTGTTTACTCTGTCACCCTGGAGCCCTAGCACTTCTCTTCAGATACAAACTCATCAATGTATGCAACATCCTTTGTAATTTAAAATAAAAAATTGTGGAGAAAAAACAGTTCTCAAATTCTTGTGCTTCCCATTTGGTATGTTCTCTCTCCCGCAGTGCATCAGCTGAGGCATTGTTTCTATAGTTCTCCAGTAAAATTACGTGGGTTTCCCCTGTAGAATGTTGTAGTGACATTGCAGGAAGCTTGCAACCCTTTTCCCCGCCCCCATAGAACAGGGACAGCACAGTCATCAACAGGGTAAGCTCCTCCCATTGCCCCACTATCATGCTTCAATATTCCTCTTGGAGGGACCATTACTAGATATGAGGATAATTTAATCTCTAGGCCCATTCAGTCCTTGGCATAGTAATAGCAACTAGCTGAAAGGGTGCTAGAGTGATGTGGACAGTTCTCCAGCAGAACCTAGACTGGAACCACCAAGTTATTTTACAAAAACCACAAAACGGCTATGATATGGTCCCTGTGGACTTTGGTCTCTGCTGCCCTTTCAAGGTATGTTTAGCAAACTGCATACTATAGGCTGGGAGGAATCCCTTTATGCATGCTAGGATGAGGTGGTGAAAAAGCAGGATCCTCACACTCTTGTCTTTTTGTATTCTCAGGTGGAGAGTGTGTAACAGCCATTCCATACCTCTAATCATTTTTGTTGTTCTTGTCTGCTCTTTTTGTTGCTCTTTTCCAATTCCAATATATCTTTTTTGAGATGGGATGACCACATCTGCATGCAGTATTCAAGATGTGGGCATACCGTGGATTTATATAGACGCAATATGATATCTTCTGTCTTATTGGGTATCCCTTTCTTAATGATTCACAACATTCTGTTAGCCCTTCTGAAGGACAAATGTAGAATCTCCCCTGCCACAATCCTGGAGGTTTATCAGGAGTCTTTCAATCAGTTGATGTTTTTCAGTTGCTGGAACCAGGAGGTTGCATGAGAATCCCATCTTTAAATTAAAAAACAAATATGGTTCAAACGCTCCTGGTTGTGGGAGAAAAAAAGCTTGAAACTTAGTCACAGAAATTTTTTTTTTTTTTTAAGCCAAGTGCCTGGCTCATGATGGGCCTGGAAGTAGCAATATCAAGATTTTGAAACTTCGGTATCTGGACAGAAAGTGGCCTAGGCTGACCAGCTAGCATGTGTCAAAAGTCAGGACAGGAGGTGGGAGTTAATAGGTGCCTATGTGAGGAAAAAAGACCCAAAAATCAGAACTGTCCCTATAAAATCAGGACATCTGGTCACCCTAAAGTGGCATCACCCCCTGAATTTATTTGGGGCTGGTTTGCAACCATTACTATTCTCCGCTGTACTTAAGCAGCTGGGCCCAGACCCTGCTCCTGCCGCCCACAGCCCTGGGGCAGCGGTCGCAGGCAAGTACATTCCTAGGACCAGGAAAGGAGGCGCTGTATTCGCATCCCGCGCCTCCAGGGCGCTGCCACTAGATGGCGGGGCTGCCGCCCGAGGCGGGAGAGGGGATTCCGTCTTGATTTTGATCCCTCTAGCTCCCTGTAGTTCTCAAGATGGCGGCGGCCGGGGACGTGCCTGTGCGGGCCTGTAACCAGGAGATTGTCAAATTCGACTTGGAGATTAAAGCGACGGTGCAGGTACCGTCTCCGCATCCCCTGAGCCCATTTCCTGCGCCCCCTCAGACACCGCCCCCACGGCACCTTCCTGGAGAAGGGGTCACGGCCCCATGGCTCCCGCCCAGTTAGAGCCCGGGTCCGGCTCCCTACTCTCCTGCCACCCCCCTCCCCGTGTGGGGGGGGTCACCTCGGGGCAGCTGGGCCCAGTGCCCGGCTCTCCCGCCATACCTGGGGGGGGTGTCACCACCGTGGAGCTCACCGCTGGGGAGCTCGCTCAGCGCCCGGCCCTCCCGCCATACCTGGGAGGGGGGGGTCACCGCTGGGGAGCTCGCTCAGCGCCCGGCTCTCCCGCCATACCTGGGGGGGGGGTCACCTCTGGGGAGCTCGCTCAGCGCCCGGCTCTCCCGCCATACCTGGAGTGTCACCGCTGGGGAGCTCGCTCAGCGCCCTGAACCTCCCTCCATACCTGGGGGGGAGGTCGCCGCTGGGGAGCTCGCTTAGCGCCCTGCAGTGCTGCCATATGGGGGGGGGGTCACCTCTGAGGAGTTCGCCCAGAGCCCCGTCCTCCTTCCACCTCCTTCCTAGTAGGTGGGGGGTGACCCCTGGGCAGCAGCTCTCAGCCCACTGGTCTCCTACTACATTTGGGATTGGGGGGGGGTCGCCTCTGTGGAGTTGGCCAGTACCCTGACCTCTTCCTAGTCCAGAAACCTCTCCCAAAAACTTGATCCTTCCCCACCCACCAGCTAGGGTCTTTGCAAATAGATATGTGAACCCATGTCTCTTGTGAACCTCTCTGCCCTGGTCATGTTCCTTTGGCAGGGGTTGGAGAACTGACATTTAGGAGCCTGCAGGTCTGTGGAAGGAGAGTAAAAACGTTAGTTTAATTCTCTGGTGCCTGGTCCTCAGATGTGCCCAGGCTAACTAATTTTCACAAATTGTGTCAGTTCTGCCCCACTAAAAGGTTAATTGAGCATTTCAAAACCATTGGTTGTGTGTTTGTGCAGTGCCTAGTGCAATGGGCCCTGTGTCCCTGGTGGAAAAAAAATCAACCAAAAACATAATACTGATAATGTTTATATTGATCCCACGGGGGAATCCCGTTCTTCATTGTTAATCACATTGCAAACATTCACATTCCCCACAAATTGAAAAGTCCTGCGTTTCTGTCTGTATGTCATTCAGCAGACACCCTTCTCAAAAACGAATTAAATAAATTAATAAGCAAATTCAATTACATTACATAACCAACTGCTCCTAATCTAGCATGGTGGTCATGTCTGTTATTTCTTTTAGGATATCAGTGATTGTCAAGGGCCCTTAAGTGTGCTTACAGAATTAAATGCCAGAGTAAAGGAAAAGTTTCAACATTTACGTCTCAGAATACAGGTGAGGCACAAAATAACCACAAAAATGAGGTGCTGGCAGGTAACAGCAACAGTGTTAATGGTGTTTGTACTAGAGTTTTACCGGATTTTCTAGAGAAACAGAAGTCTTATTTGCCTGTGCGTTAGGTAGAATGAAGGTTAAAATGTACCAGGGTGACACTGCAGAACTAGTGTCTTGGAGCCATTTATAAACCGTAATATTGAGAATTTCTAATTGTTTATATATTGAGCATGATACGTAAAAATAGTTAATTCTGAAGTCTCATCCTACAAATATGTGTCTTGCAAGTATACTTTCCCTGACAAATTCTGCAGAAATTAAATTTACTTCTAAAAGAAAAATTTAATTCCTAAACACTAGTTAGAGTGGTAACCTTCGAAATGGGCTGAGACTCATAGCTTTCTCTAAAATCAGCAGAGGGAAACTGGCATGATTCTTGTCATTTCCATTGTTGCCAGTAGTCTGCTGTAAAGCAGGAATGAAGTTGTCCTGCCAGTCTACTTCATTCATTCTTATTGCTCTGTGTTCTCTGGCTTATGTGATAGAGAGTTGATTCTTGTCTTGTTATTGGGGACCTTTCAGAGCCAGCTGGTTAGGATGCACATGACTAGTCATTCTAAGCTAATCTAGATCCAAACCAAAGGTATCAGCAGTATCCAGTTAGTTGCTAATTTACAGAATCGGTTATCCTCTCTGACTGAGAAAAAAGTAATGACTGTAGATGATGACAGCTTATGCTCAGATTTTAGTATGTCTGCTTTTATATCGAAGGAGCTTGAGCAGATGGCTAAGGAGCAAGATAAAGAATCAGAGAAACAAGCCTTACTCCAAGAAGTAGAGAACCATAAAAAACAAATGCTCAGGTAGGTAAAGATGATAGTATATACGGATTCTTCATTTAATCATACACTCTTAGGATCTCAAAGCACTTTACAAAAGTGGGTGAGCATCATTACCCTCATTTTACAGATGGGGTCACCTAGGTCAGCGGTTTTCAAACTGTGGGTTGCAACCCAGTACCAGGTCACGGAATGTAAGGCATTGGTTGCAGCAGCTCTGATCAGCACTGCCGACCGGGCCATTAAAAGTCCTGTTGGCAGTGCTGCTCGGCTAGTCCCTACCTGTTCTGACACCGTGCTGCGCTCTGGAAGCAGCCAGTAGTAGTTCCAGCTCCTAGGCAGGGGGCCACGTGGCTCTGCACGCTGCCCCGAGAATCGGCTCTGCACTACCACTGGAAGGGAACTGCTTGCGCACCTCCACTTAGGAGCTGGACCTGCTGCTGACCGCTTCCAGGGCGCAGCACAGTCCACAGTGCCAGGACAGGTGGGAAGCCTGTCTCTGCACCCTGGCTGTGCCGCTGACCGAGAACGGCCAGAGGTAAGCCGGCACCCCAGCCCTGAGCCTCTCCCAAACCCGGAGCCCCCTCCTGCACCCCAAGCCCCTCATTCCTGGCATCACCCCAGAGCCTGCACCCCCAGCCCAGAGCCCTGACCCCCTCCCAAACCCCTCATTCCCAGCTCCACTGGTTCACAGGTGTCAACAATTTTCTTCAATTGGGTTGCTAGAAAAAAAAGTTTGAAAACCACTGACCTAGGTGAAGTGACTTGCACAAGGTCACAGAATAAATCAATGATAGAGTCAAGAATAGAACTCAGATCTCCTGAGGCACAGTCTCTTGTTCAAATCTCCCAGTTGTGTTTTATGGATATACCTTTCTGTCAAATGGAATTGTGTTTGAATAGTTATTCCTGATGACACGCAGAACAGGGATGGAATATAATTAGATTTTCAACAACTTGCACAATATTCTTCTTTGCCTTGCTCTCTAAACATACAGAAGAGGAGAAATGGATGAGGGAATGGGATATTTCTACTCTTAGCATGATGTAGAAGTTGTTAACATAATATATCTTACATGTGGTTAATTGTTGCTGATAAGCAGGTGGGATGCAGTATTTGGGGTGCAGTATTTATTTGTGCCCAACTGCCTTCTGATTATCTGTCTGGCACCTGAAAATCTTTCTAGCTTTGCAAACTGTTGCCATCATTCCAAAACATTGTATACTTGTGATTTCAGCAATCAGACAGCTTGGAGAAAGGCAAATCTAGCTTGCAAAATTGCTATAGACAACTCTGAGAAGGATGAACTGCTGCCAGGAGGAGACTCATTAAGACAAAGGTACTAAATCTTTCCTTTGTAATTAGAGAATTTAAACAATAGATGCTGTATCCAGTTATTCTAAAAAGAAATAGTGATACATTGTGTGTGTATATGTGTACTGTAAACTACATGGTTTGATTTAGAAAGTGGGTCTTTTATTAACACCTATTAACTTCTGTGTAAATAAAGGTGTGGTTGATTTGTAATATTCAGTTAAACTATACATTCTCCCACCTTTGGCTTGTTAGGAAGGAGGAAAGTGTTAGACTGCTCCAAAGTTTGTGTGATTTACATCAAGTACGTCGTAGACATAAAGTACAAGTTACAAATCTACCTGCTATCATTATTTCATGCCAAAAATTGGATTGTTTTATATAATTTGTGAATTAAACACGTGTCTTATTTAATCAGTGAGGAACATCAAACTAGATATAAAAGGTAACAATGTGATGGCTTTCATCAGTGTTTCTATATTGTGTCATGAAATAATGTATTTGTGGACCAGCACCTGATGACACTTGGACCCTTTCTCTCAGCCATTGCCCAGTAACTGTCTCAGGGGCTGCTGCTCTAAAATTCAGTGACTTTGGGCTTTAGTGAGGATTTTGGGTGCAAACCAAAATCTACTACCTCATTTGAATGAGCACATTAAAATAATATGTTTGTGTGCTTTGTACATCTGAAGACGGCTGCGGTTGGCTCCAAATTCCAGCTCTAAACACCCTATTGCTATCAGAAGCAGCAAGCATCAAACTCCCTAAGACATGATTTTATTCCTTACCATTTTATTTTTCCTTTCTTCCTTCAGAAAAACCACAAAGGAAAGCCTGGCAGAGAATGCAAGTACAATTACAGAGAACCTGATGGCTATTAGCAGGATGATGTCTCAGCAGGTCAAGCAGAGTGAGGAGACCATGCAAACACTAGGTACAGATGCAATCCAAGTCTTTGGTTATGGATTATAAAAAATTGATTGAAATTAATAGGCAGCAGGTTTAAAACAAACTAAAGGAAGTATTTATTCGCACAACACACAGTCAGTCTGTGGAACTCATTGCCAGGGGATGTTGTGAAGGCCAAAACTATAACAGAGTTCAAAAAAGAATTAGATAAGTTTGTGGAGGATAAGTCTATCAATGGCTATTAACGAGGGTGGTCAGGGATGCAACCCCATGCTGTGGGTGTCCCAAGCCTCTGATTGCCAGAAGGTCGGAGTGGACAACAGGATGGATCTGTTGATGATTGCCTGTTCTGTTCATTCCCTCTGAAGCACCTGGCATTGGCCTCTGTTGGAAGACAGGATTCTGGGCTAGATGGACCTTTGGTGGGACACAATATGGCTGTTCTTTTGGATAGGATTATTGCAGTAGTCTTTTACCTCTGGAGACCTGGGTTCAAACCTGTTTTAAAGGAGAATGATGCTCTATTCCTAGAGGTGATTCTTCCAGGATAGAGTGAGAAAACTTGGCAGGGTGCAGTGGAAACTTGTGCTGCTGCCCATGATGAACTTATTTTGCAGATACATAGACGACTTCTGTTTCAGGACTTTCAGTCAGTACCTGTCACCGGGGCTAACATTTTCACACAGAACAGAGAATAACAACTGGCTGTGGCTTGGAGTTGTGTTTCAGACCATCCTCCTGACTGGTGGCAAGTTTTGTAAAATCGTCTGAGAAAAAGAAGAAAGAGGAAGAAGCTGATTGGAGACACTTGGTTCTGTGTAAAATCTTTTCTGTGATATGAGATCACTGGCATTCCACAGCAAATTTGATGGGACAGCAACAAGTTTGGTTAGTGTTTGTCAGGGACAGTAGGTTTGCTATTAGTTTACACTGTTTTCCTAGCATGCACGGTGTAGTATCAAAGAAATATGAAAATATGGTGTGTGGGTGTGTCTGTTTAAATAGAGGCACATACCCACACACAGAAGGAAGTTTAATGGATACAAGAAGATTGCTTATACCCAGCCCTCCAGCTGGGTTGACTAAGGCAGGAGGAGATCAAGTGATATGTACCCAAGGTCACATGCTGTGTCAGTAATGCGTCTAGGACTAGGAAACCAGGATTTGGCCAGCTCTTTCCTTTAGACCCTAAAACAATAAATTAAGTGGACTGTCAAAATTGATGATTCATGAACCATTTAGAAGTCGGATGTGTGCCAGCTGGGCCTCTTATATTTGCTGTGCTTGGAGAAAGAAAGAAAGAAAGAAGAAAGAGAGTGGGATTTAAAGGATAGGCTAGATAATGCAACTTTCTCCCCCTCACTATCTACTCCCATCTGGGGATGGCAGCTGTGCACAGTTCCCGCATGCGGAAAAAGTATGTTTCTTTTCCTTTTAAATAAGACAGTTTTGGCAGTCACTCTGTCACCCATTTTCTGGCTGAATAGTGCTTACAGTTTGTCATGGGAGGAGCTATCAAAGATTGTCTGCTGTGAGAAAACCAGCTGCAGATTTTGAGTCTGTAATTAGAATTTTAATTTCTAAAAAATAGCAGTCCTTTTTCCAGTATTTGATTGTGGAGCAAGGAAGCCATGCTTTGTCACTAACCATGGGAAACAACAACAATTTTCCCTTTGCCACTTGGATCAAGGACTTTTCTTTAAGGATGGGACATCAAAGTTTGTGATACGATGGATTATGATAATATTTCTTTCATAAGATATTACAAGCTCATATAAGTGAACAGCACATTTGAAGTTTGACCTTTTTTATTCATTTAGCTCTGTACACATTTAACTGCATTTTCTCAGTTACAGGATGTGGATTTTATAATGCAAGAAAATGGAGACTCAGGCTTCTGCTTTTCATCATTTAATAATCTAAAGAAAGAATTATTTTGCAAAAACACAAGCTGAAAAGCCCCTGTATGCCATGTCATTATTTTATGTTCTCAGACTAACTCTTTGTTCAATGGAGTCCAGCTCCCTAAGATTAAAATTTTTACAAAGAAATTGTACATTTTTTAAAAAGAAAGCCAAATGTTTGGAAGTGAACCATTAAGGAATCCCTTGAGGCCCTAACTGCTTCATGACTCATCACTCCTCCTGACTTTCATCGAACTATTGTCCTGGCTCAGAGGGACACTTCTAGTGGTGAGAGAGCAATTTGGTTTCCATGACCATACTGAGATGCTGGCCTGCCCTGAAGTTGCCAGTAATGGTGCCAGTTGTGATGGCAGTTTCTCTCTAGTAAGAATGGAGCTAAATCCACCAAACTTGTTTCACACAGACCTTAAAAGGCAATGACCTTTGTTCACAATTGACCTGAACTAGATTTGATGATCCAGTAATCTAAAAATGAATGGTCCTGTATCCTGTTACCAAATCTGCGAACCATCCAGCCCTCCTAGTTTATTTTGCTTTGTGTTCTTTTCCAAGGCATATTAGGGCTCCTTTGTGGTCAAAGATTCTGCAGGAACATGATCTGCATTGATGTCACCACTAGTCAGACTAACTCATGGGGGTATCGCTATCTGTAGTTTCCTTTATGCATGTTTCCTTTGTAAGATGTTTTGAAGCACACTCAGCTGAAACTTTACACTTTCTCATTTCAGCCAATTCTTCACGAACCATCCTGGATGCGAATGATGAATTTAAGTCCATGTCGGGAACAATACAGTTGGGGCGAAAGCTCATTACAAAGTACAACCGCAGAGAACTGACTGATAAGCTGCTCATTTTTCTTGCCCTGGCCTTATTTTTGGCCACTGTGCTCTACATCCTGAAAAAGAGACTCTTTCCATTTTTGTAAAATTCCAAAGCTCATGGATTACCAAATATTATGAAAGACCAGAAAGGGAGATGGGGTAATAATGATGAAGTTCAGTGTAACTAGGATCAAGCACTGTTCTAGCTGAAAGAGGGTTAGAGCAGACAGGTCTTTATCATATGGAGTATGATACTGGCTAAAATATCAAGCAAGCTTGCTCACACATGTAGGGGCAGGAGCAGAAAGAATGAGGTGGACAGAAGCAACACCCTTTTCTCTGCTGGGTTGGGGAAACAGAGAAGCACTTCGTGATCCAGACAGGTGCTAGTCTTAATTTTCAACCCTTTTCCCATCTCTGCATGAAATGACCTGTCTCTTAACGATCTGATCAGGAGGTGCCTTATCAGCTGTATGTAAGATGTTGAGAATTAAGCTGAGGAACATGAGAAGAGAAAAGAGGATGGATGCAAATAAACAAAAACCCCCAAACTTAGATACATTCCTTTAATAAACTATTTATAGTGTCTGCATGAATTGAGTCTTATTTAAAAGAAGGAATTACACCTGTATTGAAGGAGACTGAATTGTATATACAAGGTCTTTCTGCCTTTAAAACTGAATCTGCCTTTGACTTACAAAGATGGCTGCTACAGGAGT
Source organism: Gopherus flavomarginatus (assembly GCF_025201925.1). Lineage (NCBI taxonomy): Eukaryota > Metazoa > Chordata > Testudines > Testudinidae > Gopherus > Gopherus flavomarginatus. The sequence continues at coordinate 20,490,894 of NC_066623.1, read as the reverse complement.
GAAATGAAATAGAATGAAAACTGTCATGCCACCTTTTTGCAAGTCGAGTTCCAAAATTTAGAGTCTTATAATATGGGAAATGCATCTTGTGCCTTCTTGAGGCCAAAGTTACTGTCTTTCTTTGAGAATGTAGTTCAGATATGTTCTGTGGCTTCATTTCAGGGCTGCACTTGGAGAACTCCAGTTGATATTTGAGTCGAAAGGCCCATTTGCCTTGATTCAGCACAGCTTGTGTAAGAGGCATAGGAGTGTATTTCATATTATTAATTCCTAAGGAGTACATTGGAGTTACAAAAAAGAGATTTCAGTGGAGGATACAAAAAAAACTTAGAAAAACCACAGCAGAAAATCATGTATTTCTCAACATGAACCCTGGAGTCCACTTGGAGTATATCTTTGGTCATTACATCTCTTGACATTTAAAAAAGAATTTTGCATTTATCAAAAGACCAAAGTACAAACAGAAGTCTGTTATAGCTCTTCTTACTGGTGCAATGTTTTATTAAAAGCACATTGTCAAGGAAATTTTTCTGTAGTCTTTTGTCTTAGTTTCCCTTTATACATTTCCTCTTAATATTTACATCTTCAGAGTGCTGTCTGCTTGTACATGTGAAAATGTTTCCTCCTTCCTCCTACAGTTTGACCTTTTTTGACTGGCAAACTTGAGTTGCCTTCCTCTCCCCTGTGTTCTGAATGGAGCAAAAATGAACGTGCCTGTTTGGTTTAACAGCACCATTATCAATATGCAGTACTCGATGTAGCAACTTATACCGAAAGAACTTTGAGCTGAACCTTCAACTGATGTCTGTGTAGCTCTAGGAAAAGTATTTAACTGCTGCCTTAGCACCAGTAGGAACACCTGAAATGCTGTTTTTGTACAGGGATGTCTGAAACTGGTGGCTATTTTTTTTTTAATCAGTTGTTTAGAACTTAAGTTAAATAAAAACCAAGGCCCTTCCAAATAGAATCTAGATAATCCAGTTACATTTCAGTATTCTAGTGGATATCAGATTTTGGGCTAAATCCAGCATGACATCCCTTTAAAGGCTGGGTTCCATTTGGGAGACCTTGAAAGAGGAAGTGGCACTAACTCCTCAAAGTGGGCCTGTCTTTGTAAAATTCCCTTACCAGATTTTACCAGCTGGCATAATTTCCCCTTTTTGCCAACTGTCAACATGCGTTTGAGTTTGGTAAGAAATAGAATGTAATGAGGGTGGACCAAAGTATATTATCATTTAAGCCAACACCTCTAAACAGTTGCCATTATGAGCAGGTACTGCCAGCATGGAATAGGAGCTAGAATTTTTCATCAGCAGCTCCAAAAATAGAGGCCTCTGGGTGGTGAGTTGAAAGAGCTGTGCCAGTCCTTCATGGGGAGAAAAAGAAGTGATAAATATGCCAGCAGGCCTCCTGTTACATCCAGTAGAGGGCAGTATTGTGTGCACATGTAATGAGCCTTTCTTATGAGGTGAATCATGAAACAGTTACTGTTTTTCACGCAGTCAGATCCTATCTGTATCTTATCTCGGCATGTATACAATCTTATCTCGGCATGTATACACCGCCTATCTATCTAGTGTAGGATTTTCTATATTATCCCTCATGGGGGCAGTTGACATGAAGCTTTCCACTATAGCTGCATCCTAGGGGACTTAGAGTTTAGAACAAAGTGATATTAAGAATGTTCCATTCCTGAATAAAGGAGGAAATTCTTCATTTTCATCACAAATAGATGTATTTATTATATACAGAAAATAGTTAAAAGTCCCAAGATTGCCTTTATGTGTTTTATTAGGGGAGTTCTCATGAGCAGATTGAGGTTTGGTTCTTTTGGGCAGTAAAGGAAAACATGAACTATTGTATTCTGAATGCAGAAGCATCAAAAATGTATACAACATCACAACTAAATGAAAGTGGTCTCTGTCCTTGATGTTGAAAAGCACTGCTTAAATATAGAAAATTCTAGTTGACCCTCCGTGCAGCAGAGTCTCTGGCTTCTGATTTAGTAATGCAATACCATCTTATACATGTTTAAAGAAGTGAGAAGAATTCTCCCTTCCAGCCTGCTAAGTTTCTGGACCAGCTGTAGCAGTTTTGCTTCATTGATTTGACTTGCCTTGGGGGAAATGGTCTTATGTTCTAAAAGCACAATGCCTGCAGGTGGTCAAACATTACAGCTGATTCAATGTTTCCTCCCTAATGTGAGAGCAGTATAAAAATAGATTGCTCTTAATCTCTGAGATAGTGGAATGCTGAGCAGACAGTAGAGCCATGCTGTAAGTAATGATGAAGTGCAACTCTCCCTGCAGGAAGTTTGTGGTTTATCTGCTTTGCCCTCTCAGTACAGAAGATAAATGTATCTCATAAAAGAAATGGCCTCCGCAGAGCACTGTGGGATTCACTAACTTTTGTTTTATAAGGAGTTCAGACTTTCCTGATGGAGATTGAAAATGTAGCAATTTAGTAAAAATCCATTGTTAAATGCTCCTGTCCTGTTTCTCTGTTGGCTTTGTGACTTGATATTACTGAGTTATGGATCCCAGAAATAGGCAATTAGAATATCGTAGGAATAAAAAAAGGCCAACTACAATTATGAGCCCTTTTCATGGCATTAGCTTTCATTTAAAAAAAAAAAAGGTTTCTAGTCTTTTTTTAATGTATTAGATTTGTACTCTCCAGAAGCTGGGGGATTTATACTAGTGCAAAATGGTCATACAGCAGCCATGACCAACTAGATCCTTTGAGAGAGAGTGAGAGAGCATGTGAGCTGCTCTTTGACCCAAGTCTTCTCCCATTATGCCATTCCATCACTGCTTGATTTTCAAGAAATTTTATTCTACAGACCATCAAGAATGGTGCCAGACCACCAATGGACTACAAACTATACAATAAGAATATTATTGATGTGATATTAAAGTGGAATGTAATGCTCTCCAGAAGTGTGGAATGAAGTCATTGTATTCCAAATCATCACAATTTAGGTGATAATTAGAGGAGGCCTTTCCCCACTAACAAATCTATGGAACAGCTCAGCTTTGGCTTTCCCGAAGTCTATGGCTGGTTCCCAAACTGGGGCTCATGAACCGCTGGGGGTTTGCTGAATGTTACAGGGGATTCTCAGGAAAAAATTCCCTAATGGCAGACAGAGCTGTCCCTAGGGACCTTGGGCAGCACAGGGCCAGTAGCCCAGAGCCCCTGGACTTCCAAGAGCGAAGCAGATCAAAGCAAGCATATCTATCTCACTTAGGAAATTTAAACTTCAAGACTCCTTTTACAAAATGGAAAGGGAGGTGGATATTTTTTGCTGTTTTTAAAATTAAATAAGCAGCTAGTATTGTTTTTAAAATTATTATGAAGAACAAGTTTAAGCTTTGTTTGTTTGCCTGGACTGCTCAAGACCTGAATGCTTGTGTAGGAGGAACTCTTTGATTTGGCTTCCTAAGTATCTTCATGCTGTTTCACATCTGATACACCTTGATGAAACATAGGAGCCCTGTCTTATAACACGTTTATTCAAAGTGATACAAGCTATGGAAGTGAGATCTTGAAAGAGTTTTGCCATTTTCATAATGTAATAAAAATACTGTGATGATAAATAATTATAAATAGTGTGTAATAAGCATGTCATAAAACAAATTTTATATTTCCAATATCACTTCTTTTATAATTTGTAGTCAGGTAAAGGAGAAAATTCCTGGAAATATTCATTTTTAGGAGGGGGTTCACGAGACTTGACATTTTATTGAAAGGAGATCACAGGTTGTTAAAGTTTGGGAACCACTGGACTAGAACAATGACACTCTAGCTAGTGAAAATTAAATCCTTTTGGAGACATAAAATGTGATTTACTTTTGTACTGTATATGGCACCTAGGTACTACTGTGATGGCACTTAGCATTACAAAAATAGAGATATGTAATAGAAGTGGGTCAGATGCACTCCTGTAGTTTAGACTGTCTGCCACAAGATGTGTATCAGTCATTGTAAGCTGGCAGCATGACTCACTGTAGTCAAGCTTTTTATCAAGAAACAATGTTTCTGCTAAGAAATTGAAGCCAGTTAACCTGAGCAGAAACTACTAAACAGAAAAGCTCCCTAGAGGTTAACCCACTCATATGGCCCTGGCTATGGAGGCCTATCTGTCCAAAGGCAATGTCTTTCCCCAGAGTAACAGGGTGGCTTGTAATTGGATTGGAGAGGCTGGGGCTAAGCCAGCCTTTATTACAAGGTGAGACTGAGAGGAGTCAGGAGATTCCAACTGAAAAGACAGCAGGCAGATTCAAGGCAGGGGTGTGGCTCAAAAAGGGTTGTTGAGGCTGCCAGAGGTAGAAAGCTCGGGGATGCTCAGGAAACAGAAACCTGAGGAGATGTAGCTAGCAAGCATAGTTAGACTTCCATATTTGGGAGTGCGGCTCCAGTCCAGCCGCATGGGGGTGTGGAAGGGACAAATTCTGGTTTGGTCCACAGGGGCACCATTTCAGATTTTTCAGGGGATGGGGCAACTTTAACCATGATTCCAGGGGCTACTGAGGCAACTGAATACTATATTTTTTTTTTTGCAGATAACTTAGAAATTATCTGGCAGGAGCAACGTATCTAATTCCTATATCAAGAAATAAAATAAAATAAATATTATTCCCACTCAGCTCTAATACTAACATGTTCTGACATCTTGTGGCAAGTCACTTAAGGGACTGGTTTGGTTTAAAATTGTAATGTATGTTCTTTCTCAGATACTCTTACTAAAGTCAAAAGGGACCATCATGATCATCTGGTCTGACCTGCATGTTTCAGGCCATAGAATACCACCCATTCACTCCTGTAATAGACCCCCTAACTGAGTTACAGAAGTTCTCAAATCATGATTTAAAGACTTCAAGTTACAGAGAATTCACCATTTACACTAGTTTAAACCTGCAAGTGACCCATGCCCCGTGCTTCAGAGGAAGTGAAAAACCACCAATGTGTCTGCCAATCTGATCTGGGGAAAATTCCTCTCTGCCCACTAATATGGTGATCAGAAAGACCCTGAGCATGTGGGCAAGATCCACCAGGAAGATTCCTGGGAAAAAATTCTCTATAGTAACTCAGAGCTCTCCCCATCTAGTGTCTCATCTCTAGCCATTGGGGATTTTGGCTACAGGCAGTTGCTGATGGGCCATTGTACGCAGTCTTGTCTACCATCCCCTCCATAAAATTATGAAGCTCAGTCTTGAAGACAGGCTTTTTGCCCCCACTGCTCCCCTTGAGAGGCTGCTCCAGAATTTCACTCCTCTGATGGTTAGAAACCTTCACCTAATTTGAAGCCTAAACTTGTTGATGGCAAGTTTATATCCATTTGTTCTGAGGTTCACATTGGTGCTTAACTTAAATAACTCCTCTCCCTGCCTGGTATTTATCCCTCTGATGCATTTATAGAGAGCAATCTTATCGCCCCTCAACCTTCTTTTGGTTAGGCTAAACAAGCTAAGCTCTCTGTCTGCTCTCATAAGGTAGGTTTTTTCATTCCTCAGATCATCCTAGTAGCCCTTTTCTGCACCTGTTCCAGTTTGAATTCCTCTTTCTTAAACATGGGAGAGCAAAATTGCACACAGTGCAACCTCCAGATGAGGTCTCACCAGGGCTTTGTATAATGGTACTAACACTTCCCTATCTCTACTGGAAATACCTCACCTGATGCACCCCAGGACCATGTTAGCCTTTTTCACAGCCACATCACATTGACGGCTCATAGTCATCCTGTGATCAACCAATACACCCAGATCTTACTCCTCCTCTGTCACTTCCAATTGATATGTCCTCTGTTTATAGCAAAAAATCTTTTTGTTAGTCCCTAACTGCATGACCTTGCACTTGCAATATCATCCCATTTCTATCACTCCAGTTTACTAGGTCATCCAGATCTTCTTGTATGATATTCTGTTCCTCCTCCATATTTGCAATACAACCCAAATTTGTGTCATCTGCACATTTTAATAATACACACCCACTTTTTGTGCCAAGGTCAGTAATAAATTAAATAAGATTATTCTGAAGACTGATCCTTGAGGAACTCCACTAGTAACCTTCCCTAGCCTGACAATTCACCTTTCAGTATGACCCATTGCAGTCTCCCCTTCAACCAGGTCATTATCCACCTTTCAGTTCTCCTATTAATCCCCGTCTTCTCCAGTTTAATAATTTCTCATGTGGAACTGTAACAAATGCCTTACTGTTATCCAGGTAGATTAAATCTACTGCATTTCCTTTGCCTAAAAAATCAGTTATTTTCTCAAAAAAAGATAGATATTAGTTTTACTACCTCTTGAATCCAACAAATGAAACAATTGTAGAAAAATCTACAATTACTTTCTATCATTTAGGCTACTTGCTTTTTGCAGTTCCCCAAGCTTGGAAGAGATCATTTAGCTTTGGGAAACATCCTAACAGCCCTTTCTTATCTTAATCACCTGTTAATCACTGTGTTTATAAACAAAATTCTGACTCTCTGCCTCAGAGGCCCACACTGGGAGAAGTCTCCTCTGCAGAACTCATTACATTGCACACTCAGGCTGCCTGCCTGAGGCCATGTCTACATCTAAAATTTTGCAGCGCTGGTTGTTACAGCTGTATTAGTACAGCTGTATAGGGCCAGCGCTGCAGAGTGGCCACACTTACAGCAACCAGCGCTGCAAGTGGTGTTAGATGTGGCCACACTGCAGCGCTGTTGGGCGGCTTCAAGGGGTTTTGGGGAAGGCGAGAGCAAACCGGGGAAGGAGACCAGCTTCGCCGCGGTTTGCTCTCGCGTTCCGCGAACCACCCTGCAAACCGCAGGGAAGGAGACCTGCTTGCTCGGGGGTTCGGCGAACGCGAGAGCAAACCGGGGAAGGAGACCAGCTTCGCCGCGGTTTGCTCTCGCGTTCCCCGAACAAGCAGGTCTCCTTCCCTGCGGTTTGCAGGGTGGTTCGCGGAACGCGAGAGCAAACCGCGGCGAAGCTGGTCTCCTTCCCCGGTTTGCTCTCGCGTTCCCGGAACCACCCAGCAAACCTCAGGGAAGGAGACCTGCTTGCTCGGGGTTCGGGGAACGAGAGAGCAAACCGCGGCGAAGCTGGTCTCCTTCCCCGGTTTGCTCTCGCGTTCCCGGAACCACCCAGCAAACCTCAGGGAAGGAGACCTGCTTGCTCGGGGTTCGGGGAACGCGAGAGCAAACCGCGGCGAAGCTGGTCTCCTTCCCCGGTTTGCTCTCGCCTTCCCGGAACCACCCAGCAAACCTCAGGGAAGGAGACCTGCTTGCTCGGGGTTCGGGGAACGCGAGAGCAAGCCGGGGAAGGAGACCAGCTTGATTACCAGAGGCTTCCTCAGGTATGCTGGGATACCTGCTTATTCCACGGAGGTCAAGAAAAGCGCTGGTAAGTGACTATACTTGATTACCAGCGCTGGATCACCAGCGCTGGATCCTCTACACCCGAGACAAAACGGGAGTACGGCCAGCGCTGCAAACAGGGAGTTGCAGCGCTGGTGGTGCCCTGCAGATGTGTACACCTCCTAAGTTGCAGCGCTGTAACTCCCTCACCAGCGCTGCAACTTTCTGATGTAGACAAGCCCTGAGGCTTGCAGTTTGGTGGGGGTGTGTGTGTAATGCCCCTCCCTGCCACCCCACAACACCATCCATGCTAGCAAGCATGTCTACTGCAGAAACATTGAACTATGACCCAGGTCTGAGGAAGAGGGTTGGAAACCCTCCCAATTAAGGGGAGAAAGTGAGAGAGAGAGAAACTCTGAACTGGTATTGGGGTCTGGAGGGTCCATTGTGCACCTGAAGACTAAATACATTAGAGTCTAGGTGGGGAATGTTTTAATTTTCCTTTGGACTGTGTGGAATTTGTTTAAGGAGACCTGTGAAAGAGACAACAGAGGTAGAGTACTTCAGAGGTACCCCTTGCCATGAGGGGGTGCTTGGGAGGTAATAAGCGTCCACACGACCATGCATTGTTTCCCAGGCCCTTCTTATGCACAGCTGTGTGAGAGGAGGGGGAAACTGAGTTGAGAATAAACCCCTGTTCATGAGGGGCTTGATAGCGCCCACGCTCCGTCAGATCATTTATTTACCTGTGTGATCAGTGCTTTATAGAGGACTAAGAAGACATGATCTCTGGCCAGAAAAGAGTAAGGAGACAAGGTACAGACTGGAATAAGACAACAAAAAGTCATGGGAGTTACTGTTGGGATTTTAGACTGGTGTATTGATAGCAACATGATTTTTATTTTGTTTGCATTGTTCTGTCTAATAATGCCTCACTGCAGTGAGGTCTACAGTTCAAGAAGAAACAAGCTTTGCAGGTATCTCCAGGCTTCTTTATTAGCAAATGTTTGAAGCTAATTAATTGTCAAGCATGCACAGTACCGTAAATGATTATTGACCAAAGCTGCAGTTTCATTTAGAGCTATGTTCTGCTCTCCCTTCCCTAGTATGGCTATCGGAGGGAAATCCTAATTCAGGCACAGCCGTATCTGTGACTTCTTAGCAGGGGTCCATTACATCCTTACTTTCTTCCCCCACATTGATACATTGTAACAACATGGGCAATTGCAGGGTCGGGAGAGAAATGTCTGGGAATTTCAATACATATTTTGCTCCAAATATTGAGTATGTCTGGACTTTTTCTAATCCTACAAGCTCATACATGTGGACTGATCCTTGCTCCCATGCAGAGCCTAAATTAACTTCAGTGGGGCTCACAGGCAGACTACTACAGTTGAGATTGGTGCCGAAGAGAAGGCTGTGTACAGAGGGATGTATCCAAGGGAAACTGCCTGTCCTAGGACATTGAAATAGCTCTTTCTGAACTACTTGTGAAAATCTGTGTTTCCATGAGGGGAGGAGTGAACTTTGAATGGCTTCCTACCAGACTACAATTCTACTGTATTAGAATCGGGAGGAAATAAATAGAAACAGTTCCAGTGTAGCTATGCTGAAAAGCCTGAGGTTTTACTTGATTTGCAAAATCACTGCATCGGAAGCATTGTTTGACTTCAGTTACAGAGTAGACTGATATAAAAACAGTGTAGGGATAACTCTGTGCATGGGAGTAAATAAATTATGTGGAAAGTGAATATGATTTTTAAACCAATTGAAGGAAAAATCTAAGTACATATTTGAACTGTTTTTAAATGCTTTCCACATAATGGGCTTTACCAGAATGGAAGGGTGAATTCATAGCTTGAAAACTTTTAAAAATGTCATCACTAAATGTGTGTGGCTGCTATCGCATGCCAAGTGGCCCAGAGACACATGCTAGCAGGAAGAGGGCTAGGCAAGTCAGTCTGGAATCTTTGGGGGCTGAGAATATCCAGGATGCATGTGCATACTTGTCTGCAAATATGCAGAACTCCTTTTCAAGAGAGAGGAACGGTGAATCCAGAATGTTGCTTTGCCTTCATTTTTTGTTGCCTGAAATCCCCCAAATGGAAAAAAAAAAAATCTGGCAAATACAGGTTATGCAGGGTCTTTAAAATTCATTGTAGCCGTAGAGTGCACCCAGCCATCAATCCTTTTGAATAATTTCTAGCTGAATTTTTACCAGGTTTCTAGTTCGTGTGAGCTATTATCTAACTATTCATTCATAGTACTGGTTGCGCAATGAACCAAATACATTGTAAACCCAAGGTGGTATCTGCAATAATGGTCATTTGGAGGTGATTAGAGACATAAACATCAGGGGTTAAATACTGAGACTCCTTTCTAATCTTTGTGGGATTGAGGCAGCCCTTCATCTTTCTCAGGTAGTTTAGATAGATAGGAATCTACTAAAGAAGAGAATTTCAACATTCAGTTCATATTCCAGGACACTTACAATAAGTGTGAGTGTTCTCCATTGTCCTTGGTCAAAATTTTCCTTAGCGCACTGTTGACATTTGTTGGTGTCACCCTGGCTGCTACTGCTGGGTGGCTGCATACCTGTAGTAGGGAGGGGTGATATATATTCAGTAGTTGCCCATGAACTCGAGTAATTAGCCAGTATTCAGGGCCGTGCTGGGTTGTTTCCATTGATGAGAAATTTAATAGGCACCAGATATTTCTTCAGTGAAATCCTAATTATTTACAAACAATGTGCACAAAGTCCCGTTTCTCTGAGTACAACAGCAGCAACAACATGCAGTTTCCTGCTTGTAGTTTACAGCCCTGTCTTTCCAAAGAGTCCTGTGCCCCAAGATGCTCTTTATTTGCTCTTTCTCAGAACCATGCTTACAACTGCTTCTCTTTCTGCCTCTGACGCACCTAGACACAGAAAGCTGCAACCAGTTAATGCCCCAGCTTCTGCACTTGCAATCAGTCCACAGGAAAAACCATTGGCTCACATGGTATAGCTTCTGCTCAGTTTGCTACGCTGGTCAGTGCTTTGGGAGTGGCTTCTATTGTTTCATGTCTCTCAACACAAAGGGGCACTTAATTGCTCATTCTTTTAGCCTGAATGAAGGTGTTCAGTATACCCATTGACCCTACCCAGATCTGTGATTGATGGAAACCGTTAACACCATCCAACATAACTACATTTATAAAATTATATCGTTTGTAAGGTGTTTTTGAATCCTTTCAATTGAAAGATGCTACATGCTTTCAAAATACTATGAAGCTTAGCAACGTATCTAAAATAGTGGAAGAAACTGTTCTTCTCATGTATCTCCAGTGCTGCACGATCCATACCAGCTACCCGGTCTGCTTTAGGCTACAGTTCAAGGATGTTGGTTATAATCAATAATCACTCAGTTAACTTTGCAAAAAATCATGAAAATGGGTCTTTACCACAATAATGATTTTTAAAAAGGATTATTTTAAACTCATTTAAAAACAAAACAAAAATTCAACGAGAGCAAATGGTGGAGTAGAATTTAGTGAGGTTGCCTTAACTGTACTGGGATAGCCCCAATTACCTGACAGAGACCCTCGGTGTTATTCTCCTTGTTGGATTCAGGTTTAATCTCCCCACGGCCTGCACAGGGAGATGTCAGTGAAGGGCCCACACCTCTGAAAACTGCTCCCTCTGGGGGCTTGTTAGAGCCTGGGGTTGGTGAGGCAGGGCATTGTGTAACCATTATTTGTTTGGCCAGGAGTTTATTATAAAAAATAATCAAAGAGTTTTTGTTTTGGCAAACAGTGGGGAGCTTCATTATATTCTGCTGTTACTGAAGACAAAGCACTTAGATGCCAAAACAATGAGTATTAATATACATCTCCAAATAGATAGATATGATTTTATCAATGTCTCACTAACATATATTTTAGGGCTAGGAAATGTTCCCAAGGCTTTTTGGCTGAGGTGTTTTTCCAAATAATGTAATGGTATATTGTAAAAATAAGGGTATGGAACAGTTTTCATATGAGGAGAGATTAATTAGATGGGGACTTTTCAGCTTGGAAAAGAGACAACTAAGGGGGTATATGGCAGCGGTCTATAAAATCATGACTGGTGTGGAGAAATTAAATAAGGAAGTTTTATTTACTCCTTCTCATAACACAAGCACCTAGGGGTCACCAAATGAAATTAATAGGCAGCAGGTTTAAAACAAAAGGAAATATTGCTTTACACAATGCACAGTCAACCTGTGGAACTCATTGCCAGAGGATGTTGTGAAGGCCAAGACTATAACGGTTCAAAAAAGAACTAGATAAATTAATGAAGGATAGGTCCATCAATGTCCAGTATTAGAGGGGTAGCCATGTTAGTCTGGATCTGTAAAAGCAGCAAAGAGTCCTGTGGCACCTTATAGACTAACAGACGTATTGGAGCATGAGCTTTCGTGGGTGAACACCCACTTCATCGGATGCATGTCAGCCAGGATGGGCAGAGATGGTGTTCCTAGCCTCTGTTTGCCAGAAGCTGGGAATGGGCAACAGGGGATGTATCACTTGATGATTATCTTTTCTGTTCATTCCCTCTGAAGCACCTGGCATTGGCCACGGTTGGAAGACAGAGTACTGGGCTAGATGGACCTTTGGTCTAACCCAGGATGGCCGTTCTTATGTAATGTTCTACAAAAAATAGCAAAATTCCCTGCACTTTTAATCAACTCTTTCTGCAATTTCTATTCCCCTCTTCTCATTCCACCCCTTCTCCCCTCCCCCAATCCCTGGTGATGTTCAGAAGAGATCTGTCTTTCATTTTCTTTCTTTCTTTTCTTTCTAGTTTACAACCTAAAGGGAGTACTGTGTTCCAGTGAATTGAGTACTGGACTGTGTTTCAGGAAAGTTGGGTTCTATTCTTGGCTTTCCACTGACCTGCTGGATGACCTTGGATAAGTCATTTAACTTCTCCATGCCTTAGTTTCCCAATCAGTATGGGAGATAACGATTCCTACTTTGTAAATCACTTTGAGGTTTATGTATGAAAAGTACTATATACAAGATAGGTATTATTTATTTTATGGGTCATATGTACATATATATAAAATGTGTGTTTCTATGTATGTAATATGACATCTTGAATCTCATTGATTGATCAAACATACAAAAGTAGAAAACAGATTGCAAAACATTAGTGTAAGAGCTCAGATGTGCAAAAGATCCTATGTGGCAAAAATAAAACATTCACGTAGGTAAAAATATTGTATGCAAGGCAGCTGACATGAATTAGATTTATTTCCCTTCTGGCATCTCTTGCAAGTCCTAAATTAACAATTAAAGTGTAAAAAAAGTGTTCGCACATCAATTAGAAGCACTTCTGCTTTGTTGTAAAAACATTAAGTCTCTTAATAATTCATTTGACCTTCCATGAAGGAGCATATTTTACACTGGATATATTTGCCAGTAATTTGTGCTATGGAGTGTAATTTTTTTATGCTCATCAAGAAATGTCCAGCTTTTTTTTTTTAAAAGAAAAAAACAACAACCCTGTATTAAATATTGTAGGAGTTTAATGCAATATTTAGCTCTTTCTTTCTTCTGAATGCACAGCTCATATTTCATCTAAATATTGTTCAGTCTTGTCAACCTTGAGACATGTTTATTCAAGAAATAATGGGATCAGTTATCAAAAACTTAATCCTGTTGTGGCTTGGAACACTGCAGTTATAGAATCTTGCATTGTGCAAGGAGCTAGTAGGTTCAGATTATAGCTGAGCAAATAATGGAAAAAATTGTTTGCAAGTATGTTTTGATTCCAAAATTTATTGACAATTGAGTTTATTATGACTCATGTTTACCTTTGTGAACATTTCAGTGCTCAGGGTTAGCTAGCACAAATATTGGGAATAGTGAATTTTTTAAGCACAAATGGTTGCTGAAAGCAATTTTTGAATGACATGTTTGCAATTTACATTGGGTTAGTCAGTTACAGAAGCAATCCAGTTAGGGAACAGAAACAATACCAACCGACTTCAGTAATTAACCAACCCAGTGTGCATTTCAAATAAATATTCACCACAAACGGGCTGTCAGCTATTAATAGGGAATGGGAGAAGGGAATTCTGAAGAAATTCACAAATTTATCATTTTAATAATGGACACATTTGAGAAGCTTGGGAGCACTTTGCAAACAGATGAGAAAGCAAAATTATATGAATAAATTATTTCTGATGAATTATTCACCCAATGAAATTCAGATTAATTAAAAACCTTGCAAATGCATAAAAACCCCAGTGGTATCACCCACTCTTTAAATAGAGAAACAGTAGGGAATTGTAGTGACTAGGTCTCTGGACTAGGAATCAGGAGACAAAGGTTCTGTTCCTAGCTCTGCCACTAATCTGCTGAGTGACCTTGGGCAAATCACTTCCCCTCTCACCCTTTGTTTGTCTTGTCTCTAACTTGAAAGGTCTTTGGGGAAGGGAGTGGCTCTGACTAGGTATGTACAGAATCTAGCACAATGGGGCCCACTCTCGTCTGGGGACTGTCAGTACTACTGTAATAATAATAAAAATCAATAATAGCTTTAGGAAACAGGGTAACATTTGTGTAATCGTCACAGGAGTATTTTAGCTGGCGTTTCAAACTGTAACAACAGATTTCAGGTGACATTCAGTATCCCTACCAAGTAGATTTAATTTTAATCATCTCTCTGGGCTAGAAGAGATAAGGATGGACTAATAAGGAAGACTGAAAGAAGAGAAGACGCCAAGAATAAATACTTGCATATCTGGATGACTTAGACAGGAACATTGAAAAATATAAACACCACCAATATGTTGTCAATAGCTGTGATCACATTTGCTATGTTGCAACCTTCTTAAGAAAGATTCCCATTCAGGGAAGAAACAGAAAAGAGAAGCTGCAGACAGAAAAGTCACCTTTGCTTTTCAGTTATTTACATTTCTAGCTCCATGTCATAGAATCATGGATGCTAGAGGTGGAAAAGACCTTATATGGCCTATGTAGTTCATCCATTCTAGGGGACAGAAGAAGATTATTTTATACAGTTAGTTCAGTTATCTGCAGGGATAAGCCTTCTCTCCTCTCCCACTCTCTATGTGACAAACTCCAGCAGAGAATGAGGCTGATAGGTAGTCAGAATGTAGATGAGATCTAGTCTACTTGCCCCTAAACAGGGGTAAGGGAATTATGTCCTCACTCCAAGGGGTAATATTCTTGTAGCCTCTACTTCAGGTTTTGAGAGAATACTGTGATGTTAAAAGGAGACTCACCAAGCTGGCTGTTTGATGTCAACCGAGGAGGACACATATGTTCCAGTAAATAACTAGTGGTCCTCTTCAAATATGCACTTACAGGCTGTTCCAATGTACTCTTATCCAGGCACTGTCAGTGGCCAGGAATGAAATGACCTATTAGTTCTGTTCCAACCTTTGTCTACATCTCATGGCACCACTGGCATTTCTCAGTCACATAAGATAGAGCCATGGGTTGTTGTTTCCCTCTACCCTTATGCAGAAATGGCTCTGCACTTACCAGTGGTTGAGCACAAGGGTTCAGGCCTATGATAACTAGAATGAAAGGCATCTAAGAAACTGAAGATCTAATAGAGATAGAAGACCTCCTTTCTGCTTCTCGCTAATTACTCTGCTGTAAATCTCCATTGTTCCTGACATTTCATCCATCATAGTCATCCGCATGAGCTCCACAGCAGCAGCTTTTACAGCGGTTTCAAAAGCTCTAGCTAGAAGTGCATCTTCTCATAAACAAACTGAGGAGTTACTGTGATGAAGTGAATTTCTTTTCTAAATTCATAGCTGGCCTGGAACAGCTGAACTGCATCTTGCAAGTTTAATGTCCATCTGAACTTCTGAAACTCAGGTTTGGCTTTCTGAAATGGGAAGCACATGGCACTATGGAAAAAAAAAATGCCAGGAATTGATGGAGATGTCTCCTAACAGCAAGTCCTACTAAACATCCAGGAGCTGACAATGAACATGAGCAGAAAGATAGGACACCAGGCTATATGAGCTATTGGTCTTTTTTGGAATGGCAATTCCTATATGTCCTTGCAACATGAACAGGGTGAAATTATCACAGTTAAAACAGAAATATTCAGTAGATCACCTCTCCTGTGCAAGAAGCACATTTTATTGCTATGCAGGAGAGGAATGAATCATAAAGTGGGTATTGAAGTATCACTCCATGTAAGAAGCAGGATTTATTTTTCAGTTTTTCCATGAAAGAATTCTCCCTGGGGAAAAAGAGAGCTATCTTTGAGTCTTTGTGCTTAATTCGCATTACCTCTTACATTGGTTTTACACCCCTTGTGACACCATTGACTTCAGTAGAATTGCTCTTGATTTACATCATACTAAGGGCCTGATCCAAAGGGCCTGGGCTTTGGATCAGTCCCTAAGTGAGAAGAGACCCAGAGGTTCAACCCTAGGCACAGCTGTAACACAAAGTGGTTTTTATTTCATTCTGTGATATGTCACCTGATGTCACCTGAATGACTTCTGCCAAACTGTCTGTCAGTGAGAGAGATTTAAAAGGGCAAGCTCAGTGGGGCAGGGACTGTCATTTACTAAATGTTTGAACAGCACCTCCCACAGCATGGCCCTGACCTGGTTGGCTTCTCTCTGCTGTTGCAATATAAATAATACTGATCAAAGCTCTTTCAGGAATATTTAGGTGAAGTTACAATGTTACTCTATGACTGTTATAGCCACTGCTATTGCACCTTAAAAGTGACCTGCAAAGGATTTTTTTTTAAATACTGGGCTTGTGCTATTTCTGCTTTATGAATGATGAGATTTGTTTGGGGTTTTTTGCTTGTTTTTTACATTACAAATATCAGGGATGTCAACTGTGATCTTTCCTGGGTTTGCTGGATGACTTTTTGAGGGTTTCAGAGGATGCATATCGTGATCTCTCACACCTTGAGGAGGTGAGAAGTGTTGAATCTTTAACGAACTTCTGTTCTCCAAAATATGAATTATACATTGCAGGTGTTAGCAAGGATTTGGCCATTTGTTTTTGTTCTGTCTGAACTCAGATAAACATCTGATAAAAGCAGAAGATTACAAGAGAAATTATTATTAGGGCCTGAGTCTCTATTGCCCTGCACAATCTATAGTTGTTTGCACCATTGTAAAGTGGGGGGGTAAATGTTACCATTTTGGTTTGGAAGGATTTTTTTGCCAACTTTGTACAGGTGTAAATGGCTACACATAGTGCAGTAGAATGGAGATTTGGGCACTTAGCCTGCAAACTCAGGGTGAACAAATCTTGTACTTTGGGCTGGGTTTTACCACTCTTTAGTGTTGCCAGCTCTTACAATATTTGATATAATCCCACAGCTCCTGGAATCGTGTGATCATATAAATCACAGATTTCATATAAAATAGAAAGTTTTTAGCCCTCATGGTTGTAGCTAAAACCTTGACAATGAAACACAAAGGTTCAAAAACTAGAAGTCAAATAAAAAGAAGCAAAAATTTTTTACATCATCATTTTTAAGCCAATCTTGTGCGATCCTAACTCACAATTTTTGAATACTTGCTGTTGCCAATACTGTTTATGCTGAGTAGCACCTCACTCTATGAATAGTCCATTTACACAGTGTGAGTAAAAACGTAGAATCTGGGCCTCTTTGCTTGTGCAGTGCCTACCACAATGGTGCTCTAGTCCCAGTTGGGACCTCTAGACACTGCTGTAATATCTTAGTCATGATTGGGTTCTTATTTGTATGTATCTATCTGTATTTTTAAGTGACCAGTGTCAGATGGCAAAGACCAGAGTACATCTATTAGTCTATACAGATATAAAGTGATGTTCAATAATAATTTTGGCAGAGGTTTCATGAAGAATAAACTTGGTTCAGAGATGTGATTTTCTCCATAATTAAGGCGGTCGCAGTTTCTTTCTTCCTTTCAGGCATCCTTTTATTTTTAAACACACAATGTGAGACTGATCAGATATTATCATTGTTGACCTTTCTCTTCTACTGCAACATCAGAACCAACTTGCATATCTCCAGCTTTTAGACTCTCCAGCTGGGGTCACAAACTGTGGTGTTGTGCTGAGAATCATTTTGTTCTGCATTTGGTGTCAGTTTATGCATGAAAGGAAAATGCCACTCGGCTGTTCTGAGCCTTGGCTGGCGATAATGCTGCATGTGTCCCTCTGTTCCTGTGATAAGTGCCCAAAGGGCAAGCAGAGAAAACGTCTCCTCAGGGATCAGTACACACCAGGCCCTATAGATAGAACCACATATATATAGAACAACATGAAAGCTTTTCACTTTCTTCTTTTCAACAGCATGATGGTTAAGTATCACATACAGTGACGCTTTTTAACCTGACCCTTCCAAGGGTCTGGTCTTTCTGTATCCACAAGTCCTTCAGTTCACATTATCCTAAACTAGAAGAGGGGGAGGGGATGGCTATTTGAAAATGAAATTGATACATACTGCAAATACATTTGTTTTTGTAGACTTGATACATGTACTCACCAAGAAGAGACAGTTGTAGAAGGATTTCTCTTTACCTTCAAACTTAATAGTAAAATAAAATGCAGTTTTTCTGCTGGGATAGTTGCCCTTTAAGAGGCATCACAACATTACCTGGGGGAGAAAACACACAACTAGCTTTTACTTCAGTCAGGCTAGATATTTATAAAGACACCAGTCTCTGTGGTATCTAGGTGCTGATGTTAGTGCAAGGTCATCCATGGTTAGTACAGGATTTGCAATATTGAATCAGATCATTGACCAATGCTTCTAAGAAAGATGAAAAACATCATCATGAAGCTGGTTTCTTGTACAATACCGCACATTTTGAATTGGATAAAGGGAGAATTCTTTCCTGACCCCTGTTCCTTGAAGCGTAAAATTTGATTACTTTCCTTAGGATGTATAACTACAAATTCTGCTAAGGGTCATAATGTTGTTATGCTTTTTAAAACTAAAGCCACAGTATTTGAAAACACCTAGAGAGAAAATATGGGCAGCTAAATCCTGGCTTCTCCAGGCATTCATTGAATATAAGTGGTTTCTGCCTGCAATCTGTTTGCTTGTTAATAAGAAACCTTTTTAAAAAAATTAAAAGGGACTTTCATACTCACAAATATCAGCTCATCTCCCTTTCCCCTTTGATTTGTTTAAAATACCTGTTGTCAGATTTGCCAATTCCTGAAGCTCTTTGGGTCAATTCCTGTGCTAATTTAGGCCCTGATCTTGAAAAAATTGACACTCTTGCTTAACTTTAAGCACATACATGGTCAGTTGAACTCACTGGGACTATGCACATACTTAAAGTCAAGGGTTGGGAATTTATACTCCCTCAATACATAGAACCTCATTACCTTCAGTATGTATGGAGGGAGTAAGTCAGCACTGAATTTGGGCCTGTGTATTTAAACAAAGTTTTAACCCCCTCCCATCCCCCTCCCACACCCATCTCACCCCCCGCATCTTTCCCTCCTATTCAGAAGTAGATTAGGATGGCTTTATAAATTATAACTTCACTGAGAGATTCTGCAAAAAGAGGATGCAGGGACTTACCGTGCTAATAGCTAAAACAATAAGCAGAGTGAATGCAGAAAAACCCCAGCCAAATAAATGTTTAACTCTTGAGTAATGTTTAGCAACTGGGGCTGCAGAGACCAGAGGCAGAGCTATTTTTTGTGGATTAAAGCCAACAGATACAGTCCTTTCTACAGTGGCCTATAAACCTTCATCTCAACACTTTGGATATTTTTTAGAGTTGCTGTACCAATAACCAGACTATTTATTGTTCATTAAAATATATAAATCCATTTCTTCCTATGAGACATCTTATCCATGACTTAGAGGGGAAGAAAGTTCTCTGAGTAAATAAAACTGCTTTACGTTCCCATGATCCACTCATAGATCAGACTAGCTGCACTCTGCCCCATCTGGCTCCTGGATGGTTTAGTCCCTTAGTTTATATACACAAGGAAAATTTATGATTAGATTTGAGATCAATTCTTTTTTAACCCTGCGGAATGATAGCATCACATGAAAATTACGTCAGGGTTTAATTCACATGAGATAAACATCCTTGGATAATTATACAAATACATCAAGTGTGTCCTGCTATCAGCAGGAGATTATCTGTTTTATGTTAAGTGGTTAGTGGGCTTATACAAATGTTACTATTGCCAAATTACAGTCAGCCATTGTCTGTCTGTCTATTCTGTTTATTCATTTATATGTGAATATGTGAGTATACAATTCCTAATTATATTTAGCCTTTCTCATCTGTAGGTCACAATGTATTGACACAGGAAATTGAAACACAGACAGTTGAAGTGACTTGCTGACGGCAGACATCAGGTCAGAGAAACTATTAGAACTCATGAGTCTTGACTCCCAGTCTACTCTCTAACATGCCTCTGATGATTATGAATAGGGTGACCAGATAGCAAGTGTAAAAAATTGGGACAGGGGTAGGGAGTAAGTGCCTATATAAGAAAAAGCTACCAAAATCAGGACTGTCCCTATAAAATCGGGACATTTGGTCACCCTAATTATGAAAGAAAGTTCTGGTTAGCTATTGAAAATTCTGGCTGTCCTGATGTTCACTATAATGTGTTGTACAGGTGAATGTACACTGTGCACTCAGAAATATCTTGGTTTGATTGCAAGTGTCCTTATGATTTTTCCTCCTATCAGCTTCAACTTAAATACAGTAGTTCGCACATTTCCCAGGCAACTGTAACTGTTCACCGGAGTTAGACCTTGTCAAGTGGCATATTTGTATTGAGTTTGTATGTTGCATGTCCTTATTGGACGGCTGATGTTCTTAGCCTAGAAACCACTAGGTGGCACTGCAAAATAAAGTTCCACCCAATCCCACAAGATTTTAATACTTTGTCTAAACCAATCTCAGTACATCAGAACAAAGAATTGGATCCCAAAATTCCTGGATTGTCATGGTGCAAATAAGACAGGGGAAGTGTAAGCATACACACACAATAAAGGGCTACATTTTTCTTAAACATCCTCTAATGTTGTGTCACAGTTAACTGCAGACCAAATTAGCTGTAGGTGCAAAAGCTACCATTCAGATATTAAATGAATAAGGCCCCTGTTCAGCAAGGTGTTCTCAGACACCTCACATACTTAAAGTTAAGTACATGCCTGGGCGATTAGGGCCAAAATGCTGCCATTTTAGCTGACAATTAATTGTGCTTGCAGCTGACTGCAGAAACTCAATTAAAGGTGGAGCTGAGACCTGTTAAATATAAATGATTAGACTTCATGCTTTCATTGTGACATCTCATTAGTATAACTGAAATATGCTGCATTGATTAATTTATTGAACAGGATTCCTATAAAAGGTCTTTCCCCCTCAGAGTTGTCCATGTAGAAAGCCTCTGTTTATAGCAAGGTAATTTGGTTTGATTTGTACACAGATTGCAGTCAAACATATATATTCCTTTTGGACATCCGTTTTAGTTTGGGAGATGTGTTAATTCTTATATAGTGGCAGATTTATTCCCCTGTCAGATACTTATACTAAAGGGATCAATTTTATTTCTCGTTTGATTTTTCTTTCTGATTTTGATTTGGCTTGATGCCCAGGGAAATTTACACATGTGATTTATCGTGTTAACTAGTATTCTTTTAAAGGAACACTATCAGGTTAAAAACTGCATGCAAAAGAGGCTCTTTACTGCATCATCATAAAACATCTTTGATTATTAACCCTGAAAGAATTTTTAAAATAAAATTGACTTGTCATCATTTATGGATTTTGTTAATTTTTTACAGTTCACCTGACTTTGACTAAAGAAACAGACTGGGTCGCCAATCCTGGAGACACTTGTGCATGTGCTTACCTTTACACACAACAGCAGTGCCATTGACTGTAAAATCTGTAATTTTCTGTATGCACCATAAGCCATACCATGCCACCAATTTCTGGGCAGAATGCTCATTGAACTCTGCCATAAGTAGAGCTTAAATGATAATGTAATACACTGCTACATGAAACAAAATGTTCAGAAGTAGCCACTTATATTATGGGCCTTGGGCTACTGATTTCCGGAACTACCAGCCACTCACTGCTTCAACCTGCGCTTTTGGTGCTTAATAATCTGTGACAATCAGGCACGCTCAATGTATCTCATATTGGGCACTCAATCTCATTGGCTACTTTTGAAAAAAATGGTCTAAAAGTGGGTAGGCAGAGGACTGGGACTCAGGACAGCTAGATTCCATTCCTGACTCTGCCATTTACTGTCTTTATGACCTTGAGCAACAATTTCCCTATCTGTAAAATAGTTCTGTTCACTACAGGAGGAGTGTTAAGCTTAATCAACTAACATTAGTAAGGTGTATGAAAAACCTTGGGCAACAAGGGCAAGATATTTGTATTAAACAGTGTCTCATGTATGGTGTGAGCCAGTTAGTCCTCCTGAAGTTACAACCTATGTTATTCTGAAAGAAAAGTTCTTATTTTCTACTGACAGGAGCTTTAATAACTTGCAGTTTTCACCTTCCTGTATGTTTAGATATCCTGGCTTACAGGAAATAACATTGTGGCATCACCTGTTGCTCTACCTTTTCCTGTCAGCATTTACTATGGTAGTCGCTTTACCTTATCTGGCTACTTCTGTAACATCTGCAAGTAAGTTGTATGGTATGAGGATTTATGGTGACTTTTCAGGGACTTTTATCATTAGATTAATACACTTCTGACACCTGTAGATCAACATAAACTTGACCCCTGGTCTCAACTGATCTATCACTAGGATTCTCCTTTTGAGGAGTATGGTCTGAGATGGAAGGAAATAGTATTCGTGGCAGGGCGTGTCAAATGACCATTTCAAGGTCAAAAGTCAAAGAGATAAAACAAAAATGCATCTGCGTTACTTTGGGCTATAGTTCTATTATTAATTAGTGTGGCAGGTAGATTGACCCTCGAAGGGGAATCACTGCTTGTTGTGGGGAAAGAATTGGTCCCCTGGTGTGTTTTCAGGACTACTTGGAATTAACTAATGATTTATCTCATTATCTCACCAGTGACTTATAGATCTATGCAACAGTTTTGCCCCTACAGAATATCACGTATTTTATCATAAAAATTAATCCTAAACCTCTCTACTGTGTATTACTTCTGGGGTTTGTCTGGATTGCCCAGAGTTTTTCATTTTGCCTATGTATTTAGAATGCAAGCACCTTGAAGCACGGATAATATCTCTCTCTGTGTTTTGTGCAGCATCAATTCCTCACCTGAGGTTATTAAACTCTGCTTGTGTCATGATAGTTCAGTTTAGTGACTTGCCCAAGACACTGCAGCAAGTTAGTGTCAGAACCAGGATTAGAACTTGAAATTTAGTGACTCCATTCAATCCATGCTGAGCCCTCACTGCCTCTTTGATGGACTTATAAAAACCCAATACCATGACAATACCAAAATACAGAAAGAGAACACAGAAAATATATACAATAGGAAATATATTAATAGAATGATTTTCAAAGTTTTCCACGGGACATTAGCCACTTCTTAAAAGTATTTCAAACTGAAAGTGGGCTAGTTTCTGTTACAAGCAGATTTCATGAAGGAGGTTATGCTAGTTATGTGATTCTTCCCACCTGATTTTGAACCTGTGCTGTTAAGCATTTTCATTTTCCTCTAGTGGCCAAATGGTATTCTAGTATCTTTGTTGATACAATAGCAGAGGAAATGGTCTCAAAGAAGACCTTTGGTTTGAAAACATCTGACTGTCTAATGCATTCTTAAGAGGATGATGTTCTTCAACTGGCACACACCGAAATCTGCAAGGTTTCTGGTGTAATGCTTTTGAACATAAAAAGCAACAAGATGGTGTAAGTGGGAACTAATTGCTTGCATGGCCTCTCCAGCCCCAGACACCTGTACTTCAGCCTAAACTTGACTCCTGTCGTTTATGCTCTCTCAACGTGCCACGTTGACTTCTGGATGAAAGAACAGAGTAGAGCTAATGAGTTCCAACATCTCGATTTCAGCTGCAGTTTGGAACAGCTGTATGTAGAGAACAAACCTGCTCAGAAAATGAAAAGAATGACCATCTGGAATAGGGGAAGGGGGAGAGAATGGTTAGGAGGCCTTTCCTTATACTACATATTCAATCTAGGCTTTCTGCCTTTCAAGATGATTCCTGGAGGGCCAACTAGCTAGCTTTCCTGGGAAGACTCCTTATACATATTAATCTTGCTTCTATAATAAGGACAGGTTTTATTATTAGAAGCAAATGAATGTCAGATTTTAACAGCATAACTCCTCCCTTTTTGTTGTGATTATTCAGAGGAGATCTGCTATTCAGCAAACATCAAAATTAGTTTTCCATGCAGTGCAAGCTAGTTATAGTCAATCCAGTTTTTCCCAGAACAGCTTCACTCTTTGCAGAGTGATCACTAGAACCAAGACTAGATTGTATGTTGGTGCAAAACTAGAGGTGGGCCATGAACTAAAGTTCTGGGGCCAAACTCCCCTTGCTTTTGAAAAAGTAAGATCTGGGTCTAAATTTCACTTCTGAGGACCACTTGCTCTCTTTGTATCATAGAGTCATAGATTTTAAGGCCAGAAGAGACCTTTATAATCATCTAGTCTGAGCTCCTGTATATCACAGGCCAAACCATCTTTCCCCTTTCTGTTCTCTTGTCACTTATCTGTTTACAGGGGACTTGTAGTGTGCCAGTACAGTACAGAAGCCTACTGGTCCACATTTAGGACTGTCCTCTCCACAGCCTAGATTTGATTCCTGTCCTAACCAGAAACTAGGCAGGCTGGGTAAGATGCCTTTTCTGTCAAATTATCTTATGTATTGTGATGGGGAACGGCATCCACACTTGCCCAATGTTAGTGTAAAGAGATACAGAGCTTGAATGTGACCAAGTCCAACCTACTGGATGTTATTGACTGCAGCAAAGAAATGTTATCATCCAAGAAAACTTAAATTGGCTTTGTCTTCCCACGCTTGTGTGTAAGGGGCAATGTAAGCTCCCCATTCTCACTTTTTTCCACATCACCAGAGGTTTGTATTCAAAATGGTTACTTAAGCGGGGATCCTGTAAATGCATGTAAAATAAAAATGAGATCTGAAATACCCAGGCTCAGTGGTTAATGCAGGAGCTTAGGAGCTAGGACTTCTGGGTTCTATCCCTGGCTCTCTCACAGACCTGCAGAGTACCTCTGAGTAAGTCCCTTAGCTTCTCTGTGCCTCACTTTCCCCATGTGTAAAAGGGTGATAACAATAGTACCCCTTACCTTCCATGGACGCTATGGTGCTTAGTTCACTAATGTTTGTCTGGTGCTTTGAGATCCTAGGGTGAGAGGATGGGGAGAAATGTAGAGCATTATTGTTTTCTATTTGGATCTGAAACAGCAGCAGTTAAACTGTTCTATGTTTGGTGAACATGGCCTCTGGGAATTATGCATGCACAGCTGACCTTACAATGCACTACAGATTGCTGCCTTGTACGCTGATTTCAGTATATGTAATCTGGACACGAAATGCCAAAAGTCATCCATCATCCCCTGTTTTGACCTTGTAACACTGCCTGTCCTGTACAAGGCCAGCAGTTAGAATGTAAGCTAATGAAGACAGCAGGACATGAAAGGGCTTTTCATTAGCTGATCAAAGGGCAGAAAGTAGTGTTTTTATAGGCACAATATTGAGACAAATAAGACCAAAAACTGTGATTGGGATTGAGGAAGAAAAATAGGTCATTTGAAAACTAACCTAAAATTGCCTCTGTAGTTTGTATCCTACAGTGTGGTGTTTTTGTATTGTGCGCTGTTAAATAGTTGATGTGTTTCACCCAAGAAATGGCTACATTTCATTGCTGGATGAAGTAATCCTTGTGTATATATAGAGAGAGGCAGTTGTGCTTAGCAATTAAAGCAGGGAACTTCATCAGGAAACTAGCTCTGTTTCTGACTGATTCTTTGTGTAACTTGAGGCAAGGCACTTAGGTCCAAATCTTCAAAAGTGGAAGATTTGGAAACCTCATTTTTTGGATGGACAAATCAAGACATCTTGGACCTGATTTTCTGTGGTTCTGAGCACCCATGGCTCCCATTGACTTAACTGAAACCTGCATACATGCATCTCAAGGAAGAATTTATCCCATAGATCATAAATCAGTATGTTGAGTATCCTGTGATTGTTTGATGAAAGGAGCTGTAGAACTATCATTTTCAATTGTAGAAATTGTACACAGGTGTTTTCAGAGTTACAATTGGGCAAAACAGTTTGTTTTTACATAACTTTAAAAAGCCTGTCCAAATAGGAGGGAGTTGTGGGGGTGTCTCTACCCCTCGCATCTGCACACAGCGTAACTACTGAAGTCAACAGGACTTCTGCACAAGGAATGGCTGCAGGGTTGGACCTTTTATTTACTACCCGACCATGAACAATTTTTATATATGTGTTCAGACTTGAAACCCTCAGAGCACCTTTATACAGAGTAACTGGAAGAAGAATTTCAAACATAGCTAGACAGACCCAAATAGATCCCAGGGGGAGTGCAGAAAAATTCTCTGTTTACCCAGCAGCCAGAAATAAATAGCTTAAACTGAAAATAAAGCCTCACCCAGAAGGATGCCACAGACTGGTGTAAGCATGTCTGTCTGCTTGTCTTTCACTGACTTTCTCTCTGATCCATAACACATTCTGTCCACTGTTGGTAAGAGAATCTTCTCTGCAGCCCCTCCTACTTCATCAATTCTCCATCTTGTTTCAATCTCCAATGAAATCTTGGCATCTCTTATTGCTCTGTATCACTTCATTTTTCTTCCCCTCTTCTACCATATAATTGTCTGTTGCAGTAAGTGTTCTATCTGTGGATTGACTCCAATGGGAGTTCTGGGTGCAAAGGGTTTTCAGGATCAGGAGCTAATTTCAGAACTATTATTTACCTCTGCAAACTATTTTGGGAGCTTGTTTGTAAGAAAGCCAATATATAAAATAAGGCCCAGATCCTGCAGTTACTCACAAGCGTAATTTTATGCACGAGCAGTCCCATTGACTTTAGTGGGACTACCCATGTGCACAAAGTTATGTGTTTGTGTACCTGTGTGCAGGATCTGGGCCTAAATCTGCATGTAAGACAAGCAGCTGCAAAATGTACTGACTAATCCACTGAACCCAAGTCAGGAAGAATCAAGTCCTGCTTTTGTTACTCACACAAGTAGTGTCACTGAGATCAATCAATAGAGCTATCATCATAAGCTAGTATTTGGCTCTAATGTTTTGTTAGTATTTTACAGCTTTTTGGCAACTCATTGGACTGAAAGTTTTTGATAGCCTTTTTCTGAAACCTTCCTGATGACAGACTCACAGAGTGGGCAGTGCACATTTGTACACTGCAGCCTCCTCAGACTGCAAAGGGCACTTTGAAAGCTGCTGTTATCTCTTGCCGATAATAAGAGGGACAGTATATAATATACTGGTCAGGAAGATGGGATTTGGGGCCAGTTTCTAGGAGCTGGTACTGGGACTTACTCAAAGCTTATGCTGAAATATACAAAGGATAATGCAATCTGTTTAGGAAACATCTGTTGTACTAAAATAAACCATGGTATATTTTTGGGGCAGCAGCATGCATTTCTAACTACTATTCCCAAATAGGTAGAAGGTCTAGAAAGTGTTTCTGAACATCAATTTTTTTCAATTTTTTAAGTATTGTTAGTTGTTAAACTGATTAGTTGGATCTAGGACAAAAATCACTCCAATGTATTTTGAAATTCCATTCCTCTTAATAATTAATACTTCGCCCTCACTGTACTTCTCATCATTCAAAGCACTTTTCAAACATAGTTTCTTGTCCAGTGTAAGTTTGCTAGCATTTGCCTTTAGCAGTCTATAGCACCTTCCACCCAAAGCTCTGAGTGTTTCACAGAAATTAATTCAACTTCACAACATCCCCATGAATTTGGTAAATATTATCCCCATTTTAGAAAAGGGAAAATGAGGCTCAAGTGCTGTAATGACTTAGGCCACACAGCAAGGTCCTGATCCTGGAGACATCTTTAACTTTACAGTCATGGGCAGTTCCATTCAGCTCGATGGGACTTCTCAGATGTATATAGTTAAGCAAATGGGTAAGTTTTGCAGAAGTCATGTGGATGAACCCCATGACCCAGGTGGAGCTCCACTGAATCCTGTGAAAATCTAAGAGTCTGCCCTCACTGATCCAGTTGCAGGCTCGGGACCTAAGTCTATAGCAAAGCTGGGAAAACTGCCCAGACCTCCTGAATCATAATCCTGTGCTTTAGCCAATGCTCCTTCGGTGGCACCAAACAAATGTTATTTTAAGCAGGGATGGCTTAACAGATATTTCTCACTGGGGCTGGTGTGTCAATTGTTCAGAATGTAGAGCTGCTTTGTTTCTCTCTTTTTTTTTAAATTATTTTTCTGGATCTCCATAGCTTTTCTCTTTATTCCGTGTCCTGGAAATAGTTGATTTTCTGTCTCACCCCCCCTTCTTACTGTTTTTAAGTCAGGACCGACCAACATAATTTCACTCACACACGGTTTTCAGTTCCAGAATCTCTTTTGGCATGACCAAGATATACAGGTGGCCAAAATTAGGAAAAATAGCATAAGATTTGCCTTACCAGATTAGACCATTGGTCCATAGTACACTGTCTCTGACAACAGCCAATAGTAGGTACACACCTAATAGAGTAAGACCAGCAAAAACTGGCCAGCTGCAGGGGCTGTTCTCACCTAAAAGTCAACCAAATATGTGCTGGAAATGTCAGGGGTATTTTAAAACTGTCCCTTATGGTAGGGGAGACAGTTCTTAGTGCAGCTTTCACCGTATCTAGAATCAGCGGTAACAATTTAATCTATTTTACAGTTGGTGCCTCTGATTTGTAAAATAAAATAAAATAAAATAAAATAAAATACATTTTCTTGTTCTGCTGTCTGACTGCATTTCTCAGGGCTAGTGCCGAAAATGCAGCGCAAAAGAAAATAAATGAGTTTGGCTGATCTACAAAAATGTTTCCTTTCTTGGTGTATGGGAGGAGGGAACTGCATAAGACAATATGTCACCTAGCAAGTTGCACAAGCTGTAGCAATACTGTGATCTGCATGCAGGCTGGAGCTGTTTCCAGTCCAACAACAATGGATTTTTTATAGAAAATAATCGGTGAGGCTAATTAACAGTATTCAGATTCCTTTCTCTGTGGAAAAAGGAAGCGAGGTAGGAGAATGTGTTGGAGATGCCTTTTGGATGATTGGTCCTGTACCTGATGAGTCTGTCATTCAATGGAGCCTTCTCTGATTGTGAGGATGCAGGACTTAAAATTCTTTTGAGAGGCTGCTGGTGGCTGCCAAATGGAATATACTGTTTCATTAAATAGTATTCAATGTTCTCCCACTGGGACACTTCACAAAAATTTGCTTGATTTGATTAATTTTCAAATATACGGTACTAGTGTTCAGTCCTGCGTGGAGGCCTCCATTGCCCTCTGTCTCTAAACTGAGCAGGAGAGAGAAAAGAAACTCTGATGTCTGAGCAACTGAGAATGTTCTGATTCTTGTTTATGTTGGGGGAAACGGTTTTAATTCCTTGGGCCTGATTCTCCCTTATCCTACACCTTGGTTAGTAATTTCCATGAGTAGAAACTGATTAGAAAATGCTACCATATCAAAATGGCAGCATTTCTGTTTATACTGGTGTAAATGACTGACCAAGGTGTAAAACAATGGAGATTCAAATCCCAGTCTGCAAGCACTTTGCCTTTCTCACTCAGAGATATTTGCAAGATTCTCTTAAAGATATTACTCCTTTTAAACAATCCTGATTAGAATAATTGATGATATTCATTAGATATTGCTTATGATCAGTACTGTTTGCTGCACTTTGGGTGGAGTAAGCAGAGGGTTTTTTTAGTTGGCGTGTTCAAGAACACTAAGCTACTTTACTTAATTTTTGCCAGAACCAGGGCTCCTTGTATTGTGTTGCAGGAATGCAGGCAAAAACCCCAGGAATTACATTTCTTCCAACAGAGTAACTTTCCACACAAGGTGCAGGGAGTTACGGGACTCAAGAAATAAAATCCTGATTTATAACACAGTTTGAAAACTACGTAGCTATTATTTGGGGAGAACTGCAAAAGGCAAAAATGCAGTCTCCTGTCATTCCCTATTCAACATATTACTTTAACAACTGGGTGAGTTCTAGCTTTTTTATATAAAGCCCTTAACTTTATAGCTCACTTGTCCTATGAAGTCAAGTAATGCTGAGCAATATTTACTCCAGTTGATTTCAGATTGAGAAGTAAATGCTCAGGGCCCCTGAAAATCTGGCCTAAAGTGTACAATTAAGGAGGAGTGGGGACCTCAAATCCAAACTGCAATCGGTCTCCCTTTGTTATACTCCCTGCCCTGCCAGGAGCCCACAGCATTACTATAGTATCTGGAGTGTGGAAGGTCCCAGTGGAAACCCTGCTGCCCCACACTCTCCTCTAAAATAGGTTATTGTAGGTACAGGGGTCTGTTGCAATATCCTATGGGTGTAAAATGATGCTGGCTCAGACAGAGAAATCAATTTATCTACATACATTCAGATTTTCAAAGCTGACTAGTCATTACAAGGAATGGGAATTGGGTGTCGAAATACCCTAAACAACTTTGAGAAACGCCACTATAGTCTTTGTAACAGTGCGGAGCCATCCAGTCAGATTGGTCCCCGGTGCCATTCCACTGGCTGCAGAGGATTGATGGCCGAGATGAATTTGGCCCAAAATAGAAGCAAGGTGGCTCAGCTCCTGGGCAGGTGGTGGGGGCAGTGAGCACTCTCTCCTGGTATTAAATTTAAGAAGGGATCCCTGTGATCAATCCCTGCAGTTTAACAAGGAATCCCTGTAATCAAAGTCTCACACTATGCCTCATTCTGCGGATCCCTGATCTGCTGCCAGGTTCAGGCTGGAATACAGGACACTGTTCCAGCCAGCTGCAGTTGTGTCCTCTGCCTAAATTGCTTTCTGAACCAGCTCCAAGGCTCCGGTTGCTTTTCCAAGTCCCTGTCTTATCCTGCTCTGCATCTGTTTGTGATGCAATTCCCACAGGAACTGGGAAGTATGGAGAGGAGGGGAGAATGTGAGAGGCCTTGTAGGCAGAGCCTGTAGCAATACATGGCACACTGCCTCCTGCATTGATCCCTCTGAGCCATGAGCCTAGTGCAGCACTAGAAATCAGTCCCAAACACTGGGCTGAGAGTTGATTTTGTACTGTAGAGTCAGAGATGGGATTTAACTGGCTAGTAGTAGACATCTGCCACTGAAAAATTCGCATGGGATTACAAGTGCAGCCAAGAAAGGATGAAACAGGAGGCAATCCCACCACATCCCCAGTGTATGTTAAGGACATTACTGCCTAGAGCACTGCTGGAGTGAGAATCCCATCATGACCTGTTGCTCTGGGAAGCCTCTTCTTTCCCTTACTCTTTTTGGACCATTTTTCTTGCCCTCAGATATTAGTATGCTGGATTCTGAGAGACTCTTTAAGGATCAGATTCTGTGGGCATCGCTCAGTCTTCACTTGGCCAAATTCCCACTGCCTTTCCCCTGGGTTAAGCAGTTCACTACTTGCTCTTAATGTAAATTTTGAGGGTTTCCCTATGTTAAATGGAACTCCCATCCTGGTTAAATTCTGCATTGGCTGCAGAAGGTGCAGGGGCCCTGAATTCACTGCATGTGCCCTATTCACAGACTCCTGGAATTAGAGCAGGGAGCATGTGTTTGCCTGGGGATACACAAAGGAAGCACCCAGTGACCTCTTTGCAATGTAATCCTCTTTCATTAAACTACTGCTCCTTACTGGAGAAAACTGGCTTGAAGTTCACAGGAGTTTTGCCTGGGTAAAGACCTCAGGAGTTGTAACCCTGATCAAACGCTCTGATATGAATGTTCAGGGTTAGGGAACTGCAGCAATGGAATCCTTGTCCCTGCCCGGAGAGTAGCATCATTTGCTTTTTCCAGTCAGAAATATAGGAATTGTATTGTGCTGATCAGCTCCCGAATGGCCAGTCATTCTTAGCTTCTCCGCACTGCCTCCTCTTTACAGGATATTTTAAAGAGGTGGCTCTCAGCTTTTTCTGAGCGGGATTCCGAAGTCATTGTGCCTCTGTCTGTGGCAATCCCTCCAACATATGTAAACAGAATTATGTTTGAAAGATAGAGGGAGCCCGACAGACGGTTTCCAAAGGTGGAAAACCCCTGAGGCCTAGACAGGTGAATGCACTGTAGACCACCAGGGGCTCGAGCTGCAGCACTGATTGCAAATAGAAACCATCCCCCGACCTCCTTATCTCTGCAATCCTACCTGCTGGGGGGCGGGGGGGGGGCGGATCGGTCCCGTTCGGGGAGTGAGGGGAATTAGTGGCGGCAGAAGATCTCCATGTATTGGCAACCTTTCATCCTGTGTCCTAGGGCCACAGCCACCCTGTCTCCATCCCTGTTTACTGATGGGGCCGATATGGTGAGCCCGGGAGAGAGGCTGCAGGTTCCCCTAATTGCCTTATCAACAACCGGCACAATCTCAGACACTTAGAGGATGTTTTGACTGCGCTGAATTACAAGGTTTGTTGTTTCTCACTCCAATAATTGACATTTGATAGCGACTACTGTAAAAACGCCGGGTTGGATAGAGCATCTGCTCTTCCGATCCTTGTGGCCCGCGCTCACCTCCACAGCTGGGGGAAGAAGCCTCCCTGTTGGGAAGACTTCTGCTTGCTCGCCCCGCGAGCGAACTTTTGGGATCCGTTCTTCAATGCTTGTTTCAGCAAGATAGCGCTTTTAATGCCCAACCGATAGCTGCTGTTGGGACCCACTCCTGATGTTAAACCAGTGTGAACGGTTGTGTCATCCCCACCCCTTCTGTAAAGCTCACGTCCGTGTCCTGAAAAGAAATTGAGTTTCAACTAGGAGAGAGGGGGGTAAAAGCTGAACTGGCAATGAATGGAAAGTGACTAGACGAAAAGAATGGGAAAATTACTAGGGTTTGTGTCAGTGTCTAGTCCAGAGGCTATTGAAATCTCACTAGGACTTGCGTATTATTTATAATTCGTGCCTTCGCTGAATACCGTGTCCCGAGCTGTCTGCTCTAGTCATATTTTGTAAAACAGACGTTTCGACTTAAAATCTCTAATTCCCCGATGCACAAACCATGTTTCGGAACTCCAAAGGGCTTCACCCAGAGATTTTTTGAGGGGCCATAGATACAATCATAACCATCGCCATGCAATTAATCAGAAATAGAACTAGAAAGCCACCTACATAAATGCAGAAGCTGTTAGCACTTTGGATAGTCAATCGCCCCAGAATGAAAAGGGATTGAAAATGTTGATATGAATAAGTCTGGGGTGTGATTTCTCCCAGAATGGATGTTATATATAACGAGTTCTTGTTCCAAACGGAGATTTAAAAATTGAATAGTGAAGTTAGCGGCATTTCCACAGGTCCGGGATTTATCCGCAGCAAAAATGTTACTGCTTTGGTTTTCACGCAGAACAAGTTACAAAATACAGAGTTTATATATATATAATTATTCCGATCTGATGAAATCAGGGAGTAAAATGTGAGAGACCCAAAGCAAATGAAATACAGTTTTTCACCCCAGCCCCCAAATAATGAACACAGACACCTCTCCTGGCTTTGTCTCCTGCGTTGCTGTAAACACAGATGCAGACTTAAGACAGGTAAAGTACAAATGCTGCAAGGGGATGCCGCCCGGGACACTGTGCTATGAGCTAAATCCGTCTGGCTTCACTCCTTCAATTACATTCGAGACGAATCTGACCCAGTGAATTAACTGAGGGCAAATAGGCCTCAGTCTCCTGCGCTGGTGTGGACCTGCCCCGGCGCAGTGTAGAGAAATGCCTTTTCCCTCTGCACACCCCAGAAGTACTAAGCTAGCAACGGGAGTAATAATGGCTAGAATGAAAGCAAAGGAGCCGTGCAACATTAAGCCACTCTCTTTAATGACAAGTCACCGAGTTCCATCAGCTTGCACAGCCAAGGGAGACACAAACTGGCGGCTGGACAAGGAACAGACAGTGTATTTAAATACTAAATCACGTTTTAGTGCATAACCCTACGGGGATCTAGCATGTAACAGCATCTGAATTCCTTCATTTCGGGGCTTTGTCTTTAGTCTTTGTGTGTTGGTGAGATCTATATACACGATATACTCTCCCACTCTATCTCTGGGGCAAGGAAAGTTACATCTTAAATAAAATAGCAGACCGCATGGTTTTCACCAAAAGGCCGCTTTTGAAGATCTAGGACAAGCGATACACTTAACTTTAAGGACTCTTCGAAATCTGGTGTCCATGCAGGAAGTGCAAAATGAAACATGAACTTTGATTTTTTAAATAAATCGAAGAGTTTGCCACGGCAATATTGTTCAAACTCTTTTTGAAGGAGCCATTCCTGTAGCGCAAAACGGCCCAGTGTTGGATAGGCGAACGGTGCAAGACCTTCTCAGCTCTCAAGGCTTCCTACAGCTTTTCTGAGAGAAGCTAGGAGGGATCTGTGTGTAGCTTTAAATGGGATAGGTAATGTGCTCTCCAAAGCCCCTGGCAATTTTAATATAAACCCCCACATCTAATTGTGTGTTTGTATGTGTGTATGTGCGTGTGCTCTTTAACTTACATGGGGTAGAATAATCTGTACAAAGAACTTTCAAAACTTCCAACTGGAGATGCCGACAAGCATGCTGGTGAATTTCTCGAGGACACTACATTAACCTGCAAGAGGCCCATTCCCTCCCAGTCCTCCCAGCAGTTTGAAAATATATCGAGACACTTGCTTGTTTGCTTCTCTGAGGGATCCCAGGCAGGGTGGGGGAAGCCTGTCCTTTCCCTTAGCCTCAAGTCCAACGTCTCGCTGTTCGGTCCATTGATCAGTTTACAGTCCATGTGAAACATTGTCCTCATTTTACCGTTGCGCTGAGGTCTAGAATAGGGATGGGTGAAGTAAGTCTACCAGGCTCTGATCCCATGCAACGTGGAAATCCCTGCGTTACCCTGCGGACTCGATGTTTGCACTGAATTCAAGTCCCCTACGCTGAAGTTCATGAAATTGTTGCCGGCTGCAGCAGGCTGCATGGTCTGCATGGAAGGGTAGTTGCAATTGTAGTTGGCATTGCAGGCTGCGCTGTTGTAATTCGTGTAAGCAGGGTAGGCGTTGTAGCTATAGGGGTTAATGCTGACATTGTAGGGTGAACTGTAGGGGGAAGATTCCCCTAAGCAGGGCTTTCCATCTCTTACCAGAACAGGCACGGCTATCCTCCTCGGTGGAGGGATCCCGACCATTTCTAGGGTCTGATCCTGTCTCTGCCTTTTGCATTTATACCTTCTATTCTGGAACCAAATTTTGACCTGGGTGGAGGTGAGCTTTAGGACGTTCGCTAAATGGTCTCTCTCGGGGGCCGAGAGGTACTTCTGTTGCTTAAACCTTCTCTCCAGTTCATAGACTTGAGCTTGAGAGAAGAGGACGCGGGGTTTTCTCCTCTTCCTTTGTCTGGGGCGCTCTGGATCCTCCAAGCCCCCTTTCTCCTGTTCCAGGGTCTTGTGAAGAGAGCACAGTTCTGAAGCAAAGCAAAGAAACCAACACACAATAATCAATGTATGTGAATCGTTGTAACCCGTGTAAATGAGTATCACAGACTTTCCACTAAACTAAACTCTGCTTCTGTTTGAGCTACAGACTCCAAATAACTTTCAAAAGCCCGTTCGTTGCCGCTGGAGTTTCTCCAAGATGTTATTTCCATTGTGGAGTTCTTAAAATATATTATTAAATGTTACTACATTTATGAAAGCGCCATAGTAAGCGAGAAATTAGATTAATGGGTAATTACTTAAAAATCGGAACGACTATTTCGATCTTTAATCTGTTTATTCAGAGTTGATTCGTTTTATACTGTATTTGTAGCGAGTATCCACCGACCGCACTGAAATCGGTTCAGTTGTTTCTTAATTGCACAGGAATAATGTCTGTCGCTTTTTTTTTGTTAGTAGTTTTCAAAATGCTGCGGGCCTTAAATGTAAACCGGGCAACCACGGATATCCCTTACTGATACTATGAACATTAAAGAGCAGGGACTGGCTATGATTCTTTCAGCAGAAAAAATGTTGAGTGAGTAATAGCTTTTGGAATTATTCTCCAGAATTAAAAGTTGCCAGTTTGCAATTCATTTGATTTTACTAGCTGATCGTTGTTTTCCGTTTGCCAGATAGTTCACTTCGCTCGCAATTCATAACACACCGTTTCATTTTTGCTGTTGTACCAAAAATCTTCTTGTAAACGAGTCTGGAAACAAGTTACAGGTAACAGGAAACTTCTCGGCAACATTCTCTCTTTTTCCTGCTACCCCACCCCAAAATCTTAAGCCTCTCCAGTCCCCTGCTCGAAGGATCCAGCTAGCTAGCAAACAGGAGTTGCTGAGCGCCCGCAGATCATAGTCTGGAAGGCTCCACAGAGATGAAAAAAAGGATAATATTCTTCGTGTACTATCTCCTTGTCTCTCCTTCCAGTAGCATTCCCTGTAAACGGGACAATCTTACAAGCAGCAAGACACTGCCCAGAATTCAGTCAAAATGGCCTTTCCACGGGGGTTGGTCTGGAATCGCTAAAATAACCGGTCCTATTTCTCGGAAAGATCAAAAAGATAGACTGTTTTCTCTGGTACTATTTAATAATTGCTCTACCTACCTGTACGTCTCTATTTATATTCTTGGAGCTATTATGTAAGTAATCTGCTTTAATTTACTTCAGAAAGAATTACTGACAAACATTGCTATCAGGAGACAACCCCCTTCCCCTCCATCACTCTGAGCTGAGGAGTGTCCAGGGGTCTGGCCTTTTCCCTCAGTCATATGCAGTGGAAGCCGCTAAGTGATCTCTTCTCCCCTATAACTTTCCTCTCCTTTTTAGCAGCTTGGGTCTGATGGCCGGTGGTAGGGAAAGAAAACTAGATAGACATTGTTTGGAGGCTTTACCTTACCAGAGCATCTAAAAATCCTCCCGCGCCCCAATAAACGGTCTCACCGCTAGATAACAACCCTCAGCCAGTTGCCAATGAAGGCCTGGGGTTGTACTTTCACAAGAGCCCCCCACGGTGTTATTGGAAACACTCCTCGGAGTGGTGCCCTTTTACCTTTCTTGTCCACTTTAGAGTCCTTGGCCGAGTCCACTTCCATGTAGCTTTTAACATAGAAGGAGCTGGGGAAGGTGGTGGAGTTTTTGGAAGGGTGAGTCTGAGTCTGCTTCTCACTGAGTTCAGGGAGGACTGTCGTCTCTGCCGTGTACGTCTCCTGTTTGAAGGTTGACAGCATGCAGGAGGAGGAGGAGGACAGAGTGGAGAGCTCCATCGAAGCCAGGCCAGTCTGATGCTGCTCCAGATTCAAAATATCCTTGACAGAAAAGGGCGTAGTAGTCACGGGACTAGGAAACATTGTGGGGGCAAGTGAGGCAGCGACCAGAGCCCAGCTTCATGTAAAGGTGGATTGGAAACAACCAACCTGCAGCGGTGGTGACTCCTGAGCTCTCCAAAGGGGCACATAGCATTCCAGCAATTAGCCTTGACTTGTGGACTGGAGGCAGGTAGAACCAGACCATAAAGGAAAAGAAGGAGGGACTAGGCAGTTTGGGGGTGACTTTAGCTTTCCATTGGCTAACTGAGCAGTGATGGAATAAAAGATGCAAAGTTCCATGTCACCTAATATAGTAATACAACTCAAAAACATCCCCACTCATTTAAAGGGGCAGCATTGTATTTATCCAGCTTTCCCCCGCAGACTTTGTTGATCTTTTAACAAAAAAATTCCGAAAGGCCTTATGTGTACAAACCCCCTATCTGATGCCATCTATCATACAGTCAGATTAAATAAACAGGCCTGGAGGAAACCATCAAGCAAATATGTGCTGACATCAATTTAAAAAATGGAAGTTTGGATTTTAGTAATCTGCACTATGTGATCCAAATGATAACAGAAGAGCCTGCACCATTCATTGGGACACATTTAAGGGGAAATTTACGTCTGCAATTGAAGAAGAAATCGATGAGATTCTAGTGAGGCATATTATCTACAACGCCAGTGTATGGTGTATAGCAAGGTAGCCAAAGAGACCACACGTGGTTCTTTTTCATCCGTTTGATTGTAACTCTGTTCAGGACAAAAACTATCAAGACTCTGTTTTTTCCTGTAAAAATTACCGCTTGTAATTGTTCTCTTTTAACGTTTGCCACCCAGTGTTCTGCAATGCAGCGGACTCAGGGTCAATATTAGTAATTCAGCGCATTTAAAGAGCGGGTTATGAGATAAATAAGCAATAAAGTGCAACTTTGTGGTGACTGTGGAAATCAGAGGCAAGATATATGTGATGCAAAAGCACTAAGTACAGCAGCTGTTAAGGAAAACACTGTGTTCGCTAACACAAACAACCGCTCAGCAGCGAACAACTAAAGTATGGGCTCTTTGCAAATACAAATTGGAAAATTAATCTCTATTATCTGCCTTGGAGAGTAAA
The DNA here is from genome assembly GCF_025201925.1 of Gopherus flavomarginatus. Lineage (NCBI taxonomy): Eukaryota > Metazoa > Chordata > Testudines > Testudinidae > Gopherus > Gopherus flavomarginatus. Next base: position 20,452,989 of record NC_066623.1, on the reverse strand, counting down.
TATCTGAATCCCAGTCTCGGGGCCTGGCTTTCCATAAGTGGAATGCTATGACTGTGGATCACTGCAGCTCCTTGTATTCAAGGACCAGAAGTGAGAGCCCATTAATTTCATGCACTTATTGCCACTAAAATAAACCGCAGCAGCAAATCCTTCCGAAGGATTCGGCTGGGGGAGGGGGCGTTGCGATGCTTTCAATTAAAAAAACACACACACACACACAACCCAAAAACATGTAAGTAACTTCTTGGGGAAAGTATTTGGTGTGTGGAATCCCCAGAACTGCATGGGGAGAAGAGCAGGTTCTAAAAGGCAACTGGAAAGCAGCTCTTCCCAGGCACATCTCCCTAATGATCTCTTAATTCAATCCAGGGTGATAAGAGATAAGGAAACGGACTTGTGGCTCCATGTGGAAAAGTGGAGCGGAAAAGAGTCTTCGGGTGATATGGTGAGTTCGCCTGGCCTTTGACATATCCTTCCTGGGCAGAGATACTAGTGAAGGGGGGTGGCCAGTCTATTTTTTCCCCCTAAGGCAGAGTCAGGATTTTTAGGAGGCGGAGAGGGGTAATGTCTCAGCTCTTGTGCAGCAGCAGAGCCATTTTGAATATGTCCATCTATGCCTTCGTGCTAGGGCGCCGACTGCAGCCATCTGTAAGAAGGGAGAATGGCCGAAGGCATCTCTCGGGTTTTTATTCCGATTGGCAATAAAACGAGAAGAGACGTTTGTTTGGGGTGTATGAAAACCCAGCTCCCCGGCCTGACATAGCATCGCCTCTTCTCCAGTAACTCGCCTGGCATTTCTTGTCATGGAACTGCCCGGGGTGAAGCCACCCGGTGCTAATGTGGATGTCCCCGGCGCTTTAGGCTTTGCGGTGGAATTTAGCGTTACTGGACGGGGCCCTTGTGTTGGGCAGCGGGTGCTTGGCCACGGGGGAAAGGCGGGTGCGTGATCAGAGCCAGAAAGAGCTAATGTAGGAAGAGCAGCAAGAGGAGCCAGCCCCAGCTGCCCACGAACACGTGCGGTATAACAACCTTACCCAGAAGCACCTGCCCCTATTTATAAAAAATGGTTTTTCCCTCCAGCGAACTAGACTCGATGGCGAGGAGCTTATTGTCTATCTCTTTCTGTTTGATCAGCCACTTTATCCGAAGAGCGGCCCAATTTCTTCTCTTTCCCATGGGGGATCTGGAGTCTGACATTTATCTGTCGTTTACCAGCCCCTCCGCCCTAGTGGCTTCAGATGTGTTTGTATTTTCTACAATTTGTTTCCTCCTGCTGATAATAGCCCACCTTAATTAGTCTCTTTAGAATTGGTATGGCAACATCCATTTTGTATGTTCTCTTTGTATATATATTCCTACTTCCTACCTAAAGCCCACTGCATGCATCTGATGAAGTGGGCTTTAGCCCAGGAAAGCTTATACTCAGATAAATTTGTTAGTCTCCAAGGTGCCACAAGCACTCCTGGTTCTTAAGGCGGAAATGTAACTTTCTCTCCAACGAGAAAAATAATTAACTCGCTCTAGCCTGCAGTGTATCGACTCTCGCAGCCTGGGTCAAAGCTCCCTGAATGTGGAGTTCGCTTTATCTCCTAAGTTGCTGCTATTCGATGAAGGAACAACATCCGGTTCAATTAAAATTGTTGCTGCAAAGGATTGCTAGTGTCCTGGTACCTTTTCGTTGGTGAATCCGAGCTGGAACTTGCTATGACAGTGTAAGAGATTAGAGTGTACAGAGAGGCCTGAAATGTTGCTATTTAATGGAGGGAAACGCAACCATTACAGCTCGCTTATTTTCAGCTATTCTTTCCCAGAAAATGTTTGACACTTCTCTAGAAAATTCATGTAGACGGAATTAAGAGCAACTCTTAGATCAATTCGAGCGACTATTCAAAAATAGGGTGCGGATGGTGTGTGTATATACATCAATATATGGAGAGACTAAATATAACCCTCCAGACGCCTTCATAGGTTGGTTCCATCTAGAATGTATAAACTCCACTATTAAGGCTGCCCTTGCATCGCTAGTCCCTCTGAGGCGGGTGTGTGCGCGGGTGCGGGTGTGCAAAATAAATGCGACTTCATCGGGTAGCAGCGTGGGAAATAATGCAAACTCCGCGTTTAGGGTGCTTCTCCCCAAACATATATACATACATCTGACTAACATTTAAAAATACGTATAGGGACATAACGTTTAGGATCACAGGAATTGCTGTGACTAGTCTAGTATCCTATTCTATGACTATACAGTTTAGCCCAGCGAAAATATCAAAGTCTCTCTGCTTCTCTCTCTCTCGTCTTCCTAACGCTGCATGAAGTGAAGAGCTTTCCTGAACTAACATGTTTGCGGTCTTTTCTTCTTTAGAGGGCATCCCTCTTTCTTTTAGCGGGAAAACTTCGCTTCAGAATACAGTATGCTAGGTCTGTGCAAACTCCTCTCCGGTTCCGTCCTATGTCAGGACGAAACATTTTGTCTTTGCTTGCGCTTGCGTTTCTCTGTATAGACTGCTCTGTGCTCAGCTCCCCATCTCTACATGGGGCTGTTAGTGCCCCCTATCTCCCACCCTTCCTAGGTCTTATTTGTTTAGATTGTAAGATCTTTGGGGCAGGGACCAGCCCTTGCAGTGCGTTTGTGCAGTGTCTCGCCCAATGGGGCTCTGTTCTCGGCTGGGCTCACTAGGCGCTCCCACCGTCTTTGCAGGGTCAGAGGTTCTCAAACTTTCCCCCGGCATCCGGGCGCGTGTTGTCCTTGCTATGCGCTTGCAGCTTCCGTCGGTCTTCACTTCATGCGGAGTCTGTAGCTAGCGCGGCCTTTGTGTACTAGAGATGAAAGCTGCCTGCATATAAAATATTATGAACTGGAAACTGTAGAGTTCCTAGCGGGCCCGAATCACACCCTCCCTCCCAATCGATAGGGCCCCGGCTGCAGCGGTAGATGTGATTAATTGAAAGATAAGCCGGAGCGCTCATTTGGAATGTCATTAATGCTTTAGCGAGACATTCGCTGGAGACAGACAGCGTTATCCTCCGCTTTATCTTCAACAATGCATCCCTTTTAATACTGCAGTTTAGAAACAAATGGGGGCTTTCGACTCAGCCCTGCCCTGCCGTGTTTATATTTTTGGAAGAATCACAAGGAGTGGGAGTCCCGGGCTCGGCCCCCTGATAAATGAACATTAGCACTTTTTAAAACTACTGTATCAACAAAAAGAGCTGCAGGGCCGCAATAATTGGTGAAAAAGCAAACACTCCGTAAAGAGAGGCCGGGTCTGCTCTGTGTCCGGCTGATTGATGAATAAGCCACTGACATACAGCAGCTCACGGACTTTCCGGGTCGGGGCTCATCACCCTCCTCCCCTAAATCCCCTCATCCCGCTGAAATAATTCCCCCAGTCCACTAAGCATGCAAGAGGGAGGTGTTGGGAGGACAGAGGGAGAAGGGGAACCAGAGCACCCAGCCTTGTTCTGAGTTCCAGGAGAGCTCCCCTCATGTAGATGGACCCAAAGCCGAGTTAGTGACTTAGCAAGCGGGGCTGGGCAATCAGTCCTTCAGTAGGAAAACATTTAAGAGCCATTCTGCCTTAGCCAAAGAAACTCCGATACAGCATTGGTGTAGGACAGTCTGTGACCTATGCCAAACAGGAATCCCTCCCTCAAGGCAAGGCCTTATAGGCTAACCTTGGCATAAGCAAGTCCAATGCGGAACAGGGGAGTGGGTGTGCGATTGGAGTTGCTGCAGCGTTCTTTTAGCTGTATCTGCTGTGTCCATCCGCCCACTATTTAGGCATTGGAAGTGGCATTAATATACCCATAAGAGTTCCTACTCTCCAGCACTCACCTGCTTTCCCCTGGTTCTGTTCTTTCTTTGCTTTTGGCCAATATTTTGGACATTATCTTTGTTGTTGTTCCACTTGAAGGGTCAGGTCCTGAGTTACCTGTCTCTGCTTTCAGTAGGAGTTAGGGCTTTAAGGAATGCAAGCCGTGACCCAAAAATGATTGATCTAAAATCAATTTCCTTAGTCACAGGGGTATTCAGTTCAGCCGAAGAAGATGGCACTAATTGCCAAAGACCCCAGTGTTTTTAACTGCATCCTCCTTATTTCGCACAAATTAGCTTAGTTTTTACTCTTGTTCAGTTTTATGGCATCGGCTTACTCTGTAAAAAGCAGACAATGGACAACATCAGGGTAGTCACCGTGATTATACCTAATCCGGATTCCTTAATAGGGAAGTCAGGGCCTGATTCTGATCTCAAGTATGCAGGTTTTTTCGTTGTCACTATTGACTTCAATTGAGTTACTTCTGATTCAGGGCGGTAAACATGACAGTAGAATCAGGTCGCAGATATATATACAAAGAGAATAACTGAAAACACAGAATCTGATAAATATCCTGTAGCAATTTCTCATTCCGAGTCCAGCAGAAAGCAGCCGTACAGAATCAACTCTTCAACATTTGGGGGAAAATGAATAAAACAAACAAACAAAAAAACCTACCAACTCAAAACCCAACATAATATATGGGCACTCCTTGATGAGTCAAAGCTGCCCTTTATCCGGACCTTGGTATAAACAGGAGCCAGACCTTCATTCCTTATAGTACATATAGGTAGCGTTCACACTTGTTCATCTGCAGACCGTCTGTTTGCGGCATAGAACAATGTCTAGGTTTGATTTTAAATACAGTTGATTTTTAAACTCCCTTTGTCAGGGCTGCCACCTCCCTTGCTTTTAACTTTTTTTTACTGCAGTCAGTTTAGGAAATAAACATCTCTCTCTCACTCTCTCTTTTAAGATGTTGAAACCTCTCGTTTTAGACAGTTGATTTTATTTTGTTTTTAATCCCAGTTGGTGTAAATGTCTAACTCGTGCTCCCCGCTGCCCTTTGAATTTGCTGCTATCTGTTGGAGGACTCTGTTTAAACGCTGGGGGTTTGAAACCTTGTCACTAATTGAGTGCTAACACTTAAGGTGCAGTATATTTATTAAGAGCTAGTATTCCAGAAATAGGCTATTAGGGTTTCCTTGAGTAAACTTTTGCAAATCTCCTAGTTACCCCCTTGTTGGCTGCAGAAGCTACTGGATAAATTGTCCTGGGGTCTGTATCGGTGACTTCTGGCTTCCTGATTTTGTCCTTAGTTCTCTGTTTTATACAGTTAGAGAGATTTTTAAACATAACTCTGCAAGAGAACAAAGGTTGGAAAGAGCTTGATATAAAATAATAATAGTTGGACAATTCTAACTTAAATTATCATGTAAGTTGTGCCTCTTTTATTACTGTTAAATGAATGTTCAATCGGCAACTGAGACAAATAGATAGGTGGGGTGGTCTGAAGTCTGATCAGGGACTGGGAATTAAGAACAGTTGGGGTCTGTTGCCAGCTGACTCTAGGCAAGACACTTAACTTCTCTGCCTCTGTAAAATGGGGATATTGTCATTTCATTTTGAGGATTCATTGGTGAATGTGTGTAGAGTTTTTTGAAGATGTGAAGTGCTATATGTGTTAATTTTAGCATCTAGAAGTCAAATTCTACAAACTCGAAACAGTGAGGGTAGGACCCATTAAAGGAAGCGGGTCACTTATGTAGGCATCTTTGCAGAGCAGGCCACTTATGTAGGCATCTAAAGCTGAAGTTAGGTGCCTAACTTTAGGCACCTGATCTTGAAAATTTGGCCTGAATCTTTAGAGTCAGGGAAGAGAGAGATTCTGGGAGAGCATTTTGGGGCTTCCAATGCAGGCTTACATCAGAGGCATTAACATGTATATATCCTTAAGCTTTATGTTGCTAACTTGGTGTTTTTGACACGAAGACAGTAGTGGTTTCTTGCCTGCTTCTAGCTTTCTGTAGAGGAAAATGGAGCTGTCCAAGCAAGTCATGCTTGCAGCCTGTCTAGGAGAGGCTCCTTTCCTGTTACATTTTTAAACTATCCATTTTGCTTTAATGTTTTCTAATAAGGGACCCTTTTCTGGATGACCAGCTCACTACTTCTAGTGAGGGTTTGTGAATGGTTTTGAATTCTAAAGGCCCTTTCCCTCTAGGGTCTTATCCAGTTTCTAGTCAAGAAAATTGGAATGTTTCCATTGTCTTCGAGGGCAGCAGGATCCCTCCTCTGATTATGAGCTGTTGTGTGGATCCCTTTGTCAGGGCTGCCACCTCCCATTCACTTTTGCACATGCTACAATTCTACACAGTCTACACATAGTGCACACACTGGGATTCTTCCATGCACCTACCTGCACCAGGGGTTAAGTCACCTAACTAGGTGACCCAGGTGGGAAATCTTTCACATCAGACCTTAGCAAGATAGTGAGGTCAATATAATTTTTAAGTGTAGACCAGGCTTAAGGCACAATAGAGCTGTAATCTCCCCAGCTACAAACTACAGAACTTGCACAGTTAATCAGGACAGCCACTGGCTAGGGTAGCTGATGGCTTAATAGTAAAGGAGTAAAAATCATTATCACCCATCAGACATCATAATTACTAAGTATTATTATATAGCTTGTAAGGTCTGTGGGTCAGGAATGGTCTCCTTGTTCTGTCTTTGTACAGAGCCTAGCAGAGTGGCATCTGGGTCCATGACCAGGGCTCCTGGACCTACCACAATACTACTTTGTTAATACCTGTAATCATCTGATCCCAGAATCCCTGTATAAAACACATTTCACAGCTGCACCATGACAGACTAGTTAATGGCAATGATTCATCCCCCATCCATGTGCTCTCAGTGGAAATTATAATCTACAAATAATAGAAGTCAGGCCCTCCATTTAAGGCACAACATGTAAACATACAAAATAGCAATGTGCATGTCATGCACCCGGACAGCTGAAGCCAAACATAAAATAGGGAACTTTGTAGGTCCTCAGGGGCCTGTCCTTACACTGTGGATATAGCACAAAAGTGGCCATGAGGTTCCTTGGTATTTGTTTTCTCTCGATGGCTTCATCAGTCTTACTAGGTTAATAAATCCCATTGTGACTGTTACTACTGGGCACTCAACCTGGGATCAGTCCATCAAGTTGCCTGTCCTGCTTTGTGCATCCCAGGGCTAAGGCTGATCACAGGGGCCATGATAGGTGAGGCCAGCTCACCCTCCCATAGCTGTGTGCATTGCCATCAAACAATAACAGAGACTTATTTTTCTTGGTGAAAGGAAATGCAGCTGGGAGTGGGTCAGTTGAGTTAAAGGCCTCCTTTGTAAATGCCATTCTTCTGACTGTAATTGCACTTCAGTGGCCTGTTGTGTAGAGAATGAGGATGGGGACAGAAGGATCTTTTAAACATGTCTTCCTGCATTTTTTTCAAGTGAAGACCCAATATGGCACTTGTCCATCCCTGTGTTTAACAGTTATTTCAATACACCATTTATTTCTGCTTTTTCCTGCTTGACCATTGGCAGCTTATTAAAAAGTAATTATCAGCTATGTTTCAAATGGAAACACACAAGGGGGAGAAAAAATTGTTATTCCTGGGCCCAATAAAACCCAGTAACTTTCACAATAACTGAATTAAAAGGGGGAAGGGCTGCAATTGTTTGTAAGAAAAGTCCAACTTCTGGGATACACCTGTTTCTATGGATGCACAGGAAAAATGGTTGGAAATGAAATACCTCACAAAGCCCCTTAGAGGGGGCTTGTTTTGAAGGAGAAAACTATACACCTAGCAGGCTTGTAGGGTTATGAGGTTTGTAAGACAAACTGCTCCCCTCCCTTCCCTTCTTAACTGTGGCCTGATCTAACTCCCATGCCATGGAAAGATTCCCCTTCGGCTTCAGCGGGAATTGGGTCAAGCGCTTGGCTGGGAAGCCTGACGTCTGTGCAAGGATCTCAGGGTGTTTGCAGCTTGTCTGTCCACACGATGTTTTCCAGAGGAGATAAAGCTCTGACTTTTTGGATACTTCCTTCTGGCCGTGCAAATCCGATCAGTCTTGCGATGTCACAGTGCGTGCTTTCCACTGTGACGAGAGCAGGGCGGGGCTGAGCCCAGCTCCAGCCTCAGGGTTCCGTGCTACGAGGTTACAGTCAGTAGCACAGAAACAGCTGCTGGGTTCCAGGCCCCCGGCCTCCCAAATCCCGGGAAACAGCCGAGGTAGACAAGCGATCTGGCTCAGCGTCCTCCATGCGCCGGACCCACATGACTAACGACTAAAACAAGAACCGCAAACTAACACACTTCTAGGGCAGGGAAAAGCGGGAGGTTTGTAGCCACGTCGAACACAAGCTGTTGATTAGTCTCTGTTAACCCAGATCTTTTCTCCTCCTGAAAGTTACTTCCCATCCGGGAAGATAAAGCACCCGATAGCGTTTGCTTAAATAACCCCCTCTCCCATCCCCCTTCCGGAGTTATCAGTGTCAGGGACTGAAATCCGCTGGGCTAGGTCATGTTATCTCTTGTCTTGGCTGCTGTCCCCGGACGCTGCCCTGTCACGGGAGACGCGACTCAGACTGGAACCTTTCTGTCCTCAGTCACTCACGAAATCCCATGCACGCCACCAGGGGAGCCCTCTCCCGGGGGTATTAGCTAGGCTGGGGCTGAGAGGGGAGGGGGGAATCCGGGCGGACAGCTACACGGATGTCTAGACTTCGAAATATTTTTCCTGGGTTGGGGTCTCTCTACCTATTTCCTCCGCGCGTCTCCACGGCAGTGGGGAAAGCGAGCGGATCCATGGCCCGGTATGTAACAGAACCGGCTGCCCAGGAGCCATGGGAAATCGGCTGCCGAAGGGATAGCGAAAATCACTTCTGCGGTACACATGGAAAACAGGCACTGAACCTTGCAACTCTGCTTCCTCCAGCAGGACTCAGTAAGAGCTGTGGGGAAGGCTCAAATGTAGAGACACGATTTTAATGATTTCACTTCCCTCTGCATATTTGCGCCTGGGACATATTTATATTCCGTGCTAGTCTCTCTGGATGGAGAAGAAATATCCCCGCCACCCGTTATTAATTGTTAGCCTGGCAATTATAATTAATTGTCCCTAGTTCAGTTTCTCCTGTCACTCAATGCTCCCAGGTTCCGACGACAGAATTTTGATCAAAATGTAGCCAGAAAAGCGTGTGTGGAAATTCCCGTTTTTTGTCAACAAAGGCTCCTCGTTATGAATTGATCTATCATTGAGTCTCCGCAGTGTTTTGTGCAGTAAACACAGGTGTCCATTTCACCAATGTAACAACGCAAATATGTGTTTGTATATTTAATATTGCATCTCAAGCCAGTTAATTGTGTGTGCGCATAAGAAGAATCTAGTTTCCGCGTGTTGGTTTTTGTTTTGGGCGGGTTTTGGGGGGGTTCAGCATTTTAACTAAGACATCTCGATCCATTTTTTGAAGAGCTCTTGTTCGTTTGTTTGGTGAACGGCAGTTTACACACCCAGAGGGTGGTGACACTATCGAGAGAGGGACGAGTCATCAATTCGGTTTATTAGCCCCAGACTTAAATCCGAAGTCCTTGAAGGAAGCAGCAGCAGCTCCTCAGCTGGTGTAAATCGGCCATTGATTTCCACGGAGCTAGGCTGATTTAGAGCCGCTGAGGAGCTGTGGTTTTGTATGCATCCGAGCGCCGGTTCCGTTAGACAAATCGAACTGAGAGGAAAGTCAGCGAGTGGGATCTTTTAATTTGGCTAGAAAGACCGAAGGAGTTTAGGCTCGACCTGACGATTTGAGGGGGTTATTTTTCTCTCCTCTCACGCGGAACCCCACATTTGCAAACAGGGTTAACCAAGGGGTTTATTTTATTTTTTTTGGGAAGGGGGCAGAAAAACAAATTATTGAAACGGAGCCCACTAGAAAGTGGGAAAACTAAATACACTGGCTGCAACTGAACAGCAAAATCAAGCAACCAGCTACTGCCTGGATCGTCGTGGCTGGTGTGAAACTTACCAGCGGTTTTAAGCGTCCCTGTTAACTCAAACAATGGGCTGGGAACGGGTCCGACCACCAGAACTGGTGCCGGGACAGAGCCGCCTCCCCTGCATAGGAAAGGGTCAATTAAGCGAAGGCGAAAAGTCCGTATCAAGAGAAACACCTGCCCTTTCGCCCGGCCAGGCTTTATAATGCTTGCAACTAGCGCCTAACGCTGCACCTTCGACCTCCAGAGGTGCTTTACCGCGCACTTGGGCAGGGGCAGTTAAGCAATTACTGTTTGTAAAGAGTTTCGAAGAAGAGGCAGCAGGAGAGATTATTTATTTCATTTGGACAACGATTGAGACATTTTCCCGGTTAAGAGAACTGCACAAGCATTCAGGTTTTGATGCTTTGTAATTTAGAAGATAGGCAAAACCCCGAATTATCCTCAGAGGCGTATTTCCTTGGGTCCAGTAAACCAATTAGAACGAAAACGGTTAGAAGAGAGACGCTTCCAAAAATAAATGGTTTTGGGGAGAGTTATTCAAGCAACCGGATCAATAGGAATATACTTGAATAAAACCCGTGCACCCAGGGCTCAGTGAGGGTGAAAGGAGAGCGGAAGGATAAAGGTGATTTTAAGAGTTTATTAACGAGAGAAAGGAATGGGAGAGAGAAAGGAGAACCTGCGAAAAGCCTTGTAGATTGTTGGATTTTCTTCAAGGCAGAATTCCCCAGTGACTGGGAATTTTGGCAAGTTTCTTTTTAAGATGCAGAAACGAAGTTCCCATCAATAAAAATCAGATTAACAGTTAGTTACAATGGCTGTATTAATTATGTATCGGGCTTTTTTTCGTGACGGATACGGACATACAAAAGCAATTGCCATCCCAGAGCCCCAACAGGAACAGCGATCAACTTCGCAGCGCAAACGCTGCCTTTCCACAGCTTAGTTCATGCCCAACCACCACCATTTAATAGAATCAGCGCTGGAACGATCTTTCTGCACATCTATCAACATTAAAAAAATAATCTGCACTCTATAAACCTGGCAACATTTACAAAAATCAAAATAAAACACAGCACAATGTCTGAAAAGTTGACACCTCTAAGTTGTCTTTGTTTAATAAGCCTTCTTTTAAACAGAAACACAAGCTCCTAACTTTGTTAGCAAAATTGTTTTCCTTGGGCGTGGGGATTTTGTGACGGGATTTTTGTTTTTAATTAAAAAGATTCTCCTGTGAGTAACACTAAAGTAACTGGGTGAGCACTTGGCAAAAGGGCAGCGTGCGGATTTGGGGGAAGGTTTGTTGTCTGTAGGACAGGAGGTGGGAAAGTTTACTGAGGGCCAAAATCAGACTCGTATCCAAGCTAAACTCCCATTAAAGCCAGCGGGGCGCGTTGTGTCATCGGTTTTGAAACGAGTCCCCATTGCCAGCAATGGTGCTCGCTCTTCGCTCAATGCCTGCAGTCTACGGTCTTGGTGATCATGTAGTGAAGTCTGCGGGCGTTTTCTCGAGGAAAAGCTGCGGAATTTGGCTCTTCAGAGAGAGATTTGGGTTGAATGCCTACAGACCGCTGGCAGCGGTCTGCACTGACCCCTGGGGTTTGAGTGCGTTACGTGAACAGGGACAGACGAAACCTGGCATGCCCCGAGCCTCCATACGCAAATAACCTCGCCTCCTGGCACAGAAGAGGGGCTTTTGTCTAAACCAGCCTGAGAGGACGCTGGAGCCGATAAACTAGGGAGTCGTGACCTTTACACTGATTAACACCCGAATGCTAATCCAGAGGGGAACATGGGTTGCAGGAAGGATTTAATGTCTCTTGGGCACAGTGGGGGCTAGAGGTGGGGGATCCTGGTACATTTAACCCTTTGCCGCACCCCAGAAGCTGTTGTAACCCACTAGTTAGCCTGGAACCCCAAGAGCCACTAGCAAATGACGCCTTTTACGGCGTGTCTAGGGAGTCTTTTGTGTTGTTGCCCGTTTGTTTTTAGCAACCCACCGGCTTCCACGCCTGGGACCGCAGGCTGTTAGGGCTGCCCGCGTTATCAGTGCGGTGGTAATTAGCGGTTAGTGGAGGGCGATAAGGGAGCCTGTCTGGTGCTGTGCACTGCAGCGGCCCTGCAGCCCGTCCGTTTCCAGCGGTCCCGCTCACTCCTCGGGCACAGCCACCTCTGGGGATGCGGGGCGTGTCTACAGCTGATTTCACGCCGACTGTCACCGGTTGACATGGCTGACACGTGGTGTCCGGGTGGAACATGCTGGGGACATGTAGCAGCGGAATTGCAGGCGCCGGGAGACCGACCCAGGGCTCAGCATCAGCCTGAGCTTGGTGCAGGATTCCCCCAACCCTTTGAAGTGTTGAACACGGTGTCTGAGGGGCTGGGTGCGGGGGAACGGGGGTTGTCACTGTGCCTCGCCTTTTCCAGGGGCAGCTTTTATCCCGCTGACTGTTATTTTCTCTTCATTCACACACTTGGCTTTCTGTCGCCTTTAAGCTACGGACGTGCTCAAGCACCCTGCTGAATTGGGGCCATAGGAAGAGTCCCCTCTCGGAGGGTTAGAAAAGCCTATCGAAATCATATTCATTTGTGGCTCCCCTAAGCAAATTCACGGTAAAGTTCTACACGAGTTAATATTACTGGCCTGTTAAATAACCCCCTTTGCAAAACTGCCATTGACTTCAATTGGAAGCTGAAGCAAGCTCACTGTGTCTATAGTCCTGGCATCAAACCCCCCTTAGAAATACAGACAGGCCCTTTGAAGTGAGTATCTGCTGTAGGAATGCATTTCTATTGTACCAACAGGGAACTACACGGGTGTACACAAACAACCGCACAGGCTCCTACGGCTACAGCGAGGTGGAAAATTCAGAAGACAGTTGGAGTCAGTGTGGTCTGGAGGACTGGGCGTCGGGAGCTCTGGAAATTTAGTGTTGGCTTTGGCACAGACTTGTGTGACGTCCGTAAATCATTTCAGTTCGCCGTGCCTCAGTTTCCCAACCTGTAAAAGGGTTGTAAGGACTAATTTGTTTGTACAGGGTTTTGATGAAGCGACGTTCTGTGTGAGACCACAGCAAATGGCTTTCATCAGAGGAAGATTTTTTTTTCCATTTTGGAGGACAGGGCAGCCTGTTTAATTTCTCTTTCTGGCTATGTGATTTTTCCACTGCGGGCTGAAGTAAGAACCAACTATTGAGTAGCTAGCGGCCAGTCGGGAATATTCCCTACTGGGTTCTGATGTTTTCAAGTCTTAAGTAGAAACAACAAAACTCCTTTTATTTTAATTTCTTCTGGATTTATCGGAGCCTCCCCTGCGGGGAGAGATCGAAGCCTTTCTAGCTAGTCTCTCAGTCTGATGAAAATGATTGTCCTGGACCAGGAAGAGGCGAACGGCTACGGTTGGAATTATTGGCATCTCTGAGATAAATGATAACGTTAGGGTTGCAGAGAGTTAATCTGAAAAGGAGCAGCTCTGTCCCTCTGATCTCTGTTGTTTTTTTGTTCATGGTCCATCTTGGTTTTAATGTCCAGCCCTAATTAGAACTGAAGAGGATATTTCCTCTCCCAGCGCTTCTCTGGGCAAAGAGGCACCAACAGATTTTCCAATAACGATGAAAACATCTGGACAGATCTTTCACTCTCACGCATTGAGCTGCTTCCTCGGAAACGACCTCCCTCCCACCCCTTTGGTCAGCTATCACTGCCCCTGCCCCCATCCCGGGCATTGTGAATCTCTATGGAGAGACTGATAGAATAATAAAATCATATCTTGTTTGGGCATTAATGGCCCTTTTTGCGCAGGGGAAACGTTCGAAAAATGCTGCACGGTTGCTAATTTTAACATTGGGTGCCCTAGTGAAGATGGGCCACTGGCTACTGTTGACCTGGCCCAACCAGGGTTAGATGACAGAGGTAAAAACGCTTGAAACCAGTCTACATGGGTGCTCCTGCAGTTATTAGCATGGGTGGAGTTGCAGTACAGCAGAGATCAGAGACTTGTCCCAAAACCTCTGTGTAGACACAACCTCTAAAGCTGCAGAGCTGAGGGTAAGCAAGTTCTAATTGCGGGGGTGGCTTTTAATGGTGTGGTCAACTGTAAAATGGACTGAGGTGGTCAAACTCCTTTTGAACAGTTCACCAAACAGTCCTCTGAGGGAACAACTTTGGGTCACAGCCAACCTAGGTTGTATTTGAACTACCAGCCTAGGAGAGAAAATATCTATAGCCCACCCACTCTCCTTGTTCCTATCCTGTTGTTGGTTCTTCTCCAGTGTGCTGATACAAGCAGAAATAGGGGGAACAGTGAAAGTAAAAGTTAGTTGCTATAATGCATCTAGACTTTTTATTTTATATGGTGAAAGTGAGAGGTGGTGGACATATCCAGTGCTAGCAGAGCCAGGATCTTGGAATTCACATGCAAGCCCCTTTGTATCTGTATATAATGACAAAAGAGAAGGCACCTTGGTAAAAATGTGACTTTAGTTTTGGCATATCCTGACATTTAAAATATAGATCTACTACTTAAGACAAAATCAACAAGGAAGAGAAAAACACATGCAAATATTGGCTCTGATTCAGCAGATACTGAAGTAGGGGTCCAATTTTAAGCGTTCCAGTATAGTCCTGTTGAAGTCACATGAGATTAGTAAAGACAGGCATATACTTCAGCACTTTGCTGAATTGGGTCCAGAAAAAGCCTCCCAGAATCTGGCTACATGCTGAAGGCTCATAGTCTATCTGTGATTTTTTTTTTCTTAAGAAGAAGAAGTAAAACTGAACCATTCCTTCAAAATAATAATAAAAAAAAAAAGATTGAAAAACAACATTTGGAAAAAAAAATTCTTTGTGCCAGAAGGAAACAAGTGCTCTTTATCCCATTAAAGATCCAGTCAGTTGAAGCCACTGTCAGAGCAGCCCAAGATGCAACCATCTCTGTCTCTCATAATTTTCAATATTTGAAAAGGAAAGGCAAGGGCATTTTTTATCTAAAATATGATTTTACTTAGTTCCCAATATGATAGAAACAAAGCAAACAGCAAACCTCTAAATGCTTCTAGAGGGAAAAAATGTGCTTAACCACATTTCAAAACTTTCTGTCTGTCTTTCTGGTTTTTGACAGATATCTATCCTGGCAGCCAGTGGGTCATATTCTAACCTCTATCATTGCTCTCATTGATGACAAAGCCCAGCACACAGCCCTATAAAAATAATATTCACAAAATATGCACCTGATCCTGCAGTCCTTACTTAGGCAAAACTCTCCACTGAAGTTGAGGGGAGTTTTGCCTGAATAAGGAATAGAAGATCAAGTCCAATGAAAATGGGACATCTATAATATTACATTCAAGATGGGCATGGATGTAAAAGTCACTGCTAGATCTCTGTCTATCTGCACCAATTCTGAGATTTTAGGGATCCATCATTGGTACAGCTTTCAAACTGTAATAGAGTCTAACAAAGAGATCTTTTAGCCATCTGCTTAGAGCAGGAAGTCTCTCTCTCATTCTCATTCCTAATGCATTTATTCTGAAAGATTTGTTAGCATTTTCTGGATTAAAACTCCAGTGGGATAAAATGTCCTGAAATACAGATTTACATCCTCCACTCTGACATGAGTAACGGATGTTGGCTCTGAGTACATTTTCATGATAAGCCCCAGCAGTTCTGGAATAAATCTTCATTTTATACTTGACATCTGAAATGACTGGTGGTTGGAGCCAATCTGAATTGATTTTATATTACACTCAAAAATTATGCTCAAAAGAATATTAAGGTTGCAGAATCAAGCACTCAAAAGTTAGGAAGTGCTAGAATTAAGGTGCTCATGAAACCTTAATTTATCCCTTTTGTGTATTTGCATTGTGATACAATCTCTAATTACATGGTCTATACTGAATGTTGCCCTGGTGTTTTGTAATACTTAGACACAGGGGAAGTTTAAGATTCTCTCTGAATTTCCTTTGCCCTTGTTGGCTTAAATCAGATACTGCATATTATAAGAGCCAATATATATATATATGGAGATATACCTATCTCACAGAACTGGAAGGGACCCTGAAAGGTCATTGAGTCTAGCCCCCTGCCTTCACTAGCAGGATCAAGTACTGATTTTTACCCCAGACGCCTAAGTGGCCCCCTCAAGGATTGAATTCACAACACTGGGTTTAGCAGGCCAATGTGCAAGCCACTGAGTCCTTATCCCTCCCCCCTGAGCCAAGCTGCTGGTGTGCTGTACATACAGTCATTTTGGGTGCCCCTGATTTATCTGCTGATGCAGAAGCAGCCAGGCGCTATGCTTCTTGTTACTAGGAGTCTCTCTCGTTCATGCATGTTTATAATTTAAATGTAAGTGACATGCTAAATCCCTGAAGATGTGAGATCTTCACTCAGCTGCCTCTCTGGACATCCTGCCTGTCCACAAATTGAATAAGTACTGGAAGGGCCCAGAATTAAAGCCAGAAGCAACCAAAAGCATGTTTTGACTGTAAATGACACACTGACCCACGGTATGGAAACAGGACTGGGCAGTGAAAGCAAATGAGGAGATCCAGCGTGTAAAACCAATGAGAAGATGCCACACAACTGAGTCCAAAGCCAGGTCGTCTGGTGCTAATATTTGAAGTGGAATTTGAACAGTTAATTTTGCCTGACATATTGACTTTATAATTTAGGAAACAACTGAATCTCTCTGATTGACTGAGAGGGTTTTCCTGCCCATGCTCAGTTCTTATTAGTCCTCCTTATGTCTAATTTCCACTTCACAATAATTAAGACCCTCCAGATCTTCTTAGAGTGAAGATTCCATTTATAGAATCCTTCAGCCTACTACACTGCCAAGAATGGCAGGCCTAGCATGTATGCTTGCTTCAGTGTTAACTCTGTAAATACCTGAATGTATTGCCACTTTAGGACTAGGTTACTTAGAGTGTCGAATGTGCTGACACTTTTTTGTAATGGAGACAGTAGTCCATTAGGAACTGGACTGAGGCCACTACCTCATTTCATCTAGTCCATCAAAAAGATGTCAGATGGGACCAACTCTGGTTACTTACCAAGCTGGGTTAGATTTGAAGTGGATTGCAATCTAGAGGTTAAAGACTCCCTGTCCCATCACTGATATAGCTGTCCCCCAACTCCTTTGTGATCTCATTTCTGTGCAAGATGGAGCTGAAGGCAGGGCCGCCAGAGGATTCAGGGGGCCTGGGGTCTTTGGCGGCGGAGAGCCCTTGCTTTGGCGGTAATTCGGGGGCGGGGGGTCCTTCCGCTCCGGGACCTGCTGCCGAAGTGCCCCAAAGACCCGCAGCAGGAGTCCCCCACAGCTGAGTTGCCACCGAAGACCCGGAGCAGAAGAAGTTCCGGGGGCCTGGGGCCCGTGTGAGTTTTCCGGGACCCCTGGAGTGAGTGAAGGACCCCGCTCCAGGGGCCCAGAAAAACTCTTGTGGGGGCCCTTGTGGGGGCTGGGGCCTGGGGAAAATCGCCCCACTTTCCCCCGTCTCTGGGCGGCCCTGGCTGAAGGAGGTTCCCATAGCTTATCTAGGCTGTTTTGTAAGCATGAGACTCTGCCCTAGGGTGACCAGATGTCCTGATTTTATAAGGACAGTCCCGATATAGGCCCTATTACCCCCATCCCGATTTTTCACACTTGGTATCTGGTCACTCTACTCTGCCCAAGGAGAGCAGTGTAATATATTTTATATAATATGTGCCCGTGTGTAAATTTAGAGTCGACAACTCCTTCACACAATTGCAAGCTCAAGGACTATCCTATCAGATGGCAGCTGGCTGGTGGGGTATTTATAATCCATTGCTGACTGGAATGGGTATGAATCTGTCATCCTTCATGCTATTGGGAGACCATTCAGCTAAGGGTTGATGATGCTAGTGGCTATTTGCGATCTTTTTTGGCAGTAGCTTAACATGCAGTTCTCCGCTGCTGAACGAATCTCATTCACTGTGAAAGGTTATTGCCAAGATAAAAAACTGCCCAGTTCTTCCTCTTCTCCCACCACAACAGGGTATCTGAGATTGGACATGGCAAGCAGGCTGCAGATCAACTGTGGCCAAAGCATTGCCTGCAGGTCCTGTGTAGTCTGTACAGTTTTACAGTGCAACCCATACTTCTTCCCTCTTGTAATGCAGAGGTGTAGCTTGTGCAGATTACTGGTCTCAGCATGCAATTGTCTGTGTTGATCTGCACATCCATCTTGGAGTAACGGGTTGGGGAATGCTTGGAATGGTTGGGATTTATTCTGTTTTAAGCAAATTTAATGCAACTCTCCAGCTCCTGGCATGTTACCACAGAACCCCCCAGCTGGGCAAGGTTTGTCTGACACCCCCACTCCACCAGTCCATTGCTCTGTGTTGTATTTTGCCCTTGAGAAAGGTTAATCTGATACCAAAACAAAGCCAGCCAGAAAGGCAGTCTCTGAAATGGATGCCTGGGTTTCAGTGTCACATGGGAATCCACTGGGAGGTGGAAGGCTGCTTTGGGTCTGGATTTCAAAGATCACTGAGAGGATGCTCTGGTTTCTGGAGAGGGGCCTCAGTGCTTTGGCTTAAAACCTTCAACAAAATTTTGAAGAAACTTTTGGGCAAGAGTTGCCTTATTTTCTTTTTTTGAACTGAATATGATTCTCAGGAAGGTGAGGGCCTAAGACCCCTGGTTGGTACCAGGTATGGTGTGCGCAAAGGCTTCCCCCACCTGAGCACTTGGAGATGCTGTGTGGGCTAGTTAATGCCTATAACATCTGTCTGTTTTTGAATGACGAGGATGTATCTAGGTTTCTAGATATGGTTGCTCATCACTGTGATATCCGAGTGCTGGGTTCATTACTGATTTTACTTTCGAGACTCCGCAGCCTCAGCCTGGCTTCTTTCCATCTGACTTGGCTGTTTTTAACGTCTCCCTGAGAACGAATGTTATTTGTGTGACAACAGTGATGCTCTTGGCACATGTCGCCTGTGCCTATTGGAGGTTTACCCATCCGAGCCTGGCAGACAGATAAGCTAATCACATTGGATTTCTCCTCTCAAACAAACTAAACCAAAGCACCAGAACTAGCTGATCTCCCTCCTCCACCAAAATTCATCCTTTTCTCTTTGCCAGTTGTCTGTATTTTGATTAATTTTTTAACCCAATGTCTACATGAATTCAGATCCTCAGTTTTCCACCTGATTAACACGAAAGTCCTGTTATCTGAATGGTCCTCTGCTTTATACTTTGGCTTTTGGATGAGTTAAATATTGTGATATATATCAGCAGAATTCCCCTATATGCTCTCTGGACTCTCTGTGTGCATCCTACATGCTAGCATAGCTGAGATACCAGCTAGCTGATTTGCCATAATTAGACCTAGATTTCAAGAGATGCTTAAACTGATAACTCCTCTTGGCATTTTGCACCCACATCTAAGGCAGCAGTCTGCTGACCAAATGGTGTAGCCTGTTAACACATAGTGGCTAATGGAAAAAGAAATGCACCCTAATAGCTAAAATCCAGTATTCCCAGTGTGTCTTCTCGTTATTTTGCTCTTTGTGAATGCATAGAACAAAGCCTGCCCCTGCAAATATGTGGATATGTTGCAGAGAAAGGCCCCAGCATACTGTACCTATTGTGGATGTTGAGGAATCTGTGATGCAATGTGATGGCATATGTGACAGTGTGAGGGAAAGAGTGATTGCTGGGTAAAGCCTCAAGGAGTGCGATTAGATTACAGCCTGTCTGGCAGGGAGACAAAACGAGCTACTATAAATTTTGGAGGCGGGAGAAGCCTTTATTTACTCTTTGGCAGTAGATACTCACGTCCGCTGCAAAAGGCAGCAGCAAACATTTGAGAAGTGGTCAGAAAGCCAGCTCAACAGCCTGCTTGCTTTCTTGATGGCCAGGTCTGACAGCTGTTTATATATATGAGTAGGTTTGCCAGAGTTAAGGGGAAAACTGAAAACTGAAACAATTAACAATTCCCCTTCAAAGGAGGAAATTTAAATAGGGAGAAAGATTTACACTGAAAAAACACAACAGCTGTATCTGTGGCTAAAATCTACACATCCCTCTCCTAGTGACGTTGGCTAGTGGGAGCAGATCCAGCAGCTGCCCCAAAATTCAAAGCTTGGTCTCTCCAATTTAACACTCTGTGATTTTGCTGCTGTTATCTGGATTGTAGGGTTAGCTGACATGTTTTCACACCCCGTATATCACCATTGCTACAGTCCCAAGTGGGGAAGCAGCACCTTTGCTTCAGATGCATGTTACTCAGCTGACCACCAGATAACATAAAGGACTCTTACCTGGTATAGCTGGAGCAGGGACAGGACAGTAGCAAGGCTTTTGATTTCAGCTCATCATATGTCTAGGATCAATGTCAAAAATCATGCAGTATTGTTAAAAATCACACAATTCTTCCCTCTATATCATCAATAGGAGGGATGCAGTATTTAAGGAACTAGAATAGGACTGAGGAGAGCTGGATTCAGTTCCCAGCTCTGACACAGACTTGGGTAAATCACTTCACTGCTCTGTATCTCAGTTCCCCGTCTGTAAAATGGGGATAACAATACTTTCTTTGGGTGTCTTGTCTATTCAGATTGCAAGGTCTTTGGAGCAGGGAATATCTTTGTGTGTGTTTGTACAGTGCCTAGCACCATGGACCCCTGATCCTGTGATACAGTTAATAAATAATACAGCTGGTCAAAAACTTTCAAAATTTCAGCACATCTGCTTGGTAATTTTTTTCAGTATTTTTCCTGAAAATTTCTCACTGGTTTCCAACAGTTACAGAGTGGTGAAAAATTTCAAAAATTCAGAACATAGACAAAATTTTTTTTTGATAAATTTGACCACTCTCTAAGATGGTTGAAAATGAGCAAAATATTTTCATGAAAAACAGAGATTTTTTTCCCCTCTCAAAATCACACTTTTTTTTACTAGCTCTAACAAACAGTAATAAAAATTGAGATTATAACACCTGAGAGGAATTTTAAAATAGAGTTAATTTTTCACTATTTTTGCTGTTTGTTTTTGCATTTCACTCGACCTTGCTACAGCAAATAGATTCCCCTTCCACTCCTTGCACTAATACATTGCTGCAGTGTTTTGGGCAAAGATACTTGTTTAAATCCAAACAATAAAAGCCCAGATGTTTTCATTGTAATTAATAGAAATATTTTCAATGCTAATTTGGTTTAAACATTAAATTTTGTAAACTTTTCCCCCTGCCCAACCTACATTTTGGACCTAAAAATACTGTCCCTCAAAAAAAGGGGGGGGCAGGTAGTGAGATTGCTTCACTGAGACCCCCAGGAGAAATACCGAGAGGCTTGTCCTGTTCTCCAGAGAGACACTGACTGTCCCTTCTCTAATCCTCTGAAGCATTGCAGTCTAGAAGCCCTAGCTCCACCCCCTATGTACTGTATCTCAGGGTTTATCCTCTGTTTTGCTGCCTAGTGTTGTGCTTGTCATTTGTGCCTCCAGGCCAGACAGAAGTGTCTAGTTTTCAAAATCCTCCCCCCAGTGCCTTGAGATGTTTAAAGGAAAACATCAGGAATTTAACATGAACTTTCAAAACTGTTTTTGGAATTGTCTCACTGTCATGGATTGACTCACAGAACAAAGACTTCAGGAAAGGCCCACAATTCTTGTTTGTGAGTCACTCTTCTGTATTGTGACTAGATTCTTGGTTTGGCTTTGTCTGTCTCTCTAGATTCTCATATTTGTTGCAATACAGGAGCACTTGCATTACACACTGCAGTTTTTCTGCAATTTTCACTGCAGTGAAGCTCTACTTCCTCCAGGAGCTGCCAGACTCTCTCCTCCCTTAGGAAAGTTACTTCTGCAGACCGGCTCACCCCTGCTAGCCTAAGAAGCCAGACTAAAGCAGTGAAGTTGCACTCACTAACTTCATTGAGGGTCCAGACTGTAGGACTTTGCATTGAAACTTCAGTCTGGTTTGATGGTATTGATTTAAGGGAAGCTTCATATCTCCAGTTATGAGTAAAGTAACAGTAGCTAATGTGAGTAATTAACTCTGCAAGTGTGAGACTGTCTGAACAGGAATGAAAACTTTCAGGCAAGTCTTTTCCATTTGATGCATTGCATGTGCACACAGAAAACTTTATCTTGACCCAAACCATACTTCACAAGTCCTCTTAGCTGCTGGATTTGGCTTATATGAATATGAACGTATCAGACAAGAACCACATTCTGCATTCCTAAAGTCATATTAACTGCTGGAGACTTTGGCACAAAATATCCCAAAACAGAAACTCAAGCAAAGGCTCTATTCCAGGAGTTTTATCGCCAGATGGCTATTCTGAGCAAAAGGAAAAGAGCAAAATGTCAAATATGGTTCTACTTTGAAAAGTAACTTAGTAATAATGACATTGTGGGCTGCTATGTAAATGGTCGGTATTTTAAAAATAGTATCGGAGATTTAATTATGCAGCTTCTATTTAGGTTGATATTTACCGTGTTGTTGTAGCCGTGTTGGTCCCACTGGGATATTAGTGGATATTGTCTCTTTAATTCAAATTAATGGAAGAAATGTGTCTAAATCCCCCAAACTCTTTGAAAATTTGAGCTAGTATGTCTCAATGACTCAGATCAAATCTGTTCAGTTTACAAGGGAAAAGATGGTTTTTCAAACTGTCAGTCCCATGAAAACTGAGACTGGGATTTGACAGTCAGTGAAGTTACAACAGCGATGAATTTGTCCCAAAGAGCTTTTCCTGCTGTCCTATATGCAAGATAGAGTTAGGCAGGAAATGGTTTCCCTGTCCCATCAGAATTTTCAAGATTTCAAAAAAATGTATTTGAATTCTTGAAAATTTTCACAAACTGAATATCAGAAAAAGAATTTAGATTGGGTCAAAATGTTTTGTTTTCATAATTTCATAACATTGTATTTTGATTTTGACTTTTAATTTTTGTAAAACTTTTTTTACTGTAAATAAACTTAAATTTCAAAATGAAAAATAATTTCCACCTGAAAAACTGAACCTTTTTGTTTTGAAAATGTCAAAATGGGACTTTTAGATCATTTTAAAACTTTTTTAAAAATTTTTTTACATGGCAAATTCATAAAAAAAATCTTTTCTTGAAACAGTTTCAATGTTGACAAATTGGCATATTGCATGAAAAGATGTTTTGTCTAAAATTTCCTGACTGGCTCTAGTGCAAGGTCCACTGGGGGACTTGATTCTAACTTCTGATACTCAGAATACCAATTAGATAGCTACAATCAACATTACCTACAAGTCTTACACAATGTGTCTTTTTATGCAGAAGCTCAAGATGATTGCCCTTGCAAGCTAAGAATCCCCCCATAAGCATATTAGGCATTGACTGCACCCTTTGTCTTAAATTCCCTCAGGAATTTCAACTGGATACAGTGTGTTTTCACTTTCTGTCCTAAACTCGTGTACAGGGCCAGCTCTACTGTTTTCGCTGCCCTAAGCAGCGCCGGAAGACAGAAGCTGCGCCGCCGTGAACAGCCGAACATAGAAGCTGCCGCCGAATTGCTGCTGCTGCGGAAATGCACGTGCTGCCCTAAGGGCACACGGATTGCCCCCGCTGTCCAGGACGGAAATTCGGCGCACTGCTTGGGGGCAAAAACACAGGGACTGCAGCCCCTTGCAGATTGCCGCCCCAAGCACCTGCTTGGAATGCTGGTGCCTGGAGCTGGCCCTGCTCTTGTATATGGCTAAACCACTGCTATGTTCTACCCCAACACTGTCTGCATTTTAACGATGGGTGTCTTGATTTCTGGATGTGTAGGACTCATAGCATGCTTTGGGTTCCGTTGGGGTGAAAGTCTTGAGATAAATGTAAGATGTAATTGTTGGCATAAATGCTTTGTCCTGATCATGGAAGTGGTGGAGTAAAGAAATGAGTCCATCCTTTCATGGCATGATCTCTCTCCTCCCCCCAATCACCCTTGCAGAATCCACTCTGTGGGTATTTTGCAGCATTCAAGAAAGGGGTTGTGTGAGAAGACAGCTGCTCAATGCAGTGTTGTTATTATTATTATTATTTGAATTGCAGGAACACTTAGGAGCCCCACTCATGGACCAAAACTCCACTGTGCTAGGTGCAGCAAAGAATCCTGTGGCACCTTATAGACTAACAGACGTTTTGGAGCATGAGCTTTCGTGGGTGAATACCCACTTCCTCAGATGCATGTAATGGAAATATCCAGGGGCAGGTATATATATGTGTGCTAGCAAGCAAGCTAGAGATAACGAGGTCAGTTCAATCAGGGAGGATGAGGCCCTGTTCTAGCAGTTGAGGTGTGAAAACCAAGAGAGGAGAAACTGGTTCTGTAATTGGCAAGCCATTCACAGTCTTTGTTCAATCCTGAGCTGATGGTGTCAAATTTGCAGATGAACTGAAGCTCAGCAGTTTCTCTTTGAAGTCTGGTCCTGAAGTTTTTTTGCTGCAGGATGGCCACCTTAAGGTCTGCTATAGTGTGGCCAGGGAGGTTGAAGTGCTCTCCTACAGGTTTTTGTATATTGCCATTCCTAATGTCTGATTTGTGTTCATTTATCCTTTTCCGTAGAGACTGTCCAGTTTGGCCGATGTACATAGCAGAGGGGCATTGCTGGCATATGATGGCGTATATTACATTGGTGGATGTGCAGGTGAATGAACCAGTGATGGTGTGGCTGATCTGGTTAGGTCCTGTGACGGTGTCGCTGGTGTAGATATGTGGGCAGAGTTGGCATCGAGGTTTGTTGCATGGATTGGTTCCTGAGCTAGAGTTATTATGGTGTGGTGTGCAGTTACTGGTGAGAATATGTTTCAGGTTGGCAGGTTGTCTGTGGGCAAGGATTGGCCTGCCACCCAAGGCCTGTGAAAGTGTGGGATCATTGTCCAGGATGGGTTGTAGATCCTTGATGATGCGTTGGAGGGGTTTTAGCTGGGGGCTGTATGTGATGGCCAGTGGAGTCCTGTTTGTTTCTCTCTTGGGTTTGTCTTGCAGTAGGAGTATTCACCCACGAAAGCTCATGCTCCAAAACGTCTGTTAGTCTATAAGGTGCCACAGGATTCTTTGCTGCTTTTAGAGATCCAGACTAACACGGCTACCCCTCTGATACTTGACACCGTGCTAGGTGACATGCAAACACAGACCAGAAAGATGGCCCTGCCCCAAAGAGCTTATATCCTCTGCACACACCACATCTACATGCCAACCTCAGCAAGCATGAATTTAAGCAAGGTCCTCACTGCAGTGTGTGCTACACCCCTAAGCACTGTTTCTAGGGGCAGTGGCCAGTGGGGCTGTTCCTAGTAGCACAGCCTCAAATGAGTGGCAAATCTCCTAACACTTCTGCAGTGGGAAGGAGTAGGTGGCAAATCGTCCCCTACCCTCGGGGACAAATGAGAAAATTGTGAGTCCAAGCTCTACTTCCTACTGCCTATTGAGGAATAATTCACATAGCAGAGTATCAGCCTGCTATTATTAATAACCACCTCTCTGAACTATTCAGGAGAAGAGTTGTACAGGTTCAGAAGGTGACAACTTTCCCAGAAAAATGGTAGCTGAGATATGTGGCCATGAAGCAGAACATGAAGCCGCCCAGAGGTGGGGGCAAGTGGGGCAATTTGCCCCAGGCCCCGGACCCCACAGGGGCCACCATGAGAGTTTTTTGGGCCCCCTGGAGCGGGATCTTTCACTCGCTCCGGGGGACCCGGAAAACTCTTGTGGGCCCAGGCCCCTGGAACTTCCGCTCCCAGTCTTCACCGACGGGGGGTCCTTCCGCTCCGGGGCGGAAGAACTCCCCGCCGCCGAATTACTGGCGAAGCGGGGCCCCCCAGCCGCCGAAGACTCCAGGCCCCCAGAATCCAGAAGCACTTAGGCGGCGGGTCCTGCTTCGATGGTAATTCAGCGGCGGGGGGTCCCCACAGCAGGTCTTTGGGGCACTTCAGTGGCAGGTCCCGGAACGGAAGGACCCCCCGCCGCCAAATTACCACTGAAGCGGGGGCCCCCCACCGCCAAAGACTCCAGGCCCCCAGAATCCTCTGGGCGGCCCTGAAGCAGAATGGTTGTAATAGGGCCTCTCTAGTGGCAGGCACCCATAGCCATTTGTCAGAGGCAGAGAGAGATTTTGCTGTCTCCATCAGGGATCTCTCAGTGCTTTAATTGAATTTCTCTCTCATCCCTTCCCCACCTAGCCTGAAACTGTCTCTCTCTCCACCTGCAGATGAATGGGTTGGATCCTAAAGAATGTGGAATACTATTTGGGGAAAGAAGCAGTGGTGGCGCTTTCCCTTTCCCAGCCTGTTTCTTTCCATAGAAAGCCTGTTTCTTTCTATAGAAATGCGTGGCACAATGTTGCCTTCAAGTGAAAACAGAGGAGTACTGCAGGGTGGGGAGAGCCAGAGACTTTGAGCGTCAGAATTGATAGTAGCAGACCTGGGAACTATTCTTAGAACTAAAAGGAGGACAGGCAAAGCCCTGAGCAGGAGAGGAAGCTAGTAAACACAAACAAAATGGGGATCAACAATACTGACACACTAGCTCTGGCATCTCTTTGCAGCCCTAATAATCTCCACACAATTTGAGGCCTCTAGAGACCTCTCACAGAACAGACTGAGATTAGAAGCAATTTGGACTCCTCTCCAACCACTTACCTATGTGTCTGATCGAGGGCGTTGTGTGAATGGTTGGGGTTTCCAGGATGAGATCAAGCCTATTTTATTATCCCATCATCTCCCTACCCAGACCCACAACTGACAAAGTGAGATGTGATGACTCGGCACGTCTTTTTTTGTGGTTAAGCTCACAGATTTTTACTGAGAGTATTTTTCTTTGTGCTAACACCGGTGATTTACAGCAGAGAGGAAGAAAACATATCCTGAGTACAGAGTAATAAGAATTACAAGAGCTCTTCTTCCAGTTACAATTGCACATCATTGTCTATTGTTCTTCCAAGCCAGGTATTTAAAACCAGATCAGTAGTGAGAACTAATTATTTTTTTCTGGCAGAATCATTTCTCTCTTGAAAAAAAGTGACCTGCCTTGGAATTAATACTACAAAAAGAAGTGTCAGGTTCTGTGAACATAAATTCAAACAAACTTTATCTTATTAAAGGGACAATTGGGAAGTTAAAATTTAGTCATTTTAAAAAAAGAGTTAAAAGTTATTTCAGGTCTTACACATGTCCCTGAGTCTTCTGGCCACTTCTTATGGTTTTGCAATCATATTTCCCTATTTTTTTAAAATGTCTTTTTCTCTCCCTTGTTGCTGTGTGAAAAACCCACACAAATAAGAGGGAAAACTGATTGACACTACAGGAGAAAAAGTGAAATTGACTATGCACAAAATGTTGTCTAATGTACAGATCAAATAAAAATTGAAAAAACAGAGAAACATCTTCGTTTTCTCTGATCTCTTTCAGTCCTAGCAATCTCAGGTGCTATTTGTAACAATAGAAAATAAAAAACATTCACACAGAAGCAAGATTTATAAGTGGGGTGTGGTTCTTTTTAAAAGGTGATTTATTTTTGTCATGGTTACAGCTAGGAGTTGGCTGTCCCTTCTGCATCTGATTTGCATGGGAGGAGAGTGCAGGATGATTTTGGCAGCTGGGAAGATGGTTTGTCCTAGCAGATGTGGGAACACTGTAGGGAGCAAATGGAGGACATGTCCCTCAGCCCTGGCTTCTTAATGTCCTGTTGATGTCTCTGCCATTGCATAGCTCCCTCATGCATTCACACTTGTTTTCTCCTCTCCAGATCCCCTCCAGCTTTTTGTAGGTGGATGTCCCATAAGTGGGTGGTGTTTGGATACTGTGGAGGAGGTTGGGGGAAAATGTCACAGGGATGGTGCAAGTGCAAATGTTGACAGCTGGCTGGGTTCAGCTGGAGGAGCAGAAGTGCTTTCCTGAGTGGATGTGGAAGGGTTGTGGCAAGCTGGAAAGTTGGGTAGTGAACAGTTATGAGGGATAGGGATAGCAACAGGCTGCTAAGCTTTGCAAATTGTTATAAGTTGGGCTGAATCCCAGAGCTGACTTCACAACTGACTTGTCTCTAGACCTGAATTCTCTAGCAGAAATCAAATCACTGCAATCATCACCAATTACATAGTTTTGTTTCATTTCAATTACCATGCAAGCTGTGATGTCCCTTAGATGCACATCTCCATGTTTCTTCCTGTTCTGGAAGGTGCTTTCCTCCATACTGCTGCAAGATGGCGTTGCAGAACAGGGAAATGAGCCCTGTGCCTGAAGATGGACCGGCCTCAGAGATACTTTTATGCAGTAGATATTCTAGCAATAAGATGGGTTCCCTACAGCAATCAGCAAGTGACTGTGCCAGTCATTGAGGGAGAAAGGAAAGGAAAGCAATGTAACCAAAGGATGTGCATGAGATCTGTAATCAGATCGCTTGCTAGACATTGAGGGCTGCGTTTAGACCTGGTGTAAGGGTGCAGCCCTTCTGGAAGACCGTGGGCCAGATTCAACCCTGATACAAGATGGAGTAAATTGCATGTCTGCTGTAAGCTGTGGGTGTAACAGGCAGACCTAGGTAATGAAAAATGAATGTGGGGGACAACCCAGTCATACTGCAGAGCCTTGTTCTGGATGGATTATATGTATTGCTGACAGAGACTGGAGGTTGTTGTGTCGATGGAGTGTTGAATTGTCTTGTGTAACGCACTCATCAGTCAAATGAATGCTTGGTGTAGAGGCTTTTCCTCTGCTGTGTTGCATTTTCCTTGTGTTAGTTGCTCTTTCTGCCGTTCCCCACCTTTTGCCCCCTTAACTTGTAAGTCTGACTTGTTTTATTCAGCTTACACCTAATTTCTGATCCATTTATACCACCGTTTGCACTGTTGCTGGATTTGCCCCGCAGAGCCCTACCATGGACATATTCCACACCCAGAACCACCATGAAGCAGCAGGGGAGGCACTGTTGGACAGCACTGTGGAGAACCCCTCAGGCAGTAATGAGAAAGGAGCCAGTGAAGCTGGTGACCCTGGAGATGGTTATAAGTTGCATCTCAGTCCTCACTGATCATATCTCCTGTTCAGGACAAAGTTGGCAGATCCTCACTGCTGGCCATGAAGCTCCAGCATTATCATGCTCTTCTTAGCAGTGCTTCTCAGTACCTCGCAACATGGCCAGCGTGCAGCTGCTCTGGCCTGGCCATTCATGAGCACATTTTGCCCAGGTTGTGTCTGCCTGGATCATGGCAAATTGCTTATATGCTGGCACTGTTGTTTTTAAAATCCTCTAGTAGCGTTAGCCTTGGCTAGATTCAAGACCATGTCCTTGGTCCTAATTCTAATAGGTATCTTTGCCCCTGCACTGCTTGCCTTTAAGAGATCCTGTGACCTTTGCTGTGCAGGGTGTGAGATTCCTTCCCCTGAGATCTCAGTCCATCTCTCCCCATTGTTAAAAATCATTTGAAACCATTCCCCCACACACAACAATTTTTTTTTCCTGAATGACCTAGTGCGGAGACAGCATGGCCCAGTGGCTAGGGCACTAGCGTAGGAGTCAGGAAATATAGGTTTTATTCCTGGGTCTGACATTGCCCTGCTATGTGACTTTGGGCAAGTCCCTTCACCTCTCTGTGCCTCAGTTTCCCCTCCCACCTTTTGTCTGTCGTGCCTGTTGAGATTGTGAGCTCTTTGGGGCTGCCACTTCTATGTGTGTGTACAGGAGACCTAGCATGTAAGGCCTCAATCTTGCTTGGGGACTGTAAGAGCTATACAATAATGATAACAACAATGTTCCTGTTATTAGTGTATCAGACCTCCACATCCCTTCCCCATTACATTTGAATGAAGGTGGATTTTTATCCCATTGCTTTTGTATATATTTCAGAATGGTTTTCATGTTGCACCAGCCCTGAGCAGCTGGGCTAGACGGGCGTGGTGATGGTGGGGGACACTTTGGTAGTACAAGTGCTGCTATTATACTCTCCTCTCCCATCCTTCCTTACTCCTCCATTCATAATGGGAGAGTCGTCAGTGCCCAGAGCAACCACCTCTCTGAGCTACACCCTGCACGCAGGCGTAGCCTCATGAAAGCCTCATCAATCTTCCCTCCTTCATTTCTTTTGCAATTATTCTGACCTTTCCTCCCCATATTCTCCCTGCAGCAAGCCCCCTGCAGAAGGGAGGCATGTGTCCTCGGCTGTACCATTTCTTCCACTCCCTGTGGAGCCCACAAAAGCCCCATATGCGGTGTGTGGGGCGTGGAGGTCTGTCTCCTACCACCCCACAAAGATCCTGCTCAGAAGTGAAGACTGATGGATTCAGCACTAACTTTTGCAGCCATTCCTCACTGATAAACTCCCCAGAGAGGGGATTTTAGGGCCAATAGGAGGTCCCTGTTGGGGCAGCTCCTATTCTGTCTTCTTTTTATTATTTCCTCTCTTATCTACCACCTCAGTTCCCTCCCTTTTCTGTTCCCAGTTATTTCTGTTTATCTGCTCTTCGTTCTCCCTTTTCTCCTTTCATTACTCTCCTCCTCCTCCCTTTCGTTAGCAGTTATTCTTCCCCTTCCTTCCCTCTTTCTCCTTCTCTCTCCCTCTCTCTAGTTGCTGGATATTATGAGCAGTGACAGCAGCCTCTGTGAGCTGGAATCTGGGGAGATAACAACATTGCCATGAGAAACAGTCTGTGCAGCTACAATTAGCAGCTTCAC
The DNA here is from genome assembly GCF_025201925.1 of Gopherus flavomarginatus. Lineage (NCBI taxonomy): Eukaryota > Metazoa > Chordata > Testudines > Testudinidae > Gopherus > Gopherus flavomarginatus. The sequence goes on along the minus strand of NC_066623.1, from coordinate 20,422,485 downwards.
TGTTATCTTTCACCTGGACAGAACTACCTTATCACTGCAACTTCTTGGAAAATTCAGGGTCCCAGATACCGATTGCAGATACCATGACTCTGGCATTCTCCTCCGCTTTTCAAGCTGCTGGAATCTCTCCTTGGCTCCCCTCTCTATACGATTAGCTTTGCATCCCTCTTGTGCTGCTGTCAGATATAAAGCAGGCATTGAAGCTTTCCAAAAGGGGGATGGTGGAGGCAGAGGCCCTGGGTGAGCTAAGGAGAGATGCCATGTTTACCTGGTGTCAGCAACAACACGAGTGTATGAATCAAAGACTATTTAACCCCGTACATTTCTGAAGCACAAAACCAGAATTAAAATGACATGTCAGTCCCTGTGGCTGCTTCATCTCTGGGCCTCTCTATTTGGACTTCCAGTTAAGGTCAGTGGTGCTTGTTAACTGCTGGACTGGGACATTCCCCCTCCCAATTCATTACACGGAGGCCACTGAAAAGCTATCAGCTAGTAATTTGAATTCCATGAGTTTGCTTCCAAGTCTTTTCTCTTCTCCTCTGAGAGTGAGCTTTAACAACTATTCCTCAGACCTGGGCTCATTGCCATTGCTCTCCAGGGCACTCTGTCCATGGCAAGCCCCACCTAGCTCAGGAAAAGGAGACCCAGACTGACTGAGTGCATCATACTAGACAGTGTCTAATCCAGCCCCTTTTATCTTGCTTTGAATTGTCTCTCTTTTGGATGCATTTCCCTCTCTGTGTTTGCTTTTTAAATACAACTCTACCCTGGGAACAAACCCTGATTCCAAACATCCCTGGACTTTGAAGAAGTTTGAATTCAGATCTAATCTCCACAGGTAGGGTCATCTCTATCTGAGCCTAGTGCAGGGCCAGCCTTTCCACAGATGATTTCCTTTCAACCTTTCATCCATTTCATGTCCTTCCTTCATGTACATCCATTCCTCCTCTCATACACTTGAATCTAATTATTTACAGCCATGATTACTGTCATTAGATGCCTAACTAACCAGTTTGCATTCATGTATTAGGTAGAAAGACATCTAAATGAACCCAGTGGTACCTGCACACAACTGGAAGAGTAAAACTACTCCTGCAGTTATTGTGCAAAAGGAGGCAGAGAATTAAAGACATGGCCCTTAAAAGGTGGATCCATTCTATGAAAGTGGCTTTGTGGATTGCTACATAGGGCCAGTTTACGCTTAATAATTGGATCGACCTAGTTTCCTTGCTCAGGGCTGTGAAAAATTTCACACCTTGAGCATCGCAGTTAGGTTGATCTATCCCCTGGTGTAGACATGGCTAGGTCAATGGAAAAATTCTGTGGACCTAGCTATTACCTCTGAGAGGAGTGGATAAACTACATTGTTGGAAAAAACATTGATATAGGAAGTGTCTACAGAACGATGCTACAGCGGCACAGCTGCAGTGCTGTAACTTGTGTCGCTGTAGGGTCATAGATTCTCTCTTTCTCTGATTCCTTTTCAAATTTGCTCACTTCACAAGTAAAAAGATGTTTGAAGGGCAGTTGTATCTAGGGGATAGGGTACTGGAGTCTCTTCACCTGTATTTCTCCTTCCACTTTTTGTCCATCTGATCTGTCTAGACTGTAAGTCCTATGGGGCAGAAGCTGTCTCTTACTGTGTGTTTGTTCAGAATTTAGCACAGTAGGGCTCCAATCCCAGTTAGATTCTTTTGGCACTACTGTAATATTACTATTGCTAGTAGTGTTTTATCTAATTGCCAGATTTGTAAACTCAACCTGAGACCGTAGAGTCATGCTGTGTTTTCCCAGCTCACGTGCCATCAATCATAATAAAACCATAATAAAAATTGTGCTGCCTTCTATGACATCTGTGCAATTGCATTTCTGTCAGTGGGGCTCCACAGGTGTCATTGAGGGCATCATTTGATGACAGTGCAATTACACTGGTGACTCTGCAGTTGGAACTCAGTTCTTTTGCTGACATAGGAGACAGAATGGAATCCAGCACCCTCTCCCAGGACTTGTGTGTGGGTTCTGCAGGCCTGATAGTAGTAAAAACCTACTATGTTCACAGAGTGAATATAACTCACTCTGAATATATATGGGCGGTAGATCAGCTAAGCAAAAGGCTGCGATATTTACGTAGTCTCTTTCAGAGTAGAACCATGCTTGTATCTTTCACTAAGGTGGGAGACAGTCCCAAACTAGCACTGCTCCTGCTGTTGGTTGCCTCACTCCAAATGATACTTTTAAGCTGTCTGCTCACTCAGTGCTTTCTGTTTCCCCCCCAAAGTAATGTTCAGCTGCAATAGCTGGTCTATAATTACTTGCCATATCTCATGATCCCGTTTCTGAGGGATGTTGTCAGTTTCACCTACTTTCCTGTCCTCGGAAGTTGAATCTGTCAGCAGAGAAGGCCTAAAAATACTCTCATTTCCCTTACAACTCAGGGATGCATGTTGCCTGAATGTGTGATTTGTCCAACATAGGAGTGCCCAGTCTTTTCAATACAGCCACTCCTGTTCTCTGCACTATCCCTGTGTCACCCTGCCAGAAAATCTGATCCGCTCCTTAGACAGCTCCGCTTTGAATCCTTATTAAAGACAGAAGAAAAGATAGGTGGATCTTCAAAAGAAACCCAGTCTGATCAGCTCCCAATGTTTGGATGCTTGTCTGATCTTTTCATATGTGCACAAATTTGGCTAGAAATTTCATAAGAGAGGATTTGACCATCCTAGTGGTCAACTGGATCATCTAGTGGATTTCCTCTTTCTGCTGAATCTGAAAATACCATAAGAACAACTTTTCTAACTAACCCACTGAGATGTCCCTCTGCTTAAGTTGCATCATCATATTCTTGTTGCTGTGCCCTGGTCCTTCCTGATTCCAACCCGACCTATTTTTTGTCACCCGGCTTATTTGTTCTAAAACTCTATTGCAGGCTCTTCAAAGCAGTTTAATGTGCCTGGCGCAACTCTGGATACTGTAAAAATCAATAATAATAGTGGTTTCCCCCCCCAAGTCCCAGCCAGAACTGAGAAATTCAGAGGGGCATTCTTTTTGCTGCCCACACAGCTTACCCAGCTCCCATCCTCTGCAGAATGACATTTGGCGTGTTTTGTTGCTTCTCTAATTACCCTTTCGCCTGCTTTACTCTAGATATCATAGAATCACATAAATGTATGGCTGGAAGGAACCTCGAGAGGTCATCTAGTCCAGCCCCCTATGCTGAGGCAGGACTAAGGATGCCTAGACCATCCCTGACAAGTGTTTTCCTAACCTATTCTTGTAAACCTCCAGTGACAGGGATTACACAATCTCTCTTGGAAATCTATTCCAGTACTTAACTATCCTTATAGTTTGAAATCTCCCTAGCTGCACCATTCTGCTCATCATACTGTTTTCAGTTTACTAGTTCCAAACATCCCTGAATTCTGAACCCATAGCAGGCTCCAGATTTTGAAAAGGGCTCCATCTTCAAGGGGTCCCCACCCTGCAAAAAAAAGAATCAGATCAAGGCATCCCTGAACTTTGGGTCGCTTGAAATCTGGACCAGAATTTTGCAGCAGGCCCTTCTCCATCTTCTAACCTCATAGCAAATATTTAAAACCTGATGCTAGTGTGATCATCCCAGAACCTTAGATGGACCCTAAGCCCAACCATAAAGCCCAATCCTGATATCCCATTATTGCAATAGACATTTTACCATGGACTTCAATTAAATAAGGATTAGGCCTTTATTTATCTTCCAGGGCTCATTACTTAATGTTACATTCCAGAATGTGCCAGCTTTTCACTGCTCCCTGTAACACTGGGAGCCAACCAGTACTCTCTCCATGAAAACATTTCCCCCTTTCTGAGAGTTTAGCATTATTGAGCTTGCCACCCTCACCTGCCTCTGTTCCTTTGAAAGGCCTTTCTCAGCAGTGCCGACCTTTCTCCAGCTGCCTTGGTGACGATCTCTAGAATGCTCCAAGAACTGCCAAGCAGCCTCGATTGCTCTGACTCGTCTTCTGTGCTAGCCAAAGTCTTTCTCATTGGCCTCTCCAGATTTGTTGTCACATACGCCTTCTTCCCGCATTATATTTTCACCCTTCCTCCTGCTTTGGTTCATACACCCCTTTTGGACCAACAAATACCGATGCTAGGACTGTGGAAAAAAGATACAATACACACAATTGTTGTTCTGAGGAATGTTGTTAAATGAAGTAATTCTGAATGCCCAGGCCAGTCATCGGCAATACAACGTATCGATTTAATCATTTCCCTTCACTTGTACCGGGACACAAGCAGTGTCCAGTTCATCTGTTCAGAAGGTCAGACAAGTGTGAATGAATTGTCCCTTAGCTCTTATGCATTTATTATTTTGCAATGAGAACCACAAATCCAACACACAGAATGAACTGTCCCTTCCTAAACACCCTAGCTCTTATTTGCAAAAAAGGCCTTTAACTTTGAGTGCTTCTTTTTTCTGCTTGCCCAATATTAGTATCCACGGTCTGATTTCTGGAGGCGCTGTGCATCCTCCACCCCTGTTGGCTTCACTAATGGCACTCAGCAGCTCTGAAAAATCAATTGGCTAAAGTTGGGCCCGCAAATTGAGTGAACACTTCTGAAAATCTAGGCCCAGAGGGGTAGTGAAACCCTTCAGATATAAAGCCAGGGGCCCAAATTCATCACAGTCACATTTTGCTCTGCACTGATACAACTGGGGGCTGATGTGCGTGCAAACTTTGATTTGCATGCACACCTACTATACAATGGCTATGAAAATGAGGGTTTGTGCGCACCAGAGATTTACATGTATGCAAATATCTGCAATGTGACATGCACACTTTAGAAAAACTGCGCCTGTATAATTATCCTACAGACAGTGATAGTTAGCTCTTTAGAACAGGGACTCCCTGTCTGTCTGTACAGTGGTTATCACCACGGGGCCTGAGCTGGTAGGTTTTTAGGCGCTACCACAACAATAAACAAAATAATAATATTTTGAAGCAACCTAACGGCAGTAACTTTCAGCCCTCCTACATTTGTCTTTCCATTTATTTTTTGTTTTCATTTCAATTTAGCAAACTGCAGAGTGCGCCTTTTTCTTTTGTACTTCATCAAACGGACTACCAATGTAACAGGACTCCTGAATGTGAGTTCCTCCAGGCCTTTCCCAGCCTCCCACTGCCTGGCAGCTTCATCTAAAGTCTCACTCCCTGCACTTCGCTGCTGCATTTATATCCCGGGGAGACAGAGCCCTTGAAATCTGAGCAGGAATCACAAGGGAGAGGCTGAGTGACAAATGTGCTTCAGCATGAGCATGGGACAGGGCGGAGCACTTTAAATGTTCTTAGATACAAAATGAAGATTAGTTGAGAGATGGGGAATCTAATAATCTTGGTTCCAGTGCTTTCCTTAGCATGATACTCCTTATTCTTTCCATTGACCTCAGCTAGCGTTGCACTGGGCCTGTGTACACCACAAGGGGAGTTTGCTATAACACTGTTTGATCTTTGCTGCGCAGACCAAGCTAGACCTTGTTTTACCCATACTACGGAACTATGTTACAGCCCTGATCTTTGCAGCCTGTCTTATCACAGATACCAATTGCTGCATCGCAGCAGAGCTCCTTAGACTTCCCACAGCAGCAGTGCCCTATGGCACTATATTTTCAGCTCTGGAAGAACACCAAGTTTTATTTTTTTCTAAGTTATTCTCTGTCAGAGCCATGGCCCTCTCTGCACTGAGGCCTTCAGAGCACACTTTCATAAGGCTCCCTCTGTTTTTAAAGAATTCCTAAATAAACTCCAAACCACATTTTTACAAGCAAGAAAAGGTTATAATTCAAGGCAACAGCCGGCAGCTTCCTAGGAGATAGGAATTCTATCTTCCCCATAATTTCTTTTGTCTTTAAATGCCCGAGACAGAGTTTACATTCTTGATCAAGAAATCATGAGGTTTTGATTTGGAAATGCCATTTTACGCTGGCATGGACATCTTTCACTAGGGAAAATGTACAGAAAAAAATAGATGTAAGTATATTGTTAACTGTTAGCATAAGAATGGCCATATTGGGTCAGACCAATGGTCCATCCTGCTCAGTATCCTGTCTTCTGACAGTGACCGGTGCCAGATGCTTCTGAGAGAATGAACGGAACAGGGCAGTTATCAAGTGATCCATCCCATCATCTGCTCGCAGTTTCTGGCAGTTGGAGGTTTAAGGACACCCAGAGCATGGGTGATCCCTGATGATGATCTCTGATCATCTTGGCTAATAGCAATTTATATAATTCTTTTTTGAATCCAGTTATTCTTTTGGCCTTCACAGCATCCTCTGGTAATGAGTTCCACAGGTTGACTGTGTGTTGTGTGAAGAAATACTTCCTTGTGTTTGCTTTAAACCTCCTGCCTATTAATTTCATTGGATTGCCTCTGGTTCTTGTGTTACGTGAAGGGGTAAATAACACTTCCTTATTCACTTTCTCCACACTATTCATGATTTTATAGACCTTTAATATATCCCCTCAAGTCATCTCTTTTCTAAGCTGAACAGTCCTAGTCTTTTTAATCTCTCCTCATATGGAAGCTGTTCCATACCACTAATCATTTTTGTTGACCTTCTCTATACTTTTTCCAATTCTAATATATCTTTTTTGAGATGGGGCAACCAGAACAGCATGCAGTATTCAAGGTTAATAATAATCATTATTATTTGTATTGTGGTAGCACCAAGGGATCAGGAACCCATTCAGTTCCTTGCTATACAAGTACAGAACAACAAAGAGACCTGCCCTAAAGACCTAAAGACCATAATGTTGTTTTGCTGTGAAACATAGGTACAGATGCTTCTTCTCCCCCCCCGCCCCCACCAATGCAAACAAAATCTTTGTTTTTAAATTAATTTAATGCTGGGAAAAGATGGCATTAGTGCTACCAAAGCTGCTCTGTAATTGAAGCTTGTCCATTGGTCAGGTGAGCATGGATAACAGCAGCATAAGATTATTCCATAACTAGCTCTGCAAGTAGTTCTGCATGGTCCTATGTCCCCTGGGATTGCTTGAAAGCTGAAGATCTGAAAGACCTTTGTCCCCGCCAGCCATTCCATTTCTAACTGGCAAGCACGATGGAAGCCATGATGGACGTTGGAATTTGAAGTGGAAATTCAATGGAATTTTCATTTCTGGTAGCACCTGGCATGAGACTGCTTTTAATGAATACTGGCGGATGGTTTTCCAGCAGTTTTTAACTCCTTCTCAACCTAAAAAGACCGTTGAGATCAACAAATCAGACACAACTCAACAGAAATGTTCCACAATTACTTCCAACCTTATTACATACTGCGAGAATCCCACTGGTTTCCCAATATCTTACCCCTATATAGCAGCACAGGCTTCACAATAGGTTTGTTCTAATTCCATTCATACCATGGTTCCAGTTGCAGAACAGCAGAAGTAAAAAGGCAATGAGCATTTCTCTTACCATTTTGTCCAGATACTTACCAGGAATATTCAGAAATTAGCAAACCCTCTGTAACCTTTGGCTTAACATTGCTCCATGTGTTTGTAACTACAATGACTACTGTCACCACTGGGGCAGAGGCAGGTTGACAACAACTGTCTTTTATTGTGTGGCCATTGAATCATGTCTGCAACAGCCAAGTGCACATACCATCTAAATACCTTGGAAATCAGGGCTGGGCAAACTATGGCCTGCGGGCCCGCCAGCCATTTTAATCCAGTCCTTGAGCTCCTGCTGAGGAGCAGGGTGTGGGGCTTGCCATGCTCCGGCGCTCCGGCCAGGAAGCAAAGTGGGGAGCTGCTCCACGCGGCTCCTGGAAGCAGAGGCATGGCCTCCCTTCGACTCCTACTCTTAGGGGCAGCCAGGGGGCTCCGCTGTGCACGCTGCCTCCATCCCAAGCGCCGCTTCTGCAGCTCCCATTGGCCACAGTTCCCAGCCAATAGGAGCTGCAGAGATGGTGTCTGTGGATGGGGCAGCGTGCAGAGCTGCCTGGCCACACCTCCATGTAGGAGCTGGAGAAGGGACATACCGCTGCTTCGAGGAGTGGCTTGAGCTAAGCATTGCCCAGAGCCTCCCTCCACACCCCAACCCCTGAGCCTCCCTCCACACCCCAACCCACTGCCCCAGCCCTGATCCCTCTCCCGCCCTCCAAACCCCTCGGTCCCAGCCTGGAGCATCCTACTGCACCCCAAACCCCTTATCTCCAGCCACACCCCAGAGCCCATATCCAGCTGGAGCCTGCACCCCTTCCTGCACCCCAACCCACTGCTCCAGCCCTGATCCCCATCCCACCTTCCGAACCCCTTGGTTCTAGCCTGGAGCACTCTCCTACAACCCAAATTCCTTATCCCCAGCCCCACCCAGAGCCCACACCTCCAGCTGGAGCCCTCACCCCCCCCCAGTACCCCATGGCCTGCCTCAGCCCGGAGCCCCCTCCTGCACCCTGAACTCCTCATTTCTGGCCCCACCCCAGATCCCGCACCCCCAACCAGAGCCCTCACCCCTTCCCACAACCCAACTCCAATTTTGTGAGTATTTATGGCACACTATACAATTTCTATTCACAGATGTGGCCCGTGGGCCAAAATGTTTGCCCACCCTTGTTGTAAATACTTTGATAGACCCAGCTGGACTCTCATTTTTTCCTGGAAGGGCTGCTCCTAAGCTACAATAAGTGTTTTTCCCTTCTAACTGCAGTATGAAAAGAGAGGGCACAAGCTGAGTCCAGTCCCTCAGAAGATGAGACGATTCTAATGGAAACTACAATGGAACAATTTGCTGGGAAAATTGGCTATGTGTTTGAACTCAGAATAAATTTCAGTTCAACTATATTCGCTTACTGCAAATATTTGAGCACTTGAGCTTTTCTAGCATGAAAACTCCCAAACCATGACTTTTTTTTAGTTCCAATATTCACCAACGCAAATGTTGGTTGGGCAGCATGGTCCCTGGAAATGGACAGGGTACTGGGCTAGGAGTCAGAAAAGCCAGGTTTTATGACTGGCTCTGCCACTGATCTGCTGTGGCACCTTGTACAAGTCACTTCAGCTCGGTTTCCTATTTACCTGTCTTGTCTATTTAGACTGTAAATTCATTGGAGGAAGGTCTGTTTCTTGCTATGTGTTTGTACAGCACCTAGCACAATGGGACACTGCTCTTATTTGGACCTCTAGGTGGTAGTGTAATATAAATAAAAATAGTAAAAATTATAATATGTGCTGACCACCACAGAGTGGATTGAAAATTTGCCAAATATAGAACTCATCATTTGCACTGTGTTGTTTGGTTCCATAAGTCCTCCAATCAGGAAAAAGGAACAATATCATGTGACTTGTGTAATGTCTATTTAGAGTGGCATAAATTCTGGTTGTATATTTGATTGCAAACTACAGGTTACTTGCAGAATTATTTGCTGAAGACTTTCACAAATTAATATGTAAGTGAGTTTATGATCAGCCTAGGCAGTTTATTAACTGGAAAAATAATATGAAATTCCTGGAATAAATTATTTGTTTTGACTGACACACATGATGCTACAGTGGCTGCAATCCTGCCTCATTAGAAAGTCAGGCTGCAAGGAGCTCACGCAGGAATGGTCCATACCAAACTATCACAGACTGTCTTCAATACAAGGGAGTGGAAGTGGGTGTGTTGTGATGTAGCTAGTGAAGTGCATACAGAGCAAATCTATAAGGGCTACAACAAATGTAGGAGGGAAGAAGGTGGCTAAATCTACTGCTCCCTCTCCCTCATTCATAGTAGTAGGTGTCCATAGGCCAGTTACATGGTGAGGTTGCTCTGAAGTTCATTTTAGATCTGGATCCCTTTCTCTCTTTGTGTTTATACATTTTATGTCAGCACAACCCCTCGTTACGCAGGCTTTGCTGGGTTTTATAAGACTGGACCCCCTCAGGAAATGCCAGGATCATATCACTCATCACTGACATTTAGCCATGCCGGGAGTGGAATGCGATTCCATAGCACTATGCTTCAGGACATGGAAAATAACTTTACTAACTAAAATTTTAGGGAGAATGGTAGTTGGCAGAACGTAATTACCTGAGCTGGATTTTGGCCAGCTTGCAATGAATGCAGTGAGATCTTTAATGATCATGAGTGGCCAGAATCTCGTTTTATATCTTATCTGTAAGCCTCCTGGTACAAACTGTAGCTTGGCATGGGGCCATTTCCTGCTAAACGCTGTCACTGCACTGCTGGCAAGATGCACTTTCCCTTTGCACAGTGGTTAAAGATAATCGGTGGCAGGATTATGCACAAGCTGTTGCTAGGTGGCAATGCACCTTAAACAAAGAAATATTACAGGTCATGGATTCCTGCAAATCACATTTAAGCTTGTGAAGTCCATCCTATCCAAAGGCTTAAATTGGATTAGTTATTTTTAAACCTCGCAGAAGGAGCATTAAAAATGTGCTTTTAATGCAAACAGCCATAAACAATTCCTGCCTTAGGGCCTGGGTTTGCTCTTTCGTAATTCTCCCCCTTCCCCACCCCCTGCCGCATAAATAATCCCAGTTGAAGAAGGGAAAAAAATCGTTTCCGGGCCTGGTCTCCAGTTCAAGTCACCAGCCTGGCTTTTCCCATATCTCAGCTATAGAGACCATTCAAACTGGGGTTTGCTTGCTTGCTTTAAATCCTGGGATTTAGGTGCTCTGCTTTGCTCAGGGACCAGCAGATTTCTAAGATTTTATTTACAGCTGCACGTTCAGACTGTTGCTGAAATGACTAACAGAGCAACTCACATTGGGATTGCCTCTGAATACAAATCCTCAGCAACTGTCACATCTTTAAGCAATGTGTCCCATATGTAAGATACATGAGTTAATTTAGCAGTCATGAAAATGAAGAACTAAGCAGAATGGACTGGAGACAATGCAGGCAGCTTCCCTACACCCTGCTACCCAGCTCTGCCGATGCACCTCAATCCTGACTGCAGCACCAGTCTTGGGTTCCTCTATACGACTCTGGCAACATAAAACTAAATCCTGCAGGTCCATTGAGCTTCATCCATCAGTTAAGTCTGTTGAGCAAGAAGTGCCAGTGATGTCAAATTGTGGAAATGGCTTTGTGATCTGAGTTACTGAGGACTAGGATAAAACTCAACAAGCCTCATGTGCCCATTTGATTGCAGCTAATATTTGACCCCAAGGCTCCAGAGATGAAAGGTGAATCTGTGAGCACCAATGTATCTCCATATCTGCTTCTCACCTATCAAGACAAACAGTTTAAAAACAGAACTAAGACTGAGCAGGACTCTTTTATCTATACAGTGGTATTACATGTACCTAAATAACACAACCCTGAATCCTTGCTCAGGCACAACTCCCACTGAAATCAATGGGAGCTTAGTTTAAGGACTCCAGAATCAGGCCCTTTAAATAATACAATGATGGAGTCAAGATCTGCTGTTTGGCTTTCTCTACTGCAAAAGAGTAAACAAAGATCCAGCTCCTGGCCCCACTGTGACAGTGTAAAAGTGGCCAGAAAGCTGGTTTAAAGAACCAGCCATAGAGTCCATAGCTTGCATAGGGAATCCCCAGATTGCACACAGCTGTTGCAGTCAGGTCTACTTCACTTGCTCCTGCTCCTGCTCCCCTGACATAAGGATGTGTTCAGGGAGTAGGAGGGAGGTGGTTGGAGCAAATGACTCTAGGGCACCCTTCCAGCTGGTGCAAACTAGAACATCCCTGAGGCTGTTCTAACTTGCTCCAGGTCAAATTAGCCCTCAGGATTGGGGGAAGGGACTAGCCCTCTTCCTTTCTCAGGTAAGCCAAGTGCAGCTCAGGCATACCTCAGGGTCTAGCCCATTGAATGTATCTATGTTGTTTAAAAGCCCAGCTTCAACGTAGTTTATTACCTCTTACCAACATAGCTAAACGCTATACGTTTGGTTCTCATAGATGAATCAGAACCGCACTTAAAAAATAATAATTGTAATCTCAGCAAGACTTATTCAAAACATTTATTAGTGTTTCAGGAAAAATAATAGCAGTGTGAAAAGATACAGAGCTTTGTCTAAATCCATATGCAATGTTTACAAGCTTATTTGGCTGTAAATTCTATATGAGATAGAACTAGTATGTTTTTCTCCCAGAGAACTGGAATTTAAGGACAGTTTTTTAATTATGTTTCAGAACTTCATTTTTAAAAACAGGACAGTGTTTTTGTGGGGTGATTGGTTATTTCTGTATTTTCCAGTAAGCATTTTACTTTTCCCAGTTTCTCTTATGGGTGGTTTTTTTTTCAGATGCAAAGCTTAAGAGAAATATCTAGACCTTGTTTTTGAAGTTAAACCTCCTTCGTAAAGAGCAGGTTCAGGAGGATTGTTGATCAACGTATCATAGGGTCTCTAAGGGGACAGTAGATTTTTTTAAAATTGATTTCACAAAGAATTAAGGCTATGTAGATGTCTTGATAACATACTCTCAGGTAAACATACCCTACTTGTTAGACATGAAAGAAGGTTTAACAATAAATAAATGATTTGTGCTGTCAATAACATTATGGAACTGTATAAAATTACATTTACAGTTGCTTTAAACAACAACAAAAACATACTAGTGGCATGAATATATACAACACAGGTCATGACATACGTTTAAATTACCATAGCCAGCAGTGTTTGGTTTTTAAATGGAGACACTATAATAAATAGAAATGTTAAATATTTACAATAATAGCATATGTGGAATCAGTAGATGAACACAGAAAATCTTCACACACAGAGGAAAAAAATGTTATGCCATATACAAAATCCCTGCCCCCTTGAAACAATAAAGAAATTTTCATTGAATTAACGAGATGGAGGAATATATACTTTTCCTCATGCAGAATGAATGAATAAAAGTAAATTGTATGCATGCTGAGGTGATATGTTGACTAAGACATTCAAGAGTGTATATATATCGCTATACGTTTGGTTCTCATAGATGAATCAGACCTTTAATGAGAGAGAGAGAGAGAGACCTTAATGGAGTTAGGCAAGAATATTAACTTGGTAGCAAATCCTTTTTGCTGTCAGGGTTTGGTTCTCTTTTCTGTTTGAGCTCGTCCTTTACTATGCCTATGCGTCATCATGGGGCAGTGGGATGCTCATGAGGAGTTCACAGTGAGGGAGACCAGAGACTTTCCTATTGCATCACCAGCAGCAAGACACTTTGTTTTGGGGCAGGGAGGGTGTCCTTCAAAGCAAACCATTGGAAGCGGTGTATGTGCACTGACAGTAGCTAGGGAACTACAGTCCCTCTGAGTTGCACCTTCTGTGTGTATGAGCCACGGGCCACCATTGCCATGACTGAATCAGTCATCTTGTCCACATACTAGAAGGAACTTGCCCACTCCTCAAGGGCTCTTGGCCTGATCCTAGATTCCCCGAGGTCAGATGAGAGTTTTGTCAGAGACTTCAATGGGAGTAGGATCGGGATCTTTTTTGATCAAGAGGTTGATGGCTGCATAACAGTGTAACTCTTCAGGTTAATGGTTGTTCTTTGCTCCCTCCCAACCAATGAGATTTACCCACATGTCTTCTATTAAGAGTAACGCCCAAGATTCTGCTAAGGGATATATGCACAAATCTCCCACTGAAGATACTGGAAGCCACATACACATATCCAGAAGCAGAATTTGACTCAGTGGGAGTTATAGCTAGATCCCGTGTGGTGCTAATCACCTCCACTCCCACCAAGTGACAAAGATATAGGTCAGTTCCCTGTGTTAGTTCAGTCTGTACCAAACTGCCTTCCCGCCACTGGTGATTTGACTCCAGGCCTCCTGAAGCAAAAGGCCAGTGCTCAGACCCTTGGTGTGATACTGTCTTGCAAGAAAGCTCATCCTTCCCCAACAGATGTTACTAAAGTTCCCACCCCTCTCTGCCTTTGGATACGATAACCAATATTTTCAGAATAACATCCTAGCATAGGTGGTTGCAGCAATGCAACTTGAAGGTCACATTTGCATATGAGGATAAGAAAGGATGCACCATAGCATCTCACCCTAACTTTAAATCACTCAAGAAGATTAAGCTCTCCAAACCCATCTTATCACTCTGCATTTCACTCTCACTCTGTAGGGTTTGGAGGTCACTACCCAGTGTGCTAATTTTAAAAAAAAAAAAAAAGTTAACTGTCTCTCACTATCCCATAGTCATTTTTGGCACTTTGATAAACCATGGCCTGTGGCCAGATTTAGAACACTCAGTCTCTACAACCCTGCAAACTCCATAATGCTGCTTCCAAAGACAATAGAAGGGATAGATCTTCAACAGGCCTCCACAATACTCCCTAAGCCCTCAAAGCTTAAGGACACATCAACTTTGTGCCTAAGCCCCACATTTTGGGATGCTCACAAGTGGGGAGGCTGCTGAAGCAAATGCTCCTCTGTGAGCACAGCCACAGGTTCTGAAAGAGGACATGCCTGGGGACTTTGGAGGTCTGTGGAAAATGTGCTCATTTTGATACTAAGCAGGTCACAAAGCTGGCTACTTAGGCCACTGACATCTTGGAGTAACTGGATAAATAAAGTAAAGTTAAGCAGTGGTTAAAATACATACAAGGGGGCATTTTTAAGTCGTAGTGTCACCCAGACAGGAACAATGGCTCAGGACTTACGAGAAAATGACATAGCTCAAAACATCAATCTCCCCGTGCAATAAACTGGATATTTATTTCATTAGCGTGTCACAGCAGCCCACTTTGAACTCTTACAGTCACAGCCATGGGCAGAGAAAATCCGTTTGGAATTCTGCCATTTGCTTGGAGACTGCCCCCTAAGGATAGTGGAGCTGTGAGCTGAGAATGGCCAAAATAAAAGCTGGCTGAGCCCTCCCTGCACCCTTTTCCCCAACCAGAAGAAAGGCAAATTGAAAACAATATCCACTTGTTCTGTTGTTTTTAAAAGGGGTGGTGGTAGTAAAATTTTTGTCTCACCCATTGGTTATATGAGTGTCCAATTCTCTGGAGACAATCAATAACCCAGAACCACTGCTCTCCCTCTACTAATCTATACACTATCATTGATGTCCACATATGCCACAATGCCCTGTGCTTGACATCACCCCTCTGAATGGTAAAGGTTTTGGAATGTCCATAGCTAATAAGATGGACTCAATGGAGGAAGTTTTGGTGGAGGGGGAGGGTTGAGTTGGTGCCTCCTTTCACCTTCGGATGTCAGAGAAGTCGGACAGTTCTTCTGCCCGCTCAATGATCCCGTGTGCCCCTTTGGGGCTGTGAGCTCCAGCTTTAACCCGGGGCTGGGTGTTCAAGTGAGCCCTGCCACCTCTCTCTCCCTTGGCAGCTCGTGAGCTCTCCCTGTGGTCAGACTCAGGGTGGACTAGTATGTCCCCACGGCTGGTAGAGGCTTTGGTGGCTTCACCTGGCTTCCTCTCAGGACCCAGTGTGGAGTCGCTGTGCACGACTGAGGTGCAGAAGCTCAGGATGGAGCATAGGCTTCCCCAATTCTGTTCACACTGGGTCTGGATGCTCCTGGTGATAGCCTTTTTCACTTCATCCCCGCATGTGAGCAGGATGTTCACCAGGTCGACATATGGCCTGGAAGTAAATCAAACAGCAGAAGGGGAAGTTAAAAGAGAATCGTGTTGCAAGAAGGTTACACATCAGCAAGTGGGTGTGAGATCACTGTTCCTTATTCTCCTCTTGCTTACTCCAGAGCATCTGCTTGGGGCTGACTGTACTTGTCAGCTAGTGGCCAGATGCTATAGAAGACATAAATACAGTACAGGAGTTCCCTCATCTGGCAGCCACATTTTATATCCTATATGTTACTACAATTGAGACTTGAGTCCTTTGGCAGCATCTCCACCAAGTGAACAATAATGTCCCGTCCCCCTACACCTGGAAGCTACATTAGGCATGGCTTCAACAGAGACATGGCTAGTTGGGTTACGATGGGCAACAGATGCAGAATGTTGAATTGTCTAGTGGACAAAACAAGGGGGTAGGAATAGGAATCAGGAGACCTGGGCTGCTGCTTGTGTGGAATCAATACTGCTTATGTATTTTAGCACAAAAAAGTGGATGATTATATGATGTCTGATCAGTCAATTGCATGCTTGGGAACAGCTCACCCATTTGAGGAGTCAAGATGAACTTTGTACCCAATGCCCGTTCTCTCTTCTGTCCCCCCCCGCACCTGAGTCGATATGGGCTGGAGAGTTGCATAGATTTGAGGGGTGATGCTTTTGGCTGCCACAAGCACCAAGATTTATTTTTAAGTTGAAAATAAAAAACATATACGTAGCAGAGGCAGAATTGTCACCAATTGTCCCAGAGATGGACTGCCTCCAGTCCTGCATTTACTTGGGCTGTGTCTACACTACAGCAGCTCCGATGCAGCTGCACTGCTGTAGCTCTTCTGCTGAAGATGCTCTATGTTGACAGGAGAGAGCTCTCCCATCGGCTTAATAACGCCTGCCTCTGGGAGAAGCTGTAGCTACATCGGCAGGAAAAACTCTCCCACCAACATAGTGCTGTCCACGACCTAAGTTATACCTAAGTAATTTGGAGTGTAGGCATAGCCTTAGGCGAATTGTGAAATTGTGATTTCAGAGCAGTTAGAGCCAGAAAACACCTATTACACGACTGAATCCAAACCTTGTCAGGGTAGGATATTGCTTCCTGATGCTTCTCTAACAGATATTAAATCAGTCCTACACGTGGCCTCTACAAACTTTATTCACTTCTACAAATTACTGTCATATGGGAGCCCATACGGGACTCAGCCTTTACTCCTTGGGACTACAGGAGAGAAAAAGCTGGGACTGAAAGCAGAATCTTCGGCTCTCTAGAATAGCTGGGATGCGGGGGGCTGAAAAAGGGCAGCTCCTAACTGACCTAGTGGCGATTTATCAAAGCATCACCCTGCTTATGTTTTCTGGGAGGGAAGGGGCAAGGATTGGCAGTGGCAAGAAAATATCCTACAAGGAAAAAGAATAGTGAAGCCTACTGGACACACCATTCACATAAAAAGGAAATATGCAAACTTGCCCTGAGCTAAGGAGATGTTTTTAATATCATTAGATACTATAGTGGTCAGCACAGTATAAATACCTAGATAGTGTTTTCTCCAAAGCCTTGTCAGCACATCTGCCACTGACCTAATGCTCTGTGACTGTGCATGTTTCAGCATGGCCACCCTTCTGTCTCCTTCCCCCCACCTCCCTCTTAGTCGTCAGCTGAAATATGGGACCTTAAAATTAGCGAATTCCCTTCCCATGTGGCCTATCGAGTTCCTAAAATATCTAGCTAATTACAGAAAACTGACTTGCAAAGTCACGCTATTTAATTGTAACAGTGGTAGATACTCATATTATTGTACATAACAGTAACCAAATCTCACACCTCAGGGCATAAACTGATCACCTGCCTAGGTCAGGGAGGAATTTCCCCACCCAGGTGAACAGCATTGCGCAACAGGCTAGGGGTTTCTCTGGGTTTTATCACTTCCATTTGCCTTCATCTGAAGCTTCAAGTTTCTGCCTCTGCTGGAAGCAGGATCAATAGGCCACTGATTTAATTCTATGTAGCTAGGAGACTTGAAATCCACCTTGAAAGCATAGTTTGTTACCATATTGAGTTCTCTTCTCCAGACTTATTTGGTTCCATTTCTTTGCCAACGGGGTTACTGAGGATTGAAACTATCTTCACCCCCACCCAACTGAGGCGGATAGCAAGAGGATTGCCACTCTATGGCAAGTGACTCAAAGCCTTTGGGCTAGCCTGAGAGCACCAGCAGAATTCTGATCACACTTGGCAATCATCCACCAACTGGGAAAACTACTGACTGACTATTTTTAATTTGAGTCACATCCTGTGGTGCTGCATTCACATGACACAACAGGGCCAGTGAATGGATAACACCCAGCTTACTTAGCGAAGTGTCAGAGATGGCAAGTAGAACACTTGCAGGAGCACATCTGGTAAGGCAGTATCACCAATAGAGCAGATTCTTAGCAGACAGGCTGGGAGAGCCCAGAAGGATGATACAGTTAAAAGTCTCTAGTCAAAGGAACCAACTGAATTGCAACTTTAGCATTCTCAAGGGTCCCAATTCAGCCATAGTGTAAGCAGTGGCAGCTCCACTGATTTCAGTGATGTGCCCAGCCCACTTACACCAGGGTTGAATCTGACACAGAGTGTTGCAGATGTCATCTTCGGTGGAGACCAGTTGTGCATAGTGCTGGGTGCCGGATGAGCCCTGTACCTGAAGCTATCCTCTTGAAACAGGCAAAATAGACAGGGAGGGATAAGGAGAGCTAGCAAACGAGGATAGTAGAGTGGATGAAAGTACCAAGATTTTACTCTGTTGTTAAACTGAAGTTTGTATGGAATCACTAATGTCTGGTGATGCAACATCTTTGAAGGAAGGAGTTTAAGGAATAAAGAATCCATCTTTGGATTCCTGACTGGGGTAGTGGTGTTGGGACTTTTTTAGTTATTTGAAGCGTAACAGATCCTGGAAGTGCAACTGTTCTGACCATTTTCACCATTATAATAAAAAAAATAGATCCAAACCTCCATTCCCCCAACCTGCTCCCCAAGAGGTGCCCTTACGGCCCACAAGGTGCTGTTTAGCTTACACGTGAAGAGACACTGGTAAAAATAATATAACAAGAGACTGCTCATTTTGGAATAGTACAGGAGGAGGTGGTGAGAATGAGCATCAATAATGTTTCCTGGTCTAAAGTTTTGTCTTTTATTTGAAACAGGAACTGTGAATGAACAGGACACGGTCTTTAATATGCCTGTCAACTGAGCCACTGAGAATTTTACTGACATCCTTTAAAAAAATTGGACTTTGGCTCTACAAAATCACCTGAAAAATGGTGGTGTGGTTTTCCTGGTACAATTAGAAGCCTTTGTCAGTTGTGCCCTTACAGGTGTTTATAGTCTGCCAGAGCTCTGAGGAGTGCCTCTTCTCCGTTCCTTGACTTCACACTCTCCTCATCCTACTTGCTATCCTGCCTACAGGATAGCTGTGTCCTAGTGACCTGAGCAAAACACGGAGTCAATAGACCTGGGTTTATTCCCAGCTTTGCCACCCACTTGCTGATTGCCTCTGGGCAAGTCACTAGGTCCAAAATTCTCAAAACTTGTCCTGATTTTGGGAGCCACTATTTTGAGAGCCCAACTTGGGATAGGCAGGGCCTGATTTTCAGAGGCACTGAGCACTCACAGCTCTAAAAGAGCTTAGCTGACCAGGCAGGAGGTGTACCGAGCTGAGGACCCAAAAACTGAGGCCACTTTTGAGAATTCTGGTCTTACCCACTCTGTAAAGTGGGGAACGTTGACTCACCTTGGCAAAGCACTCTGTTCTTATTGCATCTTTCATCTATGGAGCTAAAAAGTTTTATTTGTAGACAAGTATCCACCAATTTACAGCCTGTTAATGAAGCTCCTGAAATGCTGGTGCTGGTGTGCAATGTGATGCACTGCTTGCCCTCACTATCCCAGAAGAAGCCTGGCATGCTGGTGCCTCCACAACACACTCATCCTCTACCACGAGGACAGAGACCAGAAATGGCAATGCAAAAAACAACCGCAAGGACACCAGCCATGCTGTTGATCCTAGCTTCAGGAAGGTCCATGCTCATGGAAGGAAAGTTGCTCTCAGTGCGCCCTGTTCACTTTGTGAAACTGTAATTAACAATGGAGTAAATTTGTGTCACAGCTCCACTCTCCTTAAGCGTAACCTGGAGTTTAAGTGTGGGATTTTAACAGAACCTAGGGGAATTAGGCTGGGATTTTCAAAGGCCTTGGTGCCTAAGAATGCAACACTAACACTTACTTTGAAAGTTGAACTGGTCATTTCATTGCTCTGTGCCTCAGTTTCCCCACCTGTAAAATGGGGATAGTGATACTGCCCTCCTTGGTAAAGCACTTGGGGATCTTCTGATGAAAAGTGCTATAGAACAGCTGGGTGTTATCATCTGTCATTGTCTATGGGTTTGGAGGGTTTGGTTATTCAACAGAGAATGAGAAATCATTGGGGTATGGTATGAAGATGTCCAGTGATAATTTTTCTGACAGCCTGTGGCTAAGCATCCCTGTTTCTGGGTGCAATTTCCACCTGCAGAAAAGTATTCTCTCATTTTTGCACCAGCAAATGAAGGGTGGGCACAAACCACAGTAGTTTGTGCCTGATTTGTTCCTGCAATTTGGGTAGTTTAGATGTGTTATTAATAAGACTAATACTGGCCATTCACTGCAGGTGTAAACTGTACTCCCAAAAGAGGGGAACTACTGAAAATCTAGACTCTAATGTTCCATTTTGTATGCAGTTGTGTCCTTAGACATTTCCTTGGCAAGCATATGGGGTTGATGAGAACAGGAGTATGGGGCTTTTCTTCATGACGGTCTAGGCAGTTTCTGTGACTAACAGCAACAACAAGATGCTTTAGGAATATGAATACTTGGGAATTTCATAAAGCAAATCAGAAATGGACTGCAATTAATCTTCATGCAAGATTATGTTGTTTGGATGAGGGGAGAGTCTGACATCTGTTATTTCAGTAACAGCTGCAGATACCTGGGGATAATCTATTTCTTTACAAAATAGAACCGTGGCATCAAACTGTTATTACCTAGTGTAAATACCACTTCACTTATGTTTTCCCTCTTTCTTCGGTCAGTTTGTTTTCTCTTTTAGAATAGAAGATCTTTGGGGCAGGGACTGAGCCTTCTTTTTTGTTTGGGAAGTGCCTGGCACATTGTGGGTACTTCCGAAAACAAATAACAATGCCATAGCTTAAAAAAAACAATTTGATCCAACTTCAACACATTTGTTCCCCTCCCAAGGTCATGTCTGTGTAACATACTACTCATCACTTTTGTAAAATGTCAACTAGTCTTTGCAGCACCTCTACGAAAAGAGCTATCCCATTTGACAGATGGGAAACTGAGGCAGAATAGTTAAGTGACTTGCTCAAGGACACAATTAGATGGGACGGAACTCAGGATTTCCTGTCTCCTGGGGGAATGACTATACAACCCAGTAGATGACATGTCTTTTTAGGTGAAATTCTTCCCTCGCCCTTACTACAATACCAGGCTCCTTGCACACTCATACTTACTCGTGCTGCAGCAGGTCTTTGAAGTGAATCATATCCACAATGACTTGGACATTCTCTTTGGCGGCAGAGCAGAGGTCGTGTTTCAGGTAGCACTCCCGCTGTAACTGGAACACCATGTCTTTAATGGCAGGGCACTTGCGACTGATGCAGCTGAATTTGTGTCTCAGGGCGTGAGCCTTACACTTCAGAGCATCTTTAATGAACGATTTTCCCTGAGAAAATAAGAAACGGAGTAGTTCTATATTTGTGTCCGTTAAGCACATCGGGTGATTTATGCTCAACTAGCCACTCCTGCACATGACAGAGTCAAGGGTTATTAGACTGCTAAGGCTATTTGTTAATGTCTCCCCCCGTTTTATTTCTTTGCTCCTAAAGGCCACGTCAGGTTGTCCTGTCCTGCCATTCTAGAAGGGCTGGATGCTGTTCCTAGGCTGGTTGTGTCTGGTTTTCTCCATGGTTGTAATGCTTTCATTGCCTCCTCCCATCACTGAGTGCCCTGCCTCTACCACAGCCCCTGTCCTTGCTGGTCTAGGAGAGAAAGAAGTGGCTTCATTTCTAAACAACAGAGAGCCCAACTTAATGAAGTAAATTCATTCCTGGTCTGTCACCATGGACTACATTGGGCTTACATCACTGATGAGAGTGACCGAATGTGTTTTGAGTCTCCAGGACCACAAAGGGGATATTCACCGTCAGTCACACTAAAACTGCCTTTCCTTATCAGTTTGCAAAGTTCACATAGCTCTTATAGAAGCACTCCCTGTCCCCTTAAGGAAACCACTGGCTTCGGTGTTTCCTGTTTCCCTCTCCTATCCTCACAATAAAAGACTCTCCAAATCAATGCCACCAGCCCACTCTCATAAGACACCCACAATAACATCTTGATGTTTGTGTCTGCTGGAGGGAAGACATTTTAACCTGAAGCCTTCACAAGCAAATTGAAGACAATAAAGGCTATTTAGGCGATGTCCAAACCATCTTCCATGCTCTCCTCATATTGCTTGACAGAGGAATAGTCAAGGCATGCCCATCCCTATCCTTTCTTCTGTCCACCATTAGATATTATAGCTAGTCCTACTATATATGTATGTCACAATTCTCTTGGCAGCTATGCTCAGCTTTCGTCTCCTTGTTGAGTGACAGCTGGGTGGTAGCGATCCTGTGTTGCCCCAGTTTTTATTAGCCTCAGGTTATCCTAGCTGATGGGTGATCAATGGGGCGATTTTTGCTCTCACTGATTCCAGATTTACACCCCTGTAACTCTGAGATCAATTGTTATACCAGATTCACACAGATCTGAGAGTGAGACACACATGTTCCCCACTGATCAAAGTACTGTGTCAAACATCACTACCTTCCATTCCAAGTGCCAGGTGCACTTCTTTGACCTTGCATTCAGTAACAAACACATATAGCACAGTAGACTTTAACTAACTAGTGTACACACAGAAGAAATAATGTTTTAAAAAACCCAGTCTCACATTTTTGCCACTGGAGAAAAAAAAGTGGGGTAAGGAAAAGAGAGGATCACATGTGACAAACACTAGTCATGTCAGATAGGATTCTGGAACTTGCTCAGATACTATAGTGATAAGGCCAGTAAAAGAAACTGAAGAGAAGAAATTAAAGTCAATGGGAATTACACATGTATATTTTAGAGGACAATTTGTTCCCACGGATCCGTGTCTTTGCATTGCAGTAGAAACAATCTGGATGTAATATAGCCCCTGTTCTCTTTGAAGATGTGAACAGTCCAATGGAGCAATTATTTGCTGGCTTTTATGCAATAATTTCATATGTGTTTGGTTTTCCCATGGCTTTACTTCCATAAACTTTTTGCTTGTTGATAATATATAATGTATAAAATAAAATAATCTCCAATTATCATTCTCTGGCAGCTGCCTGGAAACTAAGGCTGAGATTTTCAAAGATGCCCAGAGGATCTGGACACACAGTTCCCATCAATTTTACTGGACATCCAGATCCTTTATGTATCTTTGCAAATCTCAGCCTAAAATCTCCAGCACAGGGGAATTTGTTTTTCTGCTAGGTCTGGTCCCAGGACCCAACTAAATAGAACAGCTGGATCTGCAAGACAGCTCTGCTTTCTACTATGCTGTATAAAGTGCCATTAGGCTACAGCTGGGTGACTTCAGTAAAGTTATGCTGTAAACTGCACGCGTCAAGCCAAATGCCGCTGGCCCGTTGTAATGTTCTCTTCTCTCCACACTGAAATGGGAGAGTAGGTTTACGAGACATAATAACAGGATGCTTCAGTGATGCCTAAATGGTCTGGGGAGAAAATGAAGGAGACAAACTTAATACCGCATGCTGCCTAAAGAATGTATTTTATTGTCAGTGTTCGAGCCAAAGGACTATTTGAATACAGCAGCTTTTGGAGATGCCTGTGCTAGTTGTGTGTAGTTCTTGAAAACAATTTAACAAGGTCACATTGGATAAAATTTTCAAACATGCCTAAGTAACTTTTGAAAATGGGACTTAGGCTCCTAAGTCACTTAGATGGTTTGGAAAAGTGTATCCATCAACTCACTCGAATTAATTTGATCAGATTTGCATAGGGAATGCTAAAGTGTTGATATAGAGATATTTTCAGCATCATATATATATGTCACTTAAGTAGTAAAATGATACATACACAATACTCTCTGTGCCTCTAAGAACTTACAATATTTCAATATTTCAATTCGTGTCAATGGGATCAATCCTATAGTCCTTAATCAATGCAGCAGGAGTTTTGTCTGAGTGAGGACTGCAGGATCCATTCATGGCATCATCACCATTCCATTTTTGTTATCACAGGTCCACTAGAAAAAAATTCTTAGGTGGAGGTACAGCTCGGTAGGAAACAGAATGTCTGTTGCATAAGACAACTTAAACACGATGCTTATGTTATTCTGTTCTTGGGGCTTGATGCAATACCATTCAAGTCAATGGGGTTGTATGCATCCAATTCTTAATTAAGGAAATGGGAGTTGGGCATGTGGAAGAGAAGATTTGGTCCTTAATTAAAGCCTTATTTTAAAGATGTATTTAAAAAAAATCATTAAATTAAATATAGCACCTTCTAAACATATACTTCTGGGCATTTCACCCCACCTCCTCTTTTTTTTGGTTACCTGGGCATCAAATTTTCCAGCGTTGTGTAGGAAAGTCATGCAGATCTCATGTAAGCCTCGGATCTCACAAGAGTTGTTTTCAAAACATTCAAACACTCCACATCCCACATCGCCAGCATTAACCAGGCAGTGCTGGATTTCAGCTAAAATGACCATTGATTATGGTTAATTTGTACAAATATTCATAAACGGGGGTGAGGGGAGAGAGAAGAGTTATTTTGCTAAGATCATCAGTTCAAAAGGAAAAGCACATGAGACAACAGTTCCTGTAACCACCACATGTCCACTTTTTGCAGAAATTACGCCAACATTTTTATGCATTTTGTTATGAATATGAGATCCAAAAAGTATATGCCAAATTCACTCCACTTACATCATAGCCATAGTCACTTGAAAATATCTAATGTTGTTTCATTCTTTCCGAGCATATGATGGGCCTGATTTATAATTCCTACTCTTGCAAAGTCCCTCATTAACCTGAATGGGAATTTTGCCTGAGTGAGAACTGCAGGATCAGGCTAACATTTGTTTTGTCTGAACCAGTGTCTGGTGATTAACACACCACTATTTGCTGACCACTGGGGACCCAAATCCTGCTGCCTTTGCAGTCAATGGCAAAACTCCCACTAATTTTCAATGGGGGACAGAACCGCTTGTTGCATGAGCCCACTCCCCATCACCCGCCTTACTATCCAAAAATTCAGATTATTTGAATGCAACAGTCAAATAGACCTTTCAGCCATATGCACACTGAATCTGTTATTTTTTCCCTTCTAAACTTTTGTACAATATTGAAGCAAATAATGTTTTATTTCAAACATTGGACAGACACCTTCAAATCAAAATCTGAACAAGGCAGCTCCTTGCCCTTCCTTAAAAAAAAAATGCTGCCAAAAGGAAAGTGGTTGCTGAGAAGCTTAAGGATAAAGTCAAATAGGGGCAGCTTTTAGAGCAGAACTGAGGATGCTAAGAATTTGCTGTACTCATTTACTAGTGGCACCTTTAATTAAAGCTCACTTTTGGGATCTAGCCCTAATCCCTCTCTAAACCGCAGCATGCTTTTAAAACATCTGCAGCCTTCCTCCTTGACATGCTGCCATCTGAAATCCCTTCCAGCAACTTTCCTTTTAATTTTAATTCACTTAGGGCAAAGAGAACAAAATGTTGATGTAAAGTGGTGAGTTAGGAGATAATGGAATGTCTCTTAATATATCTCAACAAGAAAATTAATATGTGCAAATCCCGTGTAGTAACGACCCAGACGATGTCTTAGGAGTTTGTGTTCAGGTAAAAAGAAAGACTATCGGATGCGCAGGGGAGAGCGAAAAGACGGGGGAGGGCAGGAAAAGCCACATGGGGCTTTGCAGTTACAAAACCCAGGGGAGTTGGAAATCAGTTGATCAGTGTAACCTGGCATTGTGTTATTCCCACGTGGAAAGCTGCACATACAGAGGCACACAAACCGAAAAGGGGTCTCTTTGTCAAGCGTTGTATAACTGCATCTTGGTTTTTTTGGGTCTGCAAGCCCAGCTGTAGTGCTTCTGTTGGCATTTGGATGCAGACGGTTCTCGGATCACATGTTCTGGCTCCTAGTTTGCTGAGAATTGCACAGTGCTGTGATTCACATGTGGCAGTCCCTAATGGGCATTCGTGCATTCCGGCTCGTGTGTGTGTTTAAACAAGGCTTGCAGCATTGAGACAGTTAAAAAAAAAGTAAGAGAGAAAGAGAAAAGTGTGCAGCTCCCTCGCGCTCTTTCCCTGCCTGGGAAAAGATCCAGTAATGTTCACGCCTCGGTTCTTTCTACTAGGCAGATAATACACGAGGAGGGATGAGAAGAGAAACCCCATGGCCAATTGCATCATTACTTGGTTCTGTGCGCAAGAGAAGCAGGCAGCAGCTCTAGTAATTTTCAGTCACGTTTCCCCCCACCCCACCCCACCCCCATGTTTTAACTGTATGTAGCATAGAGAAACCTTCTCTTTCAGACGAAATCTAAACCTCTGTTCAAACAGCATCTCCTGGATTAGAAATCGCCTGCGTCTGACCTGGTGGAGTTTCTTGTTTGCCTCCAGACTGGTTGGATTATTTAAAATTAAAAGGATTGAAGTGGACTGATTTGCAGTGTGCAAGGACCGCCATGGCACTTTTCTGGTTCGGTGCCACAAGTAACTCTAATCTTAAACAAAAATCGCGTCTTCACCATTTATGATCACGTGGAATAACTTTCCAGTTGCCGTTAAACTGATCTCTATACGGATTTCATCATTGTTTAGCAGAGATTAAATGCAGCGAGCTACTTGTCTCTGCGATTGAAAGGACAGCACGTGCTTGGCTAGCTGGGGCTTTAAAGGTAATTAGGAGTAAACATTTATTTCCTCATGATTTATGTTTGACAGTCACACAAAAAATATGGCATTATTGCACGTCTAGTTATCCAATACTCTGTAAATACAACAGAAAGACACCATTTCGCTATAACTACTTCCTTACTGAGCAATATTTAACATGCAGTTTATTTGCATTTGAGTTTAATTAGACCAGTCTCTTCAAGCATTCCCCCCTTTTTAGATCACATACCTGTATTTTGCAAAGACAGCCGCCCTTTCTGTTGAGGGGCTCTCTCTTGGGGACCTTCCGGCGGATTGGTGGCTTCTGTGCCCAAAACTGGATCAAAGCTTGCAAATACCAACGCCAGGGTAACTAATTTACTTAACAGCTCTGCACACATGGTCCTGGTTGCAACCCCACACTGGAGACCTTGGTGGGTTTCCCACCTCTGTTTCTTTTCAAAGCGTGTATAAATGGAGGCTACTGCTCTTCTTGTAATCTGCTCGCTGGATAGCATGTGATCAGGGCTCGTGCAAGTGCTCAAAGTGGCCAGAAAGGGAAAGGATGGTGCCTCAAATATCCCTGGAAGCTCTGGTGTCACTTGAATGAAGGAGTCGAGCAGGTGTTGTCCACCAACCCGACCAATAGGAGCCCTGTCCCCCTGTGACACCACGCATAGTGGGCGGTGCTCGTTCTATACTACTACACGCCGTAGAACAAAATGTGAGGAAACTTGCATCAGCAGGTTGCAAACTGCACAATAATGATCATGAGCAACCAGGAGCATTTAAACACAGGAACAGACTGCAACCCAGTTAAAATCTTGCGTCTCGGAAGGAAAATCTCAGCCATTGCAGCTTCAGAAGCAGCACCGGGAGGCTGAGAAAAGAGGGGATTCTGAGGTCCAGTACACCCCTCCTTCTGTTCTTTCCTTTTGTATTCATAAAGGCTTTGAACATTTAAAGCACGTTGCTTGAGCAGGCATCTGGAGGAGAATTTACACTTTGTAATGATTATTAGAATGTTGGGGGGAGCCAGCCAGGAAGAGGGGGAGGGGGGTTTCCACGGGAGAGGCTGGAATGGGGTACATCATCTTTGCCAAATGACAAAACTCTCCCCTCCCCCGCTTGTTCCTTTAAGCTTGACTCCCTGCGCGGGTGTAGATCCAGTCGCTGTGGGCTACAGACCTTAGCTTGACCGCTGGGTGAGACGGGCAGCGACCACAGCTCGGGAGGATTCCTATCCTGCGAGTGGTGCCCGGGGATGGGTGCTGGGCGGTGGCGTGCAAACAAATCTGGATGTTTGTAATCTTCCCATGTGTTGCTTTGTAAAAAGGAGAAGGGAGCCCCAGAGATCCTCTAGTCAGTGAAAGGAGCTGATCACCAGCCCGCACAGCTGCTGGGCTTGGAATGCAACTTTAATCTACTTCAAACACACGTTGCCACCTTTCCAAATCTACCCACCACCACACTTATCTTTGCCTTTCTCACTTTGTGTTTCTTGGCTGACTTTCTTGAACCATCACTTTGAATGGCTTGTCTGCAATGGGGTGGAACACCGCCCTCCGCCCCCTCTCGCTCGTACCGTGAAGTCACTTGGATCGCCGGTGTCTTTTCTTACTGTGGGACTGAATGGACACTTCAGTTGTGAGAGCTGATTGAAAACATTCACATCGTGCACTAAGTAGCGGCGACATACGTTTTCTTAGGCGCTGCCCCCCCGTTGGTATTTTATTTTGCATCTTTGCAGATATTTATTCGGCCAAATTAATCCCTGGGGTACACTCATTAGAGTTGCATGAACTCGGCTTCTTATGCATTGAGCTCTCAACCAGGGCTCGATCCTGCACTCCTCACGCACCCTCAACGCCCTCCGAGCCTGGGGTGCGCAAGGAGCGCGAGAGCGGAGCACCCTTTCAAACATCCCTCTTTGCGCAACCCGCAGCCGCTGCAACAAGTCTCTCAGCCTGGCTGCTTCTTGTCTGGGTGGCTGGGGGGGGGGCTCCAGCAGGTGATCCGGGAAGAGAGGGCAGGGGGCTATACCCCCTCTTCCCCAGCTGCGGTAATACACGTCAGATGTTTCATCAGACAGCGCGGGCCACGTGCAGCTTTTCTCTCTAGCACTGCGAGAGGCGCGCGAGCTGCTGGGAAGAGCCCCTGCCTGCTGCTGCCATGTGGCTGGGGGAGGAGGCACAGGCACCGTTCGCCGGCCTGCTTCTGCTACCCTGGGCTGGGAGGAAGGAGCGGTGAGGGTGCACAGTGAGGAATTTCCCCAACTGCTGCAGCAGTGATCCGTTTCCCCACAGCTGTCCAAATGCACTTGAGGAAATCCACTCATACCTCCTAAAGTGAGGGTCTCCCTGGAAGGTCGTGACACCAGACTATGGCTCCGTGGTTAAAGCTAAGACCCAGAGCTTGTCTACACTACAAAATTAAGTTGACATCGAGCTGCTGAATGAATTAAGTCGATTGTGCGTGGCCATACCATGCTCATTGTCTCGATGAAGTGTGTCCTCGCTAGCAGTGCCTGCATTGTTGCACAAAGTAGTGCATCGTATGAAGCTGTCCCAAAATGCAACTTGCTGCCTTGTGTTTGGAGAAGTTTGTGCAATGCCTAATGGGACCAAAGCATTGTCGCAGGGGCAAATAGGAACATTGCATCGGCATCCCATGATGCACTGTGTGCCCTCCCTCATATCAATGGCAAACAACGCAATAGTTTTTACGCCTTAAAACTGCTGCACATACGCCATAACCCCAGAAGCATGGAGCCTCTCAATTGTGTGCACTCTTGCTGTGAGCATCTCAGACACCTCCCTCGTTCCTCTGCAGTATTTCCAGAGCTGAAGTAGGGTCCGCCGTGCAGAACATAGCGATGTCCTGCAAGCAGACCTGCTGCAAGCCATTTTAAAAAACAATTCACAGTTGCTGCTGGCAGTCACAGAGCAGCTGCACTCTTTTGAGCACCGTTTCTGGTCACATGAAACAAGCACTGACTGGTGGGACTGCATCGTTTTGCAGGTATGGGATGACGAACAGTGGCTGCAGAACTTTTGAATGCGGAAGGCCACCTTCCAGGAACTTTGTGCAGAGTTTTCCACTGCCCTGCAGGTCAGCAGCACAGAAATGAGAGCTGCTCTGACAGTGGAGAAGCAAGTAGCTTACAATGCCAGACAGTTACCAGTCAGTGGGGAATCAATTTGGAATAGGTAAATCAACTCTGGGAGCTGCTGTGCTCCAAGTGTGCAGGGCTATTAATCGACTTCTGTTACAAAGGGTACTGAGTCTGGGAAATGTGCAGGACATAGTGGATGGTTTTGCCACAATGAGGTTACCTAATTCTGGTGGGGCGATAGATGGCATGCATATGCATATCCCTCTCTTGGCACCAGACCACCTTGCCAAAGAGTACATAAACCGAAAGCCATGCTTTTCAGTGGTATTGCAAGTGCTGGTGGATCACAGGGGTGTTTCACCAACATCAACGTAGGATGATCGGGAAAGGTTCATGATGCGCATATCTTTAGGAACTCGGGTCTGTTCAAAAAGCTGCAATCCGGGACTTCCTTTCCAGACGACAAAATGAACACTGACGACATTGAGCTGTCTATAGTTATCCTGAGGGACTCAGCCTTGCTCCCATGGCTCATGAAGACATACACTGGCCCTCTGGACAGCAGTAAGGAACGGTGCAGAATGGTGGCTGAATGTGCCTTTGGTCATTTAAAAGGGCGCTGGAGAAATTTACTAACAAAGTTGGATCTTAGTGAAGAGAACATCCCCATCATTATAGCTCCTGTTGTGTGCTCCATAATATCTGTGAAATAAAGAGGGAAATTTTTCTGCAGTGGGGGCAGTTGAGGCAGATTGCATGGCAGCCATTTTTAAGCAGCCAGACACCAGGACAATAAGAAGAGCACGGCAAGGGGTGCTGCATATCCGCGAGGCACAGTAATGTGAGCTGCTTGTCTGAATTGTGCTTTCCCAAACCTTCACCTGGCTTGTATCACTGTCCCTGTAAAGCCAACTGTGATGTTATTGATATAAACTGTGACCATATAAATAATTGTTGCAACCAAGGTCCTATACTTGCACCAAATCTTGTACAAAGGAGGTCAAGTAAGGTGTCTATGGAAAGGTTGTAATTTGCTGGTTATGATTATATTGTGTGTATGTGGGTATCATTTTTGTATTTGAAGTTATGAATAGTGGCTATGCACTTGTATCTCAATGTGTTTAATTCTATTAGCATCAGTGAAGCATTTGGTCAGCTTCTTGAGAAAGGACTATTCTGAGTAAGTGCCCAATCAAGAAACACTTAACTGACAATGGATTTTGGGATATGCCAATCCACATCTGAGATTTCGTAGGAATGTTCAAACTACCATGTAAACAATGGCATCAGCCTGCTAAAAGCTGAATCATTCGTGGACATATGACTTGCCCAGGTGACTACAAACTCCATTTTGTTGCTGTGATTTTGCACAGAAGAACAAGGGGGTTTCCGCCCACAAGAGAGTGAATATAAAAGGTCCTAAAAGCCTCTCCATTTTGTCTTCAGCTGGCTCAAGAGATGGCCTCTCCATCCCAAAGAGATGCCTGAAAGAAACTGGAACAAATGTCTGTAACTACGGAGGGTGTGAGTGATTGCTGGACCCAGGCTATAAGCCACAACATTGGGCCCAGACTAGGAAGGAGTCTAGTCTGTGAAAGAAGCTTATTGGGATGTCTCTGAGGGTGAGATTTACCTGTATTCAGTTTCCTACTGTATTAGGCTTAGACTTGCGTGTTTTGTTTTATTTTGCTTGGTAACTTACTTTGTTCTAGGAGTACTTGTGGCATCTTAGAGACTAACACATTTATTTGGGCATAAGCTTTTGTGGGCTCAAACCCACTTCGTTGGATGCATGCAGTGGAAAATACAGTAGGAAAATATATATACACAGAGAACATCAGAGGCTCGTTCACCTGCACATCTACCAATGTGATATATGCCATCATGTGCCAATAATGCTCCTCTGCCATGTACATTGGCCAAACCAGACAGTCTCTACGCAAAAGAATAAATGGACACAAATCTGACGTCAAGAATTATAACATTCAAAAACCAGTCAGAGGACACTTCTTTTACTGGTCACTCAATTAAAGACCTAAAAGTCACAATTCTCCACAGGGTGCCACAAGTACTCCTTGTTCTTTTTGCGGATATAGACTAGCACGGCTACCACTCTGAAACCTGTTGCTTTGTTCTGTCTGTTATTACTTGGAACTACTTAAATCCTACTTTTTATACTGAATAAAATCACTTTTGCTTATTAATTAACTCCCAGAGTAAGTAATTACTACCTGGGGGAGCAGACAGCTGTGCATATCTCTCTATCAGTGTTATAGAGGACGGACAATTTATGAGTTTAGTCCGTATCAGCTTTAGACAGAGTAAAATGGATTTATTTGGGGTTTGGATCCCGTTGGGAGCTGAGCGTCAGGGTGCTAGAGACAGGAGCACTTGCTAAACTGTTTTCAGGTGCAGCTTTGGGGATGTGTGTCAGTCCCTGGGTCTGTGTTGCAGCAGATTAGCATATCTGGCTCAACAAGGCAGGGTTCTGAAGGCCCAAACTGGCAGAGAAAACGGGCTCAGAGGTAGTCTTAGCACATCAGATGAAAGTCCCAAGGGGGTCTCTGTGACCAAACCCATCACACCAACCCTCCGCCCAAGCCCAATGCTTCTACTCAATAAAGAACATTTATTTCTCAAATCCATTTACTTTATTTAACAAACATAAGTAAAGAAGGAGAACAGAAAAAAAAAGGTAATTGAGGAAGAAGGGTTGTAAAGTTGGAACGGTAGGAACATTTTCAGCTGTGTAACATAACACCACATTCCAGACCATCAAAAGTCTGTGTATGGGCACTTTCTGTTCCTTGTACCCTTCCCCTGAGTTAGTGAAAGGAATAATGGACTTTTCGCCCACGCCTCATGGAACGTGTGGAGGAGGGTGATTGTGTGCCAGGCCATGCTGACTGGCTGTCCAACAGGGTCTGCAGAGGGACCCTACCCTCCTGCTTCTGTTCCTGCAGTTCAACCTGATGCCTCAACATGTCTGCTTGGTTCCTCATAATCTGAAGCATCTCATCCTGCACCACACCATCTTGCTCATTGGAAGCTTTCCTGCACTCCATGTCCATGTCTAACTTCTCAGACAATGAAATCCTCCACACTCTCAGCTTTGTGTCAGCTGTCCCAGAGGCGCTCATTATCTCGGTGAACATGTCCTCCTGCGTTCTCTTTCTCTTCCTTCTAATCAGAGAAAGTCTGCTTTCAGGTGTGACCAGATGTCCTGATTTTATAGGGACAGTCCCAATATTTGGAGCTTTTTCTTATATAGGCTCCTATTACCTCCCACCCCCTGTCCTGATTTTTCACACTTGCTATTTGGTCACCCTAATGCCGAAGGACACATTTCCAGCTGTCAGTCATGGGAGAAAATAAAGGAGTCATTATACATGAATAAAATTTTTCCATAGCAAGGCCATTTTCATAAAAAACCCCAACCCTTATTACACTAGGTGCAAGTCATAACATAATCAGAATCTGAAACCGTTCCCTGTGCCATTTTGCTGCTCCAGCCATGGTGAGTAGGCCCCTGCTGGGTCATGAGTGACTGCACCGTCACTGAAGTTTATGGCAGGCTCATGTTGGGAGCAGAGATAGCTAATCGAAAAATGGCCCTTCCCCATAGCACTATGGGAAGCTGTTTATAAACAAAGCGGGAGAGAACCTTTTTACTCCAAATTTGCAGACTCTCTCATGTGGGGCCCCAGTCTCCTATCAGCCACTTTAAACTACTTACCAACCCATGCTGAGCACAGTAAAGGCACATTAGTGGCCATGTGGTTTGGCGATCTGGAATGGGGGGTATGAGTTTACTTGCCCCTCCTTTTTTTTTGTATGAGCACTTTTAATGAGAACTTACCCCGTTTCCCCTAGGTAACCTTATGTGATATTAGTCTCCTGAGGGTAACAGAGGCAGAAACGAAGGAGACGCTGCAAGCGTCTTAGTATAGACCTGGTCCTTATGCTGCTGTGCTGTGTACCGCAATGATGTCAGCAGAATTAATTCAGGAGTTGCGTGGGAAAGTGTCCTACCATGGTGGAAGAAATAAGACTGCCCTGCCCAGAAACCTTCTGCAAAGGTTTGCAGAGTACCTCCATGAAAGTTTCCTAGAGATATCCATGGAGGATTCCCAGGCTATCCCAGTCCATATAAACAGTTTTTTCTGGGGGCCATCCTCTTTATATCTGGAACGGTCTAGTGCAGGGGTAGGCAACCTATCGCACGCGTGCCAAAGGCAGCACGTGAGCTGATTTTCAGTAGCACTCACGCTGCTCGGGTCCTGGCCACCGGTCCAGGGGCCTCTGTATTTTAATTTAATTTTAAATGAAGCTTCTTAAACATTTTAAAAACCTTATTTACTTTACATACAACAATAATTTAGTTATATATAACAGACTTACAGAAAGAGACCTTCTAAAAAAGTTAAAATGTATTACTGGCATGCAAAACCTTAAATTAGAGTGAATAAATCAAGACTCGGCACACCACTTCTGAAAGGTTGCCGACCCTTGGCCTAGTGTGAGCAGAGAACCACAGCACCTCGCTTTTTCTTCACAGTAAACATGCAATACCACCAAATGTGTGTGCCCGCTAAAGTTTAACTGGACTTTGATAGTAATTGTATACTCATCAGAGGTGCCTTCCCGAGCATTACGGTCGGCCACCATGATGTCCTGCAACCTCCAGGTTAAAAATATTTCCTGGCTCTCAGCAAGAATGGATCTACCGCTTGCCTGTCTCGCATTCTCCTCCTTCTTCTCTTCCTCATCCACCATATCGTCCTCCTTATTCCTAGACTCACACACCTGTGAGGTGTCCACGTTACTTTTGGAGGTGCTGGTAGGGCCATCCCCGAGAATTGCATGCAGCTCATTGTAGAACCAGCATGTGGGGGGCTCACAATTAGAATGACTGTTCGCCTCCCTAGCCTTCTGGTATGCTTGGCAAAGTTATTTTATTTTCACATGGCACTGCTGTGTCCCCCTCGTGTAGCCCTTCTCCCCCATTCCATGAGTGATCTTTGCATAGATGTCAGCATTTCTTCTGCTGGATCGGAGCTCTTCCTGCACAGACTCTTCTCCCCCCACACAGATGAGATCCACCACCTCCTGTGCAGACCAGGCTGGAGCATGTTTGTGACATCTTGTCTCCATGATCAGCTGTGCTCAAGCTGGCATGCTCCCAGTGCTGATCAAACAGGAAATGGGAAATCAAAAATTCCCGGGGCTTTAGCAGGGCAGGGGCTGTTTTCTGTGTACCTAGCTGCAGTGCAGCAGAGTTGAGAATGATCTCCACAGTGGTCACAGATGAGCATTGTGGGACACCACCTGGAGGCCAATTAAGTCAAATTACACAACACTGCGTTTTCACTACCTCGCAGTCGACCCATGAAAATCGAATTAAGTGCTATGCCTCTCGCAGAGGTGGATTACAGAAGTTGACATTAGGGGCAACTTAGGTCGGCGTAAAGTGTAGACACGTACATTTACAGGTTGAATTAAGGCGGCTTCCTTCGACCCAACTTTTTAGTGTAGACCAGGCGCCAGTTTTGAGTCCCTCCCAACTCCTTTTAACCTCAACATTCTCATGCTGTGTCTCAGGCCAGAAGGTTCATGTGTTAGTCCTGGTCTACACACCAGTGTTGCATTGTTATTATGATGTCTGTTACACGAGTGATTTGTTTACTCCAATAGTTATACATGGTGTAATCTTGTGGCTTTAGTATGAGGGTGCCTTACTGGGGTATAACTTATTCCCCTTCCCCTATGGATGTAAGCACCTTTATATGGATAGAGTTATAGCAGTACAAAATTTGTGTGTAGACAAGCTCTTAAAAAGTTTTAAACAAATTGGTCAATCTGTTGTGGAATTACAGGATACTAGGAACAGTTAAGGATCCTAGATAGACATGGGAGGTAAGGTAATATATTTTATTGGACCAACGTCTCAGGTTAGACCTGAGGAAAAGCTCTGTGTACCTAGAAAACTTCTCTCTCTCCACCAGAAGTTGCTCCAGTAAAAGATATTACCTCAACCACCTTGTCTCTCGAATATCCTGGGACCAACTTCGCTACAAAAACACTGCATGATAGTTAAGTTTCTGACAGTAGCAAAAAATATCTTAATTTTTTTGGCCATTCCTAATTCATACGCCACTTGATTTTGAGAATTCAAACCTCTTTATGCACCTACCTAAACCTACCTAAAAACCTACCTAAAAACCAGTCCATAGGCTACTTTGGAACAGTATTAATCTTAAAACAAAATCCAGCAGTTTCTTACAAACTGGTTGGTATATGTGAATAGCTAAGGTCCTGATTCTGCAACTTGGTCTGCATGGGCCGACCTCTGAACCTGTCTGGAACCCCATTGATTTTGTCAGATTGCAGTATTCAGATGTAAGGTGTAAATGCTTATGCATTTGGGAAGTGCCTTTGAACTCACTGAATTCTGTGGGCTTACTCATATGTGTAAAGTTGTTCATGGGTGTAAGTGTTTGCAGAATCAGGGTCTGGATTTACATTAGCAGCTTTTTGAAGGTATGGATCTGTATCAGCAACTATAAAGTGAGTTATTGTCAGCAAGGTCTGATGAATGATCCTGCAGATATTTACGCACGTGAGTAAAGTTAACCTGCGTAAATGTTCACAGGATTGGCTCCCATTCTATAGAGAACTAGTAGATGGGAAAGGATCTGAAGAAGTCTGGTTATGTATCAGAGAGTGGGATCTTACAGGTATCTGGATATGCATAAGTAGATTTTGCATTAATATGTCAGATGTTCATGTTTCATTTCTCAAATTATCTTTGCTTTTACAATTTTTCCTGCTCTGACCCGCCCCCCAAAGTTGTTAGTAATGCATTGTGCTGTTTCAGTGATTTCCTTAATATCAACAATATTGTGACTTTTAAAGGTTGATTGTTTAAAATCTAAAGCAAAATACAAATGAGAGTTCTCTTGTTGTATCAGGGTTGATTATATTGTTTATGAACTAATGTTCAGCTCTAGCCAATCCCTTTTGAATTATTTTTTAGACAAATGTTTAGCATTTTTCCATTCTCTTCTTCCAATACGGTTGGCTGGAGTGATGGATTTCCTGGGTGTTAAAATGTGTGTCCCTACTTTTTTCAGTACACATTTCTCATTGTAACTCTTTTGTCTTTTCATGGAAGGGGTTAATTGGCATGGTCCCAGGCAATATTTCATTAAGAAAGTTAAACAAATCTGTGGTTGTATTTTAAAGATGAATAGTATCACAAAAAATGCACTTTCTGATACACAAAGCAACTTCAGAATATTTTGGGTAGCATAACAGTCATCCTCAGGTAGTATAACTGAATGCCAGTTCAAGTGCCAGGTAATTTTATAGAATAACCACCAGTCCTAACAAGTTGTTCGTGGCTAGTTCCCAGGAGACTTAGGATGTTTAAGTTATCCGTAGGGCACTGATCCTGCTGTCAGATTCAGGTGGGCCGCCCCATTGACCTCAGTGGGTGCTCTGAACCCATACTGGAATCTAACTTCAGGATGGGGAGGTCTAAGATAGCTACTTCCTGCAGACATTTTATTGTAATTTGCAGATTATTCCCTTTTTGCTTTAAAAAATGACTCTTCAGAAAGCACCCAGTTTTAATAGCTTTGCATTACAATTTTCTTTAGGAAACATGCCTTTATTTCTGTTAGCAAAAACATGCAGTTTTTATCTTTTAAGAGTGTATCATGCTATAAATAAAACTTGAAATGACTAAATAAGAAAGTGAGCTTTTGCAAGTATTGTTGTGCCATTAGTGAAGAGTCTACCTATTTTAGTTTTCTGAAGGGAGCAGGAGTTCACAGGATTATCATCAGTGATGTACAAAGCTAGAAAAGGGAAGATCAATGCTCCAAAGAGCTCACAGTCTAAAACAGGCACATATGTGGGTGCAATTTCAAAGTCACAGAGATTTTCCTGTGGTGCAGTGTCCATAAGAGGCCATGCCATAAAGGTCAGGTTTGAGGAATGTAGAGAAGAAGAATTTGGTGCACCAGAAGAAAGAGGACAATCCCAAGCATAGGGCATGCTATGGAATAAGGTTTCTAACTGAGAAAGGAAGATGGGTACTAAGGGGAATCTAATGGAGGAGTGTGTAGGAGTTACGGATTCTGAGAATTTGTCTGTGTCTAAGTGAATTTAAGTGTACAGCTAAGTAACCTTTAGTTGATAGCCTGAGCTGTACATTGTGATTCAGTCAGACACCTGAGATAATAAGTGAGATAGTGGAATTTACTGCTGCATTTTCTCTGCATTGTTGCTCCATCTTGGATCTTAAATCAGGATGCTGACTACAAATGGCATGTCTGTGTGTACCTACCATAGAGCTGCACTTCTAGGAGAATTGGTCAGTGAGAACATGAGTTGGAGCAGTGTCTAAAGCTGGCCTTGGAGATCAGCCAAAGTGTTAGACCTTTTCCTGGCAGTGGGGTGAGGTGGGGGACCTGGATTTAATTTCTGCAAGACATTTCTAGGATGATGCAAATACAATCAATTGCAGTGAATGAAATAGGGTTCAACATTAGCTTTTAGGCTTTTAAAATCAAGGCTGTTGTGAGGTTTTAAGTATTCTTTTAAAGAATTTTAAGTTTCTTGCCCCCAGTTAACTTTGATTTACTATTTCTGAGTCTTCGATATTCACAGGTTTTATGATCTGTGATTGGAAGATGACTATAAACTATAGAAAATAAAATGAATGAAATGAAAGAAAGGGCAGAGTTAATGATATTTAAAATTACTCAAATGTCTTTTTTTCTGCTCGTTTTATATAAAGGTCAAATATTTGAAAAATGGTCTCAAAGAGGAGTTATATTCTGGGTTTATAGAAATGCCTACTTTGTTGATAAAATATGAACTGTTTGAAAGATTTACAAGGATCAGAAATCCTGCTGAACATTTTAGTATTTAGAGCAGCAGGAAACCACTCTGTGATATTTTTAAAACAGGTATTTACTGAAGTAATCGGTTACTTTTTATGTGGAATAAGAAAAACTGGTGTAGCTATATTGGACTTGACATAAAAGAGAGG
Organism: Gopherus flavomarginatus; assembly: GCF_025201925.1. Taxonomy (NCBI): domain Eukaryota; kingdom Metazoa; phylum Chordata; order Testudines; family Testudinidae; genus Gopherus; species Gopherus flavomarginatus. Next base: position 20,383,744 of record NC_066623.1, on the reverse strand, counting down.
TATGTAATTTGCAAGCAAAACGGAGTGGAATGTACACATTGTACCTGGGGAGATATTTCAAGAAAGACAACTCTTTGTGAACAAAAAACAAAGCATCAGCCATGCTTGTTTGCATCTAGCAGTGTTTACTCCTTAGCTAATCAGCTATGTAATAGATACTTGGAATTAATCCTGTCTATTCAGGTAATTTAAGTTTCAAAATCCTTGTAACCTTTGTGGGATTTATAAAACTGATTACATGCAAATTGGACAGAAAACACATGTTTCTGAGAACATTTTGGTTCAAATAAAAAAAAAGTGGCAGTGTTAATGCCAACAATTTACTACAGAATATCTAAACCAGATGCCATTAAACCATAATTCCAAGCAATTTGCCAGAGTTATGCATTTACTTTAATCTTAAAGTCAAAGTTAAGATATGCATGGGTTTTATTACTTATGGATACAAACAAAAATGTGATATGATTACAACTGGTATGGGACAGATAATGATAAACAGGCATGATTTCAGTAACTACTGCTCTAGCTGAAGGAAAATGGGAACTTTGCTGGCAATAAGGTTAACAAAGAGTCTTCAAAATGTGGTTGTCCAGATTCAGACATATCAAGCAATATAACTCTTATCCATTAAGAGAATTGGCAAAATACTAGCTTCCCCACCATCTGCAGTAATACAAAGTTCTTAGGAATGATTCCTCTGTTATTTCTTAAGGAGAGAATGGGGAAAAGATTTGCAAGGCATGAAACATTATCCAGATTCCTAAATAATCATAAATAATATACACAGGGGAACCTGTTGTAAGGATTGACTTGGGCAATCTCTGATCTGCCTGTTACTATCCAGATGAATCACTACATCCTGCTGCTTTAAAAGAGTGAACTTCTCATGTCAAGGGATGTGTGTAGAAGCAACAATCTCCATCTTGAAAGGACAAAAAGAGATCTATCAGGTGTTTTAATGCTACCACAGGTTAGTCAGGTTATAAGTGGTTCTAACTGGCACTCCCACAAGCTGTAACATTCTTTATCTGCAGTTAAGGGGCCCTCAAAGGTAAAATAATTTCCTTTCACTTGGATCCTGCCAACTAAGTACTCCACTGATCAGAATTGGCCTGATGCAGAGAGGAAATGAATAACTGAATAAGCTCTGCTCATGGCAGTCACTTTGTGTGTGTGTGTATCTGTGTCTGCAAGAAAAGTAGAACTTGCAAAGGAGCCAGCGGTCTTACCTAGACATTAGGATGCTGGGAAGCAGCATCTTTTAGCCAGAACTTGAGATACTTTCAGATGATGTTCTAAAGCAAAACAGGGCTCAAAATGATCCGGAATAAGGTCCTAGCCCTTCTCTGGCAGCCCTGTCAGTTTCTGAAAAAATTATGTGTTCATTTTAAGAAAAATTACATGTGTAGGCCCCAGTCCTAGGAACACCTAATCATGCCTAACTTCAAGCTTGTGAGTAGTTCCATTGACTTCAGTGGGACTTATCACATGGTTCAAGTTAAACATGTGTTAACAGGATCAGAGTCCTAGTCATTATGGTTGGGGAGACCACCTTCCAAACGTGACCCAGCGTGGGGCTGCCTTCAGGAATCTGAAGACAGACTGAAACAGTAGCCCTAAGAGAGATGTGAACTGCCGTCATTCATCTCAGTGTCCTAGGAATGCTGAACCACAATGCTAACAACTTAAATAGCTTTAACAGCATCATGGCTGATCTGTATAGTAGAAACACACAGCCAATGTCCTTCTCCAATGTGGGCGAATAACATAGAAGTTACTGATGGGAAAGGTCTGGTAGGTCCCATCTAGTTGTTCTCCTTGCCAGTCCCCGGTTGTTCCCTACAGCCTATTCCCTGGGGCTTTCTCCACTCCTTTTAGGGGATTCCACCATTCCCCCTGAAATTTAGTTTACTGTCAGGAAGATTTTCTGGACTATTTTATTCCTTTTCTTCTGTTCATCCTATTGTTCCTATTTACATTCTTCAGTTTAAAGTGAGTCACCGGGGAAGGAGAAGGAGTGGCTACAGCCAGTAAGAGACAGAAAAGGGGGAGCTGCCACTGGAGTCTAGTTAATTTTGCTGCATTTATTTTTCCCCTTTGCCCCCCGATTACAACTCCCTGCCGTTTCTGTTCTGCCCATTCTCTAATGACCCTGTGTGATGGGGTGTTCACTCCACCCCTCACCTGAAAGGGTTAACATGGCTGGGAAGGGGCTAATTAACCTGATAGGCTGCACCTGGGAGAGAATTAGGCTGGCTAGGCAAGCCCTAATCGAAGATGGAGCCCAACTGGGCAGGAACAGGCTGAGCTGGTATAAAACTAGGAAACTGAGAACGGGACTGCAGTGTGGAGGCCTGTAATCACTTGTAAGCCTTAGAGAAAGGATGGAGGAAACTAGGGGGAAAATAGAAGCCCTGGGGTCCTGATCCTGAGGGAAGTGTTGAAAAAGCCTCATAGAGATGAAGTAGAAAGTGGCCCAGGGAAACAGTATCAAGCTTTAGGACAGTGCAGACCAGGGCTGGTGGCTGTAGGGTTTCTGCGCTGGAACCTGGAGTAGGGAGCAGGCCTGGGTTCCCCTACCAACCACTGGGGAAGTGGTGCAGTCCAGGCAGCTGCACAGAAGACTACCTAGGACAGTCATCCAGTGGGACTTTGGTACCTCGGGAGAGGAGGACTATCATGATCTGGCTGGAAGACCAAGCCATGGAGAGAGAGCACCTTGAGTTGCAGACAGAGAGAGGCAGTGAGTGTGTGAATGAGTGGCAGAAGCGGGCACTGGACCCGGAAGGAGTTAATTCCCAGAGCAGCCAGGAGGAGGCTCCCTAATGGTGAGTGGACCCTGTGGCACCCCCTCCATGCGTCTCAGTCCTAACTTGCATCCAGGCTAGAACGTAGGCTGTTGTCCAGCATGCTAGGACTACCAAAAGCCCAGGTCAGACCTGCAAAACATGACTTAGGCTCTGATTATTGAAGGTATTTAGGTGTTGCCACAGTCAGTGCAGCAGTGCCTAACTGATTTAGAAGCCTAAGTGTCATTTTCAAAATGACTTAGGCAGTTAGAGCCTAACTCCCATCCTCTATCAATGGGATTTTGGCCCCTAAGTGCCTAAATATCTTTTAAAATGAGATTTAGGCTCCTAAAACAGTTAGGCATTTTGTCACTTACTGGAGAGATGCTTAAACCAATGTTATCATCTCCAGCTGTTTTTCCATGTTTGAGTTTACTGATGGCTTTCCTATCTTCTTCCATTGCAATATTTCCTAAATCAATAGCAAGCTCTGGTAGCAGGTCTTCATTACATATTTGTAGTAGTTTGCTTGGGCCTGGTCTATTTAAAACAGCCTCAGAATGATCAGCCCATCTTTTGCTTTGCTCTTCTGTACTAAGAGGAAATTTATGGACAAATGAAAAACCACAATTGGATGACTTCATTTTTGCTGAAGAGATTGTCCTGCTTACTTCGACGCATTTCTTAATGGAAGAAAAGACCCAGCTTTTGGCAGACATAGCAAAACAAGTTGGTTTGTTCATCACCAAGGGGAAGACAAAATATGTGGCTACCAACATCCCAAAAGCTATCATCAGGGCAGACAGAGAAACACTAGAAGAAGTCAGTCATTTTACCTATCTAGGGAGTGAGATGTGGAATGTTGATGAGATCATGCTAAATGTCAATTAATGAATATCAAAAGAAGCAAACAACTTTCATAAACTTGAAAAGATGTGAAGAAGTAGCACTATTGGCACTGACACACACATACAGTTTTTAACACTGGCATCATGTCTGTCTTCCTTTATGGCTCAGAGTCAGGACAGTCTCTGACCGACACTAATGATCAGCACTTTACAAAGCAAATATCTGTAAAAGATCTTCAGAGCTCCTTGGAAAGAATGTCTTGCAACATGGAAAATTGTAAGGGAGCAAACCAATCTAAAGCATTAAATGTGGTAAGATGATGATGATGGACATATTTAGGACAAGCTTTAAGGATGCCACCAATATGACATCCAGCTCAAGTGATAACATGGACACCACCTAGAAAAAGAGGGTGTCTTAGAGAAACATGATACAGGACAATAGAAAAAGAAACCAAATGCATCAACATGACACTCAGGAGCCTGAGCAGACCAACACAAAACTGAAATAAAGAGCAGAAACCGGATGTCCTAAGCACCTGAGGGTGTGGGAAGATAAAGGGGAAAAAAATCAGTTAGACATTGCAATGCATAGCACAACAACACCTTAATACCTTTAGAAATTTGAGCCTTAGTGCTTGTGTATGTGGGGAAATGTACAGGTATAGTTATACTGGTATAACTCTCCTTTGTGAAAACCTGTATTCCACACCCAGAATTTTTAAGTGCAAGTGAGGTCTGCTCTCGCCCTCAGCGCTGACTGCTCTTATGCCCTTGCCACAGTTTCATGTTGAAAGTCACCTTGCTCCTTACTTTCTGATGTCAAGGCAGAAGCTCTGTCATGCAGCACACCCTATCTGCTAGGAGAACACTCGCATAGGTCCATCCATGACCTAGATGCGCGGACCCTGGGTTTTTTACCAGTATTGCTGTTTGAATATTGATTTATTGTTAACTGAAATCAACAATTAAAAAAATCCAGAACCAGGCATACAAGTTACACAAGTATGAAATAGGTAGAGCATTATTGGTTAAGCACTAGCAGTTAGGATTGGGGGAATCTCTTTAGTCTTGTCAGTTGTGGTCAGGAATTGCAGACAATATGTTGCAAAATCCAAAGCAGAATGTGGTGAGCAAAATCATGGCGTTAAGGCCTCATTGCTGAATTTTCTTGCTTTTTCTGGATGCAGAATGGGCATTTACCAACAGCAGAACAGGTCTTACATTTTTAAAAAACAACAAAATCTAAGGCCCTGATTCTGCAACTGGATCAATTGGCTTCATTGGGGCTTAGCGTGGATGCAGGGGGTCTGCCCCTGCTGATCCAGTTACAAGATTGCAGTTTAAATTAATTACGTGTGTGTGTGTGTGTGTGTGTGTGTGTGTGTGTGTGTGTGTGTGTGTGTGTGTGTGTGTGTGTGTGTGTGTGTGTGTGTGATAATCAAGTCCAAATTATTGTTTGCTGCCAGTGTTATAGTAGCTTGCAGCTCAGCTGTACCTATAGACATTTTCTGCTTTATCAATTTCCATATATATTCCTAATTGCATTGTGATACTTTTTTATTTTGAGGCATCTGGCCATGACGGCATTTAGCTATTTGTGGTGACCTTTTATTTCAGTGTGCTTAAAGTGATGGTGGTGCTAGTTAACACTGATTATACATTATCCAAGCACATGGCAGAGTACTCTATGCAAAGTACATCAACACACATGCATGCTTGCTTTCAGTGCGATTTAATGCCAATGAAAACACATTCTTTGAAGAGATAGGTAATTGCTAAAGGCTTTGTCTAATGTTACGGCAGGACCGATGGACAATTTGAACTGGTTTAATATTCATAATAATACGTGATTTAGGGCTGAATGAAAGGCTATAATTGTATTGAAGGGTTCCACTGCCATAACAAACCACGAGAGCTCAGCTAGTCAGCAGAAAGTAGAGATTGGATTACAGCTGGGCTTGTTGGTGCAGGACCATACATGGTTCTTTATCACTTCTAGAAATGGTAATTTCAGGGTTTTTTTAATGTAAACTACTACAAATCCGTCCCCAAAATGGGACGAGAACATTCCAATGTTGCTGCATTTGAGAACTCTCCAAAGATGAAATCCATTCCCCTGCCTCCCCTGAAATAATGAGATTTTTATGCAGGGAAAGTGGGTTTGAATGCAATTCAATTTTCCTTCCCCCCCTCCAGCCATGAATAGGCTGTGGCTTGGAATCCAAGCACCCACCCTATGAAGGGCTGTGATCCACTGGACCTGTGTAGTCACAATTCACGTAGCCCTTCTTCCGGAGTGCTTATATAGAGTAAGTGCAGTTCCCTTTCCCTGCCACCAGACACTCCAGGTTGCACAGGTGGTGCAAAGACCTCTCTGCATTTTGCTCTGCCCAGGATCCCAACATGCACACCTTAAGTGGTACAGTATTGAAGGTCTTAGGTCAATCTTCTGCACAGGAATGCATCTTATAGCCATTTGGAACAAAGATCCAAAAAGACCAATTTTGTCACATCATTTGGATTTGGTTAATAGCATTGAACAGTAACCTTGAATCCAACTGTTCTAGCCAAACCTGGGGAGTACCTTCCTCTGCTCTGCCACAGACTAACTGTCCTACTCACTTGACTGCACTGTGCCTCTGTTTTCCCCATCTGTATAATGGGTTCCAGAAAACTTCCTCACCTCACAGGCCATCTAATTGGTTTAAAGCACTTTAGAGTTCTGGGAGGAGGGGAGTGCCCGTGCAGTGGGGTTTGGAAGATGGAGAAGGAGTAGGGCTGAAACTTGGCAAACAACCACTCTGCAGTTTCCATTACCATTCATGGAGTAAGAGCCAAACAGTGACAAGGGTTGCCTTGTGGCAGCAGCATCTGTCACTGTGTGGCTCCATGCCTTGAAGCATAAGGAGTCTCTTTTCCAACTCTTTGGACCACTCCCTGTGACAAGCTCAGTTTCTGAGGGTTGGTGCAGGAAGAGGATTTAACCCTGTGAATTTACAGCACTTCTCTTCTTCAAAGTGCTTTACCAATGTAAGCAATCTGACCCTCCTTCCCTGCTATAAGTATTATTATCCCCTTTGTATAGATGGGAAAACAGAGGCATGGAGAGTAGCAAAAGCTAATTCAGAATAAAATCTGCTGCATAGTACTAATCTTATAAAATGTACCATCAATTGTCTGATCTTGAAGTCAATGGCAATTTTGCCTGCATGTGGCCTGTAGGATCAAGCCCTACATTTGATCTAAATAAAAATGATAAAAGTGTGTGTATAATAAAATACTTTGACAATGGTCTTTTATACAACTGATCATGGTTCCATATTCAGCAACCAATCATCAGGTGCCATATGTTATATTAATTAGTGCATATTGTATTATTCTTATGTAACACAGATTGTTTCAAAATACAGATGTTTTGGGTATTTTATCTTTAGATAGACTCATGAAATCATGACAGCAGTTGATAGGACAGACAGGGATGGAGACAGGCGTAAGGGTATCCTGTGTAAGTAGCTAATAGTCAGATGATCATAACTGACAATGAATAAAGAAGACACAGAGTAATTGACATGATAGATATTAGCTTTAATATTGTGTGCTAGGCTTTCAGTACATATTCTTTCAGGGTTCATATTTCCTGATAATCCACAAGAACAAACTGGATGCTGGGTAAGTGGCTCAGACAGAGTTGACCGCAGGGGTGGAATGTGTGGTATGAGAACATCAACGCCCGTAGGCTTATCCTGTCTCCCAGGCCTCTTTTCCTTCTCTCTCCCTTTTCCTTTCAGAGCTCTTGTGTCTAGAAGGTCCTATTTGGACAGATAGTGCTTAGCTTGTTTTGCTGAGTCAGATCTTCCTGGTGCCACCTCTGCCTTCATATTTTTTTTTCTCCCCAGCAGTTTTTCTGATAGCTCTGGGGTGTTCATGGAGGTGTTAGCTCAGGCTGATCAATGAGACTAAAAGTGGCATTCCCAGCAGGCAGGGTCAATTCAGATAAACTTCCCAGCTCTTATGATACACAGGATGCTATATACAAAATGGCAAACAACCTGCCCCTTGACTGAAGAACTAGAAATATTGAGCCAGATCCTTCTCCAATGGCACAAAGCAACCAGATACCCAGCTCAAGCACCTGAATAACTCAGTGCTCACCAGGTGGTGTATGGCCAGTATGATGGCTTTGTGCCAGTCCTCTTGCAGTCCTAGGCTTTGGCAGTGTGCTGGAGGCTGGGCACAGCACCTTTGCACCCTGGCAATTTCCAGTTGCCAAACCCCATTTCTGAGGGTTGTTGCAGCTGGGCACAGCTTAGAACAGACTTGAAGCTGGTGTAAGGTGTACTAGTGGTCAGCCTGGTCTCTGGGTGGCCTTAGGATAAGATTGCTGAAAGGTTTTATAATAATAGTACTTTGCCCTTTGCTAGCATCTTTCATCAAAGGATCTCAGAGTGCTTCAGAAGCCTTCAACCAAACTCAGCCCTGGTTTAAGTTGCTTCAAGCTCTGCTTACGTGAATGGGAGTTGTACCCATTAATGTCACAGGTTAACCTGCAAACCACCCCTGTAAGGTAAGTTAGTGATCACTTCACCCACCATTGAAAGGCAGCCACCTTCTTGAGGGGGGAAGAAGCTGCCGAACAGCAAAGAGCAACATTTCATAACAGTTTAGCACAGGAAAAGAAGAATAACATAGCCACTTGGAACCGTACACTCTCTCCAAATGACATTGGAGTTAGGTAGGCAGAACATAACTACCCAAGGCTGAATTTTCCAGAGTACTCGGTTAATGTCTCTGTGCTTACCAAAAGTGCCATGGGATCTTTACTGACCACCGGTGGTCAAGACTTTGATTTTATATCTCTTTCAGGATCTGACCACTCTAGCAGCATGGCATATCCCAACACAGCCCTTTCTGCAGCATCCGGGTGTACTTCCTTGGAGGCCTCCCATCCAAATATGGACTCAGTCCATTCCTGTTTAGCACATGAGGCTGGTTGGGACCAGAGCATCTGGTGTGACCATTTCTCTCTGTCTCTCTTGTACATGTGCATGTACATGCACTCTTACCCTGTCTGCCGTTTTCTTTCAGAGGAAAATCTCAGGTGGGAGTAGAGTTCCCTAAATTCAGAGAATCAGTACAGTTCTGCATTTTTGTTTGTTTTTGTGTGTGTGTGTGTGGGGTCCTGTGGGCCATAACTCTCCAAAGACCCTCTGTGGATTCCCTGTCTAGTGCTGTCTGAGGTCAGAAGATTTAGAGGAGTTACTGCAGCATTGGTGCTGCAGTTGTGGCCACGGAGTGTGTCCATGGCTGGTGGGTGAGGGTTCCCCAGGGAGAACTGCAGATGCTCCAGCTGCATGCCGATTCCCTGGACTTGGCCCTCTCTGAGAAGCATGTTCTCTTACTGTATTTTCAGTAGCTGTTTATTCCCTTTTGTAAAGCAGAATCTCCTATAAACTTTAACTTACAACCATATTGATTATTTTAGTTAGATGTTTTAAAAAAACCAATTTCTTCATTAAAGGAGACTGTCATTTCCTATGGGAATATTAATGAGCTTTGCTTTTTCAGTACTAGGTTATTATGTCTGATAACAGCTGGAGCTTGCAGTCTCATTACTAATCAGCGCTGGTGTTGGTATGAGCAGGCCTCAGCAGTTTCTTAGGCTATGTCTACATTACAGACCTTCCAGAGGCACAGCTGTACTAATGCAGCTGCACCACTGTAAGGTCTCCTGTGTAGTCTCTCTGTGCTGATGGGAGACCTCTCTCCCGTTGGCATAATTAAACCTTCCCCAGTGAGCAGCAGTAGCTATGTCTGCCTGAGAGCATCTCCTGCCAACATAGTGCTGTCCACACTGGCGCTTTTGTCGGTGAAACTTCTGTTGGTTGGGTAGGGGAAACCAATCCCGACTGACCTAAGTTTCGCTGACAAAAGCACAGGTGTGGACAGTGCTATGTCGGCAGGAGATGCTTTCCTGCCAACATAGCTGCTGCTGTTCCTTGGGGGTGGTCTAATTATGCTAATGGAAGAGCTTTCTCCTGTTGGCATAGAGTGGCTACAAGGGATACCTTACAGCAGCGCAGTTGCAGTGGTACAGCTGTCCCACTGAAAAGTGTGTAATGTAGACATAGTCTTAGACTCTGAAATCCCTTTTGCATGGCTGATCACTACAGTTCCTCACCTATTCTGTGGTCCTTGCCCTCCCTCCTTCCCCAGACCACTTTCACACCTTTCCAGGTGGTTAGATGAAAACTCTGGCTGACAGAGATTCGGGCTTTCCTAGATCAGGATCCAAATATCTCTTCCCCAGGCTCAAATTCAAGTAGACTGTATTGGCAGAGCAAGTTACACAAATCATAAAGTTGAGGTCTCTGCAATACAGCAAGCATCTGCCCAGGAGGGAGCATCAGAGAGAAGCTCATTCCTCCTCACTGAGCCCACCCTTTGGGACACTCCCCTCGGATCTAACCAATGCAGAATAAGAGGATGTGCCGCACTGCACACAATGGCACTTTCTTTCAGCAGAGCCTCTCGCTGGGAAGGAAGTGGGAAGTGAAGTGACCAGCCAGAGCTCAGCTGCAAAGGGGATCACTCTGCAATGCAGCTGCTGAAGGAGAACAGCAGGGCGAGGGAAACACAAATCCATGTGCCTGCTGCTCCAACTGCACCGATCCTAACCTTATAGGACTTTCTGCAGAGGGACTGGAAAAGGAACCAGCCTGGGAAGGCTAAGGGCTGCCTTCCCATCTCTATGAGCAGAGAGCTCTGCACAAGGCACCGATCCCTTCCCACCCCTCTTTGCCAAGAGTCTCCTTACACCTTGGGCAGAGTCTGTAGCAGAGGTGCAAACATATGCTAAAATAAAAGTGTGTGTGTGGAAGGGGTGGGCTTTGGGGTCAATTGGAGCCTTTCTATTGATTCATTGGGCTTAGCATCAAGCCCAGTGTTTCCTTCTTTCTGCTTATTCCCAGGTTTACGCTTTCTGCTGTAACAGGAACATGTTGAAGGCTTTGTTCTGCTATGTAAGCCCTGACTTTATATTCTCCCATAACTGTCTGGGGAAAAACTAGCTTTCATTTGGGCTCCTATCCTAGTGTCTGTGTGTGTATTTTCAGGTTTGTGTCCTTATGTCCATTAATTCTTTAGCATCCCAAATCTGCAGCAAGAATCAGTAATATCAGTAACCTCTCTCTCTTTCATTATCTTTCTGCTTTCCATTTTTATTTTAAACTGCAAGCTCAGACACTTGTGCGTATAGAACTTTATTTATTTTTTAATTTTGAACAGGGTTTGTCAATCCCATCAGATTTTTTTGTGATGGGTTTATGTTATGCATATAATGGAGGATGGGAGATTATGCTGTTATTGCTGATATTTCCCAAGAAGATCAGCTCAGAACCAACTCTTGCTCTGCAAGTGAAATGAGCCATACTAAACGTCCACTCTGAATAGACACACCCAGGGCCGCCCAGAGGATTCAGGGGGCCTGGGGCAAAGTGGGGAAGCTGCGGCGCTTGTACTCACCTGACGGTGGTCCGGGTCTTCGGCGGCATTTCGGCAGCAGGGGGCCTTTCAGTCGCTCTGGGTCTTCGGCAGCACTGAAGGGCCCTCCGCCGCTGAAATGCTACTGAAGATTCGGACCACTGCTGGGCCAGAGCTTGCAGGGCCCCTGCGGGGTCCGGGGCTTGGGGCAAATTGCCCAACTTGTCCCCCCCTCTGGGTGGTCCTGGGCACTCCTGGGTTAGATATGCTGGACCATTTGCTGACATTATTATACACTATTTATACCATGAATAGAGCTGGCCTGTGGCTTGTTTCTGTAGGGTTGCTTGTGAGTGCTGAGCTACTGACAGTGGTTTGTTTGTTTGGAAAGCACTGAAGCATTTGTTTAAAGGGGAAAAAAATATTTAAAAAGTACGTGGATTTTTGTGAATAGAAGACAAAAATGCATCAGGTTTGAGGCCTACTAACCTTGACAATGTCCTTTTAAGTTATTTATGCAAGGAAAAAAGGATGGTTAAGGAAGAAAGGATGCAGTCTATATTTAGTGGACCTATTCCAAAGCCTTGAACAGACAAACATTGACTTCATAAGGAAGATTGTTCCTCTAATTGACTGATAAGCTACATGATTAACAGTAAATATAGCTGAATCCCTGCGGCCCAATCCATCTCTCACTGAAGTCAGCTGGAGTCTTTCCACTGGCTTCAGAGGAAGTTGGATCAAATCCTACATTTGTCTAATGTGTAGGACATAGCACACTTATGTAAAAAGTCTTGGACTCTGACTGTTGTGGAGTTGATGATCTAGTCCATGTTAAGTGTCTGAATTGTTATATAGGCCAAGCTAAAAGGAATCTTCAGATCTTTGAGATGGATGAGTGCCATATATATATGTTGCTGTTTAAGAGGGAGCTACCGTGTGTCTCTTGAAGCGTAATTTCATATAACAAAAACAGATTTTCCCAAGAAGTTGACTTAGTTAGAAGATACAGGCTGATCCCCAAATCAATAATGTGCCATTCTGCTGTAGCTGAATTGGGAGCATTTTCACCTCTGATCAGATGTGCAAGTTGAAAACTCACATCAGACTTTAGGTTAATGTCTTTTTGGTTGAAATTTTAAACCCAGCTTTCCAGTGGCTGAGGAGGTGGATAGTAAAAAAAAAAAATCCTATAGCATTGTTCAGAAAATATGGGGAAAACCCTCACCTGTCCTTTCTGACATTCCCGTTCTCGAAAACAAATGGATTCTAATGCTCAAGACTGTGTATAAGCTACAGCTGGGGGTCTGACTGAACAATCAGACTTGATGGTCCTTGTACAATCAGTATGTAAACCACTTTCAAACTTTAATAGCTTATTCTAATTACTCCTTGAGTAGCCTGTTCTTATTGGACAGATCTGTACTGTCCATTCAAATACATTATTTTAACAAACTCAATTCCCGCATATTCAAAATGAATAATATTTCATCACTCAGCTGCATAAATTTTCACACACGTTCAGCCTTGTTGATCAGGCCTGAGACCTGTGTCCCTTATCGTTTCAGTGAAAGACAATGAGTGCCTTACCTAAGGAACCTTATAATGATTGCTGACTTACCAAGTAAGAGATGTAAAGATACAGCTTGCTATGGGCTGAATAGCTACAGTTCCTTATAATCAAAGAGCATCCAGGTTTCAGCCCTGAGGTCCTTACTCAGGTTTTACTCTGTCCTTACTCAGACAGAACTTCAACTGATTTTAATGGAAGTTCTGCCTGAGGAAGAGCTCAGGAGCTGGTTCAGTATGTACTCCAGCTGTACTTTAACCCATGACCTATACCTTAACTTTGCCATGTTGTTTTATCTTGTATATCTGACACCCTCCCTTTCACTGCTTACATAAGAAAATAGCTTGTGCTGTCAACAGGTCTGTTTAACCTTTAATAAAAAAATTAGTAACTAAAATCAAGGGACCAACTCTTGAAGCCCTTACCTGGGCAAAATTCCCATTGAAGTCAGTAGTAACTTTGCCTGAGTGATGGCTGTGTAAATTCCGAGTAAGGATCTCAGAATTTTGCCCAATGAGCTTTGCTGCTGTGCTACTGAAAAACAGCAAAGAAGAGCACAGGCAATAAGGAAAGAGAAATGAATACATTAATTGGACCTCACTGTAATTTGTATTTAATGGCTTTATTGGAGGATCTGTTTGACCAGACCAGGTTTTTTTAATTCTCATTTTCATAGGCTATCTAATGTGCAGAAATGTCAATTCTGAGCATATGTTCATGCCTCTGGAGTCTTGTTCAGACATTAGAGAAACATTTTCTGATTCAAAAGATAAACGCTTCTGTTGCAGTTGTGGGACGGAAATTGTTTTCATTGCAGCAGGTGTTGCCTATTAGTTCTACTAGAATTAAACACAGTAAGCTGGGCTTTAAATGAGGTGCATAATCAAGCCCTTACATCATTGTGAGATGTACCGTACTTGAACCTTTTCCTTGTTGAGGCTGTATTTCCTCCATGAAGCATCCTGTTTTGCAATCCTCTGAATTCCTCATGTGCCATACAGTATTAGGGATTTCGTCACCTACTGGGCACACAGACTATACTTTCTGTAGAAGACTGAAAATGGGGTTGGGGGGCAGGGAGAGAGAGATCAAGCCAATCGTTTCCTCGTTTTCTGGTGGCAATCTATGAAAGTTGGCTTTATTTTTCCCCCTTTTGTTTGGCACGTTCCCATTCTGGCCTGTGGACTTGCAGTGTTTCTGAGTTTGGAGGCTGCATCCTTTTTAGGAGGAGATCGTAGTTCATTTCTGTTCAGTTGCTTCAGGTCACATCTTGTTCTTAAGTGCTCTTGGCTGTTTTATTTCTTCCTTCACTCATGTCATGGACAAAATGTCTGGAATATTTCGTCACTGTTTTGTAGATTAAAATCCTTAAGGACTTTAATCAAAGTCAGTGGATTTACTTGGGAATTGCACTGACATAACTGAGGGAAGGATATGGCTCCTGGTATTTCTACTTAATTGTATGTCTTCCTTCTTACCTTTCCCTGTTCATTCTGGGCCAGATTTCAGACTCTGCAGATTTCACTGGAGTTACTTGGATTAACATTAGGGTGACCGTATTTCTCAAAGGGAAAACAGGACACTGCACGCTGCCTCTCCCCCACCTCTTCCCCTCCCCCATGGGGCTGGCCCGAGCCACTCGTCTGCCTCCCCCCCACACACACACGCAGGGCTGGCTTAAGCCCCACTCCCCATGCGGGCGGCAGGCAGGGCTTGGGTGAGTAGTGAGACACGTACTAAATAGGGTGACCATATTTCCCAAAGGCTGGGGCTGGCGTCACTGCTTGCTCGAACCCTGCCTGGCCCCACCGGAGCCCTGCCTCCCTCCCGCATAGGGCTGGCATAGCTGCTCACCCCTGCTTCACGTTCCTCCGTATGCCACTTTTTTGACAAAAATGGGCATTTGTCCGGTTTGCTCTTGCCAACTGATAAAGTTAGCAAAAGCAAATGGGACAAATGCCCACTTTTGCCAAAAAAATTGGGGCGGCCTGTACAGGGCTTAAAAAAGGGAGTGTCCAGGCCAAAATGGGCCACATGGTCACCCTAATTAATGTGGATGTGACTGAGACCAAAATCTGGCCTTTTCTGTTCAAGAAACATTCCTTTGAAGCACTGCCTGCTTGTTATTTTGTATAAAGCTGACTTAGAACGCACTTTGAATCTAGCTACACCCCTGCTTTCTTTTTCACAGATTGTACTACAATCACAGTAGAATTTATTAGCGTTAACTTTCTGTTCTTCAGTTTCAGTGACATCAAGCTACTGAATACATTGAAGAAAAATGGGCTCAGCCCAACTTTTGCTGAAATTAAAAAAAAAATACGATGCCATCTTTGTGTGATTAATTGGACTAGTCACTGGCTGGTCATCTATGAAATTCTGGTTAAAATCCACCTTATCTGATCAGTGTGAGCAAAGCAGGGGCCTGAGGAGATTGCAGCAAAAGATTGCCAGTGAAATGAATCTGGGCCATAAATATATCTGTTCAGAGCTTAGCATTGCTTATTGGCGCATGTGTGAGAGGGGGTGGAAAGAAAGGAAGGGTGTTTGTTAGGACACATTCTACTCTTAAGTGAATATTTTTCGAGCTTCAAAGTATCTTTCTGCATCAGAAAGAGGCAGTTTTTCCTCATCCCACTAGAGGGTGGGTGCAGTTTGCACAAGGCTACATTGTGGCTGGTAACTAGCTTGGCAAAGAACACAACAGGAGTGTGAATGCTATTTAATCACCAACAAACATGGTGCAGTTGCCAGAAAAGGCAGTTAGTCCTTAAAATGTTTTAGCTTTGGGCTGGACACACTCTTTTTTCTCTCTCTCAGCAATCCAAACTCCTTAATCTGAAAATGGTTTTTTAAAAATAAATAAGTACAAAATTGGAATAAATTAAATGTTTCCATATTCCAGTGATTTAAAATAAAGAAAAAGGGGGAAAAATTCCTTACTAACTAACTGATGGAAAGTCCTGGGGTTGCCATGTTCCATTAGGCTCAGAGCTGTAGAGTTTATGCAGTGCTTGTTCAATAGGGATGGCAGAAATTGGACAAATTGTGGATTTGATTGTATTTTCTTTTGATCAAGTGATATGTTGCAAAATCACTGTCTGCAAAAAACAACAACAAATGAAGAAACAAGCAAAAGAAAACAAAACAAAACAAAAAACCCAATAACCCTTGCCTGTGAATTCTCCTCTGGATAATGGAAAGTGACACATCCATAAAATAAATATCTACAGTTTGGAGAGAACCTGATTAATTGCTTTAGTATCAGTAGCTTTTGGGGCCAATTTTTCACAGGCCTTCTTCAGGAACAGCAAGCCAAATGTTATCATTCTAGTCTTATTATTTTCCCTGATTTATTGGTTTGTGTCATTAACTTTAGTGGGACATAATCATAATTTTCAAGGAATTAATAGAATCTTGGTTTAAAGCAAAGTTGCCTGTTTAAATTCCTTGACTCCCTAACGTCTGTCCAAGAAACCATGAAACAAAGATGGAAGAGAAAAGAAAAAAAAATGATTAAAGGTTTTGGGGTGGGAGGTTCTCTAGGAAGAAATTAAAAGGATCAGGATTATTTTGGAGACAAGTAAGACAAGGAAAGAGGGACAGAAATAATGAATAGCTCAGGGAAAGGAACTTATGTTAATTCTTCTATAATAAAAGAAGATACCAGATGAAATTAAAAAGCAACACATTTAAGAAGATAAATAAAGGGAGCTACCATTTAATTCCATGTTAAATTTATTCATGGAACCCAGTGCTGCAGGCTACAGTAAGGATCCAAAGATGATATGACATGTATTTTAATAAAAATAGCTTCGGCAGTTAGATTAGTCAGAATAAAAAGGAAATGACACAGGATATCAATCCTCAGGCTTCAGGGCATGAGCAGATCACCTGCTGGTGTCAAGAGGACATTTCTCTGAAATGATTTTACTTAAAATTGTACAACATTACAGTAATTGTGGTATAGTTTTGCAGAACTGTCCAGGTGCAGGATATAATATTGCACAGTTGACCAAGGTGCATTATGGGTTTGGTTTTTTTTACCTTCCTTTTAAGCATCATGTATTGGCCACTTCTTGAGACAGAATGTAAGAGTAAGTGGATCACTGGGTCTGTTCCAGCATGGTAGTTCCTGTGTTTCATTCCGTATAGAGAATAAACAAAAACACTGCCAATAGAGGGTCTTTGC
The DNA here is from genome assembly GCF_025201925.1 of Gopherus flavomarginatus. Lineage (NCBI taxonomy): Eukaryota > Metazoa > Chordata > Testudines > Testudinidae > Gopherus > Gopherus flavomarginatus. The sequence goes on along the minus strand of NC_066623.1, from coordinate 20,366,863 downwards.
CAGTTTATGAGCAATGGGAATGCTTTGCTGCTTTATCTGCCATGATTATTGAAATGTGACATGACATTGGCCTACAGCTCTGTGGAATCTCATATGTGGGGCTAAATCCACACCTGGTGCAACCTTGTTGAAGTCTGTGGAGCTGCACCAGGCATGAATTTGGCCTGCTGTCTTTAATGAACAACTGTGGCACCTTTTGTCATGATTAAAGCACCTGGAGAGCTGTCAAAAGCTTTCTTCTCAACATTGGGTTGTGCTCTTTCCCAAAGAAGAGTGCCTTGTGGCATTGCCAACCACTTTTCTCAGTCACTAGATCTTATGGAGTTTGTATCTTTGTCTTCCCTTTCCCTCTTCTTATTTAAAAAAAAATTAATGTGCAGAGCAGACAATTGAAGTGGCAAACATGATTCAGTGTTTGGCATATTATTGTCAATATCTAGGCTAATACACAAGGTCAATAGGTATGGGATAGCTGGCATTATGGATGGGTGATGGAAAGCACATTGCAGTGGTGCATGATAGGAGGAGGAGAAATGGCATACCATAGATACTTTTTTTCTTTTTATGGGCACTGTTTAATTCCACTCTGCACTTAAATGTCATAGAAAAAGAAATTTACTGCTAATATGGCACCCAGGTTTACAGATGACACTAAACTAACTAGATGAGAAAATGACGTAGAGGAAAGGACTCAAAATTTGAAAGATCTATCTAGGCATGAACAAGAGTAGATAAATGGCTCATAACTGCACATCTAAGGCTTGAATTACAGGAATGTATGGGTGGGTCCAAACCCACTGAAGTCTGTTGAGTTGCAGCTGCTGATACTAGGGCTGAATTCAGCCCAATGTGTTTAACAGGCTAAGGGTATGTCTACACTTAAGATGCTACAGTGATTAAGCTGCAGCAGTGCTGCTGTAGTGCTTCAGTGTAGACCCTACCTACATCAATAGGAGGGATTCTCCAATCGGCCTAGGTAATCCACCTCCCTGAGAAGTGATAGCTAGGTCAACAGAAGAATTCTTCTGTCAACTCGCTCTGTCTGCATTGGGGTTTCTGTCTCTCAGGGTTGTGGGTTTTTCATATCCCTGAGAGATGAAGCTATACTGAACTAAATTCCTAAGGTAGACCATCCCTTAGCCTGAAGTATGCCACAGAGGTGGACCTAGGAGTGTAGCTGGAACCATGAAACTGTTGTACTAATGACTTATGACCATGGTTCCAAAGGCTAAGAAAAGAATACTGGAAGAGGTCAGAAAGGGTATGCTGGTAGACCACATGCCAAAATACATTATCCTAAACACTCTCTTTTATTCTCATTTACACTATGTGTACACTATTGTGCTCAATTTCAGGTATTATACAACAGAAAGGACAGCAAGGGGAAAGGGAAGGTCTAGAGGTGATGTAACAGGATGGCTTGTGTCTTTAAGGAACAAAGAGGCTTTGAGCTAGTCAGCCATGTTCAGTTAGCCCTGCTGGCATTGTGATTTTCCCCCAACCCTTCTCTGTGCACCCTTGTCAGCTGCTTGCAGCTGGGGCTCAGGGCCATCCTGCCTGGAAGGACTCCCATTCCAGCTGCCCCCTTGACCCAAACAGCCAGCAGGCCCCATTCCCATCCAGCAGCCCTTTTAGTTGGGCCCTATAGCCTCATGGACCCTGGTGTGACTGCACCATTGTAGTTATGCCACTGTTCTGGATCAGGGCCTTAGCAAGTATGTTGCATATGGGTAAAGTCAACATGTACGTGTCTGAGAGGAAAAAGAAATTTGACAGTTAGACACTGGATCTTGTGTGGAGACAGCCTTGAAGTTAATGAATAGCTCCTGCTTTTCATGCTGAAACAGGATGTGGAGCTGGGGTAAGCACCCAGACCAGGGCCTGACCACTGATTGGCCTGCCACCCTGTTTGGGGCAGGCAATCCAGTAGTACCAGGAAGGGTGTGGGTCAGGGTGTGGTGTCACAGAGGGAAGGCCCTGTCTACATTCTGTGGTGACAGCCAAGCCCTGCAGGCCAGGAGCTTCTATGTGTGGGGTGAGTGTGGGGCAAACTTGCTCTCCAATATACCACGCCTCAGGTGGCACTTCCTCACAGTGTCACACCCTTTGGTGGAAGAGCCTTCTCCCCTTCCCCATCCTGGGGGCAGGACCCAACCAGACTCCCCTCTGCCTCTCCATCTCCCACCTCCAGGAGCAGGACCCTCCCTATGCTTTCAATAGCACTCTGTACCTCCAAAAACAGGGTACAATATTTTCTGGAAACTTTTTAGTATTGTATGCAACAGGGAGAAATGAAAACACATAATATCAAAGATGTACTCTTTTCTTTGGGGAACTTTATTGTACACTTGCTGGTAAATAGATTCTGAAAGCCAATAGGCCTTTCCCATACCATGTTTTAATTGATAACTCGACATCCATGGATAGATGCTGAAGACAGGCTGATATTTTAGTTTGGATGGAGGGAGAGAGGTTCTGAATAGAGAGAGCCAATGTCATAAAGCTGATAGTTAAAGTCATGTCTGTAGATGAGATCACTCAGTGATCTGGTGTAGAGGGAAGGGAGAAGAGGAGAGGTTGGAGGAACTCCCACCAAAAGAGGGCATGTGAAGGTGAAGTACCCACCAGAAGAGACTGAAACAGCATCTGAAAGGTAGGAGGTGAATCAAGAGATGATGGAGTTATGAAAACCCAGGGAAGACAACATTTCAAGGAGAATTTGGTTGACAGTGTCAAGGACATCTTATAGGCTGGCGAAGATGAGGTTGGAGGCTGAAGATGGAGAACTTCAAGATGTTCAGTCTGACTAACTGAAAGCCTCTCCTACTCCTTTTTATTTGTAAGGTAATTTTTTATTCTCCCTATTATAGTAACTTAAGGCCAGATTCTGCCACCCTTCAACGGAGTAGTACCTTCCTCTAGAAGTGGTCCCATTTATTTGAATTGGATTATTCACAGACTAAGGGCCAGGTTTTTAAAAGGAATGTAGATTGAAATTAGTGGGAGTTAGCTGCCTAAGTGGCTTTAAAAATCTTTCCCTAAAGTACTACTCATTGTGAGTGTGGGTGGGAGAATCTTGCCTTAATGAAGTGAAAAAATTGGATAGCTTAATTCACATTGCAAGTGATGCTGCTTTTAGGGCCTAATTCTTAACATAACAACAGTAAAGGCATTGGAATGACACAAATTTGGCTCACAGAGTTTGCATGTATGTGCAGCATGCATGCCAGGCATCTTTAAAAAAAGAGACTGTTTTATCCTTTTCTGTATCTTCTTCATATAATTCACCCACAGCAGCCCAGGCAAGTCTTTTCTTGATCTGGAGATAGTTTCGGTTTCACATATATATGGTTTTCAAAGAATCATCTCAACCAGTCACCAAAGTAAGAGCTGTAAAAACAAGAAAAATAATAATCCAACTCTTTGGAAGCCAAATCAAACCATAGTGAAATACAGATCTCTGATAGCTGCCCAAAAAACTGAAACCAATCAGTCATGAAACAAATGCCTTTAAATCAACAAATCGAGAACCAAAGAAATATCAAGTGAGATTAATCACTATCAATTGTTCCAAGTTTTTTTTTAAACAGGTAGGGTAAGAGGGAATTAATCTTGCAGACTTTACATACTTTTTTTTTTAAAGGCAGCAGTTATCCAAGTCAGTAAAAATGAGGTAATTTATATTGCAAAACTCTTTGGATGAGAACAAGGCTCACAAACTAAAATCCTAAACTACATCTACCCACAGTAGAAAATTGCTGGAAATCAGGAGAATAGCAGCTTGTGTGTTTATTCTTCCTAGCAGAAAACAATTGACTCTTCAGAACTTATTTCAGAATGACTGAAAGCAGATGGCTTTGGAGATGCTTTACAGCCCAGAAGCATCAGGGTGGTTATGGTTTCCTGGGGACTTCTTGCCTCAGACCTAAACTGAAAGACAAGCTGAACTGGGAACCAAAAAACTCTGTGAGGCAGGAGCTCTCAAGCACTGATTTGCGATGCAGAGAGAATGGGAAGATAGCTGTACTTTTTCTTCAGTTATGATTCTTTATTGTTTTATGATGGTAGCATCTAGAGGGCATGGCCTCATTGTCATAGGCAGTGTATGAAACAGACATTCCCTTCCGCGAATAATTTATAGTTAATGTTTAATTCTACAGCAGGACACCAATCAGCAGAAAGCTGTGGGAGATACTAGGCTGAAGCTGTACAGTAAAACCGGGAGAGACACAGACTAGTGTTAAGGATACTACTGTCTTCCATAACTGAACACAGTTCCTTGTTCAGTGTTTGAGGAAAGTGGTGATTTCTATGGTATTTTCCCATTGTCTCATGACAGGAATTGGGAAAACAGATGATCCAGTGAGTGGAAATGAAGCTGGATTTTGTTACAATGCAGAGATCTAATAAGACTCTCATAAATCTCAGTTTTTGAGTCCTTCTTCCAAACAAACCAGGTACAGTGTAGAGCAACCACCTTAAATTACAAGTACCCCATAATCTTCACTTGTCAAAACACGAGAACTGAGCTCATTATTTGTATTCTAGACTAATGAGGACAAATATATAAAATACATTCAATTCCCGTGTTTTTATATATATATACTGTGCATGTGTACATATCAAGACATGGGAATTGTTTTTATTTAATATATTCTCATTAGTTTAGAAACTAGACAGGTATATTTGTTATAATATCTTTACATGAGGCTTATTGCTAATAATTGTTCCACACTTTATTTTTACCACTCTGCCAAAGCAGATATACCCAACATTTAGTTAAGGATTCTGAGTAGTGTAGTCTACAAGCAACTTCCTGTACTAAGTACTACTTTAATTAGAACTACAATTAGAGGGCATTCACAACACCATGACCTACATCCAGGGAAGTCCCTTCCAAGTCACTGGGAGCACTCGTGTATTTGAAGCTGAGCATGTGCTTAAGCATTTTACTGGCTAGGGGCCCATGTGCACATTTTGTTAAAGTGCTGTTATTTATAACTTGTTAAAATTACATCATAGGAAGATTCCAGATCAAAATGCTCAGTTTGCAGGTCAAAAGATGATTTTTCTAGCTGCCAGCACAGCAAACTCAGGCTGGGATCTTTTCTTATTTCTCACCATCACAACTGATCATTGATGCTGTGAAAGGGCTGTTACTGAGAGAAAGTGTTAGTGAAAAGATGGCTCCTGTGTTTGATCTGAATATGATCAGGCTGGGGCTCAGTCTGATCTTGTTTGGCAAGGAGTTCCATCGATGGGATCCTACAGTCCTCAGGGCCCAAGAGTCTGAACCTGGGTGTGTCCAGCTGCACTAGGAGGGTGCTGAAGCACTGCAATGGGTTACCTAGGGAGGTGGTGGATTCTCCATCCTTAGAGGTTTTTAAGGCCCAGCTTGATAAAGCCCTGGCTGGGATGATTTAGTTGGGGTTGGACTAAGATGACCTCCTGAGGTATCTTCCAACCCTAATCTTGTATGATTCTATGATTGTCCTTGCGGAATGCAGTTGTCTTGGTGGGTTGCAGATGGAGATAACTAGGTCCTAACTGATGAGGGTCTTTTAAATTAGGCCCAGGACTTTGAATTCAGTCTGGAAGTGAATGGGAAGCCTGTAGAGTAGTTGGAGAAGTAGTTTGCGAGATGAATGAGTAGTTGCTTCTCTGTGATGTCTATTTATCACCTCAATGCAGAGCAACTTGCAATAGTGTATCCCAGAGATGAAAAAGAAATGGATCACAGTGGCAAGATCTTTGTGATAGAGGGAAGGTTAAAAGCCCTCAATCAGTGGTGATGCCAGTGTATTGGTCAGCACCTCAAAGTGCTGCACCACCAAGACAACTGCATTCCGCAAGGACAGTCATAGAATCATAGAAGATTAGGGTTGGAATATACCTCAGGAGGTCATCTTAGTCCAACCCCTGCTCAAAGCAGGACCAACCCCAACTAAATCATCCCAGCCAGGGCTTTTCTTTGGTGCACTATCATCACATTTCTCTTCCATTCCATCTGTTTGCTTACTCCTTCTAGGCACTGGAGGCTGTAGCAGTTGAGAAGTTATAAAGCTGCATGCCATCTGTATCCTGGTGAGACTGGGGTCCATGGCATCTCACAAATCTTCTGAGCAATCTCTTAGAATAGTGTGGAAGAGGATTTGGGAAGCAGTAGACCTGGAGTTGGCTGTAAAAGCAGAAATGCCTGAACCAAATCCTGATATCCAAACAACCCCATACTTGGGTGTTTGAAAATCGGATCATAATTGCAATTGGGCCTTATTTCTCAGTAAAATGTGTTTTTATTTGATGTTTCATACACTTGATGGTTGTTATAAAATGACTTAGAACACTGCACATGGCTGGATGTTGGGAATACTGTATAGCTATCTGTAATGCCCCGTAAATGCATGCAATTGTTTTCCCTATGTTAGTGTTCCATTTCCTAACATGGCTTCTAGGTATTCTGTTTCAAGGAATTAATTGAACATCTTGGGTGCTCAAGGTCATTCACTCTTTGGCCTTAGCCAACATCCGAGGTATGCTACAATCACTCTCAAATGTTCTCCTTGGCATGTTGTATTGCTTAAGCACCCTGTAGGAATGTGGTATATCACTGGATAAATTATTCACCATGATATCGCTAGAACTGCTGGTTTGACATTTAATTCCAGTGGGGTACAGAATGTTTCAAACCACGCTCATTAACATTTGCATTTACTAGAACACCTGGTGGAAGGATATATTAAAAGTACAAGCTCTAAGAAACCCCCCAAGAGAGCACATGTTAGTGTGTAACTCTGCATTTTCCCACTAGGCCTGTACCCTAGTTACATGGATTTTCAGATGTGAGTACTGCTGGTTCTGCTGACCTGCAGAATGTACTATGGCTCCTGCCATTGGTGTGCTGAATGCAGAATCAATAGTCTCCTCTGGAGGCATGTGCTTTGTTTGTGACATAATGAAGGCTTGTAATGGAGGGTACACTTGGTTACCTCCCAGTATAGCCAGACAATCAATAGTGGGGAGACTGTGGGGAGCTGTGTGAATGGATGAGGGGCTCCCTCTTTTCAGGAAAGTGCTGAAATCCCAAGTGCATTTTCCTGATGTTTAGAAGAATTGTAAGAAACAAACAAAAAACCTCACCCCCCCACCCCCGACATCCCCCAGCAAAACTTATTTCATACCAAAAAATGTTTGGGGAGGGGGGAAATATTTTCCTGGCTAGCCTGCCTAACTGGGCCAAAGTCTGGAGCCCTAACTTTAGTTTTATTGTGTGGTTAGTCAAGCAAAACCCACAGTGACTCAAGTGAGAGTTTTGACTGAGGTTAAAACCAAGTAGGCGTTTAGTATTTTTCTGGATTGCTATGCTAGAATAAATTGCCAATGGTGAATTATGTTCTGTTAAATCACCAGGAAAAAAGAGATCCCCAAAGAAACCTGGGGTCCAGATGCCTTGATGTATTCCCCATCTATCACACACAGCCAAAAAGACAGCATGAACACTGTAAAACGAAACAGCAAAGGTTACTCCCTCCTTGATATGTGTACACACCACATGCATACGGAGATGTCAGCCTGCCCTCACCCTGGGAAGTCTTACCTTCGAATACTGCAGTAACATGGTGTGACATTATGGCTCTCAACTTTCTGGAAGCTAAAAGCAATAACACACTTCATTTTCCTTGTTTTCTAATCTCTTTGCCTTAAACTCATTTCCTTATTCTTTCTGTCTGCACCTGTCTCTTTCTCATCAACCAGTTTACATTACTAGTTTCCACTCAGATTAATTTTGTACACCCCTTTCTGCCTCTTAATCTCTGCCTTCTTCCTCTACCCACCCATCCTTATTTCTGCATGATGTCCTGGCTCCCCATTCTCTCCCATTCTTCCCCACTCTTTCCTGATTTCCTCATTTCCACTCCACTCTTGGCTTCTTCTTGACCCATTCTGGCTCCTTTCTATCAGTCCTTGCTCCAATGGATACAACAGATACTTTCCCTGCATTGGAACTCAGTTACCCCTGCACCTTCTGCAGGTTGAGTGTTAGCTCTCTGCTCAATTATCTGAGCCATGGGTAGCTGGACACTCTCTGTATAGCACACTCCAACAGACTATTCAGGTTTTGAGTCCCAGAAAGACGTAGATAGTCTGTTCTGAATGAATGATTTGGTCTCTCCAGGGACTTGAGAGAGGAAAGTCCGTATCTTTGACAGAAGGCTGCCAGCTGACTCCAAGGAGTGGCCTTGGAAAGTCCCTACCCAGCCTCTCCTCTGCCCTTGGGGAGGAAGGAAATGAGAAGGGGGACTATATGTTGAAGGTAAGCCCCAAAAGCTGGTCATAGTTCCAACTGGAAGGGACTCCAACACTGTAGAGAATAAGATCCTAGTATTCTGTGTCTGCTGGTTGTGAAATGACCTTAGACCAGTAGGACTAGATAGTGGAAAATATGTGGTCAGTCACTGCAGCCCTGAAGGAATGCAAAATACCCCTATGTGCATCGAATGTATAGATATGGGCTCAGCTCAGGGACACTGCAGCATCTAAGTCTACCCCAAAAACTTCAGTGCCAAAGCAATGAAAGGGCTAGAGATGAGTCTGATGGAGCGCAAAAGAACATGATCTCACTCTGGAGGTCTTGAGTTGCCAGGATTTTTCTGAAAAGGGAGCTGATTTTGTACAGACAGAATACAAGCTCTTTAATGTCCCCATTAGGAAAATTTCTATTAAAAATACAAACCCAGACACACACACTTTAATATTAATGTGAAAATTCTCCTGTTTATGAAATCATCTCTTGAGAAAAGAAGAAGCTGTTTGTTAGCAAAATGAAATCCAGACAAATATTTATAGCTACGTTCAAGTGGCTTTTTCTGACATGGATTGACTATCTTTAAAATCTTCCCTTTGACACCATTAAGCACTGTACTGGCGCTCAGAATAAAATTTATGAATGTGTGCTATAAGAGGCAATAAACCAGAATGGGAAAAAAGAAAAGAACCCCACACGAACAGTGCTTCAACTTAAGAACTAGAACAAAGAAGATCATCATTGTCTTTAGTTCACAGACAGAAAAAGAGCCAAGAAGGCTGTTGAAAGCTGACACAAGCCTTGGCTCTTTTGTTTTCCCCCTCCACCTAACAGGAGTATCTTTAGGTGCTGCTAGTGTGGCAAATCCCTTTGTGAGCTGCTCCCCACCTTTTGTGATTTGCTCTAATAGCTGTTTTTCTCTCGCCACAAGAATATTGGCTTCTTAAGAGATGGAAAGAACAGGATGAGTCTCAAGAATCTCACCTGCAATATCATTTTAAGGGAGAAACAAATGTCCTGTGAAATATAGTGAAGTGTTGGATGAGATTTAATAATGATATAGTTTGCACATTTTTGGTAAGTGGATGAATAGATGTCACCATACTGAGTGTAATCAATAGCAAATGTAGCCCTGTTGAAGGCAGCAATGAACTTGAGCCATGGTAATTGTTCTGTCATGAAAGGAGGAGCAAGCTGCTCCTGAGAAGTTAATCACCACTGGCGTGGAGTGAACGCTGTGTGGCTATGTCGACATGGCTTTTGCTATTTGTGAGACTGAGAGAGAAAGGGCAATTGAATTGTACCCAGGGGATTGCTCTGAATCTGCTCGGAATATCTCATGCTACACACAGATGCTGTAGTAAGTAGACCTGGATGGAAAGTAATATTTTTTCCAACAAAAATATTTTCAGCTGTTCAGCAAAAACACAAAAACAAACAGCCCTTCTCCCCTGAAAACTGTAGTCTGCAAACTGAACATTTCATTTGGAAATGCCACCACAGTGCCTCTTGGGAGTTGTATTTTGGGCATTTCATGCCCCCATTCTCCTTTATGGCTGGTCTCCCTGGCCAGACTATATCTTCCATGATGCACCATAGTCTTTAATCCCTCTGATTGTGTTGCCACAGTGCATCATGGGAGTTCCTGACCATGGTGCATCATGGGAAATATGGATTGGCCATAGAGCCCAACCCACAGAGAAGAATGGGGACATGAGGCGCCTAAACCACAACTCTCTTGAGGCACCCTGGTGGTATTTTTGAATAAAAAATTGTCAGGTTCTGGGTCTTTGGTTTTTCAGTGAAAAGCCAAAATATTCTGCAAACTGCAGACCCTTTTTTAAAAAATTGAAAACCCAATTTTTTTGATGGAAAAATGTTGACTATCCCTAGTAATAAGGCTTTGGAGTGAGAGAGAAGTACTGATTTTCAAAAGTGGTGAGGCCCAACAACTTTTTCTGATTTCAGTGGAAGATGAGGGTGCCTTGCATTTCTGAGAATAGGCCATTTATGTAAGTTCCTAAAGGTGAGCATAGGTGCCTAACTTTAGGAGTATGATTTTGAAAACGTTTACTCTAGTGGCTTATCCAATGGCTCATAAAGCAGAGTGAGGAATAGACCTTTCCTGTGATTTAACCACTGTATCATCTGGCCTCCCTTAAATTGACTATTGACTGCTTATAATAGGGGTGGGCAAACTTTTTGGCCCGAGGGCCACATCAGGGTTGCAAAACTATATGGAGTGCCAGGTAGTGAAGGCTGTAACTCCCCAAACAGCCTGGCCCCTGCCCCCTATCTGCCCCCCTCAGAACCCCCAACCCATCCAATCCCCCCCTGCTCCTTGTCCTCTGATTGTCCCCTCCAGGACCCCCGCCCCTAACTGCCCCTTGGGACCCCCCCATCCCCTGATTGCCCAGACCCCTATCCACACTCCCACCCCCTGACAGGCCCCCTGGGACTCCCACGCCTATCTAACCGCTCCCTGTACCCTGACTGCCCACTGGGACTGCCTATCCCTTATCCAACCTCCCCGCTCCCTGCCCCCTTACCACACTGCTCAGAGCAGCAGGATCTCGCAGCCCCACTGCCCGGGGGCAGGGGCTTGCCTCCCCGGCTGGGAGCTCAGAGGCAGGGCAGGACGGTCTCACGGGCCGGATGTGGCCCGCGGGCCATAGTTTGCCTGCTTCTGGCTTATAACCTTGAACAGTAACAGATTTAAAAATAATATAAATGTATTTTAAAAATGGCTGGAAATTATTCCTGCCTTTATTTTTCATCTTATATCTGAGTTCAACATTCTTTGCTGCCTCTGCTAAGGTTGATGACCTATGCTAACATCTGAAGTAGTACACTAAACACAGCTCTCTGTTCTCTCTTAGGTATTGGTGAGGCCATGAGTTGTTGGAAGGGAAACACAGAAGCCTTGTCAGGTATCAATAAGAAGTTTTTACAGTATTTTAGAATAAAGCAGTGCTCTTGGATGCATGTGACTCAGTCCTTATTGGAGTTGAGGAGAGTTGCATGCACACGTTCAAGGGAGAATTTAGCTCTTTAGGTTTAATGGCCCTGTTTAGTAGGTCTTTGTGGAGAGGAGGCAATTACGGCACATTTGTCACGTCTCAGTGCCACATACATTTCCAACAGATCTGGAAGGTTTGTGCATATTAGAGATCCTCCAAGTTTGAATGGAAGAAGGGGAGGAAAAGAAAACAAAAACAAAAAGCCTTTAGTAATTGAAATAGAGAGGAACTGGAAAAACAAGTGAGGGATAATGAAAGAGCTATTATGGCTTTGAAAAGTTTGTTCCAGGGTTAAAGTCTGCCTGCTGCAGAGTTAGACTTTCTCCCGCACCAAAACCATGTAAAAGTTAAACAGTTGAACAGTCTTAGCTGCTGTAAATTGTTATCCAAGAAGCCTAGTACTCTAGGCTGGCTATGTTTTATCTCTCAGAATTGCCTTATCCTTTTGTATTTAAGGTCATTTTCTAGTTTATGGCATGACATAAATTGATAACAAAACCACACAGCCTCGAATGTGACTGAATAGTCTATTTGTTTTCTTTCAAACACTATGTCTTGTTGAATTATTGAGTCTAAGGCAATGACCTTGATGTAAACATGTACTTTTGAACCTATGTGAGGATCAAGGCTAAAGTAAGGTTAAAGGGAATTTAGAGTCAGGGAAAAGGATGCATAAAAACTGGCATCATAATGTTCCCTATCTGTTTTTTCTGTGATGTGACGTCTATAGTATATTTAAGTTAAAAAGGTGTATTTTTCTAAATGCTGGTGCTACAAACTTCATGTGGCATCTGAAAATCCAGAGTTCTTTCTACTCCTGACATCATCATTAAGAATGTTCTGCACAAATTAGTGGACAGTGGTGTTCATGATGAATGCGGTAGAATAGAACCCAGTTCTGTTTCCCACAGCTGTCTTGGCTATGAGGTGCTAACAGGAGTAAACAGTTGTCGTGATCAATAAAGATAGTGATATGACTCAAAGGCAGTAAGTATGTTGAGAAAGAAGGTGTCATTTGTACATAGCCACTTTTCTGATAATAACTTCACTTCAGAAAGAAGGAAAGTGGGATTTCAGCCCTACCAAGCTATATTTATATTTCCTACACTTATTGGCTTTTTGTTTATCATTTCTAACCCAAGCAGCCAGAAAATATGTTAACCAGAAATAGAACTTTGATTGACACATCTGGAGACATTGAAGGGTTGGTTGTATTGAGAGTATGTTTCTTGGTCATAATTTGTTCTGATTATTGTCATTGGACTTTAAGAGGTATTTCAGAAATCTGTAAAAACTGACCTGTTTCACTTCCCTTCGTGTTATGGAGAATGAAGCCCCTGAAAACCCTATATGGACATGAGAATCTGCAGTAAGATATGGGTTGCCATTTTCAAAAGTAACCTCTGATTTCAGGTTCTTCAGTTTTGGGTGCTCAGTCTGAGATACGTTGGGCCTGATTTTCAGAAGTGCTGAGCAATTGCAGCTTCTATTGACCCCAGCTGGAATGGAAGGTGCTCTGCACCTCTGTAAATCAGACACACAGGTTCTGTCTACACTACCACTAATGTCAGTAGAACTTATGTCGCTCAGGGTTGTGAATAAGCCATTCCCTTGCGTGACGTAAGTTACACCAACCTAAGCACGGGTGTGGATAATACTATGTCAGTGGGAGAGCTTTTCCCACTGACATAGCTACCATTGCTCATTGGTGGGTGGACTAATTAAGTTGACAGGAGAGCAGTCTCCCATCAGTTGAGAGTGGCCATACTAGAGAGCTTACAGTGTGGCCCTAAGTAACTCGCCCAGGCTTACTTATGAAGCTAATGACAGAGTTGGGAGCAGAACCCAGTTCTCTCAGGTGTTAACCTCTTCTAGACCATGCTTCCTGTCATTGTTTGGTTGCAACAGAAGATTATTCATGATCAATAGCATGAGTGGTTGTTTCTTTTAAAAAACAAACGTGAGGTTAGGAAGAGTGCTAAAATCCTGCTGCAGTTATCTCATCCATTTTATAGGTTTGCTGCCTTTCCGGTGACTATCTATAAATGTTAAATATTTAAGGAGTTGGCTTTGCACTTCTAAGTGGCTTTAAACTGGAGATAGGTTTGATAAAAAATTGATTCTTCAGCAGTTGTAAATCCCAAATGGTAACAAAAAGTTGCTTTTTCCAGCCACGCAATGTCTTTAAAAGTTTTTTTAATTTTATTTTTACAAATAGTCATTTTTCCAGCTGTTGAGCAGATCAACACTTTGCACTTTTTTTCTTTCCCAGCTGGTCAGACTTTTTTACAGTTTTATTTTATTTTAGTTTTTAACAAGAATGAAGTTGCGTTTGACTACTTGGAGTTTTGTCTAAAAATACATTTGCGAGAGCAACTGAAGGAAGTTTGTCACTGGTGCTTGAATTGTACAGACTTCTTCTGTTATTCAGATGGCTTTTCGGCAACATTCTTACAGGCACAAGGAGGGGCTTCCAATGTGACATGGCAGTAAAAGAGGTAATATTTACTGCACACATGAGGCTGGATTCTGAACTCAGTTACACTGGGGTAAATCCAGATTTAAATGTGTTTAGGATAGTGGAGCTATTACATTGGCGTATCTGACAGCAGAATTTTACTGTGTGTGTCAGTTAGGGTTCAGTGGTTTCCTTTCTAATTCACTTGTGAAAAGGACCTTTTGCTCACAGATAACACCACTTCTGAAGGGATTGGGGGTCTCAGCCACCTCTATGCTCTCCATGGGTTCAAGGATCAGCGTTGGGGGAGTGGGCAGAAGGGTGAGGAGTGGGTGGATGCAGTAGGGGAAGATCAGGGTGTAAAGGTAATAAGTAACTCCTCACTTAATGTTGTAGTTTATGTTCCTGAAAAATGCGACTTTAAGTGAAACGATGTTAAGCGAATCCAATTTCCCCATATGAATGAATGTAAAGGGGGGGGGTTAGGTTCCAGGGAAATTTTTTTTTGCCATACAGTACAGTACAATAGTTGAGAGGTGCCTCCAGGGCCAGTGCAAGGAAGTTTCGCACCCAAGGCGAAACTTCCACCTTGCACCCCCCACCCAGCTAACCCCGTGCCCCCACGGCAGCTAACTCAGCCCCCCACCCGGGGGACCCCCCCCCGCAGCAGCTACCTCCCCCGCCATGACAGCTAATCTCTCTCCACCCCGTCTCCCCACGGCAGCTAACCCTGCCTGGGGAGACCTCCCCCTCCCTCGCCACGGCAGCTAACCCTGCCTGGGGAGACTCCCCCCATGGAAGCTGACCCTGCCTGGGTTTTCCCCCATCCAGCTCACCTCGGCTCCTCCTCATCCACTGAGCATGCTGGTGCAGCTCTAATTCTCCTCCCCGCCCAAGCGTGTGGCGCCGATTGGAGGAGACTTAGAGCGAGGGCTGTGTGCTCGGTGGAGGAGGCAGAGTGGAGGTGAGCTGGGTTGGGGAGCTGTTCCCCTGTGCGCCTCCCCTCCCCACGTTACCGCGGGCAGCCCTCCCTGCATGCCCGCCCCAGCTCACCTCCGCTCCACCTCCTCGCCTGAGGGGACTTTTAGGTGCCCCCAATCACTAGGCGCCCTAGGCGGCCGCCTAATTTGCCTAAATGGTTGCACTGGCCCTGGGTGCCTCCGTCTTACCCCACACAGGCACAGCCCACTGGCACTGGAGACAATGAGACAGGCAAGGAGGCTGAAGGTGCTGTAGGCTAGGAGAAGCATGTTGTGCAGCAGCAGCGGCAGCTTCCCCTACTCTGCAAGTACCAGGGGTGAGGGGCTCAACCCTCAGCCCGCCCATGCCAGCCCTTCCCCCACCCTTAACCTGCCTCTTCTCCACCCTCTCTTCCCCCTTTACTCCGCATGCTGTGTCCTCACTCCCCCCCCTCCTGCCCATGGCAATCAGCTGGTTTGTGGGGTTCGAGAGGGAGGGGAGCCTGCGGGCTGAGTCCTCGCTCCTTCCCCTCTCCCTCTTGCTGCCTGAACACCACAAGCCAGCTGGTTGCCGCGGGCAGGAGGCGAGGGGGAAAAAGGGGAAGATACTGATACTGGTCTGTCAGCTGGCGGAAGGCACTGTGGTGGGGGCGTAGGGGAACTGATAGGGGGGCTGTCAGCTGTGGACAAAGCAGGCAGCCAAACAACGTTATAGCGAAGCATTGCATAACTTTAAATGGAGCATGTTCTGTAATTCAGCAGGGACATAAGATTGAAACAATGTTAAGTGAGGAGTTACTGTACATCCCTCTGTGATTAAATTCCTCTTTCTGAGAGATTTTACAGGGCAGAAGTTGGTTACAGAAGATCTGTTAGAATGGCTTACTGTGTACATTTGAATGTTTTATTACAACCATTTTCTCTTTTACCTGCTAAGACTTCTGTTTTGAATTATATATATCCCCTGCTATAAACAATGACACTGAAGGTACCACTTCAAGTATTAGCATGATCCCATCAGCTGTTGCAACATACAACCACAAACTCAGATGTTGAGCCAAAGAACTTCCAGCTCACCCTTAAAGGTGAGACAAATTGACCATTATCCTGTTTAGCTGTGCAGCTGATTATCCTCCCTGCCTGCTCTTCCCCATCTCTCCCCCTCTTAGCTACCTAACAACCTTCCCCATAAGCACCAGAAATGGGCCTTCCCCATAGGCAGACCTTAGCTACTTTAATTCCTCCTGCTTCCTTGTCATCACTGGTGCTTTACCAGAAAGTTCCTGCTCTCAGCTGCTGCTCTGAGCCACCTGCCCCTTACTACTTGCCCATGTGAGGTGAAGCTACACCAATCAGCAGGGACAAGTAGAGCAGAAGGGAAGGGTAGGCTATGGGAAGGCGGAGGAATTCCCTGCAGAGGGACGTATCCAGAAGTCCTGATTCGGCCTCATCTCCCAGCAGCCAGAGATGAGGCAACCTATCCAGTGAAACAGCAAACCCTACACTCCTCTCTGAATCCCAGAAACCTGGCTAGTCCTGAAGAAGCAAAACACCACTAGCCAGGCCAGCATCATAGGATGAAAGGTGTTGAAATATATTGGATGCCTCAATGGAATCCAGCATCTCCCATGCTGTAGGTACACCTGGGCTTTTCAGTCAGTTGAATGGACATTCCATTTAAAACTGCTGTTTAGACCCACGTGTGCTTGGATGGCAATGAAAGGGTTAGGTGGGAGGTAGAGGAATGATGTTATCTGGTGCAGAGTGATGCATAGCCAGGCTTTGTCTAGCATCAGGCAGTGTACTCAGCTCAAGTTGATTCAGCAGCACTAATGGTCCAGTCATCTGCTTGTAAACATTTTATAGATCTATTTTCTTTTGCTTTTTCCAAAAAACAATTAGCAATGGCATCAATTAAATCACTCTTAAGAGCTTTACGATAACAACAAAAGGAAAGGTTGCAGGGAACGATGGAGCCCAACATCTGTTCTGGAGTTAATGGTCCGGTCCCCTCCACGGAAGCTCAAAGTATGGAACTTGGGGGTTGAAAATGAACAGAACTAGTGGAGAGAGAATTCACCTAATGGAAAATAAAATTACTGTGGAGGCTGATAGCTCAGTACCTCAGGCACAAATGTTACCAGTGGATCAGAACTGAAGCAAATATGGCTGCATATTACTCTTCTTTCCTTAGCTCAGGGTTTAGAACATTTATAAATCATTGGCAGCATGGCATATTGTGGAGTGGTAGCTTGCTGCCTCTATCTTCAGCTGATCATTTTTACTAGGAAAAGTAGCTGAGTTTAGGTCAGACTTAGCTAATACATGCCAATTGAGCCTAAATTCAATCTTTTGCCTAATGTAGATGCAGGGTGAAATCATATAGCTTTATTTAACTGGTTGAGTTGTAGCTCAACGGAGGAGCAGCCCTGAACTGAACATCAGACAGTATTTAAAATATCAACCCCCATCTTCTGATTAGCCCTTCAGATATCCTGTATTATGTGATACTTGCTTTTGGCAAAAAGAGAGTGCTAGCAAAAAGTTGAGTCCCAATAATGCTGAACAGATGAGAGTGTGCTAAAGGATTGTGAAACATATCTGTGAAATAACAGGAAGAGACAAACAAAAGTAGCCAAGATTCCAGTTTTAAATAGCGAGGTATTATATATACACTTCTCTAGTATGTGATTAATGTGTCTTTCCCGCCCCTTGCTCTTTTTGGTGGAAATGTATCTTAATAAAGAAAGGCTAAGGGAGCCTGATACAAAAGGTCATTTACTACTATTTGTAAATGTAAAATCATATGACCACCTTGGCTTGGCCTCCAAGATATGTTTAACGGGAGGACAGATCAGCTGATGGACAAAGTTCTTGTATAACAAAGGGAGATCATCAATCATTGTTTCATTCACTCGTTTTTTTCCTCTTCTGGTAGAACTAGGTCAGCATGAAATCTAATCTACCTATCACAAGGCCAATGGAAAAGGCAACATGCAGGGGCCTCACTCTTCTCATTTATGCCCTGAGGCAGGGTTACAGAAGACAAGGTGAAATTGTTGAAGTATACCCTCTAGTTACCCAGAGGTCACATTCCAGGTAGTCATGTGATGTTCCCCGCCTCCTTCTCCTCCCCCTCCCCTTCACATGGCATTTCCCTCTCATGAGTGGGAGATGGGAACTGCAGTCTTTGCCCTACCAGCATATAATGGGATGGCTCCATCGATTCATGACCCTGATCAGAAAGAGGTCAACTTTTTGTATTACTGTGTCAAATATAGCTCTGACATTCAAGATAAATGTCCAGTTTTACAAGTCATGATCCTGACGCAGAGAGAGCGCAGTGTGCCTCAGGCAAATGAGTGGAAAGCACAGAAGTTAAACCAAGCAAAACCTCCACAACATAGGATGTGTGTCAGACATTTCATCGGGTCAAAGCAATCTGCCTTCATGCTGTATCAGTTGCCAGTAGAATCAGGTAGTACACTGGTGGGCAACCTGCAGCCCACAGAGACGTGCTGGTCGCTGCTTCCTACAGCTCCCTTTGGTCGGGAACGGTGAACCATGGCCACTGGGAGCTACGGGCGACCGTGCCTGCGGACGGTCAATGTAAACATTGTCTCGTGGCTCGTGGGCCTCAGGTTGCCCACCACTGAGGTAGTACCTGCCCAACATCAGATTTCCCAGTCCTTCAGGCTGCCTCCAGAAGTCTCAGGACTTTGATCATGGTTGCTTCAGCTGTTATAGGCACTGACCTGTGAAAGTGATATTGAATAGAACATAGGCAGTGTAGAGAAATGGGCTCTGCCCAGGCAGGCAACAAAGAAGATAGGTCTTGAGTGTTGAAGCCCCCTCAAGTGTCCAGATTCCCTTATAGTTGGGGATGGTGGGATGTACTGCCCCTTTAAGAAACAGTCTTGAACTTACTGCTGAAGCAAGCCTGGGTACAGTCTAGAATTCCCACCCCTGTCCAGCCCTGTGGCTGGGCTATTTAAACAGGAGGAATAAATTGGTCAGGGGCGAGAGGGCACATGCAGGCTGTGGTTTCATTCAGGCTCTAGGGGACTAGCCTCACTGGGCCCAGAGGCTTTGTTTGCTAATTCTAATTTTGGGAGTTCTGAACCAGGGCCCTGAGGTAAGCTCCTTATGAACTTGGTTAAGACTACTCCTATCCTTAGACCTTCTTAGAGGAGACATACTTGTTTGGTTTAGCTTCCTCTTGCTTGGATACTTTACATATGGAGTATATTGTTTTCCTGATTTTAATAAAGTTAATTCATTTCATAGGCATCTTTCTCTTCCTCCTCAATGGCAGAAAGAAAACATGTGATGAGGCTTAATTGATAGGGAAATCCCCAGTTTTCAATTACCTGTTGCAGGCAGGTATCAGGTCTGGACTGTGGATGGGAGTGTACATAAAGCATTCCCACAATACGAGGGACAAATCAATTTCTGGGAAATGTTGTTATGATGAAATAGTTTTATCTGGCAGCTTAAGAAGTACTTCAGTTATCTTTACTGTCACTGTTCAGCCTGTTCCTGTTTGAAATTGATCTATGCTAATAAATATTGTTGCGTATGGGCCTGATCCAAAGCTCACTGAAATCAGTGGGAGCACCTCCACTGACTTCAAAGGTTTTGGATTAGGCCCTAGATATCTTGGTAGCCCTTCTTTTTCCAGGGAGACAAGCTGTGATTCCTAATGTGCAGCTTGGGTAGAAAAAGTAAATCAAAGGATCAGTCTGAGTAATCTGTACCTGCCATTACCACAGGTGCAGACTCCACTTCAGTAATGGTACATGCAGATTATACATATGCATTCGTTTAACAAATGTCTGACAATGTAGGTTTGAAATTCCAACAGAGAGACTTATAGAGGGCAAAATGCTTGGCAAGCAGCCACTGAATAAGTGGCAGTTCAGTACTTGGCCCTGTTACTAGGCAAGGGCAAACGGATTCAGAAGAAAAGAGAAGAGACCTGAATCTTTGCACAGAAATCCAGATGAAACCAAAAAGAAACTTTTATGAAGTTAGTAAGAAATGTTAACTCTTTCTCATTCCTTTTCATTCTTCTCCGCTGTATATTTCCAGGCTCCATCTGAGGCACATAGGCTGGGCATGCTGAAATACTCAACCAGCTGAGTCTGCAAAGCTAGAGTGAACATTTCACAAGAAAGGTAATGTGACCATATTTCCAAAGTAAAACCCCGGCACATTTCCATGGCAATATTTTAAAGTGAAATAGACCAACAGACAAAAGGACATTGATGGGTGGGGAAGGGTCAGAAAATCTCTATCTGGAGCAACAGAGCAGATCAAAGAAAGTCTGAGCTCTACCTCTTGCTTTGCTTCTCTCGATGATTCAGGTAACTGTAAAGTGGAGAGTAACAAGGGACAGTGTGACAATCATGGCCCATCTCTTTCCTGTCTTATTCTGCCCACTAGAAGCGGTCAGTGTTGGGCTTTTCACTGACTAAAGGGGGCATCAGCTCATCAGACTTGTACTACAGTCTTGTTACCTGGCACATTATGAAAAGCTTTGACGTTGGGCAATGGTTGCCATGAAACACCTTTGCTATGGGATAAGAGTGAAATGGGTGCACAAGACACTGTACGTGTCTAGCAATATCACTTGAACACACTTTGTAGTTTTAAAAATTTCAGTGTTTTGACTGGTGACATGGAAAAATTGGGACCTTTCAGGTGTCTTGAAAGAAATTAGGGATGCTAGGACATGATATGGAAATGAAATTATATGGAAATCTGGACTGAGATGGTAAAATGGAGATATACAGGCTTTAGAGAATGAGGTTTTTATGCATTCTTTAGTCCCTCCTGCTTCTGATAGAGCCATGAATACAGCCAGAGCTGCTTTTCCATTGGTATTTTGTCTCTTTCTCTTCCACTCTCTATGAGAGCCTGAAGTTCAGGTGAAAATAATAATAAAACCTCTCTAAAGAGCTGGACAAACCATTCTGCACCTTTTCTGATCTTTCTTACTCTTCCTGAATCAACTTGCCCATCCCTACTTAACATCTTTAAAGCTGAGAACACTAGTAATAAAGAATATTAATATAATAATCCCTTTTTAGAGAGAGATGGTCCAGTGATTCTTGCACGTGCCTGAGGCTTGGAAGACATGGGTCGAATTCTTTGCGTGACTTTGGGCAAGTCACTTAGTTTCTCTGTACCTCAGTTCCCTGTCTGTAAAATGGGGATAATGGTACCGCCCCACCTCACAACAGTATTGTGAAGGTAAATACCTTAGAGATTGTAAGGTGCCATCTAAGTACCTTACATATTTTTCACCTTTTAAAAGCACTTTTTATTAGTGGATTTCAAAGCACTTTACAAACATTAGGGCTTGAATCTGTGAGGTGTTGAGCTCCAGACCAACCAACTCCCATTGGGTATGTCTACACTGCAGCTGGGAGGCATGACTCTTGGTGAAGATAGACAGAATTGTGCTATCTATGCTTGAGCTAGGTTATCAAAAATAGCAGTGTGGATGTTGCAGCAAGGGTGGTGGCTTAGACTAGCCACCTGAACTCAGACCCAGGGGGTTGGGCCAGCTTGGACTTGAGTGGCTAGCCCAAACTACTGCCTGTGCTGCTGTGGCCACACAGCTATTTTTATTGGGCTAGCTCAAGCAGAACTAGCACAAGATTGTTTATGCATGCTGGGAATTGCACCTGCCAGCAGCAATGGAGACATACGCAGTGACGTGTGTGTGCTCAGTACCTTTGAAGCTCAGGGCACTTATGTTTAAGTGCCTAAATATGGATTTGGGTGCCTATGGGCTTGATTCTGTAACAAAGAAGTTTAATAGGAAATTGGCCATTTGGGTTTATTGGGAACTGGATTGGGCCGTATTTCAGATAGCCAAGTTTGAAAATTTTAGCATAAAAGATTACTGAGCAAGTGGGTGGCAAAAGGAATGAAAATCAGGAGTCCTGGTTTCCAGTCCCTTTCCCTGACTGCTAGATTAAACTTCTTATTGTAGAAAAGTATTGTAGAAAAGCTCACTTTAGGAAGTATGTATTGTAGACACATGTGTATCATCATATACTTAATCCTAATGCTGTATCTCTTCTCACTTTTAGACCTGGTCTACACTGGGGGTGGGTATCGATCTAAATTATGCAACTTCAGCTATGTTATTCACGTAGCTGAAGTCAACATACTTAGACCTACTTCACTGCAGTGAGTCGACTGCTGCCGCTCCCCCGTCGACTCCGCCTGCCCCTCTTGCTGTGGTGGAGTACAGGAGTCAACGGGAGAGTGCTCGAGGGTTGATCTATCGTGTCTAGACTAGATATGATAAATCGACCCGCTCTGCATCGATCGCTGCCCACCGATCTGGTGGGTAGTATAGACATACCCACAGTGTGCTCCTGCAGCAGTATGTTCTGCTTGGTGTTCCTTACCCAATGTAATACTAGCTTCAGCCTCCCAGATAGAAGGGTAAATCTGCAGGCTATTTAATATGGTATTGTGACACATCTGGCAATTTCCTGCAATATCTTTGTGAGAGCTTACTGTATTAAGTTATGTGTCATTGTGGGCCAGGGATTGTATGCAATTCCATGGGGGAGGGTGACCACAGTGGCTCCAGGAACTAAGAATAGCAGTGGGTGATTTAAGCAAATTCACTCAGGTTGTAACACCTCCAGGGAAGTACTACCACCTGGAGAGTGTATATACTAGTTCAAACAGATTCTCCAGAAATCAACAGATAAAGGACTTTTAGATAAATAGCCTGAGTTTAAACTGACTCACGGCCTTCTTTCTGACCCAGGAGACAGACAGGGCCTTCTGTCCAAAGGGGGCCCCAGTCCTTCCTGGGAAGAGTTGGAAGGACTTTAGCCTACTGAGTCTCCATGAGACTAATGAGTGGCCTCTGGTAAGCTTTTAGCGCATGTAGTTTCTTTTATTATTATGTATATTATTATTATAATATTCTATTATTATGTTTGTTTTCTCTGTAATGCTTTTACCTTAAGAATAAATGTGCTTGCTTATGTAAAGAATGATGTGGTAATTCATAACTGCGGGAAATTGTGTTATTCATAACCTTTGAAGAGTAAGCAAAGTGCACTGTTTAGCCTGGATTGCTAGGAATATCCCAGAGTAGGTGAGAAACTGTGCAGCCTGGAAAAACCTCTGGTCAGGAGGGAGTGAGATGCAGGTCTCTTTCCAAGAGGTAAGAGCTGAGGAGCCAGGGAGCCTACAGTGGGTGACCCTGAGGAACCATAGAGGGGGAAGTACAGGTGCAGTTGCCCTGAACAGTGAAAGGTGCATTTTCTCTAGGGCATGACAATTGCAGCTACATCTCCATCACTTGGTGTTGATCTATGGAGAAAATTCACAGGGTTCTGCGCTCTCATTCTTCTCAAAGTGCATTTGTGTCATTGTTATATAACTGGGTACCTTAATTGTTAATAGTAATGGTAGAGCTATTTATGCAAGTGGAGACGTTCTCATATGAAACCAAGAGGTTTAATTTGGGACATTTAGAGATTGGGAAAGTGCACACAGGAATTTACCACTATTTGCCCATGACTGCACTGTAGTGTGGGCTTGCCTCCAGTGTAGGCTGTAGTTACTACAGGTCAACATGGTAACATACAGTTGAGTAAGTGTGACATTCTCTCTATCAGGGGATCGTGGTGCAAGGGTACTATTAGGGCCAGATCCTATTTCCTTTGAAGATGCTGGAATAAGAGTCCAATCTCTAACCAGCCCCTTACTCACTGAGGAGCTAGGACTAGTAGTTCTCCAAAGGAGTCTGAATTACCTTGCATACAGTATGCTCAGTAATCAGACTTGCCCCATTTCTTATTTGTAAGATAGAAACGTGCAGAAAAAATAAGGGGAGAAATGTGGGTATTCCTCCTTAGGCTAGCTGCTGCTCATACTCTTGCAGAAATTGGGTAAACTACTAGATTTCAAAAACTCATCTCCAGTTTGGCTTGTAGGTAACTATGGCTGTGACCATTGAACAGGAAAAGCTAAGGCTCAGCGTAGGTTGAAATCATTTATGATGTCAGGCCATTGGCATCTGCTCTGCATATTATTGTGTAGGACAACAAATGGGCTGTTCAGCAGCCGGGGACGGGAGGGTGGGGAACTGTAGCACACCTTCATCCAATGGATCTAACAGAGGAAATGGTGGTGTTTTGACATATTGTTTGTAATTTGCTTCATCCCATATTAACGTGCATCAAATCCATTTCTCTCATATGCATACACAATTACACCCTTACACATAGCTACAATCACACGTGCATATGGAGGGAGATTTTTCTACAAGGCTATGATCAGAGAAAGTGGTCAGCAAGTTTAAGTACCTAGATAGACATAGACTAGAGTACTGCTGCAAGAGTGTTAACAGAGAGTTGGCAAACTTGGATGTTAGCAAACAAGGTTGGCAGGAAAGGTCTGAAGGCGATTTGCACATTACACCATCAACCTTCATGATATGTTATCATAAAACTTAGCTTTGTTTGGTCTGACATGGCTCTAAAATTGGGGATGATGTAAGAAACTATGAAACCCATCCTGCTGTGACACGGGAGCATGGTCAGAACTAGATGACCCAAGAACTCTTTCCCAATGCTGCTGTTGTATTTTCAATTGGGTTTTTATTAGCCATTAAGACACAGGTCTGTTCCGATCTCTGTTTCAGTAAGGTTGTGTTATGTCTCTATTATAGGAACAGACAATATACTGGGAGCTTGCAGCTTGTATTGTTCTTGTAAGAGATGAATTGGCTACATCTTGTCTGTATGGTATTGCTAGGCAAATGCCATGAAGAAGGCCACTGATGGGCCATATGATGGTCCAGTGTTCTCTTAAAGCAACATGGGCTTGGTTTTGTGAACTGTATATGCAAATACATACGTAAAAATTATCACCAACACTTCAGATGCAAAGCTGGCCAGTTGTGTGGGCAGTTTACCAAGTTGCCTATGTAAGGGTTTGCAGTTGGGCAAGCAATTTAGAAAATCAGTCCAACAATATAGCAATTCCTTAACCTGACATTGCTATTACACTTGATACGATATCTAGAAATCCGTGAAAATGAATCTCAGAGTTTAAGGTCTTGCCTGTCCTAAGGTGGGCCCTGAGGTTAGCACCGCCACTGAATGTTATATGGGCTGTCCTACCACTCCATGTTCTAGTGTCACATACTTTTCAATATGCAGACTAATAAATGGAAGAAGTCGGTATTACCAAAAATACTAGGAGTTAAAAACTTGATAGGGACTCAAATCCCATACAAAGGTTCTTTATTTGAGAAATAAATAAATTTTAAAAAGCCTCCTTCAGTCCAATGCTACAGCCCTAAAATGTAAAGACTTGTCTACACTTTAACATTAATTTGAATTAGGGTAGGGCATGATTTTAAAGAGCAATAAGTATTCTGGAATAACTCCATGTGTAGACAAGCCATAACTGTATTACACTGATTGAGTAATCAACACAAAGAATAAGAAGAGCAGCACTTCTCAGATGGGGTGGCTGATGCAACTGATTTAATTTTTAAAGTACCTTCCATTTTTGTCATTTTCAATTACCTACCTATTATCATTCAGCTTCTACTTCCTATGTTACATAACTTATAAAAGTGCTGTAAATATTCAGTAGCACAAAATAGCTGGAGGAACATATTTAAAAAAATCCTTTAGAATATTTGTACTCCTGGAAAAAAATCCACCCTCGTTTCATGCTTTGCTTTTTAACCAATGCTATTAACTGAATATGTATTTTCCCCGAAAATTTGTGCAACAATATTTCTCTCCTGACTATCTTGGAGCTTCTTTCTATTTCTGGCTTTTGAAGATTTTTTTTAAATGTGTCTTATTTCAGATGCTTTTTTTAAACTAAAGGCCTCTTTAGGAATGCAGGAAAATATTTGTTTTGAAGTTCTGCTCTCATCTTCACTGCTTACCTTGGCCATAGCTGCTCCCTTAATCAAATTCACTAGGCTATAGGACATTGGATTTTTCTTCTGCAGTCCTACTTGGTAGGTTGGAAATCAGGTCCTCTCCAGTTCCGCCTTTCGTTATCCTCATCCAAAGGTGACTAGAGGTGAGGTGGTTTTAGCTCAGCTTTAATTACAGCAGGGGTCAGCAACCTTTCAGAAGTGGTGTACCAAGTCTTCATTTATTCACTCTAATTTAAGGTTTCATGTGCCAGTAATACAAGTTAACATTTTTAGATGGTCTCTTTCTATAAGTCTATAATATATAACTAAACTATTGTTGTATGTAAAGTAAATAAGGTTTTTAAAATTTTTGAGAAGCTTCCTTTAAAATTAAATTAAAATGCAGAGTCCCCCAGACCAGTGGCCAGGACCTGGACAGTGTGAGTGCCACTGAAAATCAGCTCGCGTGCCACCTTTTGCACGCATGCCATAGGTTGCCTATCCCTGAATTACAGCATGCCAATCCTCTCTAGGACTAAAAAAGGTGAAGACAGAGTCAGGCTTAACTATGTCAGTGACCAACTGATCAGTACTTAGAGATACGGAGTGGCACACAAAAATTTGGTTTGTGTGAAAGAGAGTTTTTTCCTTTACTAATTGTAAGGATGCATTGTGCAGACCAGCACCTGGAAGACATTAAAGGTAAACATGATTGTCACAAATATTGAGGTGTTGAAATGTTTTCTTTTATGGAACATCTGCATTTTAAAAGAGGGGGAGAAAAGCTGTCTCATATGTGAGGGTATGGAGGTGACACTTTAGTTATCCAGAAAGAATGCTAACATGAAAGCATTTCAGAATTCTTATTAGCTGAGAGGTTATAAACCTTCACATAGTGATTGTTTCCAATAAAAAGAGATGTCTCATGTTTGGAGTGAAACTCTGCCATTCATGACTTCCAAGTGCTTGTCTCAGACATCCACATTCTCACGCTCTGTCCTTTGCTGTCTTCCATAGTTGCCTGATTGCTGGATCTCCTGTATTTATTTCACAGTGGTCCTCACAGTCCCAGTCTGGATCATGGCCATATTGTTTTAGGTACTGTTCAAGTACCAAAGAAGACACAGCCCCTGCTCCTAAGTGCCCACTAGACTGTCCTTCCTACTGCATGTAGAATAGTTTCCATGGTCCTTCAAAAACACTTCCACATGTGCCCTTGATTTTTGACATCTCACCTCTGATTTTTCACATAGCTTTCTAGGGTTATCAACACATCCACCCCTTTCACTTTCTACTGAAGAGTGGCATTCCCTGTCCCCAGAGGGTGAAAGGGATCTCTTCTGGTGGTGGTGGGTTTTTTGGGCCAAAGGATAGCAGAACAATATCGCTCTGCTGAAGCTTAAAACCAAACTTTTCTCTCTCAGGTGCCCAAACTTAGGCACCCAAAGTTAGGTTTTGACACTTAAATAAGGCACCTGAACTTCAGAGGTGTTGAGTGCTCTCTGCTTCCAGAGCTGTGGGTGCTCAGCACCTCCAAAAATCAGGATCCTTACTTAGGTACCTAATTTGTGTGTTAGAGCCTATCTCTGGGCACCCGAGTTTGAAAATCTTCACCTAAAACTTTTAGCCTAGGTTAGGAATTTACTCCTAGCACACCGTTGACTGAGAGTTTAACCAACATGCACCTGTAAAAAGCTGTTAATGTTTCATTAAACTTACAGCATTTTACTCCTGCCTAACCATTTGCCTTGGGCTGTATACATTTATTGATAGACTTGGCTTGATGTTTGGGGAGGGGTGGGGGGAGGAGGAGTTCCTCCTAGTTCCAGTCCAGAAAATCCTGCATATGGGAAGGGAAATGATCTCTTCCATTATTATTGTAAGCAGAGTCAGGATAAGCTCTATCCTGACATCTGGTGGAAAGAATTTCAGAGAGTATATTTGCATAGGCATGCCTACCCTATCCCAGACTGCCGAGCTGTGGGACTGCTTGGTGACAAATGACTCACCCTCAGTTGGGTGGTACTTGCTAGACAAGGGACATGGGTTCCAAAACCCAGTGAGGGGAGAGAGCCTGGGGACAGGTATCTGTGCCTGGTGGTGCAGTCTCCTTGTGGAGCCAGAAGCACCAGTTCTACCCCCTTCTCTCTCCACTGTGGAATGTCAGAGGTGATTTTTTTATTCCCTCAAGAATCTAAATACAAGTTACTGAGCTGAATTCACTTTGGGCTAATGGTGCACTAGCACTGAGGCTACCCTACTAAGAGCTGAGATCACTAAGAGTTGAAATTACTTAAGAGCTGAAATTATTGAGCTGAGAGCACTGAGTACTGTGCTAACTAGTGGGGGAGCCTGAAGATATACTGTGGAACAGAGTGGCTGGGGGAGTGAAGCAGTTGCGGGGACGGCTGGTGGCAGTGGAGCGGCTGGCAGAGCGGAGTAGCTGTGGGACGGGTGGAGCGGCCCACAGAGTGAGCGGAGCCGAGCAGTTTGCAGGGAGAACTGGAGCAGCTCATGGAGCAGAGCAGCTGGTGGAGCGGAGCAGTTTCTGAGGATGGCTGGAGGAGCGGAGCAGTTCATGGAGAAGGCGGAAGCAGAACCCATAGAGAGGCAGGGCAGTTGGCCCCAGACCACGTAAGGTGCCTCTTTCTACCCAGGCTGGGGGGAGGGACCTCTACAGATAAACTCTCGAACTCTGGGGTGGCATTGACCAGAGACTTTTGGGTTGTTGGACTTTGGGGTGATTGGACTTAAAACCCTAAGGGGAAAAAGGACAGTGCCAAATGTATTTGGAGGTGGGTTTTTGTTTATGGTTTGTGTTATAACCCTGTTTGTGGTGTTTCTCCAATGGGATGCTGCATTGATTCCTTCCTTTATTAAAAAGATTTTGCTACACTCAGACTCCGTGCTTGCGAGAGGGGAAGTATTGCCTCCTAGAGGCGCCCAGGGGGGTGTGATATGTGAGTGTCCCAGGTCACTGGGTGGGGGCTCGAGCCGGTTATGCATTGTGTTACTGAAACGGAACCCCTGGATACTGAACCCGGCCCTTGTTGCTGCCAACTCAGAGGGGCAGAAAGGTTACATTATTATTTGTGTTAAAAAGGTGTAACTGTTGCATGAGAAGAAATAAAATTGCTCAGCTGATCAAATGATTCATAATGAATATTTTATCCAGTCGAGCTTCTTTTTCTGCCCACTAAATATCTGTATGCAGATAGTGATTGTCTCAAATATATATATTTCTAATTACTCAGTGAATTTGTTTAACTCTCTGATTTTCATCAAATTTTGATGTGAGTTATATGGGTTAATGGGGATTTGGTAGTGAAATCGCATGTTACTGTTTCTCTGCCCTGGTGGGATGATTGTAAGCATTCCCAAAGTGAATGCAAATGTACAATCTGCTTCTCATGAACATGTGTCAGTAAAATCCGATTCCCTCCTATGCTCATAGCAAATGAACAGAAGAAGTCTGAGCACAAGCAAAACTAATCCATCTAAAAATTCCAATAACATTCATACGAATTTTATTCATTCTCCACTCAACACTCCAGTACTTCTATGTGGGTGTTTGGCCCATGTAATACATTCAGTTTACATTCCTTTAACAATACTCACCATGTGCAGAGCACCTTATACAAGCCCCCATTAAATTCACAAGCCCCTATGAAAGCAGCTACGTATTATAACCCATCCCACTTTAGTTCGTCACTATGGCCACGTCCAGACTAGGAATTAAAATCGATTTTAGATACGCAACTTCAGCTACGTGAATAACGTAGCTGAAGTCGAATTTCTAAAATCGAGGTACTCACCAGTCTGGACGGCGCGGCATCGATGTCCGCGGCTCTCCGCGTCGATTCCGGAACTCCGTTCGGATTGATGGAGTTCCGGAATCGATGTAAGCGCGCTCGGGGATCGATACACCGCGTCCAGACTAGACGCGATATATCGATCCCCGAGCAATCGATTTTAACCCGCCGATGCCGCGGGTTAGTCTGGACGAGGGCTTAGAGTATGTCTGCACTTCAAGCTGGAGGTGTCATTTCCAGCCTGAGGACACACGCCCACGTTGGCTTTGATCGAGCTAATGTGGAGAATAGTGGTAATAGCGGGAGAGGCTTGCCACCCTGAGTACATACCCATCTGAGATACTAGGCATGTACGGAAGGGTGGCTAGCCCCTCCTACCTCTGCAGCTACATTCCACATCATCTTGATCAGAGCTGCTGTGGTTATGTTGCCTCAAGCAGGAATTTACACCTCCGTCATGAAGTGAACACACCCTAAGAAGAGAAGGTCATGTGATTGAGGGGCAGATTAAGAGAAAAGTATGTTTGCTTCTGAAGTTCATGCCGAGACCCTATTCTCATCCTCACCCCCTTGTTTTTTTATATTTTTTGGTCTTCTCTGATAATCCAGCTTGTGACAGAGAAAATGTGGCTTCCTCAGACTGGTAGTATAATGGCAGCTCTTAAAAAAAATCATCCTAATTAAGGAGTCGTCCCCATGATTTGTGGGTTTGTGTACTGGAAAGCAAGCCAAGTCTGCCTGATTTCACTTCTGTAAAAGAATGTAATTCTAGTTCCTTGCCAGTTTATACCATTCCCCATGCTGGGCAATAGATAATTTCTCATGGTCCCAAAGCTTTCAACAATACCCCATTATGTTTCATGACTCATAAATGGGCTGGTGCCCACGGAAAGCCATGTGTCTCCGAACAGGCAGTACAGCTCCCTGCAGTATGTTTGAACTGATTTCATAGACTTCAGACCTAGCATGGTTTATTATTCTCATGACTCGCTCACTGTTCTCATTGTTGCTAAGAAAGTATTGCGTCAGTAGCGAAAATAAAATTAAAGGCCCTGATGCGTTTCAATGGGAAATTAAATGCTCGATATACTGAGCTTCAAATGTATGCAGGGGAAAACAACATCAAACAAAGGAGGGAATTGAAGTTCAGATATAAAAGTTCCTTGAGATAAGCAACTCCCATAAACTACAGCAGCAGCTGATAGATAAGAGGACATCATCTGATCTTATAAGGCTACAGTGCTTTTTGTTGGCTCACTTGTGTGCTTAATGCTCCATGGTAGTGGATAGTGCATGTCTTTTCTCTGAGGTTAGAATAAACTATAAACAAATAAAAAAGAAACAATATTTTATGATCTTGGCTCTTATTCTGCAACCTTTATTCAAATGAGTTGAAGTCACTGAATCCAAACATTACTTACATTATTATTGATTTCTGGTAGTGCTCAGTCTGTTAAGCTCTGTACCAATACATGAAGGCACTCTTGAGTAAAGGTTGCAAGATTATGGCCTCTTGTTTAGAGGCTGATCTTGCTTTCATTGAAGCCAGTGGCGAAACTCCCATTGATTTCAACTGGAATTTGACTGGGTCTTTTTGAGTCTGTTCTGTTACTTGGTAGCATTACTTAATCCTATTCTGATTTGCTGGTTTCAGCCAGTAGGATCCCAGTAGTTATGTGATGTGGGAAATTGCTGCTAAAGAGGCTTTTATTCAAATTCAAAACCAGAAAAAAATC
This sequence comes from Gopherus flavomarginatus, assembly GCF_025201925.1. Classification (NCBI taxonomy): domain Eukaryota; kingdom Metazoa; phylum Chordata; order Testudines; family Testudinidae; genus Gopherus; species Gopherus flavomarginatus. The sequence goes on along the minus strand of NC_066623.1, from coordinate 20,335,646 downwards.
ATTTTGGGGGTGTTTGTGGCTGGTTGTGCCTTTTGGCGGGAAGGGACCCTGTCACACACGAAGATGATATATTATAAAATGTCATCCCCTGTTGTTGGTTGTTTCCTGTTGTACAAATAAGTGGATTAATAAGAATAATAGAATTTTTAAAATCCAGTGCACTTTTCCCAATGTGCTGTTTGCTTTTCTTTTTCATTTTTCTCTCAGTCTGGACAGTGAAAATAGACTTACCTTGAATGGTTTCTTGAAATATGTATTAACTACTTATGTTAACCCAGGGGTAGGCAACCTATGGCATGGGTGCCGAAGGCGGCACGTGAGCTGATTTTCAGTGGCACTCACACTTCCTGGGTCCTGGCCACCGGTCCGGGGGACTCTGCATTTTAATTTAATTTTAGATGAAGCTTCTTAAACATTTTAAAAACCTTATTTACTTTACATACAACAATAGTTTAGTTATGTATTATAGACTTAGAAAGAGACCTTCTAAACGTTAGAATGTATTACTGGCACACAAAACCTTAAATTAGAGTGAATAAATGAAGACTCGGTACACCACTTCTGAAAGGTTGCCGACCCCTGTGCGATCGGCCAGACCTGCGGACGGGGCAGGTAAACAAACCGGCCCAGCCAGCCAGGGGCTTTTCCTACACAAGCGGCGGCCCCAGTTTGGGAAACACTGTGCTAAAAAATCTTGTATTTAGCTGTGACACTGAGTATGTGTCCCAGACCTGAAGAAGAGCACTGTATAAGCTCGAAAGCTTGTCTCTCTCATCAGCAGAAGTTGGTCCAGTAAAAGATATGATCTCACTCACCTTGTCACTCTAATTTCACTATGAGTTTCATGTTCAGGTACTCATGTTCTAGCATATGGCTGCAAGGTTTGGGTTGCAAACACTATAGTGTGAATACTTATTTGTTCTTGAAAAATAAATTTCAGAGGAAAAGTTTAAAAATATATATATCATGGAACTTGTCTGTTGGTCTTAGTTGTTTAACCTTTTTAAATTTTGGTACCAGATTTGAACCGAAAGTGCATAAAGTGGTTTAAGATACACATTCTTTGTGCAATTGTTCTTGCAAGTGTAATTTCCCATTTTCTATTAAAGTAAAGCCCCTTACATTCATTTTATGGTTTAGTCAATTAACATCTATTGAATGTGTGTATTTAAGAGGGCTAAATAATTTGGTTTAATGCAAGGAGAGTGTTTTATCCATGTGGTTATTTTTCCGAAGGAGTTACAGCAGTCATATTGGAAATGTGCTTTGATTTCTTGAACAATCTTTGGGTGTTTATACAGAAAACACCAGACTGCAGTCCTGGGAAGCTTGAAGAGGTACAGCATGTGCAGATCTGTTGTGATGCAGAATGATTAATTTGGTATCCTGCAGTTAATGATTACATGGAAACTGTGCTCCAACCCACCCCTAGAATATCCCAGTAACAGACAATATCAAACCTGGTATTACCCAGAGTTGATGGGCAGCAGGTAATGTGCTGATCAGTCTGTATGTTTGTCACCATCAGCAGGTTTTGAAACTGATTCAGTGAAAATGGCTGAGGCTGCACAGAGCCAGGTCTACAGTCTGGCTCCTACCAGCTTGAAGACATTTAGAATTTTGTGGGAAACTTCCCCAGTGTCGACCAGGCCTCAGTGGCTGCAACCTAAAGAGGATATGAGCCCTAATGAGAGAGCTGTGTAAGTTAATGGAGATTCTACTTCAGTTCAAGTGGCTGAAGACAATGTTTTTGGAGCAGAAGGGTTTGAATTAATTCCGGGATGCTGAGGGAGGTAACAGTAGCTGGCTGTGACAGGAAGGATGTCTTTTACTATGCAGATTGCAGAGAGCCTGTACAAAAGTAGGAGATCTCCTCCTTGCCAAAGATCCATCACAGAGGAAACTTCTGTCATCTCCCAGTGTCAGCAATTGGTTAGGGGCAGGATAAGCAGCCCAACAACTTATGAATTCAAGCAGGTGGAAGGGGAGTGCATTATTTCTTCTGCTGCGATGCAAAAGGAGAGCAGACATATGATAAACCTGAACTTCTGCTGGAGATAGTGATGGGTGAATGCTTCTGATCTGCTGCTAGAGCTGTAGAAGGTTACCCATTGCTTTGACCCCCAAAATGCACATGGCTGTTGAGTCTCCTTCTTTGAAAATTGTCCAAGTAAGTCCAGTTGCTGCTCCAGGGAGATTTTGATAATTGGTCCTGTGCTCTAGTGTCTATCTGGCAGGCATATTAGGCCACGTCCACACTACAGAGTAAAATCAAAATTAATAAAATCGATTTTATAAAACAGATTTTATAAAATCGATTTTACGCGTCCACACTAGGGCACATTACTTCGGTGGTGTGCGTCCATGGTCCCAGGCTACCATCGATTTCTGGAGCGGTGCACTCTGGGTAGCTCAGTAAAAGAATGGGACCAATAACTTCGATTTCCGCCCACACTAACCCAAAATCGATTTAGTAATATCGATTTTAGGGTTACTCCTTTCGTTTAGCTGGAGTACAGAAATTGATTTTAAGACCCCTTAAAATTGATTTTAAGTGCCTTGTAGTGTGGACGGGTACAGCGTTAAATCGATTTAACGCTGTTTAAATCGATTTAACGCTGTAGTGTGGACCTGGCCTTAGGAGGGGAGGAAAATTGAGTCTCCATGTCCATTCAGTCCTTAGCCCCTCCAATTAGAAACAAGAAAGCCAGTTGTTAGAATACTTCTGTGTGTGCTGTGGACATCTATCCAGTGTATAGCAGACTGAGAATCCCCATCTCATTTCACCTCAGCCTTCAAAGAACCATCAAATGGCAACAACTTTTTGTCACTGAGATGGGTCAGACTTGATGATAGAATTATTTATTGGATAAGTAAAATGAGTTAGAGCCTAGTTATTATGGCACAAGAGGTAGTAGAAATTATATAGATGGATAAAAACAACGAGGAGTCTGGTGGCACCTTAAAGACTAACAGATTTATTTGGACATAAGGTTTCCTGAGGTAAATAGGCATTTCTTCAGGTGCATGGAGTGGTTTTTTTACCCACGAAAGCTTATGGCCAAATAAATCTGTTAGTCTTTAAGGTGCCACCATCTCCTCATTGTTTTTGTGGATACAGACTAACCAGGCTACCACTCTGATAGATGGATAAGTAATCATCCAGATCCTCAACTGCTGTAAATCATGGTTAGGCTGATTTCTACCAGCTGAGGATCTGACTGTTTGTACAGTATGACAGTGTGACCTAATATAGGAGTGCTATGTATTGGTAATAGTAAAATCCTCTTAATATTTAAACAGTACTGAAATCAGGGCAAATGTAGGCCAGATTTTCAGAAAGTTTGGGATGCACAATTTGATGTGTAATTTATGTGCATAGTTACTGTAATTGCAAATATAAGATAAGGGTATTGTATGTGCAAATGGCTAACCAGGTACTTTTCCGTGCACAGTACTAGATGTTTGCATGTGATTAGTGATTGCATGTGCAGGCAGGCACTTGAAAACCTAAATTGTCTGAAAGAAAGGCTTGGTGAAATGCATTTAAAGAAGAACAAGAATATCTATAAATGCAATCAGCACATAAAATTCTTTTTTTTCCTTTTAGTCCTGCACTTCTTATAATTAGCTAGAGGGACCCAGGGTATGGTTTGTTTCATATAGCTATGCTCACTTCATTCAAATTGTCATGGTTCACTGATCGTGAACCAACTGTAAATTTGCACAAGGCCCCCTGACTTGCTCTAACTCATACTGATGTGGCAATAACTACTTAGCAGTACAAATGTGTTCCTGGAAAACCAACACTAGAGCTGAGCATCAGTCCAGTCAAAGATGCCTCTGACTATAAAATAACGGAACACCTGCTGCATGCTTTTTTTTTTAATACAAAAATACCTTCCAGGAGTTCTGTTCTTTTTTTAAAACTGCAGTGCCCTCTGGCTATAAGGCCTGCCTTTCATACCTGAGGGACTTTGGGGACTTTGCTGCGACTGTCATGAGCATTTACCAGCTCCAGGTGCAACATCTGCTCTCCCACCCTTGAGCATAATAACTGAATATTATATTTATTCGTTCATCAAAAAGCTATTTTTGGGGCGTCTGGGTGAGTACAATTTTGCAAGGCTGTTTTATGGTATGGGTTGGAAGAGATTTTTTTTTAATGTAGCTAAAACAAGTGGCACTGGCAAATTATCATTGCTACATTTTTATACTGACCTGTAGTAACTCAAATCCTGCCAAATTAATTTGGTGATTCAGGTAGATGTGAAGTCTAAAGTGTGACAAAGGTGACATTTAATCCTTGCCTATTCAAGGTTACTCCAAAAAGGTCTTTGTCTATACACAAAAGATGCATTAATTCAGCTAAATCATTTTCAAAAATTGGCTGAGCTAAAGCAGTGTACACCCTAATATGGACTCTCTTAAATCAGTTTGCACCTGGCTCATATCAACTTAAGTCCAGTATCCACTGCTTTTTAACTGCTAGATACTTGTGTAGACATGCTTCTACACTTTCTGTGTAGCATAATTCCATGGTGACTCTGGGCCCTGCAGATATCATGAGAAACAGTCAGTCATTCATTTGAAGTCTTGTCCACACAAGAAAATGTTCCTGTTGATGACAGTGGGTGGCACCCACTAGTGTAGCTGATCCAGTGCAGTTGCACTGCAGGTGCAGACAGGTATTAATTGTGTTCTGTACTGTTGCAGAAACGGGGTACGGAATGCTGATCAGACAAGGCTAGAAGTTGTACCTGCTAGGGAGGGCTTGGACAATCTGTGCTATCTCAGACAGCATTCCCAGGCTATTTCTTTGCAATATATTGCCCTGGGCTTTTGCCCGCCTGATATTTCCCCTCCCCAGTCCTGGTCAGGAGGAAGTTGAAGAATATGATTGATTGCCAACCTGTCCTGCTCCCCCACACCAGAATTCACCTGGAAGAATCAGTGGCCTGATCCCACTCCCACTGAAGTTAGCAGGGATGGCTCTAGACATTTCACCGCCTCAAGCACGGCGGCATGCCGCGGGGGGGCGCTCTGCTGGTTGCCGGTTGCCGGCATGCCTGCAGGAGGTCCACCGGAGCCACAGGACCAGCAAACCCTCCGCAAGCATGCTGCAGAAGGCTGCCTGCTTGCCGCCCTCCTGGCGACCGGCAGAGCGCCCCCCGCGGCATGCCGCCCCAAGCACGCGCTTGGCATGCTGGGGCCTGGAGCCGCCCCTGGAAGTTAGTGGAGGTCTTTGCATTGAGTTTTCCTGGGGGCTGGATCAAGCTCCTAATGAATATTGGCTCTGATTTGATTTCCTTTGCTGTGCCTCTGAGCAGTGTTATATTTGGCTGGGATGGTTGTCTAGTGACAACAGAGTGCACTTCAAGGTGTGAAACTTGAGTTTGGGTTCCAAGCTCTGTCCTTTGCTCCCTAGGTCAACAGGAGCCGCAAGTGCTGTGGAAAGCAGCATGCTTGATGCCTGGGGAAAGGGAAGGTTGTTTCAAGCGTGCCTCTGTCTGACTCAAAAGCAGCAGTCAATAAAGGAACCACATCCAGTCCTGCTCAACTAGACCTAGCCCATGATCTGATGGAACCTTTTGTAGGAATAAAGGAAATGTATCCCTGAAGAAAAAGAGAGCTCAATAGCTGTATTTTTGTTTAAAAACATGGGGTCAGGTTTTCAGGAGGTGCAAACTGGCTTAGTTTTAAACAGCCAAGGAGCTGCCGCTTGTATGCAAACTCACCTTCAACTCTTCCCATTCTGCTGTTATTTCTCCATCTCTGATGGTCTGTTTTTTTAAAGATTGCATTAATCATGTCACAGGTAGCTTGTAATGTTTTACTGACACATGGAATTAATTTTATCTCTCTGAATCCTGAAGGGGATGGTGGTAAAGGTCTTCCTCTTCTCCAGATTTATGTGGCTCTCCTAGACCATCTTGGGGATCCAGACCTTCTCCAGATTCAGGGAACAAATAGTTTTGACTGTTTTGAACCATTTGTACCAGGCACATCATAATTCTGGCTTTTTGGTACGTGTGTTCAGAGAAATTTGTAGATCTGTTTTCATAGTTTCAAGAAGACCTCAGTCAATCTAACTGGTAGGTACTGACAAAAGCTGAACATATTGCTTCATTAACTGCTGCTCCCAGAAACTGGATGGTTCAGATGACAGGAAATGGAAAACAGTTTTTTGTCTCAGGGGCACGGGTTTGAATTTGAACATAGGGCAGTAAAACTGTTTGGATTATGAGATGAGTTTAGTGGGTTTCAATCCAGTTCTGAGAGAGAAAAAGCCACCTTCACATTTTCCCATGTGCATGTGTGGATTCTTCTTTCTCTCATTCTACACTGCTATTCCAGAAATTGATCAGGATTATAGTAATCACTAATAAAAAGAACAAATAGATGTTTTCAGCGACTGGTAATGGGATGGGAAGAAGGCAAATTCAGAATGTTTTTCTGGACTTCTGCTGTGGCATGGTATCTTCTGGCACACTGGGAAAGGATATGAGAGAAAGAGAGAGTGTGTGTGTGTGTGTGCGTGCGCACGCGTACATTTTTGCAGCCACCTCCATTGTGGTCAGGTTAGAAAATGTGGCCCAAGTGTCCAAGACGACACAGGACACAATCAGTCTCCAAAAGGAGAGGTTAGCAGCTGCTCTCTCACTACATGTAGAGCAAAAGCTACTGTGATCAGATGCCTATGCTGAGCAAGCTCTTTTTCTGTTTAGCTCACAACAGTAGAGGGAACACAGCAGTAGGTGGGGTCAGGTGGTAAGGTTGTGTGCTGCTGTCAGCCTGTCCATAACAAGGCTCCAAGAAATTGTGAGTGACAAGTGTGAGCCCTTCCAGAGGCTCAGCTAAATATAGGACACTTTAAATAACCGCAGATCCACCCGCTCTCTGATACCTATTCTATGATGCAACTTGTGGTGCAATGGGTGTATGTGGCTCTCACTACAGTCTTTCCCTTCTACTTTTCCCCTCCCTGCAAATGTTTCTCTTTGGGGATGTCACGTCTATGTTCATAAAGGGTTGTTCTATGATAATGTGACAATCATCCCTGGCCGAAGGCAGTTTTCCAACCTCCCTGGATGCTGCTCTTCCTCCAGGCTGAGTGATGGCTATTACTTCTAGCATGCAGGGAAAGGGAGTATAGGGTCCCTGGTCTTCATTTTTTTTAAATTAGATCGGCCCAAGCCAGAATCCTGAATTCAAACCACTCAGCCACAAAGCTTTTTGAACCTTAGGCCTCGGCTATGAATATTGGATCCAATCTCAAGAATGGGCCTGAAATGAAACTTACAATCCAAACATCCACAAACTTTGGGAAAGTTCCTCATCAAAGCCAAATCCATATACAAACTCTGCAAGTGGGGCCTATATTTTACTATGTGCAGCCATGCTCAGGCAGCTGCTTTGCATGTGTGTTTGAGACTAACACTAAGTATATGCAGCCAATATTTATGCCTTAGAGAATCGTACTGTTCTCAGTGGTGGGAGAGTGGTCTAGTAGTTAACACATAGGAACTCAAAGTCTGGAGACTAAGGCTCTATTCCAAGCCCTGCCACTTACTAACTCTAACCTTTAACAAACCTTTTTGGTCCCTCTGTGCCTCAGTTTCCCCATCTGTTAAAACAGGAATAAAACTAACTTGTTAAACCCGAACAAATACTCACCTCACAGGGATGTTTCAAGTATTAATGTTTTCATAGCTATTTAAGGTTCTCCGCTGAAAGGAATTATGCACATATTAAGTGTTAAACCATTTACAAGACATGGCTACTGTGATAAATATCTGACTCGAGGAGGTGGCTGTCATGACTAACTGTTGAGGGCAGACCCTTAAAGAAAATAGTCACATTGTACTTATGTGGGATTTTATCTTATATTTTAAGAGAGGCAGATCCCTGGGTATTAGATATGAACAATATGCCTGACTTTATTGCCTATTCTCCTAACTCAGACCTACCCAGTTTACTATTAAGGATTCTGAGTAATATATTCCAAAGAGACAATTTCCTAAATTAAGTACTTCAATTAGTACTACCAGTCAGAAAATCTATGGACACATAGTACTACTTTATAAGTTATTTAATTGTTCAAAGAAGTAATTTGCAGAAGAAAGTGGGCAATAAGATTAAAGACTGCTCCTCAAAATCAGACCCAAAGAGTCAATAAATATGGGCTTCAGTGTTAATGGTGAGAATATTTGACTCTTCTGGACTGATTGGCCCATATTCTCCTCCACTGTTATAGTCAGCACTAATAGAAACCCTGGGCTAAATGTTGCCTGTAGTTACACCCATGCAACTCCACTGATTTCAGTGGGACTGTAACAGGGAGTAGAACTTGGCAGCATAACTCTGGTATCACCAAGCTGGGAAAAAAAAAAAGTCTAGCCAGTTGATTTTATTATGGTGTAGTTTTTTATTGAGAGACACAATTTAATAAATCTTTAATGGTCTGTTCAGAAAACTGCAAGCCAAGTCACACACTTGCTAGGTGGATGTGGGCAGAAATATTAGCAGAACAAAGTGACTGTCTAAGTCAACCAAGGAGCCTTGTGCAATTGTACCTAAGAATGGAGCTACTTACATAAGTGAAAAACGAAGGACATTTCTATCACTCACACATTGGTGCAGAAATCAAAGTGAGGAAGCTCACTCACCATTAAATACAAAAGCCCAAAAAGTCTGGCAAGAAGTTCAAATACGGTGTGTCCCAAGTGCTGGGAATTCAAGCAGACTTCTTAGGTGGTATGTCTGCATTGCCAAATAGACCTACCCAATTGAAAACAGGACTACTCCCTGCAACATGGAGAGGCAGATTGTCAGGAGAAGATGCAGATCTGTAATCAAGGTATTTTGGGAAAGGTTTTTAAACAGATGGATGGTGATATAAGTGCTGTTGTAAGGCTGGAGGAGATCTTGGGAAGGCAAATCCCAAGCACATGATGAAGGGATGGAGGCTAAATATAGAGGAGTGTATGTAACCTAGCCACAATCCAGTCTTGCAAAAATACACCCTAGGAAAAGGTATTGTTACCCCTCACTCATATGCGCTATTTAGAATGTTCTTCCAGATCACAGCTGTTTTATAGCAGTGATGTGGCCCATAGACCCGCAAGGGTCTGAATGTATACAAGGGCACTTCGCAATCAGTCTCCGTCCCTGGCACCTTACTTCAGTGAAACAATCTCCGCGTTTTCATTCAGCGGCCCTTTTCTCAGGTTCATTTATTAGAACATATTCCTTTCCTTGAAGACTGTTTCCAATGAAAAAAATGAGGTTCTTGGTTGGAGTTTGGTTCCGTATGTGTTTTGGTGAAAGCCTGAAATGTTGTCTTGGCCATATCTGTGTCTGACTCTTTCCATACCTTTTCAAGGTATGATATTGAGCAAGCAAATGCCATGTAAAGCAGCACATTGAACATTATCTAAGGGCTTGTCTACACAAACATTTACACTGGTTTCACTGAAGATGTGTTTTTTTTAAAAGATTTTGTTAAACCAGTCCAAATCCTCGTGTGGATACTTTTACTGGTTTTGAGTGGCTTATAATGATTTACCTTAATTCAGCCCTTTAGTGACCTAAGCTACATTGATACAAATCACTCTTAAAATATCAGCAGTTGCACTAATTGTTCAGTTTCTAAGCCAATCTAGTTAAATCAAGGCAGTCTTTGTGTGTAGACAAGGCCTAGTGCTAGGAGAACTTCAGACAGGAACCTGAATATGTAGCAAACAGTTATAAACACTAACACATCAATCCTGTGGAACAGAGGGATGTTGCAAGGAGAGAACAGGAGAAGCTTTTGACTGTGAGATCTGTTTGACTGTGGAAGACTCAGAGAAGTGGTAGAATTTCTTGAGTCTCTTAAAATGAAACTGGACTAGGTGTTAGAACATACACCGTACAGAACAAACTTGAGTGGTAGAGGTGGGGAGTTGATGCCCTACAAGACACTTCTTAAAAATTTACCCTTTAGCCTAAGCCTGGAAGTTGGTTTAGCAGATCAAATAAGTTAATGATGGAAATTACATAAGTACCATTTTCAGAAATGACTAAAGACACTAAGCCTCCTTGACTCAAAGTGCCTAAATTCAATTTTCAAAAGTGCCTAAGTAATGTTTTTGAAAATGTTCCCCTAAAATCTTTCAAAAAACTCTTCTAAGAATAGTCGTGCTTGGAAACTTCAAGATGAAGCTGTTGTTTGGAGACAAAAGACCATGGTTAGCATGTAGCTGTAAGCTGAAGACGTCAACATTTTTGAAAAGTGAGCAGTGATTTTTGGACGCTGAGCACCTCTCCTGTGAAAATGAGGCCCTTTTAATATGTCTCAAGTGAGTACCAAAACACTGAGGCCATCAAAATCATTAGCCACTCTTGAAAATCTTGACCTAGGAGTACTCCTGAGGATAGATTCTCTTCTCTCCACCTCCAACCAGGTTTTAGTCATTCTCTTCCTGTTGACTTTAATGGGAAGCTATGGAGCAGCCAAACCACCTTTCATGCCTCTCTAAAAATATTCCACCCTAAAGCATAAATCTCCCTTTTAGATAATTTTGCATAGTTTAATCATTCTTTCTGCAAAAAATATTATTCTAGCAGTAACAGTTGAACCTGTCAAAATCAGTCAGTGGAGGGCGGTGTTGAGCCATGGGAGGCCTTCTTGCCAGGGGGGCTGATTGCATTGTTCCCTTCATTCAGCATTAGTTCCTAGACCTATTTCTAAAGAAAAGCAGACAGTAGTCTTTATTCCGTATAGGTCCACCTTGCATAGCTTTAGCTTTCATCCTCAAAATTTCTCCATTGATTAGGTTATAAGATTAAGGCCACTTGGGCCCATCGCTCTCGAAAAACAAATCTTGCATCTAGATCTGAGTCTTGTGGTGTCTGGAACCAGAGCATTGCTGTGGGCCCATCTTTGTGGTAGAGCTTACAAGATGTAATTGTGTGTGCACGTGTGTTTGTGCATGAAGCAATGGGTGTAGACCACTTCAGGCACTGTCAGGCAGCACCTTTCTTCCTCTTGGTTTGACACCTAGAAACAACCACGAATGAGTTTCAGTTTCTTGTTAACTATTTCATGACATTTTTGCCCTACCTTAGTCCTTCTAGAAATGTTGGCCTTACCATGATGAACATTTGATCTTATTGTGGCATCTTCTGTTCTGAGTAGAGGCTATTCCTCAAAATGGTTGTAAATGTTGATATGTTTAGTGGTCACTACTGCAGATAATATTTACAAGGAAACTGTTGCAAACATTAGCAAGGGGGTAGAAATCACAAGAAAAGTAACATCTGTACATGTTGTACATAGGTTCCATTTGCTTTAGAGAGTTGAATGCCTCTCCCTGCACTCCCTTGCATTGAAGGTAATGCCAATGAGAACATTATGAGACTGTTTCAATATCAAGGCATTTTAATGATCACCGCTTAGGGCCAGCACCTCTGTAATCCTCTCCTAGCCAGTGCATTTGAAAGAACACCATGTTCTTCTGAATATGTGAAAATACCTGAGAGAAGGGAAAAACCTTGGCTTCCTGGAACACACAAAGCCAGTGATGACCGGTCACAGCACACAGGTTAATATGGGAAGTCAAAGACTTCCCAGCTTGTTAGTCCTACAACCCCTTCTCTCCATTTCTAAGTCTATATGTGCATGCACACACATGTACAAACATGCTATTAAGTTCCAGTAAACACCAGTGGAAATCCAGTTAATCTCTGCTGAGACCACCCTGAAGTAATCCCAATCAGCAGGTTAATTTTTATGGTGCCCACTGGAACTTGGACAAAGGCTACATTAGCAGAGAGCCCATAAACAAACCGAGTAAAAGCTTGGCTAAACCAGCATGGAAGGAACTCCCTACTGAAAATGGATTAATGCCTTGAATTTGCTCTGACTCATCTTGCAGAAATAAATACAGTGTGTATCGGTTCCCTGGGGTCAGTCAAATGATGTCTTTTATCAGTCAAACTCTTTTAAAAAGTACATTTGCAGGGACAAAGACATTAAAGTAAACCCAATAAATACTGCTTCAGTTTTCAACCAGAGAAATACTGTGCTTGACCTAGTCTGGTATGTTTCCCAGAAATTATCCCTCTTTTTAAAAAAAATAAAATAAATCAGCCCAACATGCCATTGCTTCTCATGATTAGGCATTAGGGGCCAGATCCTATTGTCCTTTACACTGTTGTAAATCCTGAGAGGATGAAAACATCCACTCAAAGCGCAGTGGCAGTCAAAAAAGTGAACAGAATGTTAGGAACCATTAGAAAAGGGTAATATAATAAAACAGAAATCCATGGTGTGGCCACACTTTTAATACTGTGTGCAGTTTTAATTGCCCCATCGCAAAAAAGATATATTACAATTTGAAAAGGTACAGAAAAGGTTGATGAAAATGATTAGGGTATTGTAGCGAGGCGGTGTGGCTCCCCTCCCCCTCAAGGAGGGTCGAGCCCCGTCAGTCATCCACGGGGGCGGGGCCGCTGGGCAGAAGTCCCGCCCCTCAAAGGGTCAGGCGGCGACCCGGAAGAATAAAAGCCAGGCCCCAGCCTTCAGTTGCGGCTCGGCCACCGGCAGGAGCAGACGTGCCCACCGCCGCTCGTGACTGGGAGGCTGCCCAAGCCAGAGGTCGAGACCAGGAGCTGCCAGAGCTGCCTCGCCCCTACTACGACGAGGAGCTGCTAGAGCTGCCTCGCCCCTACTACGACGAGGGGCCTCCAGAACTGCCTCGCCCCTACTACGACGAGGGGCCTCCAGAACTGCCTCGCCCCTACTACGACGAGGAGCCGCCAGAACTGCCTCGCCCCTACTACGACGAGGAGCCGCCAGAACTGCCTCGCCCCTGCTACGACGAGGAGCCGCCAGAGCTGCCTCGCCCCTACTACGACGAGGGGCCGCCAGAGCTGCCTCGCCCCTACTACGACGAGGGGCCGCCAGAACTGCCTCGCCCCTACTACGGCCCCAAGGAGCTCCCAGACCAGGCGTGGCCCGAATTCCCCGAAACCCTACCGGACCTGCCGCCCAGCCCGGATTGGGAGGAACCGATGGTCCTGGACGTCTCCGGAACAGAGGCCCCGGACCAGGTAGGAATAGAGGGGGAATTAGGAAGTAACCCGGGGGCAGCTGACTCCAGTCAGGCTGCAGAGCTGCCGTTGCCCATGTCAGTGTGTTGCGGTCAGAACCCCACTGACCACTGGTAGAGGTGACAACCGCTACCAGGGCCCCAGGCTGGAACGCAGAGGAGTGTGTGGGCCTGCGTTCCCCCTGCCACCCGTAACCAGGTGGCAGATTCCCCCTCTCCCCAGTCGGAGAGGCCTGAAACTGTTTAAACTATGTTTGGTGCCCCGCCCGAACCAAGGGCTGGGCCCCCTCTGACTTTGCCACTGCTCTGCCCTGCTCCAAAGGGCCAGGGCTGTTTGAACTGTGTTTGGTGCCCCGCCTGAACCAAGGGCTGGGCCCCCTTTGACTTTGACACTGCTCTGCCCTGCTCCAAAGGGCCAGGGCTGTTTGAACTGTGTTTGGTGCCCGGCCCGAACCAAGGGCTGGGCCCCCTCTGACTTTGTCACTGCTCTGACCTGCCGAAAGGCCAGAGCAGACTGTAATTGCAGGGAAGACATCGAGGCCGGTGTGGCTCCCCTCCCCCTCAGGGAGGGTCGAGCCCTGGCGGAACCCGTCTACAACTGGTGCCTGACCAGGGACCTTCTGAACCCGTGCCCCTGTGGTAGAAGGATGCTAGTGCATCCGGTGTCCCCAGGGCCGGGAACATGGATGTCAAACGGCTAGTCCAGCTGCTGACGGAGAGCCAGGAGCGGCAGCAGGCGGCGCAACTGCTGCAGCAGCAACAGCAGCAGGCCGCCCATCTCGAGCAGCAGCAACAGCGAGATGCCGCCCACCTCCAGCAGCAACGACAGCAACATGCCGCTCAGTTGGAGCACCAGCAACAACTCATCCAGCAACTCGGGGCCCAGCTACAGACACTTCTTGGGCCCGCTGCCCGAGTCCCCGAAGGGGCCACGGGGGGGGACCCCGCGGGACCCCGGCCACAGGCGCCCCTGCACCTGACCAGGATGGGCCCAGGGGATGACCCTGAGGCCTTCTTGGTCACCTTCGAGCGCGGGGCCCTGGTCGCTGGATGGGCCCGAGCCCAATGGGCCACCCTTCTGGCCCCGTATTTAACCGGGCCCGCCCAGCTGGCCTATCGCGGGTTCGCCACGGAGGACACCAAGGACTATGATCGGGTGAAGGCCACGATCCTCGACACCTTGGACATCAGCCCCGAAACCTTCCGACAACAGTTCCGGGGCCAGACCTATCTGACCGGCGCTCGTCCCCGCTTAATTGCACAAGGCCTGAAAGAGGCCTGCCGCCGCTGGCTGCAGCCAGAAACCCGGACGGCGGAGGAAGTGACCGAGCAGGTGATCCTCGAACAATTCGTACATATACTGCCGGTTCGAGGAAGGGCCTGGGTGCTCCGCCACCGGCCTACCACCCTGGGGGCAGCAGTCTCCCTGATGGAGGATTTCCTCGCGGCGGAGGCTCCTGTGGGGCTGGCCTTCCGGCAACCCACCCTGGGGCCCAACCAAACTTGTGGAAGCAGGAGAGGATCCGGCCCGCCGGGACAGCGGCGGCTGAGTCATGGACTGGGCCCTGAATCGGCGCCGCGGACCCAACGCGCGGAGCCTGGCCCGCACACGGATTCGGGAACCTCCCCTGCAGGTCCATCGGAGCCCCGCCAAAGCCCCCGAAGCCCTCAGGCCACCGGTCCCCGGTGCGAACACTTCGAAGTAGGACCTTGCTTTAGATGTGGGAGGACCGGCCACTTACAGCGGGACTGCCCGGAGATGGAGTGTGACTTCGGGCAGGTCTGCGCAGGAGAGGGCCAGGCCCAGCAGCCTCAGCCCTCGAAGCTCACAGTCCTGGTACTCGTGGCGGACCAAGCCACCATGGCCTTGGTTGACTCAGGCTGTGGTCAAACGCTGGTCCGTCAGGCTCTGGGGCCCCTGATCGATCCTAGTCTGGGGCCCATTCACCTACAATGTATCCACGGAGATGTTCGGTCCTATCCCAGTGCTCGGGCCCGCCTGACTGTTAACGGCCTCACTCGGTCGCTGATCGTCGGTGTGGCCCCTCGACTGGCCTATCCTGTCATCCTGGGACGTGACTGGCCCGCCTTTGACGGGCTCCTTCGGTCTATACCGGCCCTAGCAGCCGAGTCCCCGGAAACCCCAGAGGAGGCCGAGACGGACGCCGAGGCGGCCGGACTAGAAACCCCAGAGGCCGAGGAGTTAATCGAGGGAGCACCCCCTGTACCCCGTTTTGACACGGACTTCTGCCGGGATCAGCGGGCCGACCCCACTCTCCGACGGGCCTACGAACAGCTGGCTGCAATTGATGGGTCCGTTATCGACCCTGGCCGGGCTACGCAGTGGCCCCACTTTGAGCTCCGCCGGGACCGGCTTTATCGGGTGGAGCGGGACCCCCGCACACAAGAACCGCGGACACAAGTCCTCGTGCTCCGATGCCATCGGCGGGCTGTCATGAGCTTGGCCCATGATGTACCAGCCGCGGGCCACCTGGGGTATGAAAAGACCCTGGCACGAATTCGGGCTCGGTTCTACTGCCCGGGGCTAGATGGAGAGGTAAAACAATACTGCAACTCCAGCCCGGAGTGTCAGTTGGCCGCACCAGTCCGAACACCCAAAGCGCCCTTGATTCCCATGCCATTGATTGACACCCCGTTTGAGTGCGTCGCAATGGACTTGGTCGGCCCGCTTCCCCGGAGCGCAGCCGGCTTTCAATACGTCCCTGGTCCTGGTCGACTATGCCACCCGGTTTCCAGAGGCCATCCCCTTGCGGAGCATCACGGCCCGGACCCTCGCGGGCGAATTAGTGAAGGTCTTCGCCCGCGTGGGGCTGCCTAAGGAGATCCTGACGGACCAGGGCACTAATTTTACATCCCGGTTGCTAAACCAAGTCTGCCGGCTCCTGGGGGTAAAACAACTGCGGACCTCTGTCTACCACCCCCAAACCGACGGATTGGTAGAGCGGTTCAACCGGACCCTCAAGGACATGATGAGAAGGTTCCCGCCAGACGAGCTACGCCATAGGGACCAGCTCCTCCCGCCGCTGCTCCTGGCTGTCCGAGAGGTCCCCCAGGCATCGACCAAATTCTCCCCCTTTGAGCTCCTATACGGGCGGAGGCCTCAGGGCCTGCTGGACCTGATGAAGGAGACGTGGGAGCAGTCGGCCTCCCCAACCCAGGGACTCCTCCAGTACGTTCTCCGGCTATGGGAACGCCTAACTCAAGCGGGGTCCCTAGCGTGGGAAAACCTAAAAGCAGCCCAGGAGAGGCAGGAGCAAAGCTATAATCAAGGCGTACGCACGCGGGAATTTGGCCCCGGAGACCGAGTCCTACTGCTCCTGCCCTCCAGCGAATCGAAATTGTTGGCCCGGTGGCAGGGCCCCTACGAGGTACTCAGGAAAGTGGGGCCCGTCAGCCGTGAGATCTGCCAGCCCGGTCGCCTGAGGGAGAAGCAAATATACCATGTTAATCTGCTGAAACCGTGGCGTGACCGAGAGGGCCTGTTAATCAACCCATGCCTGCCAGAGCTGGAACTAGGTCCAGAGGTGGCACAGACGGAGGAGGTGATGGAACCCGCGCTGGGGAGCGCCCTGACGGTCGAGCAACAGCGACAGGCCAAATGTCTCATGCGGGCCTTCCGACAGACTTTCACGGCCCTACCGGGCTGCACGACTGTCACCTGTCATAGGATCCAGACCGAACCAGGGAAGGTCGTGCGGGAGACCGCGCGGCCGATACCATACCGAATGCGCCAGGCGGTGGAGGAAGAGGTGCAAGCCATGCTCGCCCTGGGGGTCGTTGAACCGTCCCGGAGTGAGTGGTGCAGTCCAGTCGTCCTGGTACCCAAGCCTGACGGCTCTCAACGCTTCTGCATAGATTTCCGGAAAGTGAATGCCATATCCCGTTTCGATGCCTACTCGATGCCCCGAGTCGACGAGCTGCTCGGCCGCCTCGGGGAGGCCCGGTACATCACCACGCTGGACCTCAGCAAGGGGTACTGGCAAATCCTGCTGGAAGAGACGTCCAAAGAGAAGACCGCCTTTGCCACTCCGTCCGGACTGTACCAGTTCACCAGGATGCCTTTCGGTCTCCATGGGGCCCCCGCGACCTTTCAGAGGCTCATGGATCACCTCTTGCGGCCACACCAGGAGTATGCCGCTGCCTACCTGGATGATGTGGCGATCTACAGCCGCTGCTGGGATGACCACCTAACCCTGGTCGCAGCGGTTCTCCGGACCCTTCGACAGGCGGGGTTGACCGCGAACCCAAAAAGTGCCGGATAGCCTGGGAAGAAACGACGTACCTCGGCTATACCGTTGGACAGGGACAGGTGAAGCCCCTCGTGGGGAAAGTGCAGGCCCTAGCGGAGTGCCCCACCCCGACAACAAAGCGGCAGGTGCGGCGCTTCCTGGGGCTCGTGGGGTATAATCGGCGGTTTATTCCCCATTTCGCGTCCACGGCAGCCCCCCTGACCGAGCTACTAAAGAAGAGCAGCACTCGGACGGTACAATGGAACCCCGAGTGTGAGGCAGCCTTCAGGACGCTCCATAGCTGCTTGTGTCGAGAACCAGTTCTATACAGCCCTGACTTCGACAAGCCCTTTGTCCTCCAGACGGATGCGTCTGACGTTGGCTTGGGGGCCATCTTGTCCCAAGAAGGAGACGGAGGTGATCACCCCGTGCTGTATATCAGTCGGAAACTGTTTCCCCGAGAGCGGAATTATGCCACGATTGAGAAGGAGGCCCTCGCGGTCAAGTGGGCCTGCGAGGCCCTCCGGTTCTTCCTCTTGGGTGGCCCGTTCACCCTTGATACGGACCACGCCCCCCTTCAATGGCTTATGAGAATGAAGGACAATGCCCGCATCATGTGCTGGTATTTGGCCTTGCAGCCCTATGCGTTCACCATCCAGCATAGGGCAGGCAAGGACCATGCCAACGCGGATTTTCTGTCCCGCCTCGAGGAGATGGGACAGCCCGGCCCCGACAGGCGGGGGCCGGACTTGAGGGGGGGGGGGTGTAGTTTGGCGGTGTGGCTCCCTTCCCCCTCAGGGAGGGTCGAGCCCCGTTAGTCATCCACGGGGGCGGGGCCGCTGGGCGGAAGTCCCGCCCCTCAAAGGGTCAGGCAGCGACCCGGAAGAATAAAAGCCGGGCCCCAGCCTTCAGTTGCGGCTCGGCCACCGGCAGGAGCAGACGTGCCCACCGCCGCTCGTGACTGGGAGGCTGCCCAAGCCAGAGGTCGAGACCAGGAGCTGCCAGAGCTGCCTTGCCCCTGCTACGACGAGGAGCTGCTAGAGCTGCCTCGCCCCTGCTACGACGAGGGGCCGCCAGAACTACCTTGCCCCTACTATGGCCCCGAGGAGCCCCCAGACCAGGCGTGGCCCGAATTCCCCGAAACCCTACCGGACCTGCCGCCCAGCCCGGATTGGGAGGAACCGATGGTCCTGGACGTATCCGGAACAGAGGCCCCGGACCAGGTAGGAATAGAGGGGGAGTTAGGAAGTAGCCCGGGGGCAGCTGACTCCAATCAGGCTGCAGAGCTACTGTTGCCCATGTTAGTGTGTTGCGGTCAGGACCCCACTGACCATCGGTAGAGGTGACAACCGCTACCAGGGCCCCGGGCTGGAACGCATAGGAGTGGGTGGGCCTGCGTTCCCCCTGCCACCCGTAACCAGGTGGCAGATTCCCCCTCTCCCCAGTCGGAGAGGCCTGTATCTGTTTAAACTGTGTTTGGTGCTCCGCCCGAACCAAGGACTGGGTCCCCTTTGACTTTGCCACTGCTCTGCCCTGCTCCAAAGGGCTAGGGCTGTGTAAACTGTGTTTGGTGCCCCGCCCGAACCAAGGGCTGGGCCCCCTTTGACTTTGACACTGCTCTGCCCTGCTCCAAAGGGCCAGGGCTGTTTGAACTGTGTTTGGTGCCCGGCCCGAACCAAGGGCTGGGCCCCCTCTGACTTTGTCACTGCTCTGACCTGCCGAAAGGCCAGAGCAGACTGTAATTGCAAGGAAGACATCGAGGCCGGTGTGGCTCCCCTCCCCCTCAGGGAGGGTCGAGCCCCGGCGGAACCCGTCTACAGGTATGGAATCGCTTTCATACAAGGAGAGATTAAAAAGACTGGGACTGTTCATCTTAGAAAAGAGACGACTAAGGGGGAATATGATAGACGTCTATAAAATCATAAGTGGTCTGGAGAAAGTGAATAGGGAAGTGTTATTTATCTTCACCTAACACAAGAACTAGGAGTCACCCAAAGAAATTAATAGGCCACAGGTTTAAAACAAACATTAGCAAGTACTTCTTTGTACAATGCAGTCAACACATGGAACTCATTGCCATGGGATGTTGTGAAGGCCAAAAGCATACTGGGGTTCGAAAAAAGAATTAGATGAGTTCACTGGGAATAGCCAAGTTATTAGCCAAGATGGTCAGGGACACAACCCTATGCTCTTGCTGTCCTTAAACTTTGAATGCCAGATACTGTGACTGGCTGAGAGGAGATGTATTGCTCAAAATTGCCCTGTTCTGTTCACTCCCTCTGAAGCATCTGGCACTGACCAGTATAATTAAACAGGATATTCGGCTAGATGGACCATAGGTCTAACCCAATATGGTCATGTTTATTCCATCGACTCCAGTGGATTTGCTTCCCTTTTCCTCAGGTGTAAATGTGAGATCAGAATCTGACCACTAGGTTTCCAAATTGACCAGTATAAAGATTTATTGGGTAAAGGTCCATTGGCCAGCTGAAGACTTGTTAATATTTTAATTTAGGATTTAGTTTAATCAATAACCCTCTTCCCCACCCAGGTGACCCTCACTAGTGATGGGGAACTTCTGTGCCTGATTTGGGAGTGTGGGGAATGGAATTCCCATCACCTCTTTCCCATTTATCATCATTCATGCATTGGTACTTTGCCATGTGTGTTTGGTACTCTGCCATGTTAAGAAGGAGCTTCTCTCAATGTTCCCAGGAGAAAAACACTGGTGAGAAAGGGGAGATTCTGACCTTTACAGAGAAACAGAAAATACGTAACGCAGCAGCCCCAGAAGAGCCAGAATGGACTGAATGTTCCTAAACCTTTATGGTAATTTGTTTCAGTAATTCACATCATAATTAAGAGCTTGACCCTGAAGCCCTTATTGCTGTGAGTCATGACTGCAGGATCAGGCCCCATTAGCACACAACTGCACATCTACTTGGAGCCCACAGTCAGCAAGTTATTGCCTCAGTAATTTTCAACAAGATAATATTTACTTTAAACATGTTTATTAAATGGAAGGTGGGGAGGACCGTGTGCATACACACATGGAGGATCCATTTCAGGGGGCAGGTTGGTACAGGACTTGCAGATGTGGCATAAAGCCTCCTGCAGACCTTTGATCTCTGAAGCTAGCCAATGGCGTCTCTAACTTATGGTTGGCTATTGAGGCTGCTGCCCTTCCCTCGGCGCAGTCTCTAACACGCTGCACAGTTTGTACTGCTGGAATGGCACAAAGCAGGTCCTTAGCATGGACCAGGATCTGACCCACTGTTTCCTTCCATCATCTCATTTAACCCTGTGCAGACCAGTCTATTTTCGTGCCACATCTAGCTCCTGTTGATTTACATGAGACTAGTGGGTGCTGAGCACCTCTGAAAAACAAGCCGTTGTACTTGGGCTCCTGAATCCAAATTTAGGCACCTATCTTTTGGACATCCAGGCAAAATTTTTGCTTTAATTTTAGGAATCTGTTCACTGTTCGTAATTTTTTGGATAGTTTATGAGAGCCAATTTCAGCCCTGGAGTTGTTCGTGAATTGTCCTCTTGACTCTTTGCTATTCACTGTTTCTGCTCCAGGATAAGATGGACACTTTTAAAAAAAAAACAGGAGAATTGGAAATAGTGAAGAATGGATACTCCAGTTCATGCATCTGTCCCCATTCTCACGAGCAAATATGGATGTTTTGTAAGAAATATGAGAATTCCCCAGACTTATGTGTGAAACCCCCATTTGAATGAATGTTCACTAAGGGCATGAGCATGTTTGGCATTTGAGTGGTTTCCAACATTTGCAATATTTCATCAGCTCTGGATACAAAGGGCTGTTCTGATTCCTCTTCCTGGAGCCAGGTGTCTGCAAGAATCATTGTGCAAATGGTGTAACGGGTGAGTCTCTGACCCCTTGAGGTTCGCTTTTGGCTCGGAGTGGTCACCCTCCCAATGGCATCCCTAAAAGAAGACTGAGCGGGCACCTTCCTGAAGCAGCTTCACGCAGGTTTCACGAGGTCTGTGAGTAAAAGGCTGGCATTTTGGTGAATCATTTTCTCTTCCTTTTCAAAATTCATTCTATTTTAAGAGAATCTACTGCTGGGGAAAAGCACTGAGTGACTGCCTTGAAGGCTGAAATCCTCTGTCTGTCCTCAAGAGCAGGTACTGCCCAGAGAGTGCTAGTTTCCCCTGCTAGTGTGACTCCTCCCTGACCCGGAGGGATCCCTTCACAGGCAGGAAGGTAATTCTGACACCATGCCTATTCAGTGCTTATGCTAGGTCCCCATCATGAGGGTGCCTTTAAGAGGTGAAGATTCTGGGAAAGATGTTGTTGTGGCTAATGCACAGGACTGGGAGTCAGGAGAGGTGGGTTCTGTTTCACGCCCTTCATTCTCGATGTGTGACCTTGGGCAAGTCTTTATGCCTTAGTTTCTGCACTGAAATGGGGAATCCATGGTACTGCTTTGCCTCCCAGGCTTAATATCTGTAAAACACCTTGAGATTCTAGGATGGGAAGCCCTACAGGAAGTATTATGTCAACAATTGTCCATTAGGAATTTGGACTTGACACCACCAACTCATTTCAGGTATGTCAAGAAATGACTGGTAGGTACTCTTGGCTACAACCTGGACTATTAGCATCCTAGTAATGCACGAGCTACAAGCTCAGGGCTGGTTTGCATGTGAGATAGCTTTGGTAGGCTGATAGTTGTGAAAGATGTTCTTCCAACTCCTTCCTTGAGTACTGCTTGCTGCCCAGTGCTAGTCCTTGTTGGGAACATGGAACCTCTGTTGATGCTTTTTGAATAAATATCCCTTATATCCATTGTGTACATACCTTACATGGTAAGAAAACCTCTCCTATGTCCATATTTGAGTGGTGCATGTAATTGCATTCTTAGCATATGTTTATGTAAATACTGCTCATGCAAAGAAGATTTGCAGCCCCAGTACATGCTGCCTGTGAAAGTGTTCCCTGCAGTACGCTCATCCCTTACTGGGAAATGATTCTCTTTTTGGATGGTTTGTGATGAGCAAAGAAATGTAATCATTTGCGATGAGAATAGACACAAGATCTCCTATAAAGCACTCGCTGTGTGACTTGGGCAAGAATTACAACATACTGTCTAGGAAGAATTCTAAAGCTCTTATAACTGAGAGTTTTCCATTTTATAACTTACCCAGAAGCCAAGAGATGACCTATTGGCCTGCATTATGGTTAGAAGAACAGTCACAGGACAATGCAATGCTGCAGTTTAATATTCATCTCAAAGCCAAGCTTAAGTAGAGGTTAAAGATACAATCTGAATTAATGGTAACTAGACATAGCAAGAGGCAGTGTGGGAACGCTGGCTTTAGCAGCCTCAGATAAGGTTCCTGGACAAAGGAATGAATTGCAAACCCTAAAGTTTTTCCTTCTTGTTAGTTATAGAAGTCCAGCATTCAACATGTGACAGACAAAATTCTTAAATTACTGAATCATCATACAGAGCCTTCCATCCAAGAATCTCAAAGCATTTACAAACCTAACTAGCTAAGTATTTATATAGCACCTCTCCTCATAATAGATAGGCACCTCAGTATCTAATCTAAGATAGCTAATTTATCTGTCATCCTCCCTTGGAAGTAGGTCAGTGTTGTTATCCTTCTAAGTCAGGGGTTCTCAAACTGGGGGTTGGGACCCCTCTGGGGGTCACGAGGTTATTACATGGGGGGCCGCAAGCTGTCAGCCTCCACCCCAAACCCTGCTTTGCCTTCAGCATTTATAATAGTATTAAATACATTTTAAAGTGTTTTTAATTTATAAGGGGGGGTCACTCTCAGGGGCTTGTTATGTGAAAGGGGTCACCAGTGCAAAAGTTTGAGAACCACTGTTCTAGGTCGTGTATGTCTTTTGGTGTGTGTGTGTTTTTTGTTTTGACTGTTGAGGATATTGCGATTCTGAGACGTTAAATGACTTGCCCAAGATCTCAAAGCATGTTACTGTTTGAGTCCAGGAGGAGTCAGGTTTCCTGACTTTCAGTCACATACCCAACACACTAGCCTATGCTGTCTTCAGTTGCACACATGCATTAAACTGTAATTTTGTGCAAACTTTTGAACACACTCAAACACTGGGTCAGGCTGACCAAACTATTGATAGTGGACAATTGATACGGTCAGTTTACCTACCTGTTCTGTTCAGCCGAGGGCTTGCTCAGAAGCTATTCAAACTCCCTCCTTTATCCACCCCCCATCTTCATGAACATCTACCTAGTACAATGAAGTCAAGTCCTAGTTAACCATGTAAAACCCAGCAGTCATTTTGTAATGCTGCGTGGTACTGGGAATTTTTTTTGACCTTATATACTACAACTTTAACTCTTCTTTACCAATCTAATATGGGTCAAGTCCTCCCCACCCTTCATGTAGAGATGAGCAGGCATGGAAATAACCAACTTAGCTATGGGTGGGGGTTTCTTATTTGTAGATGGGACAAAACAAAATACCTGCTGCTGTTAATCTTAATTATTGGGTAACCTTCAAAGTTGGGGCAAATCTAAGGTTTGCTACCTAAATCTAATATCTCCTCCTTCCTCCTCCCCCTAAAAAGCTTCCACTGGAATAAACAAGGCTTAGGGTACATCTACAGTACGAAATTAATTCTAAATTATTCTATGCAAATTTTCGGAAGTGATTTTATATATTCGGTGTTGTGTGTCCCCACTAAAGCACATGAATTCGGCGGCGTGCATCCACAGTACCGAGGCTAGCATCGAATGTCGGAGTAGTGTACTGTGGTAGCTATCCCACAGTTCCCGCAGTCCCCACCGCCCATTGGAATTCTGGGTTAAGCTCCCAGTGCATGATGGGGCAAAAACATTCTCGTGGGTGTTTCTGGGTGTGTTGTCACTCGCTCCTCCCTCCGTGAAAGCTACGGCAGACACCATACTGCCAGCAGATGGTGCCAAACAGTGCACCGCCTGTCTCCTGGTACTATGAATCCACCTCACATGTCCTCTCATCTTTCTATCTACTCTTTTATCTAACCATTTCCTGCCTTTTTTTGGCCACCATGAACCAAGCAGCTTTCGCTGCAAGCTCTGCTCTCCTGCTCTTGCAGCACTAGGTAATTTCTCCATGTTGTCTGTTCTGGGCTCCTATGGAAGCTACAGAAGACAACAATTCTCCACCGTTTTTCAGCCATTGTGAACTGAGCTGCACAGCTTCCGCCGCAAACTCTGCTTTCCTGTTTTTGCAGCTCTAGCTTCCCGCCTCCGTGAAAGCTACAGAAGACAACCATTTACCACTTTTTATCGGCCATCTTGAACCAAACAGTTCTCCTACATTTCGCGCCCTTTTTCCAGGATTACCCATGCAGGCGCCATAGTGCAGCAAGCATGTAGCCCGCTCAGATCTCTGCTGCAGTTTTGACCATTGTAAATACCTCATGCGTTATCCAGCAGAATGTGCAGTACCTGCAAAACTGGATGATTACTATACTGATGAGGACATGGACATAGACGTTCCTAGAAGCATGGCACGTGATGATTGGGAGATCATGGTGGCATTGGGCCACATTCATGTTGTAGAATGCTGATTCTGGGCCTGGGAAACAAGCACAGACTGGTGGGACCACACAATGTTGCAGGTCTGGGATGATTCCCAGTGGCTGCGAAAGTTTCGTATGCGTAGCGCCATTTTCATGGAACTTTGCGACTTGCTGTCCCCTGCCCTGAAGCGCAAAGACACCAAAATGAGAGCAGCCCTCACCGTTGAGAAGCGAGTGGCCATAGCACTGTGGAAGCTTGCAGTGCTCGACAGCTACCAGTCAGTGGGGAATCAGTTTGGAGTGGGCAAATCTACTATAGAGGCTGCTGTTCTGCAAATAGCCAAGGCAATCATTGACCAGCTGCTATCAAGGGTAGTGACTTTGGGAAATGTGCTGACCATTGTGGTTTAATGCTCTGGGGTTCCCTAACTGTGGTGGGGTGATAGATGGAATGCATATTCCTATCTTGGCCCCAGCACACCAGCGCAGCCAATATGTAAACCACAAGGGGTACTTTTCCATGATGCTGTGAGCACTGGTGGATCACAAGGGATATTTCACCGACATCAATGTGGGATGGCCAGGGATGCTTGCATTTTCAGGAACTCTGGTCTGTTTGAACAGCTTTAGGAAGGGACTTACTTTCCAGACCAGAAAATTCTGTTGGGGATGTTGAAATGCCTACAGTTATCCTCGGGGACCCAGCCTACCCCTTAATGCCATGGCTCATGAAGCCGTGCACAGGCACCCTGGACAGTAGTAAGGAACAGTTGAACTATAGGCTGAGCAAGTGCAGAATGGTGGTAGAATATCCCTTTGGACATTTGAAAGCGTGCTGGCGCAGTTTACTGACTCGGTTAGATCTCAGCGCAATCAATATTCCAATTGTAATTGCTGCTTGTTGTGTGCTCTACAATATCTGTGAGAGTAAGGGGGAGACGTTTATGGCGGGGTGGGAGGTTGAGGCAACTCGCCTGGCAGCCAATTTCACACAGCCAGACTACAGGGCTATTGGAAGAGCGCAGCAGGGCGTGGTGCGCATCAAAGAAGCTTTGAAGGCCAGTTTCATGACTGGCCATAGTACGGTGGTCACAGTTGTGTTTGCTTCTCTTGAAGTTACCCGCCCCCTATATATATACATGAAAGGAAAAAAGTCACAATTGTTAAAAAACCCTTCTTTATTATTTGTTGCACAACACATTGAGAGAAATCAGAAGGTAGACCGGAGGAAGGGGATGGGTATTGGGTTACAGGGGTGGAGGAGGAGGGAAGGACAAGTCCAGAAACCAAATCAGAAGTTTGCGTATGCCAACTTTCTGCTGCTTGGGCGATCCTCTGGAGTTGAGTGTGTGGGTCTCTGTAAGCTCCTTTCTCGTGTTCTTGGGGTCTGGGTGAGGAGGCTATGGAACTTGGGGAGGAGGGAGGGTGGTTAAACAGGGGCTGCAGCAGCAGTTTGTGGTCCTGCTGCCTTTCTCGCATTATATCCACCATATTGCTCTGAATATTGATTGCTCTGAGATCTATCAGTGTGGGAGGACTGCATGAGCTTGGCGTACATGTTGTCCCGAGTTCATTTTTTCTGCCTTCTCATCTGGACCAGCCTCTGGGACGGAGTAGATAGGGGCCGAGTTGAAACATTTGCACCTGCTGGAGGAGAAAAAGGGAGGGTAGTATTTTAAAAGATACATTTCAGAGAACAAAGGGGACACTCTTTCTCAGTGAAACGGACAATTCCTAGCACACCGCACATGTTCTTTCTTTACAAGTTAGCATTTTGCCTCTTATACTGAAGTGCTTTGCCACTTTGGTGTGAGTAAGCCATCACACATGGGGAACAGAATTCAACTTGCAGGCAGCCTAGGGGCACGCGGGATTCTGCTTCTTCCACATTCATTTCAATGCTTTCAAATTGCTGGGCCCCCTTTCCCATAGCAAGTAGTGTCTGGTGGGTTTGCCATATAAAAGGAGGGCCTGCAGGCTCTCTGGGATGATCGCTTCACACACACACACACCCTGCACCCACCGCGTGGCTCCAATGAGGCTCTGAGCAGGGATGAGCCCTTTAAACTAAACGTGAACAGCCCAGCACAGCTGGGTTCCCATCCCCCGCTCCCCACTGCGTGGCTCCGATCAGGCTTTCACTCACCAGAAGTACCTTCTTCAGGATCATGGTTCGGGAGCCCGCCTTGGGAGTGTGGGAAGGCTATTGGCTCCAGTGTTAAGAATAGTTCCTGGCTAGGGGGGATAACGGATTCCCCACTTGCTGCCTGTGCACTGTCTTCCTCCTTCTCTTCCTCCTCCTCTTTGTCCTCCAATAATTCATCCTCCTCACTCCATGCAACTCCTCCCTTGCAAGTGTCCATGGACAGTGGTGAGGTAGTGGTGGTGTCACCTCCCATAATTGCATGCAGCTCACGGTAGGAGCGGAATGTATGGGCCTGTGACCCAGAGCACCCGTTCCCCTCCCTGGCATTTTGGTATACTTGCCTGGGCTCCTTGATTTTTGGACGACACTGCTCTGTGTCCCTGGAGTAGCCTCTTTCTGTCATGGCCTTGGAGACTTTAGCATACTTATTTGCGTTCCTTTTTTTGGAATGTACTTCTGCCATAACAGATTCATCTCCCCAACATGCACTGAGATCAAATACCTCCCATTTGGAACATGCTAGAGGTCGTCTGTGAATCCAGGACTGCGTGATCTCTTGTGATGGTGGACTCTGCATGGTCGCCTGTGATGGTGGACCTGTGCTGATGGTGACCAAACAGGAAATGAAATTCAGAAGTTCCCGGGGCTTTTCCTGCCCACCTGGCTAGTGAATCGGAGATGAGAGTGTTGTCCAGAGCAGTCACAAGGGAGCATTCTGGGATAGCTCCCGGAGGCCAATAACGTCGAATTGCATCCACAATACCTTTAACTTGGAACTGCGATCTTGATTTAAGCACTACTTGACTTGCCGAGGTAGAGTACAGAAATTGGATTAAAGAGCCCTTTAAATTGAAAAAAATGGTTTGGATGGAATCCTTTTTTTTTTTTTTTCTTTTTTTCAGATTAACTCAGCCAATTCCGAAATAACCGACTAGTGTAGACTAGGCCTTAGTTGTCCCAGCTAAATTACAATAACTACAGTCTGACTTCCAAAACTTCCCCTGCATTACAGTTGGATTCAATATTCTCCTTCACCGCCTGTCCTGAAGTGATATGTTACTTATAGTGTTTCTGTGCATCATGAAATAGCTCCTGGGTTTCACCCTAGAGGTTGCTACATTTCAGTGGTGTATGAGGTAATTGCTATATACAGGTCAGATGCCTGCTTCAGCTGTGTGGCACGAGAGCCAAAGAGGGGTAGAAGGACCCCGTAACGAGTGGAAGGGAGGGCAGGGGCTGCACAGCATGCTACCCTGTGCCCAAGAGCCTGCAGCAGGTCTGTGTATACAGTGAGAAGAAGTAGCTGCTCTATGCAGGATGTTCCACTCCAGTAATGGCAGAAATACAAGTAGGAAATCAGAACTCTCTTCTGTCCCACATACCATCTACCTATCCTTTGTAAGTGTAGAGCATGGCAGGGGCAGTTAATGACATTACATGTTTCTCAGGAGCTATGCTGTCAGATGAGAGGGTGAGCAGTGTGGGGCTGGGATTGGAGTCTGATTTCCCTGTAGAATTCTTGTCCATGACATACCCTTTCCATGAGGCTGGAAATTCTCGCTCTCTTAGGCTCCTTCTTCCTCTGAAGGGTGCACCACTAAATTCTTTCAGTGGAGATGCTAATACTGTTGGGCGAACTGATGTAGCCATAGAATATTAGCCGTACGGTCCTTCCACTGGGCACCAGGAAGATTCCCCCTGCCTCGGCTGATTGGATTATGGTCAGTTAATGAGCATGGGGAGCACATGGAGCGGGAAGGAGAATGAACAGATAACTCTGCAGCAGTAGTTCCATTCGCAGCTGGGTTTAACCCTAGCTTATGCTCATATTAGGAGAGTTGCAGTTTACAGCAGTTTGTCCAGAATGGAGTCAAGATCAGGCAACTGAACCAATACGTGGTAGCAGACTGCAGATGTATAAAGTGCAGATTTTAATAGAACAAGACTCCCATGTTAAGAACTGTACCCAGAGCATTAACTGGCCTCTTTTTTATTTCTGTATGTATAATAGTAACATTGGCTGCAAATACTTTCTGAGAATAAATGGGGAGTGTTATAATCTTTTGGTAAGAACATAATTAGAGGTGCTTTGAATAATATTCTGTCTTTTTATTGCTATATTGCACAAAATAAGAGAACCAAGAAATGAATGAAAGGCATGGATTCTTTGGTGCTCACATTAGTCAATGGAGGAGTGAGCAAATACACTCCGGCTCAGTGATTTCTCACTCTGCTTTATACAACTTAAAGAAGGGTTACTGGAGTGGAAGTAGGGAATTCTGTAGGTAAGACTTCTCTTCCCTTCTTGTGAGGGTAACATTTAAGCCACTGATTGTAAAACATTGCTGTATTTGTAAAGCACCTGAGGTCCCTCTGGATAAGTCATTACTCCAAAAGTAAGATGTCATAATTTAGAGTTTAACGTAGTGCTCACTGCTGGCAAATGGTATTCATCGTGTGGTCCAGTATATGGTCACAGAGGTGCAGATTTTGATCTCTGTAGTTTCAGTGAGAGTAGCTTCCATAGCTCTGAGGTGTTTCTATTTGGTTTTAGGTAAGCCCATTGTGGAAATAGATCCAAGCTGCAAAGCTCATTTCTGGATATAGTTCTAAACCAGGGGTCGGCAACCTTTCAGAAGTGGTGTGCCGATTCTTCATTCATTCACTCTAATTTAAGGTTTCACATGCCAGTAATACATTTTAACGTTTTTAGAAGATCTCTTTCTATAAGTCTATAGTATATAACTAAACTATTGTTGTATGTAAAGTAAATAAGGTTTTTAAAATGGTTAAGAAGCTTCATTTTAAATTAAATTAAAATGCAGAGCCCCCCGGACCAGTGACCAGGACCCGGGCAGTGTGAATGCCACTGAAAATTAGCTCACATGCCCCCTTTGGCACACATGGCATAGGTTGCCTAACCCTGTTCTAAACTTTTCTAAAGTTTGGGGGTATTGGTGACCTGGGATTTTCATCACCTGACTTGAGTCCACTTATGCCAGTGGTCAGTACAAAAGTCTTTTAATATTGCACTCTGGTTTGGCCCTGTGGACCTTCTGCCACAGTGGAGTGCCAGCGGGGCCAAAATTGTGTGAGTGGCATTATGACCCATGTGCATGGAGTATAGCGGTACTACTCAGGTATGGCCCCACTGGCTCTCTGCAATGAGAGAGGGCCAAAACTGAGTGAGTGGCTTTGTGAGTGGCCAGTGCTGACGCTCCTTGCCACTGCCACTGGTCCACGCCATGTGTACTGTGCGTGTGGCGGTGGGTGCTGCTGTTACACACAGAGCCTGGCTATTTGGCACACGAGAAACGAGGTGTTTCCAGCATAGAAGGTGGCGTGGGAGAAGATACAATAAAAGACAAGACCCCGATGATACACTAGAAGTTAGGAGATAGCTTTAGGCAGCACAGAAGGAGACAGGAAGAAAGAAGAGCAGAGAGGCAAGCAGGAGTGAGTTGAGCATTAATAGTTTGAATTCACCTGACCCCATTAAAAAAAGTTTGACTTCGGGTTGGGTCACTGGCCAATATAAGCTCCAGATGTGTACAGCTGTCTATGTCCAATACGCCACTGCGGAAAAGAGCAGAGCAGAATCAGCCAGAGACTCCAGCTGGTAGAAGCAGAAGTAACCAAAGCAGGGACCTCTGGACAATTCAAAGAATTTTCTACAGTTTTGACAGGACTCTTTCTGCCCTGTGCTTATTGGCTGTTTGCTCCAACCCTCTCTCTCCCCCTCACTCAGGCTCTTCACCTCAGCTTCACTCCACTTGCCCTCTTACGTTTTTCCCCACTCCCTTCCCTCAGCCCTTTTCTGTCCCTCTTCCTTTTATTCTGCTTGTGTGCTATACTCCTTCTCTCAGCCTTTGTCCATCTTGTCTATTTAGATTGTAAGCTCTTCAGGGCAGGGAACTTCTGTGCTTGTACAGTACCTAGCACAATGGGGCCCCATTCCTGGTTGGTCTTTAGGCACTACCATAATAAATAATAATACTAAAAAAGCCCCATGCTATTTAATTTACTTCAGGTGGATTGGGAGACATATCCATGAGAAATCCATACAGACTAGAAGAGCTGGCTTGGGAAGATAAAATGTGGGCAAGCTTGTGTTGTGCCCGAAGATGTCAAGAACCTGTGGTCCCAGTACTTAGTTTTCTAGCCAAACAGGGCCCGTCTGTTGTATTTGTGTAACCATATTGTGTATTTGGGTATGTTTGCTGCTGACCTGGAGTTTTGGGTGGGTTCTAGCTGGAAAAATACTTTACAGAGATTGTTTTCTTTTCTAATGGAAGGGGAGATGTAACTGTTCTAAGCAGAGGCAGTAGAGCTTGTTGAAGTTTTTTTTCTTTTTTGTCAAAACATTTTATCAACAAAAATGTTTCCATCCACAGTGAAAATTTTCATTTTACTTGACATTTTCCAGGTCTTTTCTTGATTCTGTATCTATTACAGCAGTATGAGGTTTGGCATTGACTTACAGGAAGCAGGAGTGGGGCCTTTGAGGAAGAAGAGGTAGTATTTTTTTACATTTACCCTCTGTTTGTTATCTAGCACCTGTTTTTTTTCATTTCAGTGTGTCTCATCTCTGCATAGGTGAAGTTTCTCCTCTGTCATCAGACATTCTTCACTGTGGTTCTTCCTAATTTAATGTGCATGGGCCTCGTGGCAGTTCCCACTGCAGGAGAGATGCACAAGTAATCAAGGAAACGTTGCACCTTGATGGAATGGAGGAATGAGGGTACCGATGAATGCAGAAATGAAATAGTGAGGCAGCAGATTCTACTCAAATGATTGGTAGAACAAATATTGCCGGCAGCAGTGGGGTATTTTGTTGTTGTTTAGTAGAGTAATGAGTTGGGTCTGTACCAGACATCCAAATTTTGCCTCCGTTGGATGGTGCATTTTCACTGCTGCCAGAGCACCTGTTCACCATTGCATCAGCAAGTCTAGAATCAGTGCTCCATTGACAGAACTGCCACTCTTGGCAGCAGGTTCCCCCACTGAGCAGCAAACTGACCCAGCCAGTATTGGCAGTTCCTGTTAGTGAAGCCCTGGTTCTTCACTGCATCAGCAGACCTAGAATGGGTGGTTTGGCAGCAATCTGAGCTATCAAGAGCTTTTAAAGTTCACAAAGAAATGAAGTGTAATGAACATGGAGAAGAGAACAGAACAGAGAAAGAGCTAAAAGCGACCTAGATGCTTGAATATTTCACTTCCTCACAAATAAGCCTGCATGATTTTCCAGGTCCTGGGAAGGATGGGGCGGCACCTTGAGTTGCATTCAGATGTAGCCAGAGTTGGCTTATCCTCTTAGTCAAAAGTGTAGGTTTCCTAATTGTCAGCTTTGTAGCCTGAACTTTGTACCAGGTCTGGAAACAAAGCCATGCCATTCCTCCTTTGTACCACTTCACCAGCATCAGTGAGGTTGGGGACTGTAAGGCTTTGTCTATAAATCATGAGGTATGACCAAGGTCCTTCAGTTTTGTTATTTACCAATTTTTTTTCTCTGAAATATTCCCAGGTTTTGAGAAAGCTAGTATTCAGTTGTTATCTTTTTAATCTGAATTTGGACTTTTGGGGGAAATTTTTTTCAGAGGAAGTGGAGGGGGCTGCGCTGAAGGGCTGAGGTCAGGAGTGAGGCCAAACATTGCCCCCCACCCCCATAACTTGCCCATTGCCCTTCGGTTTTGGTTTTTACTGATTTTTTTTTCACCTGTTTTTAAAATTTTAGAATGAACACTGACAGATTCCTGGGAAACTTAAAAAAACAACCAAAAAACAAAGGAACTTAGATATGACTGAATGCAATTTACTCTTCCATGACTGTCAGTTCTGAAGTTCTGACAGAAAAAGGCTAGAGATGGGCCAGGGAAAGTGGTGCTGGGATCTGGACCTGAATCAGATTTGTTAGGGGTCAGGTTCAAGGCTGAATCAAGTTTGGACTGAAAGCTTCTGAAATCTTGCAGGTGATTCCTGTTACAATCCAGCCTAGTGTGGCAGCACTCTAGGCCAGTGGTTCCCAAACTTGTTCTGCCACTTGTGCAGGGAAAAGTCCCCGGTGGGTCCGGCCGGTTTGTTTACCTGCCGCATCTGCAGGTTCAGCCAATTGCGGCTCCCAGTGGCCGCGGTTCGCTGCTCCAGGCCAATGGGAGCTGCTGGAAGTGGCAGCCTGTAAGTCCCTCAGCCTGCGCCGCTTCCTGCAGCTCCCATTAGCCTGGAGCAGTGAACCGCGGCCACTGGGAGCCACGACTGGCCGAACCTGCGGACGCGGCAGGTAAACAAACTGTCCCGGCCCGCCGGGCACTTTCCCTGCACAAGCGGTGAAACAAGTTTGGGAACCACTGCTCTAGGCAGATCTGCTGTTTGGGAAGAATTCTCATGAGAATTCAGTCATCTCCAAAGCAGAAAATAGGCCTTTTCTAGTTTGGGATTTGATTTGCAACCACAATGAGAAGCTGGTTTGGATATGGATATTCAAGCTGGTCTCCCTGAACGTGCGCACACACACAAAGATTTTTGGATTGGAGGTTCTGATTTTGCATGAACAATAGAACAGGGTTTTATCAAAAGGCTGTTTTTCCTGCAGAGTCACTTTTCAGCCTATAACGTATTAATGAGACTTATTGGATTTTAGTTGTGGGGGCAGAGAACAGTTTCATTTCCCTCCTATGCCTCCCTCCAGGTATTACCTGCACTAGACAGGACAAATCAGAAGGTTCCCATTTAAAAAAACAAACAACAAATTAGATTTAATTTTGTACAAAGTGAAAATTCTTAGCTCAAGGTTCTGGATTTAACTAGGTATGCAGTTATTTAGTTTTATCACTGAAGTAGGCAATGCATTAAAAAGCCTTGTTTACATGAGCTTAAACCCTCAGAGCTGTTTCAATTTCACTCAAGGAAAATCCTCTCCGCAATACTGGGCATGCTGCACTCTTCTCAGACTGATGTTTATTAACTAATACAAAGTTACAAATGATGTACAAACACAGCTAAACAAAAGAGCCCAGTGTTGAGCCTAAATCAAGGTCCTAAATCATAAGCCGTGGTGTGACAAACTGCACAATGTTTGCCAGTACTTTTAAAATGGGGCTTTCTTGCCAGGCTGAGAATCCATAGAGCCTCGCCAAAGAAAACAGTGGGATGGAGCCAGGGTTCTCCCAAGTCTTGGCATGGAATCCACAATAGTAGCTTTGGCGCAGATCCATAGAATTGAGCACATGCTCCATAAGGTCACTTCAGAACACCATAATTACTTGGTATTTACTTCAGTGGGTTTCACAGACAAAAATAAAAAGGACACCAGTACAATTTAGGGACTAGATTACAGTCCCCGACCTCTACTATCTTCTACCCCAATGAGAGATAGGAGCCCTTACCATAGTTACCACATGCTTTAGCGGGAGACATCTGAGGTTCCCTTTTATCTGACCATGCAGTTTAATAATAACAATAAAAAATAATAATATTGATTAATAACTGGGGGGACTTAGTTGCTCATGGAACTGGGAATGGACTCCAGGTCATGGGTTGTAATCTATCCCATGTTAGTAGTGAGTGAGTCATTGCTATCCGAGGGCTGTTTGCTGACTTTTATGAAGTAAACGGGTGGTCACAGCTCATTTGTAAGAAGCACAGCAGTCTTCTTGGAGAGATCAAGGACTGAATGTCCATGGGGACCAGAGGAGACGCCGTATCCTAGATCTGAAACACTCGGAACTTTGTGGAGGTCTTGGAAACCAAGCTAACTTCTAAATATCATGCCCTTTTCTCTATAATGGACCAAGCTACAGCCCTTCATACGAACATGCCCAAACTTCTGGTGATTGGGGCCAGGTTTCCAAAATCCGCATCCAGAGTTGCATATCACAACTTGAGCCCATCATAATGGAGAACATTGTCAGCTATTCCCCATTAGAAAAAATCCCTCCAGAGCAGGGTTGAGGCATGCCAGGAGGGTGGCGCTGAGGTTGCTTGCTCTGCCTTGGCCAGGCTGTGTCTGTTTTGTGCATAAAGAAAGAACTTCAGTCTCCAGGGCCCTCAGCCTGGCACTGTCCACTCATGCCAACAATCACTTTTACAATTTAAATGTTAAGAAAGAAGTCACATCTGATTATTCAGCATTCTTGTTTTACATTTTATTGCTGTTTGCAAAACATGTCTAAGGCCCAGAGGAAACCCTGAGGCTTGACATCCTTAAAGTTTTAACACCTCATCGGATCTTCAGACATCAATGGCCAGCAAGCACCTGTGTTTCTGAGGCTCCAAATACAGCTTCTGCTCTGATTCTGGCCTTGTGACGCAAAAGAGACGAAAATGAATTTGCATCAGTGCTGATTTGTTTCTTGTTGTCAGCTGCGTTTGGGGTTTATGTGTTGACAGGAGAAAAAGAGGAAAAGCAGAGTCCTTGAAAAATAATGTCACATCTTAATTTTCTTGGGTTGGCAATGCACGCATTCCACATACTCTGTAATGTGTAGAACTAATGAATGCAAAAAACCTATCATCAAATCCAGTACATGCCAGGCATAGCACAGCACATCCATCTGAAATCTCATGTGCTGGACACGAAATCCAAATATTTCTGGATGGTTAGGTTTTAGGCAAAGGTCTATATCCACAGTAAAGCAAAACCAGACAAGTGCTTTCTAATTTGTATTTTGTACCAAAATCTTGCAGTGGACTTTATTAGATGGTTTTTAGAGAGAGGGTCAAGTGGCTAGATTTGAGGATGTTAAGACCCAGCATGTGAAGCGGACATTTTATTGTGGTGGCGGTGGTCCAGGGGCAGTCTGTTTCCTTGTCTTTTACTGCACCAATAGGTCTTCCATTATGGCCCCTTCAAGTGTTCTTTACACACACAAAATATGGGGCAAGTGGAGAGGGATTGCCACGCAGCCCTACTCTGCCCCCAACTCCACTGTGGCCCTGACCCCAGCCGCAGCTCTGACCTGGCCCCCTTTCCTGACCTTGGCTCCGTTCCTGACTGTGGCTCTGGCCCCAGCCCTGGCTCCAGACTGTAGCTCCAAAGTGGGGGCATGGACAGATTTCATATGGGTAAGGGCGGGGGGAGCAACAGAAAAAGTTTGGGGACCACTGGTCCAAGGAGTCAGTGGATACCGCCCAGAGGAACTGTACCTGGAGGCATGATTGGACAAGATACTGGAAATAATTGCAGAGCATGCCCCCCACACCCCATCCAGCTTCCTCCTCGTGGTGTGATGGAGGGGAATAGGAGCCATACAGGCTGTAGTGGGTAGTGGTGGATTCTTCTCAGTCTCTAGGAGACTGGTCTGACTAGAGACTTTGTGAGGTTTAAATTTGAGAGCTGAACCACACTCTTACGAACTGTAAATTGTAATTGTTCCTGTCCTGAAACCCTATTAAACAGGGACATGCCCCTACGTGTTAGTGTGTGTTGGTTTCTCCTTGCCCTGGGCTGCTACAGTGAACTTGGTGCTGGCCCAGCTGGGGGAAATTAAAGTAGGACACAACAGTACCACACTGGTCTGCAGGGGTGTTTGCAGGGACTGCCTGCCCCTTTCCAGCCTCGATGACCTAGACTCTCTACGAGCCCAGAGCAAGACAGTGCTTGCCTGCAGAGAGCTTACAGTCTAAACAGAGAAACAGTTTTGACAACTTCCTTTATATTAACCACGTACTACTGTCTAATTATTGTAACTTAGCCAGCATCTTATGTGCCTTGAGAGGAAGGATGGTCTAATCTAGGACTTGGAAGACCTGGGTTTAGGTCCCTTCTCTTTCACAGACTTCGTGTGGCCTTGTGCAACTCGCTTAGCTTCTCTGGGTGGGGGCTATGAAAGTACTTAGGTGTCTAAGTCCCAAAGTTGGCTCTACGCAATCCCCAAAACTCCCACTGAACCCTGTAGGTATGTAAACCTTTTGGGGTGTGTTGAAGATAATGCAATAAAGATTGTGAGGTGCTCACTGTTACTGTAATGATAGTAGGGGGGAGACTCATAAATAGCTTAGATTCCCGTGTCCTGTCCTTTAGCTTTTACTACTAGTATATTTTTACCCCTGTTGTTTCAGGTTTTTCTCTCAGCCTTCATCCATTCACGCACTGCCTCCTTCCAGTCTTTGCCTGTCTGCTGTTTAGCCCTGTCCTGTATTTCATTGCTGCAGAGATCACCAGCTCCTCTCCCACCCTCTTCTGCAGGGGGGTTTGGAGGACCTCCCTCACTGACAGTGTTGTCAAACCCCAATGCTCAAAAAATCGAGTCTGACCCAAAAGTCATGAGATTTTTTAAAAAAGAGATTACGTTTTTAGAGCTGTCTTCTGATTTTTAACTCTTTCTCTTCCTGGCCCGTGTGTGTGTGTGTGTTTGAGATTACTAGTGTTGCCAATTTATGGTAAAAAGTGTGTGTGTGTGGGGGGGGATTGTTTTGTTTTTGCCACCGTACTCCTACATCACTTAATTCTATGCTCCAGCCTCCACATAAACTCAGCCCACCAGCCACACAACAGTTCTGCCTTTTGCTCCCTCCCTACCCTTACACCCCTGCTCCTCCTGCAGCTGTGGGTGTTCTTCACCTGCAGCCCCTAGTCCAAAGGGAGGGCAGCTCCACGGGAGATCACAAAATCATGTTCCCATAACTTTGTGAGAGCTGGCAATCTGGCACTGAAGGCAATGGGAGTTTTGCTTTTGATTTCAGTGGAATCAGGATCAGGCCTAGGACATCATGCCAAGCTAAAAAGAAATGCTCAGCAATTCAGTTTATCCTCCTCCCCCCCAAAGTCCTGTGGGTGACACTTTCCTGGCTCTATAATGAATACCAGAAGAGAACAGAAATGGTTAATCCAGCTTCTCTGGCCATGCTGCTCTCTGCTTATCAGTTTTACATCCCTCCCAAATGGGGCAACTGATAGGGAAGCTGGGAAGTTGGTGGGAAACTGACAAAAGGATACAGATGATGAAGATAAGGAGTAGCATGAAATTGGCCTATGCTTCCATGTGACTAAGGGGAGAAATCAGCAGGTGTTTTCTGGTGGGGGTGAATGATTTGAACCAAACACCAGAAGCCCAATTTCTGTTGCTCAGGATTGTCTTTGCATAAGTCTCTTGTGTAGCCAGCTCTTGGCTCTTGCCTTCAGCTCAGTATGGCTGCTGAATGGATTCAGATATCTGCACATCTGTAAATAATGAATGATAGCAATTACATGTTCTTTCTAAAAGACAAAGCAGTACATTGAACACTGTTGGCACGGGGAGAAAAGCCCAGCAGGATTTAGCTTGGGGCTGCTGATTTGAACCCTCTGCTCAGTTAAAGGGGCGTAGTTACTGGAGTATAGTTGCATTAAATGTGTTGTTTCTGAGCTTTATGTTCCTTTGAACTGGCCCTATCTTATCTTGAACATGGCTCAGGCAAAACTCCCATAAAAGTAAGGATTGATTAATGTTTGGAGGGTTTGCCCTTGTATGTTTCCCAGTTTATCTTTCAGTAATTCTCGTCACATATGTAGCACCTGTCACCCAGAGACCGCCAGATTGCAAATGGGGAAACCAAGGCACAGAGAAGCCAATCTTGGCTGAGACCACATGGCAGGTCAGT
Organism: Gopherus flavomarginatus; assembly: GCF_025201925.1. Taxonomy (NCBI): domain Eukaryota; kingdom Metazoa; phylum Chordata; order Testudines; family Testudinidae; genus Gopherus; species Gopherus flavomarginatus. The sequence continues at coordinate 20,297,051 of NC_066623.1, read as the reverse complement.
GACAGAGCCGGGAATAGAGCCCAGCTCTCCTGATTTCTATCCCCATACTTCAAACACAAGAGTTGGCTGCCACTTCATTTCTGGTAAAATTAATACATTCTTAGTGTGTGACCACTGGCTGTTTTCACATTCACCCACCACCTTCATTTGTGGCTTGCAAGGAGCCACAGATGGTGATCTACAGTATAACAGATTTTTAGAGATGAATAGGGTGACCATATTTCCCAAAGGGAAAACAGTACACTACATGGGGTTGGCCTGAGTCTTCCCCCTCCCCCTCCACGGGGGCTGGCCTGAGCCACTTGCCCAATTCCCCACCCTGCAGGGCTGACCTGAGCTGCTTGCCCAAGTCTCCCTCCTCACGCGGGGGCAGAAGGAGGGAGGCAGGGCTCGGACAAGAGCAGCGATGACTAGATAGGGTGACCATATTTCCCAAAGGCTGGGACTGGCATCAGTGCTCACTCAAGTCCTGCCTCCCCCACACCCAAGCCCTGCCTCTCCCCCTCCCCCGCATGCGGCTGGCATCACCACTCCCTCCCCCGCATGTTCCTCCACACCCCAAAAGTTGCCTTTTGTCCCTTTTGCTCTTGCCAACTAATCAAGTTGGCAAGAACAAATGGGACAAATGCCCACCTTTGCCCAAAAAATCGGAATGTCTGGGACAGGGCTTAAAAAAGGGACTGTCCCAGTCAAAATGGGATGTGTGGTCACCCTAGAGATGAAGGCTGACTTACTTCTTGCACATTTTGCATCTCTGAAGCTGCCCATCTCAGGCCTTGTTTGTATCATGCATTTAAATCCTATTGCCATGGGCAAAACTGTTTTGGTGCAATGAGGTCATACACAGAACTATGCCAAAGCTTAATGAGCAATCAGAAAGGTGAAGGAACATTCAAAGTGTTATTTGTCCCTGCCGCTGCTGCTCGTGTCCTTTAACGCTCTATGTACACCACCATCTTATGCAAGTTTTGTTTTTTGCGTTCACTAGAGCATGTAATTGTCCACTCAATGACTTGAACTACTTGGAATGTTCAAAGAGCATGGGGGGGGGGGGTGAGGGGTGAGGAGAAACCAAGTAGATAAGTGACCTATTTAGACAAGGTTCACACTGATTTCACTTTCTGTTTGGCTTGTATAACTAGTTCATTTGTGGGCATCTCTTAGTTCTGCGCCAATCTCTAGAAATGGTCAGCAAGACATAATCGTACTGCAGTTTGTTGGTCATAAATTCTTGCATTTTCTTCCTGGGCACAGAGGCTGCCCCAGTCAGAGTTAGAGCTCCAAGTAGAAGAAAATGATACGAGGTGAAAATCAGTAGCTTTTATGTTCCCAGCCTGAAGTTATCGAGAGAGAGACTCCCAGTCCCTGGCTCTAACCTTGAGAACTCAGAATGAGAAGGTCAGGAGACTGTGTACCTGGGATCATCCAGGAAGGTGAATTGGAGAGAGTGCTCAGAGTGGGATGGCACTGAAAATATATATTGCCTCCCTTCCCCTCCCTCACCCCACTTTATTAGCTGGGAGCAGTAAGGTGTGTGGTGTGGCATCTTCACTGATAGCCCCCAAAATGAGCATGAGAGAACAAATCTTGCCCCTTCCTCACTGTAGCACTGCTGCTTCCACAACTGGCTTCCAAAAGGGAAATTTTCAACTGTTGCAGGGATCATTGCAGCCCAAGGGCTGCAAAAATGACTCTGGTTTTTACTCAGTGCACTGTGGGAGAGGATTTCCTCCCAACACTCAAAAAATCAATTGCAACTGAATATTATTCAGCTTGTGCAAGGGATCCAGGATTTACCCTTGTGTGAAGGGAATATTCAAAGCTGGATGGAGAAATATTGAACAACCAAGCAGTATCATGCAAGAGATGCTCCTGCTCTGCTTATATTAAGAAGGTCTTTGGATCCCTGGTTATTACCAGCCATGGCAAGTGGAGCAGAAACCTGGGAATTAACAAGGGTCCAAACCAGAGTGTAAATGCTGAACAGAAAAGCTTGGATCGGCAACCCGAAGAAGATCCAGTAGGAGAAGAAATGGGCGAAGAACATTTTGAAGATTATGGAGAAGCTCAAGTGGTAATGATATTAGTGGAGGTGATGGAAAAGAGACAGAACTAAACCTTGTGCCTGAATACTTCAGGGCTGAGGTCTTTACAAGTATGCTTCATGACAAATGGTGAACACACCAAAGGCTGGCGGGAGCAGCGGCAGGGAGGAGAGGGAGGGGGAGGTTTGTGCTGGAAGCCTCTATAGGTCTAGCTTGGACACATTTGGCCCCAGAGTCGGAATATCACTGAAATCCTCAAATGCAGCTGTGGTTATAGTTATTCCTGAGCGCAACCTTTGTTAGGGATCTCTAAAGCAGATGTAATTTACACCTGCAAAAAGTGCATTCCCATTAGGGGTGATCCAAACTATTTGAAAGTCAACAGGAATATTTCCAGTGATTTCAGTGGGATTTAGATCAGGTGTATGGGGATTGGGATAAAGTGACACATTCTGTTTCTGTCCTCCCACCCTCTATATTTTCAAAAAATCCCATTAAAAGAAGACAATGGAAACTTCATTTTGAGCTGGTTCAGTTACACTAAGCAAGAGCTCAGTATTATCGTTATTGAATATCACAGGGCTCTCTACACAGGCTGGAGGTTGGATTGCTGCAAAACCAAAATGGGGAGAGGGTGTTGTGAGATTTCTCAGTAGTTAGAGCTATTTACATTGCTTGTTAAACACTGGGCCAGATTCATCCAAGAGAGAAATGGAAAGAGCTTTGAAAGTGTTAACAAATTTGTCTTCAACTGCTTTAGGATTTTAATGATTACAGTAGAATTAATCATGGATGATTTTCTATTTATAGAAGCAGCTGACAAATCCTATGGCACGCTAGGAATCCGGATTCATCTAGTGAGTAGTTTAATACAATACTTGGGAGTTGAGAATACAGAGTATGATTCCACGTGGACAAAACATTGCGCATATATAATGGAACGGGTAATGCATCCTTAACTATATAGGCAGCACTGATAGCAAAATCTAATGTATGAAAAGATGGCCAATGTGCAAAACACAGCGTGCCTCTTTTTAATTTTTGCTAAATCAGTCTTGCTTTTGATATATGGTTTGCATATCGTTAGCCCATAATGCTGGGCAATTCCAGACAGAAGATTTTGCCTTTATTTTTAATTTTTTACATTTTGGGTTAAAGCTGACTTCACAGGACACTTGGCTGTGTACTTTCCAGCTGAAGAGAGTAGGGTATAAGACTGCAAAGGGAACATGTTGTGCTCTGAAAGAACTATTATCACTGCTCTCATTGCAATCACAGAGGTAGGCTTCTGCATGCTGCTTCACAGCTTCCAAAACCATAATTACTGGCTGCTGCCTACACTATGAGCCTCTTTATTAAGTCTTCAGAGTCATTAAGAATTTGTAGGGGATTTATGGGAGCTCAGTTCATATTGCCTGTTTATTTACATAGCCAAGATATGGCCAAAATGTAGCCTGCAGAGTTCTGCAGTGAAGCCCATTCTTGCCCACGTTCAGGATGCAGGTGAGACAGTGGAAACAGCTTTCTGCATGCAATGTGACATCTTCCGCTGAGCTCTCTGGAGTATTGCACTAGTTTCTGTGTGCCATACCTCTGATCTGAATCAAAGACGAGGTGATAATTTGGGAAAATTAAGTGTGGCCCTGGGGCTCCTAGTGGAGTCAGGGCAGGCAGGTGCTGGGCAAAATCTGAGGTTCCCTGATGGAGACAGCAGATTAGATCAGGCCAATCCTGGAAGCTTGAGTCATTACTCAGGGAAAACATTCAGTGACTTCAGTGGGAGAATGGACTGAAATCAGACTGGGGCAGGGCTTTTGGTAGTGGTCTTGTGTGTTAATGAAATATTTTTTCCTAGTAACTTTGCTCTGGGAGCATGAAGGGTAATTCTGAAACTGTGAAATAGTAGGAGCCAGATGAGATGTTGCTTGTTTGACAAGTATGAAGATGCAGCAAGATTGCTCACAGATGCACATTTTGACCTAAACAAACACATCAAATGCTTCTATTTTCAGATAAAATTCACACTGTGTTATGAAAGCACATTTTGGTGTGATGACCCTACTCTCAAACTGGCTGCCTAATGTGGCTTGCATAGTAAGCACACTTAATGGTGCCACAGTTGTGAACAGTTGGATCAATAAAGGCGCCTTCCTCAGTGACTGCTCCAGAACTCACTGTTTTACAGTGTGTGTGTGTGTAGGGGGGGGAGACAATAAGGGACATACTACCACTGGCACCAAAGGGAGATCTCCTCTAGCTTTAGTGCTAGAGGCCTGTGTTTTTTAAAGCTGAAGACTAGGGTGTCACCGCTGTGAGTGTGTCTCTTTGGTCTGTAGTGGATACAGTTGTTACCACATTAGGGAGGGAGTTATTGTAAAGCAAGTTACTATTACTCTGAATACATGTTCTCTCTATAATAATGCATTACACAAATTCTAGAAATATTTTTTATTGTAACTAGCTTGATTCTTTCTATTCCCATTTAATACTATTAGCTATATTTTCAGTTATAGGCTTGATGGCTGCACCCACAAAGATGTTGTGGCTCTTAAAATCCTACCTTTCTGCAAACAGGCTAGGCAATTATATGTCCAACTGTCTGTTTCTGGGTGCAATTACCCAGTAGGCATGTGCTAATAATAATTATATTTAGTGACCTATAGTATATAATGTTCAGCTTCATTGTGCTTTACAAACCAACACACAGGTGAGGCAGGTTAGTAAGTACTGGTAGGGGAAATGATGCTTAAGGCCACAAAGTCAGGGCCAGAGCAGGATTTAAAAATCAGGAGCTCCTGAGTCCCAGACCTTTACTCAGGCCACTAATCTTTCCCTTTCTCAAATGCCTATTTGCATGCTCCAGTTTTAGGCTGAATGGCTTTGCTAGAAGAAAAGCTGGGTCTGTCTTGGCTATTTGCCTTAAAGAGCTCTCTGGAAGGAGAAGGTGAAATATACCATGTGTGTCAATTTCCGGATTTGCAGTATGACCAGCTTTGGCCAGGTTTTTATTTTCAGAATTGGGGGTGGAAAGAAAAAGGTAAATTTCAATGACTCTGAAGGCATATTATATTGATTCACAGCCTGTGCAATCATTATGCATCATCCAGGTGCCTCCTCTGGCTTCTTGAACGGAACATGCCTTTAAGAACTTGATCATCCCCAAAAGAGCACCCAAGTCCTTCAGTTAGCCTGAGAGTTACCTCTGTGTGCAGCCAAGGAGGGAGGCTGGGCCACAGAACGTCCTCAATTATATACTTGGGTTATACCGATACACTTGGGTTTATTCATCAGGCAAATCTAATGGAACTGGCCTGCGATGAATGGCTGGTCTGTGTGATACTCAAACCCAGTTTCTTTTCAGATGCTCATCACTTATTTACACAAGATGATGAGTAACATCTGCATTTGGGGCTTGTTGCAGCTGTGGTCATCATGTTCTGTGCCTGGCTAGAGGGTGCTTGCTGGAAACATATTTCATCATACTGAGTTGGCTTGCACTTGTGGGCCTCTCTGGGAATACTGAACCTTGTCCATACAGCTGTGAGAAAAGCAGCCAGTGTTGCCCCTTTTCTGTTGGAGGTGGCTGGGAATGCGGAGATTTTCTGGGATATGGAGTGAGTAAGGCCTTCAGGGTTTGGACTGTGAAAAGGAGGTGGTTCTTTTTAGTCTTGCTTATCTGATCTCTGCAAAGGATCAGGCCCAAGTCCTCAGCTGGTATACACTGAATGGAGATACCTTGACTGACACCAGCTAAGGATCTAGCCCTTTGTTTTTAAATGGTATTTGAAATTCCATTATGCCATGCAGATTGTGAAATCTATTTGATATCCTGGAAATATCCATCCAGATTTGAAATTCCAAGTGGAAAGAATAACTCCAACAGCTACAATAAAAAAATGTTAAAGCTTCAATCTGGCAACAGCTTGAGTGGGCTTCCCCACCCCCTCCCTGCAGGGCCCCCGGGTAACATGTGGCTCAATAATACAACACAACCCCATCCTGTGAGGAAATTTACAGTTTGTACTTGACAGTGACCATCCATTACGGTTCAGTGCAGCTGTTCATGTGAGGACAGCTTTAAACTCTTCCAGAAATTGTTCACATTCATCGGCAGCCGTTCCTCGGCTGCCTTCTCACTGGAGCCTGAGAATGGGAGAGGCGCCCTCTGTGACCTGCCTTTATTCCCTTGGCAGTGTAACACACGGCCATCACTTGGGCTTTTCTTCTGGCCATGGATGCTGAAGGCTCCCCTCGCAAAATCTCCTCTTTATCCTGGTGTCAGTTATTTTTTTTATATAGGACACCAGACATCTCCTTTCTCTGGTTTCTAAATGACACAAGCTGTGCCCACAGCATACACACCTCTTGCACATATGCACACATACAACAGCCCCACCTGTGAAACACCAACCATACATGGCACACATCACTATTCTGCATTGACATCATGTTCGACCCTGGCCATCTACTGTACAATGTGCCTGCCCTATATTGTCTAACAGGCTGTGAGCTCCTTGGTCAGTGTCTATCAACTTATACTGCCAGGCACTCGGTAAATAATAATAAGCACAGGCACACGTGGATACAGACACACTTGCTCATATACTTAGATATGTAAATAATCTCTCTCCCCTCTTCCTTGTAGTATGCGTCCTACTTTCCCCTTTGTTATCACACGAGAGGAATTTTCAGAAGTGGCTGAGAAACATAGGAGCACTGGTTCCATTGATTTTCAATTTCAGTGGGACTGATGCGCCTAAGTCACATAGGTGCTTTTGAAAATGGCACCCTTAAGCTTCTGTGTAATAGAAAAAGAAACCAAATTTTCAAATTTTTCTCTCTCAACTCCTGAACTGTCACTGGTATTAAAGTGATTCCGAAATGCAGGCAACCTCTGAGAGGCCAGAATCTTGGAAACTGTACAGGGCACAATTGTCAATTGTCTACTCTAACAAGGACCTCTCATGTCAAACTGGACCTTCCTCCACCACATATCCTCTGCAGATAGGAAAGGGAAGGCTGTTCTTTGTTTAGCATTTAAGCTCTGATTGCTGAATGCTGTCTTCCCATCCGATAGGATAACTTCCTAAGGAAGTGAAGTTTGGTCTGACTTAAGTATCAATTTATTGTTAAGATATAAATTATGGAGCTCTCTTTTGACCTAGTGGCATTTCTAATTCTATCTATGACACTTGTATTGCCTCTGCCACAGTAGCATCTGAGCGCCTCTTAAACACAAATGAATTTATCCTCAGAAACCCCCTGTGAGATAGACTAATGTTGTTATCCCTATTTTACAGACAGGGAACTCAGGCACAGAGGCAAAGTGAGTTGCCCAAGGTCACACAGAAAGTCTGTGGCAGAGCAGAAGTTTGAACCTGAGTCTCCTAAATGCTAGGCTATTGCAGTAACCATTGGGCCCTCCTTCCTCTTAGCTGAACTTAACAGGAGATAAGGGTACCCAGAGTCAGGCTCTGAATGTTCAGACATGGGATTCATGGGGAATTTTGAAAGTATTTTTTTTTTAATATGTGCACTTGTTGCCCACTTCTTAGGCTGGCAGTGACGTCCATGGGAGAATGGACTCAATGTCCAGTGAGTGTCTTGATCCCTGTAATTTGGTGCTCTGCATAAGAATTCAGGAGACAAATGCCATCCAGTCCCTTACTCTCAAAGACTGAGTGCTTTGCATGCATCTGCTGGATTTGATCCTAGTACTGGTGTGCTCAGTGACTAGAAGGAGGACTTCATATTATGCCTAGCACCAGTCCTGTCATCTAGTTAAGGAGTTGGCCTTGATGGGCTCCAAAGACAACTGATCCTCCTTTGCTGGTAGATGAGATGACTCTAATAGAGCCAGAGGGTGGCAAGGCCAGAGTTACTCCAGTCTCCATCAGAACCATCCAAAATCCTGGAGGGGTGAAAAACATGGACACAGTATAGCCAAAAAAATGTACTTAAAAATGTAAAGCAACTCAATTGTTTATAGCCAGAGGCTTTTGCCCAGCTGTTACTTTCCAATAGAGTATTAGGATCAGTCATTGATGTCTCTGCACAAGCTGGGAGAAGAATGACTAGGGCAATATTTGTTTCATAACTCTCTGGAAAATTGAATCCCAGCTGTGGCTAATAATTGCTTTCATTAAAACACTGAGCTTAATCCAAAACGGAGAATAATGTCCCCTCTGTGCTGCAGCTCTCCTCAGCCTTGACATGGGCTATGCTTTTTATCTTCCTTTCCTTTCTTGTTAAATAGACACTTCTCACCCTGGCGTCGTAATAGCACCAATGTTAGGTCCCAGGGAGGTGAAAGTTTTGTAGATTGCACCAATGGAATGTGTTCTTGTTTTTTCCATGCGACATACCCTTTCCAGAGATGGAGATGGGGGAGTGTGGCCACTGTGCCCCTTGAAAATCCCTTCTCCTTTCTCTCCCGCCCCCCTGTGCCCAGTCATAGGTGGCCTCACCCACAAGCTAATGGGGGGGAAGAAAACCAGCCTGCATGCAGCATGCATGCCAGGATGTGCATGTTGGACTGTGAGGGAGAGTCTAAACCGTTCCATCATTTCTGCACAAGGGTCCGCTTTGTCCTCCCAGCACTTCATTTTCCTCCAGCCGGGGCAGTGAAATCATTACTAATGTTTTCTCATCCAGCACTCTTGACGTGGAGAGAATATTTTACAAGCCACCTGGGTTTGCCCTGTACGGTCAAAGAGGCTTTCCCCATTCTCACTCCACTCATATACAAAGAGCTCTCCCATATAGTCACCCTTCCCAGGGAATGGTGATGTAAGAAGTGGCTTTGGGGGCTAAGTTCAGTGCAAAGTCCTGGGAAGTTAAGGTGAATCACCAGAAACCAATTTCCCCCTTTGTACATGAGGTCTGGTTTAGCTTCCAAGGGCAGAGCCGAGCTTCATTCTCCTGATCAAAAACATCCTCTTAAGTGTTTCACAGGGGTGGGCAAACCAGTTCTTATAAAATAAGACATAGCCGTCCCCCCACCCCCAACCCACTCTTCCCTCTGTACAAGTGTTTGGTATGAAGATGCTCATGTCACTGTTTTCTCCTTTTCTATTTTTGACTTTTGTGTTCTTCTGCACTGCAGGGCTCTGGACAGGATTCAGAGCGGAGGGGCTGGGATACTGTGGGACGGGGAATTCCCATGGTTTTTCCAGCACAAATGAGAGCAAGAAATGCCAGCTGGAAATCTCATGAGAGTGATTTCTGGTGAGAACTTTCAGCTCCTCTTTGCAGGCCTAAGAGGTCAAGTAAAGATGAAGAAGAGAGTCCTTTGAGGATGGAATAATGTGACTCATTGCTATACTTGGCACCTGCATACTGGCGCTTCTATGTCGAGTGCACCATATACTCAAAGATGGAACAGGGGGTAGGTAAGGTTCTGATCATTTGGAAAAGGCTTGAGGAACATCAGAACTTCAGGGTGCTTCACTGAAATGAGCTAAGGTTCACTCATTAAGAGCTCTTTATCCTTTGTCTCTTGATCCCCAGCCACTGCCTGAGAGAGAACAAGCATCCCAGGTAGCAGAGCTAGGAATTCAAATTAGCAAATGTAAGACAGAGAATTTAGCAAATCTTTCTGAAAATATGTTGTCATTCCCAGTAGGCTCTTGTACCATCAGGGCAAGCCTGTAACTCCATTGTTCTTACTGAATGGCTGCTGTACTCTATATTGGTCTCTTCATTTAATCTAGGATTCTTTTCCCAGACTTCATGAACTCTCTTTCTCCCCAGTTATTCAATGAAGGGCCATGCTCTGATATCCTTACTCACACTGGGTAGCACCTTTCCACATGAATAGTTCCATTAACATCAGGGGGATAGTTCTTAGGTAAGGATGATTGGAATCTGGCACAGTGTTTTGTGATGCCCTGTATGAATAATGCAATGTAAAATCCTAGACGCTTATGCTAGAAGGCACCTTGTAGGTCACTAAATCCAATCCCCTTATACCTGGTGCCAATTCCCTCTATTCACTGGAGTGTGTTATCTAATCGCTCTAGATCATGCATTAAACACATCTCTTGACACCTGTTCTGTTCTGGAATCCTTCTGTCCAATCGGAATATTAAGTTTAAGTTCATTACTTCTGACAGAACAACCTGGAATAATATTTCTTGCTTTATATTATCCTGCTTACTGGTGTTTATAGAGCTTGTATCACCTTAGTGCTATGCTTACAGTGGCCTGATTCTAGGTCACATTTACACTAGGGTAAATCAGGAGTAACTCCCTTCACCAAAGTCTGAAATTACACTGAGGTAAGTGTAATTTACCATAATTGGGTCATATATAGATAATGATAAAAAGCAGTTTTCAGATCAGGATTATGTTTATAACTTTGGGAAACTTGCATAAGTAGGGGCCTACTAAATTCACAGCCATGAAAAACATGTCACAGACTGTGAAAGCTGGTCTCCTCCCATAACATCTGGCTATTGTAGGAGGGTTGCGGTATTGCCATCCTTACTTCTGTGCTGCCTTCAGAGCTGGGTGGCCAGAGAGCAGTGGCTTCTGCCAGGTGCCCAGATCTGAAGGCAGTGCCACTGCCAGCAGCAGCACAAAAGCGAGGGTGGCATGGTGTGTGTGTGGGAGTAGTCACTATTGGGGGGGCAAGGCTGGCCTTATGGGCGGGTGACTGCCCAGTGTGCCGTGGTCACAAACCCCTCCACACACAGCCAGCCCAAGGCCCCTTTAGCCCCCAAGCACTGGGCCCAGAGCTGGGGATGAGCTGGGCTGGGAAATCGCAGCTGGGTGCTCCTAACATACACCGGGATCTAGTTGATATTCCTGGCCAGACTGGGGAGAGATTGGACTTCCTCTTCCTCTGCACAGGCTACTTCCAAGGCTGGGTCAGACCCAATTCCGGGAAGCTCCACAGCTGCTGGTGCTGAAAGGAGCACTACCAGCAGCAGCCACAGAGAAGTAAGGATGGCAGTACTGTAACCCCCTATAATGACCTTGCAAACCTCCCCCTCCTACGCCCCCCCACCTCTGTTTGGGTCAGAACCCTCACAGTTACAGCACCATGAAATTTCAGATGTAAATAACTGAAATGGTGAAATTCAAGATTTCTAACATCCTATGACTGTGACATTTACCAAAATGGACCATGAATTTGATAGGGCCCTATGCATAAGATAATCAAACCAAGCTGACAGGTCAGAGATTTTATTACAAATCTGAAATCCAGGCTCGATTTTTAGGCCTGATTTGGGGGAACCTAGGTTGAATTGATGTGATGTGCAGTGTTTTCCTCATCCCCAAAATCAAACTACAGTTGGTTGTTTCTTCAACTGAATTTCACATTGAGACATTTGGCTTGTTCAGACCAGAGTTCCAGAGGGATGACTCCCTAACTGAGAAAGAGGGTCATAGGATTCCTTATGAGCGGAAATGGCTGAACTCTAGACACAATGTACATTGAAGCCCATCTGTATTTCAAAGCACATGGCACCTCCAAGGAAAGTGACCCTCAGAAGATTACTTCGGCCCCTTTGTGATATGGTCTTTGTTACTATCATTCTGGCCATTGTGAACTCCATCCCAGACTGCTGCAATGTGCATTGTTTGGAGCTACCATTGAGGAGCAATCTGAAGCTTCTGCAGGCCGCAGAATGCAGCGACTTACTTGTCTTTTGAATGTGGGGAGCCTCTGGCAGTGCATAACAGTAGTACTCTGGGCTCTGCCTATCTGCTTCTACATCCAGTTCCAGGTATTGGTTATGAGCTATAAAACCAAATCCGCTAACATCAAGGGGACCTTGTTTTAGATCATAGTTACCTTCTGTTGATATACTTCCAGCATGTGTAAGGTCTCATCAAACTTATGATTGTTTTCATTTAAATTTAAGAACTCGTGACAGATGTGTAGTCACATTGCTTAATGCATGGCTGGAAGGCATTCAGATGTTACGTGATGAGCGCAGGATAAAAATCTATGTAGAATAGACTAGAATTGTTCAGAGGCTATGGCTGCATTTTTTTATTCTAATTAAAAATGTATGTCTGTACACACGCATGCTCCCGTGTTCTTGTATGTATAATTGCCCCATGAAATGGATGCTCTATAAACCTGTGTAACCGCATGCCCTTTGTTTTATAACCCTGGCCTCTCCTCTTACTACTTCCCAGCTGTTTGTTGCTCTTGCTAGTATCTTGCCTAGTATTTACATTGAAAGCTCGTTGGGGCAGGAACTGTCTTTTCTGTTTGTTTATGGAGTGCCTATAGGGTGACCAGATATCCCGATTTTATAGAGACAGTCCCAATTTTGGGGTGTTTTTCTTGTATAGGCTCTGTGATAGACCCAGGCCAGTTGGGTACAGCAGAATAGCAAAAGGCAGATATACTGGCCACTGGATTAACAGTTTTTTGTTCCTTGACTGACCAGAGCAGGGGCTGTTCCAGGCTAATGAGAACACCTGACTCTAATTAACCTGCAAAGAGTCAGGTGAGGCCATTAAGTTAATGTGACCACCTGACTCTAATTAAGGCCCTGCTAATACTATAAAAAGGGCTCACTCCAGTCAGGCAGGGGAGAGCCAGGGGACAGGAAGTGCGGCTGAAGGGTTGGTTAATGAAGACACCCCCAAACTATCGTTAAGGGAGCCCTAAGGTAAGGGTGAAGAAGTGAGAAGTAGGAGAGCTGTGGGGAAGTGGCCCAGGGAGATGTAGCAGCTCTGGCAGTGAAAGGTTGGCTGCCAACAGCTGCTATCATTATGGTCCCTGGGCCGGAACCCGGAGTAGAGGGCAGGCCCGGGTTCCTCCCAACCCACCACTACAGGAACATCTCTTGGGAGGGGAAGTCAGGCCCCTGTCAGGACAGGAGGCTAAACTGTTCTGAAATAAGCTCCCAGGGACACACAGACTGTGGGAGTTCTCTCACCAACCTCCTTGCAGGCCTATGATGAAAAGGGCTCAGTAGACTGTGACCCTGGCCCTAGAGAGAGAAGGGCTACGTGGAGGGTCACAGTGAGCCACTGAGGCTAGCATAAACTGCCTAGAAGCACAGGACCCACGGGAGCAAGGTCAGAGCTCTGCCACAACTCCTATTACCCCCCACCTCCATCCCGATTTTTCACACTTGCTGTCTGGTCACCCTAAGTGCCTAACACATTTACAGGGTACTCTGAAATGCTAAAAAATGGTAATGCATATGGTTGTCCCAAAGGCCTGCTCAGGAGTCCAGATGGATTCTTCCCTTGATGTTCTAGAGGTAAGCACTCACTGAGTATCACTAGTGCTGCCAGATGAAATCTGTTCAGATTCCAGCCTGCTGAAGGAAGACTATCCATTCATAGAGATTGCAGTTAGCCCTTTGAAAACCGGAATGGCTGGAGGACTCCCCACTGGTTAATACGGAGCTGTTTGTTTGTGTAGATACTTGTGCTAGGAGTGGGGGTCTCTTTAGGGACCACTTTACTGCAAACCATTATGTGTGCCCTGAGGCCAGATCAAACCTGGTGCAACAAGAAGAAATAGCAACATGGAGGGGAGTTTATATAAATAAATATGCACTGGCTGTTTGAAAGCGTATCTGTGTGTTGAAGAAACATGCATCCCAATATGCAAGATGTCCAAATGTAAAACACGCATGGGACGCATGTGTGTTGATTTCCCTTCCCTTTTACTAAGGACATATAATTTGATTGCAATCAGGCTTCTCCATCACTGCTGCCCTTTTTCCTCTCCATTATGTTCCTTGACGCACACTTCCTGCAATGCCAGTGCCCTGAGAACTTACCCATTGTTTCCCCCATCTAAAGCTGGTCAGGAGCCACATTCCAGAGTAGCTGGAGGGATCAGGTATTCGCTACTAGTCCTTTCCCACAATGTAACGGCTGGTGGGGATGAGAGATTTGGACAGAGTGTCTGGCTGTTTACTGGTGTGTGGGGCTTTTGGGTTTTGTATTACCCGCTGACTAATCCTGTGCAGTCATCTCAGATTCCCAAGGCTTTGTTACAATTGTAACATTCATGCTCTTCCTTGCAGATGCTGTGGTCCTGAAATTTAACTTACGTTTGCTAGGAGCCTGTTTTACTGCATACAATTTAACTGCTCAGATATAACATGGGAATTGTGTTTAAAAGTTCAAGCTGCAGTTACGGTCAGAAAAGTGACCTTGTGTGACTTCAGGGATATTCTGTCCACATCAAGTTTGCTCACTTTATAAGCCCAAAGATAAATTATTTTCTAATGGCCACAGCTCGAGACTTAGGTGGGGCTATGAAAATTAAGCTGAGTCTTATTGCCCCTTTCATCATCTTCAGTGATAAAGTGTAACAAACTGGCCAGTGTGTGAATATTGCTGTCCTGTGCTGGATAGAATCAGAACTGCTCCGCTGTTTGTCATAGGCCTTATACTGTTCATAGCAAGGGGGCTAAAACTCAGATCCTCCTGCTCCGAAAATCACAGAACCCTGGCACTTAGGCAAATGAAGTTCTCCCACTGTTGCTGTGAAAGTTAGCGCATCCATGGTATATGGATCTGGATCATTCTGTAAACTGGGCTCAAACAATATGTGTTTTTAATATGGCTAAATGTAAATTTATACGTTTAGGAACAAAGAATGTAGGCTGCACTTACAGGATGGAGGATGCCATCCTGGGAAGCTGTGACTCTGGAAAAAATGTGGGGGTTGTGGAGGATAATCAGCTGAGCATGAACTCCCAGGGTGATGCTGTGGCCAAACAGGCTGATGCAATCCTAGGATGCATAAAAAGGGGAATCTTGAGTATCATAGGTGCTGACTTCCCCTCTGCCCAGCTGGTGCTCGGCCCCGCCCTTGCACTGCCCCCACCCCACTCCATTCCACCCCTTTCCCAAAGTCCCCACCCCACCCTGCCTTTTACCACCCCAGCCCCACCCCTTCCTGCCCCCATTCCACCCCTTCCCCCAAGTCTCTGCCCTGCCTGTTCTCTGCCTACTCCCCTGAGTGTGTCATGTCCCCACTCCTCCTCCTCACTCCAGGAAAGTCCTAAGCGCCACCAGGCAGCTGGTAGGTGGTGGTGGGGGCGACGGGAAGTGCTCGGAGGGAGAAGGAGGAGTGGGGATGCAGCACACTGTGAGGGGGAGAGAAGGAGGTGAGGAGGGGGGAGCTTGGCTGCCGGTGAGTGCAGAGCACCTGCTAATTTTTCCCCATGGGTGCTCCAGCCCTGAAACACCCACGGAGTCAGTGGTGAGTGTGACTAGAGGTTAGTTTACTTCTATGTTTGGCACTGGTGCAACCACTGTTGGAATACTGTGACCAGTTCTGGTGTCCACAATTCAAGAAGAATGTTGAAAAATTGGAGCGAGTTCAGAGAAGAGCCATGAGAATGATTAAAGGATTAGAAAACCTGCTTTACAGTGGTAGACTCAAGGACCTTAATCTATTTAGCTTTGTTAAGGGGTGACTTGGTTATGATCCATAAGTACCTACACAGGAAACAAATATTTAACAGTGGGCTCACCAATCCATAAGAGAAAGGTATGATATAATCCAAAGGCTGGAAGTTGAAACCAGACAAATTCAGACTGTAAATAAGGTGTAGATTTTTGTTTTAACTTGGAGAGTAATGAACCATCGGAACAATTTTCCAAGGATCATGGTGGATTCTCCATCACTGACAATTTTAAAATCAAGATTGAATGTTTTTCTAAGATGCTAGGAAATATTTTAGGGAAGTTCTATGGCCTGTGCTGTACAGGAGGTCAGACTAGATGATCATGATGGTCCTTTCTGGCCTGGGAATTTATAAATCTATGAAGACCCACAGGGAATAGGTCACTGAGTGAGGAAGAAGCAGTAATGGACCGAACCAAAGCCCCTGAACTTTGGGGTAGTTTGGATTGAGACTTGTA
Source organism: Gopherus flavomarginatus (assembly GCF_025201925.1). Classification (NCBI taxonomy): domain Eukaryota; kingdom Metazoa; phylum Chordata; order Testudines; family Testudinidae; genus Gopherus; species Gopherus flavomarginatus. The sequence continues at coordinate 20,281,143 of NC_066623.1, read as the reverse complement.
TTTTACAATGCTGACCCACCTCTAGTTTAAGTGTAGATTCTCTGTTTCACATGAAACACCCAGTGTTTTCTTTTTGTACAAGAAGCTGGCATGATATGTACAAATCAGTCTGGATGGCTGGCAGCTGTCCCAGCTGTAGAGGAATCCTGTAATCCCTTACTACTCCAGAGAACTGGAAATGAAAGGGTGACTGACTGCACTGGCAGCTCATACAGCTCCGCAGGCCCAGTTGTCAGGCCATCGCAACTGGTTCTTTTCCTGGATGTTGAGAACTGCTGTCCTTTGGGAAAATCAGGTCGGTGCCAAATTCTACTCTGTTACATCAGGGACTGAAGAGGGTCATTTCACAGGCTGATCTATCCCAGATGAGAGGCGTCTCCTCTGTTGATGTGTGAAGAGATGATCTGTCTCTGTCCAGCCTTCTTTTCTCTGTACGATCTCTCTTCCCTTTTCAAGGCAGGTGGTCTGGTGGCTAGATTTTTAGATAAAGGGGAAATATAATGATGAGGGAGAAGCTCAAAATAATCAGAGATCTGTTTTGCATAAGCACCTAAAGGTTTGGATGCCTATTGGAGCCTGCCAGTTTTCCAAACATGGGTTGGAAATCTTATGAGTCTCTCTCTCCAGATGTTTTCTGTCCATGTTATGGCTATGTTAGCCTTTCTAATCATGTTGCTTGCATATGTGTTCAGTGTGTTTGGTGACCCTGGTCTCTGTCTATGTGTATGGTAAGTTGGTGAACTGTGTATTTCTGTGGCTTAGGTCTGATTGTTCCATCATGAGGTAATGTTTTGTCTTTTCCATCATAAAATGGTGATGCTTCTTTCTAGTGAAAATCCAGATTTCACAAAATTTAACCCATTTGACCAGAGGGAGAAAGGCAGAAATAACATTTTCTATATGAAAAGTTAGTGAAATGCTGACCTTTCTGCCTAGGAACCAATATATGAGAGAGTCCATTTTCACACATTAAGTGAACTGATGTGCTTGGTCTTCTGGCTCAACGATGTGCCTGGGAGATAGGTGATCTGGGTGCTGTAGTAAGTTCTGTCGCAGGCTTTCTGGGTGCCTTTAGGCAACTCATTTCACCTTTGTGGGCCTCAGTTTCTTAAGCCGTAATAATAGTTTTCTACCCAAATGGGGTGCTGTGAGGCTTAAGCCACTAATGCTTTTTAAAATGCTTTGAGACCCTGGGGTGGAGTGTGTTCTGGGAGTGCAAAGCATTCCTAATAAGAGTCATGTAGTGCTCATGTCTCCATCATTTAGGTTGACCAGACAGCAAGTGTGAAAAATCGGGACGGGGGTAGGGAGTAATAGGAGCCTATATAAGAAAGACCCAAAAATCGGGACTGTCCCTATAAAATTGGGACATCTGGTCACCCTACCATCATTCATCCTTGTCCCTAGATTACTTGTCCACTGATATGTTCAAGGACACTAAACATCTTCATGGCTTCATGTTTTGTTTAAGGTTGGTTTGCTTCCTCTTTTGCTTCCCACTAGAGAAACAGAGTGTAACCCTCACTATCTAGATTAAGAAAAGGATGAGTCTACAGTCAAACTTGACTAGCTAAATGAGGTAAAAGGTGTTAACCTGTGTCCACCCTGTGTGGAAAAGTTCATGGTTGCAGGTACCTGTAAGATAGCCCTGACCTCTCTTCCTAGTTTATGAAAACCGCCACCTTTTAAGCAGAGGTTCCCTGTCAGCTGAATGGCAGTTGTCTGCATCTTGCAATACTTTGAAACTCTCACAATGGACCCAAGCCTCAATCTACAGCTGGACTGTATTCCAACATCTCAAAGTTCAGGCTGCTTGGATCAGAGGCTTAGCTTTAGGCCTATCTCTAACTGAAACAATTTGGGCAATGCTCCTTCTGATTCACCCCAGTTGCAGCTTCATCCTGCTTGCTGTCTTGTGAATAGGCTCTGCTGGCTGTCCTATGCTGTTGGATTTAGACTTTTGTCAGGATTCATGGTAGTCAAGGAGGGTGGGAGATTCTGGAGGGATATTTTCCACTTTCCTAGGTACAATACAGAGGATGCATTTTTCCAGTGAGGAGACAGCACAGGCAGAAGAGAACGGTGGGGTGGTTAGAAACATGCCCCTCATGAAGTTGCTGCACTAGTTTGCTGAAGTGATTGGTCTGGTTTTGGGCGGGGTGCAGCATTCCAACAGATGTTGCTGAAACGACTGAGCAAACAGCTCACCTGGAGGGTGGTAGTGAAAGCCTTTAACCAAAAGGTCTGTCTTTTCCATGAGATCTGTTCCTCAAAAGATGCCGTCTCGCTTTAGTGGCTGTGGTGCGATATCCAGCAACGATGAGCTGGTTTTCAGTGTTTACTTTATTTGTCATGTTGAGCTGGCGCGGTTGAGTGCTGTAATTGACTGAGCAGCCGAGTTGGCAGCGGGAATATCCAGACAGTTCCTGAACAGCAGCATTAATATATGTGTAGCACAGTATGCATTCATATTTGAATGTATGGTCTGTGTGAGTGCATGTGTTCCTGGGAAAGTTGTCTGGGTGAGTGACTGTTGCATCTTAATTACACCCAGGTCCTGCAGAATAGCCTTGCTGAAGAGCTTAAAATCTAAAGAATCCAAAGAAGTTAAAAACACCAATTGATTTCCTTTGCGTGAGGAACGCTCATCAGTCTCTTTTGTTAATATACAGTTAACACCCTGATGATAACTTCGGCCTCCAGATGTAGGCAAAGCTTTTAGTGTAACATGATTTCTTTGCCATTGGGTTAATGCCCCAATTTTCCTGACAACGCAAGCTTCTTAAAAGCAACGAAAGAAATCTGGGCAAAGGTTGTGTGTTTGGTTTTGTTTTCCTACAAATGAATTGGACGCTGTTTCACTTCCATGGGGATGAGTGTAATCTGAATTTGCTCCTTGTTTGTGGTAGGATTAGCACTTTGGTCCTGTGAGGTGAGAGGATGGTGCTTTAATACTAACACTTTTGTCCTTTTGTAGCACTTTCCTTCCATATATCACAAAGTGCTTTGCAAACCTGGTCAAGCATAATTTTATAGCTGGAGGAATTGAGGCACAGAGGGAAGTGACAGGCCTAAGCCAGTCAGCCAGTCTCACAGCTGGGAATAGAACTAAGAAGTCTTAACCCCTGGGCTCTAACCAGTAGCCACACTTCCTCCTAGAACTGGAAAGAGAATCCAGGAGTCCTGACTCCATTGTTTGTTCTAACCAACAGAAGAGACCCTTTTCCTGGCATCAGCAGTAGAATACAGTTCTCTTGATTGCCACTTCAGAGCCCTTTCCACTGGTCCATACTGTCTCTGTGTAGATTATATGACTTGCCCAAGTTTACGCAGCAAGTCTTTAGCTCCACATGGAGCAAATAAATTGCTTCTGATTCTGTGGCTGTTATATTCCCCTTTATGCTGCTAGGCATTTCCTCTGCTACTTTTCAATTAATTAGCATGCTGCTATCTACCAAAAGCCTTCAGCAGCTGCTTCCACCAGAGCTGCAGCAGTGGTTGTACAGTACGGAAATGGACACCTGTTCAGTGCAGACCCCCTGTTCCTCAGGGGCTTTGTGACTCAACAGAAGTCATCTGCTCTGAGCTGAAACCTGGTGCTAGAAGATTTTGGCCCAGAAGTTAATGTATTTACTTTGTGCTGAGTACAAAAGAAGCTTAGGATAGAGCAGCCCAACAGTTTTAGTCTAATATCCTGTCTCTAACAGTGACCCATGTTAGTGCTTCAGAAGAAGGTAAAAAAAAATCCCTATAATTCACCTGGCCACTTTATAACAGTATCCCATGGAGGTGTTTGTGTGCGCGCAGGGGTGGTGGGGGAGGGCAGGAAGATACCTTGTTGCTCCTAGCCGGTGATCGTCTTTTCCCTAAAGCAGCAGTACCACCAGTGTAATTTTGTGGATGACTTAGCAATATTTTCCAGGTAGGTGGGAGAACAATTCATATTCCCGTTCAATGGGAGCCATAATGTGTTTCATCTAGTTGTGGAAAAATGCTCAGACTCCACAATGGCTTCTACTCTTCCCAAGCAGATCATCTGCTAAAAAGCTTTGCTTGCTGTTCTGCTGCTTTTTGCTGGTCTGCAGCAGTTCAGTCTTGACTAGTGTGTGTAGCCTGTCACAGGCCGTTTCGTTCAGTGGCTGACTTCTGGCCAATCAGTTAAGAGGACAGCATAGAGGCTGCCCTGTTTGGGTCAGATGTGAAGGGTAAAAGCGTGTGTGTGTGCTCTTCTGATGGAAGCTGGAGCAGAGGAGCTGTGACCGCTGCATGATGGAACATAACAATACAAACACGCATGTGCTTGGCCCTTGGGTCCTGAGCTGGAACCAAAATAGAGGTCTGTGTGATGTCAGATCGAACTTTAGCAGGTCAGGCCACAGCTACATCTCTGGAGAGCAAGCTTAGCCCAAGTCTTGTCACCGGAAAGTACAATGCAAGAATCCTCCTCTTTTCATGAATCTTCTCCAAGGTGGTGCAATGATCCTGCCTTTGAGCTCTAGAAATGCCCAACTAGTTTTTCATCTTATTAAGAGGCTTAAGTTTGGCTGGGAAGCAGGGGTAGGAAGATCTTGTCTCCCTCTTCTGTGGGAATTGATACTTTTAGATGCATGTAACTAAGGGCCAGATACCCCGATGAATGACTTACAAACACTCTCACTAGTAATATAATATGGCAAGAATGGGGAGGGCTTAAGTGGAATTTCTGCGCTGCTTCTGAATATCCATCCAGCCCCTAGCGTCACAGTTCTATCCAAGAGCCTTAAACCTTCCACTGAGTTTGTAAAACGGCGATAACAACACTTACCTACTGGGTGTGAGGATTAATAGTTTTTAAAATGCTTGTAGATCATTGGATAAAAGGTACTGCAGGACGTTATCACACTCACGCACAGCAACGCGGTCCAGGTTCTGCTCTAGAAGCATACATACTTGTATCTGATTGTTGACTATATCACAGATCACCCAAAGCTACCAGTCCTGGAAGAGATGCCTGTCACCTCTGAAGAATCAGATTTCAAATCCTGGGTTGAGCTACATTTGAAAGCAAGATTGGGTGTATGCCTAATTTCTGTGTTGTGTATATCATAAATCCTTACATAATATAGCAAGGGGGGGGCTATTTCTGCTTAAAATTGGGCTAAGGGAGGAATCGCAGGGGGTTCTGTCAGTCGAGGTTGTGGTGTACTGGCAGGGATATGTGCAGACTCCAGGATGGGAATAACGGGGTGCTTCAGGTATGAAATGAGGTGTACTGATAGAGTTACAAGTATGTGTGGGATCCAGGACAAATAGCAGGAAGGTGCTCGGGGTTAGAGTAGTGGCAGAACTGGGTGTGGTAGTTAAGACTGGAATCACAGGAAGTGCTACAGGCAGGATTATGATGCACTGAGACTGCATAGGAATGGGCCGTGTCTGCCCACATTAGATTTGGCTCTGGTCTGTGCTGTCAGCTCCTCACTTTCAAAAAAGTGAAAAATGTGTTCATAACATGATGATAAAAATAGGACTCAAAATACCAAGCAAACACACACCGTAGAACAGCACCTTGTGTTTTGTATTTCCATGCTTCCCTCTCAGAGTGCCACTGCCACTTAAAAAAAAAATCACAAAAAGCCCACTCTGGTCCATATAAGCCTCCCATTGCTTACATTGGGGTGTCTTTAAAGTATGATTAATTGATAACCAGTGGTATCCCGGTTCCCTTAGTACATACTGATCAATCTCTAAAATTCAAAAGGGCACAAGGCTATTAGCATTGCTTCTCACTTAATGCCAGGTTGCTAAAAAGGTTTATTCTCAAATGGTAAGAGCCAATGTTTTTAATTTCCTTGCCTAGGGGATGAACATATTGCTGCCAGGGAAGATCCTGGGGAGGGGAAACAGGATAGGGAGTTATGGGTCTGCTGCATGGCAGAATAGAATTTTACAAGTAGGCTACTTAGCAGGCATCCCCTACCCACTGCGACATGACTCTGGATGTAGGGATATAACCCATGAGGTTTCCAGGTTCTTGTGTGACAGATTTTGCACACTAGATTCATCTGAGTGCAAATGTGAGATTTGCACTGTCCTCTTTACCTTGGACTTGTATTTTCCCACTACCTTCAGTTCTGATCCATACATGGGTGGGTAGGAAGGTGACTGGCCTCTTCATAGAATCACATCATGGCCACTAGTATAGGGGAGCTCCAGAATATTACAATCAGCTCTGCTTCCCCTTGTTCTCTTTTTTGGAGAGACAGAACCATAGGATTGGAAAGGACTTCCTGGGTCACAGAATCCAGTCTGATGCCATCATAGGCAACCCTGTCATATAATCTTGTTCATAAACTTAGCAAGTTGCATCTTAAAACTAGTTTGGTGTTTTTCCCCCCCTCCACAACTCCAACTGGGAGGCTGTTCCAGAGCCTCACACCTCTGATGGTTAGAAACCTTCTTGTAATTTCTAGACTAAATTTATTCGTGGACAATTTCTACTCATTTGTTCCTGATCCAACATTTTCCTTTAGCTTAAATAGGTCTTCCTTCTCTTTGCAGTTTACCTCCCCCCTCCCCCCCCCCCGGATTTATAGAAAGCAGTCAGATCCCTTCTGAGCCTTCATTTTGCTAGGCTAAACAAGCCACACTTTTTTAGTCTTTTCTGTTAAGATAGCCTCCCCATTCCCTTGACCACACTAGCAGCCCTTCTCTGTATCTGTTCCAGTTTGAATTCATCTTTTTTTGAACATGGGTGACCAGAATTGCACGCAGTATTCTAACTGAAGTCTTACCAGTGCCTTGGCATTAATACTTCCCTGGTCCACATGATGCATCCTAGGATCACATTTACCTTTTTCACTGCTGCAAAGTTTCACTGGCTCAAAGTTATCCTGTGATCAACTAATACACCAAGGTCTTTCTTCTCTTCTACCATTTTCAAGTGAGAAGCGCCCAACTTAGAGCAGAAATTCTTGTTATTAGTCCCTAAGTGCATGATCTTGCACTTAATGCTATTAAATTTCATCCCATTTCTATTATTCCAGTCCTCAAGGTCATCCTGTTCTTCCTGTATAATATTGCAATATGCCTCTGTATTGACAATGCTTCCCAAGTTTGTGTCATCAGCAAATTTCATTAGCACATGCCTACTTTGATAAGTTCTCCACTAGTGACCTCCCTCCAGCCTGATAGCTCTCCTATCAGTACTCTCTGGTAGCATCTCCCTCTAGCCAGTTCCTTACCCACCTAACAATTCCTGTACTAATCCCCTCCTTCTCCAGCTTAATGATTACATTTCCCCTGTGGTACCAAGTCAAATGCTTTAGGGAAGCCCAGATAAAGTAGATCTACTGCATTTCATTTAACCTGATAACTGAGCTCTCTGACAGTCTGATACATCCAACCTCTGCTGGCCCAGAAAAATTATAGCACCCATTTCTGTTGTCACTGCCCCCCCCCCCCCCGAGGGCTTCCTTTCTATGACAGGCCTTACTGCTGCGAGCCAAGCCAAAAGCCATGGCTTTACACCCAAGGATCTGGTGCTTTCTCTGCCAAAGAGTGTGGAAGGGGCATTTCAGTGCCACACTGGGGGCTTTATGGGTTTAGATCAAAGCCTTTTCTTGGCATCTTTGTATACCAACTGGAATATAAAACTCTGTAATGGGAACTGAGCTTGAGAAAGGAAATATCTGAAACACCCAGAGACAGGCTGCGTTTCTTTAAATTGGCCTCCTCTCCTTTCCTGATAGGTCCACAGGCAAATGAAACCACTTTGAAGATTGAGCCCTGAGGTCCTCCCCTTTTCAAATGTTTGCTCTCCTTTGAGCACTTGCTACAGAGCTGGAAGGCCATATATCTGAGAGCAGAGCACTTTGATGAGTTAGGGTGTTGGGGTCATTTGTCTAAGGAAAGGGACCCCTTGTAGGGTGACCAGACAGCAAGTGTGAAAAATCAGGACGGGGTGGGGGTAATAGGAGCCTATATAAGAAAAAGACCCAAAAATCGGGACTGTTCTTATAAAATCAGGACATCTGGTCACCCTAACTTCTTGTAACTGAAGGGGCTAAGAGGGAGTTTTGTTACTGCCAACAGAGACCTCTTGTTGTAGAGCCAGGGGATCTTGTTACAGAGAAAACATCCCTGAATTTGCTGGGGATTGTGTTACTGATTTCTGCTGGCTCAGGTTCTCAGCCGTCCCAGATCAACCTCCATCAGGAATTCCAACACCTCAGAACAGCAGCCCAGGATCACAGTTGTTAGAGGCTGAAAAGACTTCTTAGGTTGTTGGATCTGTCTATCTGCAAGGGCAGGACTTAATTCTCTCTCCGGAGGGCTCATATGATATTAAACTGATGGCAAGCTTGATCTTATTCCACTTTGCAGTGCTGCCTATTTGCACATAGCTTTCTGAACTACATGGCAGTGTAGGTAAGAACTGCAGAGCAGCATCTAAACGTTAGCCTGCCACAACTCTTCAGGGCTTGCTTGCGCTCTCATTGGTGGAGATACTGGACAGAATTTTTGGGGAGATAACACTGATGATTTTACCCCCATTCCAGTTTCCATCCCTCTCTCACCCAGTACCTGGTACAACGAAACATGGCTGTCACACTAAGGAGATTTAAGGATTATATTTTGGGTTTTAGGACTGGAAAAAGTCACAATGAATGTGCCTTGAACTCCAACACACATAATACACTCTGAGGGTAGCTACTGTACAGTATATCCAGTACTCAAAGTCAGCAAGAGGACCGAGGAGTTCACAGAGTTTTACAAGAGTTCACAGGAGTTTAAAGGGGCCCAGAGGGATTGATCTTGAATAATTTTTACCCAGCAGGAACTGAACATCAGCAACTTCTCTGCAATTAAAAATATCCATACACTTTCACTTGAATAGGGACAAAATGGCACAAAGATTATAAGAGGGACAGGGAGGAGGTCGAGGAAGGAAGGGAAAAGGGGGAGAAAGCAGGAAGAGGGACAGTTAATTAATGGGTGCTACTCTGAGAGCCTTTGTGCTTATTTCCCCATCTCTCTCCTGTTCTCTGCTCCCTGGCTCAGTAATTTACAAGCTCTTTGGCATCTTTCTTGTTAGTCTGAGTACAACTGCATACCATCCTGGAGCCTGATCCTTCCCCCCAGATGGTACAAGGTACTCACATTCACTTCAGTGGGAGTAGCTCATATCCTGTGGGATGAGTGGAAGCAACTGGGCCCCTGAAGCCTTAAAATTCTACATGCCCTCTTAGGGATTTTTGTCCTGCAGGCTGAATCCCATTGTCTTTTATAGGAGCTCTGTTATACAGGGGTTGAAGGCCCTATGAGTTTCTACCTACATTCATATGTAACAGTGTGCAGTATTGAAAAGGTGTTTCTAGTCACAGTACAGTTTAGGCCAATAAATATGCCATCTATCTATCGAGCTACAGGATGTTAATGACAAAGGATGAATTTAGATTCAGTCTCCCAAACACTTAACTAATCAATCTACCTTCTCATATGCTCAGCACTGTCATATCTAGGCATCCGTACAATAATCACTCTTGCCTGGATGTGCACCATCTTTTCTGTTCCTCTCAGGTTAGGTTGGAGTTCTTTGGAGTAGGTCTGGTTGGAGAACAAACATTCCATTTGCTGAAAACATTTCAAAGTTTCTACATTTATGTATGTTCTTCATTGGGACAAAACAGACTTTTTTTTTTTTTTTCCAAAATGGGAGAGGAAGGGAGGGTGGAGTGGAGTGGAGTGGAGTGGAGAGAGAGATTCACTCACTCCAAAATAGCCAGTAGCCCAGAGGTTAGGTTACTCACCTGGGATGTGCAGCACCAGGTTGAAGACCCTGCTCTGCCCGATTCACAGGACACAGACTTTCTCTGATTTTGACCAGAAATTCCATTTTGAACCAGAATAACCTTCCGGATTAAAGTTTTGTCAAAACATATTTTTCTGCAAGAAGTTTTGGTTCTGACGAATCATCAGGATTTCGTTGAAAAAATTTTGACCAGCTCTATTTTGGAGCATTTTTGGAGAAAAATATCAGAGGGAAGGAAAAGTTTTGCCAACTGTTTTGTACCCTTATTTACTGGGGAGGAAAATCTATGCATAGACTGCATCTTGCATCATGTTCTAAACTGCATAAGACATGTAACCCCTTTCTTCTTTCCCAGGTAAGAGACAGCGTATTTCAGACAGTAAGACAAAAGCTCAAGTCCAGCAGCATTATCCAGCATTTTATATAGGATATGCTCTTTGAGTGTTCAGTATCAGTGGTCATAAGGAGGGATATGGACAAAGAATTTGGCCCTGGGTGATTAATGGGGCTCCAGAGAAGTTCAGGTGGTTGTTATTCCTCTACAAGTTCTCTGGCTTCAAAAATATTCTAAAGCTTACATCAACAATGTTTTTTCCACAAAAGAAAAGGTATCTTCCCTTTAAGATCTTGAAGGCTTCTAGAGCCAGCGAAGTACCAGTGAATTCTAAACTGTAAGATTTAGGTTCTCCTATCTCTATTTGCTCAGCCTTGCAAAATTTTATTCTATTCCTGGTTGAAAGGGCAGTCCTAAGAAGACAGCTGCCCACTATAAGTAAGATGAGGGGTAGCAAAGGAAATCTGTGCTGGTAAAGTATAGGTAAGAGCTTGTAAACAGCCATGTGGATGATCACTAAACACACTAGTCAGGCATGAACCCTGAATGGGATGGAGAAAGAATTTCGAATCCAATATCTGTGTTGCCAGATTCAAGTAAATGGAATGATACAGAAGTATGGAACATCCCCTCTCTGACAGTGGATACTGAGAGATACATGGTCACTTTGACAAATTCCCAGGCTCACTGGAATCATTTATTGAATAACGGGCACAGTTTATTCTGTACTTCACTGTCTTCAAACCAACCTACTTCAGGCTATAAGGATTGATACTGTTTACTCTTATTTCACCCCTTCCATCTAAAGGTCTCAAAATGATTAACCAACAATTGATGAAGCCTCTCATCACCCCAGGGAAGTAAATATTATGATCCTTCCCCTGCTTTGAAAAATGGTGAGAAAAAAGCCACTCCTCCACCATGGAACTAATGGCTGTTTCACTGATTCCAGCCTAGAAGTCATGAGCAGCCCAACTATGGAACAGGATGAACAGTCAATGGTCTATTGGGTAAATGTATGGAGTTCTCTTGCATTCTTTATCCTCCATGGTGGTGAATGCTTGTGTTTTGCTTTCTTTTTAAAGGAATACTCCAGACGTGCCATTGAGTACGTACTATATCTGCAAAATTTGGCAGTGTCAACAAGCTGTAAAACATCCATGCTAATTTATTAGCAGCTGCTCCCCATGTAAAATACAAAAACATTGAGCTCCATTGCACAGCACCTTATTACACAGGTTGCTTGAGCTGTGTTCCTGCATTTGCAAAACAGGGAAAAGCTGGGTTTCCTCAGCTCAAACACAAAACCTCCTTCTAAGGCAGCGGTTCTCAAACTGGGGGTCGGAACCCCTCAGGGGGTCACAAGGTTATTACATGCGGGGGTTTGCGAGCTGTCAGCCTCCACCCCAAACCCTGCTTTGCCTCCAGCATTTATAATGATGTTAAATATATTTTAAAGTGTTTTTAATTTATAAGGGGAGTCACACTCAGAGGCTTGCTATGTGAAAGGGGTCACCAGTACGAAAGTTTGAGAATTACTGTTCTAAGGGACTTTTCCAAGCATTTTTCATCATCATCCTATAATCAGGACTTCACTCTTTTTTCCTTTGTTCAGTATGTATTTCAAGTTAAACCGTCTATAGAGCTCCAGGAGTTTGGGGCTGCCTTGTTTTCATGGGATCAGGTTCTACACTCCTTAACTGAGCTAAATTCCCAGGGGCTTCAAGAAGAACTTGGTCCCAATTTTTCATCTACTGTAAGATAAGCCCCTTGTGCTGGATTTCCTGAGCACTGCAGAGCTGCAGTGATGGAAGGAAAGGAGCAGAGCCAGCTCTGCAGTGCAGGTGGTTACCTAGGGTAGTTAAGTATTGAGCAAGACGACTGGCAAAATATTCAGACCTTTATTTTTTGTATCGATGACTATGTGCAGGTAGGGGTGGCTGTTTCTCTGGTTTGCCTGCAACCTAGACACTATGCTATGGGGGGTAACAGGACCTTAAGATATGATTCTGGCAAAGATTCATAGTCACCTACTTACACCAGTTCTGGGTGCTGACAATGGAGCAGACAAATATTTGATTTAGAAGCTGGCTGAAGGCTTCAGAGCCATTACCTGTGCAGTGCCTGAGCCAAACTCTCCCCTTGCTTTACCCTCTGTTAGCTCTTCATCATCTAAACTTCAAAACTAAGATGTTCAGTGGGAGGGACTAATTTAGAAAGCAGTAAAGTTGAAGGGGACTTAGGGTGATATCAGACAGATCTGTACTTGGGAGCGGGGGAAAACAGACCCTGATTTTGGCTGAATACATAAAGATCAAGGTATGGATGAGGAGATAACGGGCTTTGGGCCAGATCCTCAGGTGGTGTAAATCAGCTTAGCTCTGCAATGGATCTGTGCCAGTTAACACCAGCTGAAGAGCTGACCCCCTTTCTATAAAGCGCTGGAGCAAACACGCCGGAGAATATTGCACTAATCTCAGCATCTTGGTAGGACAAAGACCTTGGCAAACTGGACAGAATTCAAAGGAGAACAACTAAAATTAAGATTGAGGAAATTGCATTAGAAGGAAAGCTCGAAAGAACAAAACCTAATTTCTCTATCTGAACTCAAACGCACACATTTCGGGGTATCTGGACTCTTCTTTCTCTGCTAACTATACAGGATAAACATCTATAAGTACTTAAATGGTATAACCAAAAATCAAGGAGGGAGACGAATTTTTTAAGGTTGCATGAAGGTGGTGTAATGAAATGAAATGGCATGGAACTCAACGAAGGGAAACACAGGCTGAATATCAGGAAACGTTTCCTAGTAGTGAGCTGAATGAGCTGTAGTAAATGTGGAATTGTGTTCAAGGAAAATGATGGAAACTCCACTGCTTGGGACACTAGAACTAGCCTGGCCAAAACACTAGGTAACTTGCTGTAGGGAACAATCCTGCACGGCTGGGGCATAGGCTAGGGAAACTAATTGAGCTGTAGAAGTTACAGGGCCAAAGACTTCTCATTCTGTGACAATCACTTGGGCTGGTGTATCCATTTTCAGGCACCGTAAATCTGGCAATAAGTGTTTCTGTTGTTGGTTCTGATTTACATATGATAATCTCTTGCTCCGTCTAGCTCTTACCGTGCTCCAGGTCATTGTTCAGAAGCTTTTCCCCTTCTCAGGAGCCCAACAATAAACTGGAAAGACCTATTTGGCCTGGGAAATGCCTGAATTATTTGCAAAAATACGTTGCCAACTGCGTATGGGAGCAACTTCCTCAATAGCCGGCCTCTCTGCAGTAGTGGTAGATGTGGGTGCCCTCTAGTGGCCAAAAGAAGCCAGTTACAGATAGAAAGCCGCCCATTAAAGTTATAACTTAAATTACCACAGTTAAGGTTATCTTTACACCCCAAATCCTGAGCACCTGTAAGAATCATTAAGTAGACATATTTATTTCTAAGGCCTAGATTTCAGGAAATAGGTGGGATGTAACAATGTCTTGAAAATATATTGTCTGTCCTCCAACACATAAAAAAATCCTCCTCTGTGATCAAAGAATGAATTGAATATTCTGGTAGATGGATTTCCTGCCTAGCAGATCTAATTTCTGGGTATAGCTGATACTCTCTTTCTTGGTATTTTAGACTAGGCAAATGCCAGGTATTTCACATCTGTAAAACTTTATATAAAATCATGACTGGACTAAAAATATCTTTAAAGGGTCAGTTAAGGCCCAAAGTTAAGGTCTTGAGAAAAAAAGAGAAACAAAAATCCATTGAAGACATTGTGACCAGATTCTTTCCTGGTGTAAATGAACATTGCTCCACTGACTTCAGTGGTGCTGTGCTGGATCGTACCATATAGAATCTGGCCTTGATTTTTTCAAGGTGTGTGTTTTGTGTTTGGATTTAAACATTGGGCTGCAAAAAGTGCAGGTGAGACATGACAGTGTTCTGCTATAGTATGAGAACTGAAAATGTAAGTGACTACTCTGTTTAATTGTCTAAACGCAGTGCGTTATTATCAATGATCTGTATTGCTGTAGTTCCCAAAGGCCCCAGTCAGGGACGACTCCAGGCACCAGAGCAGGAAGCAGATGCTTGGAGCGGCTAACTGAAAGGGGCAGCATGTCCAGGTCTTTGGTGGCAATTTGGCGGGGGTCCCTCTCAGAGGGGAGGACCGGCCGCCGAAGAATGAAGCAGCTTTATCTTTTTTCGCCTTCACCGCTTGGGGTAGCAAAAAAGCTGGAGCCGGCCCTGGCCCCAATCAGATTAGGGGCCCCCCTTCTGCTGTACAGATTTTAGGAAGGCATGGTCCTTGCCCCGAAGAACTTGCAAAAACATAGATTTTAATAAGTGACAGTATAGAAAGTCAAGGTAACACAGGAGAAGTTTGGGCCCAGTTTCTGAGCTTCACTTGCCATAGCTCAGGAGGGGATTGGAAAGGAGGCTTTAAGGCATTGATGTGATCCTTTGATCTTGGGGCTGTTCTGGAGCTGGTCCAACCCCTGGCATAAACTACAACAGCTAGAGAACTGCTGTAAATTACTCCCATTGCCAGTGGCCTCGGAGTGTTTTGGCAGTGGAGAATTGCTGGGGTGCAGGTACAACTGGCCACATTCTCTTTTTCCTAGCCATATCCTCTGCACCAATGGCTGCGAGGAGGGTGCAGTAAGAACCTCACTGGCAGTGCTACGCTGCTCAGGAACTCTTTTACACAGGGGAAATGTGGTTAAGCCGAATTCAGGGCTGCTTTGCACTATCGGAGTGGCACAAAACAGACTTAATATCTGCCCCATTATTTTCAACTTGACAGTCCTTCATTTCCCTGAAGTTCAGCCATCCATTCCATCTTGTTTTACATTAACTTTGTAAGCTCTTTGAGGCAGGAACTGTCTTCTGTTACATGTCTGTACACAGCCTAGCACAACAAGGCCCCTGGCTGGGGTTTATAGGTGTATTGTGCCAGACTTAGACATTATAACTAAGACATTTTAGAAAACCTTATAAAAGTTATAAACTGGTTTCTTTTCTCTACATAATAATATTGTAATTAGAGCTACAAGTTTTCAATTTTTTTTGTCAAAAATTGAACTTGTGATTGAAAAAATGACCACAAATCTTGCTGAATTTTTTTTGTCAGTTTTTGGTTGGATGATATTTTAATCTTTGAAAAAATGTCCCTGAAATTCCAGAAAACTAGTTAAAAAGTTTTTGAATCGTGTTCATAAAATTTTTACTGCCTTTTTAAAAACCAGCTCTAAGTCCTGATACTAAAGATCTGATATGTTAGGGATGTTCCAGGGCCAGAAGTAATAACCATTTATCCCATTGATCCCTTTTCAATGGTATAAAATTTCCTTTTCTAGCTCTGACAGGTCATGAGATGTTTGGCTTTAAATGGGTCACTGGTCCAAGTCTGAATATTACCCATTATGAACCTCAGGTCAATGCAGTTTTGTGCAGGACAGAAGGGAATGATTAAATGATAAAAGAAAGATGGCTGTTTGAAGATGCTGAAATGGGTGGAATGTTAAGAGGAAGATCAATCAGTGAACAGGTGATGTGGTCAAAGATGCAGGGAGAATGCAATGCATCATACGACAGTTTGTCATATTTGTATCCCAGAGAGAGATGGCATATGTGAGCATAGTTGTTCTATATGCTGTATATATAATTATCTATTTAGATAAATACATAAACTACAAAAAATGCTGTGTTTATACATATTTTCTGAATATTTAGACATACCTGGTACATTTAGTGGCATAGTAGATGCATTCCATATTATCAGAGGGGTAGCCGTGTTAGTCTGGATCTGTAAAAGCAGCAAAGAATCCTGTGGCACCTTATAGACTAACAGACGTTTTGGAGCATGAGCTTTCGTGGGTGAATACCCACTTCGTCAGATGCATGTAGTGGAAATTTCCCGGGGCAGGCCTTGGGTGGCAGGCCAGTCCTTGCCCACAGGCAACCTGCCAACCTGAAACATATTCTCACCAGCAACTGCACACTGCACCATAGTAACTCTAGCTCAGGAACCAATCCATGCAACAAACCTCGATGCCAACTCTGCCCATATATCTACGCTAGCGACACCATCACAGGACCTAACCAGATCAGCCACACCATCACCGGTTCATTCACCTGCACCTCCACCAATGTAATATACGCTATCATGTGCCAGCAATGCATATAAGGTCTGCTACGTACATCGGCCAAACTGGACAGTCGCTACGAAAAAGGATAAATGGACACAAATCAGATATTAGGAATGGCAATATACAAAAACCTGTAGGAGAACACTTCAACCTCCCTGGCCACACTATAGCAGACCTTAAGGTGGCCATCCTGCAGCACAAAAACTTCAGGACCAGACTTCAAAGAGAAACTGCTGAGCTTCAGTTCATCTGCAAATTTGACACCATCAGCTCAGGATTAAACAAAGACTGTGAATGGCTTGCCAATTACAAAACCAGTTTCTCCTCCCTTGGTTTTCACACCTCAACTGCTAGAACAGGGCCTCATCCTCCCTGATTGAACTAGCTCATTATCTCTAGCTTGCCTGCATATATATATATACCTGCCCCGGGAAATTTCCACTACATGCATCTGACGAAATGGGTATTCACCCATGAAAGCTCATGCTCCAAAACGTCTGTTAGTCTATAAGGTGCCACAGGATTCTTTGCTGCATTTCATATTAGTATACCTGGAATGTTCATCAGGAGCCAGCCAGCCAATTAGTTACTTATATTAACTAAGGTGGTTCAGGATTCAGTGAGTGTCCCATTGATCTCAAATGAACCTTCTCCACCTACTATCTCATAATGAGATAATATCAAGCAGTTCCATTCACCCTCTCGCTCAGTCCATATCAGGACCTGGAAAGTTGGCGGGTGGAAATTTGGCTCTTGGCATCACTCAGCTTTACCTCTGGACGGCTCCCAGGCTAAGAATGAGAAATACAACAAAGATGACACAACTATAACCACAGCTATGGTGATGTTTATTTGGCTTGGAAAGAATCTACTGCTACTTTCCTCTGAAATGCTCTCTTCATGGAGGTTATGAGATAAGGCATGTGGATCCTAGAATTGCATCCGATTGCAACTGCAGGGTTGGAATTCATATGGGAATCAGATGTCAGTGTCACTGTGTGCCTCTCACCACAGACTCACAAGGGGCTTTATTTATATAGATATGAAGTCGATAGGAGTTTCCATTGACTTAACTGGGCTTTGGTTTAGACCTGTAGCATATCCATTGTTGTGGCATCTGGGTGTAGCGCATATGAAAAACATGAATGGTAACAGACAATGAAAGTAAGAAAAGGATTGAAAAGAAACTGCCTGGAATTGGGCAGAGTGCTGGCTGAGAAGACAAGCTTTGCACCCTGCTCCGAAGCTAATAAACTTGTGCGCAGGTAGGCTTCTGAGACAGCAATTTCCATACCAGGGATTGTCCACCAAGAATGCCCTAAAAATGCAGACCTAGGGCTTTACTGTGCTGTAGGTGGAATATTTTCACACCACTTCAATTCATTTATAGGAAAATCTAGGTACTGCTACTGTTTTCATCTGTCACAGGCATTCACAGCGTCACTGGCTTGGCTACTTATTAATGCACAAAGAAATGCATGAATGCGTTCTTCAAAACATAGCAACTCCATTACATTCTCAGAAGTACACATCTGCACCAAAAACACTCTGCAAGAATTGCCACTTGTGCGTCAGGAACTGAATGAATAATTAATTTCAGGAACTTTCAGAATGTTTCTTCTGAACTATTAGAAAACTTGTTCCTTTAAAGACAGCTTAGTCTGGTGACATGGCAGGGCACAGCTGAATTCTTTTGAATGGCATTGTATGGCATAAGGAAGAAACCTATCAGAGAAGTTAGTTGTCGTATTTTGATCTGGAGTTCGCACCAAAACAAAGCCTGTAAACAAGTGAAGAACACATTTGGCGCTCTCTCCTTCTGTGTGTGACTTCCTCTGTCACAATAGTTGGTCTGATCTACAGCCTCTTAGTATTATTATTGCTTGATAGGCTGTCACTTTTACAGCATTTGCAACATGCCCAATACCCACTGAAGTCAATGTGAGTCCTTCCATTTACTTTAGTAGGCTTGGATCAGGCCTTATAGAAAGATGAAACATTTTGGGCTTGGGAGTTTTGATTGTTCAAGGCTTTGACCCTTTGGAGAGGCCAGACATTAAATCTTTTAATTGCTGCTGCTGTTGTTTGTCTCAGTGCTGGGCAGAATGTAGGCGATGCAGTTCCAGTCCTAAAGGGCTTAGACTCTATGGGATTCATTGTGTCTGGCTCTCTATAGTAGTGACCCTTCTGGCACATGTCCCTGGAGTCAGCATGCTGTTTGCCAACTTCTGCTAGGGCAGATAACCTCTCACCTCCACCACATCATGGTGGTTGCTAACAAAGCCCCAATAGAGTCTTAAATTAACTGGTGACAGAGCACCTCCACCTTGATCTTCAGGTATTTAAACAAAGCAAAAAGTCACATAAAATGTCTCATTGATGGAGCTCAGCAAGTGACCTACAACATGCCCTGAGTCTCCATTCTTGGGCTTCTACACAGCTCTGCTGGTGCACCTCAGTGCTGTCCTGCAGAATCCCTTGTTGCTTCAGTACCCTTGCACAGCTCTGCTGAGGCACCTCAGTTCTGATCAAAATATTTAAATGATTGAATCTGTCTATTTTAGGATTTTATGCAGTTGTCCATTAAAGTAGCATCTGAGTGCCTTCCTTGTAAAATCTTTAGCACTTGTGAAGATCCTTGCAGACTTCATGGAATCTCTGGCTTGCCTCCTTTTTTAGGTAAAAACTTGGTGGAGAATGAGGGAGTTTTCTACATGTTTTTATGAATAGTGTATGCACCTCAGTTCACCTGCTTAATATTATGCTGCCTGAATGCCTGGGGTAAATCAAGAGGCTGTTAGCAATATTACACAGGAAAGAAAACAATGGTAGAGATAATGCATCGGGGGCTGCTAATGTCAAGGAAATTAAGATAACCATGACTAGACCATTAATTGGAAAGATGCATTTTCTGAGCATCAGCAACATTATACAGGTGTCTTGCAAAGGCCAGACCCTAGATATTAAAAAGGGCCATAAACAGTTAAGAGCCCTGGCCTCCACATGAACGGTGGGTGGGTGGGAGCAGTGGTTGGAGAACCCTTTGAGAAAGAGTCACTGAGAGAATGCTGCAGTGGCTGCTTCTCCCAGCCTAGGAGAAAGGAGCTTAGGCTGAGTGAAATTTACCCAGCACTTGCAAAGAAAGAATAAAGTTTAGGTAAGAACCAGGTGTATGGCCTTTGGTTATTTTATCCCTTTGCTCTGCGTGCTGTGCACCATTGAGTGAATAAATTGTGCTTTATTTTGAAAAAGCTGGTTTTGAGTCACTGTAATCAGCAGCTGGTCACAGGAATCCTGAGGAAAAGGGCTTAGAAAGGCCAACATAGTTGGGCCTGTCATGTTACCACAGCTGGCATACCTGGGGGAGTTGGGCTAGGGGTGGGGTGGGGTGCTGCAGCCCAATCTGAGAGAGGACTAGAGAAGGGGGAAGGTAGTGAAACCTGCCCCAGAGGGGTGCAATTGAGAGGGATACAATGGGGTCCAAACTGCAGCTCACCCTGTGACTATGACACTTTCCTTGTAGTATTTTTCTTTGTTTGTTTGTGCTGATTTGTTTCAGGATTTTATTTTATTTTTATTTTGTAAAAAATGTTTGAAGGGTATTTGGGAAAGATGGGATGTCAGGGTTTTGAGTGTCCTCCATGGAACGGTTTTTTCAAAGAAGAAGATTTGGCAGCATCTCAAAGTCAGTCACACTCTGGATTTTAAAATGTACAGGCAACTGAGTTGGAAAACCGAAAACTCACAGAGATGGAACTGGGAGCCTCTCACCTTTTGTGGTTTCTGGCATCAGGAATAATCTCATTATTTCACACTTAAATCTTTGCAGTCCCACCAGACTGCAAATTAAACTGAGACAGGCTTGGCTGGGACTCAACCAAGAGACCTCCAAGGAAAACTCATGGTGCTGAAAGAAGTGATGTTAGTAACTCGGTAGGTGGTGCTCTTCCCTTTTTACAATGGTGAATGACTTTGCATGTGGCTTATGAGAATTGAATAATTTCCAGTTTGCAGAGGCCAACAAAGTTCCTAGAGCCAGTCTGTGCCACCTCTGAGTCTGTTTTGAACCACTGCCCCAGCACAGTGTTGGGGGACAGCGTGCTGCTGGAAGTTCTGCCTTTCTGATGAGAGATACGTCTGTGGTACTGAGTAATTATGATGATTAAAAATTCCACAGCACATTTTGCATTTGTTATCTAGCCTCTGTCTTGGCCAAATTCCAAATGGGGCAATTCCATTCTGCTTCTCTAAATTTTCCTCTGTCATTTTCATTAAATACGCTGTTCTTTTTCACTTACTGACCTAACGCAGTGTGTATTGTTGCTGCTAAACAACTGCCATGACTGACTCAAAGGTGGCTGCATTTGAGTGGCGGCTGAAGTAAAATCTGCAATTATAGGGTCTGATTCTGCAAGATGCAGAAGGTCCTATACTCACATTGACCTCAGTGAAAATGAGGGACATCAGCATGATTCAGGTGCCGCTTGGCACCCTGCAAGTTTGGCACCCTAAAATGCCTGGGGATCTTTGGCATGGATGGCACTGTGTGAAAAGTAAAATATTATCAGATACAGTAGGACTGTTTGCAAAAATGCAGCTTATCATAATCCACTAAGACCCTACTGTATGTGAAGAAAAAGAAGAGAAGGCAAATTGACCTGAAGGTGTCCCCTGTACTTAAGAGCCAGTCCTTCCCTGATCATTTCACATAGGATGGGGACAGCTGAAAATTCTCTCGCTTTCCTGTTGCTGGATCAGATTCCACCGAAGGAGGGAGGCCAGGGTGTCCTGGTGAGATATCTCAATAGGCTCAGACCCCTCCTGACAACAGGTCAAATATTCTGGGTCACATAGCCGAGGTCCTCATGATGAAACTCAATATTATGATGGATCAAGTGCTCCCTGCCACATGCAGCTAACATGGTCCTGCACTGACAGGCGTGGTACGCTCAGCAGATGGTTGGGGAGAGCTGAGCTTTTAACCATGACTATTCCATAAGACCCAGACAGTGGTGATGGAGGAAGCTGGTCAATAAACCTCGGCTACACTTAGAAATTTACCATTAACCACAGATTGCAAGCTAAAGGGCTGTGATGGGGAAGTGGGAGAGGGAAAGGGAATACAGAGCTGGGGACAGCTAGATTTCTTCCAAGAGGAGGGAGGATAGGGAAAGGATTTTTTTCTTTTAGGAAAATAGCTGGTGTTCCTGTGCATTCTGAGGATTAGCTCACACAGAGCTGAGAAAATGGCTTTAAAAATGCTTAACCTGATGTGTCCAAGATGAGAAAATGCAGTTGTAGCACTTTCATCTTGACCAGTGCCAGAGTCTGAAATTAAAACTTATTAAATGGCTAAGTTAGGATAGTGAAAAGATTAAATATACATGTATTTAAAAGCAACTGACAAAAATCCCAGTCAAGAGGACTGATCCTGCACCAAGAATGTGAAATGGTCTGTCCCTTCTTCCAGAAAAAAAGCCTCCCACTCAGTCACCTCCTATCCCAAGTTCCATTTTCAAAGCTGTAATAGTTTAAATTGCTTTCTGCTGCAGAGACCCAACTAAGCCCCAAATTCCATCATTTTTCAATAAAAATAGCTTATCCTTTGACGTCCGTGAAAGGTGAAAGTGTTGCCAAGTACCAAACCATCATAATTTGCCTCCTGATTGTTTTGAAATCCCATTAGCTGGACTTTGTTCTCCCGTTGTGCTTAATATCCTCATCTGCTCAAAATGAGATGACTTGGCTGGTTGGGAGACTCTTCTGTTGTGTGGAAGTGGCATTAAAACTTTACAAACGTAGTCTCTACTTCCCGATGAGAAGCACATTGCAGCCTGAATTCTTTAACATCTTGAAAGCTCAAAGTAATGTGGAAAAATGAGATTTAACAGTGAAACCCAATGCTATTTTTACTGCAGAATTGCTATTTCACCTAATAAAATGTTTAGAATTCCTAGAACTTCTAAGGCCTCATGAAACTTTATGGCCTCTTTTATTTTAGTAGGAATAATGTGATATAATTCCAATCTTGATGATGATTGATGATATGGCAAATGCTAGCATTGTTAATAATACTTGTTTATTTTGCCAAGTGAATCTAGTGCTGATGAAGGGTGCTTGAAGCTGAACTGATTGCACTGAAGAATGATGTGCTCTACTTAATCAGATAATAGTTTCTGCAACAGCACAGGCAGCGTGAGAATTCCCCATTCATTCCCAAGTGTGTGTCATACTTGACCCAGAAGGGGCTGGTTTAGGGATAAGTGTCTGAGGCTTATTGAAACCTTGGTGTCTCTGCTGAGACTACAGACAAGAGTGGCCATTAATGGCAGTTGTGATGGTGGGGGTTTTTAGTGGCCTGTCCATTAGGAAATGAACTGAAATCAACAAATCAGATAAAACACATCACTAAAGAGCCACCTGCTGAAGATGACTTTTAATCACCATCACCCTGCCTCATGTCACAGTCCTCAGATAGGCTGTGCCTTTTGAGCCCCTTTTCCAATTTCCCCAGTGCATTCCTTTCAAGCGTTCAGAGAATCATAGATTATTAGGGTTGCAAGGGACCTCAGGAGATCATTTAGTCCAACCCCCTGCTCAAAGTAGGACCAATCCCCAAATCCCTAAATGGCCCCCTCAAGGATTGAATTCACAACCCTGGGTTTAGTAGGCCAATGCTCAAACCACTGACCTTCCCTCCCCTCTTCGTTGGGACCCCATGATCCAACCACTCTTTGACTGGGTCTTTGGGTCACAAACCCCTGGTTACCACCCATGTTACCCTGACTGTCCACATTAGGGTTTGGCTCTGCTGTGGATTTTCCTCCAGAAGCCTGTGACAAAATGAGTTTGCAATGGCACAGAAATAGCATCTTCAAAACAAAGTATTTATTTGCCAAAAGTGACACAGCATTGTTAATGGGTTAAAACAATGAGTCCCATGTTCATATTTTCTTATCTAAGATTAATCTCTCTATCCCTAGCTCAAGTAAGTCTAGTTTATTCACATCTGTAGCTGAGAGAAGCAGACTGTCCTGTTCACAGCATTGTCTCTGTCTCTCTCTGCCTATGAGTATGTCTACACTACAGCTGGAAGGTGTAATTTCCAGCTCAGATAGACATACCCACACTATCTCTGGCTGAGCTAGTGTGCTAAAAATAGAAGTGGAGCCGTGGTGGCAGGACAGGCTAGCCACCCAGAGTACAATACTGTCTAAAACCCTAGGTACGTACTTGCTGGGCTAGCTTGTCATGCCACCATGGCTACACTTCTGTGTTCAGTGCACTAGATTGAGCAGAGCTACCATGGCTATATGTACCTAAGCTGGAAATTGTACTTTCCAGCTCTAGTGTAGACATACCCTTAGGGTTAGCCTCAGTCTGATGACAGCCCTTTCTATTCCTTTTCTGCCTAGCTGACCATCTTTATGGTTTTAACATTCTCTCTGATCCTAGATTTAGTCCTGGAAAAGTAAACCTTGCTGGTCCGGTTGGAGCCCATCTGAGTACATTGCCCAATTAATAGCTCTGCCATTGTTTCCTGAAGGACCCCAGGTGTTCTCTGGGATAGTATCTTATCTTTGCCATGGTTTTGTTTCTTGTTGGTTTCTCTAGCCACACTTTTGATTTAACTCTATGCAGTCAAGCAGGTACACTGAAGTGCATATGATTGATATTACACACACATATACACACACACACAGCCCCCTTATTCTCCACAACTAGATTCAAAGCAGTGACCAGAAGGGAAAAGTTCTGTAGCCCTTTTTGCTACTAATCCCCAGAGCTATCCTGCCTTCCAAGGCATGTTGGTTTTGAATCCTGAGCTCAGTCTCCAGACTAAAACTGAGATTGGTCTGGATGATGGAAATGCTGCAGCTGAGCATCATAATACATAATAATTAGTTTATTTGCTGTCTGTTCTTGAGGCAGCAAGATAACTGATCCAAAGGGACCAATCATCTCCTAGGTATGCCTAAGGCTCAGGTGACTGATTCAGTGAAGCAGAAGTCAGACTTGTAGTGATCATCCTGCCCAGGGAATCACCACAGGTCTCTGAGTTTTGGTTGTCAAGCACTATTCTAAAATGGATTGCCACTAATGACGGATGAACCTCAAAAGGTTTGAAGGTTCTTTTCTACTCAAAGCTTTGGATGCTTCCCTAAACCTCTTGTGTCTGCAGAATTGACCAGGAAATCTCATGAGAACAGGTTCTTTTTGTGATATTTTGGGGAATTCTTATTTCCAGTAAGAACTTTGAGGAGCACCTGAAACTGGAATAGCAGCGCAGGGGATGCTGCGGGACAGGATTGAGATGTGGGGGCCCAGGACTGTGTTAGCAGGAGGTGATGCAGGGCTGGATTGGGGTACATTCATAGAACTGTGTGGGATTCAGGACTGGAATAGCTGATGGTGCTGCAGGTCCATTGGCAGAACTCTGTGCATGTGTTTGTTAAGCTATCACAGCACCTGTCTGTACCTGTCTCAGGCGAGTGCTATCAGTCTCTCCCTTCATGAGCAGCAGTTTCATAAAGCAATGTTCTGTATTCTACCAAATATTGTCAACAGCAAGAAAGCAGGTTAATTTTATATGGCTTTAAATATGGTGTATATTTTGTGATGTACATTCAAAATTCCTTTAGGGTGTAGCTATAGTGTAAAAATGGCTTTTCCTTGCTCAGCAGATCTGCTGCTCCCTGTGTACATTCACAATCATAGCTGCTTACTCTTCTCACCCAATTTTTCACTATTTTTTATTCCTGTAGCCCAGCTCAGCTTTGAGTCTGTTCTGTCTAGTGCATTTCCAGTAGCACTGTTATTCAAGTACCAGTTGCAGAATCTTTAATACTGCTGACAATGCACAAGCCATAAAGAACCCAGATGGAGTGGCTGGGGAAAGGATGCTGTTTTACCTTGCAAGTGAACAAAATTGGTCTGAGATTCTTAGAAACTCAAAGCAAATTCTGTGCTTTACAAAGCAAAATCAACTCCAGCTCTCCAGCATGCTGCAGCTCAACAGAAACTAGCCCAGGTAATCAGCCCCAGAATTCATGAGCAACCCTACTTCAGCAAACCTTCTGTGTGCAGTCCCAGTGCATATGAGCAAACCCTACAATAACAAAACAGAGAACGTGCATACCAACAGGAAAACAAATGTTTGGGGGAAGATTTTGATTTTAGTCTCCAGAGGAATTAATATAAATGAATTTAGAAAAAACATTCTAAGATTATGAAGAATGGCCTTAGTTGTGTCCTTCTTATAAAGTGCTTTTCACCTTATTTTCCCTCCCTTTGCTGGAGGAATCTATGTGGTACGGAGGTCATAAGAAAGACGATGGTATTTCATGCCCGGGAGCCCTGCTTTCCAAAATAGCTCATTTGTGAGCAGCTGTCAGGAGCAGACAGTTGTGGACTTCCCATAAATCCAGCTTATGAGAAACCCTAATAAAAAGTTCTACCTCGACTCATGCACGTCTGCAGTCACAGGAGGTGGGAGAGGCAGCAGGAGGTGATGGTGGGGGGGGGGGTTACATAATGCATGCTGTTGCCAGAGCAACCCACCTCCCAGGTCACTGCTGCTCAAGGAGAACTAGTGTCTGAGTGTCCCAGCCCCTGGATGTTGGAATCTCTCTCAGACAGTCTCTCTTCAGGAGGCACTCCCAAGTTTGTCTGGGGGAAATGACAGGCAACAACTACACTGTGCCATACTTGCTTGCTTTTCATGAAAGGCCACTGATTCAAAGTGGTTGCCCCCCTGAACCAGAGGAGGTAATAGCAATGGTGTGACCAAGTGTGTGGTGGTGCAGGCAGATGCTGCACAAAGATTGGGAAGCTTCGGTTAGAGACAGCTTTCAGTTACACTACAGTAAATCCTAACTAATTCTGTCGAAGTCATTGGAGTCATTCCAGATTTACACTAGTATGATGGAGATCAGAATGTGGCCCAAGTGAATTTCTCCAGATTTACACCAGTGACACTGGGATCAGAATGTGGACCCCTGTGCTTGCCACTGCATTCTAAATTGCATGTTGTTCTAAAATGTCCTTTAGAGAAGGTCGGGAGACTGTAAATGGACTCTAGAGCATGCCACCTCTAGATTGCTGGCACAGTGTGAACCCAGCTGAAGTTGGTAATGACTAGGGAACTGTCAATTACCATGTATGAAAATTTGCCCAGTTCCTTTCTGCACGCTCCAAAGTCTGCTTTTCCATGTAATTACATGCAAAGGCGGCTTATGCATCAAAATGTGAGCATTCAGGGTTTCATGTGATGAAAATCAGTCTTTTTGTCTGAATTTCAGTAATTTCAACGTGTAAAACTTCAGAAATACTGGAGTTTTTCCTCAAAAGTAACTTTTTGTTTTGTTTCCCCTCAGTATTTTTTTAGTGGAAGAGGGATGATTTTTGTTTTCGTAGAAATATGTGAAAATGTCAAACCAGATTTTTTTTGTGTGCAAAATTGCAATGAAAGGTGAAATTCTGATTTTATGGTTTTCTAGTTTCATTGAAAATCTTTCCTACAGCCTGAAAATGTGTTACTCTTTGATGGCAGTTTGGTAGACTGTACAAAGTAAGGCTCCGATGCTGCAAAGAAAGTTGCTTGGAGAGACCTCTGCATTTTCATGGATACTTAATAGATGCGGGGCCTGAGTTTGTTGCTCTTGGGCAGTTCCCGGTGGACAAGTGTCTCCATCATAAAAAACACTGACACAAATGGGATGCATTGGTTCGGGAGAAGATCAACAAGATGCTTGTTTGGGGTGCATCTCTTTCCCCTGTATGCAGGGGCGGCTCCAGGCATCAGCACGCCAAGCGCGTGTTTGGGGCGGCAAGCTGTGGGGGGTGCTCTGCCGGTCGCCGCGAGGGCGGCAGGCAGGTTGCCTTCGGCGGCATGCCTGCAGAGGGTCCGCTGGTCCTGCAGCTTCAGCAGACCTCCCGCAGGCTGCCACTGAATCCTGGGGACCTCCTGCATGCAAGCCACCGAAGGCAGCCTGCCTGCCGTGCCTGGGGTGGCAAAATGCCTAGAGCCGCCCCTGCCTGTATGTGGAATCTTCATGCTTCCCCTCCAGCTGGTGAGATGCTGGTTTACATCAGGTGATTGTTTTAAAACTTACCTTTGTAAGGAATAGAGATAAAATGAAAGCAAAGATTATTTTAGAGACCCCAAAGGCCAGGTCTGTGTGAGCCCCTCTGATCTCTGTTCAGCTTATCAGTGACTTGCACTGGCGTAGCTCCCTGCTTAACAGAAATCAAAGAGAGTAAAAACAAAATGTGCCTAATGTTGCACAGTAACAGTATGGGGGGGGGGGAATGCTGTGCTGGCGAAAGATGCTGGACTGACATTCCTGTAAACCACACAGACCAGTAATAGTGAGAGTTTCCCCTATACTGCTCTCCAACATGTCCTCTGTTTGATTTATGAGTGAGGGTACGTCTACACTACGGGATTATTCCGATTTTACATAAACCGGTTTTGGAAAACAGATTGTATAAAGTAGAGTGCACGCGGCCACACTAAGCACATTAATTTGGTGGTGTGTGTCCATGGTCCGAGGCTAGCGTCAATTTCTAGAGCACTGCACTGTGGGTAGCTATTCTGTAGCTATCCCATAGTTCCCACAGTCTCCCCTGCCCCTTGGAATTCTGGGTTGAGAACCCAGTGCCTGATGGGGCAAAAATCATTGTCGCGGGTGGTTCTGGGTAAATGTCATCACTCATTCCTTCCTCCGGGAAAACAATGGCAGACAATCATTTCGCACCCTTTTTCCCTGGATTGCCCTGGCAGACGCCATAGCACAGCAACCATGGAGCCCGTTCAGCCTTTTTTTTACTGTCACCGTATGTGTACTGGATGCCGCTAACAGAGGTGTTACTGCAGCGCTACGCAGCAGCACTCGTTTGCTTTAGCATGATAGCAGAGACGGTTATCAGTCGTTCTGCACCGTCTGCTGCCATTGTAAATTGGCAGTAAGATGACAGTTATCTGTCATTCTATACTGTCTGCTGCTATCATGGGTGCCCCTGGCTGAGGTCGGCCAGGGGCGCAAAGGCAAAACTGGGAATGACTCCCTGAGTCAATCCCTCCTTTATGGTTTCTAAAAATAGAGACAGTCCTGCCTAGAATATGGGGCAAGTGTAGTAGAGAACCAGTGTATCAGAGAGCACAGCTGCTCTGTGTCAGATCCCACAGAAATGATGAGCTACATGCCATTCACGGGGGTGCCCCTGGAACAACCCCACCCATTGCTTTCCTCCTCTCCCAACCTTCCTGGGCTACCGTGGCAGTGTCCCCCCCATTTGTGTCATGAAGTTATAAAGAATGCAGGAATAAGAAACAGTGACTTGTTAGTGAGATAAAATGAGGGGGAGGCAGCCTC
Source organism: Gopherus flavomarginatus (assembly GCF_025201925.1). Taxonomy (NCBI): domain Eukaryota; kingdom Metazoa; phylum Chordata; order Testudines; family Testudinidae; genus Gopherus; species Gopherus flavomarginatus. Next base: position 20,252,496 of record NC_066623.1, on the reverse strand, counting down.
CCGGTGCTATGACAGTCCAGGCAGAACATTAAGCGGTGTGGGGGAGAGAAGCCCAGCATCCCGCTACTATGACAGTTCAGGCAGGACATTAAGCGGTGTGGGGGAGAGAAGCCCAGCATCCCGCTACTATGACAGTCCGGGCAGTACAGAATCTTTTCTTTACACATGAAAGGGAGGGGGCTGATGGAGCTCAGCCCCCAGTTGCTATGATGAGGACGGTTACCAGCCGTTCTGTACCATCTACTGGGAATGACCGGGAATCATTCCTATTTTCACCCAGGCGCCCCCGGCCAGCCTCACCTGAGGCCAGCCAGGAGCACTCATAGGCTCATGACAAGGACGGCTAGCAGTCCTACTGCACCATCTGCCACCAGGGAGGGGAGAGGAGCGGATACTGCTCTTCACTGCCGCAGCATCGCATCTACCAGCAGCGTTCAGTAGACATAGGGTGACATTAAAAGAAGTCAAGAAACTATTTATTTCCCTTTTCTTTCACGTGGGCGGGGGAAGGAGTAAATTTTCGAGCTATACCCTGGACCACGCCGGACAGTGTGTTTGAACCTACAGGCATTGGGAGCTCAGCCAAGAATGTAAACATTTTTCAGAGACTGCTGTGGACTGTGGGATAGCTAGAGTCCTCAGTACCCCCTCCCTCCCTCCATAAGCGTCCATTTGATTCTTTGGCTTTCCATTACGCTTGTCACGCAGCACTGTGTTGCCTGGAGATTTTTTTCAAACGCTTTTTGGCATTTTGTCTTCTGTAACAGAGCTCTGATAGAACAGAGTTGTCTCCCCATACAGCGATCAGATCCAGTATCTCCCGTACGGTCCATGCTGGAGCTCTTTTTGGATTTGGGACTGCATCGCCACCCATGCTGATCAGAGCTCCACGCTGGGCAAACAGGAAATGAAATTCAAAAGTTCGCGGGGCTTTTCCTGTTTACCTGGCCACTGCATCCGAGTTCAGATTGCTGTCCAGAGCGGTCACAGTGGTGCACTGTGGGATACTGCCCGGAGGCCAATACCGTCGATTTGCGGCCACACTAACCCTAATCCGATATGGTAATACCGATTTTAGCACTACTCCTCTCATTGGGGAGGAGTACAGAAACCAATTTAAAGAGCCCTTTATATCGATATAAAGGGCCTCGTAGTGTGGACGGGTACAGCGTTAAATTGGTTTAACACTGCTAAAATCGGTTTAAACGCATAGTGTAGACCAGGCCTGAGAGAATATACCAGTCTCCATGATTCATACAGTCTTTGGTCTTTCTGCTAAGAGAGCCATTTAGTGCCCTTGAAATGTCTCTTTATTTGTGGTATTGCCTTGCAGTGCTTTGGAACAATACTGTGACCATTTATATGAGTCATGGATATTTTGTCCAGGAAGAAAGGAACTGTGACCACGCAGGCCTCCTCCCACTGCAATAATGAGGTTCTCTAAAAATGCATAGGTAGATTTGGCAGGCCATTGAACAGCCACCCGACAAGGCTCACCTCTTCATGCGGTACTCATGGCTCCACCCCTGTAACCCTGACCCTGCACTCTGATCCCACCATCTATTTTGTATGTTGGTGGCAGGGGCCTCTTTCCTCTTCCAGAGAGGGTAGGGCAGTGGTATAGGGGTTAGTTGTACTCTCAGGAATGGTAGTTTGGCCTCTATTGCACAAGTGAGCAGAAAGGGTCCCAGCTTTCATGCAGAGAGGCAGATGTCATAGCATTGGGATCCCAATACTTATACCAGCTGCGGTGTATCTTCTTGGCTGGGTGGGCTGGAACTGCTGCTCTCTTCTTCTGCTACTCAGAGTCCTCTTGTGGGGGACCATGGCCCTCCAGAGCAGTGAGTCTTGGAACTACTTCCCCTGAGATGCTTGGGGCAGCTCACCTCTCTGAGCTATGGTTTCAGGCTGTTTCAGGTAATTGTCACTGCATTGGTTACACTCAGATCACATTTTTAAGGCTAGAAATAAATGTTTAAATAAAATTAAAGCTCAGATGCCAATATGATCACATGACTCCAGGATCTGGGGCCCTAGAAATGACCTATAGTCTTTATCTTAATCTGCTTTGCCAGACCAAACAGATCAGTACCGAATTGGGATAGTTTAAATCCAGCAATGTAAAGGAGATAATCTGTCTAGTTTTCCCATCCCTGATCCCCTGGGCTGTTCACTTCCCATCCACCCAGCATTAACGTAACACTTGCCTTTATTTCCTATGATCAGATCTGTTGAGAAACAAATTGCTCCTTTTTTTTTTTAAATTTGGGCCCTATACACCTTCAGGATTTAAACAAATTTCTCATGAGAGCCTACTCCTGCCTCCTAGAGCAGATTCACCTAGGGAAAATGCACAGGTGTCCGGCTATCTTACAAAAGCCACCAGAAGGCAGGTAATGTCAGAGCTGAAAAATCACACAGTAGCATATGCAGCAAAGAATCCTGTGGCACCTTATAGACTAACAGACGTTTTGGAGCATGAGCTTTTGTGGGTGAATACCCACTTTGTCAGATGCATGTAGTGGAAATTTCCAGGGGCAGGTATATATATGCAGGCAAGCTAGAGATAATGAGGTAGTTCAGTCAGGGAGGATGAGGCCCTGTTCTAGCAGTTGAGGTGTGAAAACCAAGGGAGGAGAAACTGGTTTTGTAATTGGCAAGCCATTCACAGTCTTTGTTTAATCCTGAGCTGATGGTGTCAAATTTGCAGATGAACTGAAGCTCAGCAGTTTCTCTTTGAAGTCTGGTCCTGAAGTTTTTTTGCTGCAGGATGGCCACCTTAAGGTCTGCTATAGTGTGGCCAGGGAGGTTGAAGTGTTCTCCTACAGGTTTTTGTATATTGCCATTCCTAATATCTGATTTGTGTCCGTTTATTCTTTTCCGTAGCGACTGTCCAGTTTGGCCGATGTACATAGCAGAGGGGCATTGCTGGCATATGATGGCATATATTACATTGGTGGATGTGCAAGTGAATGAACCGGTGATGGTGTGGCTGATCTGGTTAGGTCCTGTGATGGTGTCGCTGGTGTAGATATGTGGGCAGAGTTGGCATCGAGGTTTGTTGCATGGATTGATTCCTGAGCTAGAGTTATTATGATGCGGTGTGCAGTTACTGGTGAGAATATGTTTCAGGTTGGCAGGTTGCCTGTGGGCGAGGACTGGCCTGCCACCCAAAACGTCTGTTAGTCTATAAGGTGCCACAGGATTCTTTGCTGCTTTTACAGATCCAGACTAACATGGCTACCCCTCTGATACAGTAGCATATCTCCCTCTTATGGCTGGAGCTAGTATGACTGCTCTCTACTAAAGCTATTCTCAATGCTCCACAAATTGCTGGAAGTTAATTGATGCTTAGTTACTGAAATAAGGTGGGTTGAGTTGGGGGGTGGGGTGGGGGAGAGTGAGAGCGAGAGGGGAGGCACTGAGTGACCACAACAAATCACTCCCAAATGTTACTAAGAAAAATAAGGAAAACTTTTCAGCTTCAGAGCTCTTCACTAACTGACTGAATGCTGGTGAGGTAAAAAGGTCAGTATTTCCCCTAGTGTAGAGAGGGGAAAACTGAGGAACACGGAGGCTAAGTGAGCTGTCTAATATGAAATAATTTGGTGTCAAGGATGGAGTTAGAATTTAGGAGTTCCTGGCTTCTTGGCCGGTATTCAGACCATCACCTCTGACGACCTTTCCTTTGTTCTGCTGGTGATGGCAGCAGGGTTACCAACTATCAAGATATTTTCCCAGCTCTCAAGGATTTCCCATCCTTTGTAGCGGCGGCTCATGATCTGCCAGCTCAAGCGCCTTGTCTGAGCTGCTCGTGAGGCTGCAGTTCTGGAGGCTGCTGTTGGCACCCTGAGCTCGTGGCACTGGGGCACAGTTCTCCCCTGCCACTACTAGAGGCTGCCATTCCCAGGCTCCTTCCCTCTGAAGGGCCTCCTCTCTGCAGAGTGGGGTGCTCCAGGGTAGGGGTGGCAGCAACAGCTCCAAGCCCTACCCTTTTAGTGCTGCACTGAGTGAGTAAACACAGTAAATGAACAACCACCAGGGGGCTGAGGTGGAAGGGAAGGAGGCCTCGCTGTCTGCAGGGAAGGGTCTCCCTGCCAGACCCAGCTACTTGCTACTGGCTGGGGAGCAGAAGCCAAGGGGCAGAGTTTGGTGAAGCAGGGGGACAAGGGAGCAGAAAACAGGATGTGTCAGCTGAGGTGGAAAATGGATAATGCCCAGGAGGCACAGGGAATAGTGATCATTAGAGGACAGTATGAGAGAGGAAGGTGTGGTGGGGGGAGTGCCTAAGTGGTGCCAGGGGGATTGGCAGAGGAGGGTGCTGGGCTGAGAGACACTTTCCCCATCAGTCAGGAGGAAGGAGAGGGAGCCCCTCCCATTTGAGTGCCCTGACTGTAGATTTAAGATTACATTCTGAATCTGAAATTAATTCACACCCATCCAGTGGGGAGTGGGCACCTTCTTCTCAGAGATCAGAAACCTGAAGGCAGATCAAAAAAAGAAGGGAGACAAGGTGGGTGAGGTAATATATTTTATTGGACCAACTTCCATTGGTGAGAGAGAGAGAGACAAGTTTTCTCTCTCACCAACAAAAATTGGTCCAATAACAGATTTTACCTCATCCACCTTGTTTCTCAAATATCCTGGAACTGACACATCTACAACTACACTGCATGGAAGAAAAAAAAAAAAAGATGCAAGCTACACCTTATTTCCAAATCTTACCATTTTTTGAACTCACAGAGTAGGCTGGACCACCGTGTGCTGCCTTTGTACAGAAGGTGGCTGCTGTCTCTGTGCAACAATTGCCTGCCCATTTTAGGCAGTAAAATGACTGTAGTAACAACAGTTTGGGCTGAATGGTGGGTTCCCTTTGTGTGTGACAGTGGTAAGCTGCTCCAGCCTCTCACGGGGAGGGATTGAAAGCCAGTCACACAGCATAGCTGACAACACATGCAGGGCACCCATACTGTTCATAGAGAAAATAATGATCTCCAAAGGGTGGGGACCTGACAAAATATCTGAGGAGCTTATGGGTCCCAAATGGACAGATCTGATTGATCGTGGCTGAATCCACCACTTGCTGAGGAGAGATTGTGTCTCAATAGAGAACAGGGTGTCATGGCTTGAGAGCAGCAGAGTGATTTAGTGGCATGCCAGAAGCAGATGGCAAATGTGCACCGTTCTGACATGATGCCTCCCTACTCCTTGCGTGGGATGCTGAAAAGGAAGCGAATGGCTGTGTCCATTAACTGCTGCATCTACGTTTTCTGTTGTCTTTGTGCTGAACTAACCCAAAAGTTCTTGCTAGGTAGAGGGTGTCTTTCTCCTGCTGGGATCAAAACAGTGCACTGTGGAATCTCCCTTCCTGGCACTCTGGCTTTTCTTTATATAAGGCCAGTTGTGTTCATCTTCCGGATCCTAAAGGAGGGAGCAGAAGCGAGAGAGAGAAAGGGAATCTGAAAATAGTACCGTTGGGCTCGAGCCCCAAAGGTCCAATCCATGTCTGGATGTCAAGCATCCCAAAGGGTGGGGTTGTTGGTCCAGTTTCTTGTTTGGTCCAGTATAATTATAAAAGATGGAAACAATTTGGGTTTCATGCCAAAGATCAGGAAATGTGGCTTGGACTCATCTGTAAACAATCATGGAGTGCCTCTTCCATGTTATGCTTTACTAAAAGGCCTGGAGATGCAGTATAGTGTTGTCCTGAACGTTCATTCCAAAACCCCAAATAGGGCTGGATTTTGTTACAAACCCAGTATTTGGGCGAGAATCACAATAAGAGCATTTCAGTGAACTTGAGCCAAGAGCTGTCGCTTCTCAGAGCTTGTCTACACAAGAAAGTTGCATCACTTAAGGTGTGATTTTTAAATCTATTTAGCTAAACTAATGCAAAAGGCTGTGTAGGCTCTTTGACTTTGGTTTGAATCAAAATAAGCCTGGTTTGGGTTAAATCAATTAGTAATCTGTTTAAATGGGAATAAGCTACTCTTGAGTAAGAGTGTCTATACAGGGGCATGATTTAACTGATTTAAGTTTAAACCAGTGTAACATTTTTGTGTAGATGAGGCCTAAATTAATGGTCCAAGTGGTTCCAATCCAGCAAGGTAAAGAGTAAAAGTTGATACCATCTGACAGCTGTTTGGTGGACGATGTGAAATAATGGTCTCAAATAAGCTGCCTATGGACAAATGTCTCAACACCCCCCAAATCAGCCACACTGTTGTTGGCATTCTCCGTGGAGCTGCCAAGGGCTGTGAATGCCTTTGCATAAGGATTGAGGCCAAGTGAGGGGGAGGTGTGTGGAGGAGAATTGTGCTGGTGTTGCCTATGTTCCAGGGACAAAATGGACTTTGATTACCAGTAATTCATTCCTGTCCCTTTCACCAGAAAGAAAGTGTTACTTGGAGAATGCAAAGGAAATGGTACATTTCAAACCACTGTGAGCTAAGGGAGCCAGGTGAACGGGATGAATGTCCCAAAGAATGTCCCCTCCCCCATGTCTGAATATGTGAGCTGCCTCACATTCCTCGAGTCTGAGACAGCTCTGCATTCATTGAAATGCCATTTCCCTCCAGCCCCTGAAAAGCAACTGCTCAGACATTAGCAAATTACCAGCTGGTAGCCTGACAGCTTTCCTAGGCTGCCATAAGGAAAAGCCAGATTTGTGAACCGGGGCCAAATTCTTGGTTTCAGGAGGGAACAGGAAGAGAAAAGATGCATGGGCCCAAAGTAATCAATACAATAATGATAATAATAAACTATAATAAAAACAGGCAAGGTCCCATCCAGTGATGCTTTATAAACATCCCTGCAACTCATCAGGTTATTTTATAGACTGCGTAATCAGGACACATAGAAATTAAGTACCGTGCAGGTCACACATGACCTGTTTCCTGTCATGACCACTAGACCACACATCCTTCCATTTACAATATTTTCTAGAGATAACTGTGGGGTTTTTTTTGCCTTGCTAAACTCTGAACTGAGCCCTTTAGGTCACCCAGGCTAAAATATTTTGGAGGATTCCTTCTAGGCTTGCTATTCGGACTTCTCCCCATGGAATTAAATGTAGAATGTCCTCCTTATGTTCCTGCCCAGCCCTCTTCATCTCTCCACCCACCTAACACGGTATCTGGTGCTGACAGGAAAAAAACCTCTGGGAAAATGTCTGAACGGGGCATTGGAAACTGCTAGTGAAGGGTTACTTTGCAGGGCACTTTCTGAGGGATTGGACAAAGTACTGGGTAAAGAATGACCAGTGATTATTAAATACATTTTGCATTTTATAAGCAGCTACTCCTTGGTCCTTCAGCTAGAGAGTAAATGTGATGGCATTTCTACTGCAGGTGAACACACTTTCAAGCCACTAGTAGTGTGAGCACAACTGGGACCCAGGAGTGCCTGATATCCAATCCGATTTCTATACTCCTTCTGTGGGCAGGTTATTTAACCTCTCTGACAGTTCCCCTAACTGTAAGGAGGGGAATGAAAGCACTGAATTTCCTACCTCAGAGGGACATTAGGGGATCACTCAGTTAATATTTGCAGACCATTCTGAAAATGAAAAGCCTTCATACGTGTTGTGTCATTATTAAGCCTTTAATAATACTTGGCACTTATATAGGGCTTTCCATCTTCAAAGTGCTGTACAAATATCAACTAATTAACTTTGCACTTGGCTGTCAGGAAAGCCTGGCAAATAGCAAATGAAATGGCAATTGCTAGGATTAGGGCATTTTCCTTCCTGTTTCAGAACAATTCCCCTCCCTTTTCCTGCACCCACATTGCTCAACTCGATGGAAGAAAAAAAAATGTTCTTATAAAAAGGAACTTTCATATGAGGTGCCTAAGAGAATATGTTTTTCTATGTGATCTTGACTCTTCATCTTCCTACTACTAATGACATGGACCTGAACCAGAACAACCCAAATGTCCCCTAGTGCTGGCTGAGTTAAATCCAGACGGGGGTTTTGCAGCTTGGGCCCATTCCCAGCACATCCTGGAGCTTTAAAATTCCCTATTATGCAGGAAGATTTCCTTTACAGAAACTCACGGTTGTTCAATAGAATGGAGCTTACAGGGTAGCACATCTCTGACTGGTTGAATTTGAAGACTCCAGCACTGTTTCTGTTTGGGTGACAGCTGCCCAGCTTCTCCTTCAGCAGGGTCCCGCTTGGGGAAGGTGATGATATTTGTGACATTAGTTTGTTGCCATTGGGTGGAATTAATCTGTGTGAAAAGGGCTGGTGCAAGATCTATATCTCATGTAAATTCTACTTAAGCCCTAATTTGAGAGTTTACTTGGGATTTAAGTAGTGCATGGACATTTTGCTGGCCCACTGCACAATGGTGAATTTCACTTATAAAGAGGAATTTATTATCACAAGTTCAGCTTGACAACTTTTGAAATGTCTCAGTGTGGGAGTGAGGAACGAAGGAAGATTCTGTTTAAATGCAAGAGGTCAAATTCTGTCTCTGGCTCCACCTGCGACTCAGCACAGGGCGGGGACCTGCCCCAATGCACCTAGGGGTGGGATTTAGCCCACCCATCTGAAATTAGCAAATGATATGAAATGCATAAGTATCCCAAGAGCCTAACACCAATTCAGCAACTGCGAACAGATGCATATCCTTCCTTTGAAAGGGTAGTCATGTCCCAATAATGTTTCATTTTTGTATAAAGCCTTTCACCCTGAAAGATCTCAAAGCATTGCACAAAATAATAGTTATTATGGACTGGAACTGCCACCTACAAATGAAATGCAGCCACCACTGTAAATGCTTTAGTGTCTGGAAATACTCTGGCATATTTCCACTAGGAACCATCAGTCCTCCCAATATCCAACCCAACAACAACACAATCAATCCACTGCAGGTTCCTCTGGAGACAATTTTTAATCTCCTGAAGATTGCTTAGAATAGATATGAGTTTATTTAAGCTACACTGGGGAAATAGTTCAGGCACATTTGGTGGAATTCCCTAATAATAAAGGGTTTTGGTCTGATGTTCAGCATCCCGAATGACTCTGGAATAGGAAAACAGATCTTTGTCTTAGTGGATTTATTTGTAGGTCTGATTGGTTGATCTCATTGTATTGCTGGCAGTTATCCGTGGATCCCTTCTCTATCACTGGATCCTGTTGGCTCTTCTGATGGACCCTGTTGTCTTAGTCACTGGAGCAGAGGGGAACCAGGTAAATGCTGACAGCTATCCACCCTGCTTTACTATCCTCTGGAATGACCTGCCTCTTCTTTCTCCTCCTTGTATTATGTTTTTTAAAACGAGAGTTATAGTGTTGTGGAAAAGGTTACTTTGAGAAGATACACATTTGTCACACAGGTTAACATCTGCTCCTTATTATTTTACACTGAGCAACCAGATACCACATTCACACCTGTACTTTTATCCTCTTTACAGCTGCACTGAGGACAATATCTGGGCAAGGCCTGCAAATTGACTGTTTTGGTTTTCAGATGTGTCAGTCAGATTTCTAACCTTCCCAGCAGGAAGGAGACAGCTGATGCCCAACAGATTCAGTTTAAGGATTTAGTTCTAACTTGATCTTTTTATTAAATGTATCATTTTAGATACATAAGCACATTTTAAAAAATAGTCTATGTGTTAAAAGATCTGTGTCTGCATGAAGTGACTAAAGAACTGTTTATTTGATAGTTATAACACAATGACAGCCACTTCAGGTGCATTAGCTTTATTTGAAGGGAAGACAGCTCTTGTAAAGAATGGGTCATTATGCTAGTTCATGGAACCACCTCCATTCACTCCATTATTCATGGATCCTTGAGTGAATGTTGTAGAACAATAAGCATGATGCACTATGAATATTGTAGGTAGCATCTATAGCAGGGGTTGGCAACCTCTGGCACACAGCTCGCCAGGGTAAGCACCCTGGCGGACTGGGCCAGCTTGTTTACCTGCAGCGTTTGCTCACCCCTCACCTGAGCCGCTTCTCGCCGCCCCTGTTAGCCTGGGACGTCGATCGCGGCTCCCACTGTTTACCTGTTATAAGACTGCAGTGCAAGGTCTGGAGATTGGAGCAAAGCATAGGAGAAGATGGGGAAGCAAGAGAGCTTCTATAATGGTGCAGGGCATGGTTGAGCTGATGTGTGTGTAGGGAGTAAAAAAGGGAGCTCCTGTCATGACCTAGAAGGCCCTTTTTCCAATTCCATGACTGTAGAACTGGTCTGATTTGATCCTCTGCTTAAATCTTTTCTTTCTGTTAATTTCTATTTTCTTTAAAGCCTGTGTTCCTTTCTTTGCATTGCTTTATTTCTCCTTGTAAGAAATAAGAGTTTGAAGTTTATTTTGGTTAACCCAGGAAAAGCTGCTTGCACTTGACTCTGCGCATTGAAAAGAGTGTCTGAATTCAGCTTCTGTGAAATGGCTTTGAACAGTGCATGTACTGCAGGCAATAGAGCAATGCTGCAGGGGGAAAGAAAGCAGTGGAATTCTGGATTAGCCTGAGCCCTGAATGGTGGAATTTATTGTAACGCTGGGACTCAAAGATGTGTGGATTATAAAACTTCCAACTTCTGGATGCCCAACTCAGGAGGAAAGCCACAAAAATGTGGCTCAAACACTTGGCATCCAAATAAATAATTTCTCAAGTCTACTCTTGCCAGGAGAGTCAGCTGGAGAAAGTTAATTAATGTAACCCACTTGGTATCACTCTGATACTCCTGGCTAAGTGGTGACCACAGCGTGACCCACCCATACTCAATATGGCCCGTTACACTGCAGGGCATAGCAGCTGAGCCAACATTGCAGCTGAGCATGCCAGCACCTGCTCTCATTTTTGTCACTGTTGTAGTCCTGTTAACACCTCCCTTCCCCCCATGCAACCCAGTGACCTTCCTTTGGCTGAAGGGAGCTGGATAGGACTCTTTCAGAGCTCATAAATGACCCTTCTAGACTGGGGCATCTTTTGCTTTCTGCACTTTATTCATGAGGGACGTGTGGTAATTCCTTTAACAGGGAGCCAGTGGTTAGGGTTTCAGGCAACACTTGATAGTCTGTTTGGCTGGGGCTGATAAATGCAAAGCCTGTTGAGACTGGTACACAGTAATACAATCCTTTGACAAGTTTATTCCTTTATCAGGGTTGTATAACTGGGTTTCATTGTTCAATTTTATTTTCTGCTTCTCATTCTGGAGCCATAAGCTGGCACTGAATGGCATTGTAATTGAAGCTGCCAACCCAGCTTACAGGGACATGTACATTTAAAGATGACTGCACGGGGCTTGGGACAGCCAAAAGGATTAAGCCTTTAAATCTGCTGGGTCCAGAACTATTTAATGATGTAAAACATATACTGGGTCCCACCAATGGATATTAGCAAAGGTATATACGCACCAGTATGTGTGGCATAGTACTGTACATATTTCTATAACATCTTCCTTCTCAGGATGCCAAGGTGCTTCAAATACTAATGCATGAAGTGTCCCAGTACCCCTGGCAAGTACAATGGTATTATTTACCCCATTTTACAGATGGCAAACAGACACAGAGCAGTGAAGTAACCTGGTCAAGGTCTCAAGAAATTTGGCCAACACTAATAATACAGTAGAACCAAGTTCTCCTTAGCCTCACCTCAGACCAAATGGCAATTCTAATTCTCATAGTCTTGTCCCTGCATTTGTGGGATTCCCAAATGAGACATATGGAAGAAGAACAGGATACTGGAATAGGGATGTGCTGAGTGGCTCTGAGAGAATTCAGCCTTTAGCTTTGCAGGGTTAGATACAAAGCTTAGAGTAGGGCTACTCAAGAGCTGGAAGAATGTAATTACCAGCCTGCGTGGACATACCCGCACTACCACCAATCAAGCTAGCAAGCTAACAACAGTAACAGAACCACTGCAGCCACGTGAGGGGCAAGCTGCCCAAGTACATACCTAGGGTCTTGGACAGAATTGTATTCAGTCTGGCTAGTCCATCCCGCTGCATGAGCTGCTTCTCTTTTTTAGTTTCCTAGTTCAGAGCTAGTGTTGTGGGTATGCCGGCTCCAACTCCCGTGTAAATATACCCTTCAGCATGGTCTACACTTAAATCTTAGGCCATGTCTACATCTAAAATTTTGCAGCGCTGGTTGTTACAGCTGTATTAGTACAGCTGTATAGGGCCAGCGCTGCAGAGTGGCCACACTTACAGCAACCAGCGCTGCAAGTGGTGTTAGATGTGGCCACACTGCAGCGCTGTTGGGCGGCTTCAAGGGGTTTCGGGGAACGCGAGAGCAAACCGGGAAAGGAGACCAGCTTCGCCGCGGTTTGCTCTCGCGTTCCGCGAACCACCCTGCAAACCGCAGGGAAGGAGACCTGCTTGCTCGGGTTCGGGGAACGCGAGAGCAAACCGGGAAAGGAGACCAGCTTCGCCGCGGTTTGCTCTCGCGTTCCGCGAACCACCCTGCAAACCGCAGGGAAGGAGACCTGCTTGCTCGGGTTCGGGGAACGCGAGAGCAAACCGGGAAAGGAGACCAGCTTCGCCGCGGTTTGCTCTCGCGTTCCGCGAACCACCCTGCAAACCGCAGGGAAGGAGACCTGCTTGCTCGGGTTCGGGGAACGCGAGAGCAAACCGGGAAAGGAGACCAGCTTCGCCGCGGTTTGCTCTCGCGTTCCGCGAACCACCGTGCAAACCGCAGGGAAGGAGACCTGCTTGTTCGGGGAACGCGAGAGCAAACCGCGGCGAAGCTGGTCTCCTTCCCCGGTTTGCTCTCGCGTTCCCCGAACCGCCGAGCAAGCAGGTCTCCTTCCCTGCGGTTTGCAGGGTGGTTCGCGGAACGCGAGAGCAAACCGCGGCGAAGCTGGTCTCCTTCCCCGGTTTGCTCTCACGTTCCCGGAACCACCCTGCAAACCGCAGGGAAGGAGACCTGCTTGCTCGGGGTTCGGGGAACGCGAGAGCAAACCGGGGAAGGAGACCAGCTTGATTACCAGAGGCTTCCTCAGGTATGCTGGGATACCTGCTTATTCCACGGAGGTCAAGAAAAGCGCTGGTAAGTGTCTATACTTGATTACCAGTGCTGGATCACCAGCGCTGGATCCTCTACACCTGAGACAAAACGGGAGTACGGCCAGCGCTGCAAACAGGGAGTTGCAGCGCTGGTGGTGCCCTGCAGATGTGTACACCTCCTAAGTTGCAGCGCTGTAACTCCCTCACCAGCGCTGCAACTTTCTGATGTAGACAAGCCCTCAGATTGACTTAACTATGTCACTCTGGGGTGTGGAAAAAATCACCCCCTTGAGCACTGTAGTCAAGCCAATCTAATGCCCAAGGTAGATGCAGCTAGGTCGACGGAATAATTCTTCCATCAACCTAGCTACCACCACTCAGAGAGGAGGATTAACTGCAGCAATGGAAAAAAACCCTTTCCATCACTTCAGGAAGCCTCTACGCTATGGTGCTACAGCAACACAACTGCAGCACTGTAACTGTGCTGTTGGAATGCCCAGGGTGTAGACATGACCTTAGTGTTCTCATCAGTTGCTCACCATTTTTCTTCCCACCAGCGGGGAAGGTTTTCCTGTTTCTTATTGTTTACTCAAGACAGTGAAAATCTTTTTTAAAGGTGAGCTGCAAAGCAAAATTGAAAGGTGAGTTAGGCCCAAATTCCCATGTTGAATGTCCTCACAAACCAGGCAACAGTGGGCATTCAGCACAGAAACATGTTTTAACTGGAAATGGGCCCAAGCTGCAATGTTTAGATCAGGATCCACATCTGAATTTTGTCAAAACTTGTTTGGACCAGGGTTTTGGTTTGGCCCATATAGAGCCTAGCTGGAACCAGCTATCAAGTGCAGGGGTGTTCCGACCTGGGGACTTGTTCTGGACTTATTTCTAAGGTTCTTCTCCCTCTGCTAAATCCTCTTGGTACCTCTTGGCTCACTGCAGGTATCCAGATACTATGGGTTGCAGCAGAATGCCTATTTGTTATAACTCCTCCTGGGCTAGCATGAGTCAATCAAAGTACCAGAAGGGTTTTAGGAAGGTGAGGATGAATTTAAAAAACATGAGTCCAAACTGCTTTATGCACAGACTGGTTAGCGGGACCATTCTACACAGCAGTCAGGACTTCTCAGTTTTATTTTCTCTTTGCTGTTCACCTTACGCAACTCTTTCTATCTATTGCTAGTAGCAGTTCTGTGGCTAGCCAAATCCCTTGAACCTAGAGAGCACTTTTCACCCAAAGGAGATAAGTATCATCATCACCACTGGTGAAGGGGCTTTCTAAGGTGTCCAACTGGACCAGAAGAGCCAGGAATAAAACCTCCTATCCCCTGGTTCCAAGGCTAGGGCTCTACCCACTGAGTCACACTGGCTCTCAAGGGCTTTAGAGCCCGTCTGACATTCCTGCAAGGCAGAGCAACAAGGCTGACTTTTCCAAGAATGCAATTCAAGCTCCCTGCAATTTTTTTTTATTATTTTTTTTAAATTGCAGCTGGTCTCTTGTGACTCGGCAGAAGCGAATACATGTGGCCAGGACAGGGGAAAGCTGAGAAGGCAGAAAATCTTTTAAGCCCCTTCACATTATTAATGTATCAGATGAAGAAATGCAGCAATTTCCTGAGACCTATTAAAGGCATTAACGTATTCATTGGAGAAAGCAAATTCAAGGTATCAAATGACTGCCCAAGAAACAGGAACATTATCAATCAGAACCTGAGAAGTTACTGTGGGAAGGAAAAGGACCATTTGATCCACTGAGGCTCATCCTCTTAATACACAGTCCAGCCCCACGAAAGCATCTAATTGCTTCTCGAATTACATCAGCATCTTAGATTCATCAACCTTGCCAGGCAGTTCACTGCTGACGTTACTTGCTCTCTGAGCAACTTCAACAGCATGTCAGGTCTTTGGTAAAAGCCAGACAACACAATGGCTGACCCTAGATCAGCAGACCAGAAAATTATGGCACAGCTAGCTCCACTTCTGATTGTGAAACACAGAGAGGGGAATAGCGCAAAACTCATCACCTCTGAAATAAATGGGGGAAGATTTCCTTAACGTTAACTGTATTTACTGGCAGTGTAGCACTGAACCTATGTTTTGTCTGGCTTGCATTGGTTAATGGCAATGTAAACTGAATTATAAGTCATTTTACTGGGATGCACTAACTAGTCTCCATTTCAGATGGAAAGTGCTCCCTTTTTAATGTAAGTACTATCTCTTTGACAGGGAACTTAGGGGCCAGTTAAGAATATAGGATTTACCATGCCACTGGTCCATCAAGGCTGTAATCCTGTTTCCAACACTTGCCAAGGACAAATGCGTAAATCAAAGGGCATTAATCCCCTGTAATGCACTGTATCATGGTGGGGATTCCTTATTAACTTTTCTAAGGGTTGTATCAGAGGCTTCATTTACCACTTCAAATATTCTGCTGAACCCTTTATGCTCTTCTAGGTGTTGCAGAACAGTTGTTTCTATTGTTTAGTTTTTCCTGCTACAGTAAGAAGCTGAACTACATTTAAAAAGTTTTATAAGTGAATGAGGCCTGATATAGACAAGCAAGGATGTACCCATTTAAGTAAATCAGTTTTAAAATAAATGTAGTTAAATTGATGCAAACCTTTGCTTTAATTAATTTAATTTGCATCTCAATTGCATGATTACATCTCTACATAGGGGTGTTACTAGGTCAATTTAAAATCAATTTGGTTAAACTAGTGCAACTTTGCTCATACAGAGAAGGCCTGAAAAAAATCACTTCTGAACATGCTGAAGGAGACAGACGCTAAGATTTTTGTAGCCTCAGGAAGGGAACTTTACCCACTCCAAACCCACCTTTAACTCACTAAGGCTGAGTTATCATGGCCTGGCACAGGGCCTGTAGCTGGGGCAGTTTACATGAGGATGACTGGGAAGGTCTCTGCTGAAAGCCCCTCCCTCCCATCATAGCCTTATGGTGCATGGTTCAGTTTATTATTTATTTAAACACTGACAGTGTGCTTGGTTTTCCATGAGACACAATCCCTAATTCAAGGAGTTTGCGGTCTAAAGCAAAAGATGCCACCAGTCAGACTCAAACTTACTGGGAAAAGCTAGCACATACTCATTTCTTCTTCGTCCTTGTTTTAATCCCATCAACTAGGGTCCATTCTACAAATCCTCTTCCTCTAAAGTGCTCTATTCAATGCCATATCTTCTATCACACCACATGCCAACATGTCTTCCTTTGTGACATCATACCACTTCTTGGGTTGGCCTGTCTTTTTCCTTCAGTCTTGATCTGTGGGACACGCTTATCCACATTGTCTTGAACTGTGCTTTACATGACCAAACCTGCACTTCCTCATCTTTTGGTTTATGGGTGTTCCTTTGAGCATGTCTCTAACTCGTGGGCTCAGAAGCACCATTTTATAGACTTTACCTTTTAAACTTACTGGTGTCTTTCTATCACCTTCTACACCACTTATCTCACTCATTTCAGCCAGGCATTTATTATCCTAGCTCTAATTTCATTCTTCATTTTCCCCATTTCCCTGGATTCTGGAACCCAAACATGTGACACCTTGTATTTCCTCTATTGTCCACTCATCTAGTTTCACAGATAATTCTTGAGTGTTTACATTATTGAAATTACATACCATATACTCCATTTTTCCTCTGATAATTCTGAGCCCATGTCTCTCTAACCCCTCTCAATTTATCATGATTAAGGCTACAATTACGTCACAGAATCCGTGACTTCCATTGACCTCCATGACCTTTCTGCCCTGGGACTGGAGCTCGCTGCCAGCCCCACCCTTGCAGCTCACAGCCCCCAACCTGGCAGGGGACCCCACCCAGCTGCCCAGCCACAGCCAGTGGCTGGAGGACACTGCAGCTACCAGCTGCCTGGGGCGAGGGGACCCCGCAGCAGCCCAGCCCCAGGGGCAGGGGGACCCCAGAGCTCCCACACACTGCATCAGTGGGGGGGACCCAGGAGCCCCAGCAGCAGTGGTTGCTGAACCCACCTACCCCTTTTGTCAGGGATATTTTTAGTAAAAGTCATGGACAGGTCATGGGCTGCTGTGAATTTTTGTTTATTGTCTATGACCTGTCCATGACTTTTACTAAAAATACCTGTGATAAAAACTTAGCCTTAATCATGATCTTCTTCTAGACTGTCTGTCTTTCTCCTCATTGCATAGAATATCATCTGCTAAAAACATGCACCAAGGGACCTCCTTCTGTATCTTCTTTGTGAGGGTATCCAGAAGGAAGATAAACAACACTGGACTTAGTGCTGATCCCTGCTGCACTTCCAACTTTACCAGTAGTTCATCTGTTTTACTACCAGAAGTTCTGATTTGTCACTGAACAAGCCACACACAAGGCTCTGGTACCATTTTCTCCCTCATACACCACCAGATGCCTTTTCTAGGAACTAAGTCAAAGGCCTTTTTCAGATTAATGAGCACCTGGTGAGTATTTTTCCTTTTCTCTCTAAATTTTTCCACTAGCTGCCTCACTGCAAAAATAGCATCTATTATTGACCTTCCTGGCATGAAGCCATGACAGTTTTCACTAGTATCTACATCACTTCCTAGTCTATCAATGACTCTCTCCCAAGCTTTCCTTGTATGACTCATCTGCTTTATACTTCTATAATTTGTGGAGTTGTCGGTGTCACCTTTTCCCTTGTGTATTGGCCCCGAGATGCTTTTCCTCCACAGGGTTGGGATTGAACTGAACAGGGATACTAGACCATGAATACCTTCTAATCTAAGCTTTTTCCATGCCTCACTAGGGATTCCATCTGGGCCAAGGGCCTTATTATTTTTCATTTCTTTTACAGCATTTGCCACTTCATCTGGCACAGTACGTTCCACTACATCATTTCGGTGTTGCATTTCTTCTTGAGTTTTCTTCATTTAAGGCCATTCAGAATACCTTTTCCATCAATCCTCTACATGACCGTCATCAGTCAACACCATATCAGTTTAATCTTTGATTAACCTCACTTCCTCCGTATCTTTGGTACTTCTGTCCCACAGTTTCACCACTCTGTAGGCTTCTTTTTCCCCATTCCTTTTGTTCAAAAAGTCTTAAGTAAAGTTCCTTGAAGACCTTTGGCTTTCATTTTTGCATCCATATTACTGGCCAATTTCTTGTATTCCTCCAGGCCTCCTTTGCTTCTGTACCTAGCACATATTCACTTATTTCATCATTCAATTTATGGTTTTGAGTGGTGATCTTTTCAGTTTTTTAATAAGCTTATGTGACTGACTATTCACTTCATGGAAGGAGTGAGTTCTGAAAGATAAGCAGGGTATATTCCTCAGCAAGGTGCCTGCAGGCCTCCCTGAATGCTGCTAGGGATTTGAACTTGGGGTTCTAGAATGCAACAGACAAGGATCACGTTTTGCTGCACTGTGACCTTTGGGGAGGAGGTGGGGGAAGAGCAACACCTGAATTAATAGTTCAGGGAAGATCACCTCAGAGCCAGGGGATCTAGTGTAGGGGTACATTAGCCCTACCCACTTCCTGCTGTCAGCACAGGGGTGAGTGTGGTCAGAATGCAACTCTGGTATACCAGTCCAAAGACTGGTAGCTATTAGAGGCTGACCTAACTTAAGTCATATGATTTTAAGAGCATTATGATCACCTAGTCTGACCACCTAAAGAACATAAGCCCTTAAACTTCAGTAATTTCTGCAGCAAGGCCCAGATCCTCAAAGATTTCAGTGGGACTTAGGACCTAAATATCTTTTGAGGATCTGGACCCAAGCCTGTAACTTCTGTCTGAGCTATAGACTTAATCCTATAGGAAGATATCTAGTCAAGACTTAAAGATTTCAGGTGCTGGTGCATCTACTATTATTCAGAGGTAAATTGTTCCAGTGGTTTATTACCTTAATTTAATGCAGCCCTAAGGTTGGTGTACTGTAGAGTGGTGGCAGAAGTCATGCACATGAGTGCAGTGCAAGTGGGAATCTTATGCCCAACTTTGCACAGCATGGAACTCAGGGTAGTGTCTTTTGGCCCCATCTACCTCATTAAGCCTTTCCCTGTGGTGTACAGCTGGCCCCAAGTTCCTGCCAAATATATACCTAAAGAATGAGGTAGTATTTTGCCCCTAGGAGCACCCACAAAACTAAAGTCAGCTCATCATGCACTTTTTGGGACCTCCTAAATATTAATGTGTTAAAAAAAAACTCAGTTTATCCTGCTACAGGCTCCACCAAGCAGCTGGCTCAGCAAGCCTCAGCCAGCAGGTATTTAATCTTTGGCTCCTATTTGCACAGGTACTGATAAGAAGCCCATGCATTTCTACTAAGAAGGCTGCACATATGCGTGACCTCTTCTGCATCTGAAAGGCTACCTAGTGACAAGCCATGTGATGGGAGAGGAAGAGTCCAGTTTTGCAAAAGCCTGAAGTAGTGCAGCATATGCAACCAGTGAAAGCAGGTACATTCTTGCATGTCCTAGTGCTATGTTCACAACAATCAGAAGCCTTTCGGAAAGAGCCTAAGCTATTGTGTTTGGTGGCAATAATATCCCTGAAGCGTGGAAGGCTTGCGGTGGACACAAACCTCTATAAACAAAAACAAAGTCCCTCCCTCTCTCCATCCTGTTTCCAGTAACTGTCAAACCGGTTTCACATCTCCTTTCTGAAAAGATGGACAAACAAGCTGTCCTGTGAGGCTCTCTCAAATATACAGCCCCTTGTTTGCATAACAGGAAATGGACAAAAGATTGTATTGGTTTGGGGAATTAATTCTCCTCTCCTCCCCTCCCCGCCTGCTGGATCCCTCTAGATGAGGACTGAGGAACAGTCCCGGGGAGAAGCTTGTCCAGCTGTCACCCACCTGACATGGACAGATTTTGCTTTGGATAATTCAGCAGCTTTCCCCAGCTCACCATAAACAGGAAGCACACAGAGAACAGCACAGAACTCTAGTTTGTTATATATCAATGTATTCCCAGTGACTGACTCAGAACACCAAGTTTTCTACTGAATGTAGTTTTAAGTTTGATAAGGCCTTTGCCCTTCAAGCATCAAGCAGCTTATTTAATGGAGGGGGGAAAAAAGGTTTAGGGGCTGTTGCTTATGGAAGGAGGTAGCTGATGTCAGAAACCCTAGATGAGCTAATTTTCCCCATCAAAACAAGGAGGAAACTAACCAGACTATTTAACAAGAGTATTAAAATGACTGACGGCACAAGTTTTCTCCATCACACAGAACTTAAGAACTCCTGCTCCAAACAGTATCCTAGTCTATGCCGTGCCAGACAAACTTCAACTCAAGTATTAAATTTCTTCCAGTTGTATAACAGCAGGATTTCACATATGCATTTGGTGCCCATAGAAAAGCTTTTTACACTAGACCTATTTTAGATATTCTGAATAGTTTTTTTTCCCTGAAAAAGGAGTTCAGTTAGAGCCCAGCAGTTTTAACCACTCTTAATGAGCTGAGTGACTGAGTTTGAGAGGCAACCTTGTCAAAATAGCTAGAGTACTGACTGGGGCTCAGAAGACCTGGATGTGAGTCCTAGTTTGGCTAATGAGCTGCTGTGTGACCTTGGGCAAATCACTTTGCGTCTTTCTCCTTGCAGTCACGGTCTGTGATGGGGCCCTGTTCAGTACCTCTGAGAGGTACCTGAAAACATTGGTTGAATGGAATGTAATGCCCCTACTTCTCAATTGTGGAAAACAGAATACTTCAACTTTTATGGCAGTGGGGATGCTAATAATGCAACAATTGTAAGACTTCAGATACTCAAACAGTGAAAAGCCTAAAAATGCACCAGAGCTGATGAACAACTCTGCAGCAAACTAAAAATAGAAACAGCTTTTCATAAGATGACAATGAAACTTCTCTCATGCTCTCATTGGTAAGCCGTAGTCTCTAAAAGGTGAAATATTTTGATTAAAATCTAACCAAATTTATAAACTAGACCCACTAGGTCTGCTTTCCTTCAGTGGAAATTCAGTGAATGTCTTCGCACTGCATAATACTATACAACAGAAAGAGATGCTTGTGGAACACACAGGGTTAAAGATGGTTTTAACATGCTTTAGGGTTTTCTTGGTGAAAGTGCTTCATGTTTTGTACTCTACACAACCCAAGTATGGTCTGTAGTTTTTATTCCCAGCTGTTGTATTATGACTAAGATGGCAGCTCTGTTGTTCACAGTATGCCTCAGTCCTCAATTTCCCCATAGAGAAGTCAGTGACCCCGGCCCTGGAAAGTAGAGCCCTTTAAGCTTTAGTGTTCATCAATATTAAATGATTACTAAGCCAACACACAGGAAAAAGGTTTTTCCCTTTCCCCGCATCCATCAACAATAACAGGGCATTCTTTTCACATGCTGACAGCTCCTAACACAGAAAGAAGTGAGAGTTTACAGTGCCAGGAAGAGGTGAGCAGGAGTGTTCCTACTTCAAAAGTTACAGAAAGGAACCAGCTCCACTCAGGCTGTCATTTTCATGAGTGCTGACCACTCACTTCCTACTGGTTTCAGGTAACACTTCAACTGCTAAGCACTTGCGGGGGGTGGGGAGGGGGAGAAATCAAGCTTCACCTGTATTTTTTTCATATTAAGACAACAACTTAAGTAGATCTTTGTCACCACCATTCATACTCTTTCCATAGCACCCAAATGCCTCTTCAACTCTGTGTTGAAAGCCTGGCTTTGACCACACTCAAAACTAGATCAGGGAATCTGAGGTCACTCACTCATGCCCGTCACCCCAATCGGGGTATGGGCCTCCAACCACAGATCTCCAGAGTCCTCTATCCTGGGCCATTCGCTCTAGCTGGTTCCAGGTATAGCCAATTTTTTTGCTATCAGCCTGAAGGTCACGTTGCCAGGTGTTTGTTGGACGGCCTCTTTTCTGCTTGCCTTGGGGATTCCACCGCAGTGCCTGTCTGGTGATGTTAGTTGGCTGCTGGTCAGTCTACATTTATTACCTATACAAGCATCTGTCCTGCCAGAGTGTGCCTGTGGAAGGGCCCCCTTTGGAATAAGAATAAGGGGGGAGAAGGGTTGTTTCGTAATAAGGGTGTATAGCTCCTGACTGGGGGTAAAGTTGTACAACAGAGGGCCCACACAAGTTTTCCCACCCCAGTAAGGGCTTGTAAAGGCCCAGGTCTAGAACATAGTTCAGATGTTCTGCCTTACGTTCGGGGAGGGCACAAGGTACCAAGTACTAATACAAATGAAGGACAATGCTTCCTGCAATAACCACAGAAGAGAAGTATTTGCAAAGTTTAGGCTCTAGCACCAATTTCCTTTTTCACCCCAACTGAGTTTAAGTTTCCATTTTGGATAGGACACTGAACTGGTTGCGAGGAGTCCTATTCTCTGTGAGAGGCTCTGTAGGCCATTGTATTACAATTACATGCGATATACAAAGCCCATCCACTCTGAAGAATTTGGACACCTGAAGTCTTCTAAAGTTCATTCACAGGCATTTTTTTCTCTCTCAAACATGACCATGTTGTTCAGAAAATGAAAAGCTCCATTTCACAATTATTCAAGATGCATTTTTAAGAGGTTGCCAACAGCACTAGTTTGATTCTTCTGGTGAATTTTATCTTCAGAAGCCCCCCAGCTGGTGTGCAACACAACGAAGCACAGAAAGAGATATTAAAAGAAACCGCAGGTTTCTCCCAGCAATTTGTAAGTGGTGTTTTACAGTAAGGAAAGGAATAACTCAGAACAAGATCTCCTTCAGTGTATCCCATTTCATGGTAGATTCTGGAATGTTATGTTGTAAATGGGAGAAATGATTGTTAGAAGTGTAGTCTAATTGTTAGAGCACGGTACTGGGGTAAAGACTCGGATTTCGATACAACTTCTCTGAGCAGGTCCCTAAAAAAATATGAAGTCACCAAAATAGGCTTTTTCAACTTTTTATTATAAAAGATCAAGACATATGCTAGCAGAATACTTAATCACATTCCCTACTTGATGGCCTTCCCAGAGACCTTCTGCCCTTTTAAGCATGAAAACTGGGTAGCTACTAACAGTCACATGAACAAAATTGTGGGTGAGAACTTTTTCAAGTTAAAACACAAGTATCAGATTTTTCACCCACTCATAGCCCCTGCTTCTAAAGTCTCCCTGGGAAATAAGAGCTATGACTAAATTGGATATTATTCACATAGCTAAATTTAAACACTAGTTTCCAGAAATCTGCTAGAAGTTGGTCTCCAAGTACTCCTGGATAACTGACACTGAAGAGTTCTTTCCAGTTGTTTTAAACCAGGAACATCCTCTTTTCAAGACAGGCACTGATATAGTCACAAATTCGATTTGGCATCCAATGCTCAATTCTTTATGCAGTAAACAAGCATGAAGTTATAAAAACTTACTGACTGTCTCCCCTTTGATCCAAATCAAACTTTTTAAAGTAAATCTCATGATTCGCTGCCTTCCAGGAACTATACAAAAATTAAGTTCACAGTCCCACATACATCTTACATACTTTTCTTCCTCCTTAGCAAGTCATACTAATATCACATCCAAACCCTTTTCTTAGCTCCTCCATGCAAGAGAGATATTTGATACCCTCCACCCCACTGCATGATCAGCAAGGACATGTGCTTCTTTCTGGATTTCTATCAATAGCAAAACAAGCTTCGTGTTTAGCCTATCCACTCTGGGTGCATGTGAATTCTACTAATGCTTTCCTCAGTTCTGGTATCATAATCAATCTTCATTAGCAGACTGTAGTCTCATGTCAAATGGAATAAATAGTCCATTGCCAGTCTAACCAAACTTGTATTTTGCAACTGCAGCTGTTTTTAGTACCAGGAACACACTGTAAAAGAAAAAAGTTTACAGGATTCTATCTATCAAAGTAAATGCAGTTGAATACAAAGTCATATCAAGTTAAACAGCAGCACTTGGATAGTTCAAGATTAATAAATTCACACTTAAGCCAGAAACACGATAGGGTGCATTGGTGAGGCAGCATACTACATACAGCTGAGCTAACCCAAGCTGGACAGTGGACATTAAGCTTGTGTGTCACAAGTTTAATCCATTCTTTTGTTGAATGATGGTGGCAGTAGCTTCCTGGATAGCAGCAGAATTTAGAGAAATTGACCAATCTGAATTCATGATGAATACAGGAGATCATGTTATTTGTTGGCCCTTATGAATATAACATTTACTGTAGGACCAAGATAATTTTCTCTTTTGAAAAGCATTAGTAGAGAGCAATTAAAATCCATTTTAATTTCCTTCTGCATAATGCTGCTATGAATTTGCCTATGCTCCAAGTCTCAGAATGAAACTTTTTGCTCCAAAAAAGTACCTCAGCCACCTATAATGGGAGCTTTCAGAGGACCTGAACAGTCAGTTCAGACATGTTAAAAGGCAGATCCTTTGACAGAGATGGGGTGAACAGTTGTGTGCGTTAAGATGCAGAAGTTTTTTGGTTTTGTTTTTTTCCAATAGCCCTATGAAGAGCATCACTTGAAAGTTTTATTTTAATCCCTAAAGCCAGAGCAAACTCATATCCAACACAGAACTTCCTCAGTTTCTAGCTGGAAAAATATACAGATGCCCTCCTGGTTACGCAAACCCAGCTTACGCAAATCCGCACTTATGGAAAAAGTTCCATGAGCTAGAAATAGGAGGGTTTTTTTTTTTGGTGTAATGGTCGGGTATATGTTTCCGACTTACGCAAAATTTGAGTTATGCAAGGTGTTTGGGAACAGAACGCTTGCGTAAATTGGGGAGCACCTGTAAGTTGTTCAGCTGTAAATCAGTCCATGCTGTCAAGTTTTGAAGAAGCCATTATTCACGTCACAGAACACCAACCTGTGCATTAGTTTGCTAGTACTAGAAAAAGATTGTTATAGAAAAACTCAAACTTCGGTTCCACTGAAGAAACCAATCATCTACAACTTTAATGCCAAATCTGCATAATTTGTCCTTAGCTCAATTTTTGGTTGTATTTCGGCACTTCTTAATTTTTAATCCACTTGAAATTTATTCACTCAGTCAAATTTTTGCAGTTGTCTCAACCTGCTTCTAAAGAACCAAAATTCTTTTGGATCACTGTTCCAAAACCAGCCCTGAAAGCATAGCTGCTGGTCAGAGTGTTCCTCCCTAGTCCTTGATAATCATTTTGCATCATCCTTATCTCCGATTCTGATATGCTTTTAGCAGTCACTTAGTATAGCTGCTAGATGTTTTAGTAAAAAGCTGATGATCAGAAAGAAAACCTCTACTCCCTGTAAAGCCAGGTAGAATACCACAACCAGTTTTCCAGGGGTACAAGGCCTGCATTTCTGACTCTGAAGGTTTGTAAACTGTAGGACTACAGAACTGTCTCTGGTTATTTCCTCTAGTAGTGTTATTGGTACCAAACCAGGCAGAATATCAGGGTCGTGGTCTGCTGGCCAATGTAGTTTATGTTCCCTAATTTAATGCTGTGCAAGTGAATTAAGTGAGAGGGTTTGCTAACTAGGAGCAAGTGGGAAGGTGCAATGATACAAGACCTTACGAGGCATCTTGGGATGGAGCAGGAGGATCCTGATTCTCAGGCTCTGGTGGAAGAGCTGGCATAGTTTCCTCTTTCTTTTGCGCAGCCAGGAACTCATGAATCGCTTTCTCTATCTGCGGCCTGAAGATGTGGTTTAGTTTTGGATCCACCACCTGAGAAATAATTCTGTCCACTCCAGCTTCCAGCATCCCTGACCTTGGGCAAAGACAAAGGAGTCATTCAGCTACTCTGAGCAACTTCCCCTCTACCCCCACTGGGAACTCTCCAGAGCCCTCATGTCAGCTGCAATTAGCATTAATATGGTGAGAGCTGCAACCCACTTGGTAGCTCCTTCAGGAGGGAGGCATTCCAGTCACCACACAGAAACCAGAACATTTCCACCTATCAACTTTTCTATTCCCCCCTGCAGTGTTCACAACTGACATCTGGTCTCCCAGGTACTGAAATGAAATACTGGATGGGAGCCACTTTGGGAGTGCTCTTTCTGAAATGAGGTCAGAAGGAGCAAACAAAACATGCTTTGGCACAAACAAGGGAAACAAAACGTATGAGGAGGACAGAAGGTGAGAGGTTGATTTTTTTTTCTTGGACTAACACTCCAAATTGAGAAGAGGCCTTCACCCCAGTGTCGTTACCATCACCTGCTCCTTGCAACAGCCGGTAGGCAGTACCTATGCAGGTACTTTTGTAAGAAAAAACCATACAAATGCACACAGCACAAAATACAGAGTTTTTTGGAACTGAGGGCTGGTAACTGAAGTGACTTATTGCTTTAGCGGCTGTGTCAGAATCTTGGACTGTTGGACACGGGCAGTCTGGCGGGTTTAAGTCATGTCTGCAAGAGACCAGGGGAGGGGAAAACGGAGACATTGCCTAGCATTTGGAAAACCAGCCACCAGACTAACATGGCAGTGAATGTTCATGAGAGAATATTCATGTTCATGACCACATCCACTGCTTTTTCAGGTCATGGGGACATCAAATAAAGTCTAATATAGTTAGATGAATGTTTGTACTTGTATCCAATGATGGATGGGTACACGTACACATCTTGGCACATTTCAACTCTATCTTATTCTTGCAGCCTTCACAGTAACTTAAGTGAGTACTCTAAACCAGTGCTTCTCAGTGGTGGTCCGTGGACCGGTGCCGTTCTGTGAGCCATCGACTGCTGGTCTGTGGCGAGTTTCCTCATAAGAGCGTCAAATAGGACAATAATATGGCACCGGTCCCTAGCACATTGGGGAAAAAAAATTGCCAGTCCTCCACATCAGATAGCTTGAGAAGCACTGCTCTAAACCCTTAATCCTTGTGTAGTCATTGCCTATACCAGTAGTTCATCTAACTGTGTTTAAAAGGGAGCAAAGCTCCCTGGTGTGTAACACAGTACAAATGCTATTTTACTCTAGTGAAAAGAATAGTAAGGCTTACTCTAGTACTCGGGGCTGGCTTTATGAACTGCGTGGCCCAATTCAATAACCCGGCGGCGGTCTGGGGCTTCGGCGGCACCGAAGGACCCCCTGCTGCCGAAATGCCACTGAATAAAAAAATTAAAAAGGCGCCTAAGGTGCGGGGCCCTCTTAGGTGTGGGGCCTAAAGCCGGCCTTGCTAGTACTATTAATCCATTACTGTCAGTTTCTGATTGTTGGCCACACTTGTTGCTGTATTTTGCACTGTCATAAACAGATAGCTGAGGGTTAATGTCTCTTTCACCTATAAAAGGGTTAACAAACAGTGACCTGAAACACCTGACCAGAGGACCAATCAGGAGACAAAATACTTTCAAAACTGGGTGGGAGGAAGTTTGGGTGTGAGTTCTTTGTTCTTCTCTCAGAGGGTCTGAGAGAGACCAGACATTACTACAGGCTCTCTAAGTTTCTTTTCATAGAGTAAGTAAAACAGGCGGTTTATGCTTTTTAATTGTTTTAACTCTATTTGCAATTGTGGATTTGGCTGGTTAACTTTTATATGTGTAGTTGCTGGGAATATTTTGATTTGTATTGGTACTGGTGGGAAAGTCTCTTTCTGGTGTATGTAAGCTATAAGACCCTGTAATATTTACATCTTGAAGTTACAGAGATAATTCTTTACTTTTTCCTTTCTTTTATTAAAAGATTTCTTTTTAGAGAACTTGATTGATTGGTTTTTCTCTGTTTCCCTTGTTTTATCCCAGGAGATTGGGATAACTCACCAGGACGGGTGGGGGAGATAGGGAGTGATAAAATCTCTCTGTTTTCCTTGAATCTGTTTGCCTCTTTGAGGAAGGGAAGGGAGATACTTCTCTGTATGGTGATTTAAGAGGTAAGACCAGTATCTCAGAATAGCCAAGGGAGGGAAATTCTGGGAGGGGGGGTGAGGGGGAATGGTTTATTTCTCCTTGTTTTAAGGACCCAAGGGATCTGGATTCTTGGGGTCCCCAGGGAAGGTGGGGAGGTCAGAGTGCCCCAAAACCCTGTATTTTTGGGTGGTGGCAGCCTATCAAATCTAAGATGGTAATTAAGCTTAGGGAAATTCATGCTAGTATCTCATAATCTGGACTCTAAGGTTCAGATTTGGGAAAGATTGCTAGGACATGGTGTGCAGCGTGTGGGAAAGATAAGAATCCAAAAGCCAGTAAAATTATTAAGTTTCTTTCCTCTGCTAGCTGCTTGTAAGCAGAGAGAAGGGGTTTGTTTTTTGTTTTGTTTTTTTTTTTTAAACTGCAGCTAGAGAATTTTTTTTCTTGCTCCGTCTAGCTGTGCTTAGGGAAGGCTATTAAGATTTAACGACGGTCGTTTGTTAAACAAAGCAGCCTTAAGCGGTCAGCAATGCACTCCAGCCAGAACACATTTGTAAATGAAAGACAGTTTCTTTTGCTTTTTAACTGTTTCAGGAGAGGCTAGGAAGTTAAAAGGACTCTGTTGCTAAGCAACCCCAGGAAGCCAACAGAGAACCTGCATTTCAGGCAGTAAACACCAGAGGGCACCCCAGAACAAGAAAACAGGAACCATAACTTCCAAGGAAAAAATGGATGCAGAGGAACAAATCAAAGAAGCAGACAACAGGTGACAAATGGAAAAAAGAGAAAAAGAGGTGGAGCTGAAAGACAGGGAAGAAAACATCAAACTGGCAGCCTACAAAAGAGAGCAAGCAGCCAAAGACGCAGCCCACCAACGAGAGAGAGAGAAACACCAACAAGAAATGGAAAAACAACAAAAACAGAGTGAAGAGAGGGAAAAAGAGAGAAAGCATAAAATGGACTTGGCTCGGGCCAGGCAACAAGCCCTTTCAAGCAATACTGTAAAATGCAAAAATCAGTACATCTAGTTAACTTCTACCCTGAGATCAGGGTAATTAGCGCAATCCTCACTGATTAGGCCAAGCAGTTTGTATGTGAAATAGGTATCTGCAGTTTCTGCTACTTGCACTGAAATTCTAATTTTGCTTCCTGCAAGACACTTACTGCTATATGTTTAGTTGTTTTCCTTTTGAAATTAAAAGCCCCTGTCTCCAGTTCCGATTCTTCCCTCCTCATGCCCTTGCCCTACCGCCTATTTCCACCTCCACCTTCACTGAGGGGCTACCTAGGCACCAGTTTCAGGAGAAATCCACAACTTCAAGCTTTTTCCCGGACTACGTGTGCATGTTTCTATGAAACTGAACATGGCCTCTCTGAACACTGGAGTTTATTCAACAAGTTTGACAGTAGCACAAGTTATAGAGTAAACTGGAGTAGCAGTAGGAGTTAGTAAGCCTAGTACTCCATGGACGTGTGTGTTTTGTTTGCATTTAACATATAAAAAACAAAAGGAAAAAACCTGACACAACCAAAAACCCCATGGCTTTAATGTCCTGTCTACTTGTGCCAACAGTGCCATCTGCTGGATGGAATCAGAGGAGCCTGAATTTGATTACTGCCCACTAGTGGCTGGAGGTTTGCAAAAACCAGAAGAGACCTAATCAGAGATCCTTCTTTTGCTTAAGTGGTAAATGCCTGTTTTTGAAGCAGAAGACCACAAGTTCGGTTCCAAACCTCATATGCAGCTTAGTTAGCAACCATGGTGTTAACTGTATGATGCAATGCTTTGATAGAGAATGCTACACTTCAACAGCATATTCAATACTTCAACGGATGTTGCCCGTATTATCCTACTCTGGGAAACTGCCTATTCATCCTCAAGGAACACTGCTGTGATGTGAGTTAACTCAAACTGCATTCACCTGCTATAGTGAAATCTGGGAGGGCACAAATGACAAAGCAGGCTGAATTCAACCCTTAAAACTGTCCAAATGCACTTAGCCTTTTAGGGCAATGATATGTGACTATTACAGTTTTCATCTATCAAAAAACATTCCTATCAATTTACAGAATGCTGCTTACTTACTGAATCACACTCTGTCTCAGGCCATTTCGTAACTGGTTTTTGTTCATTGTTGGGTTCCACTCCTGTTTGTCCAGATGGGTAGATACAAAGTTGTCCACTTTCTGCCTCAGATTTTGGTAGGCTGGCTTAAAAAAAAAAAATCCGTCTTAACTAAAAGATCTTGAAACAATTCCCTGCAAGAATCCTTTATAATACATCTTTTGTGGTCTATTACTGTTTTGTTTAACTGTCTTTTCTCCTTTATAGAGAGAAAAGGTTGGTGAGGTAATATCTTTTATTGGACCAACTTCTGTTGGTGAGAGAGACAAGCTTTCAAGCTACACAGAGCTTTTCTTCAGGTCTGGAAAAAGTACTCAGGGCTTGGCTACACTCGAAACTCCAAAACGCTGCTGCAGCAGCGCTCCTGCGGCAGCGCTTTGAAGCGCGAGTGTGGTCGCAGCGCCAGCACTGGGAGAGCGCTCTCCCAGCGCTGCAGGTACTCCACCTCCCCGAGGGGATTAGTTTACAGCACTGGGAGCCGCACTGCCAGCGGGGCACTGTCTACACTGGTGCTTTACAGCACTGTAACTTGCTGCGCTCATGAGGGTATTTTTTCTGAGCAAGAAAGTTGTAGCGCTGTAAAGTGCTAATGTAGCCAAGGCCTCCGTGTCACAGCTAAATACAATGTAGCACAGATTGTTTAGTATAAGTAAACACACACTGTAAGGGACCATTCAAGGTGAAGTGGCCTGTTCACACCTCTACAGTCAAAGGACAAAAAAGAGGCGTTAATAGATTAGATTGTTGTAATAAGCCATAAATTCTGTGTCTTCATTAAGATGATGATTTTTAGTGTCTAGCAAACTTATGAATTTAAGCTCACAGGCTTGTCTTTTGGAGGTGTCAGGCAGGTTGCCTTTATTTTTTTCTGAACAAAAGTAAGTTTATTTTACTCAAGAATACAAAATGGTGATTGCAAAGAGCAGTTTCTAGATGATACTATCAATACACTATAATTGCAATAGCTGTACACCTGTTTTGCTACTGTCTGCTTCCGAGTCACTGAATGGAATGCAAATTGCCTGCGCATGCAACGGTTAGATTTAAGCAGATTTCTTGTATGATTTCCAACCAGCATAAAATTCCTACTAGACATTTTAACCAAATAAAATGAACACTAGTATAAAGAAAGAGACGTGCTTGCTGTAACACTAACACTGGAACATGAGAACTGGGAAAGTGGGTGAGTGTGGCTGTGTTAAATGCTCTGTAATTTTACCTTTTCCTGTTCCTCAGACATTAGAAGATGGTCATGTTATTGTGTAGGGAAAACGCCAGTTACTAGTGTGGTGCAAGGAGAGGGCAAAAAGGTGTCAAAATGTCTTATAGCAAGACAAGAATCACCATAACAAGAGACAGCATCAAAAATTACAATTTTCAGAGTAGCAGCCAGTTCGAATTCCATTTACACCTGTTGTGACTGAAAGCTGTTCTGATCAGATAAGTGGCTGTTCCACAGTCTAATGCAAAATGTTGTGGTGGTTTCAGACCAGGAGCAGATAGGTTATCAATACTGATGCTCTTGGTGGAATTAGATGGGAAATGAAAACTTCTATTCAAGACTTTCCCACTCCAAGCTTGGTCCCTCTGGATCAAGAAAGCTTGCACTGTTGCTGTACTTATTCTGTTAGCTTTAAATTCTATTCCCCCTTTAAGAGCATTAATTCTAGTACACTTTTTAATAAGCAGAAAAGGGATCTGTGTTCTTAAACAGGATACCTTAGGCAGTACATTTGTCAGGAAGGCTACAACTTAACATTTCAGCAAGAATAGTAGCAATTGCCAAATAAACAAATGACATCATTGCTAAAGTAGATACACCTCTATCCCGATATAATGTGAACTGATATAATACGGGTTCGCATATAGCATGGTAACCCCGAGGCTCGGGCAGCACTTTATAAGGCCCAGGGCGCCGGCTGCTGTGGGGAGCCCCAGGCCCTATAAATCACTGCTGGAGCCCTGCCACTGCTACCCCAGAGCTGTGGCAGTCGGGCTCGGCTGGCAATTTAAAGGCCCTGGGCTCACCGCAGCAGCCAGAGCCCGGGGCTCTTTAAATCACTGCTGGAGCCCTGCCACCACTACCCCAGGGCTGCAGCAGCAGGGCTCGGCCGGCGATTTAAAGGGCCCAGGGTTCCCGCAGCGGCTGGAGGCCAGAGCTCTTTAAATCACTGCTGGAACCCTGCCGCCACTACCCCGATATAACGGGGTTTCACTTATAACACGGTAGGGATTTTTGGCTCCCGAGGACCGTGTTATATCAGGGTAGAGGTGTAGTTGGTTACAAAGCTTTAAAGATATTTGTTCATTTTAAGCAGCACTTTATGTTAAAAAATCCTGAATTGCTTTACAAGCTATGCACATTCAGGAGTCACTTCCCCACTGGCAAAGTGCAGGTGCCTATAAGGTGGAACAAGACAGTTGTTTAGAAATGCTGCAATGATTTAGGACAGGAAGGGAAGCCACATTCTGTGGAAGCCTCAGGCAAAGCTTAGGAAGGCAGAAAGTTATCAATCACCCTGTGAGGTTGATAAGACAGTGAAGATTGCAGCCAGTTCCTGCAAGAGGACTTTGACTGATGGAAGTCTTGACCAGTGGCAGTTTTCATCGAAGTGAAGACCAGCCCTGCAGCTTTGGTGTTCCCTACTCCTGTACCACAGTCAGAAATGACTTAGGGAATAGTGACTTTTACTGAATTACCAATATTGCTTTCTATGCTCTATCAGGAAGGCCCTGGCCACAGAAATTGGAAAGGCATATGCAGGGGTCAGAAAAAACACAAAAGGGTGAAACCTTGTGCCCTCACAGGATAGACAAAAGGTACAATAATTGAAAACTGAAAAGCCACATATTCTCCTCTGTATCATCTTCTGGACTCCATGAACCACTCATATTTATAGTTTAGGTCACTCTTCTTGGCTGCAGCAGCTGGGGCCCAGAGGACCATGTCTACAGCACCAAGACACGAGAATGCCCACAAAATCCAGAGGCAAGGCAGGCCTGTGCCCTGGGTTAGTGCTGTGCATGCTTCCTCCTCCCCACAAATGGAACCAGGTTAGAGATAGAACCAGGCTCCCCAAAATAAAGTTAGAACCTACGATGAAGTGGGTGGCTGAAGCAGAACCCCTTTCAGGATGGCATCTGGAAACTAGGGGACAGGGTCAGACAAGAGACCAGAACTTGGGGATTGCTGTTTGAGAGAGGAAGGTGAGGAGATACACAGTTCCTGGTACCCATGTCAGCCAAGCAGCCCAGGCCAAAGCTGGGGCAATCAAGTAATGAGACCAGGGGTCTTGGGAGGGGAGAAGCCCCTACCATCCTGTTGCCCATGTTAGCAAGGCAATCCCAGCAGAGCCTCTGGAGCTTGAGCACGGGCCAGACCTATCTCCCAGTGCGACAGAGGCTTAGCAGGGTCAGGGCGCCCAGGTGACTAGGTTCCGAGAAGAAGGAGGGTACCCGGCTGAGCCTGGCCCGGTGCTCCCTTGGTCCCAGAGTAGGGGAGAACCAGACCCAGTGCCCAGGTGTCCCCGTCGGAAGACCCCTCCCCGGTAAGCAGCCGGGCGATGCGCTGGTGGGGCCGGGCCCCTGCAGCGGTACCTTGGTGTCCACGTCGGCCAGGCAGTCCCGGCGGAAACCGTCGAAGAGGCCGCGGCTCTTGAGTTGCTCCACGATGAGCGCGATGAGCTGCGCGTCCCCGGGGGGCAGCGAGGCCGGGTCGGTGGCGCCAGGCCCCGCCCCAGCAGCCGCGCCCCCAGACCCCGCCGCGCCCCCAGCTCCGGTGACGCCGCCTCCCCCGCCTGGGGCCGCTCCGCCGGCGCCGCCGCTCTCCGA
Organism: Gopherus flavomarginatus; assembly: GCF_025201925.1. Taxonomy (NCBI): domain Eukaryota; kingdom Metazoa; phylum Chordata; order Testudines; family Testudinidae; genus Gopherus; species Gopherus flavomarginatus. The sequence goes on along the minus strand of NC_066623.1, from coordinate 20,218,798 downwards.
CATGCCCCACACCTGGTACCCGGCGCAGCCGGGACCCCGCAGCCGCCGCTCCCAGCGCCACCGGCACAGCTGCCGTCGCCGACGGCGCGCCACGTTCTGCGTAGATCCGTTCCACTGCATTGTGGGAAAGGAAGTCCTTCCACTGGCGCGCCTCTTATAGGACTTGAGCCATTGAGCTGCGTAAAGAAACTACGACTCCCAGCGTGCACCGCGGCGCTAGCCCGGAATGCCGTGAGACGCGGCAGGCTGGGCAATGCATTCTGGGAATTGTCGTTTTTGTGCCTCCATGTGCGTGGAGGGTACATCAGCTCCCGGCTCCTGCCTGCGCCCGCGGGGGGAAGGGAAGGGCCGCGTGCGCGGGCCGGGCTCAGCTCCGAGGAGCTGCCTGGGTTCTGCTCCTGGAGACCCGGCTCAGGTATTTATACGGCCCCGGTCACGGCAGCGCTCGAGCAGCTCCCCCGGAGCCCCGTGCTGCTCCAGGGACTCCCCCGGCTCAGACAGGAAGCCTGGGATGCAGCGAACCCGGCGCCGCAGTCACTAGGGCAGCCTTCCTTCCACTGTGCCGCCGGGCCAGCCCCACCTCTGCGGGCTTCGGGAAAACTCCAGTCCCACGTGCACGCTGCCCTGGTGGATGTTACTGAGCTGCCCCGATGACCCCCGTGCAATGTGCCCGACGCATTCTGAGAGTTGTGGTGAGTCAGGCTGAGTGCTAGCAACACCAGAAGCGTTACAGGTCATCGCCCAGTACCGTCCACCTAATAAACTAGGATGGAGTGTATGTAATACACGTATGTGGCCACCGGGGGAGGCTGTGTCCTTGGCAATCACCTTCTGTTGAACTGCTTCAAAGTTGACAAGAAGGCAACTGGATTGCAGTGTTGAGATTATTTTTGATCATGCAGTAAAATATTTGGGATAAAGAATAATTTTCGTTAAGAATCTATTGTTGTTTCACTGGCCTTAAATTAAACATGCAGATCCTTTGGTCACTGGATGTCCATCCAGTTTCCCTGTTTCCTGACAGTATCCCAGAATTCTCTGAAGAAACATGCTGATTTGTAATTTATTTTAGTACACTCCTCAGTGACTCAAAGAGGTAATCCCCTGCCTCCTAACAGCAGTAACACAGTCTATTTTCCTCCAAGATATCTATCTAATAGGGGAAGACATCTATCTAAAAGTGGAAGACTACCCCATCACTAAATGCTATAGTCATTGATACCATCTACATGAAGATCTAATAGTTCCTGCATTTAAGGTGCAGCCCTAATAATCAAAACTATTTTTATAGGTTTAGTTTTAGGGGCAAATTTTGTGCTAAAGAACACTAACGTAAATCCAGAGTAAATTAATTAACTTTAATGGAGTTACTTTGGATTTACATTAGGGCTGTCAAGCAATAAAAAAAAAAATCTGTGCAATTAAAAAAATGAATAGTGCGATTAATCACACTGTTAAACAATAATAGAATATCATTTATTTAAATATTTTTGGATCTTTTCTACATTTTCAAATATATTGATTTAAATTACAACTCAGAATACGGAGTGTGTGGTCCTCACTTTATATTTTTGATTACAAATATTTGCACTGTAAAAAGCAAAAGAAATAGTATATTTCAGTTCACCTAGTATAAGTACTGTAGTGCAGTTTCGTTATCATGAAAGTTGAATTTACAAATGTATAATTAGGTACAAAAAAAAACTGCATTAAAAATATAACAATGTAAAATATTAGAGCCTACAAGTCTGCTTGGTCCTACTTCAGCCAGTCGCCCAGACAAACAAGTTTGGTTACAATTTGCAGGAGATAATGCTGCCTGCTTCTTGTTTTACAATGTCACCTGAAAGTGAGAACGACGTTCACATGACACTGTTGTAGTCAGCGTCACAAGATATTTACACGCCAGATGCGCTAAAGCAGGGGTAGGCAACCTATGGCACGTGTGCCGAAAGTGGCACATGAGCTGATTTTCAGTTGCACTCACACTGCCCTGGTCCTGGCCACCAGTTTGGGGGGCTGTGCATTTTAATTTAGTTTTAAATGAAGCTTAAACATTTAAAAAACCTTATTTACTTTGCATACAACTATAGTTTACTTATATATGATAGACTTATAGAAAGACATCTCCTAAAAAGGTTAAAATGTATTACTGGCACGCAAACCTTAAATTAGAGTGAATAAATGAAGACTTGACACGCCACTTCTGAAAGGTTGACAACCCCAGCACTAAAGATTCATGTGTCCCTTCATGCTTAAACCGCCATTCCAGAGCACATGCGTCCATGCTGACGACGGGTTCTGCTCGATAATGATCCAAAGCAGAGCGGACCAATGCATTGTTCGTTTTCGTCATTTGAGCCACCAGCAGAAGGTTGATTTTCATTTTTTGTTGGTTCGGGTTCTGTAGTTTCCACATTTGAGTGTTGCTCTTTTAAGACATCTGAAAGCATGCTCCATACCTCATCCCTCTTAGATTTCGGAAGGCATTTCAGATTCTTAAAGCTTGGGTTGAGTGCTATATCTGTACTTAGAAATCTCGCATTAGTACCTTCAGGGGACATACAGGTCTCCCCCAATGAGTTCAATCACAAATTTAATTAACACTTTTTTTAACAAGCATTATCAGCATGGGAGCATGTCCTCTGGAATGGTAGCCGAAGCATGAATGTTCAGCATACCTGACCCATAAATACATTGCAACATCGGCTACAAAAGTGCCATGCGAATGCCTGTTCTCACTTTCAGGTGACATTGTAAATAAGAAGTAGTCAGCAATATCTCCCATAAATGTAAACAAACTTGTTTGTCTTAGCCATTGGCTGAACAAGAAATAGGACTGAGTGTACTTGTAGGCGCTAAAGTTTTACATTGTTTTGTTTTTGACTGCAGTTATGTAACAAAAAAAATCTACATTTGTAAGTTACACTTTCACAGTAAAGAGATTTCACTACAGTACTTGTATGAGGTGAATGGAAAAATACTATTTCTTTTGTCATTTTTAGTGCAAATATTTATAAACAAAAATAAGTGAGCACTGTACACTTCGTATTCTGTGTTGTAATAGAAATCAATATATTTGAAAATGTAGAAAAACATCCAAAATATGTAATACATTTCAATTGGTATTCTATTGTTTAACAGTGCAATTAATCACGATTACTTTTTTTAATCGCAGTTAATATTTTTTAGTTAATCATGTGAGTTAACTGCAGTTAATCGACAGCCCTAATTTACATTAGTGTAAATAACCACAGAATTTGGTTCACTTACCTCTGTTGGCAAGAGGAAGTTCAGTGGGCCATTCATTCCTATGGCTTATAGACTCATAGACTTTAAGGTCTGGAGGGACCATTATGATCATCTAGTCTGACCTGCACAATGCAGGCCACAGAATCTCACCTGTCCACTTCTATAACAAACCCCTAACCTATGTCTGAGTTATTGAAGTCCTCAAATTGTGGTTTGAAGACCTTGAGCTGCAGAGAATCCTCCAGCAAGTGACCCATGCCCCATGCTGCAGAGGAAGGCGAAAAACCTCCAGGGCCTCTGCCAATCTGCCCCGGAGGAAAATTCCTTGCCGACCTCAACTATGGCAATCAGTTAAACCCTGAGCATGTGGAGAAGACTCAACAGCTAGCACCCAGGAAAGAATTCTCTGTAGTAACTCAGATCCCAACCCATCTAACATCCCATCACAGACCACTGGGCATACTTACCTGCTGATAATCAAAGATTAATTGCCAAAATTAGGTGATCCCATCATACCATTCCCTCCATAAACTTATCAAGCTTAGTCTTAAAGCCAGATATGTCTTTTGCCCCCGCTATTCCCCTTGGAAGGCTGTTCCAGAACTTCACTTCTCTAATGGTTAGAAACCTTCGTCTAATTTCAAGTCTAAACTTCTTAGTGTCCCGTTTATATCCATTTGTTCTTGTGTCCATGTTGGTACTAAGCTTAAATAATTTCTCTCCCTCCCTAATATTAATCCCTCTGATATATTTATAAAGAGCAGTCATATCCCCCCTCAACCTTCTTTTGGCCAGGCTAAACAAGCCAAGCTTTTTGAGTCTCTTTTCATAAGACAGGTTTTCCATTCCTCGGATCATCCTAGTAGCCCGTCTCTGAACCTATTCCAGTTTGAATTCATCCTTCTTAAACATGGGAGACCAGAACTGCACACAGTATTCCAGATGAGGTCTCAACAGTGCCTTTTATAACGGTACTGACACCTTCTTATCTTTGCTGGAAATACCTCGCCTGATGCATCCTAAAACCGCATTAGCTTTTTTAACAACCATATCACATTGGCAGCTCATAGTCATCCTGTGATCAACCAATACTCCTAGGTCCTTCTCCTCCTCTATTACTTCCAACTGATGAATCCCCAGCTTATAACAATAGTTCTTTTTATTAATCCCTAAATTCATGACCTTGCACCTTTCACTATTATATTTCATCCTATTATTATTACTCCAGTTTACAAGTCATCCAGATCTTCCTGTATGATATCCCGGTCCTTCTCTGTATTAGCAATACCTCCCAGCTTAGTATCATCCACAAACTTTATTGGCACATTCCCACTTTTTGTGCCAAGGTCAGTAATAAAAAGGTTAAATAAGATTGGTCCCAAAACTGATCCCTGAGGAACTCCACTAGTAACCTCCTTCCAGCCTGACAGTTCACCTTTTGGTATGACCCATTGTTGTCTCCCCTTTAACCAGTTCCTTACCCACTTTTCAATTTTCTCTGCTTAGAGTGTAAATAAGGGCTGATGTGGACATTTGTCTGCTGGGAACTGGACCGAAACCACCGCCAGCATTTATCATACCTGTCTACCTACCAATATTTTTCTTTGTCATCCACTTCTGTGTTGTGCTGTCTTTCAGGATGATTTATTCATCCTGCTGCTTGGCCATGTTGTATGGAAGATATGTTAAGAATTAGCTACACTCTGTTACCTCTGGATCACAAAGGGTCTGGTTCCAAGTCAGCCCTGCATTAACATACAGGACATACACATGCACAGTGAGTCTGACTACTTGATTGTCTGACCATTCTAAATTCTGCTTTACTGCCAGCGCACCAAACTTGGTGACTAGCATAGCTCAGCTGACAGGACTGTTGAACCATTGTCTCTCCTGAACCTGGTCAGGACTTCTGCTACCTAAAAGACTTAAAGAGAAGGTGTCTGTGAATGAACCCCCCTGCATGCATACACCTCAGAAGAGAGCATACCTGTCCAGTGTGTCTCTTTCATATAAGTACTTTCCTAAAGCTACAGCAAAACAAGGGAGCAAATTCAGGAGAGACAAATTCATCTCTTTCTTAGCTCCTTTGACTTCTGTAGTTACATTAGGGCTGAATTTGACTTAGTGGTATATTCCCATCTCAAAAATGGAATGGCTAGGTGAGTATGATTCTTACAATGATGCCCTCCCCCCCAAGTACGCTGTAGGGGAGTAGCCTCTCATCCATGTCTTTCTGTGTGTTGCAGCAGGTGTTGGGGAGGGGGGAGGAATTCTGCATGCAATGCATTGTCCTTTTCACCTGATTAAAATTCAGCCGCTCTGACAAGCAGCATAAGCTGTCCCACGCCATCTGGCAGCTATAGGGCTAGTGTTTATAGGCACTGAGATGTACGTTGGAAAGTGTGTGCATTGCAGCGTATTGCATAGTATACAATGTTCCGTATTACAAGCAGGGAATCTGTGACACATGAGAACTGTCCTACCTGAGCAGAAAAGTGATCCATCTAATCTGGTATCTTGTCTCTGACATTGGTCAAGGCTGGGTGTTTCAAACTGAGGTGTAAAATTCCCCACAAGGCATTTAATCATGCAAAATGATCCGTTAGGGTGACATTTCTTCCTGACCACCACTAGCAATCCGTTTCCCACCTCCACTAGTGGTCAGCTTGTGCTTTGAAGCAGGAGGTTTGAGATCCCTTGTAATTTTGTTCCAGCTCCTACATCTGTAGGCACTATCCTTATTCATAGAAACATATCAACCTCCTTTTTAAAAGTTACTAAGCTGTTAGCCATAATATCCTGCCGCAGTGAGTTCCACAGGCATAGGTTAAGGTTATACCAACCTTGAGGCAGTGCACTATAAACACCACCATCTTCACCACATATGGCAGTAATAAAGCATACTTCGTTGTTCAGTATCAAAAGACTGCCTATTTCTGCCAATGAATATCGCTGTACCTGCGCTATATGTTCATTTGGACACATGCGTATATGGGTATGTGACTTTAGTTCTGTGTTCTGGGGTGTGTGTGGTTTTTCTTTGGCTTGTTTCCTCCAGTAATCTTTTCACTTCACTGCTGGAGTTGATTTCAGACCACTGGATCTCAGTGTCATACGATATCCAGCCAGGCTGGCGGATGTAGAAGTTCACTCCTCCAGCCTCTAAAAGGTTCAGTGCTGCTAGAGGCATCAACTCTCAGGGTCAGGAAAAACCCAGGTTACTGCCATTCATGATCATTTAAGGAAAACGTGATGTTCTTTGCAAGGAGGGTAGGGAATCAGATGTGAATCTTGGGGTCCAACTCCTGGACAAATTTGAGTTTGGGGAACTTACGTTCTGCCTTCCTAAATTCTCCCTATATTTTCATTTAGGTAAAATGTTCTTTTTCACTCCCTGTCCCACACTGCGGAGTAGTGTTACTGAGTGTCGTTAAACAATATTCCTCCCAAGAATCGACTGATTGCTGTGGTTGTTGAAGGGATCTCTGTGTATGGGACAAATTCTGAGTCCCTTGTGCAGTGGGAGCAGACTCCAGGCACAGCTGTGTGGCCTGGCTGGGCTCTGCTCCAACAGAACACTAGTGGCATCCTGAGGTAGGAGGCCTTGTTCTTAGGGACTGCTGCATTTCCCTGCAGTCACCCAGTTTGTCCCCTCACCCACACCCCCCAGCTGCCATATATACAATGGAGGATGGAGGAGTGACTGTGAGGCAGGGCGGAATATCTCCAGTGTTCCTGGGCAGGGGTCTTCCTAAGATGTCAGCCAAGGAAGGATCTGGCTGAACTAGATAATGGGCAGTGACTGAAAGGGAGGAAGAGCCCTTTGACTTCCTCAAATTTCCCCGCACCCAACTAAGTGTTGGAGATGGGGGTTCCTAACAGCTCCTGCGCAACCTGAGGGTACTGCTGGCCCGAGTCAGCAGGAACACCTGCAGTCCTTGTGTGAGTGAAAGAGAGTGATGGATCCAAGGGGGCCTAGTCGGGGCTGAGGAGCAATGTAAATGGCTTTCCTGGGATCCACCTGGACCAGCCTGACTATGCCCAGGATTAGACAGGAGGATGCAGAGTTCCTTTCCCCAGCTCCTAGGGCTTGTCTTGTCCTTGGTACATTATGTCAGGGTCCCTTGAGGTGGATGGTGTTGCTTAGAATAAATGTAAGACTATGATGATTGTCTCACTAGAGGGCACCACAGTGATGTGCTCGGTTATTTGAGGATGGAGTTTCCACTAAGCAAACCAAAGGTTCCTGATTTTGCTTGTGACAAGTTGCCAGTGGGAGCAGTACATCCTGTCATCACCCATCATGCTGTGAGGCAATGATGTTATTAATCGATTAACGTCAGTAGTAAACAAGCAAAGGAAGCCAGAGGGGTCATCTCTGAGCCTGCATAAAACGTGGCTATTTAGGCAGCATCAGGCAGGGAACTCAGTGAAAGTCAATCTTCTGTAGGAGCCCCCCGCTCCTTTCTGCTCTGGGGAGGGCCTGATCTGTGCTCCTGGCTGGGGTGCTGTGAGTCAGCACGCGAGGCCAACCCCTGAAGGAGAGGGTAGAGCAGCAACAAGGGTCCATTGAGCAGAGCAGGAGAGTCCACTCTGGGATTTACTTGGGATTGTCGCAAGTGAAAATTCTTCCAGATTAACGAATGACTCAGAAGGCTGTGGGAGGCCATTGTGTCCTTCCGACCAGAGAGCAGGTCCCTGGGACATCTCCCACCTCCATCTCCCACTGTAATTTTTTGCCTGTGCTAAAAGTCCTCTCACTTCTCTCATCAGGATACCACATGTAGAGCCGACCTGCTAATGGCAATGGCATGGGCAGGCAGTGCAAATGCTAGCTTGTTAATGAAGGGTTATATGACACAGAGGTCCATCGGTGCCAACTGGAAAAGAGTTTACTGTTCTTTACAAGCAACTCCTGTCTCGGACCTCACAAACTCACTACGGCTAATACACCACTTTCATGGTATTGATCCATAAAGGGTAGCATATGTGGCCTCTGCTGAAAGTTTGTAACTTATTAATACTCATAATCATTGTGAGATGTGTGTATGGGTAATATTTAAGGAATAATGTAACTATACTGAAAATTATGCCTTATGGACTTGGAGGAAAAGTTAGTCACCAGGGAATTATGTGTCTTGGTGATTGTCACCCCTTCTTGATTAGCTGGCGATGCAAGGCTCAGTTGTTTACCTTTGCTGCAGCCTAAACAGTCAATGGAAAACTGTCAAAGACAAATGTAAACAATCAAAACAAGTTGGAGGTAAAAACGGAACATTATAACAGATGGGAGATCAATCACTCTGCCTGGGAATAAGGACAAATGATTGATGCAGTATAGCACAGGGTGGAGAAAGACACTCTGCATCCATTCACTGAGGAGACATAGATTCATAAGAGTTTAAGACCAGAAGGTACCATCATGAGCATCTAGTCTGTCATCCTGCACATTGCAGGCCCTAGAACCTTGCTCACCCACTCCTGTAATACAGTGGTCTCCAAAGTGGGGTGTGTGCACCCCGGGGGTGCGCAATATGATCCATTGGGGGACGTGGCAGGAGGAGCACTGCTGGAGGGGGGGTGAGGGGGCGGCTGGAGGAGGGAGGGAGTGGAGAAACTGTTCCCCCGCTCCCTCCTGCAGGCAGGGCCACCCGGAACACAGGGGCTTTAGGAGCTGCAAGGCCTTGGGCTAAGGGGGCCCCGGGGCCCTGGCCTGCAGCTCTAAAGCCCCTTTCAGAATGCAGCCCTGAGTTCTCCGGCCTGTGGAGGAGCAGGAGCAGCCGCACAGCCAGTGGCTGGAAAGAAGCAGCGCTTTCCTCTTCAAAGCCGGCTGGAGAGAAGTGCCTGCTTCTCTCTGGCCGCTGGCTGTGTGGCTACCCCTGCTGCTCCTCAGTCCTCCAGCCTGTGCTCGCAGGGCCACATTCCAAAAGGGGCTTTAGAATTGCAGGCCAGGGCCCTAGAGCCCCCTTAGCCCAGGGCCCTGCAGCCCCTAAAGCCCCTGTGTTCTGGGTGGCCCTGCCCAGGGTGAGGCTGAGGGGGGCTGGGACAGCTCCCAGAATTGTGGCTCCCAGAATCGTGGCCATGGGGGTGGTGCCGTGCTGCGCAGAGCCACCTGCACATCCCCTGCACTGAACAGGAGCTGCCCCAGGTAAATGCTCTGCACCTCCTGCCTGCCCCAGCCCTGAGTCTCCTCCCGTACCCTTACCCTGAGCGCCCTCCTGCACCCTAACTCCCTTCCAGACCCCACACCCACCCTGAGCGCCCTCCTGCACCCTAACTCCCTTCCAGACCCCACACCCACCCTGAGCGCCCTCCCGCACCCTAACTCCCTCCTAGACCCTGCACCCCAGCCTGAGCACTCTCCCCACCCTAACTCCCTCTCAGACCCCGCACCCCACCTCGTGCCCCCTCCCGCACCCTAACCCTAATCCAGACCTTCGAATCGCTGTGTCACCAAGTATTAAACCAAGATTTTCAGAAATAATGAAGCATATTCAATCACATTGCTCTCACTAAAAAATATTAATAATTTTTTTTGTGAGAGCAAAAAGGTTTTTTGTACCGTTAATAAAATACAATACAAAATTATTTTCAAAATATTGCTTATTTCATCTTTTCTCATCCTTTTTTAATTTCTTTTTTTGTATGTTTTATAATGTACATAATAGTATAGTAGTACATGTATATAATTTATACATAAATAAATATACATATTTTGGGGGGGATGTGCTCACAATTTTTTTACTGATAGGGGTGTGTGATCAAGAAAGTTTGGAGACCACTGCTGTAATAGACCTCTAACCTCTGGCTGAGTTACTAAAGTCCTCAAATCATGATTTAAAAACTTCAAGTTACAGAGAATCCACCATGTACGCTAGTTTAAAGCTCCAAGTGAGACATGCAGTGTTGCAGAGGAAGGTGAAAAACCCCCAGGGTCTCTGCCAATCTGACCTGGGGGGAAATTCCTTCATAACTCCAATATGACAGTCTGTTGGACCCTGAGCATTTCGGCAGGACCTAACAGCCAGATTCTGGGAAAGAATTCTCTGTAGTAACTCAAAGACCTTCCCATCTTGTGTCCCATCACTGGTCATTGGGAATATTTGCTACTAGCAGTCACAGATCGGCTACATCCAATTGTAGACAGTTTCATTATATTATCTCCTCCATAAACTTACCAAGTTCAGTCTTAAAGTCAGTTAGGTGTTTTATCTCCAGAACTCCCCTTGGAAGGCTGTTCCAGAACTTCACTCCTCTAATGGTTAGAAACCTTCCTCTAATTTCAAGCTTAAACTTTTTGATGGCCAGTTTATAACCACTTGTTCTTGTGTAAGCATTGACACCTAACTAAATAACTCCTCTCCCTCCCTGGTATTTATTCCTCTGAACTATTTATAGACAGCAATCATATCGCCCCTCAGCCATTGTTTGGTTAGGCTAAACAAGCCAAGCTCTTTGAGTTTCTTCTCATAAGGTAGGTTTTCCACTCCTCTGATCATCCTAGTAGCCCTCTTCTGCACCTGTTGCAGTTTGAATTCATCTTTCTCAAACATGGGAGACCAGAACTGCACACAGTATTCCAGATGAGGTCTCACCAGTGCCTTGTGGCAATAACACTTCCCTATCTCTGTTGGAATTACCTTGCCTGATGCATCCTAGGACTACATTCACCTTTTTACGGCCGCATCACATTGGCAGCTTATATTCATCTTGTAATCAACCAATATATTTCTCCTTCTCTTTTGCTTCCAGCTGATACATTGAGTATGAGTGTTTCATAAAGATTGGATCTTGGCTGGTTTCTGGGGAACCAGCCAGCTTTGCAATGGACTGAACTTTGGGGGGAGAAAAAACCTGCTTGTTAGATAGGAAAGATAACTATTAATAAGTGTAGACCTGAGTTTGCATTTTATGACTTTGTTTTATATTGCAGCTGTTTGTTCTGATCACTTTCTTGTTTCTCATGGAATCTCCAAACCATACTGTGTTTCGTTATAAGTGATCAGAAGTGCTGGAATGGTGATTTAAGGTAAATGTGGGGTCCCCTTTTCCATTGGGAACAGAGGATCTGGGATTTCTGTGAGTAGCCAGTGTAAGGGCCTAGATATCACAGGGAAACGCGTCAAGGGAACTGAGGTGCACCTCTTGTTAACCTGCCAGGTAAAGAGAGGGCTGACATAGCCTGGAGGAGAGTGCTTGATTGGCTGATAGGCTGGTAATGAGATGACTCATGGTCCAGGGTACCCCAAGAACTGTTACAGGTTGCCAGCATCATCACTGGACCATGCAAACAGGTTTGTTATTTGTAGACTTGTGGTGCTAGACGCTGTGGCTTATGTCTAAATATGGGACAATAAAGTGATGTTTAGTGTTGCAGAACAGCAATGAGCTGTGAGGAAGGTGCGCATTCTAGTTGTTAGTTCAGCAGACTAGGAGTCTTGGGTTCTCTTCCTGAGTCTGTGATTGACTTGCTGTGTGATCCCTAGTCAAGGCATCCAGCATCTCTGTTCCTCAAAAACTTCATCTGTAAAACGGGTATAATAATAATACCTGCTTCACTGAGTTCTTGTGGAGCTTAATTAACTAGCAAACCTGTAGCTGAAAGGCACTGTAGAAAGGGCTTTCAGCCATAAAGAGTTTTATCAAATCTAGCTGGACACATTATCCATTGCCATAGTACGTAGGCAGACACGTTAAATTGTGGTAAACAACCCCTGGAATAGGTTTACATAAAACAATGTAGGCTCCCATAGGGAGAATTCTTCACCTCTTCTATCAGGCTCAAGCTGCAGAAGGCACCAGCATTGTGAACTCTGTCCCTCATGCATTCGTGCCCCAGAAGGAACAATATTCATATTTTGTCCAGTTCATCTCAGTCAGGAAAGTTGAAAAAGAGAGCATTTTATATATACATATATATAATCTTGTATATTGCTACTGTTCAGACTTAGGTCCTATGATAATCAGCCTGGGGATGGGACTGTCAGTCAGAAAAAAAGGGTTATTTCAGGGCAAGCAAATGAGCAAAGAGGCATGCTTAGAAAATCACATGAAAATATAGAGTAAAGTAACAAAGTCACTGCTTTTAGTCTGTTAATTGTAAGCAGAAACCCACTCACTCCAGTTCCCTGTATCAGCCCCTGTGGTAGTCACCATGAAACCTGTGTTTCGTATCATCCAGTGGAAGGCACTGCGGTACTCAGTCATCACTCCTGCCCACCCTTGGGGGTATTAAGCACCGCCCATTCTAGTTTCATACTCCCTGCCTTTTTTATTAACCTGTTAATTTACAGCAGGGATTGGCAACCTTTGGCATGTGGCCCGGGCTGGTTTGTTTAACTGCTGAGTCCGCAGGTTTGGCCGATCGCGTCTCCCACTGGCCGCGGTTTGCCACATTAAACAAACCGGCCTGGCCCACCAGGGTGCTTACCCTGGTGGGCCATGTGCCAAAGGTTGCCAACCCCTGTTTTACAGCATCGCCCCCTTCTTTCACGTGTCCTGCTCTTTCAACCTTTCTCCCCATTGAGGAGCTTAGCCAGACACAACAGCTGTTAACTAGCGTTTCTTTCAAAGAAAATTCTAATGTAATAGGAAAAGGCTACTCTCCACTACAACTATATGCAAAGAAGAGTCCATTGCTGTTCAATTTTTATTTTTTTTTAAAGACGTCTCCTGAACAGAAGGGTTTGGGGCCTGGGGGTTGGGGTAAGAGGTCCTGTCTCCCACCCTCCTGGGGGCTCTAAGGAAGTGAATTATTGCCCTTTCCTTTCCCTGTCACTAAGAGCCAAGCTATCAATGGCCAAGCAACACCCTCCTTCTGCCTTAAGTGAGATGCTTGCAGGCACAGAACTTCAGTTAATACTGCTTCAGTGCTTATATCCATTTACTCAGCAAATTTGAGCTCTCTATAGTAATAAAAGTCATCACTGCAGCTTTCCTTTAGCAAAGACCCCTATGACAATGAGAGGAGGAAGAGAGCGTCACCTCCTTCTGTATGCAGGGATGGGTAGGATTTCTTTTTCCATCACTTTTGCCCTTTCCTGGGTTACCTCTTCTAATCAGATCCCAGAGGCAGGAGCAGTCTCTGCATGCTTGGCTATGATATTTCTTCAGGGGATGGTGTGTTTATTTTAATAAAGAATGATTTCAAATGAAAGGCCCTGATCTTCAGAATTCTCTGGGGGAAACTTTCTCACTGAGGGTGGTGGAGTGGGGTGGAGGGGACAGAGAGGAAAAAACTCTTCTGGGTTTGCCCCACAGCTCCCCATGACAATGATAAAAGAGCCTAGATTTGCATGGAAGGGAAATAGTTGGCAGATTTCTCTTCACTGTCCTGACAACCTTTGGCCATGAAATTAAAAAGCCAGTTATTGAGTTTAGTTTCTAATAGCTTTGTCCTTGCCAGTGATTAGACAGAGAAATCTGGAATAGGTGGCTTTAGCCAGGCATGGTATGTGTTGAAATGCAGGCTGAATTACAATAGGGAGCCATTGCAGAGGAAGGAGGGGTGTGTGCGCGCGTGTGCGTGCACACACACACACACAATCTGCATGAACAAAATGATTGAACTGTGGCAATTTCAACCGAAACATTCCAGCATTGTAGCAGCAATGCTGATTTCTCTGATAGAGAGAAACATTACACAGAGGTTATTTCCCATTCCCTGTGCACTTTGGTTTGGAAGGGGGAGTTGGACATGGATGTATTTGGAAAAATCAGATGACAACAGTGTAACAGTAAATCACATTCTGTGTCAGTAATTTGGGGGTAATGGTGGGGAGCAGAGATTGCCTGGGACAGTTCTGGAATTGCAGACATTCCCAGCACACAGGCACAGATGCTCCTGCATCCATCGAAATTTAAAGAAAATGAATTCAGACTTGAGCTCCGGATGCTTCAGGAGGTCTCTAATCTCCACTTCTACAAAGCTGTGTCTCGGGGAGGGGTTTGGTGGAGAGATTATTGGGGAATTCGGGTTACAAAACAGAAGATATTTTATTTAATGAGACACTATCAGGTCAGGTTTGCCTCCACACAGGTTTTGTGAAACACACTAGGTTAGGTCTGTATTCCCATTTCTGAACATGAATTTTGTAACTGCAACCTAGTTTATTTAGACTAGAATTGGGCCCCACTTTTCTGGGTTTTAGGATGATTCAGGAGATAAGTTAAAACACTATCCTGTTCCTTTTATACAGCAAGACAGAGCTGTTTTTTAACAGTGCTGTGGGACAGCTGTTTTGTAACCCTGTCCTCCTTCAGCTCTTGGTAGCAATTGCAGTGTAGAACAGAAACCTGCAGAGCTGAGCAAATTTGTGTGTGTGTGATGGTTTTGTCTATCAGATAGCGTTCCCAATGTGTGATCGCTGTTTAATCCTATGCGTCCAAACTCATATATCTAACTGGTCAATGCAGCATCCATTGTGTGTTTGGATGGATGTGGGGGTGAGGGTAGGGGGGGTGGGGTGGTCAGTGCTGTAGTCAGCTTTCTTTGGCAGCCAGGGGAAGTGCTGGAGTTTTTACTTCCTGTAGATTTACAGAATGAACAGCTTGGCTGCACAGGTGGCAAATTATCGCAACAGTTGAGAAGTACAAGGAATGTTTGCCCAGCCCATAATTCTCTTCTGAAGAATGTACAGTGTGTACTAAACCTGCCAGCCTTTCAAAAAGATCCTAAACCCAGGGAGAAAATGTATATTCCCTGTTCATTTGTCATTCATGTTATGCAACATATTATCCATGCAGCATATGCTATGTGTACATGACACCTTCTGAATTGGCCTCAATTCATAATACAAACACTTATGCATGCGTGTAACTTTACTTGTGTGAATTATCCCATAGATTTCAGTGGGCCTGCTCATGTGAGTAAATTTAAACATATGTTTCAGTGTTTGCAAGAGTGGCCCCCCTATCTTTTTAAATATTATTTTTGATACTAATGCATACAAATGCCTGGGTGTTGCCATAATAAAGACTTTACATATACCTTAGGTAGATATTTGAATAGTGTACACGTTTTGATAATCGTGTTGTATTCTATAACTGTTCTGTGGTGTGTGTTGCTGGCAACTGGAACGAGTTTGGTTCTATGGACTGCATCTTTAAGTGTCTATGGAGACTATATTTGTGAGGCAGGACTGATGTGGAATGTTACAAAGGAGACTTGCTGTGCTCTCAAACTGAAATTTCACTTTTGTTTTTTCTTGTTTCGTTGTTTCCCTTTTCATAAAAGTCAATCACATTGAAAGTATTCAGAAAAATATAACATCTTCTCTATGAGAGAGATTATTACGTATATGAAAGTGGGAAACATAAGAACAGCCATATTGAGTCAGATCAAAGGTCCATCTAGCCCAGTATCCTGTCATCCAACAGTCGCCAATGCCGTGTGGCCCAGAGGGAATGAACAGAACAGGTCATCATCAAGTGGTCCATCACCTGTCGCCTATTCCCAGCTTCTAGCAAACAGAGACTAGGAACACCACCCCTGCCCATCCTGGCTAATAGCCATTGATGAGCCTATTCTCCATGAACATATCTAGGTCTTTTTCTAACCCTATTACAGTCTTGGCCTTCATAACATCCTCTGGCAAGGAGTTCCACAGGTTGACTGTGCATTGTGTGGAAAAAAATACTTCCTCTTGTTTATTTTAAACCTGCTTCTTATTAATTTCATTTGGTGACCCCCTACTTCTGTTATGAGAAGGAATAAATAACACTTCCTTATTTACTTTCTCCACACCAGCCATGATTTTATAGACCTCTATCATATCCCCCCTTAGTCTCTTCCAAGCTGAAAAGTCCCAGTCTTATTAAACTCTGCTCATATAGAAGCCATTCCATACCCCTAATAATTTTTGTGGCCCTTGTCTGAACCTTTTCCAATTCCAATATATCTTTTTTGAGATGTGGTAACCACATCTGCACGCAGTATTCAAGATGTGGGCATACCATGGATTTATATAGAGGCAATGTGATATTTTCTGTCTTATTGTCTATCCCTTTATTAATGATTCGCAACATTCTGTTAGCTTTTCGACTGTTGCTGCACATTAAGTGGATGTTTTCAGAGAACTATCCACAATGACTCCAAGATCTCTTTCTTGAGTGGTAACAGCTAATTTAGACCTCATCATTTTATATGTATATTTGGGATGATGTTTTCCAATGTGCATTACTTTGCATTTATCAACACTGAATTTCATCTGCCATTTTGTTGCCATCACCCGATTTTGTAAGATCCTTTTGTAGCTCTTTGCAGTTTGCTTGGGCCTTAACTATCTTGAGTAGTTTTGAGTCATCTGCAAATTTTGCCATCTCACTGTTTACCCCCTTTTCCAGTTCATTTATGAATATGTTGAATAGGACTGGTCCTAGTACAGACCTCTGGGGGACACCATTATTTACCTCCTCTCCATTCTTAAAACTGACTGTTTATTCCTACCCTGTCCCTGTGTCTTTTAACCAGTTACCAATCCGTGAGAGGACCTTCCCTCTTATCCCATGACAGTTTACTTTGCTTAAGAGCCTTTGGTGACAGACCTCATCAAAGGCGTTCTGAAAACCTAAGTACACTGTATTCATTGTATCCCCCTTGTTCATCTGCTTGTGGACCCCCTCAAAGAATTTTAGTAGATTGGTGAGGCATGATTTCCCTTTACAAAAACCACATTGACTCTTCCCTAACAAATTATGTTCATCTGTGTGTCTGACAATTTTGTTTTTTACGATAGTTTCAACCCGTTTGCCCAGTACTGAAGTCAGGCTTACCGGCTGGGATCACCTTTGGAGCCCTTTTTAAAAATTGGCATCACATTAGCTATCCAATCATTTAGTACAGAAGCTGATTTAAATGATAGGTTACAAACTACAGTTTGTAGTTCTGCAATTGCACATTTGAGTTCCTTCAGAACTCTTGGGTGAATATCATCTGGTGCTGGTGACTTATTACTGTTTAGTTTATCAATTTGTTGACTCCTCAATCTGGGACAGTTCCCCGGTTTTGTCACCTAAAAAGAATGGCTTAGCTTTGGGAATCTTCTTCACATTCTCAGATGTGAAGACCAATGCAAATCATTCATTTAGGTTCTCTGCAATGGCCTTATCGTCCTTAAGTGCTCCTTTAGCACCTCAATCGCCCAGTGGCCCCACTGACTGTTTAGCACACTTCCTGCTTCTGATGTACTTAAAATTTTTTTTGCTATTGTTTTTTGAGTCTTTGATTAGCTGTTCTTCATATTCTTTTTTGGCCTTCCTAATTGTATGTTTACACTTCATTTGCCAGAGTTTCTGCTCCTTTCTATTTTCCTCACATGGATTTAACTTCCACTTTTTAAAAGATGCCTTTTTGCCTCTCACTGCTTCTGTTTTGTTGTTTAGCCACGGTGGCACTTTTTTGTTTCTCTTACATTTTTTTTTTTAAATTTGGGATATACATTTAAGTTGAGCTTCTATTATGGTGTCTTTAAAAAGTTTCCATGCAGCTTGAAGGGGTTTCACTTTTGGCATTGTACCTTTTAATTTGTTTAACTAACGTCCTCATTTTTGTGTAGTCCCCTTTCTGAAATGAAATGCCACTGTGCTGGGCTGTTGTGGTGTTTTCCCCACCACTGGGATGTTAAATTTAATTATATTATGGTGGCTCTTAGCAAGTGGTCCAGCTGTATTCACCTCTTGGACCAAATACTGTGCTCCACTTAGGACTAAATGAAGAATTGCCTCTCCTCTTGTGGGTTCCAGGACTAGCTGCTCCAAGAAGCAGTCATTTAAGGTGTCAAGAAACTTTATCTCTGCATCTTATCCTGAGGTGATATGTACCCAGTCAATATGGGGATAGTTGAAATCCCCCATTATTATTGAGTTTTTTATTTTTTTAGCCTCTCTAATCTCCCTGAGCATTTCACAGTCACTATCACCATCCTGGTCAGGTCAGTAATATATCCCTACTGCTAGATTCTTATTATTAGAGCATGGAATTACTATCCATAGAGATTCTATGGTACAGTTTAGTTCATTTAAGATTTTTACTTCATTTGATTCTACACTTTCTTTCACATATAGTACCACTCCCCCACCAGCACAATCTGCTCTGTCCTTTCAGTATATTTTGTACCCTGGTATTATTGTGTCCTTTTCTGTAATAGTTACCTGACACTCTATAATGTATCTCTGTAATCCATTGCCTTTCATTTAAGGATCTCAAAGTGCTTTATAAACATTTACAGTGTTCACTAATGAAGCCTGTGAGTTCAGTAAGTATCACTATCTTCTCTTAATATTCAGGTAAGTAGAGGCACTGAGAGGTGAAATTAGTTGCCCACGGTCACTCAGGGCTTGTACACACTACCACTTACATCAGGGTAAGTTGTGGCACTTAGGGATGTGAATAAGCCGCTCCCTGAGCGATATAAGTTACACCGACCTAAGCACGAGTGTGGACAGGGCTATGTTGGTGGCAGAGCTTCTCCCACTGACATTGCTACCGCTGCTCACAGAGGTGGTTTTATAATGGCAGTGAGAGAGCTCTCTCCTGTTGGCATAGAGTGTCTTCACCAGCTACACTACAGTGGCGCAGCTGCATTGATGTAGTGCTTCAAGTGTAGATTAGCCCTCAGTGAGTCTGGTAGAGTCAGGAATAACAACCAGGATAACTGAGTCCTCTTCAAACTACCGGACAACACTTACATGTCTGACAGAGCGGGCAGCATTAAAGTTTTATCATGCTCTGATATAATACCACAGAATCTGAAGCCCTTCTGTACATAGAATGGGAAATGCCTCAAAAGCCATGCAGTAAATTTAACGACTGTGGGAAGTAAATATAGTTTTAAATCTCACCATCTGTCTATAGAGAAGTATATATTGGAAAGGGCATGTTTGTCTCAAGTAGGCGGCTGCTTATTTCTGATCCTTTGATTTCAACATCAATGTCAGGAAAATATATCATCACTGTTACTGGGAGACACCCCTCCCCCCCCACTCCAGTGAGTCCACCCCTTTCTCAAGAACTCCATTCTCAGAACGTCTTGCCCTGGAACTGAATGGAACTGGGATGGAAAGACCTTTGATTCTGCTCTGCTCCCACTCCCCCCTCCACACACACTAGATGGGGAAGCAGACCCCATAGTTATAGTCACTGAAGTGCAGGAAAGTATCACATGCTCAGCATGTAGCGACTCTGTGCTCCTTTACAACTGCTGAGGGGAGATACTCTAATGTCAGAGAAAAAAACCAGCTGTTCACTTACCTGCTAATGAGAGGAAAAAGGCTGGGCTTTCTCTGCCACAGACAGAAGTGGGGGAGCAGAGGGTGGGAGAATGAAAAGCAGTATTTGAAAATAATTTCCACTGCCCCTCTCTCTCCCTCGTGCACCCATCTTCACAACATCTAGGCACCGTACATCTAACTGGAAAAGCTTAATTTCTGTCCAAAAGGGGCATTCTGTGTAGCAGCCCCTTGAACTCTAGAAGACATGCTGAAGATAGCATGGAGGGGAGCTGTCTCTCTTCCTTCATGTGTTGGTTTTAGAGCAGGACTTTAATCTCCTTTTCACAAATATTGATATATAAATGTGCAAGTATGTGTGTGGAAGCTAATAACATGGATTTACATTGCCCCATATAATTTTCAATTGTCCCTTATCTACAGACCCTGGCTGTCCTCCCTTCCCTGCAGACCTGCTGTTCTTGACATGTTAGCATGGTAAATTATTTACATGTGAAACACTGAAACAGGAGGATCAGTTTTGAGAAGATGCTGCGTGTTCTCAAGGAAAAGAAGCTCACATTTGTTCATGAATCAGGCTTTCTTATGTCTTTCGTTTAAAACCTGTGCGCTACCCTCTCCTATTATGTGGCAGAGCTTCCTTTTACACATGGCTGTTTCATTTATAAATGGAAAGTTATTCTTGCTTTGTATTTTATGAAGCTTGATCAATGTATGGTGTGCAAGGGTTGGTTTAGTTTGGTTTCCTTCTTGACTGTGGAGAGGGATTGAAATGGGGAAGATTTCTTGGGGGGTGGGCAAATTCTCGTCCCTGCCCCACTCTGCAGCAGAGATTCCATTCTGCTCTCCGCTCATCCCCTACCCCCACCGGGACCCCAGATCTCCCTCAGCTGAGGAGTCTCACCTCTCTTTTACTCACATGGTACACGAGTAGATGCTGCCAGGAGTTGAGTTCTTGGCAGATTCCCCTGTGCTCCACCATTCAGGAACAGATTCCCCATGTGCCAGGTTGCAACACTCACTGCACAGAGGGGCAGCTGGGTCAGATTTCAGTGGTGTTGCAACCACATAGATGAAGCAATGCTCCATACTGCAACGGCAGCAGCAGTACTAATTTAGTATGGAACCACTGCTTAAAAGCCATGGTTCTCCTGGCTCTGCAGCCTTTGGAGCTTTGAGCAAATGCAAAAACCTGAATGGGGGGAGAAATGAGAGAAGAGATGTGTGGTAGAGCTGCTGTTCAAGGAATCAAGCTAGGGGGCACCGTTAGAATTATCATCAGAGGGGTGGCTGTGTTAGTCTGGATCTGTAAAAAGCAACAAAGAGTTCTGTGGCACCTTATAGACTAATAGAAGTATTGGAGCATAAGCTTTTGTGGGTGAATACCCACTTCGTTAGATGCATTAGAATTAGAAGAGCCTAAAATTCTAGCTGGTCTAGGGGCTGCTGTTTGGTCAAAGATTGGCCCTACTGCATGAAAACATTGCCTGACATAGAGATTTGTCAACTTCTTTCAGTTTTGTCAGACTCTGGATATTGGGTTTGGAGAATGGGGCCCTGTCTGTGCTATGATGCAGTAGATAGAGCACTGAACTGTGAGTAAGGAGTCGTAGGAACTATTTCTGGCTCTGCTACTGTCTCGCTATGAACCCTTAGCAAGTGACAAAAGCCAAACTTTCCAGAGTGGCCTCTGACTTTTGGGTGACTTGCTCAACTTCAGATGCTTTGGGTCTAAATTCTGAGTTGTTGAGTCCCCACAGCATCAGCTGAAGTCAATGGAATCTATTGGTGCTCAGCATTTCTGAAGATTGGGCCCAAGGTGTCTCAGGTTGGGCCCTCAGAAATCTAGGTACCCAAAATCAGAGGATGCTTAGCTCCCCTTGTTCTTTTTGTAACACAGTTATAACAACACAGGTCTGAGAAAACAAAATCCTTTTCCAGACTGATGGGGGCAATGGCACTAGAATACCAGTTTCAACAATATGCAGGGCCTAGAAAGAAAACAAACACCTGCAAATACTCACCACAGGGGGACAAGGAAGGCTTTGAAGCAAGAGGTTATTAACATCACATGTTTCCTTGTCTCAGAATTTCAACTTGGAGATATGTGAAAAATTCCATCTGAAATTTGAAAAGTTTGAAAACCAAAGGTTTGATTTGGAATGTTCCAAAATAGTCCAATTTTTTTTAAATACAGCTATATTTTCCTTATATTTTTATTGAAAAAATAGGCTCATTTTGAGTGAAAATGTCTTTTGCTTGGAAAACATCCTGGTTTTGAGCAAAAGAAGCAAATTTGTTTTGAAATTTGAGATTATGAAACTAAAAATTCCTTGTGGATGATAATCAGATGTGTTTCCTCAGGAGCATGGGAAATTTCCCATGTCACATATTTTGGTGAGAAAAATAGCCATTTTATGGATATAGCATGAAAAATGAAATTTGTGTTATTGAATGGCCAGAAAAGTAAATGAAAGGGATCACTTAGAATTTGTGAGACAGAATTTTAATTCCTTTGGTGTAGCTTTAGAAACTATACAGCGGATCGATCATCCTGCCACTAGATGCAACTAACTGCTATTTATTGCAACCTGAGTTACTCCTATCATGTAGAGAGAGACAGGCCCCAGAAGTTAAGGAAGAGACACATTCTTGTATAAAGAGATGGGATTAGACTTTCCTCAGCAGGATTCTAAAAGGAGTGTCAGATTTGTAAATGGCTCTTATTGATTTTATATTTGCGATCTAAAAAAATTGGGTTTGATCATGAAATCCTTGGAGTGAAAAATATTTCCTCCTCCTTCTTCTGAGCTTTATGCAATGCTCACAGCTCATCATTTAACCAATGCAAAGTAACCAAAAACAGTGTAGTTGGTGTTTGAGATGCTTTTAGCCAGTTCCGTAAAAAAAATTCCTTCAGGCAATCTAGAGCCCTGGGAGAGTGTCAGTTTCTTTGCTTGCTTATTGTAGCTATAGCACCGAGGATAAAAGTGTAATGTATTTTTATTTTCTCAGAGCTTCTAAGTATTCATCTGTGCTGAGCAGTGCATCTTCCTCCATATTATTATATGGAGATATACCAATCTCATAGAGCTGGAAGAGACCTTGAAAGGTCATTGAGTCCAGTCCCTTGCCTTCTTCACAGCAGGACCAAGTACCATCTCTGACAGATTTTTGCCCCAGATCCCTAAATGGCCCCCACGAGGATTGAACTCACAACCCTGGGTTTAGCAGGCTAATGCTCAAACCACTGAGCTTTCCCTCTGGAATGTGGTGGATTAAGATTAACAGATACAGTATCAAGTGTTTGGTGGCTGGGAAGAGTAGTGGACATGTATAAAACCACCAATAAATAGAGGCAATAGTAGTCATTCACAAATAAGAAGTTAATAGAACAGATGGTAGGCAAATTAGTTTGAATAAAATCAGGATTGCCTCAAAGTTCATCATTGGAAGTTTGTTATTGTGGGCTACATGTACTGGTTCTTATGAGTGCTGGGAGGCATGCGCTGTTTTGGTACTCTAGGATTGCTCCTGAATGCTGGACTAACTGCTGGAACTAATTTCTTTTCTGTCCCTACCTCTGCCTGTTTTTGTTTTTGTTTTTAACTAAAACAAGAAAGAGGGTAGGTCAAGTTTGGGGATCTCCTAACTTTAAACAGCTACATAAAGATTGCTCTAGTGTCTTTTGCTGTAACATTGTGAATTTCCCTTGTAGCTCCTAGGAAGATGCTTATTATGCTAATTTTCTTATTCCTGTCCCACTCTCCCAACCCCAGTTCAGTTTAGTTGCTCAAGAGAGCGATGCCCTCTTGCTGACACACGAGTAATCCAATCTTCCACCCTGTTGGGCTGCCAGGTTGAATTCGAACTCATTTGATTGTATTGCCAGGCTATAGTATCGACTCTGCCATCGGAGCTGGGAAGCTGATACACTTGAAGAGATGTTAATGAGGAAGAAAGTTAATTAGTTAATGTAGGAGGAAAAAAATAATCCCCAAAATTTTGCAATCAACTTTCTCTGTTTCTTCTGCAGCTTCCTGCAATAGTTAGCACAGGGCCAGCTCTGAGCTGTGCACGCAGCTTCCCGCCAAATAGAAACATGTGAGCAAATGCCAGCAGTAACTGAGAGGCTTAAGATGAGCACTCAGATCTGGAGTGGCAGGGACAGGTTGGGGACACGTAGAGGATTAATAGTGTGGTCCCCACCAGCCACATGGAAAATGCTAAAGAAAGTCCATACTGTCTTTTGGAACACCCTCTGCATTGGGACCTTCCTTTAAAAGGGGTTGGACTGGGGCAACTGTTGGCTGATGAGTCCAGGAAGCCAGAGCAGAGCTGCTGGGGGCGAGGAGCCAGTGCGGAGGTACAGGATCTCTATGAATGTCAAAGGGCCTCCAGCAACACCACCTAAATCTGCGCCGATCTGGGGAGATTTGCATAGTTTGGGGGATAAACCCTTTGTTCTTTTGTGGGGGATGGAGGAGAACTCCACCTCTGTGGGAAGAATTTACCCTGCTGCACGGTGGTGTGATGGAGCCCAGTGTTATTAATGGAACTGTCTGTATTTGTTATGTACCCGTCACTGAGGTATCCAGGTGCTGCTAAACCATGTTTCATTTGTTTGGACATGCAGGGACTGAATTTCCCAAAACAATCAAACCTCCAGTGAGATATTGGATCTGATTCTGATCTCACTTAGAAGCAGTGTAAATTAGGGCCACTCATTCTGGTGTAAATCAGGTCCACTGTATCCTGAGACATCGAGTGCATAACTCTCCACCAGCACCTATTCATCCCTGAGTAGGAAGCATTTGGGTTCTAGAAAATCCCAAAAGAAACTAAAGGGATGGGGAGTAAACCATCAAGCCTCAGGAATGACTCATATACTGATGTATGCATTGCCGGTATAGAACATGTCTGCCAAGTTCTGGGTGCTTTACAAAGACTATAATACAACATTTAATCCTTAAAATAAATCACATTTCCCCCTCTGACTTGACAGATGAACATGGAGGAGGAGGACAGAGTTAACAGCTGCTTCAGGACCTTCCCAGGGGGTGGCATATACCTTTCATTCAGCTCCTTGCTTTAATGACTCCTCACTCATACTCTCTAGCTGAATGGAGACCATTTGTATTTTATATTCTTATGGTTTGGGGGGAGGGAGAGGGAGTGGGAGTGAGGTGAAGAAGAAAGGATCCAAAGTCTATGGCAATCGATGGAAGATCCCTATTAACTTCAGGAGGTGCTGGATTAGGCCTTAAGAAAAGAAAACGCAGTGATGAAGGAGTGAGGGAAAGGGGAGGAGAAGAAATAGCAAGGGAAGACAGTGAGACACATGAAGAGGTAAATAATAACATGCATGGGTGATATTTGTTCAGCATCATTCCCCTTCCCATAGTTGCCAGCAGATCTGCGGTCTTGCTGCAGAAATCAAGCCCCTGCCCCTGTTTCCCCCACAAACACCACCTGTTTTAGTGCAGTGAGTTGTCAGATGGGCTGGGGAGGGACCAAACACTAGGAACAGCTGGGATAAGGACTGTCAGGGTCAGAAGGCAATAAGAGCTTATCAATTATTTGAGAGGACAGAGTCAATAAAAGGATCTTTTCAATATAAATATCAGCTGTATTGGCTGTGATGGGACTCAGAGGAGTGAGTTGTTCACACCAGACTAAACTCCAGTAGCCCTGGAAGATAAATTTTGTTTGAAAGAAGCCTTTACAGTATTACTTCGGTAGCAGCTACCTTTTTCCTTGCTTGCCCCAGCCCAGTGATGGGTCTGTGGTCTGAACTTCCACCCTGCCGTAGGCACCATCACACCCACATAATTTCTTGTGCACCCAAACACTTGTCCTCACATGCATGCAGTCACACAGGGTCACTCTTACATCCTCTGGCACATTCCACTGCAAGTGTTCTTGCACAAGTGTACATGCATCCACATGCACTCACCTCATACAGAAATATTCAGTTGCACACATATGCTCTTGTATGCTGGCACAACGCTACTCCATACAAATGCTCACTAACATACATTCAAAGTGAATCCACATTCATGTACAGGCACGTTCATACCCACATCTTCCCAAGGTTGCTGACACTGGTTTAGCTGCAAGTCTGTTATTAACCATGGGAAAATGTCCCCCAAATTCCCTTCTGTAGAAGAAGCTTGAGAATAGAGAAGGCAGCTGGATACTAGCTCTTGGCACGTTTTAGAGATCTGTAAGGTGGCCATTAACAAGTGGCCTGCTTAGGAATTTGAGTTTCTCAAAGGTTTTCTGTTTGCCTTTGCACTCTGGAACTTGGCACTTTAATGGTAGCTGTGTCATGTAAAAAACAACACCCTGATGTGAATATTCATCTCATCACGTTTCTGACCACCAGCTCCTAGATTTTTTAAAATTAAATAGTCTATGTCAGAAGGCTCAGGATGAATTAAAGAGACAGTACCGAGATTGTTTGGGATTTAATTTGATTATTTGCCCCTTTATCTGTTTGCAAAGTCCAGGTATTTCTTTATATGTGTGTATTTTTAATAAATGCTTCAATGCCTTTAAAAAAAAAAAAATCAGTGGCAGTCGCCCAGTACTCGAACAACCCTACAAAATGAACCAGTGCGCACACCTTAATGTTCATGAGCAGCCCCACAATCATAAAACTGTGTGTCGAGCTTAGTGCTCATGAGCCAGCCTATCTGTTTCAGAAAGGAAGCAGATTTCAGTTTCAGGATTCCAGGGAGTTACTAAAGAGCTATTGCTCAAGGAAGCTGGCTTGAGCTTTGTGAGTTCTGAGGCCCAGTAATACATTCTTTGTGCACTGAAGTTAATAGAAGAATTAGGTGCACAGGGAATGCAGGACTGGGCATGTGGTAAGTTGGAGAACTGACTGAGACCTAGAAGCAGGGAATCAAATGCATGGATATGATATAGCTGTAAGACTCAACATTATTCTGCTTCCTTGCATGGTGAAAATGTTTCTTTATTCTGTATTTGTCTGTGTGATGCAGAAACCACGGACATTAGATATACTATTACAGTAAAGTAAATACTTGCTGTGTAATAATTGCCATGTTCATGGCTAACAGATGCTATAATTAGGTTCAGCAAAGGTTTCCTTTATTACCTCTGCTTTTATCTGATCACGTCTTTCTCAAAATCCTCTTTTTAGTCTGAAATGTTTTTGCTTAGTCTTTTCCAAAAGATGGATTTATCATTTCAGCAAAATAGGTTCAGCCATGCAAGAAGGTGAAGTTTGATGGAGAACTGCATGCAATATGCTTAGGAGGAAGCGTGCTTGCCCAGATTCTGAGCTGAATCTGAATTGTGTTCAGTGAGACGTGGATTGCAAGGGAGAACAAAGGCATTTGAACACCACCTAACAGATCTTAGGTTCTCGGGCTGGCTGCAGACTAGAACCAAAATGGAACCAGATTGCAGGCATTTACAATTAAAAAGGTTGTAGAGGAGTTTTTAAACTAAGGGCTGGGGAAAGGCTGACAGATGCAGCGAAGCACATGGTTTGGACAGACAGATCCCTTATGGGAGGATTTATTAAAGGGGATACTCTATATCAGGGTTCAGTAACCTTTGGCATGCAGCCTGCCAGGGTAAGCACCCTGGCAGTCCTGGCCAGTTTGTTTACCTGCCGCATCCGCAGGTTCGCCCGATCGTGGCTCCTGCTGGCCACGGTTTGCTGTTTCCCACTGGCTGGGAAGTGGCACAGGCTGAGGGATGTACTAGCTGTCGCTTCCCGCCACCCCCATTGGCCTGGAGCGGTGAACCGCGGCCAGTAGGAGCCGCGATCAGCCAAACCTGCGGATGCAGCAGGTAAACAAACTGGCCTGGCCTGCCAGGGTGCTTACCCTGGGGAGCCGCATGCCAAAGGTTGCTGATCCCTGCTCTGTATCCTAGTAAAGAGGAGAGGATAGGCGTTCATAAAGTACAGGTAGGAACTGAAGAGACACAGTCAAATGAAAAAAAGTGGCAGAGTACGTTGTGCTGGTGGGGGACAGGCACTATATGTGAAAGCATAGAGTCATATAGTAAAATATTAAATGAATCAAATAGTACTGTAGAATCTCTATGGATAGAAATTCCATGATTGAATAATAAGAGTATTTGTAGGAATATACTAGTGACCAGGATGGTGATGGTGACTGTGAAGTGCCCAGGGAAATTAGAGAGGCTACAAAAATGGAAAACTCAATAATAATAGGGGATTTCAACTATCCCTATATTGACTGAGCACATATCACCTCAGATGGGATGCAGAGATAAAAATTCTAAACCGTTAATGTCTGCTTCTTGGAGCAGCTAGTCATGGAACACACAAGGGGAGTGGCAATTCTTAGTGTAGTCCTAAGTGGAGCACAGAACCTGGTCCAAAAGGTGAACCAGTCAGTAACAGCAACCATAAAGTAATTAAATTTAACATCCTTGTAGGGGGGGAAATATCAAAGAAACCCACCACAGTAGCATTTAACTTCAAAAAGCGGAATTTCACAAAAATGAGGAGGCTAGTTAAACAGAAATTAAAAGAAACAGTGACAAGAGTGAAATGCCTGCAGGGTACTTGGAAACTTTTTAAAAAACACTGTAATAGAAGCTCAAACTATACATGTACCCCAAATAAAAAAAAAAACAATAAAAGGACCAAAAAAAAATTCCTCCATGGATAAACAACAGAGAAAAAGAAGCAGTCAGAGGCAAAAAGGCATCTTTTAAAAATTGGAAGTTAAATTCTACTGAGGAAAATAGAAAGGAACATAAACTCTATCAAGTCATTAATAAAAGTGTAGGCCAAAAAAGAATTTGAAGAGCAACTACCAAAAGACAAATACCAACAGCAATTTTTTTAAAGTACATCAGATGCTGGAAGCCTACCAAACAGTCAGTGGGGCCACTGGGCAATCAAAGTGCTATTGGACTACTTAAGGAAGCTAAGATCGTTGCAGAGAAGCTAACTGAATTCTTTGCATCAGTCTTCGCCTCAGTGGATGTGAGGGAGATTCCCACACGGAGCCATTCTTTTCAGATGGCAGATCTGAGGAACTGTCCCAGACTGAGGTGTCCATGAATGAGGTTTTGGAACAAACTGATAAACTGAACAGTAATAAGTCACCAGGATCAGATGGTATTCAGCCAAGAGTGCTGAAGGAACTCAGATATGAAACTGCAGAACTACTAACTGTGGTATGTAACCTGTTGCTTAAATCAGCTTCTGTACCAGATGACTGGTGGATAGCTAATGTAGCGCTGATTTTTTAAAAAGGCTCCAGAGGTGATCCTGGCAATTACAAGCCAGTGTGCCTAACTTTAGCACCAGGCAAATTGGTTGAAACTATTGTAAAGTACAGAATTATCAGACACACAGATGAACATGATATTGAGGAAGAGTCAACATGGCTTTTGTAAAGGGAAATCATGCTTTACCAATCTATTAGGTATTGAGGGGATCAACAAACATGGACAATGGTGATCCAGTGATTATAGTATACCTGGACTTTCAGAAATCCTTTGAGAAGATCCCTCACCAAAGGCTTCTAAGCAAAGTAGTCAGTCATGGGATGAGCAGGAAGGTCCTCTCATGGGTCAGTAACTGGTAAAATGATAGGAAACAAAGGGTCTGAAGAAATGGTCAGTTTTCACAGTGGAGAGGGGTAATTAGTGGGGTCCCTCGTGAGACCAGAGGTATTCAACATATTCATAAATGATTTGGAAAAAGAGGTAAACAGTGAGGTGGCAAAGTTTGCAGATGATATCGAAATACTCAAGATAGTTAAGTCCAAAGCGGACACTGAAAAGTTACAGAGGGATCTCAAAAACTGGGTGACTGGGCAACAAAATGGCAGATGAAATTCAGCATTGCTAAATACAAAGTAATGCACATTGAAAAATATAATCCCAACTATACGTACAAAATGAAGGGGTCTAAATTAGGTGTTACCACTCAAGAAAGAAATGTTCAAGTCACTGTGGATAATTCTCTGCTAACATTTGCTCAGCAGCAGACAAAAAAAGCCAACAGAATGTTAAGAACCAACGGCAAATGTCAGAAGACAGGGTACTGGGCTAAATAGACCATTGGTCTGACCCAGTATCGCCATTCCTATGGCAGCTCTTGTCCCCAGCCTGAGTGAGAATAACACAAAGCCCAAATTAATTTACACCTGGTTATCCAAGGTTTAATTTACACTACAGCCTTTCGAGCATTTGGGAATAACCAGGGCGCATAAGTGCTTTGGCCATGCCCTCTTTTCTCTGGTCACACCCCTATCTGGCTGTGACGTATGCTAAGCCAGCTCTTTGGCACCTGTGAATGCTGTCTGTGTAGGGGAATCTCCTGGGTAGCTGAATAGGTTGACTTTCCAACTCTTTTGGTGGACCAGAGTGGAAGGAGGGGAGGGTGGAATCTGTCCGATTGTCTTTATGGCTGTTCTTGTTGGAGGAAGTAGCCCTCTCTATCCCATCCCTCAGACATGATGACATCTTTGGTATAAACCCACCTCGTACTTTTTGTATCCTGGAGTCTGTGTGTAGTCTGTCCTAGGTATCATGTAGTAAGGTTGCTGCCAGAAATCTGTGCAGCAATCTACCTTCCTTTTTCTCCAGCCCTCAGACCACAACAGATTGCTTCAGAGGAATTGCTTATCCTTTTCCAAAAAACAGCTTTATGGCCCAGATTCTTAAAGGTATTTAGGCACCTAACTTCCATTGATTTCAATGGGAGTTAGGTGCCTAAGTAATTTTAACAACCTGGGCCTTACTTAGCTTTTAGATCTTTTCTGGAGAGACAAAAACCATGTGTGCAGCACCTCCAAGAGTCAAAGCAACAGGAACTCCAGCGTGGGACACATCCCTCACCCGCAGTACAAGGGTTCAGCAAAAAAACGGAGTCTGGATTTCGCCCAGCCCACCTCTCACAGGGCATCTCTGAACACTTGGTGAAAGGTAGAGACTTTAAAACGCCACCACGTGGTTATCAAACAAGTGTTCCGCCTTTACTGCTACAGGAAACGTAACATATTCAGTTCATGTCTGATTCTTTTCTGCCTGGCACTTTATGTTGTCATTTATATCTGTGCAACATGTATATAAATACACTAACAAATACAAATGGCAGGGTTTGATGCCTACCTTGCTCTCACTGGGGCCAATGGAAGGCAGGTAGCTTGCATTTCCCCTGTTCAGGGGCTGCAGGACCTGATGCAGCATAAGACTAGAGCAACCCTGAGGATTGTCCTGCATTGTACCTCTGATTCAGCGGCCCCTGTGGGCACAGGTCTGCCTCAGCCATAACCCTTCTGCACCTTCTCTGCCTCCTTTCTCCTCCACCCTCTTGATCCCAAGCCCCGGGAAGAAAACACACGCTGCTTTTATATACTGCTTATGCACACTCCACATGGACATACTGCATGTACACATGCTGCATACAAACACTGCTCATGTGCACTATGCTCATACACACTGCACAGGCACACTGCACACACACACCCCCAGTGCACATTGATGAGACACACTGTATTGTGGAAAAGTTCCATAATATTCTTTAGCCTTTCCAGTGAACCCATAATCATTGTATGGGTCTGGGTCAGTGTTGCCTGAGATTTGATTTGAGGTTTGTTCGCACCCTAGACTCAAAGCCCAGTTCAGGGGAGTTTTGAGAGTGGGGCAGATCACTGAACAATGCCTGGATTGGAACCAATTGAACTGTTGGCCTGATCCCTTGCAAAGGGAAGCTGCTGAATTTCAGACAATCTGAGTTGCCACTTGGTAGCCCAACTTGTGGGATGTGAAGGGCCCCAGTATTCGCCAAATAATATTGTGTCCAACTGCATCAGTGCTATTTAAGGAAGCTGCGCCATATCACATTGCCACACAGGCATTTGCAGAGTTGCCACTTGTGACCTTGTCCCAGCAGACGAGCTCCAAAGAAGTGGAAACCCCCAGAATAGCATCCAAAAAAAGGCTGCCAGGAACAGAAAGTTCAATGCAGGCTTATACTGCCTGAAAGTTCTGCTGCAGTGTCCTTGAGTGCCCTCCCTCTGCCCTCAGTCTTTGCTTCTAATGCTTTATGCTCCTCTAGCTTAATCCATTTTACAAAACATTCCATCCCTGTATCTCTCCGCCTCATCAACTCTCTGGGTCTTCTGAAATCTCATTTCAAAGCATCTCCTTTCTCCCTTGCCTCTGCCTCTTATTTTCTCTCTCTCCTTTATTAGCCCGAGAGTTGGAAGCTTTCATTTATTCCGTATCCTGACTTTGCATCACTGTTTTCTCTCATTTCGACACCTTTTACGGGCTTGACCTGTAAAGCGCTCAGGACACCATGTGTTTGAAAGATGCTCTAGAAATGAAGGGTCCAGGCCTGCAAGGCACACTGTGCTCTTGACTCCCATTAAAGTCTGTGGGAGTTGAGGGTGCTGAGCACTTTATGGGATGGGCCAGAAGGCTGCATTAAGTTGTATTGTAGAGCTGGGGAACCCAGTCCTCATTTTAAAGTATACTTGTGAAATTTTCTATAATAGCTGGTTAATAGCAGGACTCCTATTAAGGATTTTTTTTCCCTAACATCTTCCTCTTTGGATGTACACATGCTACTTTCTGTAGTAGTCATATTGCTCCTTGTAGCGTCCATCAAATTCAGCACTAAACAAATACTCACTAGAGCAAGGTCTTCTGAAAGTGTGAATTTCTAGTCTTGCCTACTTTTTGGTTTTGTCTGTGTCTTGCCATCATAGACTGAGCTGGAAACTGGGTCTGAAGCAAGCTTGAGACTAAGGTATGAGCAGAATAGAGTCAGTTTTTATCAAAGGTTGGAGCAAAATGGCCAGTAAGCAGATATAGTGGGACACTGCTTAATGCTGTGTTTTAAGTCAGGCAAGAGGGTGGTTAGCAATGCTATAGTGTGGGGGCGGGTTCCAGACATACTATTAGCATAGAGAAGACTTACAGGAAGAAGTCTTTTGGCTCATGGTCAGATGGATCTAAAGTACTGTACATTAGGAAGAGAAAAGGAGGACGAAAGTCTGCAATAGTCCAGTGTTCCCCCAACACAGTGGTGGACTGGGGTTGTTTTTCCACTGTATTGGTCTGGAGCTAGCCAAATATATTGTAATAATGATAATAGAATAATTGTATGTTTAGTATTAGAGCTAGCAAAGCTGCCTGAAATCCAGAGGTGGAGTGGGCTAGGGGAGGGACTTTGGAGTAGGGACAGTATGTGGAAGGCACTGAAGAAGAGAGACTTGAAAACAAAACCATACACAGCATAACAGAGAGGGTGAGGGAAGAGAGAATGATAAAGAGATCCCCCAAGAGTTCAATCAGAAGCTAAGGGTGTATATCTGAAAGGGAGTATCCAGCCAAGTGAGTTATACATCTGTTTTGTGTTTTTGTGTGGCACAAGCTATACGTTAATCAGTCCCGAGAAGCATTCATTGCATTACATTTTGACTAGCATCCCTTCAAAACTCCGACAATCCCTGTTAGGAAGGTTCAGAGCATGTGTGTCTCCTAAAAGCCATAGATGTGCCAATCTCCTTTCATTTCCTATGGAATAAACTAAAAACACTGGGCCAGGTTCAGATCTCAGTTGTAGTTTATTGCTGTAAATCAAGAGCATCGTTATTTTTAAATACTTGGGAACTATTCTAATTTCAAGGTGATGGGCACCATGTAAATTGGTAAGTAGGTAGATAGTATAGCAACTTCATTGATTTCAGTGAAGTTATTCCATTGGCATGAATGAGACAGGATCTGGCCCATACTAAGGAAACACTGTTGACCTCACACTATTTAAATACTGAGGAGAGATTCTCTTGAGCAGATCAGGCATATTCTACTGCCTGGTTTCCTCAGGAAGGGTGGGATTTTGCACATGTTCATATATTACTGAACCTGAAGTGGGGCCCCTTGGGATGAATGGTGGTGAGGGAGGAGAGAGGAAGAAACATTAGGCTAGTATCATACAAACCAGACACCCTCTTTTATTGCTTCTAAAGGATAGGGTCAACAGCAACCATCTGGGAATGAAAAAATCTCTGAGGAGCTATAATGTAGGTCGTGTGGACTGTGTAACAATTAGGCCTTGTTGCATGATCTGGAGAAAGTGCCTCCTTCCAGAACCCTCCTCACCTCCTCCCCAGATTGCCATTGCTCGAACCAAAAAGTATTGTGGTTGTATCAGGAAGAATTCCAAAGAAACCGTCTACAATCTGGAGAGTTGATCCTGGGACCTTTGACTCCATGCCACAGGCCAAGATACGCTCATCTTGGAAAGTAAACACCCACGCCATTAGCACTGCCACATCTGTGAAAGATACAGGTCAATCAGACTTGCATGCTGCTGAAGCTGCCAAACTGTCACCCCATTACAGTGTCGTGGGAATCTTAGCCATTTCATTCCAGCCCTGGCTGATGCCTCCCCAGCCTTGATAATGAGATGCAAGCTCTTTGATTTGCACGCTTGCAGCAGAAAGGCCTTTCCCAGTGGAGCGACCATATGTGCAAACTTCAGGTGTCCTAGCAGTGACTGCATATGCTTTAGTGTGATTTATTTTTAGGGACTCTGTTTCCTTTACTGCCAGGCTACGTAATGTCTTTCTAACTTGTCCCCTGAAACCTAGATGCCATTTTAATGGAGTTTATCTCATTGCCCTCTAAAATGGGATGTCAGTGGATAGCTCTTCTGTTTCATTAAGAGCTAATGGAACAGACAGCAAACCCCCTAACCAGTTTGCAAAATGGTCTGGCAAGGCCGCCTCTGGATTCCTGGTGTGGTGCATGAGGCTCTGCATCAAACAATCACTCTGGTTGGCTTAGATTGAGGAAACCTCCCAGTCATATCAGACTTGGTACCTACCTGAAATCCAGTTCATAACCTGCTGAGACAGTTTTCAAAAGCTGTGCTAGATGCCATCTGGCTCTGTCTGGGCCAGGGTTGAGATTGAGTTGCTTGTGGTTGGTACTGTCTATAACAGCCCTTCTGTGATGGCCCCGTCAGTTACTGCGGAATGTAAGCTTTCATGTAGTATGCCCAGTCCCTTGCTCCCAGAGTACTAGTCCTTATGGCTTGTGATGATCTCCTTTGGAACATGACATGATGCAGGGCTAAGTCTCCTGACAATCAACAACTCGGAGGACAAATGCCTCTGCTGGAATTGAAGGCCATAAATGCAGCAGAACTGAACTGGGCCCGTTGAACATCATGTATGTGTGAGTGCAGTTGGGGGCATGGGGTGACGAACAGACTAGGACTCTATATGGAAGTTTTTGGTAGCAAGTTAGGGGTAGATGATTAATAGATTTACCACTACATAGATTTGCAGATGTAACTCACCCAAGTAATGGGTGCTCAAGGGATTGAAGAAGAGGGAGTGGAGTGGCTATGTATCACTCCACACCAAGATACTAGGCTGGGGTAAAGAATTTTCCTCAGTTCTTCTTAGATTCTCTGTGCAATGCCCATTTCATTTGTTCCTGATAGGTCTGGAGGGATGACTTCAGTAACACGATTTCACTGCCACGACTGCAAGGCCAAAATCCAGGTAAGGTCACGCAACTCTTTATCTTTTTAGGCAGGGGTGTGTGTCTTGTGAATGAGCTCCTAAAAATCATGTTCTCTGACACTTTTTTGGAAGAGTAGAATTTGTTCACTAGTGAGCTTGGCCAAAATTTCAGCTACTTCCTTCACTGTTGGGCACATTTCTGTGTCCTCCACCTAGAAATGTCTGCATTTCCAAGGTGTTTGAAGGGCTCTGGGGTTTTTCAGGATGAAATGTGCTATATAAATGTAAAACAGTACTACACAGACATGCACATATATTAGCATTATATACTGTGTAAATATAATCTCTTCTGCCATCAGCCCTCATAGTATGACTCATATGTTATGCTTACCCACAAACTCTCTGAGAAATATTACAATCTCAAAGGCACTGAGCAGTTATTTGAAAGGACTTGTAGTATGAAAAAAAACCCAGAGCATCTACCATAAAAATTCAACTCTCCTGACTTTGGTTTTCCCCAGGTAGAGAGAAAAAGTCAAAGCCAATATAGCAAAAATTGATATGTATATTTATATCTGGTATGTCTATACTAAGTGAGGTTATTCTTCTCTTGATACCTATGAATAAAACCCACTGATGCTAAGGTGGGGGTTGTGTGTGCGCACATTAAGGGGACAGTATATCCTCACTCACTCACTCACACACACACACACACACACACACACACACACACACACACACACACACACACACACACACACACACACACACACACACACACACACACACCCCTCTATCCCGATATAACATAAATTCGGATATAATGCGGTAAAGCAGCGCTCCGGAAGGGAAGGGGGGCTGTGCACTCTGGCGAATCAAAGCAAGTTTGATATAACACAGTTTCACCTATAATGCAGTAAGATTTTTTGGCTCCTGAGGACAGTGTTGTATCATGGTAGAGGTGCGCGCGCGCGTGTGTGTGTGTGTGTGTATATATATATATATATATATATATATTTACAGTGTATATACACACACATATTATGTATGTATTGTACCATTAGTCTCCATTTGTCATATTCACTCACAATAATGGCAGGTGATGTGCACGTCACATTCTCAGACATGCAACAT
Organism: Gopherus flavomarginatus; assembly: GCF_025201925.1. Taxonomy (NCBI): domain Eukaryota; kingdom Metazoa; phylum Chordata; order Testudines; family Testudinidae; genus Gopherus; species Gopherus flavomarginatus. The sequence goes on along the minus strand of NC_066623.1, from coordinate 20,182,673 downwards.
GTAGCCAGATACTTACTGGGCCTATTTAATTCCCTCTGTTCTGGGATTCTGACAAACTGTTTTGTACACCCCTTTGTTATGAAGGGGTCAAGCATATACCACTATCCAGTCAATTTAACTATATTAGCACCAGGGCTCTGGCCTAGGGTATGGGAAACAGTCTCTTCCTGTAGTGCTGTGCTGCACACACATTGTACATAGATAATAGAGATTCAGAGATCCAAATGCCAGAGGACACATTGAATGATCAAGGTTTTGGACAATTATAGGAACTTTCAATGACACTGACCGATTGTAGAGGACACGACCCTGTTTCAGGTAACTGATGTTTGAATAAACAGGTTTGTACTATGTTCACAAATCTACAAATGATTTCAATATACTGTGTGAATAAACAGGTACAAGCCTCTGCTTTGACTTCCAGTGATGTTTTACTGAATTTCTGAGCCACGTAGTTTTCATCCTGGTTGTTCAGTCATGCAGAGTCAAACTAGTTTGTGAAAATCCAGCTGCATATTAAATCACTCCACCATCATACATCCTGCTGCTGTCTGAAACTGTGGACACTAATCCCTCTGGAATTAGGAGGGCTGGTTCTCTACTATCTGCACTAGCTGCTGTTGACAGCAGTAATGTCTGAAACGGGAGTAGCATACAATTTGATTTTCAGGAAATTGGGTTACTATGGCTGGAAGATTGAACACACAGATAGTAAGATCTACAAAGACATGTGACAGGTCAGGCAGAAATCTATTTTTTCCTGCAGTTTATAAGAGGCATCCGTACAGAGGAGGCTTATAGGATCAAATTCACTGACTTCGGCCAAGTTACCACAGGGATGAATTTGGCCCACAGAGAAAGCAATAACGTTTTTAAAGCAATGAGGAACAACACGGAGGTGGAAGTGAGAGCAGTTAAAAAATATGAACCTGCTTGACCCAAACCTTTAACTGTAAATTAATGTTTCTTGTTTTGAAGTTCAAGCACAATAACTTATGGAACCAATAGGGCTCTGATTAAATGGTTCCCCCAGCTCTTGACTCCTTTGTGTCTGGGTGTGTATATTTTCTTATGTAATCTTTCATTTCTAGTTTGTTTTCTTGTTTTAACCTTCCAGTTCACTAGCAGTGCTGAAAAACAGGCCTTTTCCCCCTTGTACCCCCACAAAAAAGATTGCATCCAGTGTCTGAAATGTGCTAATCTCAGCTGTCTACCCCACACTCACATCTTTCTCTTTACTTTTTTTATTTTTTATTTATTTTTTCTTTTTGCGCCTTTGGAGACTGGAGTCACTACTGCAGTCAGGCAATTATGTTTCAAAGCCAGAGAACTACACTGAACTTTACCAGAAACTGCTGAAGCAAGCAGGCAAGTGCACTGGTTTTGAATGCATGGCACGGAAGTGCAATCACATTCCAATCAGGTGCTCTCAGGGCAGAAACAGAGCAGTTAGATTTGGAACAAGAAGCTAATTTCAGTGCTGGATTGTTGGGAAGCTTTAAGTTAATGCTGTGATTTAAGGGAAGCCTTCCTGATGCAAAAAGTCTTTTGTGTTCCAGTGGAAGGTCTGAGGCGGGGGGGGAGGAGGGGATATCTGTTTTATCTTTAAAGGAATATTTTTAAGCTTGCCCAGCCCAAAATTTGTCCTGTGGTGTTTTAGTTTTCTTTCTTAACCCTTCTTACTAAGATCATGCTATTTTTTGATGGGTTGTCAGAAGAAATACTGGAATGCGCTGTTTATAATAAGAATAAGAATAATCATCTCCAGCAGCCCAGTCCTCATAAGGAATCAGATGAAACCTTGCAGTAACAAATCAATGTGCACAGCCCATCAAGAAGCAACCCTTTAACAACAAGCCAATACAATAACTCCTCACTTAAAGTCGCCCCGGTTAATGTTGTTGTTTCGTTGTTAGGTTGCTGATCAATTAGAGAACATGCTAGTTTAAAGTTGCGCAATGCTCCCTGATAACATTGTTTGGCAGCCACCTGCTTTGTCCACTGCTTGCAGAAAGAGCAGCCCGTTGGAGCTAGGTGGTGGGGGGCTTGGAACCAGGGTGGATCAGCAACCCCCCATCAGCTCCCTGCTCCCCTAAGTTCCCTGTGTTGCAGCCACCCAGCAGGCTATCAATTGCTGGCAGTTCAGCTGTCCCTCCCCCTACTGCCATGTGCTGCTCCTGCCCTCTGCCTTGGAGCTGCTCCAGGGAGCCTCCTGCTTGCTGTGCGGGGGGGAGGGGGAGAAGGGGGAGAGGGGGCTAATGTCAGGGTGTCCTCCTCCCCCCTGCTCCTGCCCCCTGCTTACCTCATCTCCATAGAGCTTGAGGTGGGGAGGGGGACACGACAGGGCTCAGGATGGAGGGAGCTTGCTGGCAGCAGCTGCTGTCTCAACTTGCTGATCTACTTAAAAAGGCAGTGTACTTAGAGTGGGGTCATCGTACTTAAAGGGGCAATATGCATCTCTCTCACACACAGGGTGTGTGTCTCTGTCTGCCATGCTGTCTCCCCTCCCGCCATTTGTGCTGCCTTGTAGAGTGTGAGGCTACATTAACAACGTGTTAACCCTTGAGGGCTCAGCCCCAGTGCTAGTTCATCATTTAGCAGTAAGGCATTCCCTGGGAAATATCCCTCCCTCTTCCATCCTCTGACTTCACCACCTCAACCAAGCTTCACAATCATCATTGCTGTGTACAGTTTTTAATTGTTTGTTTAAAACTTATACTGTGTGTGTGTGTGTGTATATATATATATGTGTGTGTGTGTATATAATATAGTCTTTTGTCTGGTGAAAAAAATTTCCCTGAAACCTAACCGCCCTCTCCCCATTTACATTAATTCTTATGGGGAAATTGGATTCGCTTAACATCGTTTTGCTTAAAGTTGCATTTTTCAGGAACATAACTACAACGTTAAGTGAGGAGTTACTGTTTGTGGAGCCCTCATAGTCAGAAGCATCCCTACAATAACAATGCCGTATGCACAGCCTAGCACTCACTTGCTACAAACAACTTTTCTACAGCAAATCCATGTGTGAAGCCAAGCAGCAAGCCTACTGGTAGGAACTGATGTCTGCGGCCAAGCGCTCATGAGCAACCCTACAATAATAAACCAGTTTGTGTACACGTGTAATGGAGCGGACAGACAAAAAACCCTGCTGGCAACCACTGGTAAAGAAATATATTTCTAAGGGGTTATAATATAAACAGCGGTAAGGGGAAAGGCTGATATGGAGAAATAGCTTGCAGCATTGTCCGGACTGTATGCTAAATAATGCAGGAAGGAAAAGAAAACTCTTAATGGATGTTCTGGAAGGTCTTGCCAGCACCTGAGATGTCTTTGGAGACATTCCAGCTGCAGGAAAACAAAACACAGACGCTGTCAGCCTTTCCAGAAACCCATTGGCCTCCCTGGCGCAGGAAGGTTGCTCAGAGATGCTGGTCTCCCAGAGTGTTTGTATTTATGAAGGAGATAGGATCAACGGTGTGAGAGGGGGAGGGGTATGCTGAGATTCATACTTATTCAGCCCTCCATTCACAAACCAATGAAAAATCCAGATCTGCTCCTACTGAAAACAGTGGGGCTGCATGCTGGTAACTGATGGCAGAATTCAGTCATTGCAAGTTTTTTAAATTTGTGCAAAAGCGATGAGAGGGAAATCCAAATAGCTTTGATCTGTTAATGCAGACTGACCCAGCTTGTTGATCCCTATAACTTCCCTTATATCTCTGTTAACAGTATCTGTTCCATGTAGTGTAGAGTGTATGCTCCTTGGGGTTGGGACTCTCTAAACGCTGGGCAAAATCATGCCCTGTGTTGCACAGGTTCACTACTGGGGCAAAGGGAGTGAGGACTCTCTTCTCCGCCAACCCATGGGGTGCAACTCATAGGCAGGATTCTACCCTCCTGCCCCATTGAGCTGAAGAATCAAATAGTGTACTGCTGACACATCCTGGCCCCAAGGTGGTATAGTCTGCTAACATAGCTGATTGGACCTTCATCCACGGGTTGCCTAATGACAGCAGATAATGAGCACTCCAACGCACTTTCTCATTGTGAGGCATGTTCTTTTTCGTCTCTAATTTCTTGGCTTCTTTTCTTTTTTCTGCCATAATATTAAAAAACTTGTATTTCCATCAGCACAACATATTCTTTTTTTGAACCTGAGCTCAAATTGGGCGGGAGATAGAGAATCAGAGGCTGAATGTTTTGCCTGATGTCACACAATAAGTCAATAGCAGAGTTGGAATCTGAACCCAGATTTCCTGTTTCTTTGATATATCCTCTGGTCCACACTACCTGTTGCTAGTGTAAAATCAGCACTTCATTCAAAATGGTGAGAGGACAGAACCCTTTTAAAATATTTACTTTCACGACCTACACTCTAGAGGATGGGATTAAACAAATGGCCGGGGGACCTGTAAATTGTCCATTATATGATGTTGCTTCCTACTAACCGCTGGGAAGAACTTTTTCACTTATCACAGAAATGCACCATAGACTTTTTTTTTTTTACACATTCAAACTTGTGTCTGAAACAGACGACTTCCTTCTTAATGCAGCCAAAATTGCACTTGCAAATTTGTCTCCAGTTAGACGCTAATGTGTGTGTACAAGTAGCAGTGGTTACATGATTAATTGTGCACGTGGCCTGGGTTAATTAGACAGTCTGATAATGCTTTATGTCTGCTGGTCTGCATGTGCAATCACTTGCCTCAAACCTCATTAATTTTACTGTCTGCCCCTCCTGTTGGAGTTCACAAATCTAGCTGAGCCTGCCCACATATCCTTTTGAGCAGGTTTCCCTAATAAAGCAAATCAGGCATCACGGGATCTCAAATCTCAAAGAATATCAAAAACAACAAAGCCACAAGGACTGCGATGATGATTTGGCAAGGAGGCTTTGTGCTGTCAAATGGGAGCTGCTGGGCACTGCAGCTTCATAGGCCAGTGGCGAGCAGGACTGTTGCTGAGGTGATGTAATAGTATCTTGTGATTACACACACACACACACACACACGTACATTCTCTCTCGCCCCCCCCCCCCCCCGCGTTCTTTGCATACATATGGTATCAAGCAAAAACAGTGGGATTCAGACCTGAGACCTCTGCCTGCAAAGAATAGCATCCCTTGGCAATTGACCAAAAAGAATTGGCGGATTTTACATGTCCTAGGCCTGGTCTACGCTACAGAGTTAGGTTGATGCAAGGCAGCTTATGTTGACCTATCTATCTAAGTGGCTACACTAAAACTTTGCTTCTGCCAACATAACTGCCCCGTGATGGCAACTTAACTCCCCTTCCATGAGTGGTGCAATGTCATTGTCAACATAGTTAGATTGACACAATGTCAGTGTAGACACAGTGGTGCTTACGTCGACTGTTACTGGCTTTCAAAAGCTATTCCACAGTGCCCTGCACCGATAGTACAAGCGACACAAATGCTCCTGGTGAGGACACGCATCACCGACACAAGGAGCAAAGTGTAGACACAAACAAGCAATATAATTACTGTGGCGTCTGTATGTAGGTTGACTTAATTTTGTAGTGTAGACATGCCCTCAGTCAGTAGACAGAACTCTTACAAATGAACCAGCTCATCATACTCCAGTAGAGGTGACCTGTGTAGGTATGTAAGCCAGCTTGTTGAGTGTGGAGGATGATAGTTGCACCCATCCACCCTTTCTCAGAAGATTCAAAGTGGCCAGTCTTGACAGTGGATTTGGAGAATGCCATATCACCTGCTGTTTGAGCCTATGGTAGAAGGTAGTGATAATGCTTATGGAAGGAAATGGTGGCTGTGTTGTTTGCCAGGGCCAGTGACTCAGTCCTGACTATGAATGCATTAGACAGAATGGCAAGGGGTTTTTATTCCCTTTTCTCTTTGAATTTTCTGAGCCATAAGGTAGGTAGCATTCCCCAAACACAGGCCAGAACCGAATTCCCATTGACGTCAGTGGGGCCAGCATTTCACCCATTCTGCCTTTGGACTCAGCTGCGTTTAACTGTCATACCAAGTGCCCTTTATGGTAAACAGAAACTAGACAGGGCTCAGAGAAGAAATGCAAGTATCTCCGTTTTCCTACTTGCAAGTGTGAGTGATGCTTCTGTGAGCCCCTCCTTCCCCTATATTATACACATCTATCAGTGGAGATACAGTACTGGTTGTGACTATGCTTTTTTCATCTGCACTGCAGTCCCTATTATGGATGCAGTGCCGAGTAGCTTATTTTACAACTGACTGAAGGCAAAGACATAAGCACAAGCTGCACATGAGAGTATTTCTTTGTACAAGCCAACATCCTTCAGAGATCGTTTTTTAGTTTGTGTTGGAGGTACAGATAAAGGGAAGCTGCTTACTTAAATATTCTCTGGAAAAAAAGGGGGGAGAGAGGCCTACCACTTTAAGGAACCCAAGTACAGCACAGATTCTAACATAGCTAAAATATGGGTTAGCTCCGCATTATTGAAAGGACTGAACTATGCCTCTACTCCTATATAATGCTACCAGATATAACTCGAATTTGGATAGGGGTAAAGCAGTGTTCCGGGAGTGGGGCTGTGCACTCCGGCGGATCAGAGCAAGTTCGATATAATACGGTTTCACCTATAACACGGTAAGATTTTTTGGCTCCCGAGGACAGCGTTATATTGGGGTAGAGGTGTATGTTTTAACCCTGCCCCTAAATTGCACTTACAGTACTTACATCTCTCCTTCATCACCATAGTATGTGAGTACAGCCCTGCTAAAGTCCAAACACTTACACAGAAACATAAATGGGACTGAGCCATGTTATATTCATCCTGCAAATTGAATTTTGTTAGAACTGTGTCAAAGGAGAACTGTGACATGCCAGGGTCGAAATTACAGTGGAATTGGGACCTTAGAAAAGAGGAAGGTTTTCTGCAGTTTTTTTCCAGCTCTGTTCATGAAAACTCGTAGGCATTCAAATTACAGTAACTCCTCACTTAACATTGTAGTTATGTTCCTGAAAAATGCAACTTTAAGTGAAATGATGCTAAGCGAATCCAATTTTCCCATACGAACGAATGAATGTAAATGGGAGGGTTAGGTTCCAGGGAAATATTTTTTTGCCATACACTACAGTACAATAGTTGGGAGATGACCCCGCCTTACCCCACATAGGCACAGTCCACTGGCACTGGAGACAATGAGGCAGGCAAGGAGGCTGAAGGTGCTGTAGACTAGGAGAAGCATGTTGTGCAGCAGCTTCCCCTACTCTGCAAGCACCAGGGGTGGGGGGCTCAACCCTTGCCTCGCCAATGCCACCCTTTCCTCCAAGCCTTGGCCCTTAACCCACCTCTTCTCCCCCGCCCTTTACTCCACACGCCATGTCCTCGCTCCTCCCCCCTGCCTCCTGCCCACGGCAATCAGCTGGCTTTCAGTGTTCAGGGGGCAGGAGGGTGAGGGGAGGAGTGAGAACTTGGAGTGCTGCCTCCCCCCCCCCCCCGCCTGCAGCAATCAGCTGATTTGCTGGGTTCGGTAGGGAGAGGGACCCTGCCCGACGAGTCCTCGCTCCTCCCCCCTCCCTCCTGAGCACTGCAAGCCAGCTGATTGCCGCGGGCAGGAGGCAGGAGGAGGAGGGGGAAGGCCCTGATCCGCAGGATCTGCTGGCGGGCGGGAGGTGCTGTGGGTGGGGTCATAGGGGAGCTAATGGGGGGCTGCCAGCTGTGGACAAAGCAGGCAGCCGAACAACGTTATAGCGAAGCATTGCACAACTTTAAATGGAACATTCTGTAATTGAGCAGGGACGTAAGATCGAAACAACGTTAAGCGAGAGGACATTAAGTGGGGAGTTAATGTACCTTGAAAAATTAGCTATGATTGTTGTAAAATAAATGGTTAAATCTACAGGATAGAGGCTGCCTGGATAAGAGAGAGAGGTTGCCTTAAGAGAGAGACATGATGTGCCTTTAACAGCCTTGAAACTGCTCCAAAAGTAATGTTTAATCAAAGCAAGCTGACATTTGCCTGTTGAATTGTTATCAGAATTGCTTAGTCATTCATGTGCCATTGTGTTTCAGGATTGAGAGCAAAGGATTTATTCAGTCTGACAGGAGCTACTCCCAGTCATTAGCATTTCCCTGACACCTGATTGGTAAACAAGTCACCTTAAAGCCAAGGTGGCACTGACCTCCCGACACCCAGGAAAAACCTGTGAGAGACTTTTTTCTTTTATTTTCACTAAGAGACTAAGCTGCTTGCCTAACCTGCAGGGGTGGGCGTTGTGCTATTTGTACTCTCCATTGGTTTCACGCCACTGTAAACAATAATAAAGAGCCCCAGTAAACTCTACCAGATCCATCTTTGCTATAAATAGGGCTGAGGGCCCAAGAGACTAGCTATGGGATTGCTGACATTTGAAAACAACTCCAGCCCAAAGCTTCTTTCCCCCTCCTTCTTGTGATAGGTCCCAGGAAAGGAAACATCCTTCGTATTAGGCTGTTTGTGGGAGGAGAGTGTTATTTGGGAACGGACAGGACTAGGTGAGAATGGATGTTTAGTCTGTGTGAGAGAGAGGAGGGGGGGTATGTTGCTGCTTGGAAGTGCATGAGAAAGTGGGTAGGTGCAGAGACGTGTATAGTTGTAGAAACTCTAATATATTTGGTAGTAATGGTTCAGGACACCACAGCACATGTTCCTGAAGCCACAGGGCAATTACGGCAAAGTACTGCAGTCTTTCTGTAACATATGGGTCTGTCCATGGCTGTGTATGTGTATCAGTGGGGGGCTGGGTGCACAGATGTGGAAACATATTGGTTTGAATGGCTGTAGGTAGATCTCTGTAGGTGCATGAGTGTAGATGGCTGAGTGTGTGCTTGTATGGTTGGGGGGGAGGGGTAGGGTAACCAGACAGTAAATGTGAAAAATTGGGACGGGGATGGGGGTAATAGGAGCCTATATAAGAAAAAGACCCAAAAATTGGGACTGTCTGTATAAAATCGGGACATCTGGTCACCCTAGGCGTGGGGGAGGGTGGTGTTCTAGGGTAGAGTGCACCAAGTGAGAGGTAAGAGCCAAAAACCTATCTGAGGATTGAGGAGAAGGGGCAACCGGCAGACTACTAGCAAGGGGGAAACTTGAGCGGACTGCACAGAGAGGGAAGTAGAGGTTCCTGCATCTGACTAGTTAAACCCTAAGAGCATGTCTGGTTCACTTAGGGGATAGGGCTGATGTACTGGTGCAATGATGCGCCCATTGGAATTATGTCCTCTTTACCTTATGTGATGGGCTATAGAGACCCCACAGTGGCTGGGAAGAGGTTAATAAGAGTCTGTGGGCTTGCTCATTATATCTGTGAGAGGTGTCTAGCCTGGCGGGATGCGTTAAGAGTGTATTGAGTGTATGCATTGGGTCACAAGATTGGATTCCTACATATGTATTAGCGATAAGCAAACCCTGCCATGAGTTTGGGAATTTGCTTCATATGAGAAGCCACAAACTTGAGATGCTTCTCTGCCCCTCAACGTAACTGCCTAGATCTCCTGGGTCTGTGATACTAGAGCTGGATGCCTCATGAGAAGAGGCCTTTTAAAAAAATTTCCTGTGCATTTGCTTCAAGTCAAGCCAGGAATAGCATCAGAACAGTCTTTTATGGTATTTGGCACTTCCAGTTCAAGGTGACAGAGGCTGATGGAGCAGTGAAATATAATGAAGAAAGTAGCCTGGACTCTTACAAACCTCAAAAGGTTTGGTTTAGTTTTACGCCAAGGTTTGAGTTTGGTTTTGTCAATATTTATCCATCCCTGCTATAGTACGTAAGAGTTTCCAACTTGGACATGTAATTCAATGAGAAATTGATATAATAGGTGTCTGTGAACCAAAACTCTGGATCCAAATATCCCCCTGATCTGTGCAGAAGTTTGGATCAAGATCTCAATGTGACTTTTGGGGTTGGACCTCCTTTGACTGTAATGAGCTGAACCCAATTCCCCAGTACTAAACTGTTTCCAAACTTTGCAGAAACCTGGGCCCAGGCTTTGCAGTTGCAGCCAATGTCTGATCCACGCCCTCAGCCAGTTTTAACAGCAACCCCTCCTCTTGTACATAAATCTCAGGAGGGAACACAGAAAAATGGTGACAATCTTGCAGCTTACAAACCAGCTCTTTCCCTTCAGACTTCCCTTTCACATCTGACATCAGCAACATGGCCAGCTAGTAAAAATGTCCCAGGCTGGCTCATGCTGAGGATAGGGAAAAGTCATGGTAGCGCCAGCTAATAAGAATATTTGACCAAGATCTGCTAGACTTTCCAGAGAGAGAAGGAAGTTTCCTATTTAAAATACAACTGAATAAATTAAAAAAAAACCAGACTTTTTATATGGTGATCTGACAAGATGCCCATTTATCACACACTTGCCAACTTTTCTTATGTATCAGTGTAGGAGTTAACAGGACCCCCCTGTGTGGACACCTGATATCTTCCCATCCTTCTTGAGGGTATCCCTCATGTTTATGGTACATGTCTGGAAGCAGAAGGAGGAATTCCCACTGAGGGTTTTGTTTTAAGTTAATTGAGTGCTGGCAAACAGTACCTGGAGCTTGCAGTCCTAGTCTATGTCCACAGAACTGGTGCAGCATGGGAAGCCACCATGCAAGCTTCCCTCTTCCTGCCCCAAAGATACCCTTATCCCCGAACTGAAAAGTCCACCTGTAAGTGGTCCCAGGCCGGGGTTCAAGAGACCTTGGTTTGTCATTGATTGTGTACCTGAGCAGGTCCCTAGACCTCATTGTGTTTCAAGTTCCTCATCTGTAAAATGGAATAATACTGACCTGCCTTTGTAAAGCACTTTGAGATCCTTGAATGAAAAGAGGTGTAAGTGCTAAGCGTCATCATTATCCGCAGCCTCTCTACTGAGAGGGCTGATGAGGTAGCTAATTAGTGTGATCGGTCCATGAAGAAGTAAACCAGGATTCCCCAGTATTTCTCACAGAGACCACTGTATCCCACTGAGTTATTACAGATATGGGTGGCAGGGAATATGTCTGTAAATGCTGGAGACTGCTGGCAAAATTGGTACGTGGGATAATGACAACATTTTAATACCCTAGGTCAGTGGTTCTCAAACTAGGGCCGCCGCTTGTTCACCTGCTGCGTCCACAGGTTCGGCCAGTCATCGCTGCTCCAGGCCAATGGGAGCTGCAGGAAGCGGTACAGGCTGAGGAACATACTGGCTGTCGCTTCCCACAGCCCCCATTGGCCTGGAGCAGCGAACCGCAGTCACTGGGAGCTGCGATCAGCCAAACCTGCAGATGCGGGAGGTAAACAAACCAGCCCAGCCCACCAGGGGCTTTCCCTGGACAAGCGGGGGCCCTAGTTTGAAAACCACTGGTCTCGGTATTATGTCACCTAGTAAACATGGGGCTCTGTATACTTGAAATGCTTAGGAGAACTAAACACACAAATAATGGCTATAAACAAGGCCATAAAAATGCACTGCAAACCAGGCAATGTATCTGAGTTGGGATTTCCTGTTTGACGTGGGTGGAGGAGGAAAAAGTGAGTATCTGATAGGTCAGAAATTATAAATAAATTCCCCCACGAAAAAAGGGCAACTAAAAAGCAAACAAACCCTAGTGAACCAGGAAGGTTCTGAAACTGCTGCAAAAGCTCTCTGTAAAGGAAAGAACTACACCCAATATTTTTTGGGTGTCTTTATCTGTTAGGCCTTTATTAGACTAGTCTCAAAAGCTGTGTTAGCACGTTAGCTAACGTGCTAACTGGCATGTCTTAAGAGTATGTCTACCCTGCAAGTGAAGATGTGATTACTGCACAGGTACCAATAGCACTGAGGATGTGGTGGCATGGGCTAGCTGTCAGAGTACAAGCCTGCTGGGGAGCCTGGGTATGGACCTGGGTTGCCAACACGTGCTTCCACATCTTCAGTACTGTTATGTATTCTACCTAGATTAAAGCTCGCATGGGTGGACCTACCCATGCTGCAATCACACCTCCACCTGCACTAGGCATACCCTAAAAGTCTAGTGTAGACTTTACATGATCTGAGCTCCTTACTACACTGTTGAGTTAAAGCCTACGCTCTTCCCGCTGCCCAAGCTTTAACTCAACCAGTTCAGCACACGTTAAAGACAGCGGATAAGATTTTCAGAAGTGCGTGAGTGACTTTAGATCTTAAATACCATTTTCAAAAGTGACCTATGCTCCTAAGGGTTAGATTTTCATAGGTATTTAGGCACCTAAAGATACGGATGGGTGCTTAGTGAGGTTTTCAGAAGATGCTAAAGAGATTAGGTGCTCTTGAAAATCCTGCTAGGTACCTATTTCTATCTTTCAGCATATAAATACCATTGAAAATCTGGCCCATGGGAGCCTAAGTCTTTATTGATTTTTCAGTGTTCATAAGTGTCTAAATAGCTCTGGAAAATGGGATGCAGGCAATTTTGAAAATTGTGCCAATGTGCCTTTTCTACCCTAGACTTTTAAAATATCTTAGCTAACCTGTGGCAATGAGACACCTTTAAATCCTTGTCTAGTCAAGGCTTTGGAGTTTGATTTTACTCCATAATTCAAATGAGGATAAAGGATGAAGAAAACTAACCTGGATGTTCCATCTGTTGTAGGGACAGTTCTTTGCTTTGAGTAAACTAGAGATGTCATCCTAGCTACAGCTTCCAAATGAAATGAATATTTGATTCTATAGAACTCACGCTTATGCACCTGCAACATGTGTTTCACTGAAACAGCTTTCTGGCCAGCCTTTCTCCCTCCGCCCCCCTTTATTACATCATCACAGAACCCTCCCTCCAAGTGTGGTGGATGCTTGATACCTTCCAGTGTTTGTTTAGTAGGAGACAGGAAACCTTTTTAGTGGGATAGCGGCCTGTCAAAAGTCTGCAATGCCAAGACAATCTTGGTTGGTCTTTCTTCCATGTCTTCCTCAAATATATCTGGTTTGGGCCAGACCTATGCTGGCACGTGTAGGGAGGTACATATTATATTTCATTTTCCTGAGGCAAGAGAGACTCTGCACCTTGGAAAGTCTTCCTAGGGAAAAGGCTGGCTCTGTTTTCAGCATCCTGCTCCCTTGAGGCTTCTGCTGGGGGCTTCGTAGGATGTCCCTTCCACCCTGGCCATGCCCCCATCCAACCATCTCCAGCTGCTCAGTGGCCAGTTGCAAGACCCCGAGCAAAGGGGTGGTTAAGCCTTGTACTACCATAACCTCTCCCTTTGTCAGCCTTTCTGCTGCTGGGGCCCCTGCACTGTGGCTCAGGCTGGCAGAAGCTAGTCGAGTGAATTTAGCTCATCATGTGTGTTCCTTGCAAATTTCACCCCAGCCAATTATGTTCACGGATGCGGATGGTTCATTATCAAAACACAAAAAGAAAATCTGCTGCAGGTGCATGGAAAATGCTAGGGGAATTACACTGGGAAAGCTACAGCGGCACAGACATCCTGCCATGTGGGACAGCCATGTGTGCATGTATTTGGAAGGCAATAGGCACTGAGAGATGCACCCACCTCCTCTACAATCTATATAAGTCTCGATACGTTTATTTGTCTGGGACATGTGCGTTAGCTGCGTTGTCATGATAACTGCATCTGCTGTTTCAGGCTCATCATAATCAGAGCCCCCCCCCCCAGCTGCCTGATGGCTGCACCGCCCATTGGGAGCCCATTATTCAAGTCATTGTATGGATAGTATTATTTGCATTCTGCCTCTGATATTTACAGTCACAGCTGCTGGAACACTGTTTGCAAATTTGTGCTGATTTGATTAGCTTCTAAGAGCAGGATCTGGCCATAAAACTATGTTCTGCTGCATATGACTCTATTTGTGGTGCGTCACTTGAGAATGCAGAGTATAGGAATATTGCAACGGCCAGGAAGAGACCATATGCTGTATTCAAAGTCCTCCCGCCACCTTACAATCCTAGGCAATATTATACCCTTTGCAACCCCACTGAAGTCAAAGGAATATCAGCTCTCTCTAATCATATGATCTTTCATCCATGCTGACCATATGTCGGCAAGTTAAAAGTTTTGTCCATAACATTGTCCCCAAATCATCCTTGCCACTGAACCCATATAAGTCTCTAACTTTCTGGATCCTTTTTCTTCCTAAGGGGAATGACAGTTAATGCTTATTCCTTGGGCAATCTTTCCAAGTGGCCAGAGTGAACTATCAGAAGTCACTGCCAAAGACCATTCTGTGTTTCCCAGAATTCCTTCAGATTTCATTCCTTCCTCCTAGGGTAGAACAATTACTAACCTTAAGCAAGCAGTTTTCTAGTCACTTTTAATCAGAAGCCTTTTAAAATTTCTCTTCCCTCTCAGCCACCTAATTCCCCCTGGAAAATGGGGGTGTGACCCTCATAAAGACCATTGACCTGATTTGTAGCAATTTCACTCCTCTGCTTGGGGAGGGATTGAGTGAGTATGGTGATGGGGCAAAGACGGCTTTAAGCCAGCTGTCTGTTTACCATATTCTAATACAAACAGGGCCTTGCCTGGCTCCCAGTGTAAGTCAGTGAACCATTGGGGATGCTCCAGTTTACATACTGTTTCCCATGAACCCTTCTAATGTAGTACCTCCTGTCTGCCCCTGTGCTGGGGCCTGGCAGCAGGAATAGCATAGAGCCCTTAAACCAGCGCTTCGCTTCCCTCAGGGTTAGGGAGGCCCTTTGCGTAGATGAATCATCGGGGGATGCTTCTGCTGCCTTTAATGCTTCTCTCTGCTGCCAGAGAAGTATAAAAGGGGCCTTGGTATAACCGAGGATTGGGCCCCTTGTCTAATTAAAAACTAAGGCAAAGGCAAACGAAAACACTCCTAACTATGGCATCCCTGTGAATGTCCAGTTTTATCCCCTTGCCAGACCTGCTGCCTTCTGCTTTGGCTGTTTACTTCTTATAAGATCAAGAATGTTTGGGGTGGAATGGAGTCACCAATGATCTCAGAGTTTATCCCTCTGAAAATTCAGAACACAACAAGCCAGCATCTGCTTTTGGTCCATGCACACACCTTTCACTGGAGACAGGCTGGCATCTCTTCTTTCATGGAGTCCATGAGAGTTGTTTGTGCATGGATCCAAGAGAAGAACAAGGCCAGTGTATTTTAATTTGTACCTGAGCCATATTGTCCCCCCTGCTTGTAACGTGTACTCCGTACATCCCATGGACTAACAGATTCCCTATTGTGTAGTTCTGTGTTTGTGTCTGTTCCCCTCCTTTTTAGATTTCACTGCAGTCTTATTCTCAAATGTCATGAAATTCTGCTCAGAATTTCCCATGTCCCCCTGCACGTTGCTTTAATTTATGATTAATAACTTGAACATTATGCCCCGGATTCATTCAGCCCACACCTTGTGCTGGCTGACATGTGTGCTGTATTGGAATGCAGTCCTGTGGCAGGTCTGCAGGCACATCCTCTGGGCTTATTGCCTCCTTTTTAATGGCATCCACTCTATGGTAAGCCAGTGTGAATGTCATGAATCTCGCCATTTCTGAAGTTATTTTCATAGCCTGCATCCTCTTTCTGCTTATGTGGCCTTTTCTGGACACTCTCATCCCTCTCCAACCAGTACTGAGAATTCACTTGCCCACTCGTATCTGCTCACCTTGCTTTTCTTCCTGAGGTGGTTTCTTTGAGGTTCCCCTTTTCTTTCTTCCACCTTTTAACAGTCCTCTTCCCCCTGTGAACTTGGACTCCTGTGTGAGAAGTGCTGCACATGGCACCTCCTGAAGCCTGCCAGGCTATCTTGCAGGCTGGGTTAAATCGGAAATTATTCCATCCCTTGTCCTCTTCCCCTTGAAAGTATAATGGGGTGATCCTCTTCTCCTTCAAATTCCCAGGTGATGACTGTGCTGCCCCCATAGAGCTCCCAGCTTCTGCTGGCCGTAGGAAAGATGAACTGAGGCTTTAACTAAATGGGAGATTTGCCACAATTTCTGTCGTCAGTGTAACTGTGCTGGTGCAAACTCCTAATGTAGACAAGGTAAACTCCTATCAGCTGCAGTTTGCACTGGTGTTGCTTATCCTGGTTTCATAGTAAGTGGCACCAATGTTAATATTAGCGTTGTTTGTCTACACTGAGTGAGTCAAGTACGTCAGTTGCGTGTATGTGAACCACTGCCCCCTCCTGAATATAATCAGAATTGCTCAACCATGTGTCATAGACTCTGTGCCAGTGGTGCTAAATGGAGATTCTCCTTCTCCGCAAATGGTAAGGATCTGTGTTTCTACAGCAGGAGAATCTGGATTTTATTCCCCAGTTTGGCTGTGAGCTTCTGAAAAGCATAGTGTCAAATGTGAAGTTTCCCGATGACCAGAAACTTGTTCCGATTAATTCACAGACAGGTTTTGATTATTTCTTTGTAGTGAAGCATATGGGGTATCCAAATAGACAGGTGAAACTAACAGACAATGTCCTGGCTAGCACCCTGGGTGCTGAAATGGGGCCTCTAAAGCTAAAAGCATGAGCTGCTACAGCTCAAGTTAAAAACTTATTTGTAGAATGGCCAGAGGGGGGACATGTAACACACCTGAGTTACAAAGCCACTGTTCTTTGAAACCAAAGAATCTGCATTGTATGAAGTAGAGAGGCCTGTAACCAGTTGTAGGGGATATACTACATGCATTTCTATAGTTAGGGCATTTAGGGTTGCATTCTGAAAGCATCTTCTGGACAGTGTATTAGAGAAAGGAGAGGAACCAAATGAGTGGAGACTGCCAGGTGGCTTTCTCACATGCTTACCAAGAAATGCCCAGATGGTGAGTCTTTTATATTCAGATCTAGCTCTCCACATGACCCATTTATTGATAGTGGCAATATTAGTTTGTCCTACTGCACCTTCATCTGAGGATCTCAGAGCACTTTACCAGGGTGAATGAGGAGTGACCGTCATTGTCACCAATGGGAAAACTCAGGCACAGATCAGGTAGGTGACTTGCCCTGTGTGAGAGTGTCAGTGCCAAGACAGATCCCCTGAGTCATTAGATTCTGCAACCTCGTCCTTTTCATAGATTCCAAGCCAGAAGGGACCATTGTGATCATCTAATCTGACTGCTTATAAAACACAAGCTTGAGAACTTTCCCCAAATACTTCCTAGAGCAGATCTTTTAGAAAAACATCCCATCTTGATTTTAAAAAATGTCAGTGATAGAGAATCTGCCACAGCCCATAGTAAGTTGCTCCAATGGTTAATTACTCTCAGCATTAAAAATTTACCCTTTATTTTCAGTCTGAATTTGTCTAGCTTCAACTTCCAGCCAGTGGATCATGTTATACTTTTCTCTGCTAGACTGAAAAGTCCAATATTAAATATTTGTTCCCCATCGGTACTTACAGACTGTAATCAAGTCACCCCTTAAGCTTCTTTTCATAACAAGGGAACAGTTTATTAGTTACCTGGTTCGACAGAATCTGGGGCAACTACGAACTGTGGTCAACACAAGTTACATTGGAGTAGTGTTTTTGCCAGAATCCAGTTTATACTGAGCCCAATGTTAACCTGGTGTAAATCAGTATAGTTCCATTGATTTCAAACTGACATAAGAAAAAAGATACTTCTGGTGCCTCCAAGGTAAGGTAGGCTACTAGGAAACTAGGAGTGGCAGGACTGCACATTGCACTGAGGGCAACCACGACCTCTACCTTCTTTTGCTATGTGAATAAGAATGAAAACAGGTTCCTAACTATAAGGGTGGGTGGAGTGGGGTGGGTAGCACAGACCTTCCCTACTGAGCAACAGTTTGCATTTCGCTAGGGCATCTCAGTGTCAGTTCTGTGAAAGGTCTTTCCTGTGGCTTCACACAAGATACAGACTCTCCTGGGAACTGAATTGGAGAAATCCCTCAGGAGCGCTTTGATCACAGTCACCCGCCCTGCTTCTAAATGGGAACACAAACCTGAAGGGATAAATTCGGACCTGGTGTTAAGGGGATGCAGTGCCACTGATCTGAATGGAATTGCACCCGCTTATACTAGATCTGGATTTGACTCCCCTCTTGTAAGTGAAGCTGCCTCTTCAATAAATCTCTTCTCCCTTTCCCCGGTAAATATTTCACAGTTCACCAGAGAATTCCAGGTCTGTTGGCTCAGGACAGATGAGGCCCTGGGGGTTCTAGTACCTGCAGAATCTAAAATGATCTGGGCCCCATAGGGCCTGATTTCTAGGGGGAGGGCTAAGTGCTGACAACTCCAAATGAAATAAATGACAGTTGTGAGTGCTCAGCACATCTGAAAAATCAGGCCTATAGGTGCTAATTGTCTTCATTTTTAACTGTAACCATTTGTTATGTGATTGGCTTGACTGTTTTGGTCGAAGTGTCAGATGCTGGAAGTGACTGCTAGACCAGAGGAGAGGAATCAAAGAGGGGTAGTGGGAGAACAAACTGGGGAGCAAATAGAAAAAAGCCCTAATCAGAGTCTGTTGCTGTTGAAGTTTAAACTCCGTTTCACCTTCTGTGCCCCCCCTGCTGGTAAAATCCCTGTGATTCCCACAGTGTCTAAAGGGGAGACTAGGGGAAGTCTGTGAAATGGATTCAGCTCTCCAAATGACCCTGCAAAGAGGAAGCAGTGATGTAATTGCAAAGGGGAAAATGACCCATGCTTAGCTCTCTCCACAAGCACTGTGTTAGATCAGAGGCTAAATGAGCCAGGCCCCAGTAATCTGTTCAGAAGAACACGCCAGGCAATGGGGAGTGAGAAGGGAAGGGCAAGTGCTCTGGGAGAACAAGCACATGTCTAAAGTTCTGGAGAAGCTGGTAGATAAAAAGGGACGCCAGTGTTTGTAGTGGAAATGAGTTCATTAGCGGATGACATTTAGGTTTTAGGGAGACTATTGTGGAGAGAAATAAATTGTTATAATGAGCCTGGATTTATTAAAATTCTTATTTTTTATTTTTTAAAAAGCCT